>NC_090445.1:860027801-861277801 GCF_031143425.1 Pleurodeles waltl
TGATTCCAGAACTTTCTGTCACCAAAATGTGTGGAAAATGTGTTTTTTTAGCCAAATTTTGAGGTTTGAAAAGTATTCTGGGTAACAGAACCTGGTCAGAGCCCCACAAGTCACCCCATCTTGGATTCCCCTAGGTCTCTAGTTGTCAAAAATGCACAGGTTTGGTAGGTTTCCCTAGGTGCCAGCTGAGCTAGAGGCCAAAAGCTACAGGTAGGCACTTTGCAAAAAACACCTCTGTTTTCTTTAAAAAAATGTGATGTGTCCACGTTGCGTTTTGGGGCATTTCCTGTCGCAGGCGCTGGCCTACCCACACAAGTGAGGTATCATTTTTATCGGGAGACTTGGGGGTACGCTGGGTGGAAGGAAATTTGTGGCTCCTCTCTGATTCCAGAACTTTCTGTCACCAAAATGTGAGGAAAATGTGTTTTTTTAGCCAACTTTTGAGGTTTGCAAAGGATTCTGGGTAACAGAACCTGGTCAGAGCCCCACAAGTCACCCCATCTTGGATTCCCCTAGGTCTCTAGTTGTAAAAAATGCACAGGTTTGGTAGGTTTCCCTAGGTCCTGGCTGAGCTAGAGGCCAAAATCTACAGGTAGGCACTTTGCAAAAAACACCTCTGTTTTCTTTACAAAAATGTGATGTGTCCACGTTGCGTTTTGGGGCATTTCGTGTTGCGGGCGCTAGACCTACCCACATAAGTGAGGTGTCATTTTTATAGGGAGACTTGGGGAAACGCTGGGTGGAAGGAAATTTGTGGCTCCTCTCTAATTCCAGAACTTTCTGTCACCAAAATGTGAGGAAAATGTGTTTTATTAGCCAAATTTTGAGGTTAGCAAAGGATTCTGGGTATTAGAACCTGGTCAGAGCCCCACAAGTCACCCCATCTTGGATTCCCCTAGGTCACTAGTTTTAAAAAATGCACAGGTTTGGTAGGTTTCCATAGGTGCTGGCTGAGCTAGAGGCCAAAATCTACAGCTAGTCAATTTGCAAAATACACCTCTGTTTTCTTTAAAAAAATGTGATGTGTCCACGTTGCGTTTTGGGCCATTTATTTTCGCGGGCGCTAGGCCTACCCACACAAGTGAGGTATCATTTTTATAGGGAGACTTGGGGAAACGCTGGGTGGAAGGAAATTTGTGGCTCCTCTCTAATTCCGGAACTTTCTGTCACCAAAATGTGAGGAAAATTTGTTTTTTTAGCCATATTTTGAGGTTTGCAAAGGATTCTGGGTATTAGAACCTGGTCAGAGCCCCACAAGTCACCCCATCTTGGATTCCCCTAGGTCACTAGTTTTAAAAAATGCACAGGTTTGGTAGGTTTCCCTAGGTGCCGGCTGAGCTAGAGGCCAAAATCTACAGGTAGGCACTTTGCAAAAAACACCTCTGTTTTCTTTAAAAAAATGTGATGTGTCCATGTTGCGTTTTGGGGCATTTCTTGTCGCGGGCGCTAGGCCTTCCCACACAAGTGAGGTATCATTTTTATCGGGAGACTTGGGGGAACGCTGGGTGGAAGGAAATTTGTGGCTCCTCTCTGATTCAAGAACTTTCTGTCACCAAAATGTGAGGAAAATGTGTTTTTAGCCAAATTTTTAGGTTTGCAAGGGATCCTGGGTGACATAACCTGGTCAGAGCCCCACAAGTCACCCGTCTTGGATTCCAATAGGTCTGTAGTTTTCAAAAATGCACAGGTTTGGTAGGTTTCCCTAGGTTCCGGCTGAGCTAGAGGCCAAAATCTACAGGTATGCACTGTACAAAAACACCTCTGTTTTCTTTCAAAAAATGTGATGTGTCCACGTTGCGTTTTGGGGCATTTCCTATCGCGGGCGCTGGCCTACCCACACAAGTGAGGTATCATTTTTATCGGGAGACTTGGGGAAACGCTGGGTGGAAGGAAATTTGTGGCTCCTCTCTGATTCCAGAACTTTCTGTCATCAAAATGTGAGGAAAATGTGTTTTTTTAGCCACATTTTGAGGTTTGCAAAGGATTCTGGGTAACAGAACCTGGTCAGAGCCCCACAAGTCACCCCATCTTAGATTCCCCTAGGTCTGTAGTTTTCAAAAATGCGCAGGTTTGGTAGGTTTCCCTAGGTGCCGGCTGAGCTAGAGGCCAAAATCTACAGGTAGGCACTTTGCAAAAAACACCTCTGTTTTCTTTAAAAAAATGTGATGTGTCCACGTTGCGTTTTGGGGCATTTCCTGTCGCAGACGCTGGACTACCCACACAAGTGAGGTATCATTTTTATCGGGAGACTTGGGGGTACGCTGGGTGGAAGGAAATTTGTGGCTCCTCTCTGATTCCAGAACTTTCTGTCACCAAAATGTGAGGAAAATGTGTTTTTTTAGCCAAATTTTGAGGTTTGCAAAGGATTCTGGGTAACAGAACCTGGTCAGAGCCCAACAAGTCACCCCATCTTGGATTCCCCTAGGTCTCTAGTTTGTAAAAATGCACAGGTTTGATAGGTTTCCCTAGGTGCCGGCTGAGCTAAAGGCCAAAATCTACAGGTAGGCACTTTGCAAAAAACACCTCTGTTTTCTTTCAAAAAATGTGATGTGTCCACGTTGCGTTTTGGGGCATTTCCTGTCGCGGGCGCTGGCCTACCCACACAAGTGAGGTATCATTTTTATCGGGAGACTTGGGGGTACGCTGGGTGGAAGGAAATTTGTGGCTCCTCTCTGATTCCAGAACTTTCTGTCACCAAAATGTGTGGAAAATGTGTTTTTTTAGCCAAATTTTGAGGTTTGAAAAGTATTCTGGGTAACAGAACCTGGTCAGAGCCCCACAAGTCACCCCATCTTGGATTCCCCTCGGTCTCTAGTTGTCAAAAATGCACAGGTTTGGTAGGTTTCCCTAGGTGCCAGCTGAGCTAGAGGCCAAAAGCTACAGGTAGGCACTTTGCAAAAAACACCTCTGTTTTCTTTAAAAAAATGTGATGTGTCCACGTTGCGTTTTGGGGCATTTCCTGTTGCGGGCGCTGGCCTACCCACACAAGTGAGGTATCATTTTTATCGGGAGACTTGGGGGTACGCTGGGTGGAAGGAAATTTGTGGCTCCTCTCTGATTCCAGAACTTTCTGTCACCAAAATGTGAGGAAAATGTGTTTTTTTAGCCAAATTTTGAGGTTTGCAAAGGATTCTGGGTAACAGAACCTGGTCAGAGCCCCACAAGTCACCCCATCTTGGATTCCCCTAGGTCACTAGTTTTCAAAAATGCACAGGTTTGGTAGGTTTCCATAGGTGCTGGCTGAGCTAGAGGCCAAAATCTACAGGTAGGCACTTTGCAAAAAACACCTCAGTTTTCTTTCAAAAAATGTGATGTGTCCACGTTGCGTTTTGGGCCATTTATTTTCGCGGGCGCTAGGCCTACCCACACAAGTGAGGTATCATTTTTATAGGGAGACTTGGGGAAACGCTGGGTGGAAGGAAATTTGTGGCTCCTCTCTAATTCCGGAACTTTCTGTCACCAAAATGTGAGGAAAATTTGTTTTTTTAGCCATATTTTGAGGTTTGCAAAGGATTCTGGGTATTAGAACCTGGTCAGAGCCCCACAAGTCACCCCATCTTGGATTCCCCTAGGTCACTAGTTTTCAAAAATGCACAGGTTTGGTAGGTTTCCCTAGGTGCCGGCTGAGCTAGAGGCCAAAATCTACAGGTAGGCACTTTGCAAAAAACACCTCTGTTTTCTTTAAAAAAATGTGATGTGTCCATGTTGCGTTTTGGGGCATTTCTTGTCGCGGGCGCTAGGCCTACCCACACAAGTGAGGTATCATTTTTATCGGGAGACTTGGGGGAACGCTGGGTGGAAGGAAATTTGTGGCTCCTCTCTGATTCAAGAACTTTCTGTCACCAAAATGTGAGGAAAATGTGTTTTTAGCCAAATTTTTAGGTTTGCAAGGGATCCTGGGTGACATAACCTGGTCAGAGCCCCACAAGTCACCCGTCTTGGATTCCAATAGGTCTGTAGTTTTCAAAAATGCACAGGTTTGGTAGGTTTCCCTAGGTTCCGGCTGAGCTAGAGGCCAAAATCTACAGGTATGCACTTTACAAAAACACCTCTGTTTTCTTTCAAAAAATGTGATGTGTCCACGTTGCGTTTTGGGGCATTTCCTATCGCGGGCGCTGGCCTACCCACACAAGTGAGGTATCATTTTTATCGGGAGACTTGGGGAAACGCTAGGTGGAAGGAAATTTGTGGCTCCTCTCTGATTCCAGAACTTTCTGTCATCAAAATGTGAGGAAAATGTGTTTTTTTAGCCACATTTTGAGGTTTGCAAAGGATTCTGGGTAACAGAACCTGGTCAGAGCCCCACAAGTCACCCCATCTTGGATTCACCTAGGTCTGTAGTTTTCAAAAATGCACAGGTTTGGTAGGTTTCCCTAGGTGCCGGCTGAGCTAGAGGCCAAAATCTACAGGTAGGCACTTTGCAGAAAACACCTCTGTTTTCTTTAAAAAAATGTGATGTGTCCACGTTGCGTTTTGGGGCATTTCCTGTCGCAGACGCTGGACTACCCACACAAGTGAGGTATCATTTTTATCGGGAGACTTGGGGGTACGCTGGGTGGAAGGAAATTTGTGGCTCCTCTCTGATTCCAGAACTTTCTGTCACCAAAATGTGAGGAAAATGTGTTTTTTTAGCCAAATTTTGAGGTTTGCAAAGGATTCTGGGTAACAGAACCTGGTCAGAGCCCAACAAGTCACCCCATCTTGGATTCCCCTATGTCTCTAGTTTGTAAAAATGCACAGGTTTGATAGGTTTCCCTAGGTGCCGGCTGAGCTAAAGGCCAAAATCTACAGGTAGGCACTTTGCAAAAAACACCTCTGTTTTCTTTCAAAAAATGTGATGTGTCCACGTTGCGTTTTGGGGCATTTCCTGTCGCGGGCGCAAGGCCTACCCACACAAGTGAGGTATCATTTTTATCGGGAGACTTGGGAGTACGCTGGGTGGAAGGAAATTTGTGGCTCTTCTCTGATTCCAGAACTTTCTGTCACTAAAATGTGTGGAAAATGTGTTTTTTTAGCCAAATTTTGAGGTTTGAAAAGTATTCTGGGTAACAGAACCTGGTCAGAGCCCCAGAAGTCACCCCATCTTGTATTCCCCTTGGTCTCTAGTTGTAAAAAATGCACAGGTTTGGTAGGTTTCCCTAGGTGCCAGCTGAGCTAGAGGCCAAAATCTACAGGTAGGCACTTTGCAAAAAACACCTCTGTTTTCTTGAAAAAAATGTGATGTGTCCACGTTGCGTTTTGGGGCATTTCCTGTCGCGGGCGCTGGCCTACCCACACAAGTGAGGTATCATTTTTATCGGGAGACTTGGGGGTACGCTGGGTGGAAGGAAATTTGTGGCTCCTCTCTGATTCCAGAACTTTCTGTCACCAAAATGTGAGGAAAATGTGTTTTTTAGCCAAATTTTGAGGTTTGCAAGGGATCCTGGGTAACATAACCTGGTCAGAGCCCCACAAGTCGCCCCGTCTTGAATTCCCCTAGGTCTGTAGTTTTCAAAAAATCACAGGTTTGGTAGGTTTCCCTAGGTGCCGGCTGAGCTAGAGGCCAAAATCTACAGGTATGCACTTTGCAAAAAACACCTCTGTTTTCTTTAAAAAAATGTGATGTGTCCACGTTGCGTTTTGGGGCATTACATGTCGCGGGCGCTGGCCTACCCACACAAGTGAGGTATCATTTTTATCGGGAGACTTGGGGAAAGGCTGGGTGGAAGGAAATTTGTGGCTCCTCTCTGATTCCAGAACTTTCTGTCACCAAAATGTGAGGAAAATGTGTTTTTTTTGCCACATTTTGAGGTTTGCAAAGGATTCTGGGTAACAGAACCTGGTCAGAGCCCCACAAGTCACCCCATCTTGGATTCCCCTAGGTCTGAAGTTTTCAAAAATGCACAGGTTTGGTAGGTTTCCCTAGGTGCCGGCTGAGCTAGAGGCCAAAATCTACAGGTAGGCACTTTGCAAAAAACACCTCTGTTTTCTTTAAAAAAATGTGATGTGTCCACGTTGCGTTTTGGGGCATTTCCTGTCGCGGGCGCTGGCCTACCCACACAAGTGAGGTATCATTTTTATCGGGAGACTTGGGGGAACGCTGGGTGGAAGGAAATTTGTGGCTCCTCTCTGATTCCAGAAGTTTCTGTCACCAAAATGTGAGGAAAATGTGTTTTTTAGCCACATTTTGAGGTTTGCAAGGGATCCTGGGTAACATAACCTGGTCAGAGCCCCACAAGTCACCCCGTCTTGGATTCCCCTAGGTCTGTAGTTTTCAAAAATGCACAGGTTTGGTAGGTTTCCCTAGGTGCCGGCTGAGCTAGAGGCCAAAATCTACAGGTATGCACTTTGCAAAAACACCTCTGTTTTCTTTCAAAAAATGTGATGTGTCCACGTTGCGTTTTGGGGCATTTCCTGTCGCGGGCGCTGGCCTACCCACACAAGTGAGGTATCATTTTTATTGGGAGACTTGGGGAAAGGGTGGGTGGAAGGAAATTTGTGGCTCCTCTCTGATTCCAGAACTTTCTGTCACCAAAATGTGAGGAAAATGTGTTTTTTTAGCCACATTTTGAGGTTTGCAAAGGATTCTGGGTAACAGAACCTGGTCAGAGCCCCACAAGTCACCCCATCTTGGATTCCCCTAGGTCTGTAGTTTTCAAAAATGCACAGGTTTGGTAGGTTTCCCTAGGTGCCGGCTGAGCTAGAGGCCAAAATCTACAGGTAGGCACTTTGCAAAAAACACCTCTGTTTTCTTTACAAAAATGTGATGTGTCCACGTTGCGTTTTGGGGCATTTCCTGTTGCGGGCGCTAGGCCTACCCACACAAGTGAGGTGTCATTTTTATAGGGAGACTTGGGGAAACGCTGGGTGGAAGGAAATTTGTGGCTCCTCTCTAATTCCGGAACTTTCTGTCACCAAAATGTGAGGAAAATGTGTTTTATTAGCCAAATTTTGAGGTTTGCAAAGGATTCTGGGTATTAGAACCTGGTCAGAGCCCCACAAGTCACCCCATCTTGGATTCCCCTAGGTCACTAGTTTTAAAAAATGCACAGGTTTGGTAGGTTTCCCTAGGTGCCGGCTGAGCTAGAGGCCAAAATCTACAGCTAGGCAATTTGCAAAAAACACCTCTGTTTTCTTTTAAAAAATGTGATGTGTCCACGTTGCGTTTTGGGCCATATTATTTTCGCGGGCGCTAGGCCTACCCACACAAGTGAGGAATCATTTTTATCGGGAGACTTGGGGGAACGCTGGGTGGAAGGAAATTTGTGTCTCCTCTTGGTTCCAGAACTTTCTGTCACCAAAATGTGAGGAAAATGTGTTTTTTTAGCCATATTTTGAGGTTTGCAAAGGATTCTGGGTAACAGAACTGGTCAAAGCCCCACAAGTCACCCCATCTTGGATTCCCCTAGGTCTCTAGTTTGTAAAAATGCACAGGTTTGGTAGGTTTCCCTAGGTGCCGGCTGAGCTAGAGGCCAAAATCTACAGGTATGCACTTTGCAAAAACAACTCTGTTTTCTTTAAAAAAATGTGATGTGTCCACGTTGCGTTTTGGGGCATTTCCTGTCGCGGACGCTGGCCTACCCACACAAGTGAGGTATCATTTTTATCGGGAGACTTGGGGAAACGCCGGGTGGAAGGAAATTTGTGGCTCCTCTCTGATTCCAGAACTTTCTGTCACCAAAATGAGAGGAAAATGTGTTTTTTTAGCCACATTTTGAGGTTTGCAAAGGATTCTGGGTAACAGAACCTGGTCAGAGCCCCACAAGTCACCCCATCTTGGATTCCCCTAGGTCTGTAGTTTTAAAAAATGCACAGGTTTGGTAGGTTTCCCTAGGTGCGGGCTGAGCTAGAGGCCAAAATCTACAGGTATGCACTTTGCAAAAAACACCTCTGTTTTCTTTAAAAAAATGTGATGTGTCCACGTTGCGTTTTGGGGAATTTCCTGTCGCGGGCGCTGGCCTACCCACACAAGTGAGGTATCATTTTTATCGGGAGACTTGGGGGTACGCTGGGTGGAAGGAAATTTGTGGCTCCTCTCTGATTCCAGAACTTTCTGTCACCAAAATGTGTGGAAAATGTGTTTTTTTAGCCAAATTTTGAGGTTTGAAAAGTATTCTGGGTAACAGAACCTGGTCAGAGCCCCACAAATCACCCCATCTTGGATTCCCCTAGGTCTCTAGTTGTCAAAAATGCACAGGTTTGGTAGGTTTCCCTAGGTGCCAGCTGAGCTAGAGGCCAAAATCTACAGGTAGGCACTTTGCAAACAACACCTCAGTTTTCTTTAAAAAAATGTGATGTGTCCACGTTGCGTTTTGGGGCATTTCCTGTCGCAGGCGCTGGCCTACCCACACAAGTGAGGTATCATTTTTATCGGGAGACTTGGGGGTACGCTGGGTGGAAGGAAATTTGTGGCTCCTCTCTGATTCCAGGACTTTCTGTCACCAAAATGTGAGGAAAATGTGTTTTTTAGCCAAATTTTGAGGTTTGCAAGGGATTCTGGGTAACATAACCTGGTCAGAGCCCCACAAGTCACCCCGTCTTGGATTCCCCTAGGTCTGTAGTTTTCAAAAATGCACAGGTTTGGTAGGTTTCCCTAGGTGCCGGCTGAGCTAGAGGCCAAAATCTACAGGTATGCACTTTGCAAAAAACACCTCTGTTTTCTTTAAAAAAATGTGATGTGTCCACGTTGCATTTTGGGGCATTTCCTGTCGCGGGCGCTGGCCTACCCACACAAGTGAGGTATCATTTTTATCGGGAGGCTTGGGGAAAGGCTGGGTGGAAGGAAATTTGTGGCTCCTCTCTGATTCCAGAACTTTCTGTCACCAAAATGTGTGTAAAATGTGTTTTTTTAGCTAAATTTTGAGGTTTGAAAAGTATTCTGGGTAACAGAACCTGGTCAGAGCCCCACAAGTCACCCCATCTTGGATTCCCCTAGGTCTCTAGTTGTCAAAAATGCACAGGTTTGGTAGGTTTCCCTAGGTGCCAGCTGAGCTAGAGGCCAAAATCTACAGGTAGGCACTTTGCAAAAAACACCTCTGTTTTCTTTAAAAAAATGTGATGTGTCCACGTTGCGTTTTGGGGCATTTCCTGTCGCGGGCGCTGGCCTACCCACACAAGTGAGGTATCATTTTTATCGGGAGATTTGGGGGGTACGCTGGGTGGAAGGAAATTTGTGGCTCCTCTCTGATTCCAGAACTTTCTGTCACCAAAATGTGAGGAAAATGTGTTTTTTAGCCAAATTTTGAGGTTTGCAAGGGATCGTGGGTAACATAACCTGGTCAGAGCCCCACAAGTCACCCCGTCTTGAATTCCCCTAGGTCTGTAGTTTTCAAAAATGCACAGGTTTGGTAGGTTTCCCTAGGTGCCAGCTGAGCTAGAGGCCAAAATCTACAGGTAGGCACTTTGCAAAAAACACCTCTGTTTTCTTTAAAAAAATGTGATGTGTCCACGTTGCGTTTTGGGGCATTTCCTGTCGCGGGCGCTGGCCTACCCACAGAAGTGAGGTATCATTTTTATCGGGAGGCTTGGGGAAAGGCTGCGTGGAAGGAAATTTGTGGCTCCTCTCTGATTCCAGAACTTTCTGTCACCAAAATGTGAGGAAAATGTGTTTTTTAGCCACATTTGGAGGTTTGCAAAGGATTCTGGGTAACAGAACCTGGTCAGAGCCCCACAAGTCACCCCATCTTGGATTCCCCTAGGTCTGTAGTTTTAAAAAATGCACAGGTTTGGTAGGTTTCCCTAGGTGCCGGCTGAGCTAGAGGCCAAAATCTACAGGTAGGCACTTTGCAAAAAACACCTCTGTTTTCTTTAAAAAAATGTGATGTGTCCACGTTGCGTTTTGGGGCATTTCCTGTCGCGGGCGCTGGCCTACCCACACAAGTGAGGTATCGTTTTTATCGGGAGACTTGGGGGAACGCTGGGTGGGAGGAAATTTGTGGCTCCTCTCTGATTCCAGAACTTTCTGTCACCAAAATGTGAGGAAAATGTGTTTTTTAGCCAAATTTTGAGGTTTGCAAGGGATCCTAGGTAACATAACCTGGTCAGAGCCCCACAAGTCACCCCGTCTTGGATTCCCCTAGGTCTGTAGTTTTCAAAAATGCACAGGTTTGGTAGGTTTCCCTAGGTGCCGGCTGAGCTAGAGGCCAAAATCTACAGGTATGCACTTTGCAAAAACAACTCTGTTTTCTTTAAAAAAATGTGATGTGTCCACGTTGCGTTTTGGGGCATTTCCTGTCGCGGACGCTGGCCTACCCACACAAGTGAGGTATCATTTTTATCGGGAGACTTGGGGAAACGCCGGGTGGAAGGAAATTTGTGGCTCCTCTCTGATTCCAGAACTTTCAGTCACCAAAATGAGAGGAAAATGTGTTTTTTTAGCCACATTTTGAGGTTTGCAAAGGATTCTGGGTAACAGAACCTGGTCAGAGCCCCACAAATCACCCCATCTTGGATTCCCCTAGGTCTCTAGTTGTCAAAAATGCACAGGTTTGGTAGGTTTCCCTAGGTGCCAGCTGAGCTAGAGGCCAAAATCTACAGGTAGGCACTTTGCAAACAACACCTCAGTTTTCTTTAAAAAAATGTGATGTGTCCACGTTGCGTTTTGGGGCATTTCCTGTCGCAGGCGCTGGCCTACCCACACAAGTGAGGTATCATTTTTATCGGGAGACTTGGGGGTACGCTGGGTGGAAGGAAATTTGTGGCTCCTCTCTGATTCCAGAACTTTCTGTCACCAAAATGTGAGGAAAATGTGTTTTTTTAGCCACATTTTGAGGTTTGCAAAGGATTCTGGGTAACAGAACCTGGTCAGAGCCCCACAAGTCACCTTATCTTGGATTCCCCTAGGTCTGTAGTTTTAAAAAATGCACAGGTTTGGTAGGTTTCCCTAGGTGCGGGCTGAGCTAGAGGCCAAAATCTACAGGTATGCACTTTGCAAAAAACACCTCTGTTTTCTTTAAAAAAATGTGATGTGTCCACGTTGCGTTTTGGGGAATTTCCTGTCGCGGGCGCTGGCCTACCCACACAAGTGAGGTATCATTTTTATCGGGAGACTTGGGGGTACGCTGGGTGGAAGGAAATTTGTGGCTCCTCTCTGATTCCAGAACTTTCTGTCACCAAAATGTGTGGAAAATGTGTTTTTTTAGCCAAATTTTGAGGTTTGAAAAGTATTCTGGGTAACAGAACCTGGTCAGAGCCCCACAAGTCACCCCATCTTGGATTCCCCTAGGTCTCTAGTTGTCAAAAATGCACAGGTTTGGTAGGTTTCCCTAGGTGCCAGCTGAGCTAGAGGCCAAAATCTACAGGTAGGCACTTTGCAAACAACACCTCAGTTTTCTTTAAAAAAATGTGATGTGTCCACGTTGCGTTTTGGGGCATTTCCTGTCGCAGGCGCTGGCCTACCCACACAAGTGAGGTATCATTTTTATCGGGAGACTTGGGGGTACGCTGGGTGGAAGGAAATTTGTGGCTCCTCTCTGATTCCAGGACTTTCTGTCACCAAAATGTGAGGAAAATGTGTTTTTTAGCCAAATTTTGAGGTTTGCAAGGGATTCTGGGTAACATAACCTGGTCAGAGCCCCACAAGTCACCCCGTCTTGGATTCCCCTAGGTCTGTAGTTTTCAAAAATGCACAGGTTTGGTAGGTTTCCCTAGGTGCCGGCTGAGCTAGAGGCCAAAATCTACAGGTATGCACTTTGCAAAAAACACCTCTGTTTTCTTTAAAAAAATGTGATGTGTCCACGTTGCGTTTTGGGGCATTTCCTGTCGCGGGCGCTGGCCTACCCACACAAGTGAGGTATCATTTTTATCGGGAGGCTTGGGGAAAGGCTGGGTGGAAGGAAATTTGTGGCTCCTCTCTGATTCCAGAACTTTCTGTCACCAAAATGTGAGGAAAATGTGTTTTTTTAGCTAAATTTTGAGGTTTGAAAAGTATTCTGGGTAACAGAACCTGGTCAGAGCCCCACAAGTCACCCCATCTTGGATTCCCCTAGGTCTCTAGTTGTCAAAAATGCACAGGTTTGGTAGGTTTCCCTAGGTGCCAGCTGAGCTAGAGGCCAAAATCTACAGGTAGGCACTTTGCAAAAAACACCTCTGTTTTCTTTAAAAAAATGTGATGTGTCCACGTTGCGTTTTGGGGCATTTCCTGTCGCGGGCGCTGGCCTACCCACACAAGTGAGGTATCATTTTTATCGGGAGATTTGGGGGGTACGCTGGGTGGAAGGAAATTTGTGGCTCCTCTCTGATTCCAGAACTTTCTGTCACCAAAATGTGAGGAAAATGTGTTTTTTAGCCAAATTTTGAGGTTTGCAAGGGATCGTGGGTAACATAACCTGGTCAGAGCCCCACAAGTCACCCCGTCTTGAATTCCCCTAGGTCTGTAGTTTTCAAAAATGCACAGGTTTGGTAGGTTTCCCTAGGTGCCAGCTGAGCTAGAGGCCAAAATCTACAGGTAGGCACTTTGCAAAAAACACCTCTGTTTTCTTTAAAAAAATGTGATGTGTCCACGTTGCGTTTTGGGGCATTTCCTGTCGCGGGCGCTGGCCTACCCACACAAGTGAGGTATCATTTTTATCGGGAGGCTTGGGGAAAGGCTGCGTGGAAGGAAATTTGTGGCTCCTCTCTGATTCCAGAACTTTCTGTCACCAAAATGTGAGGAAAATGTGTTTTTTTAGCCACATTTGGAGGTTTGCAAAGGATTCTGGGTAACAGAACCTGGTCAGAGCCCCACAAGTCACCCCATCTTGGATTCCCCTAGGTCTGTAGTTTTCAAAAATGCACAGGTTTGGTAGGTTTCCCTAGGTGCCGGCTGAGCTAGAGGCCAAAATCTACAGGTAGGCACTTTGCAAAAAACACCTCTGTTTTCTTTAAAAAAATGTGATGTGTCCACGTTGCGTTTTGGGGCATTTCCTGTCGCGGGCGCTGGCCTACCCACACAAGTGAGGTATCGTTTTTATCGGGAGACTTGGGGGAACGCTGGGTGGGAGGAAATTTGTGGCTCCTCTCTGATTCCAGAACTTTCTGTCACCAAAATGTGAGGAAAATGTGTTTTTTAGCCAAATTTTGAGGTTTGCAAGGGATCCTAGGTAACATAACCTGGTCAGAGCCCCACAAGTCACCCCGTCTTGGATTCCCCTAGGTCTGTAGTTTTCAAAAATGCACAGGTTTGGTAGGTTTCCCTAGGTGCCGGCTGAGCTAGAGGCCAAAATCTACAGGTATGCACTTTGCAAAAACAACTCTGTTTTCTTTAAAAAAATGTGATGTGTCCACGTTGCGTTTTGGGGCATTTCCTGTCGCGGACGCTGGCCTACCCACACAAGTGAGGTATCATTTTTATCGGGAGACTTGGGGAAACGCCGGGTGGAAGGAAATTTGTGGCTCCTCTCTGATTCCAGAACTTTCTGTCACCAAAATGAGAGGAAAATGTGTTTTTTTAGCCACATTTTGAGGTTTGCAAAGGATTCTGGGTAACAGAACCTGGTCAGAGCCCCACAAGTCACCCCATCTTGGATTCCCCTAGGTCTGTAGTTTTAAAAAATGCACAGGTTTGGTAGGTTTCCCTAGGTGCGGGCTGAGCTAGAGGCCAAAATCTACAGGTATGCACTTTGCAAAAAACACCTCTGTTTTCTTTAAAAAAATGTGATGTGTCCACGTTGCGTTTTGGGGAATTTCCTGTCGCGGGCGCTGGCCTACCCACACAAGTGAGGTATCATTTTTATCGGGAGACTTGGGGGTACGCTGGGTGGAAGGAAATTTGTGGCTCCTCTCTGATTCCAGAACTTTCTGTCACCAAAATGTGTGGAAAATGTGTTTTTTTAGCCAAATTTTGAGGTTTGAAAAGTATTCTGGGTAACAGAACCTGGTCAGAGCCCCACAAATCACCCCATCTTGGATTCCCCTAGGTCTCTAGTTGTCAAAAATGCACAGGTTTGGTAGGTTTCCCTAGGTGCCAGCTGAGCTAGAGGCCAAAATCTACAGGTAGGCACTTTGCAAACAACACCTCAGTTTTCTTTAAAAAAATGTGATGTGTCCACGTTGCGTTTTGGGGCATTTCCTGTCGCAGGCGCTGGCCTACCCACACAAGTGAGGTATCATTTTTATCGGGAGACTTGGGGGTACGCTGGGTGGAAGGAAATTTGTGGCTCCTCTCTGATTCCAGAACTTTCTGTCACCAAAATGTGTGGAAAATGTGTTTTTTTAGCCAAATTTTGAGGTTTGAAAAGTATTCTGGGTAACAGAACCTGGTCAGAGCCCCACAAGTCACCCCATCTTGGATTCCCCTAGGTCTCTAGTTGTCAAAAATGCACAGGTTTGGTAGGTTTCCCTAGGTGCCAGCTGAGCTAGAGGCCAAAATCTACAGGTAGGCACTTTGCAAAAAACACCTCTGTTTTCTTTAAAAAAATGTGATGTGTCCACGTTGCGTTTTGGGGCATTTCCTGTCGCGGGCGCTGGCCTACCCACACAAGTGAGGTATCATTTTTATCGGGAGATTTGGGGGGTACGCTGGGTGGAAGGAAATTTGTGGCTCCTCTCTGATTCCAGAACTTTCTGTCACCAAAATGTGAGGAAAATGTGTTTTTTAGCCAAATTTTGAGGTTTGCAAGGGATCGTGGGTAACATAACCTGGTCAGAGCCCCACAAGTCACCCCGTCTTGAATTCCCCTAGGTCTGTAGTTTTCAAAAATGCACAGGTTTGGTAGGTTTCCCTAGGTGCCAGCTGAGCTAGAGGCCAAAATCTACAGGTAGGCACTTTGCAAAAAACACCTCTGTTTTCTTTAAAAAAATGTGATGTGTCCACGTTGCGTTTTGGGGCATTTCCTGTCGCGGGCGCTGGCCTACCCACAGAAGTGAGGTATTATTTTTATCGGGAGGCTTGGGGAAAGGCTGCGTGGAAGGAAATTTGTGGCTCCTCTCTGATTCCAGAACTTTCTGTCACCAAAATGAGAGGAAAATGTGTTTTTTTAGCCACATTTTGAGGTTTGCAAAGGATTCTGGGTAACAGAACCTGGTCAGAGCCCCACAAATCACCCCATCTTGGATTCCCCTAGGTCTCTAGTTGTCAAAAATGCACAGGTTTGGTAGGTTTCCCTAGGTGCCAGCTGAGCTAGAGGCCAAAATCTACAGGTAGGCACTTTGCAAACAACACCTCAGTTTTCTTTAAAAAAATGTGATGTGTCCACGTTGCGTTTTGGGGCATTTCCTGTCGCAGGCGCTGGCCTACCCACACAAGTGAGGTATCATTTTTATCGGGAGACTTGGGGGTACGCTGGGTGGAAGGAAATTTGTGGCTCCTCTCTGATTCCAGAACTTTCTGTCACCAAAATGTGAGGAAAATGTGTTTTTTTAGCCACATTTTGAGGTTTGCAAAGGATTCTGGGTAACAGAACCTGGTCAGAGCCCCACAAGTCACCTTATCTTGGATTCCCCTAGGTCTGTAGTTTTAAAAAATGCACAGGTTTGGTAGGTTTCCCTAGGTGCGGGCTGAGCTAGAGGCCAAAATCTACAGGTATGCACTTTGCAAAAAACACCTCTGTTTTCTTTAAAAAAATGTGATGTGTCCACGTTGCGTTTTGGGGAATTTCCTGTCGCGGGCGCTGGCCTACCCACACAAGTGAGGTATCATTTTTATCGGGAGACTTGGGGGTACGCTGGGTGGAAGGAAATTTGTGGCTCCTCTCTGATTCCAGAACTTTCTGTCACCAAAATGTGTGGAAAATGTGTTTTTTTAGCCAAATTTTGAGGTTTGAAAAGTATTCTGGGTAACAGAACCTGGTCAGAGCCCCACAAGTCACCCCATCTTGGATTCCCCTAGGTCTCTAGTTGTCAAAAATGCACAGGTTTGGTAGGTTTCCCTAGGTGCCAGCTGAGCTAGAGGCCAAAATCTACAGGTAGGCACTTTGCAAAAAACACCTCTGTTTTCTTTAAAAAAATGTGATGTGTCCACGTTGCGTTTTGGGGCATTTCCTGTCGCGGGCGCTGGCCTACCCACACAAGTGAGGTATCATTTTTATCGGGAGATTTGGGGGGTACGCTGGGTGGAAGGAAATTTGTGGCTCCTCTCTGATTCCAGAACTTTCTGTCACCAAAATGTGAGGAAAATGTGTTTTTTAGCCAAATTTTGAGGTTTGCAAGGGATCGTGGGTAACATAACCTGGTCAGAGCCCCACAAGTCACCCCGTCTTGAATTCCCCTAGGTCTGTAGTTTTCAAAAATGCACAGGTTTGGTAGGTTTCCCTAGGTGCCAGCTGAGCTAGAGGCCAAAATCTACAGGTAGGCACTTTGCAAAAAACACCTCTGTTTTCTTTAAAAAAATGTGATGTGTCCACGTTGCGTTTTGGGGCATTTCCTGTCGCGGGCGCTGGCCTACCCACAGAAGTGAGGTATCATTTTTATCGGGAGGCTTGGGGAAAGGCTGCGTGGAAGGAAATTTGTGGCTCCTCTCTGATTCCAGAACTTTCTGTCACCAAAATGAGAGGAAAATGTGTTTTTTTAGCCACATTTTGAGGTTTGCAAAGGATTCTGGGTAACAGAACCTGGTCAGAGCCCCACAAATCACCCCATCTTGGATTCCCCTAGGTCTCTAGTTGTCAAAAATGCACAGGTTTGGTAGGTTTCCCTAGGTGCCAGCTGAGCTAGAGGCCAAAATCTACAGGTAGGCACTTTGCAAACAACACCTCAGTTTTCTTTAAAAAAATGTGATGTGTCCACGTTGCGTTTTGGGGCATTTCCTGTCGCAGGCGCTGGCCTACCCACACAAGTGAGGTATCATTTTTATCGGGAGACTTGGGGGTACGCTGGGTGGAAGGAAATTTGTGGCTCCTCTCTGATTCCAGAACTTTCTGTCACCAAAATGTGAGGAAAATGTGTTTTTTTAGCCACATTTTGAGGTTTGCAAAGGATTCTGGGTAACAGAACCTGGTCAGAGCCCCACAAGTCACCTTATCTTGGATTCCCCTAGGTCTGTAGTTTTAAAAAATGCACAGGTTTGGTAGGTTTCCCTAGGTGCGGGCTGAGCTAGAGGCCAAAATCTACAGGTATGCACTTTGCAAAAAACACCTCTGTTTTCTTTAAAAAAATGTGATGTGTCCACGTTGCGTTTTGGGGAATTTCCTGTCGCGGGCGCTGGCCTACCCACACAAGTGAGGTATCATTTTTATCGGGAGACTTGGGGGTACGCTGGGTGGAAGGAAATTTGTGGCTCCTCTCTGATTCCAGAACTTTCTGTCACCAAAATGTGTGGAAAATGTGTTTTTTTAGCCAAATTTTGAGGTTTGAAAAGTATTCTGGGTAACAGAACCTGGTCAGAGCCCCACAAGTCACCCCATCTTGGATTCCCCTAGGTCTCTAGTTGTCAAAAATGCACAGGTTTGGTAGGTTTCCCTAGGTGCCAGCTGAGCTAGAGGCCAAAATCTACAGGTAGGCACTTTGCAAACAACACCTCAGTTTTCTTTAAAAAAATGTGATGTGTCCACGTTGCGTTTTGGGGCATTTCCTGTCGCAGGCGCTGGCCTACCCACACAAGTGAGGTATCATTTTTATCGGGAGACTTGGGGGTACGCTGGGTGGAAGGAAATTTGTGGCTCCTCTCTGATTCCAGGACTTTCTGTCACCAAAATGTGAGGAAAATGTGTTTTTTAGCCAAATTTTGAGGTTTGCAAGGGATTCTGGGTAACATAACCTGGTCAGAGCCCCACAAGTCACCCCGTCTTGGATTCCCCTAGGTCTGTAGTTTTCAAAAATGCACAGGTTTGGTAGGTTTCCCTAGGTGCCGGCTGAGCTAGAGGCCAAAATCTACAGGTATGCACTTTGCAAAAAACACCTCTGTTTTCTTTAAAAAAATGTGATGTGTCCACGTTGCGTTTTGGGGCATTTCCTGTCGCGGGCGCTGGCCTACCCACACAAGTGAGGTATCATTTTTATCGGGAGGCTTGGGGAAAGGCTGGGTGGAAGGAAATTTGTGGCTCCTCTCTGATTCCAGAACTTTCTGTCACCAAAATGTGTGGAAAATGTGTTTTTTTAGCTAAATTTTGAGGTTTGAAAAGTATTCTGGGTAACAGAACCTGGTCAGAGCCCCACAAGTCACCCCATCTTGGATTCCCCTAGGTCTCTAGTTGTCAAAAATGCACAGGTTTGGTAGGTTTCCCTAGGTGCCAGCTGAGCTAGAGGCCAAAATCTACAGGTAGGCACTTTGCAAAAAACACCTCTGTTTTCTTTAAAAAAATGTGATGTGTCCACGTTGCGTTTTGGGGCATTTCCTGTCGCGGGCGCTGGCCTACCCACACAAGTGAGGTATCATTTTTATCGGGAGATTTGGGGGGTACGCTGGGTGGAAGGAAATTTGTGGCTCCTCTCTGATTCCAGAACTTTCTGTCACCAAAATGTGAGGAAAATGTGTTTTTTAGCCAAATTTTGAGGTTTGCAAGGGATCGTGGGTAACATAACCTGGTCAGAGCCCCACAAGTCACCCCGTCTTGAATTCCCCTAGGTCTGTAGTTTTAAAAAATGCACAGGTTTGGTAGGTTTCCCTAGGTGCCAGCTGAGCTAGAGGCCAAAATCTACAGGTAGGCACTTTGCAAAAAACACCTCTGTTTTCTTTAAAAAAATGTGATGTGTCCACGTTGCGTTTTGGGGCATTTCCTGTCGCGGGCGCTGGCCTACCCACACAAGTGAGGTATCATTTTTATCGGGAGGCTTGGGGAAAGGCTGCGTGGAAGGAAATTTGTGGCTCCTCTCTGATTCCAGAACTTTCTGTCACCAAAATGTGAGGAAAATGTGTTTTTTTAGCCACATTTGGAGGTTTGCAAAGGATTCTGGGTAACAGAACCTGGTCAGAGCCCCACAAGTCACCCCATCTTGGATTCCCCTAGGTCTGTAGTTTTCAAAAATGCACAGGTTTGGTAGGTTTCCCTAGGTGCCGGCTGAGCTAGAGGCCAAAATCTACAGGTAGGCACTTTGCAAAAAACACCTCTGTTTTCTTTAAAAAAATGTGATGTGTCCACGTTGCGTTTTGGGGCATTTCCTGTCGCGGGCGCTGGCCTACCCACACAAGTGAGGTATCGTTTTTATCGGGAGACTTGGGGGAACGCTGGGTGGGAGGAAATTTGTGGCTCCTCTCTGATTCCAGAACTTTCTGTCACCAAAATGTGAGGAAAATGTGTTTTTTAGCCAAATTTTGAGGTTTGCAAGGGATCCTAGGTAACATAACCTGGTCAGAGCCCCACAAGTCACCCCGTCTTGGATTCCCCTAGGTCTGTAGTTTTCAAAAATTCACAGGTTTGGTAGGTTTCCCTAGGTGCCGGCTGAGCTAGAGGCCAAAATCTACAAGTATGCACTTTGCAAAAACAACTCTGTTTTCTTTAAAAAAATGTGATGTGTCCACGTTGCGTTTTGGGGCATTTCCTGTCGCGGACGCTGGCCTACCCACACAAGTGAGGTATCATTTTTATCGGGAGACTTGGGGAAACGCCGGGTGGAAGGAAATTTGTGGCTCCTCTCTGATTCCAGAACTTTCTGTCACCAAAATGAGAGGAAAATGTGTTTTTTTAGCCACATTTTGAGGTTTGCAAAGGATTCTGGGTAACAGAACCTGGTCAGAGCCCCACAAGTCACCCCATCTTGGATTCCCCTAGGTCTGTAGTTTTAAAAAATGCACAGGTTTGGTAGGTTTCCCTAGGTGCGGGCTGAGCTAGAGGCCAAAATCTACAGGTATGCACTTTGCAAAAAACACCTCTGTTTTCTTTAAAAAAATGTGATGTGTCCACGTTGCGTTTTGGGGAATTTCCTGTCGCGGGCGCTGGCCTACCCACACAAGTGAGGTATCATTTTTATCGGGAGACTTGGGGGTACGCTGGGTGGAAGGAAATTTGTGGCTCCTCTCTGATTCCAGAACTTTCTGTCACCAAAATGGGTGGAAAATGTGTTTTTTTAGCCAAATTTTGAGGTTTGAAAAGTATTCTGGGTAACAGAACCTGGTCAGAGCCCCACAAATCACCCCATCTTGGATTCCCCTAGGTCTCTAGTTGTCAAAAATGCACAGGTTTGGTAGGTTTCCCTAGGTGCCAGCTGAGCTAGAGGCCAAAATCTACAGGTAGGCACTTTGCAAACAACACCTCAGTTTTCTTTAAAAAAATGTGATGTGTCCACGTTGCGTTTTGGGGCATTTCCTGTCGCAGGCGCTGGCCTACCCACACAAGTGAGGTATCATTTTTATCGGGAGACTTGGGGGTACGCTGGGTGGAAGGAAATTTGTGGCTCCTCTCTGATTCCAGAACTTTCTGTCACCAAAATGTGAGGAAAATGTGTTTTTTTAGCCACATTTTGAGGTTTGCAAAGGATTCTGGGTAACAGAACCTGGTCAGAGCCCCACAAGTCACCCCATCTTGGATTCCCCTAGGTCTGTAGTTTTAAAAAATGCACAGGTTTGGTAGGTTTCCCTAGGTGCGGGCTGAGCTAGAGGCCAAAATCTACAGGTATGCACTTTGCAAAAAACACCTCTGTTTTCTTTAAAAAAATGTGATGTGTCCACGTTGCGTTTTGGGGAATTTCCTGTCGCGGGCGCTGGCCTACCCACACAAGTGAGGTATCATTTTTATCGGGAGACTTGGGGGTACGCTGGGTGGAAGGAAATTTGTGGCTCCTCTCTGATTCCAGAACTTTCTGTCACCAAAATGTGTGGAAAATGTGTTTTTTTAGCCAAATTTTGAGGTTTGAAAAGTATTCTGGGTAACAGAACCTGGTCAGAGCCCCACAAGTCACCCCATCTTGGATTCCCCTAGGTCTCTAGTTGTCAAAAATGCACAGGTTTGGTAGGTTTCCCTAGGTGCCAGCTGAGCTAGAGGCCAAAATCTACAGGTAGGCACTTTGTAAAAAACACCTCTGTTTTCTTTCAAAAAATGTGATGTGTCCACGTTGCGTTTTGGGGCATTTCCTGTCGCGGGCGCTGGCCTACCCACACAAGTGAGGTATCATTTTTATCGGGAGACTTGGGGGTACGCTGGGTGGAAGGAAATTTGTGGCTCCTCTCTCATTCCAGAACTTTCTGTCACCAAAATGTGAGGAAAATGTGTTTTTTAGCCAAATTTTGAGGTTTGCAAGGGATCCTGGGTAACATATCCTGGTCAGAGCCCCACAAGTCACCCCGTCTTGGATTCCCCTAGGTCTGTAGTTTTCAAAAATTCACAGGTTTGGTAGGTTTCCCTAGGTGCCGGCTGAGCTAGAGGCCAAAATCTACAGGTATGCACTTTGCAAAAAACACCTCTGTTTTCTTTCAAAAAATGTGATGTGTCCACGTTGCGTTTTGGGGCATTTCCTGTCGCGGGCGCTGGCCTACCCACACAAGTGAGGTATCATTTTTATCGGGAGACTTGGGGAAAGGCTGGGTGGAAGGAAATTTGTGGCTCCTCTCTGATTCCAGAACTTTCTGTCACCAAAATGTGAGGAAAATGTGTTTTTTTAGCCACATTTTGAGGTTTGCAAAGGATTCTGGGTAACAGAACCTGGTCAGAGCCCCACAAGTCACCCCATCTTGGATTCCCCTAGGTCTGTAGTTTTCAAAAATGCACAGGTTTGGTAGGTTCCCCTAGGTGCCGGCTGAGCTAGAGGTCAAAATCTACAGGTAGGCACTTTGCAAAAAACACCTCTGTTTTCTTTTAAAAAATGTGATGTGTCCACATTGCGTTTTGGGGCATTTCCTGTTGCGTGCGCTGTCCTACCCACACAAGTGAGGTATCATTTTTATCGGGAGACTTGGGGGTACGCTGGGTGGAAGGAAATATGTGGCTCCTCTCTGATTCCAGAACTTTCTGTCACCAAAATGTGAGTAAAATGTGTTTTTTTAGCCAAATTTTGAGGTTTGCAAAGGATTCTGGGTAACAGAACCTGGTCAGAGCCCCACAAGTCACCCCATCTTGGATTCCCCTAGGTCTCTAGTTGTCAAAAATGCACAGGTTTGGTAGGTTTCCCTAGGTCCTGGCTGAGCTAGAGGCCAAAATCTACAGGTAGGCACTTTGCAAAAAACACCTCTGTTTTCTTTACAAAAATGTGATGTGTCCACGTTGCGTTTTGGGGCATTTCCTGTTGCGGGCGCTAGGCCTACCCACACAAGTGAGGTGTCATTTTTATAGGGAGACTTGGGGAAACGCTGGGTGGAAGGAAATTTGTGGCTCCTCTCTAATTCCGGAACTTTCTGTCACCAAAATGTGAGGAAAATGTGTTTTATTAGCCAAATTTTGAGGTTTGCAAAGGATTCTGGGTATTAGAACCTGGTCAGAGCCCCACAAGTCACCCCATCTTGGATTCCCCTAGGTCACTAGTTTTCAAAAATGCACAGGTTTGGTAGGTTTCCCTAGGTGCCGGCTGAGCTAGAGGCCAAAATCTACAGCTAGTCAATTTGCAAAAAACACCTCTGTTTTCTTTTAAAAAATGTGATGTGTCCACGGTGCGTTTTGGGCCATTTATTTTCGCGGGCGCTAGGCCTACCCACACAAGTGAGGTATCATTTTTATCGGGAGACTTGGGGGAACGCTGGGTGGAAGGAAATTTGTGGCTCCTCTTGGTTCCAGAACTTTCTGTCACCAAAATGTGAGGAAAATGTGTTTTTTTATCAACATTTTGAGGTTTGCAAAAGATTCTGGGTAACAGAACCTGGTCAGAGCCCCACAAGTCACCCCATCTTGGATTCCCCTAGGTCTCTAGATTTAAAAAATGCACAGGTTTGGTAGGTTTCCCTAGGTGCCAGCTGAGCTAGAGTCCAAAATCTACAGGTAGGCACTTTGCAAAAAACACCTCTGTTTTCTTTCAAGAAATGTGATGTGTCCACGTTGCGTTTTGGGGCATTTCCTGTCGCGGGCGCTGGCCTACCCACACAAGTGAGGTATCATTTTTATCGGGAGACTTGGGGGTACGCTGGGTGGAAGGAAATTTGTGGCTCCTCTCTCATTCCAGAACTTTCTGTCACCAAAATGTGAGGAAAATGTGTTTTTTAGCCAAATTTTGAGGTTTGCAAGGGATCCTGGGTAACATATCCTGGTCAGAGCCCCACAAGTCACCCCGTCTTGGATTCCCCTAGGTCTGTAGTTTTCAAAAATGCACAGGTTTGGTAGGTTTCCCTAGGTGCCGGCTGAGCTAGAGGCCAAAATCTACAGGTATGCACTTTGCAAAAAACACCTCTGTTTTCTTTCAAAAAATGTGATGTGTCCACGTTGCGTTTTGGGGCATTTCCTGTCGCGGGCGCTGGCCTACCCACACAAGTGAGGTATCATTTTTATCGGGAGACTTGGGGAAAGGCTGGGTGGAAGGAAATTTGTGGCTCCTCTCTGATTCCAGAACTTTCTGTCACCAAAATGTGAGGAAAATGTGTTTTTTTAGCCACATTTTGAGGTTTGCAAAGGATTCTGGGTAACAGAACCTGGTCAGAGCCCCACAAGTCACCCCATCTTGGATTCCCCTAGGTCTGTAGTTTTAAAAAATGCACAGGTTTGGTAGGTTCCCCTAGGTGCCGGCTGAGCTAGAGGCCAAAATCTACAGGTAGGCACTTTGCAAAAAACACCTCTGTTTTCTTTAAAAAAATGTGATGTGTCCACGTTGCGTTTTGGGGCATTTCCTGTCGCGGGCGCTGGCCTACCCACACAAGTGAGGTATCATTTTTATCGGGAGACTTGGGGGAACGCTGGGTGGAAGGAAATTTGTGGCTCCTCTCTGATTCCAGAACTTTCTGTCACCAAAATGTGAGGAAAATGTGTTTTTTAGCCAAATTTTGAGGTTTGCAAGGGATCCTGGGTAACATAACCTGGTCAGAGCCCCACAAGTCACCCCGTCTTGGATTCCCCTAGGTCTGTAGTTTTAAAAAATGCACAGGTTTGGTAGGTTTCCCTAGGTGCCGGCTGAGCTAGAGGCCAAAATCTACAGGTATGCACTTTGCAAAAACACCTCTGTTTTCTTTCAAAAAATGTGATGTGTCCACGTTGCGTTTTGGGGCATTTCCTGTCGCGGGCGCTGGCCTACCCACACAAGTGAGGTATCATTTTTATTAGGAGACTTGGGAAAACGCTGGGTGGAAGGAAATTTGTGGCTCCTCTCTGATTCCAGAACTTTCTGTCACCAAAATGTGAGGAAAATGTGTTTTTTTAGCCACATTTTGAGGTTTGCAAAGGATTGTGGGTAACAGAACCTGGTCAGAGCCCCACAAGTCACCCCATCTTGGATTCCCCTGGGTCTGTAGTTTTCAAAAATGCACAGGTTTGGTAGATTTCCCTAGGTGCCGGCTGAGCTAGAGGCCAAAATCTACAGGTAGGCACTTTGCAAAAAACTCCTCTGTTTTCTTTTAAAAAATGTGATGTGTCCACGTTGCGTTTTGGGGCATTTCCTGTCGCGTGCGCTGGCCTACCCACACAAGTGAGGTATCATTTTTATCGGGAGACTTGGGGGTACGCTGGGCGGAAGGAAATATGTGGCTCCTCTCTGATTCCAGAACTTTCGGTCACCAAAATGTGAGGAAAATGTGTTTTTTTAGCCAAATTTTGAGGTTTGCAAAGGATTCTGGGTAACAGAACCTGGCCAGAGCCCCACAAGTCACCCCATCTTGGATTCCCCTAGGTCTCTAGTTGTAAAAAATGCACAGGTTTGGTAGGTTTCCCTAGGTCCTGGCTGAGCTAGAGGCCAAAATCTACAGGTAGGCACTTTGCAAAAAACACCTCTGTTTTCTTTACAAAAATGTGATGTGTCCACGTTGCGTTTTGGGGCATTTCCTGTTGCGGGCGCTAGGCCTACCCACACAAGTGAGGTGTCATTTTTATAGGGAGACTTGGGGAAACGCTGGGTGGAAGGAAATTTGTGGCTCCTCTCTAATTCCGGAACTTTCTGTCACCAAAATGTGAGGAAAATGTGTTTTATTAGCCAAATTTTGAGGTTTGCAAAGGATTCTGGGTATTAGAACCTGGTCAGAGCCCCACAAGTCACCCCATCTTGGATTCCCCTAGGTCACTAGTTTTCAAAAATGCACAGGTTTGGTAGGTTTCCCTAGGTGCCGGCTGAGCTAGAGGCCAAAATCTACAGCTAGTCAATTTGCAAAAAACACCTCTGTTTTCTTTTAAAAAATGTGATGTGTCCACGGTGCGTTTTGGGCCATTTATTTTCGCGGGCGCTAGGCCTACCCACACAAGTGAGGTATCATTTTAATCGGGAGACTTGGGGGAACGCTGGGTGGAAGGAAATTTGTGGCTCCTCTTGGTTCCAGAACTTTCTGTCACCAAAATGTGAGGAAAATGTGTTTTTTTATCAAAATTTTGAGGTTTGCAAAGGATTCTGGGTAACAGAACCTGGTCAGAGCCCCACAAGTCACCCCATCTTGGATTCCCCTAGGTCTCTAGATTTAAAAAATGCACAGGTTTGGTAGGTTTCCCTAGGTGCCGGCTGAGCTAGAGTCCAAAATCTATAGGTAGGCACTTTGCAAAAAACACCTCTGTTTTCTTTCAAAAAATGTGATGTGTCCACGTTGCGTTTTGGGGCATTTCCTGTCGTGGGCGCAAGGCCTACCCACACAAGTGAGGTATCATTTTTATCGGGAGACTTGTGGGACCGCTGGGTGGAAGGAAATTTGTGGCTCCTCTCTGATTCCAGAACTTTCTGTCACCAAAATGTGAGGAAAATGTGTTTTTTAGCCAAATTTTGAGGTTTGCAAAGGATTCTGGGTAACATAACCTGGTCAGAGACCCACAAGTTACCCCATCTTGGATTCCCCTAGGTCTCTAGTTGTAAAAAATGCACAGGTTTGGTAGGTTTCCCTAGGTCCTGGCTGAGCTAGAGGCCAAAATCTACAGGTAGGCACTTTGCAAAAAACACCTCTGTTTTCTTTACAAAAATGTGATGTGTCCACGTTGCGTTTTGGGGCATTTCCTGTCGCGGGCGCTAGGCCTACCCACACAAGTGAGGTGTCGTTTTTATAGGGAGACTTGGGGAAACGCTGGGTGGAAGGAAATTTGTGGCTCCTCTCTAATTCCGGAACTTTCTGTCACCAAAATGGGAGGAAAATGTGTTTTATTAGCCAAATTTTGAGGTTTGCAAAGGATTCTGGGTATTAGAACCTGGTCAGAGCCCCACAAGTCACCCCATCTTGGATTCCCCTAGGTCACTAGTTTTAAAAAATGCACAGGTTTGGTAGGTTTCCCTAGGTGCCGGCTGAGCTAGAGGCCAAAGTCTACAGCTAGGCAATTTGCAAAAAACACCTCTGTTTTCTTTAAAAAAATGTGATGTGTCCACGTTGCGTTTTGGGCCATTTATTTTCGCGGGCGCTAGGCCTACCCACACAAGTGAGGTATACTTTTTATCGGGAGACTTGGGGGAACGCTGGGTGGAAGGAAATTGGTGTCTCCTCTTGGTTCCAGAACTTTCTGTCACCAAAATGTGAGGAAAATGTGTTTTTTTTTGCCATATTTTGAGGTTTGCAAAGGATTCTAGGTAACAGAACCTGGTCAGAGCCCCAGAAGTCACCCCGTCTTGGATTCCCCTAGGTCTGTAGTTTTCAAATATGCACAGGTTTGGTAGGTTTCCCTAGGTGCCGGCTGAGCTAGAGGCCAAAATCTACAGGTAGGCACTTTGCAAAAAACACCTCTGTTTTCTTTAAAAAAATGTGATGTGTCCACGTTGCGTTTTGGGGGCATTTCCTGTCGCGGGCGCCGGTCTACCCACACAAGTGAGGTATCATTTTTATCAGGAGACTTGGGGGTATGCTGGGTGGAAGGAAATTTGTGGCTCCTCTCTGATTCCAGAACTTTCTGTCATCAAAATGTGAGGAAAATGTGTTTTTTTAGCCAAATTTTGAGGTTTGCAAAGGATTCTGGGTAACAGAACCTGGTCAGAGCCCCACAAGTCACCCCATCTTGGATTCCCCTAGGTCTCTAGTTTTCAAAAATGCACAGGTTTGGTTGGTTTCCCTAGGTGCCGGCTGAGCTAGAGGGCAAAGTCTACAGCTAGGCAATTTGCAAAAAACACCTCTGTTTTCTTTAAAAAAATGTGATGTGTCCACGTTGCGTTTTGGGCCATTTATTTTCGCGGGTGCTAGGCCTACCCACACAAGTGAGGTATACTTTTTATCGGGAGACTTGGGGGAACGCTGGGTGGAAGGAAATTGGTGTCTCCTCTTGGTTCCAGAACTTTCTGTCACCAAAATGTGAGGAAAATGTGTTTTATTTTGCCATATTTTGAGGTTTGCAAAGGATTCTAGGTAACAGAACCTGGTCAGAGCCCCAGAAGTCACCCCGTCTTGGATTCCCCTAGGTCTGTAGTTTTCAAATATGCACAGGTTTGGTAGGTTTCCCTAGGTGCCGGCTGAGCTAGAGGCCAAAATCTACAGGTAGGCACTTTGCAAAAAACACCTCTGTTTTCTTTAAAAAAATGTGATGTGTCCACGTTGCGTTTTGGGGGCATTTCCTGTCGCGGGCGCCGGTCTACCTACACAAGTGAGGTATCATTTTTATCAGGAGACTTGGGGGTACGCTGGGTGGAAGGAAATTTGTGGCTCCTCTCTGATTCCAGAACTTTCTGTCATCACAATGTGAGGAAAATGTGTTTTTTTAGCCAAATTTTGAGGTTTGCAAAGGATTCTGGGTAACAGAACCTGGTCAGAGCCCCACAAGTCACCCCATCTTGGATTCCCCTAGGTCTCTAGTTTTCAAAAATGCACAGGTTTGGTTGGTTTCCCTAGGTGCCGGCTGAGCTAGAGGCCAAAATCTACAGGTAGGCACTTTGCAAAAAACACCTCTGTTTTCTTTAAAAAAATGTGATGTGTCCACGTTGTGTTTTGGGGCGTTTGCTGTCGCGGGCACTAGGCCTACCCACACAAGTGAGGTATCATTTTTATCGGGAGACTTGGGGGAACATAGATTAGCAAAACAAGTGTTATTGCCTCTTGTCTTTCTCTACATTTTTTCCTTCCTAATATAAGGGAGTGTGTAAAAAAGACATCTATGTGAGAAATGCCATGTAATTCACATGATAGTATGGTCACCCCGGAATTCAGAGATGTGCAAATAACCACTGCTCCTCAACACCTTATCTTGTGCCCATTTTGGAAATACAAAGGTTTTCTTGATAGCTATTTTTCACTCTTTATATTTCAGCAAATGAATTGCTGTATACCCGGTATAGAATGAAAATGCACTGCAGGGTGCAGCTCATTTATTGGCTCTGGGTACCTAGGGTTCTTGATGAACCTACAAGCCCTATATATCCCCGCAACCAGAGGAGTCCAGCAGACGTAACGGTATATTGCTTTCGAAAAAGCAATATACATTGCTGGAAAAAGTTACAGAGTAAAACGTAGAGAAAAATTGCTGTTTTTTTTCACTTCAATTTCAATATGTTTCTTTTTCTGTTGTTATTTTCTGTAGGAAACCCTTGTAGTATCTACACAAATGACTCCTTGCTGAATTCAGAATTTTGTCTACTTTTCAGAAATGATTAGGTTTCTGGGATCCAGCATTGGTTTCATGCCCATTTCTGTCACTGACTGGAAGGAGGCTGAAAGCACAAAAAATTGTAAAAATGGGGTATGTCCCAGTAAAATGCCAAATTTGTGTTGAAAAATTGGGTTTTCTGATTCAAGTGTGCCTGTTCCTGGAAGCTGGGAAGCTGGTGATTTTAGCACCACAAACCCTTTGTTGATGCCATTTTCAGGGAAAAAACCACAAGTCTTCTTCTGCTAATTTCTTGGCCTCCCTAAGGGGAACCCACTAAGTCTGGGTACCTCTAGAATCCCTAGGATGTTGGAAAAAAAGGACGCAAATTTAGCTTGGCTAGCTTATGTGGACAAAAAGTTATGAGGGCCTAAGCGCGAACTGCCCTGAATAGCCAAAAAAAGTCCTGGCACAGGAGGGGGGAAAGGCTTGGCAGCGAAGGGGTTAATAACACTCTTTTGAGAAAACAGGGCTAATTGCAGAGACCCCATAACGTTTTGCCCCCATTTTCCACTTTTGGCTGGTGTTTTCCTGACTCTGATGGTGCCCTGGGTGCTGCAAACCAGTCCCAGGGCCTGTGCTCTGTGTAAAATCAATATGCAAATTAGGCTAATTATAATTGGCTAAGTCAACCTACCTATAAGTCCCTAGTATATGGTAGGGCATGTAGGTTTAGGGACCACAGCATAGGTAGTGCACTGCTGAGGTGCCCAGTGTCAGTTTAAAGTCAGGCTTGCCTTGCTGGCTGCTTTTAAATCAAAGTTATATGCAAATTCAACTTTGGAATTACAAGTAGTTCCAAAGTCTTAAACTACCTTATTTTTACATATGTCACTCCTAAGGTTTGCCCTATGTGCCCCTACAGCTGGGTGCCATGTAACTATAAGCAGGGACCTTATAAAAATAGTTTTATAAGCCCTGGTGAGGTAAAACAGCCAAATTTGTTTTTCCCTCATAGTAGTGAATGGACTTCATAGGCTAGAATGGGGAGACTTTATTTTAATTTTAAAAGTCCCCTTAAGTAATGGATACCAAGAGTTTGGTATAAAATTAATTGTTATAATAAATCCCACAACTTCCAGTTGTGGGATTTAATATAACTTGTTCAGGTAAAATGTTTTAAACTTTACCTGAAAAGTTGCCAATTTCAGCCCTGCACTGTTTTTGCTGCTGTGCTCTGATTGGCCAGCCTCTGGCAGCCTGGCCAGGCTGCATTGATGAGGCGTGAAGTGGCCTGGCTTCACACAAAGAGATGTGCCTGTGGGAGGGAATCTCCCCTCAGTAGGTGGTGAAGCAGGAAGGGGAAGGGCTGCCAAACTGGTCTTCAAAGGCAGAGAAGGACATTTTTAGCAACCCAGCAACACCCCCACATCCTGCAATCCCAGACAACTAGGTGCCCCCTTGATTAGATTAGGAGAGGGCAGGAGAGGGGTGTGTTTATGATTTTTAGCCACACCAGTGGGTGGGCTCAGTCAGATGTAACCTCCAAAAATCATTTTCAGCCATGATGGATTTTTGAAGAATGTTGCCTCCTGGGATTGAATTTTGCCACACTTCCCAGGAAGTGGTCATCACAGGGGGAAGGACTCTGCACCTGAATGGAGAATCAGGACCCCCCTGTTTTTTCACCCAGGAGCAAGGATAAAACTGTCAGACCTGCACCCACACCTCAGATCCCCATCAGATTCTAACAAGGAAGAACCAAAGGAGAAGACGTACTGCCCTGATGGACCCCTGGCCTGCACCTGGAACCTGCACTCTGAAGGACTGCACCAGCTGCACACTTGGGCTTCACCACAAGAAGGACTTTGCCTGGCTTCAACTGGTTCAAGGAGGGACTCCCTGTTTGCTACAGGTGACAAATTGATAACCAGAGTCTCCTGCACCAATTCCTGAAGAAATCAACCAGCTGACCGCTGCCCAGTGGCCAAAAAGGAGTTTGCGCCAGGTGCATTCTGGGAGTTGTAGTCCACACCCCCAAGGATCATCTCCAAGCTTCTGGACCCTTGGGGTGAGCTGTGGACCCCAAAAGAACCTCAAAGAAACATCTGGGAGAAGATCCAGAAGTTTGGAGAAGTATGGAGAACCTTTGGAAAAAAGCTCCATAGAGGAACCGACCCGCTGCGGCAACTCTCGCCGGCTTGCCTCAACCGCGACCTGGCCTGATTTGCAGGTTGGTCCCGGTGAAAAAAATATCCAAAAAAGAGACTAAGGTGGTCATTACAACATTGGCGGTAAAAGCTGCTTACCGCCGTGCAGAAGACCGCCAACACACCGCCGCGGCTGCAGAATTCCACCACAGCTATTATGACCCACATCTCGAAATCTGACAAAATTCAGACACCCACACAAGTCCGCCACACCAAAGGTCAGTGATAAACTGGCGAAAACAAAACCTCCACCATCACGCCAACAGAAATACGCCCACAATATCACGACACACAAATCCACGCGTCGGTCTTTCAACCGCGGTATTCCATTGGCGGTACACACCGCCGCGCTCAAAATACACACACTTCTACAAAACACTGCCACATTGGACAATTCAAAATACACACACCTGATAGACATACACACACCACTCCCACACACCCAATACAATATAAAACACACACCCACATCACCCACAAACCCCTATGACCAAAATTCATGAACGAAGGCCAGTCAGAGACACCACCATCCACAAACTAGCAGCCACAGGCACTCAACACCATCACCCACACAACTTCCACGCACAAAACACCACACACCACTACATATCACCACACTTATCAACACACACACTACCCCACACATCACACACACCACCCCATGGCACGGCAAAGACACCCCAGGTTCTCGGAGGAGGAACTCAGGGTCATGGTGGAGGTAATCGTCCTGGTAGAGCCACAGCTATTCGGAACACAGGTGCAGCACACCTCAATTGCAAGAAAGATGGAGCTATGGTGAAGAATAGTCGACAGGGTCAACTCAGTGGGACAGCACCCAAGAAATCGGGACAACATCAGAAAGAGGTGGAACGACCTACGGGGGAAGGTGCGTTCCGTGGTCTCAAGACACCACCTAGCGGTACAGCGGACTGGCGGCGGACCCCCACCTCCTCCCCTACAACTAACAACATGGGAGGAGCAGGTCTTGGCGATTCTGCATCCTGAGGGCCTCGCAGGAGTCGGTGGAGGAATGGACTCTGGTAAGTCAAACCTTTAACTACCATATCCCCCACCCTACCTGCATGCTATCACAGACCCCCACCCTCACCCCCTCCCCTATCACTCCAACTCCTCACAAATGTACCAAAAACACAAACCACACATCCAAACACCAAGCCCTGCATGACACAACAAAGCATGGACACCCATCACTAAAGCATACCCACTGCACATACCCATAACACCCCCCTCAACCATCATCACACAAGCCCCTACACAGGAATGCTAGCACTGGGGTACACAGTCACCCACCCATTGCACACCATGACACACACAGATGCAATAATCATGTTTTTCCACCCCTGCAGGACCCCTACCCAACGTCACCAGACAGGAGGGTCCAGACATCTCCACCCCACCCACAGAAGAGGCCCACATTGATGACAGCACCTCTGTCCTACTGGATCCAGATGACCAGCCCGGACCATCGTGGGCCTCAGGACAGTCGGTTCCCCTCACACAGGCACAGCCCACCACAGACCTTCCACCCTCTGGTAACACCAGCACAGCACCCACCCAGCGGGCCCATACCTCCGTCCCCAGGACACGTCAATCAGCTGTGTGTCCACCACTACAGGGAACCCAGGATAACCCACCACCTCAACAACAACAGGGACCTGGGGGCAGTGGCAGTGGGCACACGGTCCAGGGGACGGAGGCCCAGGAACACAGGGGAACTGGGAGGGCTGCCGTGCAACAGGGGGCGGACAGGCCAAGGGAACCCACTCTCCACGAGGCCCTCTCCTCCATCATGGGAGCATACCACCACTCCCAGGAGACGATGGCAATGTTCCTGGCCAAGCTTCAGGAGACCCAGCGCATGCAGGAGGAACAGTATTTGGGCTTCAGGGAGGAACTCAGAACCATCAGTTCCGCCCTAGGCACCATCGTAGGGGTGCTGAAGGAAATACTTAACACCAGGAGGGACACTGTGGCACTTCAAGGGGCCCCTGACACTAGCATGGACGATGAACTGCCCACCACTTCCGCCGGCGCTAGTGGACAGGAGGCACCGCCACAGGACCACCACACCAGCACCCCATCCCCTGCAGACGGAGAACCAACCCGCAAGCGGTCCCTGAGATCCAGGAACAAGACAGAGCACGATGCCAAGACCCCCGCCAAGAAATGAGACCACCCTGATTGTCATCCTACTGTCCCACTTTGTAACCCTGTCTATATTGGAACTGCCCCAGCTCCACTTCCTATGCCATATGGGCAATGCACCTGTGAGACTAATAGACTGGACTCTGCCATGGACATTCCTCCACCATCACCCCTCACCATTTTACAACCCCCTCCAATATTGAGCACTTCAATAAAAACCCTTGAAGCACAAAACAATCTGGAGTCAGTCTGTGATTTCGAAATTGTGTATTAGCAATTACAGTGACAAAATGTTTTTTTTCAAATGTCATGTCAACATACCTATGTCACACAGCTCAAGTCCATGAGGAATCTAAGCAGATGACACACGTTGGAACCCACACCTGTGAAAACATAAGGGAAAATGACAACTCAGTGACCATACACTGGGTGAAATCGACAGACAGGATAGAGGTAGAAGTGTTAAAGTACTTGTAGTAGGCAGGATTGTTTTCTCACCTGTGTGTCACTGGAAATATTGCTGGATGACTGAGTCCCTGTTGTCAATGTCTTCTTACTCTGCTTCCTCCTCATCACTGTCCACAGGCTCCACAGCTGCCACAACACCGCCATCTGGACCATCCTCCTGCAGAAAAGGCACCTGTCGTTGCAAAGCCAAGTTGTGAAGCATACAGCAGGCCACGATGATCTGGCACACCTTCTTTGGTGAGTAGAATAGGGATCCACCTGTCATATGGAGGCACCTGAACCTGGCCTTCAGGAGGCCGAAGGTGCGTTCGATCACCCTCCTAGTCCGCCCAAGGGCCTCATTGTAGCGTTCCTCTGCCCTGGTCCTGGGATTCCTCACTGGGGTCAGTAGCCATGACAGGTTGGGGTAACTAGAGTCCCCTAATAGCCACACCCGGTGCCTCTGGAGTTGACCCATCACATAAGGGATGCTGCTATTCCGCAGGATGTAGGCATCATGCACAGAGCAAGGGAACATAGCATTTACCTGGGAGATGTACTGGTCTGCCAAACATACCATCTGTACATCCATGAAATGATAACTCTTCCGGTTCCTGTACACCTGTTCACTCCTGTGGGGGGGGACCAAAGCTACATGGGTCACATCAATGGCACCTATGATGTTGGGGATATGTCTCATGGCATAGAAGTCACCTTTCACTGTAGGCAAGTCCTCCACCTGAGGGAAAACGATATAGCTCCGCATGTCTTTCAGCAGGGCAGACAACACTCTGGACAACACGTTGGAAAACATAGGCTGTGACATCCCTGATGCCATGGCCACTGTTGTTTGAAATGACCCACTTGCAAGGAAATGGAGCACTGATAGCACCTGCACTTGAGGGGGGATTCCTGTGGAATGGCGGATTGCTGACATCAGGTCCGGCACCAACTGTGTACACAGTTCCTGGATTGTGGCACGGTCAAACGGTCAAACCTGTAGGTGATTATCAGATTTCTTTCCTCCATTGTCGACAGGTCCTCCAGCGGTCGGTACACCGGAGGATTCCGCCATCTCCTCACATGTCCCAGTGGACGGTGCCTATGAAGTCAACAGCGAGCACAGAGTCAAACAACTCTGAGGTATATACCCACAGTCTACACAGAACACCATTCATACACAAAATGTGGCCTGTATTTGTGTTGTGAGACAAGGCCTAGGTATGTGTGACGCAGTTGGTAATTAGGGCATGTGGGCCCCTGAAATGGCGGCTGCCTGACCTCTAAATGTGGGACAATGGGATGTGAGGTAACTGCGCTGGCGTTGTACACCGTCGCGGTAGGCGGTCGAAGACCGCGGTGCAATGCTGCATTGGCTAACATTGAACCCTATGGGTCCCAGGAGCCAATGACGATGTACGTCGGCGGTGATGGTACGCACCGCCGCGGACGTGACCGCCGCGGACGTGACCGCCATTTTCTACCTACACTGCAAGTGCTGCTGTGACCTCGGTCTGGAAGAGACAATGGCTCGTGCGTCTGGGGAAAGTGCTCCGGCCTTCACTGCAGAGGAGTTGGAGAAGCTCGTCGACGGGGTCCTCCCCCAGTACACGCTACTCTACGGTCCTCCAGACCAACAGGTAAGTACACAGGGAGCATGTTGTATGGGCTATGCCTGTGTGGAGAGGGCTGGTTGTAAGAAGGAAGGGGGCAGAGTTCTGCGTTCATGAAGGACTGTGAATGCATGTGCCACATGGCAAGGGTAGGGATGTGGGCCACTCACTTTGACGGTGCAGTTGGTAATGACTTCTCTTCTTCCCCTGTACATGTCATGTAGGTCAGCGCCCACCAGAAGAAGGATATTTGGCATGCCATCGCCAAGGACGTCCGGACCCTGGGGGTCCACCACAGACAGAGCACCCACTGCAGTAAAAGATGGGAGGACATTCGCCGCTGGAGCAAGAAGACGGCGGAGGCTCAGCTGGGGATGGCCTCCCAACGTGGGAGGGGTGCCCGTCGAACCATGACCCCTCAGGATCCTGGCGGTGGCTTACCCTGAGTTGGATGGGCGATTGAGGGCATCACAGCAGACACAAGGGGGTGAGTACTCTCTCATTCAGCTGACTTTGCGCGCAGTGAAGGTGTCAGGGTGGGGGAGGAGGGCTGTGGGTTTCCCTAGGCCAGGGCGAGTTCCGTAGACAAGGCCCCTCCATAAGGCAGCCCATTTGGCACCCCACCCCACCTCTGTAGAGTGCCAAGTACAGGTATTCATGCCCCTGTGTCATCTATGTGTGCAGATGTCGTCCATAGCCTTGTAGGCCATTTCCCAGGAATTGTATCTGTAGAGCCCAACAGCATGACGTAGTACAGGGGGTTGCTGTGTCTGTATTGTCCGCCAACGGTAGCGGGAAGCCATGCACTCAATCTGTCTTTCTTCCGTCGTCCCCCCCTTTTTGTGATCTCCCTGTTCTTGTGTGCATTAGCATCATCAGGCGGAGGTACAGTGGCACCGGAGCATGAGGGAGCTGCATCCCACATGGCCATGGAGGGCCACATTACGGACTCAGAATACACCAGTGGGACGGTGGGCGAGGGGAGCCCCACGGCGGTCACAGGATCTGCAACCAGCGACACAGACTCATCCTCCGATGGGAGCTCCCTTGTGGTGGCGGCAACATCTGTGCCCCCCACTTCTACAGGTACAGCCGCCACTGCCCTCCCAGCAGCCCCTCAGCCTTCGCCCCTTGCCCGCTCACCCAGGAGGGTGGGCATCACCTTGGCCCCAGGCACCTCAGCCCCTGCCCCTGTCACCTCTGCTGCCCTCAGTGAGGAGGACATTGACCTCCTTGTGTCCCTCACTGTTGGGCAGTCTACCATTTTGAATGCCATCCAGGGTGTAGAAAGGGAGTTGCAACACACAAATGCATTCCTGGAGGGCATTCATTCTGGTCAGGCTGCCCTTCACCAAACCTTTCAGACTCTGGCCTCAGCACTGATGGCAGCCGTTGTCCCTGTGTCTAGCCTCCCCCTCCAAATTCCTCCACCCAGACCCAATCCCCTGTACCTCTGCCTATCCCAAGCACACCATTAGACCAGCCTGCACACACCTCAACACACAAGGGAAGCTCAGGCAAACATAAGCACCACACATCCCACAGGCACTCACGCAAGCATCACACACATACAGACACACCAACATCCACTGCCTCCACTGTGTCCCCCTCCTCCTTATCTCCCTCCTCCCTCCTAGTCTCGTCTACACTCACACCTGCATGCACTACCACTACAGCCACTACGTCCCGCACCAGCACACCCACCACCACACCCCGCTCACGTGCACTCACCACCCCCACTACCATTTACACGTCCCCTGTGTCCTCTCCCAGTGTGTCTGTGACGCCCCCTCTGAAGATACACAAACGTAGGCACACACCCACCCAACAGCCATCCACCTCACAACAGCTTCCAGAGTATGCACCTTCACCCAAAGTCACCAAACGTACACCTCCTACAACCACCACCTCTTCCTCCACTCCCAAACCCACTCCAGCTACCCGTCCCAGTGTCTCCCAAAAACGTTTCCTGTCCCCCCCTTAACCTATTTCACACCACCACCCCCGTCCAACTCATATGTCCTGTACTAGCACCTCAGCCAAAAAATCTCCGGGACCAGTGGTGCCTGTTGTTACAGATATGTGGAGTGCACCGGCCACCAGGCCAGCCAGTGTGGCACGGAGCCATAGCACAGCCAGTCCCCCCCTGTGAAGCACCAGAAGTTGGACAGTGCCCGGCGGGAGAGGGGGAAGACTCCAGCCAGCCAAGCCGCTCACAGGGGTCCCGGGGGGAGTGTCGACTCAGCTGTGACTCCTCCCAAGGTGGGGAAGGGGCAGAAGAAATCTCCAAAGTCTGGGACAAGCAGCACGGCGGAGAAGACCGCCATCATTCCCGCTGCCCAGGAGGCCACCGCCAGTCCCATCGTCACTGCCCAGGAGGCCACCGCCAGAGTCACTGCCCAGGAGGCCATCGCAAGCCCCATCGTCACTGCCCAGGAGGCCACCGCCAGCCCCATCGTCACTGCCCAGGAGGCCACCGCCAGAGTCACTGCCCAGGAGGCCACCGCAAGACCCATCATCACTGCCCAGGAGGCCACCACCAGAGTCACTGCACAGGAGGCCACCGCCAGCCCCATCGTCACTGCTCAGGAGGCCACCGCCAGAGTCACTGCCCAGGAGGCCACCACAAGCCACATCATCACTGCCCAGGAGGCCACCGCCAGAGTCACTGCCCAGGAGGCCACCACCAGCCCCATCGTCACTGCCCAGGAGGCTACCGCAAGCCCCATCGTCACTGCCCAGTAGGCCACCGCCAGCCACAGCCCAGCTGGCCAGGAGGGCCCTGCAAGCCACGGCCCAGCTGGGCAATGAAGGACTGCCTTGGGAAGGACTGCTGAACAGGTCAGACACTGGCAACTCAAGCACCGCTGAACAGGCCAAGGACTGCTGAACAGGGCAAAGACCGCCATGGCAAGGACCGCTGAACAGGGCAAAGACCGCCATGGAAAGCACCACTGAACAGGTCAGACACTGGCAACTCAAGCACCGCTGAACAGGCCAAGGACCGCTGAACAGGGCAAAGACCGCCATGGCAAGGACCGCTGAACAGGGCAAAGACCGCCATGGAAAGCACCGCTGAACAGGGCAAAGACCGCCATGGAAAGCACCGCTAGCCCATTTGCGGCAGGGGCAGTGACGCAACTGGGACCGTCACGGGGTGAGTGCTGCACTCTGGGCACCAGTCCCCCTCCAGAACCAGTGGAGACCAGCATCCACTCCGTCTGTCCTTGGCAGGATGAAGCAATCTGGGCACCAGTCCCCGTCCAGAACCAGTGGAGACCTGCATCCACTTGAGAGACTGTGGCTTTGCACTCCCCAGGATGGAACAGTGGGCAACCCACCCACTGTAGTGACTTGAGAGACTGTGGCTTTGCACTCCCCAGGATGGTACAGTAGGCAAACCACCCACTTTAGAGACTTGAGAGACTGTGGCTTTGCACTCCCTAGGATGGAACAGTGGGCAACCCACCCACTGTAGAGACTTGAGAGACTGTGGCTTTACTGTAATGTATAGATAAGCATTGGTGTGTGTGTTGTAGTGGGTGAGGGTCGGGGTGGGGGTTGGGGTGTTGAGTGGGTGTGTCCCTGTTTTTTGCCTCCCCCCTCCCCTATGTCGTAGGTGCAGTACTCACTGTGGTCTTCCCAGACGGCGTTGATGCTCCTCGTAGATGAGCAGGAAGACTGGTGCTGGAAGAATATGAAGTTCCGGATCCATGGTGCCCTCCTTCCTCGTGGAGTGTGTAGAGTTGAGAGTTTTCCCTTTTAAATGGCTGTTTCCTCCGTGTTTTTATCCGCGGTGAATCCGCCCCGGAAAAGGTGGCGGATTGGTAGGTTGTGAGACTGTGGGCGGTACATTGTCTTCCGCCTGTCTGTTGGCGGTGACCGCCGCGCTGTTTGTTTGCACCGCCATGGTGGTCGGAGTGTTAAAGTGGCTGTCTTTGTTGGCGGTTTCCGCCACGGTCGTAATTGCAAAATTTTTACCGCCAGCCTGTTGCCAGTCTTACCGCCGCTTTAACACCGTCCGCCAGGGTTGTAATGACCACCTAAGTCTGAAAGTAAAAAGTCGACCAAGACCTCCCAGCCAGCGTATCTGAGGAGGACTCAAAGGACGTCGGATCAAGATCCAGGTTTACCCCTGTCGAAGGATTTTCACCTCGAAAAAATGACTACGTCCAAAGGTAATAATCTCCACCGAGGATTCCCGCGACGCGTATCCGGAGAAGGGTTCCAGGAAGTCGGACTGGACTGGCAGGTTCGTCCCACTGAAGAAAATCTTCAGAAAAACGACTAAGTGTGAAGGTAAACTTTTGACCGAGGCCACCCGCGGCCTGTAGCCGAACCGGGCTCCATCGCGGTCGGCCTTAAACTTTGACTTTGCACTGGTCAAGGTGCAACCAGATGACCCGATTGGCGCTTTTTGTTTCTAGGCGCTAAAAAAAAAAAAATCTTTAAAAATTCATATCTCCGGTTCCCCTTATCCGGTTTTATTCGTTTTTATGTCATGTTAAAGATGAAAATATAATCTATTTTTATAAATTTGTTTTGGATTTTTAAACAGTTTTCTGTGTTTTATTTAATTACTGTTTTGTGATATTTGAATGCTTTACACTCTGTCTCCTAAGTTAAGCCTTGTCACTCGTTGCCAAGCTACCAAGAGTTGAGCTGGGTTTAATTTACTGAGACCTAACTGGACCTAAGTGGAGGTTGGTGGCCTATTGCTAAGTGTAGGTACCTACCTGCCCTTACCAATGACCCATTTTCCAACAACTTTGAAATTGGATCCCTCTTTGATAGGTAGTCAATGTAGTGGACTGGACTAGGAACTGGGATTATCTGATGTTTGGATCTTAGACCAATGATCACTGCTAGTTCATGGTGAACTCTTACAGTTTTTGTAATACATTGTAGGTAACCCTGTGACGGGCTGGAACCTGTTCGCCCGCACTCGGACTTCGTTTGTGCTGACGCTGCCACTGGTGGCCCCAGGCAGCCGGGCTTCCCTTCCCGTGATTGGCTGAATGATCGGGAGTGGCGGGATGTCAGGAAGTCAAAAACACCGCTACCCGAACGTACGGCGTTCGGTGGTTATGAGGAAGGAGTTGAAGGCGAGAGAGGAACCGTGAACCATTCCTCGAAGGAGGAGTCTGGAGGGAGCAAGGCGGATGATGAATGCAGAGAACGGAGCCCAAGTAGTAGCCGGAGACAGCGGGAACATTCGGATACTGGAGGAGACGGCTGGAGACGATTGCCGAAAGCCCCGATATCCAGCAACCGGGAGGACGAGCCGCTGCATCCCGCCATGCTTCCGGAGAAGCGTGGCAGCACAGGTGCGTGGGACCACGACCCTGAACCCGAGTGAAAGATTGGAGTGAAAGGGGGGGGGAGAGATAAGAGAGAGAGCAACAGACACGGGCACAAGCACAATACAAAAAGGGAGGGGGGGAGAAAAGGATTGGAATCAAACATAGAACTTAACACTGAACACCGTAGAGCACAATAGCCTGAATAGGCCACCGAAGGCACCGCGCACAGGATACTGAGCACTGCAGAGGAAAAACAAGACAGGTAGCACATATGTTAAAAGTAAGAACCACCCGGAGAAATGTACCCGTGAACAGAATGGTGAGAAAGGAAAGAAATAAAAGGAAGACTCAAAAGTAATGTGCAAATAGACAAGAGTACCTAGTCCACTTACAGATATTGTTCTCTTCTCTCCACATGTGCCTCCCTGGGAACACCCTATGGAAAGGGAACAGAAAAGAGAAGAGTGAAGACCAGACCACGGAAAACACCCCACCACCCTATACCCAGCATTTAGAGACTAACAAATACGTACCTGCTCATTTTCACCTCAATTACTCCAAATAAAACTTCTTTGTTGTCACAACTGGAACTCTGTCAGAGTGTTTCATCCACTAACATCCGGTCACAAACCCCCTTAAGAATACTATTGAAAATATCCGGGGGACACAACACAACAGCAAGGACCATCCCAAACTATTGGAGGATGCCCTGACAAAAGTGTGGAGGATAAATGGTAGATTTGGTGACTACGTAGTGCATGTGTGCAGCGAAAATTACACTTCTACTGAAAGCAACACATGTTGCAAACCTGGACTGACTGTGGTGGTGAACTCATCTTGTCTGGCCAACTGAAGGCGAGCTGAGAAGGATCAAATAGCACAACAAGAATTCTGTGTCTAACTACCTTTGCTTACTACACTGGATACCTGAGAAATGTATTATCTTTAACTATGCACACATTGTGTGCAAAATTTATCATAAACAGACCCGAATTTCTCACCAAATGAATTCGGAAAATGTGTCCCCCATCTGATTTAGATGTTGGTGGTAATGGTCCCACTGTAGGTTTTCTGACTGAAAACCCACCCACTGCTGTGATGGTCCATATTGGACCTGATGCTTTTTCCAGGGCCATCCCCAAATGTTTTGCCTCCTTTGTGTTGACTTTAGGACTCTGGGCACTTTACCACTTCTAACCAGTGCTAAAGTGCTTGTGCTCTTTTCTTGAAGCAGGGTAAAATTGGCATTTCTGATTTACTTGTAAGACCCTAGTAGAGTACACCAGAGATGCCCAGTGCCTGTAAATCAAATGCTGCTAGTGGGCCTGTGCACTGATTGTGCCAACCACATGAGCAGCCCTGTAAACCTGTCTCAGACCTGCCATTGCATTATCTGTGTGTGCGGTCTTGCACTGCAAATTCAACCTGGCAAGTGTACACACTTGCCAGGCCCAAGCCTTTCCTTTTTCTACATGTAGGTCACCCCTAAGGTAGGCCCAAGGGAGCCCAACAGGCAAGGTGCAGTGTATTTAAAAAGTAGGACATGTACTAATGTGTTTTAAATGCCCTGATAGTCAAATACTGCCAAATTTAGTTATTACTATTGCAAGGCTTATCTTGGCTTGAAATATCAGTTAAGTGCAGTTTCCCATTTAGAGCTCATCGTTTGGGGTCTCTAAACTCACAATTTAAAAACACATCTTTTGGTAAAGTTGGATTTTAGATTGTGAGTTGGAAAATGCCACTTTTTGAAAGTGGGTAGTTTCTTGCTTAACCATTTTGTGCTTCTGTTTGCCTCCTGAATCCATGTCTGGGTCAGACTGACAGTTGGGCTGTTTGTGAATTCACTCTAGACAGTAACACAAAGGGAGCTGAGGTGTGTCCTGCATATCCTGATGGCTCTTCCTGGGCTGGAGTGGAGAGAAGAGCTGACACTTGCACCTGAAAGAGCTGTGCCTGACATCACACAATACAGTCTCTAACCCCCTAGAGTGTGGCTGGGGAAGGCAAGGAAAAGGCAGGATCTTATGCACTACAAAGACTTTCCTTTGCAGCTTACCCCCTTCAAAGGCAGTAATTAGTATAAGTATTGGACTGCTGACCCCACAGTGTTAGAAAACTTCTGGGTAAAGAGAAACCTCTGCCAAGGAGGAGAGCTGAAGAGTTTTGAGGAGGAGTACTGCCCTTTTGTTTTGTGTGCTTTGTTGGGTTGGCCTGCAGTTGCTGCTTCTGCCTTAGACAGGACAAAGAATGGATTTGGCTGTGTATAATGCTTGTGAAGTTTCTCCAAGGGCTTTGACTGAGCTTGCCTCCTGTTAAGAAGTCTCAGGCACATCAAATACTTCATCTGCCAGCATCTGGGCTCTCTTGCTGAGACCCCTGACTTGCCAAGTGGTGCCATATCCAGTCCCTGTGCCCCTGAAAGGAGAAGCTGGTAGAACCTAAGTGAAAATCCATGCCCCAGAGCAGAGCAGCAGAAAAATCGATGCAGCACCTGCCTCGCAGGTGTAAAATCAAAGCAGCACCTGCCTCGCAGCTGCAGAAGTCAACGCATGACCTGGAGAAAACACCCCCCATTGCTGGACACAAAGGTAAGCAACCCGCAATGGCTGTGTACGGTAGGGGGGTCACTGCACATGGGCATGGAACCACTGAAGACATGTACATGTCACAGTAATTCTTTTTCATTACTGTGACATGCATATGTTGGGAACATGGTGGGTGAGACACTGGTGGAGACAAACTGGTACACAACACATCAAACATATACACATCTGTCATTATGGCATCAGTATTCATTGGCAAATTAATCCTGGCACCAGAATGATGGTACATTCACACTTGTCAACTGTGCTGATGTGTGCACATTGCAAGGGGATCTTTACCTGTCATGTTGTGGTTGAGTTGTGTGTGTGAGTCAGTACATGTATATGTGTGTGTGATTTGATTGGCTTGGTGAGGTGGAGGGAGGTGTAGTGGGTGATGTGGTTGTGTCATAATGTGTGTCACTTGCATATGGCGTGGATGTTGTGTATGTTGTGTATGTTGTGTATGTTGTGTATGTTGTGTTGTGTGTTGTGTTACTGCATGCAGAACTCAGGTGCATGTTGTTCTGTGGCAGTTGCTGTTGATCTGTGTGTAGTTGTGCTTGTGTAGATGAGTGTGTAGTTTTGTTGGTTGTTGTGGCTGTGTCATGTGGGTGCAGTGTCACTTGTGTGTGTATGTTGTGTGATGGATGTACATGTATGTGTGTTTGCGGCATGTAGGTGTTGTGGTGTAATGGCAAAGGATAATAGCGTGTATGTGGTGTGTTGTGTTGTGTGTGATGCAGGATGGATGCATTTGTAAAAGAGTGAGACTTACCTCTATTCCACAGCCACTGGCGTTGTCCGATGTACGTTGGGTCCAGCAAAGTCCTCCCTGTGTCAGTAAACCACCGTCAGTACACCGCCTGTCCAATTGTAACATCTAAATTTGGCCGGCGGGAACTTGCCTGTCTGACGGCTAGGAAGAGCACTCCATTGTGGCCGTCTTCGGCTGAACGCCAAACTATCTAAATATGGTTGAAGGAAGACCGATAATTTGGCGGGCTTCTCAGGTCCGCCGACGCGGCTTGGCAGTGTGACTGCCAAGATCTAAATCAGCCCATAAGATCCCAGAAGAAAGCTTTTAAAAAAAAAAAAAATCTTCTCAATCAAATATGCTAAATTAAGGGCCAGAGTTTTTGAGTCCAAAATGAGCAACTGTAGATAATTTCTTTTTTATTTCAGACAGTTTGCTACCTGGCACTGAAAACAGTTTCCCTCTTCCATGTTGAAATAGTTCTCCCTATCATCAGCAAAACCCTAGGTTTAGTCCTCAGAATCTGCACCATAGGAAATTCCACATGAGAACGAAGTACTTAGAGAGAGAAAAGGACCAGTTTGTCTTAGAGGGTCTAATTTACCTGAAACAGAGCAAACTGTCTTAGGGCATACCATAATTGGGACAATAACCTGAGGGGAAGTCACTCAGCAAGTAGTTGGATTCAAAATGTTGTATATTCCAAACTGTTAGACTTTTCATCCTTGGCGCAGTCTCCCTTAACTTTTTGCCTCTGTTTCCCAGGTTGTTGATGTGTGCTGGACTCAGATTTTTCAGTTTTTGTTACTCTGGTCACGTTACCACTGCTAACCAGTGCTAAAGTGCAAGTGCTCCTTTACAAAATGTGTATGTAATTGGTTTATCTATGATTGGCATATTTGATTTATTATTAAGTCCTTAGTACAGTGGCACTGTAAATCAAATGCCACTAGTGGGCCTGCAGCACTGGTTGTGCCACCCACATAAGTAGCTCTGTAATCATTTCTCAGACCTGCCACAGCAGTGTCTGTGTGTGCAGTTTTAACTTTAACTGTAGATTCGACTTGGCAAGTGTACTCACTTGCCAGGCCTAAATCTTCCCTTTTCATACATGTAAGGTACCCCTAAGGTAGGCCCTAGGTAGCCCCCAGGGCAGCGTGCAGTGTATGGTTAAGGTAGGACATATAGGCTCTCATTTCGACCCCAGCGGTCTTTTTTAAAGACCGCCGAGGTACTGCAGCGCTGAAGACCGCCAGTGCAGGCGGTTTTCCGCGCAGCGTATTATGACTGCTGGCAGCCCTCCTTCCTTTTTCGGATGGAGAGCTGCCACCAGCCATACTGGCGGTCTGTGGGGAAGTGGAGGTTGCTGCACCTCCACCGCCCGTCATCAGAACACCGTCCACCGAATCACGTCCCATGATTCGGCGTGGCGGTGTTCTGGTGAGGGGGTGCTGGCGACAGAGAAGCCCCCATGGATCCCAACCCCTCCCGGAGGATCAACGGACAAGGTAAGTTGATCATCCGTTAGGGGAGGCGGGTGGGGGGTTGTTGTGTGTTTTGTGCGTGCATGGTGGTGTGCGTGTGAGTATGTAGAGGAGGTGTGTGAGTGCGTGTATGCATGCGGGGGTGTTGTGTGTATGAGAAATGTGTGCGGGTCGGTCTGTGTGCATGTCTGTTTGTATGTGTGTGGGTATTTGTTGTTGTAGTGTATGTGTGCATGTAGGGGTGTGTGTATATGCATGTTGGGGGTGGGGAGGGGGTGTGTGTTTGTGGGGGGTGGGGAGGGGGTGTGTGTATGTGCATGTTGGGGGTGGGGTGTGGGGTCCTGACACCTTTGGGGGGTTGCAGGGATATGGGGGCTGTGAGAGGAGGACTCGGGGTGGGGGAGGTGGGTGGAGGAGACCCCTAGTGCCTACCGCCATGGATTTTGTGGTGGTTCCAAACCACCCAAAATCCATGGTGGTATGCAGGGTCCTGATACCGCCGGCGGTCTGGTGACGGCCGCCGGGCTAGAGACCGAAGTCGCTAGCCCATTGGTCGTCACCATCCTGGCGGTCAGAGTGGAGAAGTGGCAGATGACCATGGCGGTAGCCGCCATGGTCATAATTCAATTTTTTTTTCTGCCGGCCTGTTGGCGGTATTACCGCCACTTCTCCCCCACCTGCCAGGGTCGTAATGAGGCCCATAGTAATGTGTTTTATATGTCCTGACAGTGAAATATTGCTAAATTTGTTTTCTGTTGGAAGGCCTGTCCCTCTCATAGCTTAACATGGGGGCTACTTTTAAATATTATTAAAGTGTAGATTCCCTTTGGGAGCAGATGGACATGTGGAGTCTGGGGTCTCTGAGCTCACAATTTAAAAATACATCTTTTAGTAAAGTTGATTTTAAGATTGTGTGTTTGAAAATGCCACCTTTAGAAAGTGAGCATTTTCTGGCTTATATCATTTCTGTGACTCTGCCTGTTTGTAGATTCCCTGTCTGGGTCAGTTTGACAGTTGGGCTGGTTGCACCTCACACTAGGCAGTGAATGAAAGGGAGCTGGGTTGTAGTCTGCATTTCCAGATTAGCCATCTGTGCTAGGAGGGAGGGGAGAAGTGGTCATTCACACCTGAAAGGGCTGTGCCTGCCCTCACACAATGCAGTCTTCAACTTCCTGGTGAGTGTCTGGGGCCTGGCCTGGGCAAAGCAGGATTTCACATTGAAGAGAGACTTTGCTTTGAAGTAGGCCTACTTCCAAGGAGAAAATGGGTATAAGAAGGGCACCCAAAACCACAGACTTTGGAACACTTCTGGAAACCAAGAGGAACCTCTGCCTGTGAAAGAGCTGAAGAGCTGAGGAAGAAGAGCTGCCCTGCCTGTGACTGTGCTTTGTGGAGCTATCCTACAGTTGCTGCTCCTGTTAGCGTGAGAGGGCAAAGACTGGACTTTGTGTGCCTCCCATTTTGTGAAGATCTCCAAGGGTTTGATTTAGAGCTTGCCTCCTGTTGTTTGAAGTCTCAGGGGCAGCAAAGACTTCTCTCTGCCAGCACCTGGAGTCTCTGGAGAGACTCCTACTCTGCCAAGTGGTGCCCATCCAGTTCCTGGGACCCTGAAAGGAGAAGCTGGCAGCCTAAGAGGAAGGAATCCATGCACAGAACGCCATGCGGTGAAAAGATTGATGTGACTCCGATCTGCGGCTGAAAAATTTACGCGCTGCTGGCTTCGCAGCTGAAAATCCATGTTCACCTCCAACACGACCCAAAGATCGGCGCACGGAGCTGGAGAAATGACACGCAGAATCGCTGACAGATGCTGGTGAGATCGCAACCCCAGCTGCATGGTTTTCTGATTATTGTGCGGCTGGATTTCCGACGCAAGTACTGCTGGGCATGTGAAAACAACGCAAGGCCTGCCTGGACCCGAGAGTGCTGACCGGATCGACGCATCGCTCTCCTGCAGAGAGAAGAAATGATGCGCTCTGACCCGACAAAAGGAGAAACGACGCAAGGACTCGCTCATGAGTGAAATCGACGCATCACAAGCCCTTATTGACGCAACCTCACCCGTGCAGGGTTATTTTTGACGCACCCAAGGTACATTTTTATGCTAACAGTGTTACTGTATGTTTAAAACTACAGGAAGACACTTTTTGTTTTTTAATTGATAACTTGACTTGTGTATTGTGGATTTTTGTCGTTTTAAGTCTTGTTTAGTTTAGAAAAATATTTTCTATTTTTCTAAACCTGTGTTGTGTCATTTTTTTGTTTTTTCATTAAGTTACTGTGTGTGTTGGTACAAATACTTTACACCTAGCACTCTGAAGTTAAGCCTACAGCTCATGCCAAGCTACCAAGGGGGGTAAGCAGGGGTTAGCTGAGGGTGATTCTCTTTTACGCTGACCACAGTGAGTGTCCTTGCTTGGACAGGGGGTAACCTGACTGCTAACCAAAGACCCCATTTCTAACACAAACACTATAAAACTCCTTATCTAGGCAGAAAAATTAGGTGTTATTGCTAAAGAAAAGAAGCCATTTTTTATATGTGACCTTCACTCACTCTAGTAGTGACATGCTTTCTCATCAGGCCCATCCCAGCCCATAAAAGCCAGGGTGGGCTCAACCATATTTCAGGGAGAACTTTGATATAAATCCTACCAGGGAACTAAAGATCAAAAATACCTTGCTTTGGCCAAAGGTGTCCCATTATTCGTGGTCAATGCAGATATAAATAAAAATCACCTTGCTGGGATTGCTATGTTTCAGACTCTATCTATTTGCAGTTGCCCCAGGGTCAAAGTACAGTCAGTCCCAGTGAACACAAGAAACATGCAGGGCTAAAAGGTTGCATGCAAGGAGTATCTTAACTCACCTTCTCCAATTAAGAGCAGGGTTGTAATACCTGAAAAAGACATAAAGAACAAACACAACATAGCAACGGTTTGCTGCCTCTTGCAATCTTCTTGTCTTTAGGAGGTTGCTTAGCTCGAGCAGGGATGCAAGTGTAGGTCCTGCTCTGTGGACCGTGAGTATTGGCTCACTCCTGTACAAAATCATTGCATGCACCACCAGCAAAACACCACAGATTCATGTTCTCTTAGGACATCTCACATGCAAACTATTAGCCTGCAACAGGTGAAAGATTGAAATGTCACTAAAAATGAAATGTTTAAAGAATCCAACCGACTATAGTGACTGATGCGCATAACATCACAGCAAACATAGTGGGGTTAGTCACACGTGAGATGAAAAACGTAAGAACAGCCACACTTACCCACTTTGGGTTACCACTCAAACTTCTCAGGGGGCAGGGGGAGTGTGCTCCTGTAGTCATACACTGTCCCAGTCAGGGGTGAAAGACAAGGAAACAGTATGCTATTGTCAATAATCAGTCAAAGCTCATGCTGCCAAAGTTTGGCCAAGGGGTTGGGGAGAAGAAATCCGGGAACTCCCCTATCAAGGGTAACATGGCTCTGAGCCACATAGTAGCACCCCCCTCAACCCGGCTTGTGCTGTCAGCCGTAGAAGGTGAGCGGGTTTAAAAGTGCTGTTCTGTCAGCGTGCATCTGGGAGAACGGAGTGTTGGGGGTGTGCACCGTGGGATGCACGTGTGTCTGACGCAGAGCATGGCGACACATGACACTGCCTATGGGTTCCTCAAATACTATTGGAGAGTATGAAAAGGGAGCCCTTACTGTGAAAATAAGGTAACCAGTACGAGCCCTATTCTTTCTAGGGTACTGTGCCCTTTAATCATGTACATGTTACTGGCAGAGATTTGAGTCAGGAAAAAAGTCCTGAAATATACTATAAAAGGAAATCTAAATGGGTACAGAAAAAGCCTCCCGCCGTTTTGTGAAGGATTGCTATAAAGGAGAGTGTATTTCCCTTTCCTAGTGGCAGAGCCTCCCCTCAGCCTTGTTCCACTTTATTTGTAAAAGAATATTCCACAACCCCTATCAACTGTGTGACTTTTTTAATCTAAAAATTAAATTCATAGCACAAATAACTCACAACCATAGAGAATACTATAAAGAAATAGAATGCTGGATGGGAAGGAAGAACATTATTAAAAAGGTCAGTCGATGTAATTTTATCCAAGCAACCCATGTGAGGACATCTCTGCATTTTGAGCAGAAGCCATGTATGCTCTAGGAATATCATGTTAACTTTAGAAATTTTATCACATATAATCATTGAGTTTTCTTACTTTAGTTCAATGCTCCGAGAGGTTTCAGGGTACCAGTGGCCCTGGTAGGGATACTTTAAGGTTTCACTGCAATGCCAGTTGTTGAAATGTATCCAATCACTCCAAACTTTCCACAATGGACCACAACTGCTTTTACAACAAGCATGTTTATTTCTTGCTCTAGAAAAATTTATTGTGACTAAATATCTCTATGGGGCCTTTGGCAATAAAGAGTTCAACATTATAGGTGAAATGTTCCAACCAAACCATGCAAGCACATCTTTGCAATTAGAGCAGAAGAAATACATGCTCTACGAAAATCATGTTTAATTTAGAAATTTGGTCACATATCATCATTGAGTTTCCTTACTTTAGTTCAATGTTCCAAGACGTTTCAGGGGTCCAGTGGCCCTGGTAAGGATACCTAAAGAGTTCAAGGCAATATCATTGGTTGAAATCCATCCAATCGCTCCATATGTTCCACAGTGGACCATGACTTCTTTTAGAACAAGCATATATATTTTCTGCTCTGGAGGAGTGTCTTGTGACTGAAAATCTTTCATGGCCCTCTGGCAATAAAGGGTTCAACATTATGGTTGAAATGTTCCCTGAATTAGAATTTGTTACAGGCACACCACTTCCTCCATTTGTCAATCTTAGCCTCCTAGAGATCAAAGAGCATCTTGGCACACTCATTGCAAAATATGGCAGCACATGTGCTATACACATTGAGGTATAAGATCTGAGTTAGATGCCCAGCATGAATAAATGGATAAAAAGTAACTATTGTATACAGTAACTACACTATTTCGTGGTTCATACCTGCTTCCTTGCAAGGATAATTGGCCTTAATTAGTTTTATTGGGAGAGGTAATATGGTCCACCTGAGCAACTAAGATTCCTCTAATAGACTGAAGTGGGAAATCACTTTAATATATTGTAAGCTTAAACTTCTCTACTTCTCTAAGCCATTACAGTTGCAATAGTTACTATGCGGCCACTCTTCTCCAGTTAGCTTACAATGGTACATTTATTACTTTTCAATGCATTTTTGTGACTGATGCCTAACCTGTCAAAGTATGACAGCCTTTAGTTATGAGCTTTAATACTTTTTGATGACAGCTGCCTATCCTGTCAAAATATGACAGTCAGTTGAATGTTGAATGTTGTAGGAGCTGCAATGAAATGCAAACTTTATGCCATTTATACAGCACATATCTTCAAACTTGATCAGCAGGACTCAGAGAAAACAGAGTCGAAGAACACTGCAACAGCATGAATTTAGGTGTCCAAAGTAAGCAAACTACTGGGAAACATGTAAAGCAGGTGAATTCCTCTAGGAAAACAATGATGCCACAGCTCTGCTTTGTCATTAGAGACTTAGCTGCACATGTGGATTTTGGTACCAAGGGGCTTTGCCATATTTGGTTGTGGTTCTTCTGGAGCATTGTATCTGGGATAACAAATGTTTGTTCATCTGCTTCTGAAACAAATGTACACTTATATGAGCCAATTGTGCTACTTGAACTTGTGTTGCCGGGAACCAGTTTGCTATTGCACTAGCTGTGTCTTGGCTGTAGTAGCCTACCTGTGCAAGAGCAAGCACTGCTCTGATAGAAGGAGTTGTGAAGGAATGTTCAAATGAAGAAAATTAATGCAATTAACATGTAGTAATAACATGTAGGCCTTAAAAGGAAAGCTATATATTTAAAGCAAGTGAGAGCACTAAACTTTCACATTTACAAGTATTACGTCTGAATAGCTGCAAAGGGCACTTTTCTTTTAGCCAACTCTAGGACAGGAATGGGAAATATTTAACTTCCTATGAGCAAATGTGCTGAGATGAGAATGACTTAATAGAAAATGTAACATTTTGACCTTTCCATAGGAAGATTTTTTAAAGATTGTAATAATGTATTACAATTTTTAGTTTAATTTCTGCAGAATGATTCTACATGAACAATCATACAGTTAGTTTAGATGGATGAGAAACCTATGATCAAATGGTATAATGCAGAGGCCTAACCATAAACTGTACTTGTCTTATGGAAAGCTAGTGGTAAGAACTGTGTTTCTACAAAATGTTTCAAAAAATGTTTCATTCTAATGTTAACATCAGACCATTGTCTTTTGAATGCTTAGATTACGGAAGCCTTCATGTTCCCAGGAAGGCACTGCAACCTGATTGGATGAGCTGACTGAAGATGTTTTTTTTTTCTTCAAATTGTTGAGATGAACCCTTAATAAAATGTGTGTTCCTAAAGTAGGCTGACTCTCTCTTTAAGATTCTCTCTTCGCAGACCCTGTCCAGATTCTCTGCAAAACCCTTTGCAGACACTTCTCAGATTCATTCTGAGACCCTTACATGTTCCCTACCTGTATCTATGCTGCTCTGAGACTCTACTGAGTGTTTTAACCTTTCCTTATGGGAAGTGCTGCTTTGATTATTATTTGAGATTGATGCTGAAGCTTCATGCGTTCACCTCTCGATTTAGAATGCTTTATGGGTTCTGACTGATGCTTTTCTCTCATTTTCCAAGATTAGAATACAGTATTTTCCTTTCTGGAACTCCTTTTATGCACTTGCTCTGATGTTAATTGATTAAATTGATTATTAACTGATTATTTCTGATGCCGAACAATAAAGACTTACTTACTAACTTATTTTACATAAAGCTCACGCTAACTCTCATAACTGACTCACAAAAGATTGAAATTGAAACTGTGATGCTTAGTTGATTTGATTTTGCAGCTCCTGGTTAATCTCATCTGCGTCCAAGGTCCATCGCCCTGGACAAGCAGGGACTGCTGATTTGATAAGTTGGTACGATCACAACATAAACCGAATATTTAACTAAAGTCCACATTCCACCAGAGATTAATTGAGAAAATACACTTTTGCTTTGCAGTTCCTTGCAAAAACATTGTATGTAGGATAGAAAATAAGGTAGGTAGATGCATAGTGTAGATCTCATACAGTATAGGAGCTCAGTTGTGTCTTCAAGGTAATATATTATTCTGAAATCTGAAACATTGGTTCTGACTCTAAGAATCATTTTGTTTCTTCTTCCAAACCATTTCAAGAAGAATGCAACAAAACATGGCCACTAAGATTTAATCTCAAGAGATTGTGGCAGATCAGAATATGAAAAAAACACCTACCACAATGCCGGCTACTCAACCCATTGAAAGCCACTTTTCCAGAACCATCCATGCTTGTCTCTGGAGCCGACATACTAGAAGCTCAAATGGCCGGTGAAGATGGGCGGGCCTGCTCTTGTTTTCATATTGAGAGTGTAATAGCACCAGACACTTAAGGCAAGTGTGAGGGAATGTCACACCGAACTATTCAAACAAACTGCTACAGCTTGCTTGTCCACTGTCCATGGTGTGCAAATAAACTAACTGAATGAAGGCAAAAAAGAATGATAGCAACATTACTTAAAATAATATTTATTGATGAAAAAATATTTTACAACTTTAATTATAACACAGAGCAGTTAGTTACCTACAGTACAAAATAAACTATAAGCATTCTGCAAAAAAAATCGAACACTGAGGATTTTAGCCAACAAGTAGAGAACACTTGACTGAAGAAGGGGCAGTAATGACAGAATGTTACTGAATCCTCGGAGTTCTGCCCCTCTTTTCCGTTATGTTTTGAAGTTCTTTTTTTTAATTTGTACATTGTTGACATGGAAGAGTGGCAATAAAAAGTTAATGAATATGTGAGCTGCTTGTTTTGACATAATGCCAATGTAGTTTATTGATGCAAGTTAATTTGCTTCCTGGATGTTCAGCGGTATCCGGAAGGTAGTTTTTAGACTATGAGGAGAATCATTGCTCGTTGTTTCGATTTGTTGCACATTAGGAGCATGCTTTCATTTAGTCACAAGGGTTGAGGAAAGCGTGCATGCACACGGGGCGCATTTGTACACACACACAAACACAGACCTGACAGTGGGAGTAAATAAAAAAGAATATGAAACCCGCCATCTACGAGCGGCATCCAGAAAGTGGTTGGCAGAGAAGTTGTGCAAAGCCCGTAGTCACCTACTTGGTCATTAATGTTTTGTGCGTCAGATCCACAGTGGAGAATTGAATACGTGATGGAACAATGTAGCTATATATTGATTTGATACCATAAAATAAACAGTGTTCAGCTGAAAATAAATCCATCACTGCTTATCAGTAGTCATATTTGGGCACAGTTTTTTTAGTTGTCAAAAATGTCAGATTATTACCTTGTAAAGCTGCACTGGCGTTCCCAGGAAGGACTGCCTAAGCATTTTCTTTCTCTTAACTGTGAGCTATCTCGCAGTTTAAAGTTTTCGACAGTTTATGCTGAAAGGTTACCCATAGTATTGTTTTCTAGATATTTAATAATTCACATTATTGGAAATTATCATTCATTTTGTTGTTTGGAACTCTGAAGGTGTAAGTATCTCATTTGAAAGTAGCTGATTTAATATTGTGGCCCCCATAAAGTTCTCACATCTTCTTTACTGTGCATTAATCAGATTATAAAACAGTGGATATTTATAGTTACAAGCACATTACACTCTAAGATTGGCTCATCCATGACTTGTGACTCTTAAACTCGTATGATTATTAAAGATCATGGGTTGCTGCCAAGGGCCTGATTCCAAGTTATAGGGGGCTAGGATTATAAAAAGGGTAAGGGGCCTTTAACAAAATTTATGTCCCAAAACAGCAGGAATAGAATGTTTTGAATTGAAAAGGGAGATTCGGAAGGACAAACATTGAAATGCTGGAGGAAAAGCTCAGAACCTACACATATTGGCTTTGAGTTGCTTCATTTCCCTCAGTGTAGTACTCAACATGTCAGTGTTCTAATGAGAGAAACGTAATTTGCACAGACACAGAGTGATTTAAAAATTGCAAGTTATACATAGAGAGTGTTGTGATATGGCTTGTGGCTGCTTTGTTGTTTCAGCCTCGAGCCAAACTTCTAGAATGTGAAGCAGTGTTCTCTCTCCCAGCAGTTGCTTGCTGACTGTGAGAGAGGGCACCCCGTTTGAGGAGAGTTCCTGAATAAATGCACTTACTGCTTACAAGTGTGATGCTGTCGGAGTAACATCACTTCATTTCTGGCAACGAGCGTCGGCAAGTAAAGGTATCTCTCCCAACGCGGATGCGCCAGACCCACAGCGTAAGGCGCAGAGCGTTGTTTCGTGATTGGCACATTGAGAGGCATATAGGTAGAGCTTATCCGCTTAGTTGGACTTGGATTGGCTGTCACTTCCTTGTGGACGGGTCGTCGGCTGCACATCTTTGTGTTCTTCAGCACGTATTCGTTATTTGGATGACGACCGGCACTGTTACCCTCTTGCCTTGATCTCCTAGCAACGCTTTCGTTGGGCGTTGGTGTGCCAGCATCAGGTGCACGCTCGTTCACGACTTCAGCGGCCATTTTGGAGAGTTGGGAAAACTCTCATTTGGCAACACAGCTTTCGCAGGAGTTTCGGACGAGTTGTGTGCTCATCAGCTGTGTTGACGGACTGCATGATCAGAGCATATTGATGTATGTGCCTTCTGCAGTGATAGGCACACCTGGACCCTTTAAAGGAAAACGTTACGATTTTTGGTATACTATTCTCTTCCATTTGGTGTTGCATTTATTTATCATTGTGTCTTCAGCGGTGATGTGCACACTTGTATTACGGAAAAACTGACTGCATGAACTTTTTGTTTTGTTATTTTTTGTTTCCTTTCTCTATCTCTGTACACTCCTTTTTAGGGAATTTTTTTTGAGTTTGCTCTTCAATTGTTTTATTGCAAACTATGGAGATTGCGACCTCTGCAGTACATTCTCCACCTCTGTTTTTGGCGCAACCTGGGAATCCACCAATACTGTGGAAGGAGTGGATAGACATTTTTGATAATTATCTTGAGGCTCTAGATGGTTTGGGGTTCTCCTCCAATAGGATGAAAGCCATCTTAAATAGTTCTTTAGGTAATGAAGGTCAGCATGTGTTCAAGTATCTGCTAAAGGTGGTTGATCAGGCTGGCCAGCCTATTGACGATGTATTTTTAGAGGCTAGGCGGAGATTGGAATTGAGGTTTGCCAAGACTGAGAATGTGGTCATGCAAAGGTTTAAGTTTTACACACAACCTCAGAGAGAGGGTGAGTCTATAGATTAATGTGTTGCTCGTTGAAGAGAGCTTTCCGATGAATGTAGGTTTGGAGCGAAGACTGAGGAATTAATCAGAGATCAACTCATATTACAGTGTAGGAGTAAGAAGATGCAGGAAAGGTTGTGGGCAGCGAAGGACCCAAAGTTGAAAGATGCTATAGAAATTGCAAAGGTGGTTGAGGAGTCTGAGTTTTGTATGAAGCAAATAGAGAGGAGAGCAGTTAAGGATTCTGAGGAGGTATAGCTGATTGAGGGTGATGTTGCTGTCTTGAATAAATCGTTATGTGGAAGGCTCGTTAACACTCCTCCCAACCTTAGTAGGGCTAGTAGCAGGATGGGTAGCAAGTGTGGTAGTAAATATCATACTTCTGAATCCAAAAATAGTTTTGCACTGGGTAAAGAGTATCGGAGATGTGGACGCAAGGGGCATTTTGCAAGAGTGTGCAGGGAGAAAGAGCATGTTAAAGGGAAAGTGGCCACAGTTGCAGATGCAGGTGGTGACACGTTCATGGGTGACAAGTTAGAAAGGGTTTTATGTGTGTCTGGGTCTGATAGCGCTGCAGTACCAGTGAAAAGGATGCAGAGGTCTAAAGCTGAATTTGTTGTAAAAAATGTGCCTGCAGAGCTGAAGATAGATTCTGGTTCCTTATAAACTATCGTTCGTAAATATTTCTTTCTCCAGAAGTGGCTTTCAACCAGATTATAGCCAAAGGACATGAATCCTGGGGGTTATCAGGGTGAACAAATTGACATTGTTGGTGATATGCTCACTGAGATAGCGTTTAAGGGAAGGAAGGTGGTAGGTAAAGTTCATGTAGCAGAATCTGGGCCACCAGTTTTGGGTTGGCAATATCCACACAATCTGCGTATTGTCATCACTCCTTGTGCTCCTAGGCAGGTTGCTATTATTGATGATGTTTCGCTAGCAGATATTCTGGATGGTGCTAAGGATGTGTTTAGAGAAGAAATGGGTGAGTTAAAAGGCTATGTGCATGAAATTAAGTTGAAGCCAGGGTCTGTTCCTGTTCAGCACAAGGTCAGGAAAGTGCCAGTGTCAGTAAGAGGGGGTGTTAAGGAACTTCTCAAAAAAATGCTTGACAGTGGAGTCATCAAACCAGTAGAGGCCTCAGAGTGGTTGTCGCCCGTAGTTATTTCTAAGAAGAAAGATAGAAAATTGAGGTTTTGTGAGGACTTGAGGGGGTTGAACCAGAACATTGTAACTGACAACTTTCCTTTGCCAAACGTTAATGAGTTGATCTTGCTTATGAAGGATGCCAAATATTTTTCAAAGTTAGATCTTTAGCATGCATATCACCAAATAAGACTTAATCTGGCATCTGAGGCTCTCACTGCTTTCATCACTATGGAGGGCACATTCCAGTTGACCCGGATGCCTTTTGGGTTGGCAGCTGCTGCCAGTGTTTTCCAGAGGATGATGAGTCATATTTTCAAGGGTTCGGATAATATACTCTTCTTTCAAGATGATATTCTTGTTTTTGGTGACACCATTGAGAACCATAACGTCAACTTGAAGATGTTGTTGGACCGATTGTTGGAGTCTGGGTTAATGTTACGTCAGGAAAAATGTCAGTTCTTGTTGAAGGAGGTGGAGTATCTTAGGTAATTCGATATCGCAGGATGGTGTTAAACCAAAAAATATTTTGCTAAATGCTATTAGGTCAGCTCCGGCCCCTAAGGACAAAGATTAATTGCGGTCTTTCTAGGGGCTAATTGAATATTACTCCAAATTTGTCAAGAACTTTGCCAGCAAAACAGAATGCTTAAAGGTACTCGTATGCAAGGGAGCACGTTTTGTTTGGGGATTGGCACAACGTCAATGCTTCCAAATGATAAAAGACGATGTGTGAAATGCGGGTATCTTGGTATCTTTTGACACATGAAAAAAACAATTATTATTGTTGATGCAAGTGCACTGGGTATTGGTGCAGTCTTGTCCTAGATACGTGGATCTGTTGAGAAAACTGTTGCCTTTGCTTCACGGACTTTGACAACTGCGGAGAGACATTATGCAGTTATTGAACGCAAGACATTAGCCACAGCGTAGGGTGAAATATATTTGCGCACGTATGTCTGGGGCAGTAATATCACGTTGTGTACTGACCATAAGCCTTTGCTTAAAATTTTGTTGCCTGGTGGGACTGGCAAGGGGTCAGTGAGGCTGGCCAGATTGGCTTCCTGTCTACAAGAATATGATTACAAGGTTGAGTTCATTCCTGGTTGGAAGAATGTACAGGCTAATTGCCTTTCTCGTCTGGCTCTTGCTTGGCAATTGGTCGATGAGTATAACATGTTAGAGTGTGAGCAAGAGGGAACAGTAGCGTCTGTGTGTGAAGTTATGCATTGGATTAAAGGAGTTGTGAATGAAACTGACTGGGATATGGCAATGAAAGATGATGAAGTTTTAAGGAGGGTCATTGATTTGGTAAGGAAGAGGGGGAGAAGAGACAGCACTCTTCCTGTGATGGTACGGCCCTTCAACAAAGTTTTGGCTGAGCTTTCAGAGATTGATGGGAGGATAATATTGCGTGGAGAAAAGATTGTTCCACCTAGAGGTGTACGTAAAAGATTGTTTGATACTGCACATGAGGGTCACCTGGGACAAACAATTACCAACAGAAGGTTGAGAATGGTGTTTTGGTGGCCTGGGATGGATGATGACGTTGTGAGATGGATTGAGAGGTGTTGGGTGTGTTTACAGAGTGAGAAACGGTTAAAAGTTGGAGGACAGTCCAATGGTGGTAATATAACTAATCCGGGCAAGCCTTGGCATAGTGTGTGCTTGGACTTTATTGGACCTTTGTCTAGTGCAGGTAGAGGAAGGAATTTTGCCCTGGTCATGGTGGATGTACATTCTAAATGGCTTATTGTCAAATTTATGTCGGCGGTTACAACTTCTGCGACCATAAGTGTCTCGAGAGAGATTTTTACTGAAGAAGGGTTTCCAGTAGTTTTGATTACTACTAATGGTACGTAGTTGACGTCTAATGATATGGAGGTCTTTTTGGACTTGTGTGGGGTGAAGCATGCGCGTACGGCATTGTACAATCCTCGTGCCAATGGAATTGTGGAATGAGCTAATCGTATGATCAAAGGTGGGCTACAGTTAGCAAGGTCAATGGTATGGATGTTGAATAGGTGAGCTCAGATTTGGTTTGGGCGTATCGTACCACAGAGAATCTCATTTCTGGGAGGGTTACGTTCGAAGTCATGAGAGGAAGGAAACTCATTGGTAAACTCAAACCTTCATGGATGAGAAATTGTTGGGAGGATGTTGTAAACTCAATGGGGACCTGGCAAGTGAGGCAGTGCATAGTGATGTGAGGATTAAGCCGGGTGATTGGGTGAAAATCAAGTCAGGAAGAGTAAAGAAAGGTGTTTGTACGTTTGTAGGTCCTATTAAAGTTCGAAAAGTTCACAAGTGGCATGTGTTGCTTAAAAATGGTCAACGCTGGAATTTCAGGCGGGTTGCAAAATTTGCTTCGGTGTGGTGTGCGGAGAATGATGAGAGGTGTGATGACTGTAGCGGTTATATGCTGATGAGGGATGAAGATGTCGTAGGTCCTTGTGGAATTTGGGGAGGTAAAAGTGTTCAGGATGGTAGCGTAAGTGGATATGCTATTGTGGGGTGTGAGGATGTTGGTCCTTCTGTTTGTTTGAGTTCCTTGTGGTGTGAGTGCAAGGACCCCTAGATTTAGGACACCTCCCACATTTCTGAATGATTATGAACTCTTGATGCATTTATTTTTGTTTTGCGTTATTTTTGATTTGTTGTTGTTATTTGTTAAGTTCCTTATTGTAACTTTTTGTGTTCATGATACCTTGTTTTTCGTCACTTTTAGTTTTGTATGGTAATAAGTATTTCGATTTATATAGGGTTATTTCCTTTTCTTTATGATGTTAATGGAGAGGGATGTGTTGTAATATGGCTCATGGCTGCTTTGTTGTTTTAGCCTCGAGCCGAACTTCTAGAATGTGAAGCAGTGTTCTCTCTCCCAGCAGTTGCTTGCTGACTGGGAGAGAGGGCACCGCGTTTGAGGAGAGTTTCTGAATAAACACACTTACTGCTTACAAGTGTAATGCTGTCGGAGTAACATCACTTCAGAGAGTAAGGCCTGACTGGTCTCATAGGCATTGGGCATTTCTCCTGGGAAGTTGGAAGGGTTGTGAGGTGACACATTTGTTACTGAGGGGCATTTTTGTAGCAGTGCTCCAGTTTTAAAAGCACCCCAGAGTTCCTTGTATATCCAAATGTTTGCAGGCAAAACCAAAAGTTCCAAGATAACTCTGATGATTAATGTATCAGCTGGAGAGAGATCAGGGTTTTGTCTAGTGGCATTTTTGACTCACTTAAGGTAGTGCTTGAGCGTCCGCAGAAGTCTTCTTCCTACCTTGGGTTTAGAAACCGCAAGCAATCGGGTGAGACAACACCAACACCAATCTCTCAACCTCTGAGGTCAGCTGAATCTTTGGACTTGGTGACAGAGTGAGTAGTCAGAATCATTCAATCACAAATCAATGATATTATACCATAAACCATTCTGGAAACCATGAACAATTTTATTCCAAATCAGACTCCAAATGGAAACAAGTTTCAAAGCTTTATCACAATTCCAAAATCAATGTTACGTAGAAGGTGCACAAAACAAAATTATAAAAATACATGAAAACAAAAGGATGACCAAAACATCTGAAAAGATTCAATTTACTAAACATCAATATTGTTAAATACTCCAGAAGAATTATGTCGATTTAGCAACGACACAATAGCTACATCATTACCAGATTTCAAAGCAGACGATGGTGACATCAGTAAATCATCAAAATACAGTTTTAACAATTAATTTCAGAGCTGTGCCATTCCGAACACTAACCCCAATTGGGATTTGCATGTGTGGGAACAGGCTAACGCATGTGGGCAAAAGCAAAAATAAAAGAAGGCAAAAAAAATTGGAAAACATATAACTAGGGCAATTCACTACAAAAATATGCTGATGTAAGTGACTAAGCTAAAAAGGAAACATTTCGTTATACCGCTCCTCATGGTACAGCAGACAGCATTGATTCATCAAGACAGAGCATCACCATCTTCCTCGTCGGTTGACAGCAGCATCAGGATGGTGCAGAACACGAGCCGCACATAGGACAGGACAGCAGTTCAGAATTAGTTGGCCTTATTAGTACTGAAACACATAACAGAATATGGCAATTAAGGCGATGAAGAGAAAACTCATCTGAAAACTTAAAGAATATGAATGTGAGACCAGACTCAAGCAGGGTTCTGTTCAGCTTCGAGGCAAGGGGAGAACTAACTCCAAGTTTACAAGTACTTCACTGATTAAAAGTAGGCACAATCCATTCATTGATCCTTCGGGTGGGCAATCTCTGGGCATCAGTTTCAGCATTCAATCACTGTAAATGGTACCACCAATTTCTGATACATTCAGGAATTCTTTCAGCAATAGTCCATTGTTTTTACTATGACTGCATGTAATTCCGCCGAAATATTACATTTTTCTACTAATTTGCACTTACAGTGCCTTTCACATGATCCACAATAAACTAAACTAATATTCCTTCACACAAGCTTCACAATTCTTCCTGTGCAATTCATCAGTTCCAACAAATATTGTTACATTAACTAAACTTGAAACATGTTCTTCTCCTGCAATACAACAGAACATTGAACATTACATTTGCTGCTTAAAGAAAGAGTTCAGGTCAGAGGGGACAGAATAAACAAATCATTTTTCAATTGCTGCTTACAAAATTAACTTTCAGGCCGAGTCATTTTAAGAAAGCCTTAATGCACTTCAATACATTTAATAAACCTATTGCGTACTTTGAATTTTAAATCAAATATGCAAAGCAAATTATTTATCTAAGACATCATTCATGTTATGTCAATGCAATTTTTAAATCTGCATTTATTTATCTAAACACATAATTCATAATGAAATCAATTTATTTAAATGTTAGGTGTGTTTAATTTTCAGTTAATACTCATAATATATCTTATTACTGTTTCAAACTAAAAATAATACTTTAAGGTTAATCAGTATTAAAAATTCACTCAAGTTACAAATGCATGTCTTCATGTTAAGCGTGATGTCAAAAATATGACTGGTAGGCACAAATGTCCATCACATTTTAAAAGTGCACATTTTCTTTTCTACATTATTTTCTTTGTTAGTTCTTTGTAACTACAGATTTGTTAGTTGCCATATGCTACTTCTATGCCACTAATTTAATGATAAAACTTGATCCCTCTCAATCCCTCCTCTGACGGCAATCTATGCCGTCACAAATGAATTATTCTAATTTACAATGAGGCAAGTCAAAACCCTGTAGTTTGAAAACGCATAGAACTAGATTTTCAATAATTGACAATTCCCTTCACTGTTTGATAACACCTGCTTCTCATTTTCTCCAATTCATTTTCTTCTGTCTATTATTTGCTTTTTGTTTTCTACTGAAATTGTACGTTTTGTCAAATCCAAGTGCACAAATTATGCACAATGCCACAATCAGTAAAGGTTTCAGGATAATCTGCACAAACCATTTCCTAAAATACCAAACCAAGATTCTACCTTAGGGAATCCTTTACCAATTGTTTCCCAAACATTTTTCTCATTTAGGTCACTCAAGGCATTTTTACAGACTTGTCAGATTAGATAAGTATCTCTTTATCTTCTTGCTGTTATTAGGGATATACGTGCAGCAGTGTTGTGATTTTAAAACTCTGCAGACTCCGCCCACTTTTGCTAAAAAAATATCGAATGCAAGGCGATTCTGAAGAATCATAGACCTTGCAGCAACCATTTCTGAGTCCATTAGGAGGATTGCACCTGAAAATGTAGTTGACATCTTATCTACAATTTTTTATAACCTTATATCAATGTCATTAAGATCCCTCCCATTGATAGAATATTAGCTCCACAAATATCTCCTGTAATTTCTGAACCACTTGCTCATATTCTAAATCTTATTTAGGTCTCTCAATACTTTTAGGATTGTCATTGTGGTCAATTTTCGCAAACACCACTCCCAAATAGCATGTACCATACCAGCTTTCTGCAATTTGCAATAAGCATTCTTACCACAGATGTAATAAACACCAGGTACAGCGGGGTCTTGTCAACTTAGCATAAAATCCCAGACATTCTTAAACAAAAACACGTCTGCATTCACTTGTTCCTGCAAACTTGTTGTCAACTTTCAATTGCAGCCTATATATATATATATATATTTATGTATACATATATATATATATATATATGTATATATATATATATATATAAAATATACATACAGAGCTTTACTACATGTTGCCAATCTAAAGCTAAGCGTCCTTGTGTGTCAGGTGTTTTGTGAAATGATTTCTTCTTCCTAACTATACCCTTGTCTTTCCTTTCCTTCATTGCTTTACATCTATCATCTACGTAATTAATGAACTCCTTTTCCACATATGTGAGAATACATATCAAATAATTCCGGTATGCATATGCTGCGCCAAAAGTCAGTGTAGGCTCAAAGGAAACCTCATAGTATGTCTATGTTTCTGGCTTTTGCAATGCTACTCAAATGCTGATTAATGGGACTAAAAGATAAAACTACGTCATAGTTTGAGTAAAAGTACTGAATGTACTTCTGGTTGTGCAAACATTTTAATAATAGACTACAACTAATCCCATAAGTTAGTGGTAAGCTGTCATAAGTGATTCCTTCTTGCACTGATGAAGGAATCTGTGTACGCACATAACAGTCATGCATTTAGTAAACTATAATACATATTGGAAGACAAATCTCCCTTTGTGTCAACTAAGTGAAGCAATCCCTCATCCTTATAAAATGTATCTTGCTCAGATGTTGTCATTCTCAGCACTTGAGTTGCTGTACTTTGCACCCCCCTTTCCTACAATCAATAAAATGCACGCTAAGATAAAATCAACACACACATATTTACACCTACTGTGTTTGCCCTGTTCAGGATTTAGAGCTTCTGTAGAATCAGAGAAGGCAAGAATAAGAATAATATTAAAAGGTAAAGCAAGCAAAAAAAAAAAATATATATATTTTCAAAGTCTCTTGCACTATTAACAGTAGTTCTCAATCTTCAAGAAAATGCTGTTCTACTTACAGCATCATCTTCATCTTCGATCTGATTTGACTCCTAGACTGTTCGACTGTTTCTGTTACTGATGGGAGTTTATCAGCAACCAGTTCATGTGCAGCTGCAGGCAGATGGTCTCCATTCACATTTTTCTTTCATGGTGCAACCACTTTCACAACATTTGCTGTCCTGGCAGGAATCAGTTGATTTTGACTTTGACTTTGCTCTCCTGCACTTTTGTCTGATTGCTGGCTGCTTTCACCCATGTCTGTGCCTTTATCTGTGTTTTCATCTGCGCCTTTCTCTGTACCTTTGTCTGTGCCTTTGTCTGTGCCTTTATCAGAGACTTTATCTGCATGCAGATTGCCTGTGTCTTCATCACTTTGCATGTTTTCTGCTTCAGCCACTGGTTCCGTCCTCACAGCTTGGTCAAGCCAAACACCCTCTTCTTGAGCATTTGCTCTTGTGAGATAAGACTCTCTGTTCGCAAGAGGACCCAGAATATTGTGAGTGTAGCTTGCATGTATCAAGTTCAGAAGACCAGCACACTTCACAGCTGTCATCGTCAACATGATGATTTGAAATGAGCCTTTTCACCTTGGCTCACATGCTTTTTCACTGCCACCTAGTCACCAGCTTTGAAGCTGTGACACTGTTCTTGGGTCAACTGAACTGTTGCTGCTTCAACCTGATGATGCAAAGAGCGAATCACATCAGCTAGGACTTTGCACTAATCCAGCACAAAGGCCCTCATTACAACCCTGGCGGTAAATGCCTCCGCCCGCTGTGCTGACGGCCGCCAACATACCGTGACCGCGGCAGTATACCGTTACGGGTATTATGACCAACACAGGAAATCCACCACTATACAGACACCCGAAGCCCAAAGTCAGTTATAAACTGGCGGTACCAAAACCCACGCCATTATGCCAACAGAAATACACCTACAGCATCATGACCCACGAATCACCGCTGCGGTCATCAACCACAGTAAACCATTGGCGGTACACACCTCTGTACTCAAAATACACACACACTAACAAAACCACACCACATTAGACAATTCAAACTATACACACCTGACACACATACACACACCACACCCACACACCCAATCCAATATAAAACACACACCCATATTACCCACAATCTCTTACAACAAAAAACAATATTGCCAACTGAGAGAGAGACAAGCCAGGAGCACCCACTGAATCTGAGCCACGAAACACCATCACCCATACACCATCCACGCACCTCACAGCACACACCCTAACACATCACCCCACACACCCTCACACATACCACTCACACTACACCCATGGCACCACAAAGACACCCCAGGTTCTCTGAGGAGGAGCTAAGGGTCATGGTCGAGGAAATCATCCGGGTAGAGCTACAGCTATTCGGATCACAGGTGCAGAAGACGTCCATTGCAAGGAAGATGGAGTTATGGCGGAGAGTCGTGGACAGGGTCAACACTGTGGGACAGCACCCCAGAACAAGGGATGACATCAGGAAGAGGTGGAACGACCTACAGGGGACGGTGCATTCCGTGGTAGCAAGACACCAGGTAGCCGTACAGAGGACTGGCGGTGGACCCCACCTCCTTCCCCACAACTAACAACATGGGAGGAGCGAGTCTTGGCGATCATGCATCCTGAGGGCCTCGCAGGAGTAGCAGGAGGACTGGACTCTGGTAAGTCAAATCTTTACTACTACATCCCCCACCCTACCTGCATGCCATCACAAACAACAGCCCCTATCCTCACTCCCATCACTCCACCACCCACATATACCCCACTATCACAGCCCACCCATCCCAATACCAAGCCCTACATGCAACACCAATGCTTGGACACCCATCACAGACCTGCATGGACACCAATCACCACAGAATGCACACTAGTGACAATCACTTAGCCAAACCAATAACATCTCACACAACCCAAACGTGCCTTGCTAATAACAACCATAGAGGGAAACATGTCCATGCACAAGATGGCACACGCAGATACAATAACACTGCATTTACATCCCCACAGGACCTCTACTCAACTTCACTTGGGAGGAGGTGCCACCAACATCCAGTCCCCCCCAGAAGAGGCCCACAGCGATGACAGCAGCTCTGCACGCCTGGATCACGATGACCAAACTAGACCATCAGGGACCTCTGGACAGTCGGTTACCCTGCCACAGTTCCAACCCACCACAGAGCCTCCCCCTCAGGAAACACCAGCACAGAACCCACAAAGCGGGCCCATACCTCTGTCCCCAGGACACGTTGATCAGCAGTGTGTCCACCACTACAGGGAACACAGGCAAACCCACCACCCCAGGAAAATCAGGGACCTGGGGGCAGTGGGCACACGGTTCAGGGGACAGAGGCACAGGAAAACAGGGGAACTGAGAGGACAGCTGTGCGACAGGGGGAGGACAGTCCCAGGGAACCCACTCTCCATGAGGCCCTCTCCAACATCATGGGAGCGTACCATAATTCCCAGGAGACGATGGCAACGGTACTGGCCAACTTTAAGGAGACCCAGCGGCTGCAGGAGTAACCATATCTGGGGATCAGGGAGGAACTCAAGTCCATCAACACCACCCTGGTCACCATTGTAGGGGTGCTGAAGGACCTTGTCAACACCAGGAGCCAGCGCTAGTTGACAGGAGGCACCGCCACAGGACCACGACACCAGCACCCCACCCCCTGCAGATGGAGAAACACCCCACAAACGGTCCCTGAGATCCAGGAACAAGACAGAGAACAAGGCCAAGACCCCCGCCAGGAAATGAGAGCCCCCTGAATGTCATCCTTCTGTCCCACTTTGTCACCCTGTCCATCCTTAAACTGCCCTTGCTCCACTTCCTATGCCCCTTTGGACAATGCACCTGTGAAACAAATAGACTGGACTCTGCCATGGACATTCCTCCACCATCACCCCAGCCCATTTTACAACCCCCTCCACCTATTTGCATAGAAATAAACACCCTTGAATCACAAAACAATCTGGAGTCAGTCTGTGCTTTCACAAAAGTGTATTTGCAGAAACTATGGAATATAGCAATGTCAATTTTCTTGTCAACATACCGATGTAACACAGCTCTAGTCCATGAGGTAATATAGCAGAGGTCACACAGTGGGACCCACATCTGTTAAATGGAAAGGCAAAGTGACAAGTCAGGGTCCATACACTGGGTGAAAGGGACAGACTTATGATAGGTCAAACAATTGTATGAGATGTGTGAGGCAGTGACATCTTCTTACCTGTGTCTCACTGGAAGTATTGCTGGATGACGTTGTTTCTGTTGTCGATATCCTCTTCTTCTGCCTCCTCTTCATCACTATCCACAGGCTCCACAGCTGCCACAAGACCTCCATCTGGACCATCCTCCTGCAGAAAAGGCACCTGTCATCGCAAAGCCAGGTTGTGCAGCATACAGCAGGCCACGATGATCTGGCACACCTTCTTTGGTGAGTAGTAGAGAGAACCACCTATCATATGGAGGCACCAGAACTTGGCCTTCAGGAGGCCAAAGGTCCGTTCGATCACCCTTCTAGTTCACCCATGGGCCTCATTGTAGCGTTCCTCTGCCCTTGTCCTGGGATTTCTCATTGGGGTTAGTAGCCATGACAGGTTGGGGTACCCAGAGTCACCTGCAAATGTCGCGGGACAACTGTTAGTTACACACTAACCCGTAGGGACAACCCCAGACCCAGACAACTATTCACAGGGTATAGGGTCCTTGTCCTCACCTATTAGCCACACACAGTGCCTCTGGAGTTGCCCCATCACATAAGGGATGCTGCTATTCCTCAGAATGTAAGCGTCATGCACTGAGCCAGGAAACTTGGCATTCACATTTGAACACACCATCTGCACATTCATAGAATGGTAGCTCTTCCGGTTTCTGTACACCTGTTCACTCCTGCGGGGGGTACCAAGGCCACATGTGTCCCATCAATGGCACCTATGAAGTTGGGGATATGTCCCAGGGCATAGAAGTCACCTTTCACTGTAGGCAAATCCTCCACCTGAGGGAAAACGATGTAGCTGCGCATGTGTTTCAGCAGGGCAGGCAACACTCTGGACAACACGTTAGAGAACATTGGCTGGGACATCCCTGATGCAATGGCCACTGTAGTTTGAAAAGACCCACTAGCCAGGAAATGGAGTACTGACAGGACCTGCACTAGAGGGGGTATCCCTGTGGGATGGCGGATTGCTGACATCAGGTCTAGCTCAAACTGGGCACACAGTTCATGGATTGTTGCACAATCAAGTCTGTAGGTGACTATTACATATCTCTCTTCCATTGTTGACAGGTCCACCAGCGGTCTGTACACCTGAGGATGCCGCCATCTCATTACCTGCCCCAGCGGACGTGCCCTATGGAGGAGAACAGCGATCAGAGAGTCACCCAACACTGAGGTATAACAAAATGTCATTTGCACACATTTGTTAATCCGCAATGTGCCTGTTACTGTGTGTATGCAAGGCCTAGATAGGTGTGACGCAGGTATTATTAATGCCATGTGGCCCCCTGAAATGGCGGCTGCCTGACCTGTAAGGTGGGACAAGGGGATATGAGGTAATGGCGCTGGCGTTGTACACCGTCGCGGTAGGCGGTCGAAGACCGAGGCGCAATCCTGCATTAGTTTACATTGGACCCTATGGGTCCCAGGAGCCAATGAGGATGCACGCCGGCGGTGATGGTACCACCGCTGTGGACGTGACCGCCATTTTCTATCTGTACACTCACTTGATACCTGACCTTCAACAGGAGAGGACCTACACTGCAAGTGCTGCTGTGACCTCTGTCTGGAAGCGACGATGGCTCTTGTGTCTGGGGAAAGGGCCCCTGCCTTCATTTCGGAGGAGTTGGAGAAGTTAGTAGATGGGGTCCTCCCCCAGTACACGCTACTCTACGGTCCTCCAGACAAACAGGTGAGTACACTGTGAGCATGCTGCATGGGCAATGCCTGTTTGGAGTGTTGTGGATGGAAGGTACATGGGGGGGGGACTGAGCCCTGCATGAGCGGACGGTGAGTGTATGTGCGTCAGGGCAAGGGTTGGAACGTGGGCCAATGACTGTGACGGTCCGAACGGTTAAAGTTTTTCCTTTTCCTCTGTACTATTCCTGTAGGTCAGTGCCCACAAGAAGAAGGATATTTGGCGTACCATCGCCAAGGACGTCCGGACCCCGGGCGTTCACCACAGACGGAGCACCCACTGCTGGAAAAGATGGGAGGATATCCGCCCCTGGAGCAAAAAGACGGCAGAGGCCCAGCTGGGGATGGCCTCCCAACGTGGGAGGGGTGCCCGTCGCACCATGACCCCCCTGATGTTCCGGATCCTGGCGTTGGCGTATCTGGAGTTGGATGGGCGCTTTATGGTATCACAGCAGCCACAAGGGGGTGAGTACAGTCACATCCATCTGACTCTGCATGCATTACGAGGTATCTGGGTGGGGGAGGTGGGTTACCCTAGGCCAGGGCGAGCTTTGTAGGCAAGGTCCCTTTGTGAGGCAGGCTATGTGGCACCCCAACCCCACCAGTGGTAAGAGCCATCTACACGTAGTCAGGCTCCTGTGACATCCATGTGTGCAGCAATCGGGCATAGGCCTTGTACCCCATGGCCCGTGAATAATCTAGGAACTATAAGTGCATGGCGTAGTGCAGAGGGATGCTGTGTCTGTAGTGTCCGTCAAGGGTAGTGGTATTGCATGCACTGAACATGTCTTTCTTCTTTCTCCCCCCCCCCTTTTTGTGGTCTCCCTGTTCTTGTGTGCAATAGCATCATCAGGCAGAGGAGCAGTGGCACTGGAGCAGGAAGGAGCTGCATCCCACTTGGCCCTGGAGAGCGAGACAACGGAGTCTGAAGCCACCAGTGGGACGGAGGGCCAGGGGAGCTCCACGGCGGGCACAGGAGGTGACAGCAGCGACAGCGACTCCTCCTCTGATGGGAGCTCCCTTGCAGTGGCGGGCCCCTCTGTGCCCCCACATCAACTGGTACAGCCGCCACCCCCCTACCAGCACTGCCTCCCAGCAGCCCCTCAGACCCGGGGGGATGGGCATCTCCTTCACCCCAGGCACCTCAGGCCCTGCCCCAGTCAGCCCTGCAGCCCTCAGTGAGGAGGCTATTGACCTCCTGAGATCCCTCACTGTTGGGCAATCTACCATTCTGAATGCCAGCAAGGGTGTTCAGAAGCATTTGCAACAAACAAATGCATACCTGGAGGGCATTCATTCTGGCCAGACAGCCCAACAGAAAGCATTTCAGGCTCTGGCCTCAGCACGGATGGCAGCCATTGTCCCTGTGTCCAGCCTTCCCCCTCCAACTTCCTCCACCCAGACCCAATCCCCTGTACCTCAGCCTATCCCAAGCACACCATCAGACCAGCATGCACACACCTCAACACACAAGGGTGGCTCAGGCAAACATAAGCACCACACATCCCACAGGCACTCATACAAGCATCATACCCATGCAGACATATCAACATCCACTGCCTCCACTGTATCCCCCTCCTCCACGTCCTCCTCCTCCCTGCCTGTCTCGTCTCCACTCACACCTGCATGCCCTACATCTTCAGCCACTACCTCCTTCAACAGCACGCCCATCACCACACACCGCTCACATGCACTCACCACCCCCACTACCATTCACACATCCCCTGTGTCCTCTCCCAGTGTGTCTGTGAGCCCTCCTCCCAAAGTACACAAACACAGGCACACACCCACCAAACAGCCATCCACCTCACAACAGCCTCCAGCCCATGCACCTTCACCCAAATTCAGCAAACGTACACCTCCTACAACCACTACCTCTTCCTCCACTCCCAAACCCACTCCATCTACCTGTCTCAGTGTGTCTAAAAACCTTTTCCTGTCTAACATTGACCTCTTCCCTACACCTACCCCCGCCCGTCCGTCCCCTAGGGCCAGGCTTTCCAGGTCCCAACCCAGCACTTTCAGCCACCACATCATCAGTCACAGTGGTGCCAGCAACTGCGGGCTATTGGAGTGCACCAACCAACAGGGCTGCCAGTGTGCCACGGAGCGAGGGCAAGGACATTCCGCCACCTGCAAAAGTTAAAAAGTTTGCCCACATCCCGGAGGGAGAAGCAGAAAACACCTGCCACCAAGGGCTCAGGGAAAGCGAAAGGGGATAGAGGCAAGACAGCTGCGCCACCATCCAAGGTGGGGAAGGGCCAGAAAATAAAGTGCAGGTCAGGAGAGGGCATGGTGGCACAGACAATGGGACCAGTGCCACACCTTCTGTCCACGTCGACGCCAACCTGTATGGCGGAGAAGACCACCACATGCACCGCCACCAGCACCGCTGTCATTGGGGCCGCCACCAACACTGCAGTCACTGAGCCCGCAACCAGCACCGCCCGCCACAGAGCCCGCCACCATCACCGCAGTCACTGAACCCACCACCAGCACCGCCGCCACTGAGCCCGCCACCAGCACCGCCGCCACAGATCCCGCCACCAGCACCACCGCCACTGAGCCCACCGCCAGCACCGATGCCACAGAGCCCGTCGCAAGCACCGCTGCCACAGTGGTCACCCCCAGCACCGCTGCCACAGAGCCCACCAGCAGCACCAATGCCACAGAGCCCGCCTCAAACACTGCCGCCACAGAGCCCGCCGCAAGCACCGCTGCCACAGAGGCTGCTGCCAGCAACACCATTACTGACCCCGCTGCAAGCACCGCCAGCGGCCCGCGACATCCTGAGCCAGTGGCACCACCGCAGACATGGCTGCCATCCCCAGTGGTCAGTCGTCCGAGGCTGGTGGTCAGTTCCAGGAGCCTGGACAGCTTCCATGATGCACCACTTTAAGTGGAGAAAGACATCCACTACCTCAGTCCTTGGCAGGATGAAGCACTCTGGGCACAAAGCCCCCTCCAGGACCAGTGGAGTATCATGTCCACTACCTCAGTCCTTGGCAGGATGAAGCAATATGGGCACAAAGCCCCATCCAGAACCAGTGGAGTATCACATCCACTACCTCAGTCCTTGGCAGGATGAAGCACTCTGGGCACAAAGCCCCCTCCAGAACTAGTGGAGTATCACGTCCACTACCTCAGTCCTTGGCAGGATGAAGCACTCTGGGCACAAAGCCCCTCCAGAACCAGTGGAGAAAGGCATCCACTACCTCAGTCCTTGGCAGGATGAAGCACTCTGGGCACAAAGCCCCCTCCAGGACCAGTGGAGTATCATGTCCACTACCTCAGTCCTTTGAAGGATGAAGCAATCTGGGCACAAAGCCCCCTCCAGAACCAGTGGAGTATCACGTCCACTACCTCAGTCCTTGGCAGGATGAAGCACTCTGGGCACAAAGCCCCTCCAGAACCAGTGGAGAAAGGCATCCACTACCTCAGTCCTTGGCAGGATGAAGCACTCTGGGCACAAAGCCCCCTCCAGAACCAGTGGAGTATCACGTCCACTACCTCAGTCCTTGGCAGGATGAAGGACTCTGGGCACAAAGCCCCCTCCAGAACCAGTGGAGAAAGGCATCCACTACCTCAGTTCGCGGCAGGATGAAGCGCTCTGGGCACAAAGCCCCCTCCAGAACCAGTGGAGTATAACGTCCACTACCTCAGTCCTTGGCAGGATGAAGCACTCTGGGCACAAAGCCCCCTCCAGAACCAGTGGAGTATCACATCCACTACCTCAGTCCTTGGCAGGATGAAGCACTCTGGGCACAATGCCCCCTCCAGAACAAGTGGAGACTGTTATCCACTTGAGTGACTGTGGCTTTGCACTCCCCAGGATAAAGCAGTGGGAAAACCACCCACTGGAGAGACTTGAGAGACTGTGGCTTTGCACTCCCCAGGATAAAGCAGTGGGCAAACCACCCACTGCAGAGACTTGAGAGACTGTGGCTTTGCACTCCCCAGGATACAGCAGTGGCCATGGAGCCCCCTCGTGGAGCAGTGGCGTCGTGCATTCATCAGGCTGAGGTGCCCCCCCCCGAAGTGCCTCTTTCATTTCGATCTGATGCCCCTGCAGTGTTCTCTGCGTTTGAAGTCTGGTATCATGTGTGGGCCTCGCCTATGCATTTTGGGCCCAGTGGTCCTCGGACAATAATTGGTGCACTATCCGGACTTGTGTAGTTGGTGTACATAATTGTATATACTGTATTTAGAGTTTTGATGACTGGATTTTTCATGATTACAATCATTCAACTCATTTCCTTTTGTCCTTGCGTTCTTCCAGGGGGGTTGGGGGGTGTATATGTAATGTTGTGCCATGTATTTGTGTGTATGTTGTAGTGGGTGAGGGTGGGGGTGTTGCATGTTGTGTGTGTGTCACTCTCTTTTCCCTCCCCCCTCCCCTGTGTTGTAGGTGCAGTACTCACCGTGGTCGTCGCCGCTGTCTTTGGTGCTCCTGATAGAGGAGCAGGATGACCATCGCTGGGAGTATCTGAAGTTCTGGCTCCATGGCGTCCTGGTTCCTCGTGGGGTGTGGAGAGGTGAGTGTTTTCCCTTCCAAGTCCTGTTTCCGGCGTGTTTTTGTTCGCGTTGGTCGCCCCGGAAAAGGTGGCGAATTGGCACCTTGTGATAGGGTGGGTAGTAGATTGTCTTCCGCCTGTCTGTTGGCGGTGACCACCGCAGTGTTTGTTTCTACCGCCGTGGCGGTCGGAGTGTTAAAGTGGCTGTCTATGTTGGCGGTTTCCCCCATGGTCATGATTCCATTTTTTTTACCGCCGGCTTGTTGGCGGTCTTCCCGCCGCTTTAACAACGACCTCCAGGGTTGTAATGAGGGCCTATAGGTCTCCAACAGGGCCCGGTCAAAATCTCCTGCTTGAGACCCAGCCTGAGACATGTTGAATGAGTTTTTTGGGTAAAAAAATTGACAGGAAAAATGAAATAGCAAAAAGAGATAAAAATCAAGTTGACCTTCAACTGTGGTTAGGTAGTGAAATACTTAGCTACTGTATGTCACTGCACAAATACAAGTCCTATCCTCACCGCTGATCACCAGTGTTAGAAATGGGGTCTTTGGTTGGCAGTCAGGTTACCCCCTGTCCAAGCAAGGACCTTCGCTCTAGTCAGGGTAAGCCACGCACAATCCAAATTATCCCGTGCCCACCCTCTGGTAGCTTGGCACTGAGCAGCCAGGCTTTACTTAGAAGGCAATGTGTAAAGTATTTGTGCAATAAATCATACAATACCACCAGATAGCACCACAAAAATACACCATACAGTGTTTAGAAAAATATATAATATTTATCTTGTTAAATACAGGTCAAAACGATCAAAGATGCAATAAGTAAATGTAGAGATATCACTGAAAAGTGATATAGAGGGGGTCATTACAACATTGCCGCCCGCCAAGTTGTAACCGCCGTGCGGTCGCCAATGCGGCCGCACTCCCACATGCCCATTATGACATTCCCGCTGGGCCGGCGGGCGGAAAAAGAGTTTCCGGCTGCCGGCCCAGCGGGGATGTGGGCCGCAACATGGGAGCCGGCTCCAAATGGAGCCGGCGGTGTTGCGGCCGTGTGACGGGTGCAGTTGCACCCGTCGCGCTTTTCACTGTATGCTATGCAGACAGTGAAAAGCAGCACGGGCCCTGTCAGGGGGCCCCTCGACTCCCCGTACCCCCAGCCTTTTCCTGGCGGTTCAAACCGCCAGGAAAAAGCTGGCGGTAGGGGGACTCGTAATCCCCTGGGCAGCACTGCAAGCAGCGCTGCCCTGACGGATTATCACAGCTGGGGCAAATGTGGCGAGAAACCGCCGGCCCCGGCGGTGCGACCGCGGCGGTACCGCCGCAGCCGTAATCCCCTCTGAAGCACCGCCAGCCTGTTGGCGTGCTTCAGCCAAAACAGCCCCAGCAGTCTCGGACCGCCAGGGTTGTAATGAGGACCAAAGTGTCTTAAATCTTTTAAAAGCAAACAAAGGGGGTCATTCTGACCTCGGCGGTAAAAGTCGCTTACCGCCGGCCAGAAGGCCGCCATAACACCACCGCGGCCACGGTAAACCGCCACGGTCATTCTGACCCGCAACTGGCAAACCGCCAAAAACCCGACATCCACAAAAATCCGCCACACCAAAGGTCAGCGGGAAACTGGCGATGACCAAACCTCCACCGTCACGCCAACAGAAATACGCCCATGCCATTTCGACCCACAAATCCCCGCAGCGGTCTTTCAACCGCGGTATTCCATTGGCAGTACACACCGCCGCAGTCAAAATACACACACCTTTACAAAACACATCCACATTGGATAATTCAAAATACACACACCTGAGACACATACACACACCACTCCCACACACCCAATCCAGTATAAAACACACACCCACATCACCCACAAACCCCTACGACCACAATTGCCAGTGAAGGACAGAGAGAGAGAGCACAGCATAGAGTACACCATCACACAGAGGCAAATCACAACATCACCCACACACTTTCCACACACAAAACACCATACACCACCACACTCACCACACTCTACAACACATACACCACCCCTCACCTCATCCACACCACCCCATGGCACCCCAAAGACACCCCAGGTTCTCTGACGCAGAACTCAGGGTCATGGTGGAGGAAATAGTTCGTGTAGAGCCCCAGCTCTTCGGGGAACAGGTGCAGCACACCACCATTGCGAAGGAAGAAGGAGCTATGGCAAAGAATAGTGGACAGAGTCAACGCTGTGGGACAGCATCCACGCAATCGGGACGACATCAGGAAGCGGTGGAACGACCTACGGGGGAAGTGCGTTCCATGGTATCAAGGCACAACATTGCGGTGCAGAAGACTGGCGGCGGACCCCTACCTACTCCCCCAGAATTCACAGCATGGGAGGAGGAAGTCTTGCACATCCTGCATCCTGAGGGCCTCGCAGGAGTAGGCGGAGGAATGGACTCTGGTAAGTCAAATCTTCACTACTTCATTCCCCCCACCCCACCTGCATGCCAAATCATACCTCCACCCTCACCCCCACCCCCATCACACCAACTCCTTGCTAATGGCTCACCATCACAACCCACCCATCCCAAAATCTAGCCCTGCATGCCTCCCCAAAGCATGGACACCCATCCCCAAAGCATGCCCACTGCACACACCCATCACCCCCACAAGCCACCGTCACAAAAGTCCACACAAGGGAATGCCAGCACTGGGGGACACGGCCACCCACCCATTACACGAAATGACACACACAGAAGCAATAACCATACTCTTATACCCCGGCCCCGGCGGTGCGACCGCGGCGGTACCGCCGCAGCCGTAATCCCCTCTGAAGCACCGCCAGCCTGTTGGCGTGCTTCAGCCAAAACAGCCCCGGCAGTCTCGGACCGCCAGGGTTGTAATGAGGGCCAAAGTGTCTTAAATCTTTTAAAAGCAAACAAAGGGGGTCATTCTGACCTCGGCGGTAAAAGTCGATTACCGCCGGCCAGAAGGCCGCCATAACACCGCCGCGGCCGCGGTAAACCGCCACGGTCATTCTGACCCGCAACTGGCAAACCGCCAAAAACCCGACATCCACAAAAATCCGCCACACCAAAGGTCAGCGGGAAACTGGCGATGACCAAACCTCCACCGTCACGCCAACAGAAATACGCCCATGCCATTTCGACCCACAAATCCCCGCAGCGGTCTTTCAACCGCAGTATTCCATTGGCGGTACACACCGCCGCAGTCAAAATACACACACCTTTACAAAACACATCCACATTGGATAATTCAAAATACACACACCTGAGACACATACACACACCACTCCCACACACCCAATCCAGTATAAAACACATACCCACATCACCCACAAACCCCTACGACCACAATTGCCAGTGAAGGACAGAGAGAGAGAGCACAGCATAGAGTACACCATCACACAGAGGCAAATCACAACATCACCCACACACTTTCCACACACAAAACACCATACACCACCACACTCACCACACTCTACAACACATACACCACCCCTCACCTCATCCACACCACCCCATGGCACCCCAAAGACACCCCAGGTTCTCTGACGCAGAACTCAGGGTCATGGTGGAGGAAATAGTTCGTGTAGAGCCCCAGCTCTTCGGGGAACAGGTGCAGCACACCACCATTGCCAGGAAGATGGAGCTATGGCAAAGAATAGTGGACAGAGTCAACGCTGTGGGACAGCATCCACGCAATCGGGACGACATCAGGAAGCAGTGGAACGACCTACGGGGGAAGGTGCGTTCCATGGTATCAAGGCACAACATTGCGGTGCAGAAGACTGGCGGCGGACCCCCACCTACTCCCCCAGAATTCACAGCATGGGAGGAGGAAGTCTTGCACATCCTGCATCCTGAGGGCCTTGCAGGAGTAGGCGGAGGAATGGACTCTGGTAAGTCAAATCTTCACTACTTCATTCCCCCCACCCCACCTGCATGCCAAATCATACCCCCACCCTCACCCCCACCCCCATCACACCAACTCCTTGCTAATGGCTCACCATCACAACCCACCCATCCCAAAATCTAGCCCTGCATGCCTCCCCAAAGCATGGACACCCATCCCCAAAGCATGCCCACTGCACACACCCATCACCCCCACAAGCCACCGTCACAAAAGCCCACACAAGGGAATGCCAGCACTGGGGGACACGGCCACCCACCCATTACACGAAATGACACACACAGAAGCAATAACCATACTCTTATACCCCTGCAGGACCCGAACGCCACCACACCGCCACGGAGGGTCCAGAGATGTCCATCCCACCCGAGCAGAGGCCCCCAGTGATGACAGCAGCTCTGTCTCCCTGGACCCTGATGACCAGCCCGGCCCATCGGGGACCTCGGGACAGTCGGTTCCCCACAGACAGCCACAGGCTACACCAGACCCAACCCCCTCTGGGAACACCAGCACAGCTCCCACCCAGCGGGCCCATGCCTCTGTCTCCAGGACACGTCAATCAGCGGTGTGTCCACCACTACAGGGCACCCAGGTTGACCCACCACCCCAACAACAACAGGGACCTGGGGGCAGTGGTAGTGGGCACACCGTCCAGGGGACAGAGGCCCAGGGAAACAGGGGAACTGGGAGGGCTGCTGTGCGACAGGGGGGGACAGGCCCAGGGAACCGACTCTCCAAGAGGCCCTCTCCTCCATCATGGGAGCATACCACCACTCCCAGGAGACAATGGCTATGGTACTGGCCAGGTTCCAGGAGATCCAGGTCATGCAGGAGCAACAGTACATGGGGTTCAGAGAGGAACTGAGGAACATTAGTTCCACAATGGGTACCATCGTCGTGGCCCTAACCCAGATAGTCACCACATTGCGGGACCATGTGGCACCACAAAGGGCCCCTGTCACTAGCCTGGTCCAGGAACAGCCTACCACCTCCGCCGGCGCTAGTGGACAGGAGGCCCCCACACAACGACAGGCCACCAGAACCCCACCTCCTGCAGAAGAAGAACCACCCGCAAGCGGAACTTGAGATCTCACAAGAAGACAGAGTAGGATTGCAAGACCCCCGCCAGCAAACGATACCCCCTGATGTCATCCCACTGTCCCACATTGTCAACCTGTCCAACCTTGAACTGCCCCTGCTCCATCCTTCCACAGGCATATGGACAATGCACCTGTGCGACTGAGAACTGGACTCTGCCATGGACATTACTCCACCATCACCCATCCCCGTTTTACAATCATGTTCCATAAATTTAGCACTTGAATTAAATCACTTTTTGCACTAACAAAATCTGGAGTCTGCTTGTAATTTGAACAAATGTATTAGACATAACGGTGCCAAAATGTTCAGTTACATTGTGATGACAACATACCACTGTCACACAGCTGTAGTCCATGGGCAAACAAAGCAGAGGTCACGCAGTGGGGCCCACAGCTCTGAAAACGGAAGGGAAAGTCACAACTCAGTTAACAGGAACTGGGGGGGAACTCAGACAGTAGAGAGGCAGGAGACTTTAAGTAAATGTAAAATGGTGTGGTTGATTCGTACCTGTGTGCTACTGAAAATACTGTTGTATCACTGTGTCCCTGTTGTCTGTGTCGTCCCCGTCGTCCTCCTCCTCTTCACTCTCCACAGGCTCCACAGCTGCTACAACACCACCATCTGGACCATCCTCCTGCAGGAAAGGCACCTGGCGTCGCAAAGCCAGGTTGTGAAGCATACAGCATGCCACGATGATATGGCACACCTTCTTTGGTGAGTACATTAGGGATCCCCCTGTCATATGCAGGCACCTAAACCTGGCCTTCAGGAGGCCGAATGTTCTTTCTATAATCCTCCTAGTTCGCCCATGGGCCTCATTGTAGCGTTCCTCTGCCCTTGTCCTGGGATTCCTCACTGGGGTAAGTAGCCACGACAGGTTGGGGTAACCAGAGTCACCTATTAGCCACACACAGTGCCTCTGTAGCTGTTCCATCACATAAGGGATGCTGCTATTTCGCATGATGTACGCGTCATGCACTGACCCAGGGAACTTGGCATTTACATGGGAGATGTACTGGTCAGCCAAACAGACCACCTGGACATTCATAGAATGATAACTTTTTCTGTTCCTGTACACCTGCTCACTGCCACTGGGGGGAACCAAGGCCACATGTGTCCCATCAATGGCACCAATGATGTTGGGGATATGTCCAAGGGCATAGAAATCACCCTTCACTGTAGCCAAATCGGCCACCTCAGGGAAAACAATGTAGCTCCACATGTGTTTCAGCAGGGCAGACAACACTCTGGACAAAACCTTAGAAAACATAGGCTGAGACATCCCTGATGATATGGCCACTGTTGTTTGGAATGATCCACTTGCCAAAAAATGGAGTACTGACAGAACCTGCACCAGAGGGGGAATCCCTGTGGGTTGGCGAATGGGGGACATCAGGTCTGGCTCCAGCTGGGCACACAGTTCCTGTATAGTGGCTCGGTCAAGTCTGTATGTAAGTATGACATGTCTTTCTTCCATTGTCGACAGGTCCACCAGCGGTCTGTACACAGGAGGATTCCTCCATCTCCTCGCAAGTCCCAGCGGACGGTGCCTAGGAAGGACAACATGGAGCACAGAGTCAAGCAACCCACAGGTACGTAACCACAGCTTGCACAGTACACGATTCGCTATGCATTGAATGGCTTGTATGATTGGCAATGCAAGGCCTAGGCCTGTGTGACGCAGTAGAAATTAAGCCATGTGGGCCCTTGAAATGGCAGCTGCCTGACCTGTGAAGTGTGACAATGGGATGTGAGGTCAATGCGCTGGCGTGGCACACCGTGGCGGTAGGCGGTCGAAGACCGTGGCGCAAAGCAGCATTGGTTAACATTGAACCCTATGGGTCTCAGGAGCCAATGACGATGTGCGCCGGCGGTCGCGGTACGCACCGCCACGGTACGCACCGCCGCGGGCGTGACCGCCATTTTCTAACTGCTTAATCACTCGAGACCTGACCATCCACAGGAGAGGACCTATACTGCTAGTGCTGCTGTGAACTCGTTCTGGAAGAGACAATGGCTGCTGCGACTGGGGAAAGGGCCCCTGCCTTCACATCTGAGGAATTGGATAAACTCGTTGATGGGGTCCTTCCCCCAGTATGCGCTACTCTACGGTCCTCCAGACCAACAGGTAAGTACACTGGGAGCACGTAGTATGGGCTATGCCTGTGTTGAGTGGGGTGGATGTAAGATGGTGGGGAGGGGAGCGTATGAGGATAGCAACACACGACAGATGAGAGCATGTGCCACATGGCAAGGTTGGGGAGGGGGGGCCACTCACATCGACCATGCAGAAAAGTGATGATATTTCTTTTTCCACCCTGTCCATGTCTCATAGGTCAGCGCCCATCAGAAGATCGACATTTGGCGTGCCATCGCCAAGGACGTCCGGGCCCTGGGGGTCCACAACAGACAGGGCACCCACTGCCGCAAGAGGTGGGAGGACATCCGCCGCGGGAGCAGAAAGACCGCCGAGGCTCTGCTGGGGATGGCCTCCCAACATAGGAGGGGTGCCAGTCGTCAATTGACCCCCCTGATGTCCCGGATCCTGGCGGTGGCCTACCCCGATTTGGATGGGAGCGTGAGGACATCACAGCAGACACAAGGGGGTGAGTATCAGCACATTCTGCTATATTAGCGCACAGTGGAGGCGTCTGGGTGGGGGAGGAGGGCTGTGGCTATCTCTAGGCCAGGGCGGTTTCTGTAGGCTAGGCCCCTCCGTTAGACATGGCCCTGTGCCCCCGCCCCCCACCTCTGTAGGGTGCTAAGTACAGCCATCCATGACCCGGGCTCACCTATGTGTGCATTTGTCGTCCATAGACTTGTAGGCCAAGTCACAATAATTGAGTAGTGTACCCCGAGTGCGCGGCGTAGTGCAGGGGGCTTCTGTGTCTGTCCTCTCCGCCATCGGTGCCGCCAATGCATGCACTCAACATGTCTTTCTTTCTTCTCTCCCCCACTTTTTTTTGGTTTTCCTGCTCATGTGTGCATTAGCATCATCAGGCGGAGGAGAAGTGGCATCGGCGCATGAGGGAGCTGCATCTCACATGGGCCCGGAGGGCCCTGCAACCGACTCAGACTTAACCAGTGAGACGGAGGGCGAAGGGGGCTCCACAACGGGGACCCGTGGAGATGTCAGCGACACCGACACGTCCTCGGAAGGGAGCTCCCTTGTGGTGGCGGCACCATCCGTGCCCACCGCAAAAACAGGTACAGCCGCCACCCAGCGCACCAGCTCCGCCCTCCCAGCAGCCCCTCAGCTTTCACCCCGTGCCCGCTCGGCCAGGAAGCCGGCCATCTCCTTCGCCCCTGGCACCTCAGGTCCTGCCCCAGTTACCCCTGCTGCGCTCAGTGAGGAGGTCATTGACCTCCTCCGGACGCTCATTGTTGGGCAGTCTACCCTTTTGAATGCCATCCAGGGGGTGGAAAGGGAGGTGCATCGGACCAATGCATACCTGGAGGGCATTCATTCGGGTCAGGCTGCCCATCAGCGATCGTTCAACGCTCTGGCCTCAGCACTGACGGCAGCAATTGTCCTTGTGTCTAGCCTCCCCCCTCCAACTTCCTCAACCCAGTCCCACTCCCATGTTCCTCTGCCTATCCCAGACACACCTACAGACCAGCCTGCACACACATCAACACCCAAGGTCAGCTCATCCAGACATAAGCACCACAGATCACACAAGCATTCACCCAAGCAACATCCACATGCAGACACAGCAACACCCACTGCCTCCACTGTGTCCCCCTCCTCCTCGTCTCCCTCCTCCCTCCCTGTGACATCTCCACTCACACCTGCATGCACACCACCATCAGCCAGTACGTCCATCACCACCACACCCACCAAAACAGTCCGCACACGTGCAGTCACCACCCCCACTACCATTTACACGTCCCCTGTGTCCTCTCCCAGTGTGTCTGTCACCCCCTCTTCCAAACCACACAAACGCAGGCAGCCACCCACCCAACAGCCATCCACCTCACGACAGCCTCCGTCACAAGCACCTGCACCCAAAGACAGCACACTTGACTCTCCTACAACCACATCCTCTTCCTCCACTCCCATACCCACTACAACTACCCGTCCCTGTCTTTCTAAATTGATTTTCCTTTCCAACCTTGACCTCTTTCCAACAACTGACCCACCCCCTCCATCTCGTAAGAGTCCAACCAGCACCTCAGCCACCACAAGCCCTGCACCTACTAGGACCATCGTTCAGGGCTATTGGAGTCCACCAGCTCCTAGGGCAGGAACATCAGCCAGCAGCAAGGGGACAGCCAGCCCACCCCCTGGGAAAAGAAGCAAAAAAGTGAAGGGCCGGCGCCACAGGCCTGAGACGGCTGCCCACAAGGACACCAGCCTTGCACTGTCACCTGGCCCATCCACCAAGGGAGGCAAGGGCCCCAGAGATTCTTCCAAGGAGGGCAAGGGCCCCAGAGATACTTCCAAGGGAGGCAAGGGCCCCAGAGATTCGTCCAAGGAGGGCAAGGGCCCCAGAGATACTTCCAAGGGAGACAAGGGCCCCAGAGATTCGTCCAAGGAGGGCAAGGGCAGCAGGGCGAAGAAGTCCGGCAGCAGGCGAGCTGCCCAGGAGGGCCCCACCAGCCCCATTTGGGGTGTGACGGAGGACACCCACGGGCCCAGGAGTCCAGCACAGGAGGGCCCCGCAAGCGATAGGTCGGATGGCGACTGAGCAGGAATGATTGCCCAGATCTGGTTCCCTAGGAACACAAGACAAGCACCGCTGAACAGGGCCCCGCTGTGAGAAGCACCGCTGAACAGGGCCCCGCCGTGAGAAGAACCGCTGAACAGGGCCCCGCCGTGAGAAGCACCGCTGAACAGGGCCCCGCCGTGAGAAGCACCGCTGAACAGGGCCCCCGCCGTGAGAAGAACCGCTGAACAGGGCCCCGCCGTGAGAAGAACCGCTGAACAGGGCCCCGCCGTGAGAAGCACCGCTGAACAGGGCCCCGCCGTGAGAAGAACCGCTGAACAGGGCCCCGCCGTGAGAAGCACCGCTCCGCTGGGACCCGCCGTGAGAAGAACCGCTGAACAGGGCCCCGCCGTGAGAAGCACCGCTCCGCTGGGCCCTTCCTCTCAAGCACCGCTCCGCTGGGCCCTTCCTCTCAAGCACCGCTCCGCTGGGCCCCGCCGTCTCTGCACCGCTCCGCTGGGCCCTTCCTCTCAAACACCGCTCCGCTGGGCCCTTCCTCTCAAGCACCGCTCCGCTGGGACCTGCCGTGAGAAGAACCGCTGAACAGGGCCCCGCCGTGAGAAGCACCGCTCCGCTGGGCCCTTCATCTCAAGCACCGCTCCGCTGGGCCCTTCATCTCAAGCACCGCTCCGCTGGGCCCGCCGTCTCTGCACCTCTCCGCTGGGCCCCGCCGTCTCTGCACCACTCCGCTGGGCCCGCCGTCTCTGCACCGCTCCGCTGGGCCCTTCATCTCAAGCACCGCTCCGCTGGGCCCCGCCGTCTCTGCACCGCTCCGCTGGGCCCTTCCTCTCAAGCACCGCTCCGCTGGGCCCTTCATCTCAAGCACCGCTCCGCTGGGCCCTTCCTCTCAAGCACCGCTCCGCTGGGCCCCGCCGTCTCTGCACCGCTCCTCTGGGCCCTTCCTCTCAAACACCGCTCCACTGGGCCCTTCCTCTCAAGCAGCGCTCCGCTGGGCCCTTCCTCTCAAGCACCGCTCCGCTGGGCCCGCCGTCTCTGCACCGCTCCGCTGGGCCCTTCATCTCAAGCATCGCTCCGCTGGGCCCTTCCTCTCAAGCACCGCTCCGCTGGGCCCCGCCGTCTCTGCACCGCTCCGCTGGGCCCTTCATCTCAAGCACCGCTCCGCTGGGCCCTTCCTCTCAAGCAGCGCTCCGCTGGGCCCTTCCTCTCAAGCACCGCTCCGCCGGGCCCTGCCGTCTCTGCACTGCTCCGCTGGGCCCTTCATCTCAAGCACCGCTCCGCTGGGCCCCGCCGTCTCTGCACCGCTCCGCTGGGCCCTTCCTCTCAAGCACCGCTCCGCTGGGGCCTTCATCTCAAGCACCGCTGGCCCATTGGCAGGGCCGGATCCGTGTCGGGCAGTGCTTCACGAAGCACTCTGGGCACCATGCCTCCTCCATAACCAGTGGAGTCTGTAATCCACCAGATGGACTGTGGCTTTGCACTCCCCAGGATGGTACAGTGGGCAATCCACCCACTGAAAAGACTTGTGAGACTGTGGCTTTGCACTCCCCAGGATGGTACAGTGGGCAATCCACCCACTGTAGAGACTTGTGAGACTGTGGCTTTGCTCTCCCCAGGATGGTACAGTGGGCAATCCACCCACTGTAGAGAATTGTGAGACTGTGGCTTTGCACTCCCCAGGATGGTACAGTGGGCATGGAGGCCCCTCGTGGATCTGGCGTCGTGGACTCATGTGGCTGAGGTGCCCCCCCTTCCCTTCCCCCTGAGGTGCCTGTGGTTTTATTATCTGATGCCCCAGCAGTGTTCTCTCCAATGGAATCGGGTCTCGTGTGTGGGTTTGCCCATGTGTTTATGCACATTGGCCCACGGACAATGGCATGTAGCCAATATGTGCCGGACTTTTGGACTATGTTCATATTCTTCATGTTGTGATTTATTTGTTTTAATAATCTAATATTTCACTTAAGTTCAAATATGCTTTAATATACTTCTATTTGAATGATCCTTTTATTTTGTCTTTGAATTATTCCGGAGGGTTTGGGGGGTGTAAATCTGACTTGTTGCTCTGCATTGGTGTGTGGGGATTTGGGCGGGGGGGGGTCGCGTATGTGTGTGCCCGTTATCTTTTCTCCTCCCCCCTCCCCTGTGTCGTAGGTGCAGTACTCACCGTTGTCTCCTGCGGCGGCGTTCGTGCTCCTGGTAGGTAGCAGGTAGACAATCGCTGGTAGGATGTTTAATTCGGGTTCCATGCTGTCCAGATTCCTCATGGAGTGTATAGAGGTGAGCGTTTTCCCGTTTGTGATCTGTTTCTGCCGTGTTTTTATCGGCGGGGCTCCCGCCCCGGAAAAGGTGGCGGATTGGTGGGTCGTGATAGGGTGGGCGGTACATTGTCTGCCGCCTGTCTGTTGTCGGTGACCGCCGCGCTGTTTGTTTGCCCCGCCGTGGCGGTCGGAGTGTTAAAGTGGCGGGCTGTGTTGGCGGTTCCCGCCAGGGTCAGAATTCCATTTTTTTGACCGCCTGCCTGTTGGCGGGTTGGCCACCGCTTTAACACCGACCGCCAGGGTTGGAATGACCCCCAAAGTCTCTTTCAATCATAAAGTCCCTGGTTCATGTGAAAAATCTCTGAAAAAGGCTGCAGAGGAGGAGAAGCGTGGAAACAAAGGGGTGTGCGTTGATTTCTCGGGCCGCACACAGCGATGCATCGTTTAGTTTCCACGCAGGGACGGCTGTGCATCGATTTCTGACGCTCGGTCGTGGATCCTCTTCGGGTTGCGGGGTTTTCAGATGCCCCAGGGATGGTGCATGGATTTCCTGTGCTGGCAGGATGAAGTCACAGAAGCTGCGTTGATCCGGTGGGGGTTGCGTTGAATGTTCCACTGCATGGCAGGCGCTGCTTCGATTCCTCTATGGAAGTCGGGCTGCGTCGTTCTGGCTCGGCTGTGCGTAGGTCCAGTGGGCCGTGGGTCGAATTTCTGTTCGCTACGCTGGCGCTGCGTTGTTCTTCTCATTGTGAAGTCGGGCTGCGTCATTCCGGTTCAGCGTGCAGTGAAATTTTCACAGTGGTGGAGGCTGTGCATCATTTCTGGCATGCTATGCGTCGAATTTCACCGCACAAGTAGTCCTTCTTGAAGAGATGAAGGGGCATATTTATACTCCGTTTGCGCCGAATTTGCGTCGTTTTTTTCGACGCAAATTCGGCGCAAAACTAACGCCTTATTTATACTTTGGCGTTAGACACGTCTAGCGCCAAAGTATGAGGAAAGAGCGCCATTTTTTTGCGTGAACGCCTTCCTTGCGTTAATGAGATGCAAGGTAGGCGTTCCCGTCTAAAAAAATGTCTGCGACGCAAATGCGTCGTATTTATACTCCCGGGCAAAAATCACGCCCGGGAGTGGGCGGGGCAAAAAACCCTGCATTTGCGCCGGATTTTAGCGCCTGGGTCAGGGCAGGCGTTAATTGACCCGTGGGCTCAAAATGAGCCCACAGCTGCCCTCCCATGCCCCCAGGGACCCCCCCTGCCACCCTTGCCCACCCCAGGAGGACACCCAAGGATGGAGGGACCCATCCCAGGGACATTCAGGTAAGTTCAGGTAAGTATAATTTTTTATTTTTTTTATATTTCTTTTTGGCATAGGGGGGCCTGATTTGTGCCCCCCTACATGCCTCAATGCCCAATGACCATGCCCAGGGGACATAAGTCCCCTGGGCATGGCCATTGGGCAAGGGGGCATGACTCCTGTCTTTACTAAGACAGGAGTCATGTAAATGGCGTCTGGGCGTCGTTAAAAATGGCGCAAATCGGGTGGAGGCGATTTTTTGGCGTCAACCTGACTTGCACCATTTTAAGACGCGCTAATGCCATTTTACCCAACGCCGGCGCTGCCTGGTGTACGTGGTTTTTTTCCACGCACACCAGGCAGCTCCGGTCTGCTAGTGCCGGCTAACGCCATTCAATAAATACGGCGCCCGCATGGCGCTTCAGAATGGCGTTAGCCGGCGCAAAACTTTTTGACGCTAAACTGCGTTAGCGCAGTTTAGCGTCAAAAAGTATAAATACGGGCCGAAGTCTTTTTGGTCCTGAGACTTCAGAAAACAGGAGGCAAGCTCTATCCAAGCCCTTGGAGAGCACTTCTTCACATCAACCAGAGAGCAGCAAGGCAGCAGGGCAACAGCAAGGCAGTAGTCCTTCACAGAAAGCAGTCACGTGAGTCCTTTGGGCAGCCAGGCACTTCTTCTTGGCAGGATGCAGGTTCTGGTTACAAGTTTCTTCTTCAGGAAGTGTCTGAGTTGGAAGGGACAGAGACCCTGTTTATATACCCAAATGTACCTTTGAAGTGGGGGAGACTTCAAAGAGTGACTAAGAAGTGCACCAGGTCCCCTTTCAACTCAATCCTGTCTGCCAGGGTCCCAGTAGGGGGTGTGGCAGTCCTTTGTGTGAGAGCAGGCCCTCCACCCTCCCAGCCCAGGAAGACCCATTCAAAATGCAGGTGTATGTAAGTGAGTCTGAGTATCCTGTGTTTGGGGTGTGTCTGAGTGAATGCACAAGGAGCTGTCAACTAAACCCAGCCAGACGTGGATTGTAAGGCACAGAAAGATTTAAGTGCAGAGAAATGCTCACTTTCTAAAAGTGGAATTTCTAAAATAGTAATATTAAATCCAACTTCGCCAGTCAGCAGGATTTTATCACCATTCTGGCCATACTAAATATGACTTTCCTACTCCTTTCAGATCAACAGCTACCACTCAAACAATGTATGAGGGCAGCCCCAATGTTAGCCTATGAAGAGAGCAGGCCTCACAGCAGTGTAAAAACGAATTTAGGAGTTTTACACTACCAGGACATGTAAATTACATGAGTACATGTCCTGCCTTTTGCCTACACAGCACCCTGCCCTATGGGTTACCTAGGGCATACCTTAGGGGTGTCTAATATGTAGAAAAAGGGGAGTTTTAGGCTTGGCAAGTACTTTTAAATGCCAAGTCTAATTGGCAGTGAAACTGCACACACAGGCCTTGCAATGGCAGGCCTGAGACAAGGGTAAGGGGCTACTTAAGTGGGTGGCCCATTCAGTGCTGCAGGCCCACTAGTAGCATTTAAACTACAGGCCCTCGGCACATATAGTGCACTCTACTAGGGACTTATAAGAAAATAAAATGGTCCAATTGGGTATGGTCCAATGTTACCATGTTTAAATGGAGAGAGCATATGCACGTTAGCACTGGTTGGCAGTGGTAAAGTGCGCAAAGTCTAAAAACCGTCAAAAACAGTGTCCAAAAAGTGGAGGGAGGCAGCAAAAAGTTAGGGGTGACCTCCCTAACGCTGTCATGTCTAACACAACCAATCTAAATATGTAGTGTACCACGTCTGTTTTAAAGTGTGAATCTTTTCATTACTGCCAAGATGAACCTGCCCATGATAATACCCTGCCATCAAGTTCAATAAACAATCTAGCAACACAAATTTCCCTTCATTTGAAATCCAGATATCATTTCCTTCTCTTGGAGCACAACCTGCTTTTATCCAACCTCTATGTTCTTCCTTTGTTGCCTCTTCCTGCAACCTCTTAATTTCACCCCAGGTATCAACCACTGACAACAAGAAATTTTGGTTTGGCTCACTGGTGTCACTTTCATTATTCCACTCTTCATAGAAGGTTATGCAATGAAGTGCACAATATCTGGCAATTTGATCAGCTCAGGCATTACCCAGTGATAAATAGTCATTCGGTCCTACATTTGCGCTGAATTTTACAACCACAATCTTCTTAGGTAACTGCAAAGCATTTAACAAATTATTAATTATTTCGCCATTTTGAATTGGTGATCCAGAAGTGGTCATGAAACCTCACTGGTGCCATACCTACCCGAAGTCATGGACAATATCAAATCTATAATGACAATCTGTGAATATGGTCACTTTGAGCTGCTCTGACATGCAGCATGCTCTTGTAAGAGTAACCAATTCAGCTACTTGTGCAGAAATGACTCCCGGAAGCCTCAAGGTTTCAACCACACCTGAGAGGGTGCAAACTGCATAACCTGCTCTCAGTGTATCTTCACTCTCTCCTAAACAGGAGCCATAAACAAAAACAACGTGGTCATTTTCCTCTAAAGGAATATCCTGAATATCAGGTCTGTGTTTGATGCACAGTTTATTAACATCGAGGCAGTTATATTCCATTTCATTAGCATCAACTGAGTCATCAACATTTACAGGCATTGATGGGGCAGGGTTCAAATTGAACACATCAATCACAACATTGGGAGATCCAAGAATTAATAAATCATAATGGGTAAGTCGGGCATTCGTCAAATATAGGGTCTTCAACCTGGTCAGGAGTATCTCTACCGAGTGTGGAACAAAGACGGTTAAAAGATGGCACCTCACAATGCCTTTGCATTGACTGATACTTGCACCAGCAGAAGCCATGGCTTTCAGACAGCCAGGTAAAGCAGCTGTGACAGGATCCAAAGTGGTGGAAAAATATGATACTGGCCTGTGCGTTCCTCCATGTTACTGCATCAAAAGAGGAAGAGCACAACCATCATATTCATGGCAAAACAGTGCAAAACCTTTCATGTAATCTGGCATTCTCAAAGCTGGAGCTCTGCACAAACCCTCCTTCAACTCAGTGAAAGCTTTCATGCACTCTTCATTGAAAGGGACTGGATCTGTGACTTCCTTGTGTGTCAACTTCTGCAACGGTTTGGAAATTACTGAAAAATTTGGGATCCATTGGCGGCAATCGATCACCTTCCCAAAAACATTCTGACATCTCTTTGTGTAACTGGGGGATTCATTTGCATAATTGCTGCAACTCTCTCTCGGTACACTTTTCTCTCACATTTCTCAATTTGATGACCCAAATACTTCACTGCTTTCTGACAATACTGTAACTTAGCAGGAGAAAACTTTTATTCATTCTCACCCAAATGATTCAACAATGCTATGGTATCTTGCCTGCAAGCTTCACATGTATTGGACACAATCATCGTGTAAAACTCCTAAGTTCTTCTCCAGGATCTGATTAAAAATGGATGGTGACTCTGAAAACCCCTGTAGAGTATGACACCATGAATACACACTGCATTTGGCTTTACTGTCACTTCAACTGGATCAGCATCTCGAATACGTCCAATGTCCTATCCAGAGAGATCCCAAAGTCTCATTGTTAATGTCTCAGGCAAATCTTTAGCTGTCATGGCAGGAAACAATGTAATGAGAGGCTACATCTCATCAGTTTGACTAGAAGTCTCATCATCCCTATTGGTTTGGATTTGTATTCCTTCTTGTGTAGAAGTGATGGAACATTTTAATTTGCATAGCAAGTCTCTTCCTGACAGACTCACAAGACTGGAATCACAAACTACAAATTGGTGCAAACTCTCAAGGGTTTCAATTTTAACTGCAATTGGCTCTGTAATAGGATTTACCAAATACTAATTTGCTACTCCTACAATCTGAACTGTCCTACCTGGAAGGGGCACATTAGGAAATTCTGCAGATCTGACAGTGGAACGAGTTGCTGCTGTGTCAACCAGGAATGAAACATCATGACCTATAACACTCACATTCACATATGGATCACGCTGATCTGCCTCCAATGAGGAAGACAACACACATTCCTCTTCTTCTGAACTCTCGTTCATGCATTCTTCACTCACTTCACTCACTTCATCATCACTGAAATCAATCAATGGGTACTATGTCATTAGCTGATTTGCATTTGCATTTACTCTTTGATTCAAGTTCTGTTGAGGAACCATCACCTGTTGCTGTGCCAGTGGACTTGTGGTATATGCATCTGCTGTGGGTCTTGAATTTGCTGTTGGGGAAATTGTATTTGTTGCTGGGGAATTTGCATTTGAACTGCTCCATTAGGGATATTCATGCTTTGATTTTAGAGCCTTTGGACTCTCTGATTTTGAAATTGACTGTTGTTAACCATCTGCGCAACACCACCTACATGCAGCAAATTATTAACATTATTAAAAGGACACTCCTGTTTCCAATGTCCGACATAAAGCAGCCTCATTTGAATCTACTCGAACTCCACAACTTGCCCTTCTGAACTGAGGCACTATATTGCCCTGCTGTTGCATCCCTTGCATTCCTCCTTTGTTCACCATACTTTGCAATCTCTGCATACCTGCTACTTGGGCAGATTTAATCTACATCACCATTACCTTTCCCTTCTTTTTCATATCAATCTCATCACTACAATATGTTGCACATTCCAGCACTTCATTAATCAACTTTCCATGCCAGCAAATCAAATGACTCTTGATCATGTTGCTAATTTCAGGCTTCAATCCTTGAACAAACCTAAACACAAAATGAATCAAGTCTCTCCTATTTCTACTGTTTCTATCTAAAAATAATACTTTCAGGTTAATATTTATTAATAATTCACTCAAATTACAAATGCATGCCTTCATGTTAAGGGTGATGTCAAAAATATAACTAGTAGGCACAAATGTCCATCACATTTTAAAAGTGCACAATTTCTTTTCTACAATATTTTCTCTGTTAGGCCTTTGAAACTACATATTTAATAGTTGTCATATGCCACTTCTATGCCACTAATTTATTAATAAAACTTGATCTCTTTCTGTAGCACAGAGGGTTAATATGCCCGCTGCAAAGAATACACACTTTGCATATCACAGAACAGCATTTTATGTGCATAACTCAGTCGGATACTGTTTTTGTCACTGAGCCTCTTTTGTTACTCTGCAGTTCATAAATTACAATCTTAATGTAGCTCAGTGAGCTATAAAAAGCTGCATGCAAACTGCAAGGTACAGGTTAGAAAGTTATGTTTTTTCCCAATCTTTGCTATAAAGGGTTTGTTTGGGTAGAAATAAATTGTTATTAGTAAAGTCAGCACTACCCACTGTGTTATATTCTGAATTCTGAGTTTATGCTCCCCCAGACCAAGCACTCTTAATAAATGCCTCAGTGTGGATGACGTGAATCCTACATCTTGTAGTCCTCTTTGTCAACATTTTCTATAAGCTGATTACCACACATATGATTCCTTGTCTCTGTATGTGTGTGAGGGATGTAAAGTGCTCCAACGCCCTACACTGGTAAGAGGGGTGCCATAAAACCAGGACCAAGGTATTATGTGGCAGGGACAACCAAATTATGCAGCAGGGTTAATTTCATTATGCTGCAAGAAAATGTACATAATGTGACGTGATGTGGCACATTTTATGATGTTATCATTTCATTTTTGTTTAATTTTTACACTTGTTAACACTGTGTGGGCATTGGTTGAACCTCATTAGTACCAGGTTAACATCCAAATATAGCACTGAGCAACAGACATTTGACAAGTCAAACATTTGCCCAGGGCCTTCCACTGTGTGGCAGCATGTGTCATTGCATTTTAGTAACTTTTAAACTGTTTAAGCTAGAAACTATTTTTTTGTGTTGAAATCAGAAGATTAAGTGTCAGATGATAGATTATGTGACACGTGGTAAATCTATAAATATGCTAAATATGTAGTGGCTGCACAATTGCATAATTCCAGTGGCCCTGTATAAGACAAACAAAATATATGTGAGAGAGGGGCTATGGAGAGATGAGAGACACTGTTGGAGGGTGATGGTGAGGGAATCATTGAGTAGCCCCGATAAAGATTGTTGTATCCTAGGGTAATCATTTACTATGCTTTAGAAACTGATACAACTGAATATATAATGGATAATGTGTTTTAGACGGCACCTTTTTTCCACTTTTCCAAAGTGTTTTTGTGGGTTGGAGAAACCCCCCCCCCAGACCTCATTGGGATGGTCAGGCTTGCTTGCTATGTACCCTATGGGGGCTGCTTTGACTAAATCTTTCAGGGCTGCTTTGGGTTCCCAGTCCAGCTCTGATGGAGAGGCACAGCGAATATGATCATCATGCCTTGTCGTTGAACCCTGGAAATCTCTGGATCTCAGTTGGTAAACTCAATTTTACTTTAAAATGATTTAAACACTCTGAATCATTCTAAAAATAATCTTTCTGCTAAGAGTTGATACAATTATTTGTAAATATCTTATACATTTTAAAATTTTGACAAATCCCTGCATTTACATGTTAACCACGAGAGCAATCTAATCCCGGACACATTAAATACAATATTACAAATACTCTAGTCAAATGCTATGTATAGCAAAACAAAAAGCCTTGATCTTAAACTTCTAGATTAATCTAAACAACTGTGCTATGTCGAATGATATAAACCGAGCGCATCTCCAATATCCTCTCCTACTGACCACAAAGTACCATAATGACAGTCCCTGACATAGTTTAGGTAATGGATGCTGAAATATTAACTTGCAAAAGTCTAGCTCACCGACTTTAAGCAAATCCGTTTAATACCTGATTGTTAGTTATGTTAGTTATGTTTTAAAGCGTTATTGCTTGTGAATGCCAACAGCGCTGTACTGCTGGTTAAAATGTTAAAATGCATAATACATACTGGTAATTTGTTTCCCATGCTCAGGTAAACTAGTAAGCCTAGTACCACTCAAATATATTATTTTAGTTTCCAAAACGCTCAGAAAATATGATCTCTGATGTTTCAAACAAAATTGTATAAATCAATTAGATTTAAAAAAAAACATGTTTCTTTAATAAAACGGTGATACACATGGTAATAATACATTTCGGCTGCGGCTCTTCCTCGGGAAGCTTAGCAATGTGGACAATAGCAACCACAAATAATCGGACACACGTTCTGGAGTTCTTAATTGTACGTAAACATCTACATTAAACTAAAATACATTAAAGGGTGACTTGAACTAAACAATTTAACAGAAAGTGGACTTTACATCCCTGTAAAAAATATGTCTACGTGATTTAGAAGGCGTACTTCTGCCATCTTAATGTCATTTATCCAAATGCTTTAGGATATGGAACAATACTTCAGTTACAGTAAGAAATGCCTTAGAATTGATATGCGAAAGTGTGGAAGTTGTGTTAAAAAATTGGTTCCTTCTGTATGTAGAAGGCCAAGGGAAAATATGAGCTTGCAGAGCAATGATCAATCAAGGGGTTCCTCAGGGCTCCATTCGTGCACCAGCTCTCTTGGTCCTCTTTATGAGGCCTCTTACACTGATACTCCTATGAGAAAATATTGCATACCATCTATAAGCGCATGACACATAGCTCTCCCTAAATATTTCATCTGCTGATGATGTACTTCACTTAAATTACACTCTAAAAATATTCTATCATGGTTTCCAATCAATGACCTCAAGCTAAACACACTGATGACTGAATATCCCCCCCCCATCTCTCCACCTCACAAAGCTCCTCAAATTGGAAGCTGGCTCAGCTGGCTTCATTCACTGAACTGCACTTCTTAAAAAAATGATTCTACTACATCCCTTGGTATAACCCTGGACAAAAACCTAAATGTGCATCAACACATCAACGGCAAAACATCACACCAACACAAATTCGTAAAACAAATATCAAACCTTTCATCTCGCCAACTGACTTCAAGTGTTGTACAGGTACTTGTGTTATCTAGCCTTGATAGTTGTCATGTAATACTAGCCAGCACACAGGAATTTCCCCTTGGCCTGATAAAGGCATTGATGAAAGCAACTGCAATGCTAGTTGTGTGAGCCAGACTTTCTCACCCCATTACTTCTTTATTGATCACACTAAGGTGGCTTCTGATTGAAGCCTGATGTATCACCAAAGTGTTTGCATTGCTCACAAAGCACTTCACCTCGCAACCTGGCCGGCAAACTCATTCGCTTCGGAGACAGCTTCAACCTACAATGTTCAGACACATTACTCCTTGTGCTGCCTAGACGAAAGAAAGAGAGTTCCAACTCACGCTCAATTAGCTATGTAGGAAATTGGGTTATTGGTTGAGGGGGTTGGAAGCCCTACTCAGGCAACAACCACAATGCTTGTCAGTGGGAACCACAAAGACTATTAAATTAACCTGTGCTTATCACTCTGGTTGCTTAGCACAAATTAGTCAGGATTAACTTAGAGGCAATGTGGAACGAATTTATGCAGTACGCAAGCACAAATAAAGTGAATACACACCTCAAGAAAATTCTTTAAGCAATTTAGAAAAAATAGAGTAATCTTTAATAAATATAATAATACCAGAATTATAATTATCCAATCAGATATTGAATTTTAAAGTTTTTGTTAAAAGTAATGTCAAAAGCACAAAATACCATTTGTGGCTATCTGGCAGTGCCAACCTGGGGCAAAGTCACAAGTTCAATGATAATGTGGGCAGGATACAGGGACTGGATTAGGCTTTAAGGCTTTGCATCAATCGGAGTCAGCTCTGTTCAGGAGCTGTACAGTGCTGCAGTGTGATGTCTTGTGTCCAGTTGCGTTATGCTATGTCAGTTGTGATCAGGAACCATGAGAGCTGCGATGCGAGGTCCTGCGTTGAGTTGCATCACTGCTGTTGAGCACGTCACGTGGAGCTCCCGTCATGCTCCGTGACTGAGGCAGAGTCCTTCCGGGAAGAGGCAAGATGGCAAAGTGGAGCGATGTGTTTGAGGGCACGCTTAGTCTGCGCTGAAATCAGGAATAGACCCGAAGACCCAGAGCCAGATGCATAATGCAGGGAGCAGTGGCAGCTGCGACTGGTGATCAACATCATTTGGGGACCCAGGACTACGAGTCTGCTCTACTGGAGGCCAAAGCGGGATTGACAGGACCTGTCTGGCAGGCTGGATCGGCCAAGGACGTGCTCAGATCACGGAATAGGCGGAATCTGTGAAAAACCATATGACTTAAGATAAGTGCAAAAACAAAAAGGGGCGAGTATGGGGGCAGGATTGGACCGCGATTTGATGGCGTGAATTGGGGCTGGATCAAATATACTAAGCACTCAGGCAAACTCAAAGCACGAGAAGTTACCGGTCTGAGTAATAATAAGACCTTGGACAGCTCTGAAATTTGCAGGTGGGAGGGAAGGCGGTGGGAGGCATGCAGAGGGCGCTCATAATTCGTCAGTCCTCTCCGCCTGTTGCACCTCAATTTCTTTGACAGTTAGGCAAAGGAGGATTGTTAAATCATATATCCCTCCAGTTTTGGGAATATTGCCTTTTGATTATATAATGAAACGTATGACGCTTGAGTTAATTTCCAAACCACGCACAGTGGGGAAAGCTCCTAAAATATCCAATAATTCGACTATAACAATGAGAAACCAAAGACACAATCCTAATAAGCTGAATACCGCCCTCAGAGAATCCAAAGAGCTTCAAGGCTCTGAGACAACTCCCACGGCCTTCACCGAGACCAGTTTACTGAACAATCAGATAATACAGTCAGTGCTGGCCTTGCGACTTGTTAACTCTCTTGTGCCACTTGCGAGCCCTACTACAAGCCTGTTATGAGAAGCTCGAGCAGCGATGAGAATCGGGTGGGTCCCCCAGGAACAAGGATGGCAACATTTTCCATGCCAACTCCCACCGAAGGGCAGCGCAAGGACAGGCCTTCGTACCTGCTATTTTCAGGCAGCAGCGCCTGCGCAAAAGGAACAATGTATGAGACAGCCCACAGGGACAATAAGACTAAAGAGACCATACAAGATGGAACAAGAGCCCTGGAAATGCCTAGGGATCCTATGACAGAGAGTCAACATCCCCACACTATCTGCCTTAAAATTTACAAGCACAAGCCCCCCCACTCAGGCCCCTTCAGAACCAGCAAAAGAATTGGAGCAGAATTGGGTATGCTTGGTCGAATTTTGGAAGAGCAATTAAAATCTCACAGGAGGAGGCACATAAAGAAACTTATGATCAGCTGAATACTAACTTAACCCTCCTATCCACACAAGTCTCTCAAGTGGAACAAAGAGTATCAGATCTCGAAGATGCGAAGAATCAACAAATGACAGCTAGATCGCAAATCCAGGCAGAACTTGAAGACCTACAGCTCAAGCTTGATGAGCAGGAAAACAGGTCCCAACGATCTAATCTAAGGTTCACAGGAATTCCGGAAGAGACAGAAACAGCATCATCGGTGATCTCTGACTTAATATATAAATGCATCCTTCATGACAAGGCTGGGGGTAAAGATGTCCTTTCCATCATGCGGGCACACAGAGTCTCTGCAAAACACTCCATGAACTCCAGATACCCACGTACTATACTGATTAACTTTGGAGACCACAGGATTAAGGAGCAAATCCTGTCCAAAGCCATAAAAAGCAAAAAATGTCAATTCTGACAATAATTTTAGCTTTCGGGTTTTCTCCGACATGTCGTTTGCAGCCGCACGACGATGCTGAGAATTTGTAGGATTGATTGATGACTTTAAGAAATCCGGGGCCCTGGCAGGCATTGTGCAACTGGGCCAAACTTAAGGTGTTTTACAAGGGACAGGGGCATATTTTCCAGACGGTGCAGCAGGCGAAAGACTTTTTGGACACATTAAGACAACAAGTGTAGTGCCTATATGTATGAAATGAAATAATTGTGCTTGAACATGGGTTTTGGATAAGAGGGAGGGTTGAGGGGGCACGGGAGTTGCAGGGGGGCACCAGGGAGTCAAGAGAGGGAGGGACTAGGACGGGCATGGCCCTCGACGGCGGGTGGGGGGGAGGAGCACAGGGTGAAGACAGGGGAGAAAATGTAGGTAGATGTCAGCCAACTATAGCCTTTATAGAAGGACAGAATACAGGATGAAAACATGTTAAAAAATGCAGATAAACCGCAACTGACTATGGAGATCACCTTGCGGACAAATAAGGGATGAGTGGGAACAAGGTCAAAATCGCTTCATGCAACCTAAATGGGGCTAATAATAACGTTAAATTTCAAGCAATACTTAATTAGCTCGAAACATCCCAAGTACAGGTATTTCTCCTGCAGGAACCCCATTTGAGGGTCAATGCTATTCTATCTAAACCCCCTGGTTTTATTGCCAATTTTTTCTTTGCGTCGGCTAATGCCGTAGTACGGGGTGTGGCTGTTTTGATTTCCCGAAAATGTTCAGGGATGGTAAAAAGAGTTTTTAGGGATCCACAGGGAAGATGAATAGTAGTTACTGTAATAAAGGCAGCTAGGGAGATTCATTTTGTACGTTTTATGGTCCAATAGAAGGCGATGTAGTAGCTACGCAGGCTCTAGTTGCGTATCTATCTTCACTTTCAGGATACTTCAGAAAAGGAGGGGATTTTAATATCATACCTAATATCCAATTGGATACATCACGTAGGAATAAAGCGTAGAATAAGCTGAGAGCCTTCCAAATGCTTACTAAACTGATCTTGGATCGAGCACCGGTAGATGTGTGGCGGGCTGATCATCCTCAGGCAAACAAATTTACATGCTGTTCCAAAAGGTACAACACTGCATCAAGGATTGACTTTATGTTAATCTCATTTGCTCTGACGAGACAGGGGTTAGGGATACTTGTTAATCCTTTTTCTGACCACTCTGTTCCTTGGGCTAGTATTATGGAACCGGGGAACCAATCGAATCGCCCACAATGGAGTTTGGATAAATCTCTCTTGACAGAGGAGGGCTGGGTGGAAACTCTTAAAGCTTCAGTTACTGAATTTTTAAATATTAATAAAGACACAGCCTCTCTCTTTAATATCATATATCTGAAGGAAGGCAATCTCCTTTAAGGCCTATTTAGGGGAGACCGCTCGAGAGAAAAGTAATCTACTCCAATGGGAGTTACATCAGGCGTTAAAAAGGAACTAACTGCTATCTAATCCAGAGACGGCATCCACATTGGGAAGGGCTCAGGTCAGACTAAGGGCTTCTATGTGTCTCAGGAGATACTTAATAGACATACGAGTTTTCAGATGCAGTACTAAGAGAATGAGCATGTAGGGAGACTTTTGGCCTGGTCAGTTAAAAACATCAAATTCATCACAAATCAAACAGTACTTAGATTCATTGGTGCTGCCAGGTTTAGATGAAGAAGCACAGATTTTACTAGCGGCCGCTATTACTCTTGCTGAAGTATTAGAGGCGATACGAGGAGCCCCTAACAGAAAAGCCCCTGGAGAAGATGGTCTCCCGGCAGAAGTCTATAAAGTGCTAGAGGGCCAAATAGCTAAAATACTAGTCGAGTTTTTAATGAAATATTAGAAGGGGCAGAAGTCCCTTCCTCATTCTCTAGGGCCGCAGTGGTGAGCTTTGCGAAAAAGGATAAACCTCCCGAAATTCCAGGCTCATATCACCCGATTAGCCTTCTGAATGAGGACTATAAATTATTCACTAAGATCCTCACAGCGCATATGGCTCAGGTGGCACAAGGACTTATTCATGAGGCTCAATGTGGTCCAGGCAATTGATAACTTTTCCCATAACAACCACCCGGTGGCGATCATAATGCATGATGCTGAGAAGGCATTTGATCTAGTCCAATGGGAAGCCTTATTTATGATTCTAAGAAAGTTCGGATTCCCAGGGAAGTTTATTCCGACTCTACGAAGGTTATATGTAGGAGATCAAGCCAGGGCTTCAATTAACGCACAAATTGCAGGGCTAGGACATATATCACAGGGCACGCGGCAGGGCTGTCCTCTGTCTCCAGTGCTTTTTGCGCTTTTTATTGAGCCATTGGCAGCAGCAATCCAGCAGTATCAACACACATATTCCCCGATCCCTCAACCATCTAAGCTGAAGTTATTTGCAGATGATATGATCCTCTATCTCCGTGCGGATTTGTACAATATCGCCAGAGCTTTTTCAAAGATTAAGGCCTTCTCTGACTTCGGCAGATAAAAAATCAATCGGTCCAAGTCAGAAGCTCTCTTATACAATGCAGATACATCAGTTTTACCAAGGGATATTCAAGTGCTATCTTCACCCTCTAGTCCTATTAGGTATTTAGGCATGTATGTGTCCAATAATTTGGCTGATTTGTTTCAGCGGAACTATATAAATGTCTTTAAAAAGATTCAAGGCTTACTCCTGAAATGACAGGAAGCTACTATGACAATTATAGGGAGGACTGCACTGTTAAAAATGATGATCCTCTCCTAGTACTATTTGTTTTTTCTAGTATAATTGTGAGAGTCCCTAATTTTTTTTTTCGTGAGTTGGATTCACTGATAAGACAATTCATATGGGCTCATAAGAAACCCCATTTGCAGCTAGAGAAGGTAACTCTTACAGTGGGGCTGGCACTCCCCAACGTTCAAACTTATTATTAAGTTTCGTATTAGATTTGGCTTCAAGAGCTGCATTAACACCAAACACCAATTTCTATTTTAATCAGATGCTAGCTGATACTGGTACACAGCTTTTGCGATTCCCTAAGCACCATCGCCTCCCGAAATGGGTAAGGTAGAAATTACTGGTAATGATTCAGAATAGCATATTGCTTATACAAGCCAAATACCAAATTTGTAAGATCCACTCGTCAGTCAGACTTCGGGATGCATGGATGGTAGCATTAGAACTCAATCAAGGATATATTCAGAGGTGGGAAGAGGCAGGGATTAAGAGCTTTGCTGATTTTCTAATAGGTGATCATAATAAGACATAATAAGACATAGACGCAGTGTCTAGAGGAGAAAAATAACATTCCAGAAGGCTTAAAGATTTCCTACTGCGAAATTCAGCATTTCTTGCAAACAATTGAAAAAGTAGCTGATGGCCCTAACCAAGCCATTTTCCAGGCTTTTTATGGAAATCGACTGGTACAAGACGCTCCATGATGTGTACTCAGCCAAGGTAATCTTCCAATTCTTGGACAAGGCAGAAAACCTTACGGGTGTAAATTAGAATTACAGCAATGGATAAGGCATAATGATTTAACACAAAAAGCACTCGCGGCGAATTTGAAAAAGATTGCATTCTACTCCAAATGGCTGCTTTGTTACACTCCCGCTAGATTAAAGGAAATGTATCCTGAGACATCACGTTCTTGCCTGCAATGCCAGACGACTCAGGGGGATTGGCTCCATGTGAGCTTTTCATGCAAACACCTGACAGTGTATTGGAAGAAGATCTTTCAAAGGATCAGTGTCATGATATTGTACCAATTAGCCCCAAATCCACTGGCGGCACTATGGGGCATTTCGCAATATGCAGGCTTACCTATTTATTCTAAGCAAATTATATTTATGGCTACCTTGATAGCCACATTGTTGATTCTTCAGGCATGGAAATCACCAATACCCCCTACTTATGCGGCATGGGAGGCAAACATGGAGGCAGAACGGGGCCAAAGAAAAGCTGTATGCTCAAAGGGTTGATGCTTTGCGAAGATACCAGGGTATACGGGGGAAGATGAATGATCAAGAGAAGATTAGTTTAGGAATGGTGAAAGGGAGGTCGAGATACAAGGCCTCCTCCTTCTTCACCCAAATGTTGTTGGGATATGTATACCTGAAGGAATTGTCGCATGCTGGACTACTCCTGCTATAGAAATTGTATGCGAAGATAAGAGCGGAATCAAGCTCTGATTTATGTAAATGTATTTCACCTGCAGCAAAAATAAAATTAAAAAAAATAAAAAGTTGCATCACTGTGTCGGTTCCAATGAGGAGCTGGGTGGACTGCAATGCAGGTTCCTGTGTTAAACTGCATCGCACTGAGTTGGTACAGATGATGCTTCAAATCAGGAGCTGTGAGGGGCTACAATGTAAAGTCTTGGGTCAAGCTCTGTCATGCAGTCACAGATTTGATGAAACTAATGGTTAGGCATGGAGGAGTGCACTCTGATACCAGCCAATGGTCTAGGGCCTTGTGTAATGGCTCTTGGAGAATGTGGCTTACTTCAGGTAGAAGCCAGCAGCAGGGCTCAGGCAGGTTTAGTTGCAGTTCCAAGTAGGTCCAGTGCAGCAGGTCAGCTAAGCAGCTGCAGGGAGTCCTCTGGAGCTTGTCATGTTTCTGTGGCTCACACAGGTCAGCCAACTGACCTTTGGAATCACTCTGGGTAGCCTGGGATGAAAGCAAGCAGGTCCAGCCTTCCCTGCCCTACCCTCACATATGGTGCTGGAAAGTTCTTCCCATTTTCCAGCTCCAAATTGTCTGGGGGTGACACAAGGCAGGGCAGGCCTGGTGTCAGATTATTTTGTGTGTTCAGGAGGCAAGCCTTTGAACTGTAACTGAGGCTGGGAACAGCTCCTGCCTAGTCAATCTGCCAGGATGTCCCACCCCTATCAGCAGAGCCATTCACAGTCATGTGTCCCAGGATCCAGACAGAAGGCACAAACGGTTGGGACAAGAAAATATCAACTTTCTATAAGTGGTATTTTCAGAATTGTGACTTAAAATCTGACTTTACAATTTAAAAGGATTTACAATTATACTTAATTTGAGTGTAAAGAGCATACTTCTGTCTGATCCCAATTATAAGTTAGCACATATGAAGTATAATAAGGCAACCCAATGTTGGGAGCAATATGCCTTAAAAACAGTGAAAAACTAATTTAAGAGCTTGTCACTGCCAGGACATGTAAAACTTAAGTACACATGTCCTACTTTTTAAGCAAAACACACCATGCCCTATGAGTCCTTAAGGCATACCTTTGGGGTTACCTACATGTAATAAAATGGAAGGTCTAGGCTTTGCAAAAGGTTTATTTTGCAGGTCAAAAAATCAGTTTACCACTGTCCTACAGGCTGCAGTGGCAGGCTTGCAACATGTTTTAAAAGGCTATTTTAGTGGGTAGCACAATAAATGCTGCAGACCCACTAGTAGCATTTAATTTACAGGCCCTTGGTACATGTAGTACCATTTACAAGGGACTTACAAGTAAATTAAATGTGCCAATTAAGCCAATTTTATCACATTTGAAGGAGAGTGCACCATAACTTTAGCACTGGTTAGAAGTGGTAGAGTGTCCAGAGTGTGGTTCAGTCTGCTTTATTTGTTTCTGGTGCTGCAACTACACACCCAAAGGGATTAAATGATCAGTGGGAATTAAGTTGCTACATATAAAATATACTGCTAGTCAAAGAATGGAAGGACAACTTGTATGGCTATCTTTAGATGGGAAGCTTCATATAGGGGACATGCCAGAAATGTATTTAAATCAACCAAGATGATAGAACCTACCTATCACCTAGTGAGCAAGTGTTCCTTATTGGTACAGAGCTATCAGTTTGACTATGTCATATACTGCTTTGGGAGTTTGCATCAGAAAAACAAAAAACAAATGCTCAGTGGGCCAAACAAAATAGCACCCCCTCTGACCTTAGTAGGTCCCAAACAGGGGCCTGATTCACAAAGGTACACTTAGACCAAAAGTCTAAGTTTAGACTAAAGTCTAAGGGGCATATTTATTCTCTGCTTGCGCCGAATGTGCGTCAAACATTTTGACGCACATTCAGCTCAAACCTTTCACCTTATTTATACTATGACGCCTGACCCGCGAACGTCCAAATTCATCTGTGTGCATCATTTTCTGGATGCGGGAAACCGACTTGCGTTAATGACATGCAAAGTAGGCGTTCCCCTCCCAAAAATGACATTAAGGCCTCTGCGCCTTATTTATACTCCCGCGTCATTTTGACGCACAGGAGGAGGCGGGCCTTAAAAAACAGTGCCCAGCCTGCTGTGCGCCGTTTTTTAACACCTGAGGGCAGGCATTAAGGGACCTGTGGGCTCATGTCCATGGTCTCTGACCATGGAAGCAGTCCACAGGTGTCCTTCCCTGCCCCCAGGGACACCCCCTGCCACCCCCACCCACCCCCGGAGGACACCCATGGATGGGGGGACCCATCCCTGGTAAGTTGAGGTAAGTATTTTTTTTTTTTCATTTAGTGGCATAGGGAGGCCTAACTTGGGCCCCCCTACATGCCACTGTGCCCAATGGCCATGCCCAGGGGACAGATGTCCCCTGGGCATGGCCATTGGGTGGGGGGCATGACTCCTGTCTTTTCTAAGACAGGAGTCATTTACATGGGGGTTTTGCATAAAAAAATGGCGCAAGTCCGGTTAGAGCCATGATTTTTTACTCTAACCTGACTTGCACCATTTTTTGACGCACAACCCCCATTTTCCCCTACGCCGGGGCTGCCTGCTTAGAGTAATTATTTTTTACTCTGACCAGCCCGCAGCGCCGGTGAACGTCAATTCATAAATAAGGCGCCCGCCTGGTGCGTTGGAATGGCGTTAGCCGGCCGTAACTTTTTTGACGCAAACCAGCGCCGGGGCTGGTTTGCATCAAAAAGTATAAATATGGGCCTAAGTTTACTCATAGTAAAGTTAAACTTTTGGTCTAAGTTTAGACTTTTGGTCTAAGTTTAGACCAAAAGTCTAAACTTAGACCAAAATTCTACCTTTACTGCCAGTAACTTAGACCAAAAGTCTACCTTTACTGATAGTAAAGACAGACTTTTGGCCTAAACTTAGACCAAAAGTTTAAACTTAGACCAAAAGCCTAACTTTACTGTGAGCAAATTTAGACTTTAGTCTAAACTTAGACCTTTGGTCTAAGTGTACCTTTGTACTTTGTAGTGTACTGGTAGTAAACAAAGTCTTTCCGTCTAAGTTTAGACTTTAGGTCTAAACTTAGACCAAAAGTCTAAACTTAGACAAAAGTCTAACTTTACTATAAGTAAAGTTAGACTTTAGGTCTACACTTAGACTTTTGGTCTAAGCTTACCTTTGCAAATCAGGCCTCAGGAAGGTGAGAAACTCTAGACAAGATGGATGTCCCTCTGCCAGGGAAGTGGGCCCCACAGCCTCTGCTGGACTGGGAGGGTGGGAGGCTGCTCACGGTAATTTAACTGAGCTAGTCCTTTCCATTATTGTGGATTAATGCTCAGGGAACGCGTTATGCTGTTTTAATAAATCCTTTGGTACCTGGCAGATGAAATTAAAGTCAATCAGCTATGTAAAAGAACCCAAGCGCATTCCAAAGCACACATCTGAAATAAAAGAAGTAAACATATCTCTGAATGACAACAGTGGCCCAAAGCAGATTAGTCACCCTTACATACTTTCATTTACTGAGGTACAGTTATACATTTCAAAGTTTATTTAATACTTCAACTCGACAATTTGTCAGTACGCTTAGGAATGTTTCCTGCTTCCCCTACTTTCAGAATAACTTGTTAATAACATTTGATGAAACCTTGTTCAAACAAAATGTAGGACTGCATTTAATATTGCGATCCCTTAATTTCTCAAATCCCTCCCCAAACTGTTCTGAGAATATGGAAGCAGCTGTAACTCCAATTATTTTAGAAATTATAATGTACTCCTCCGACTTCCTGTAATTGTTACCTAATGAATGTTATTCAAAGTGTGACTTTTGAGATGCTTCACTTTCACCCCCTGGCGTGGTTGGTATTTTTAATTCTTTTAATTTATAACATTTCATAGGATAACTTTTGAAGTAGTCTTATGGGGATAATAGACTGTGCATACTAAACAACCTCAGTCTTGAACAGACCCAGACTGCCGAAAAACAGCAGATCTGATTAAAAAAATCTACACTCCTGAATCTTGACTCGGTTGCTTTAGAAACCTCCAAGTGCACATCTGTGCCGGCTAGAAACGTCAGGAACATTGTGAACAGGTTAGGGATACGATCGCTGTTTACTTCAGGGAGAAAAACATTAATATCGCTCTGCACTTTCAATTTCCCAGAACCAATTATAAGACGCCCACTATACGAAAACTATAGAGGTTGGTTTGATAATAACAATAGGGCATACTTTACACAGCTAGGGCATGTAGGCCAATCCACTTTGTGGAATAATAGCAACGTTTCTGATTATCTCACTGGTCAGTGGTAATGGCTGGTATTCAGCTAGTTCAACTGTTGAGAAAAGTTATTTATATGATATTCTGGCCAATTAAAGTAAGACATGCAGAGGTGAGCTAATTTTATGTTTGTGTGAGGTTGAATTTATCTACATTATGAGTTTAAATGTGTGTATGTCTTTAGCATTTTCTGTTAATAGCCAGTGCTACTGCTTCCCCTTTAATATTACTGAGTATGATTGAGGAGACCACGTCGATGTTATGCATTAATTTCATGCCCCAAATTTAAGGTTGATGCAGCCCTGTGCTCATTCTGTTTTTGTTAGAACACTTCCGGCAAATTGGCAAGTGTCAGGGTACAATGTGTGGTATTCTAAATTGTAGTGAGGACTGTACCCCATGTGGCGCAGTCACCCACTGAGGGAACCATTCCCAAGGGCAAGCACATTGTGAGAATTCTATGTTTCTCCTGTGGTCCCGTATGGGGAAAGACAGCTTCCAGCTGATTTGTTTTCTGGGCTATCCAGAATGGTATTTTCACTCGTTCTGTGGGTATCTTACCCATGATAGTATGTAATGTTTGTGGGTTAATCCCAGTAGCCAATTGATATACAGCAGGTGCTGGTGGTGCTGGACGCGCTGGTGTAGTGTTCAAAGTTCGCATTACGAACTGAACAAGTCGTCTGTAAAGTGTTACCAGTTCAAGGTATAAGTTTTGCAGGTCTGCTGCCTGTATATTTTGTATACCTGGGTGAGGTGTGTATGTGGCAAACACAGGCCATGTGGTCCAACATTACCTAAGGGACCTAATCTCATGGGTTGTATTACATGTGGTAGGGCGCCACTAAACCAGCTCTGATGTTCTTGATAAGTGCTCGCAATCTCAAGATACTGGTATGCTTGGTGCTGTTGAGGTACATTTGCAATTCAATATGTATGAAATGTGAATGATCTTTGGTCTTCCTCAGGAAAGAACAGAATGTTTCAGTTTGGTATACTTCACTTGCTTCTACTATGAATGTGACATCCCCGCCCTCATCTGTTAAGCCATGCGCTATTAGGTGTAATGTTAATGCATGTCTAACATTCTCTGGAACGTCTGTGGCATTAGCCATGTTGTATAATTGGTGTAAGAGATGGAACACAAAATGGGGAGCAAAGTCCTTTTATGAGTTCAAGCTAGAGAAACCTACAGCCTAATTAGGTGCTCCCTGTTCAGCTGAGGAGGATCTTCCCCAAGACCACGGACGTCTCTATATAATGGTACTTAGGGTATCTATTGTATGTGAGACAGTGATAGTCGGAGTATCCGTAAATTAGTGCCTAAACACCATCATTGGGGGTGCCATGTCATAGTTTGACTAGCTCTGGGCAAGACTGCTGGTTTAAGGATGGCAGTACTTATGTTTGTAGGCGACTATGCCAGTCCTACAGCAAGTCACAACTGTCGCCCCAACTTTCCCGGCTTACAAGCAGCACCTCACCAAAAACCCAAACACTAAAAGGTGATTTGTGGCAGCATTTACGCATGGACTCAAGAGCGTGACAGCTTAGGGTGTGGTGCTGCTAAACAGAGAATACCCCTTTCTCATATAAACACCATGTCTCAATCAAACACAGTCAATGAAGAAGATGCAGTGAAGTTTCAATAGGTTTTATTTAGCAAAACTGCAATCTGCGATAAGTTGCATGGGCTGCAATGATTAGGATAATGAACAGTGCAAGAAGCATAATACTAAAGACAAGAGTCATTAATACAAAGACTCCCACCATCTTGCAATAACATGAAATGACATAAAGTATGAGATATGTCCTAATACCCTAACATAATGAACCTAACCTAAAAGAGAGCTAGGTATGTTAAACCTAATCTGCCAATGCCATGTCCATGAGAAGAGCCCCCCACCCTTGTTACCTTGGAATTAGGTCTCTAGCTCAGACTCCGTAGGGACACTAAGACTGGGTCAGAGTCAAGATGATGTGCAGCATCAATAGCAGCAATGGCATCTGGTCGGAATCCCTCTGACTATCTGTTTAAGTGAGGAGTATTTATACATATCTGCTTGGACCCCTGACGTAGGTCTGTTCCCAAACAATAGATAACACGACATGCTTGGGACGGTAATTTATATACACAATTCCTGTGAAAGCATGCAGAGGGAAATAACCTAATGTGAACACCTACAGTTTGTTTATCTTTGTCGCTTGATAATAAAGCCTTGGCGCTGTGGCACTAAAAACTCAAAATTAAAACATGGGCCTAACTAAAAACAAGGCAGCTATCTTAAAAGATTTAATTAAATAAATGTGCTAAAACAGAGCAAGCTAAGTGGAGTAAAAGTCACTAGGTGATGGGGGCACGAGTCTGCAAGCCAAAGGCTAAGCTAATTCCTGTATCCCATTGAAACAAACTAGGATTCACTACAATTGTTTTACCTCTCATGGTGCCATGCTTTATGGTATTGCATCTATTTTTTTTGTCTTTTTTTTGGCTCCTTGACATCTCAAGTTAATTGCCAGAAGGACTGTAGTTGGGCAAGAGAAAATGGAGACAGCAGGAACCAAGGACCACGCCACAGTTCCACACCAGACTATTTATGTATCCTCTGATAAAATAAATATTTGCAAATTTCACACTGAGTTAGTAGCTCTTTTCTGAAAAGTATGTCGATTGGAATGTTTGCAGTAATACTATTTTAAATATTTTGTTACAGTTTTCACACTATTAAAGGCAAAAAAAGAAACAAGTGTGAGCCAGGCCTGCAATGGTAAAGTATTTCCTCATATGCTTCAGGTACAATTGGTAGAATTTGTCATCCACCTAAGTAAAAGAAACAGCAGAAAATGAAAAGTTACTCAATAAGAAAATGAAAAAATCAGATTAATAAGGTGATTTCGATGTAAAGTAATAGTAACAGTTATGTAGTGGTATGCAGGCAATAGAGAAGCTGACCCTCACAAATAGTGCAATAGAAAAGTATCTCACTGTCATCATTCGTCTATCTATTGGCATTATGCTGAGTATGCAAGTTTCATGTCTGTCCACATCAGTTCTCCCAGTCACAGAGGTACGTTTTTTGTCAACTCAACTTAGAAGGGTTGTAATAATGAGCAATCCCATAACATATAGACACATTAACCACGTCTAAAGCATCTGCCATTTATATTTACATGTATGTTGTTACTGGGGATCAAATATGTCCAGTGTACTGATTTGTAAAAGATTGAATTGTGCATTGCTGAACACACATGCACCAAATCCTAAAGCCAAGTTCCATTCTCATCAAGTCGTCACACTCCCACTTTGCACTAAGGTCATCTAATACAGTGACAATTGTGCTAGCCAGGCCAAATACAGTAGGGTTATGCCCCTTTTAGTATTTAGACAGAATATCAGAAGTAGAAAGATCGTGGAGCAAAATATTGTGTCAAGAACATCAAGGACACAAATATCTTGAAGGTTAAATTTCTATTAGTAAGTAAGGTTTTACTACATATATCCATATATATGTACCTTGACTACATATATATATTCATGGAATAGTAAATCCATACTTACCTATTTGCATTTACCTTCTCAATATTTTGGTCCTCAATATTTGTGATACAATATTATGTCCACACACTATTTCTGTATCCAAAAAGCTGTCAGTGATCCCCAGATATAAGATATCAAACAGGCGATGTGTCAGTATGATAAATTGTCCAGGTAAGGATGCTTGTCTCGTAGTTCCCTAGTGGAGCAATTAAATTTCCCTCATACAAGTCCTATACACAGTTAATCCCGGCTCTCAACCGGATCTGTTTACTCAACAATTAACCCGTTTCGCTAAAACCTGGAAGACGCCAGAGGGGCATGGTCAGTGCAAATGTCACTTTATAACAAGACAGTGCGAGAAACCTTTTCCAGCAATTTCAGGTAGTGTGCACAAGAGCAATGAAGTTCAGTGTAACAAAAAGTCCAGCCCTCTTGTATTGTAGGTGGGGCCAGTGCTTAATCTATATATCAAGCCTCGTAATTCCCATCATGGGGAAACAAACCAGAAATCCCCCGCTTTTGATGAACCAGGAAGTTCTGGTCAAAGTAAAACACTCCCAGATTGCCCTCAGGTTGCGGTAGTACATATTTGTTCATGCATTTCTTTTCCTTTCAGTGTTCCATATCAAATCTAATAGAAATCAGAGCTGTGTTCTACAAATAACGTTGTGAAGGATGAATGAATAATCTGAAATCAAAATCAAAAGATGATAACACCACATGATCTATTTCACGGTGTGGAAAACAATGCCAGAAGGACAATTTTCTTTGAAGCAGCGATATAGTTCACAAATCAATGTTCTCATTAATGTCTTGCTCCACATGATAGAACTTGATACTAAAATGTTGAAATGTTACTGGTTTCCACTGTAAGAGGACATTCTGAGATAGGCACTGCAATTGTTCAGAATTTGGATGCAAGGGAAAGAAATATGTTATATGCCAGTAAACCCACCAAACTTATCAAGGAGTCTAATTATTGGGGCAGGTCATGTAGAAGATCATTTAGGTTAAGAGGGATATTGTCAGCATACAATAAAATTATAATAAACAGCACAAATCATTGGACAGACCCGGAACCGACTGATACGGACCCGGAACCAGAAACTCATCGCACGCATGCCAGGAGAGCCAGGAGGAGCACAGCGGCGTGTGGCACCTCTCCCGCAGGAGCCTCGGGCCTTAGAGCCTTTCCCCAGTGCCCTAGAGCCCTACCACGGAGCCGGTGGAAGTGGTGTGAGCCTCACATCTGAGCTCGGGAGCGTGCTTGAAGTGCATCTGGAGAGCCGGCAGTAACAGCAAGCTGCGCGAGTAGTACATTCCACCCGCTGGGTGAGCGGCCCATCCGGCGGTCTCCCTCGCGGACCCTTGCAGAAGCGGCCTGATGGGGTGCGGCTTGCAGAGGGTGAGGATGGGCCCAGCCCCTATGATCATCGCGTGAGAAGGCTATTGCCACTTGCCATTGCCACCAAGATCCAGCCTCCACCTCCTGCCCACACCTACGACACTGCTGGAAAGAGAAAAGGAGAAGATCGGATTGGACCTCAGCCTGTACAGCACAGCAAATCGGGGGATACAGTGGAGAGCCGGGCGCAGAGCGCACAGAGCACAGAGGAGTAGCGGACAGCTGGCCATTGCTGGTCATTGGAGCCTCGGAGCACAGGAGCCCAGGAGTGCACAGTGAGGCCCGGTGAGGGAGTTGGGAATGGTGAGACTGTGTGTGTGGCAAGCACAGTGGGGTAGCCACCACAGCGGAGTGTGTGCCCTGCCTCTCTACGGAAGTGGCCCGGCTTGGTTGGGGGTGGCTTGTGGGGTAGGCTTGCGGGCCCTGCTCGCCCTGCGCCATTGCGCACTTCCCACCCCATCCCTCACCCCTCACCCTTTCGGAGGGTCCCCTAAAGCTGGCAAGCACGCAAGCAGCTAGCAAGCAAGAAAGCAGGCATAGAACCCTATAAGACCTTTATAAGAACCTTATAAGTTATAAGCAGCATACAACCAGCATCATACATCTATGCAAGCAGTGAGCAAGTCTCCGCTAGGTTGCAACAGCGGTCGGGCCATCTAGCATTTACCCTTAATCTGTCTACACTGGCCCCAATTGCGGTCAGCAGAGATGAGATCAGGCAAAACAAGAGGCAGGCCTTCACTTACAAATAAAAGAAAAAGAAAGGAGAATCATTATTGGCTGTGGGAGCACAAACAAAAAGAAGAGCGGGTGTAGTTAGCAGAGTTCACATGGTGAGATCATCCTGGGCCCACTGCACAAGCCCCTTGAGTCCCTCCATGTCATTTATGGAGCCTTCGCCACCAAAGGATCCCGCATTCAAAATGGCAATGGTCAAGACTCGCAGTGAGGCCCGTAATCTCTAGGCCAGGGGGGCAGTCTTCCCCGCCACCCCCGCCTTGGGAACAGCTGCATCCCATAAAATAACTTATTATTTTGGAGCAACAAGCAGGACTGTGAAGCCTCATTTACCCCTCTCAACCTCATTGGCCCATGCACTGGCCTCAGAGCAGAGAAAAGGGCAGAAGGAGAGTAAAAGTAACACCCCACTGCCCCTACCACTGTCCCCAATCGTCAGCATACTGGACGGCAGAACGATACGGGCAAGGTCTACGATCTCGAAAGACTTCAAAAACCCAGAAGTCTGTTTCCCCGAGCCAAGAGGGTCAGGGTCCATTACAAGTGGCCAGGAATCAGTACATCAACTCTGGGTGGGGGAAAGTATGAACAAACAGCATCCTACCCCCTCAAACGATTCCATAAATGAGGAGTTCTGATGGATACAACTACCTGTGGATTCCTCACCTCATGAATACTCCCATGGCGCCAGCATTCGACGGAAATCTTCTTACTAGTCTCTGCACGTCGACGAGGACGTCACTGTCTCGCACGCGACGCCGTCTGACGTCATACAGGCAATAAGAGGTCCTCGACGACGTGCAGACGTCAGTTCCCTTTTTTCCGTGCATTCGAAACGGTTATCTTCGAGGGAGCAACTGTTACTCTTGCGGTTACAGTGTATATCTTGCTGCGTACTCTTTCTCTGTGGAAATAATGTCGCAGAGAAAGTCTGGATTTAAGCCTTGTCGTGAGTGTGGAGGCAAGATGTCGGTGACGGATCCTCATTCCGATTGCCTTTGGTGTTTGAGCTCCGACCACGACGTCTCGACTTGTGATTCATGTCAGCACATGAATCCGAAGGCCCTTAAAGAACGCGAGGCGAAGCTGTTTATGGCCAAGTCAAAGGAGAAGCATCACAAGAAAAAGTCTTCTCCAAGACATCGGCGTCATCGAGACTCCCGGCGCCGTAGAGAATCTCAGCGTCATTCAAGGGAGGCTCGTTCCAGGTCTCCGGATCGGCGCCGAAGGACATGGGAGGTCAGCCCCACGGTGACGCCGCATCCTTCGACGCCGTTGCCCTCTCCGGCGTCTCCAACTTCGCCTGGACAGGCGTCGGTGATTGAGGTATTGGAGCCTCAAGTGTTTTCTCCGGCGCAGACGCCGAGGCCGGCGTCGGGGTCGCCTCCGAGTCAGGCACCCCAGTATCCGGCTTTTCCCACCCCTGGAGCCGATAGTTCCGCATTCTTGAATGCGATGTATGCCATCTTCCAACAGATGGCTCCAGGGGGTGCTCCGGCTGGGCCTTTGGCCTTTTCTTTGGGTGATCCTGCGCCTCTTCGGCCGGCACCCTTTATGCCCTTTCTCCCGTTTGGGAACGTGGGCTCGGCGCCAGTGTCGGCGCCGGTGGCCGCTCCGGTGGCTTCGGAGGGATTGGCCCCAGGGATTTCCATCCCGTCGACGTCGAGATTTCGGCCTGTGACTCCGGTGGGTCCATCCGTTTCAACTGCTCTTCAGTCGGCGCCGAAGTTACCTGTGGCGCCGGATGCGGCGTCGGTGGCTTCGGAAGATTGGCGCCGATCTCCGACTTCGGCGGAGGTATTGTCGACTCCGCGGATTGAGCAACGACTGCATTCAAGGAGGCGTGCTCTCCGGGTACTAGAAGAGCAGGAGTACCAACGAGCCCTAGAGGAAGGAGAGCTAGAGGACTCGGGTGATGGGCTGCGTGGACTGGAGTCGGCCAGTGGGCTGGACACTTCCCCTGAGTGGGACCTTTCGTCCCCGGGGGAATATACCGAGGAAGCTGCTTCCTTTCATACAGTGGTACGGAAGGCAGCTAGTTTTTTGGACCTGCCTTTGCCGGTGGTGGAGGCGAAACAAAACCTTTTGACAGAGGTGTTGCATCCGGCCTCAGCCGCGGCGGAGCCTCTATTACCTTTTAATGACGCTCTGCTGGATCCGGTTTTAGAGGTGTGGAAGAAGCCGGCATCTTCCCCAGCAGTTCACAGAGCCGTGGCCAGGAGGTATCGGACGGCTCCAACTGATCCTGGTTTCCTATCTAGGCACCCTACGCCGGAGAGCTTGGTTGTGCAGGCCTCCTGTTCGTCCAAGTCAGCGCCTGGTTCTTTTCCGACGGTGCCTGGGGACAGAGATTCAAAAAAGCTGGAGGCGCAGTCGAAGAAGATTTTTTCGTCCTGCAGTCTGGCATTAAAAGCCACCAATGCAACCTGTATCCTGGGGAGGTATATTCATGCTCTGATGGATGACATCTCCTCTTCGTTTACAGAGCTTCCTCAGGGTCTTTTGGATCTTGTCTCTGATGCCCAGGCTGCTGCGACCCAAATTATCCAGACGGGACTGGATACCACCGACTCGGTAGCCAGAGCAATGGGCACAACTGTGGTGGAAAGGAGACAGGCCTGGCTCCGTAACTCGGGCTTTTCGGCAGATGTACAGTCCACATTGTTGGATCTCCCGTTTGATGGGGACAAACTGTTTGGGGCTAAGGCTGATTCGGCCTTGGAACGGTTTAAGGAGAGCAGGGCCACGGCTAAGTCGTTGGGACTCCAAGCTCCTTCTTCCACGGCCTCTTCCAGATTCTTCAGGAGGTTTCGTGGATTTGGGCGTGGCTCTTCCTCCTCTTCCTTTCGGGGAAGATATCAGCAACCTGCCTCTTCCCATCCCTATAGATCTTTTAGGGGGAGGGGTAGGGTCCGCACCAGGGGAGCTTCTCAGCAGCACTCTGCCTCTTCCTCATCCTCTGGCGGGGTGCAGCAGGGGAAGCAGCCTTAGGCTTCCACCATTTCCCACTCACTCCTCTCCTGTAGGGGGAAGATTACAGCATTTTCTCACCAAATGGGAGACTGTTACGTCGGACACTTGGGTTCTCAGTGTTGTGGGAAAAGGCTACACCCTTCCCTTTCGGGAGTTTCCGCCCCTCATCCCGCCCCGCCCTTCGTATTGTTCACAAGAACACCTCCTGTTGCTAGAACAGGAGGTAGAAGTCCTCCTTTTAAAGGGCGCGGTGGAGTTGGTCCCGGAGCAGGAAAGGGGTCAAGGAGTTTACTCAAGGTATTTCCTGATTCCCAAGAAGGATGGTCGTTTGAGACCAATTCTGGACCTGAGGATCTTGAATTGGTTCCTCAAGCAGGAAAAGTTCAAGATGCTGACCCTAGCACAGGTGCTTTTGGCGTTGAACATGGAAGACTGGATGGTGTCTGTCGACTTGCAGGATGCTTACTTTCATATCCCGATACTCAAGTCACACAGGAAGTATCTCCGGTTTGTGGTGGGATCGCAACACTACCAGTTTGCGGTCCTTCCGTTTGGTCTTACTTCAGCACCTCGAGTCTTCACGAAGGTGATGTCGGTGGTTGCGGCAGAGCTCAGAAGGAAGGGGATAGCAGTATTCCCTTACTTGGACGATTGGTTGATCAAAGCCAAGTCCCCGGAGCTTGTGTTGCGTCATCTGCAGTCAACAACCCAGTTGTTGTTCGACCTGGGCTTTTCGGTGAACGAGCCCAAATCTCACCTAGAGCCCTCTCAGCGCCTCCTGTTCATAGGGGCAGTACTGGATACAACATTGGGTCGGGCCTTTCCTCCGCCTCAGCGGATTCAAGATATTCAGGATTTGGTTCCAATGTTTCGAAATGGAGCGGTAGTTCCAGTCCTCAAGGTCCTTCGTCTGCTCGGTCTTTTTGCCTCCTGCATTCTGTTGGTCACGCATGCTCGCTGGCACATGAGGGCTCTTCAGTGGTGCCTCCGAAGGCAGTGGTCTCAACACAGAGGGGATCTAGAGGGTACTGTCAAGATCTCCAGAGATGCTGCTGTGGATTTGAAGTGGTGGATTGCAAGCAACAATCTTTCACAAGGAAAGCCGTTCCAGCAGTCGCCACCAGTGGCCACAGTCATAACGGATGCTTCCACTCTAGGGTGGGGAGCTCATCTGGGGGATCTGGAGATCAAAGGTCTTTGGTCTCCAGAGGAACAGATTTTTCACATCAATCTGTTAGAGTTACGGGCTGTACGTCTGGCTCTCAAGGCCTTCCTCCCTTCCCTTCGTGGTCAGTCGGTACAGGTCCTAACGGACAATACTACCACGATGTGGTACATAAACAAGCAGGGAGGAGTGGGGTCGTACCTTCTCTGCAGAGAAGCTCTTCGACTATGGTCCTGGGCAAAGGACCATCGGATTTGCTTGATAGCAAACCATCTGGCCGGAGTTTTGAACGTGCGTGCGGACAGTCTCAGTCGCCACTTCTCGGCAGACCACGAGTGGCGTCTCCATCCAGATCAAGTCCGTTTAATCTTCCAGAAGTGGGGGTTTCCTCGGGTAGATCTGTTCGCCACTCGAGAGAACGCGCATTGTCCGTTGTTCTGCAGCCTTCAGTATCCGATGCAGGAAGCGTTGGGGGACGCGTTTCAAATGACCTGGTGCGGCCAGTTGCTTTACGCGTTTCCTCCCATACCCTTGATTCCTCGAGTATTGAGGAAGATTCGCCAAGACCGGGCTCTAGTAATCTTAATAGCTCCGGATTGGCCAAGGAGGGTGTGGTACTCCGACCTTCTCCAACTCTCAACGTGCCCGCCGCTCCGTCTCCCTTTCAGGGCAGACCTCCTCTCACAGTCGCAGGGGCAGGTTCTACACCCCAACCTCCAGAGTCTGCACCTACATGCCTGGAGATTGAACGGGGCAACCTGAGTTCCTTCTCTCTCCCGCCTGAGGTAGTGGATGTTATATTAGCGGCCAGGCGACACTCCACTAAATCTATCTACGCTAATAGGTGGTCTAAATTTGTTGCGTGGTGTGGAGAGAGGCAGATTGATCCTTTACATGCTCATCTATCGGACGTTTTGTCTTTTGCTCTATCTCTGGCGCAGAAAGGTTGTGCAGTGGCTACCATTAAAGGTTATTTATCGGCCTTGTCAGCCTTCATATGTCTTCCAGACCAACCATCTTTATTTAAATCCCCTATTGTTATCAGATTCTTGAAAGGTCTTCTTAATCAACATCCTCCAAAGCCATTCGTTATGCCGCAATGGGATTTGTCCTTAGTCCTGACTTTCCTTATGGGGTCCCCTTTTGAACCTATGCATTCTTGCCCCTTGAGGTATTTGGTTTTAAAAACAGTCTTCCTGATAGCTATAACATCAGCAAGGAGAGTGAGTGAGTTGCAGGCCTTATCAGTAAAACCCCCTTATACAACTTTTTATGGGGATAAGGTGGTGTTGAGGACCAAGGCTGCTTTCCTCCCGAAGGTTGTTTCACCCTTCCATTTGGCTCAGGCAATTACTTTGTCCACGTTCTATCCTCCGCCTCATCCTTCCAAAGAGGAAGAAAGACTGCACCGTCTGGACCCAAAGAGAGCGTTGAGCTTCTTTATCGATAGAACAAAGGATTTCAGGCTGGAGGATCAGCTGTTTATTGGATACGTGGGCAAGAGGAGAGGAAAGGCAGTCCACAAGAGAACACTATCCAGGTGGGTTGTTCTTTGCATTAAAATATGTTACTCTTTGGCAAAGAAGGATCCTCCTGAGGGCATTAGAGCTCATTCCACCAGAGCTAAGTCGGCCACTTCGGCCTTAGCCAGAGGTGTTCCTGTGGTCGACATCTGCAAGGCCGCAACTTGGTCGTCCCTTCACACTTTTGCAAAACATTACTGTTTAGATTCTGAGGTTAGAAGGGACGGCCATTTTGCACGGTCAGTGCTGCAGGATTTCTTGGTTTGACCATTTAGGCACCCACCGCCGGGCGTGGTACTGCTTTGGGACTCTATTCATGAGGTGAGGAATCCACAGGTAGTTGTATCCATCAGAAGAACGAGTTACTTACCTTCGGTAACGACTTTTCTGGTGGATACATTAGCTACCTGTGGATTCCTCACGGTCCCACCCGCCTCCCCGTTGCCTTTATGGTCTTGCCAAGTAATCCTTGAGTGCGCTCCTCTTGGTCTTTGAGGGTGCAATAGATGTATATATAATATATTTATATATATATATGTATATGTGTATATATCTTTATGTATATACTTGGTGTGTGTATATATTTTAAGAGAGAGAGTTTTATATATATATATATATATGTACATAAAAAGATTTACAGTTATGTCATACAATGTGGTGTATTTTTACAATATAATGGATGTTGCCTTGCTCTTTCATTGCATTGCCTGGTTGTTCTCATGCACGTAAAAAATGATTGGTACTGACGTCTGCACGTCGTCGAGGACCTCTTATTGCCTGTATGACGTCAGACGGCGTCGCGTGCGAGACAGTGACGTCCTCGTCGACGTGCAGAGACTAGTAAGAAGATTTCCGTTGAATGCTGGCGCCATGGGAGTATTCATGAGGTGAGGAATCCACAGGTAGCTAATGTATCCACCAGAAAAGTCGTTACCGAAGGTAAGTAACTCGTTCGTCATTGCCTGCTGGGGAGTGGGGACAGCAGGGCAATAGTTTCCGCCAATGAGCACCAGTCTCAATTACTTCCATTTTCCTGTCATTAGCCCGGGAAATGCAGACCAAGAGGCTATAGCATCAAGGACGCTGGAGGATGTTGGGGACAGATGGTGTCCTGCCCAGTTTTCCCTTGCCTCTAGGACACCACAAAGGAATGACTCAAATACTCCTGCAGCCTCCCTGGCGCCCGTAACAGACATATGGGCAGCAATATTGAATTCAATGCAGACTACAGTAACAGCCTTAAAGTTTCAGTCCCATAAAATGGACATCCAGGTTGACCTGTTAAACACTCTTGCAGTTTTCATCTCAGGAATCAATAGCAAACTGCACGAATTGAACTCATTATTTACAAGAACACAACAAAATCAATTTAAGGACTTTACCATTTGCTCCTGCAAAGAGGTAGTTGATGGATTGGGCCAACTACCAGTAATTTTGAAAGACATCCTGGAAGAGATTTGCCATCCTACCAATAAAGACAGCTTGGCCCGGACATCCCATCTATCATTCGGGTCGCCCCCAACCCTCAAATCCTCAACGCCCTCAGAGGAGAATTGGCCTAGCCCGCAAGACGCCCTAGCCCTAAGGTCACCTAACCTGGAGGGGAATCCAACTAGGGAAATAGTAGTAGCCACTCAACAAAGGGCACATGATCATTCTTCTCAAACAACAGAGCCCAGAGTTTTGGAAAGCCACTCTGGCTCTTGGCTGACAAAAAGAGAAAGGAAGCATGCAAGGAAAGGCAGAAAGAGCATCCAGGCGACGGCTGGATCTGGAATGGGATCCCCACCCCACACAGTGCAGGAGGTGGCAGTCGGGGAAACGAATCCCTTGACAGCACAGCCCCGCGCATCGGACCAAGAGGGGCTTCTGCCCCAGGACCCGTCGGTGATAGGCTTAGAGCCATTGGATAGGGTCCCTGGACCCCAGGGCCGTCAAGCACTCACCGCATTGTGGCCCCAAATACGCACCCAGGTAAAGCTAAGGCCTAGCTCCACAGAGGTAAATCCCAAAGTTGTGGAGCTGGATGTAACAAGCAGATTTGGCAGAGGCCAGAATGGTCCAGCCAAATCTAGAAGAGAGTTCAAATCTGCTTGACCAAGGACTGCAATTACTATGGACCCCGGAGTACAAATCTAGAGGCCTGCAAGATGTGCTCAATCGCTCCACCATTCTCAAGTTAATAAAAGCACTACCAGACTTTGCAGCAGTGAGTTCAGACAACATCACCGCCATTAAATTCATCCAAACACAGGGGAGCCAGACCACGGAACCTACTGTGGTAATATTTGCCTCTTTTGAATTACCAAAGCAAATCATAAAAAAAGCATCTTGAAAGCCTGGGGAATTGAGGTAGTCTAATATTTAGGACATGGGTACTCGCAAACATTTTCCCAGGGGCCGAAAAGTTTGGTCTGTGACATGCCTGGGGGCCGCATTGATGCCAAGGCTGTGGCGGTCAGGTGGGGTGACTAGGGAGATTGGTGGCAAGGTAGGTGTAGGGGAAGAAAAGGATATACATCTAGTGGGTGAAATAAACAATTGGAAACCAAAAAACCTGGAATTAATCCTGGCTTACCTACTTTTCCAAATTTTGTGATCCTAGGCAATTGTTTAGTGTCACTTTCCCTCCTTTTTCTGCATTATCATATTTAAGATGACCTCGAAATACATGATTCATGGTGTGAGCTGCACAAAACCTGCTTCTATGTTTGATTTAATAAACTATAATGTTGTTTATGTATGATAGGAACCCGGGCCACCCATAAAGTGCACATACCAAGTGACTTGCCTCTTTAATTTACTATTGGTGGTGTTCTCAGGGTAAGGGAAATAATTAATGTTTCCAAATTTATGTTTGAAAACTATCACTTTAAAATGAATACATCTCAATGCACTGATAAAATAAGTTGTGTTAAGGTGAAAAGGTTCAGCATGTTAACTAAATACGCTTAATTTATTTTGAAGAGACTGTGTTAGTTTTACACTTATGCTGCAAGATGTCTTTAAAAATGAAGGCGTTTCTAAAGTTAAGTTCAGGAGTCCCTAGTTACTTCCTTTCTTTAACAGCAATTAAGTTCGAAATAAATGATTGTGTGTGTATTTAATATTTTTGTTAGTGCGGATTCGAGCAAACAGCTGCCCAGTGCTCCTGTTGCCAGAGGGGCCGCATGTAAAGGTCAGAAGAGCTGCTTCAGGCCCGCGGGCCGTACTTTGAGTATCCCTGATTTAGGAGGAAGATATCCACAGTCGTTAGCACAAAGAACCAGTGCGGATAGAGGGTATGCAGCCACTCGGTCTGTCCTACGAGGAGTATCTGGGTACCCACAGATTGGATAATCTGGCCAGGAACCAGCACGACAAGGAACAGTTTCGCCTCTACATTTACAGATTGAAATAAGGGAAGGTGAGGACTGGAGAAGGATAGCAGTGGCCCAACCCCAGAGAGACAGTCATCCACAAGATAATTGGGCCTGGCTGTCGACAGCCCTAGCCCCCAGACTGCCACAAAAAGCCTGAATTACAACCCATCAATCATTCCTGACACTAGGATCTTTAAGTATCTGCTCATGGAATATAGGGGGTCTGCAATCGAAACTTGAAGATGCAGAGATCACCAAATTTCTGGGCACCTTTGATATCATAATGTTGCAGGAAACATGGGCACTTACAAAACTCCCTTTAATTAGTTACAAAGAGTACAACATTTTGGCGGTTAAACAAAACACGTTTGGAAGAACAAAAGGAAGACTGTCAATTTATATTAACACCAAGCTAGAGGCAAAATTATCGGAAGGCAGCCAGGAGACCAGCCCTTTCTATGGGTCCGCTTGGACAATTGGGCAAAAAACATACAGGACCCCCTAATCCTGATCAATGTGTATATTAACACTAGAAAGAAAAAGTTGGAAGCTGATATCCTGCTAAAACATCTGCTCCAGATAATAAACACATGCAATTCGGCATACTGGTTAGTGTCAGGAGATTTTAACCTTAATCTATTTCATGAACCAAGCGAGGACGATGTACAACTAGCGGTTCCATTACCCATTCAAAAATTACCTCAGAGGAGAAAGCAGGATAAAGTGGGCCTAAAGCTAATTAAAAGCTGTGAGCTAGCAGGCCTCTTTGCACTAAATGGGCGGCTCCTGTCTGATATACCCCCGGCCTGGACAAGAGCCACTGAAAGAGCTGTTCCACATTGGGACTACATCCTGATAAACTCCCTCCTATTCAGATTGGTGAGAGACTTTAGAATTCAAGCCCATACAGAAAGCGATCACAATCTGCAAATAATTATGATACGCCAGGGGTCTACCCAAGAAGAAGCAAAACTCCTTAATGGGAATCTTTGCGCTGAAAATTTAAAATGGTTACAATGGAGTTCATCTACTATCACAGCTCAAGCTGAGGATGCTGTAGGGAAATTGGAAAAGATGGCCAATGACCCATTAAGAGTAGTTGCCTTGAGGGAATCATTCACTGAAAGCCTTGTAAAGCAACCCTCTGTGGAGGGGAGGGCAAGGGGGGCTCCCCTGGGGCAGAGAAAGACCATACTTATTCCACAGACAATATGAAGGAGGAAAGTGGAAGTTTTAAGGCTCTTGAGACTGGCACAGAGACATCCAACCGATGAACTAATGTTAGAAACCCTACGGCAAGAAAGGAAACTGCTAAAGAGGGCCATATGGCTTTTTAGACAAACAAAGCAGGAAACATCATGGGCAAAACTTTACTATGCATCAATATTGGCAAACTCGAGCCGGTTCTGGAGCCTGATCAATAATATCGACGAAGGTCCCAGAGCTGCGAACAATGCAAATGTGATGGAGGAGGCATGGGTGGGTTATGTGAGAACCTACTTGAAAGAAAAAAACTGCGACAGAGGCCAACATCTCCCTTTGAGAGGTAACCGAGGTCAGTAGGGCACATGAGGAGCCCATCGCATTCAGTCCTTCGGAAATAGCTAAGATAGTAGAAAAATCACGCCAAGACTGTGCGCCTGGACCCAATGGCCTTCCTCATGCCCTATTTAAAGCTCTGGCAGCAAAATGGGCGACCTTTTTTGCCATATTGTTCAATTATATTTTAACAACAGGTTTTGCTCCAGTTAGTTGAAGGGTTCGATAATTCACTCTATTTACAAGGGAGGGAAGGCCTCTCTACCTTTCAACTACCGCTTAATTACTCTCCTAGACGTAGAACTCAAATATTTCTCAATAGGCATCCTGCAGAATTTAAAACTGAGGGCCATGGATAAAGGGAGGCTTACGAATAACCAAACAGGTTTTACAAAAAAACAGAGTACGCTGACAAACCTTATGGCGTTAAGCCTGGTAATAAAAAGGGCAAGGGCGACAGGGACACACCTTTATATGTTCTTTGTGGATTTTAAGGCTGCATTTGATTGCATCCCTAGAGAGAAATTATGGTTAAAACTGCAGAAGTGGGGGCTGCCGATGAATTTATTAAATGCTATCATCATGCTTTACTCTGACACTTGGGTTAAAATCAAAGTGGGTCACGGCTCGTTTTTATCTAGGCCCATCAAAACCACTGCTTGCCTGAAACAAGGTTGTGTAATGGCACCACTTCTCTTTCATATGTATATATCAGACCTATCCTCAGCATTGGATGAGCTGTCGGCCCACCCACCAAGCTTAGGGGCAGTCAAGTGTCTGACCTACTCTACGCAGATGACCTGCTGTTGCTTAACAATACCAGGGTAGGCTTACAGAAACTCTTGAACTGTCTAGGAGGTTATGCACTAGCCAACAATTTAGAAATTAGCTATGGGAAGTCTAAAATAATCCCCCTTAACCGTAAACCGACCCCACGCTGTAAGTAGCTGTTAAATGGGCAGTACATTGACGAGGTAGCGGTGTACACATACTTAGGGGTCAGGTTCGACTCCAGGGGCACATTCTCAGCGCACAAAGAAGCAATAATAGAGAATGCACAAGCTCTAAACCGGGCTTTTGGCACCCTGGCAAAATCCACCCTGGGGCGGCCCCTAAAACTAATGACCATGATCATGCGAGCAAATATATTGCCAACCCTTGCATATGGGACAGAAATAATGAGGGGGGCAGAGGTAGCCACACTGGATAAGTTATTAGTGAAATCCTATAAGCAAGTCTTCCAGTTACCTAGATCGGCATCTCCAGCCCAGGGTTTTCCCTAACAAAGCAATCATTGGCAAGGTTAGCAGCTTTTGCAAACGGCTGCTATAAACTCTTTTCCGCGCCCATGGGGTCATTAACAAACCTAGTCTGGCACAAAATCACCCTTGCAAAGGGGAACAATAATTTTAAGGCCCACTGGGAAAAAAGTTTAGCCGGCTTAAACTGAGTGATTTGTGGGATAGCACATTGTCAGCACATTGTCAGCACTAGCCTTAAGAAAAGGAACCAACAAATCGGCTAAGATCTTAAGCCGACTAGAAGATATGGAGGCGCCATTAAACCGATCGCATGGATGGCTAGTCCTTAATTCATATGTGTGGGATAAGGAACCTCAGATCCTATCCACCACCTTACCACGGGAAACCAGGCTGGCCATTCTAAGGATGAGGTTGGGAGATTTACCAACTCTGGACTTCCTTCCGAAATGGAAAAGAGATGCAGGATGGCAAACACAGGTTTGCAGACTATGCAATCAGACTAGGGATACCCTAATTCATGTGGTTTGTATCTGCCCAGTCATGGGACGCCAAAGAAGGAAACTGCTGAGGAACTAATTCAACATTTTAGGAGTCAGGTCATGCAGGTCGGCCGTTATAACAGCCCTCGACCCAATCAATGGGAATCTGAATACCAGACTAGTGCAGTTCCTGGGAATCTTTACAGCCCTGGTGGTCCCAGTAAATCCAGTTTAGTAAAAGTCAATTGTCCACTCCCATAATACTAGAACCCGCCCCGTGGTTACCAGCTATCGGTGATGTAGGGGCTCGGCCCACCTTGAAGGCCTTTTCTGATTAATAGGTCGCTGCTCATTTCTTCTGCCCAATTGTACTTGGGTACCTCCTTTGTCTCCAAGAGGGGTACACCCCAGCTTTTGTATTTATATTTTTATGTTGTCTATCTTTTATTGTACATTCGTGTTAGGACATTCTTTGATGTATCTGATGTATCCTCTCAATGTGCTCCTTTTTTAAAATGGTTTTTATTAACTAATAAAATAATTTTCCAGTCGGTAATATGTATTGTGAAACCTAGAGTCCAAATTCAACATGGACAAAGTGTGGTAAGGTGGGTGCCTTGTCAAGAATCTCACTGTCAGACAATAAAAAAATGGGGACATTGAGAAGATGTTGTGCTCTACTTGAGACTGTGAGGAGATAAAATAAAAGGAATGCCAAGAATGCAGCACCTTTAGTCTGAGTAATGAATTTGTTAGGGCACTTCGCAAGTTTCATGCAAAGAAAGAATAACATTTTATTTCAAAAGCAGTAACAATGGAAATAATCACAGCATCACAGAACTCAGCAATGGTTATTACATGTGTGTATATATATATATATATATATATATATATATATATATACTATGTATTCACGCATGAACATCGCTAAAAATTTGAATAAAAAATGCATCACTATGGGGCTTGACATCAACATCATCCCTTTGTTTGCCAGCTTCAGGTCATGGAACCCGGAAGACCGGAAAAAGAGAACTACCCGCAGTAGGATCAGTTTCTGAGAAAGGTGTCCCTCCTCAGATGAGCTCCGTCTTCCCAACCGTCAAGCTCCCTCCACCTTATATATTTTAAACAACTTTAAAAGGAAGATTCTAGAAACTCCCCTCCAATCGGGTAAGTTGTTGTTCAAATGCTGGCTGTACCAGGTCAGTGTTGAAAGAGCAAGTTTAGAGACTGGCCAAATCCCAAGGTGCACTTCCAAGACCGAGCTGTTACCTGCTTTACCGTGAACATTCTCAGCATGGTACATCCTTATCTCCCTCACTCCTGCATGTTGTGTTCCCGTCCTTGGTGAGAAAGAGCGAAAACATGTTACACATGCTGTGCATTGAAGAATACCTGCGCCACTAATGTGACTGTGTTTGTAGCTAAGCTAAGCACAAAATGGAGTCAGTGGTCTAGATGGAACCAGTGGTTAAATAGAGCTAGCGTTACAGAAGAGTCTAGAAAATTGCATCCAGTTCGACAGGGTCTTCATTGAAGTCTGAAGATGTATTGTTAGGCATGAATTGAATTGAAGCTGAGATTTCAGTGAGCATAAGGGGTGTATCTAAAGCACCCCCCCTCCAGGAGTCAGCATCGGAGCAGCTTCCTTAATGAAGCAAGGCAGCTGTAGAGGGATATGAGCATAAATAGAAATAGTAATTTGATAAAATATCATTTATATCCTTTAGCACATAGATCATCATCATCATCAGTCTCAAATCAGCACCTACCCACCAACATCCACCAGGAGTAGCTGTGCCAGCATGTAGCCACATTAATCAACCTCACTATACTCAAACCATACATCTTCAAAAGTTTAGGCAATGAACTATTGCTGGTAGCACAGCATATTTTTGTTTGTGTCTTAGAAGAGAATTACATGCAGCATGGTCAGAAACCACCCTCTTGACTAGGTCATAAATAATCTCTCCATGGGTTGTTGTTTCTCTCAGCAGAGTCCCCCCAGCACTCACTTGCTGTTTTGATACACTTACTTCTAGGCCTGATCTTGAAAGCCCCTTACTCCACTGCCAGCTCGCTTACCTGTCTACCAATCTGATAATGCAGATCAGGGTTCTAAGGGCCTGGTTTTGGAAAGCAGAAGGTTGTAGATTCCACTTTTGGATGCAGGTCAAGATCACTGCCCAAGACAAAGAAACCAGCAGGAAACAATGGTCTGAGACAGTCATTTCCAGATGGTCCACTTTACATATCAAATCTGTAAAAGTCTAAAATGTTGAGGAAATGTCTATGTTAGAAAGTAGATTATTGGCAAGGGCAGGTAAGTACCTACAATTAGCAACAGGCCACAACCCCCCACTAGGTCCAGTCAGGGTCCCAATAAATGAATCCCAGCCCAACCCTTGGTTGCTTGGCAACGATCAGTATGAATTTAAAAATCACAAAACAGTAAAACACAACACAAATCCAACACCAATTTATAAAAATAGATTATATTTTTATCTTTAACATTACAGTAAAATGGCAAAAATCCAATAAAGGGAACCAGAGATATACATTTCCAAAGATTAAGGCCCTCATTATGACTTCGGAGTCCCGCCAGTCCAAAGACAGCCATATTATGACTTCTGGCGACTCTCTACCATACATTGGGCAGAGAGCCGCCAGAAGCCATACTGGCGGTTGGCGGTGCAGTCGAAGTTGCTCCTCTGGCATCACCACGTCACCACAACACCGCCCACCGAATTACGATACAGTATTCAGCGTGGTGGTGTTGTGGTAACGGGGTGCTGCCGGCAGAGCAGGCCCCATGGAACCTGTTCCCTCCCGGACAACCACTGAGACAGGTAAGGTGATTGTCAATCAATCAATCAATCAATCAATCATAGTATTTATAAAGCGCGCTATGTACCCGTTAGGGTTTCGAGGCGCTGAGGTGGGGGGGGGGGTGGAGAGGCTGTTTAGCGGTCGAAGAGCCAGGTCTTGAGGAGCTTCGGGGATGCCCGGAAGCATTCAGTGGAGGGCCCGCGGTTGAGGGCGCGGAGCTCTTCGGCCGAGAAGTGGGCGCGGGAGGCGCGAGGACCAGGGGGGGTGGCGCTGGGCGCGGTACAGGCGCGGACGGGCGCAGACGGGCTTGCCTCTGGCGCGCCACCGGCCATTAAGAAGGGAGGGGGGAGGGGGGAGGGAGGAGCAGCTGGGAGGCGGGCGGCGGGAGGGAGCGGCAAATGGGGGCGCGAGGGGGGCGGGGCCGCAGGGAAGCAGCGGCTGGGGTCGAGGAGCGCACAAGGGGCGAAAGGCACAGAAATCGGGCAAAAACAGTCACAAATGCAGGAAAAAACACAATATGGACACAATACTGGGATTAAATACGATCGGGGAGACAGCAATCAGGGGGGCACAATGGGGCAAAAAGCGCCGGCGGCGAGGCGCAGAAAAGCGGAAAAAAGCTGAAAAACAAACTTACGGGACGGCGGAAGCGGCACTCGGGTCAAGTGAGCCCACTAGCCACCAGGGATGAGGCGCAGGAGGATGCCTGCGGGTGGAGGAGGGCCTCGAACACGCAGACGGCAGCGTGGTCGTGGGGCAGAGGCAGAAGGCAGCAGGTTGGTGCTGCGGTCGTGAGGGGCGAGTTCAGGACCTGAACCAGGTCCGAACTCGCTCACTGGCGACGCGCAGCGCCAGCCATTAAGAAGGGAGGGGGGAGGGAGGAGCAGCTGGGAGGCGGGAGGCGGGAGGCGGGAGGGAGCGGCAAATGGGGGCGCGAGGGGGGCGGGGCCGCAGGGAAGCAGCGGCTGGGGTCGAGGAGCGCACAAGGGGCGAAAGGCACAGAAATCGGGCAAAAACAGTCACAAATGCAGGAAAAAACACAATATGGACACAATACTGGGATTAAATACGATCGGGGAGACAGCAATCAGGGGGGCACAATGGGGCAAAAAGCGCCGGCGGCGAGGCGCAGAAAAGCGGAAAAAAGCTGAAAAACAAACTTACGGGACGGCGGAAGCGGCACTCGGGTCAAGTGAGCCCACTAGCCACCAGGGATGAGGCGCAGGAGGATGCCTGCGGGTGGAGGAGGGCCTCGAACACGCAGACGGCAGCGTGGTCGTGGGGCAGAGGCAGAAGGCAGCAGGTTGGTGCTGCGGTCGTGAGGGGCGAGTTCAGGACCTGAACCAGGTCCGAACTCGCTCACTGGCGACGCGCAGCGCCAGCCATTAAGAAGGGAGGGGGGAGGGAGGAGCAGCTGGGAGGCGGGAGGCGGGAGGGAGCGGCAAATGGGGGCGCGAGGGGGGCGGGGCCGCAGGGAAGCAGCGGCTGGGGTCGAGGAGCGCACAAGGGGCGAAAGGCACAGAAATCGGGCAAAAACAGTCACAAATGCAGGAAAAAACACAATATGGACACAATACTGGGATTAAATACGATCGGGGAGACAGCAATCAGGGGGGCACAATGGGGCAAAAAGCGCCGGCGGCGAGGCGCAGAAAAGCGGAAAAAAGCTGAAAAACAAACTTACGGGACGGCGGAAGCGGCACTCGGGTCAAGTGAGCCCACTAGCCACCAGGGATGAGGCGCAGGAGGATGCCTGCGGGTGGAGGAGGGCCTCGAACACGCAGACGGCAGCGTGGTCGTGGGGCAGAGGCAGAAGGCAGCAGGTTGGTGCTGCGGTCGTGAGGGGCGAGTTCAGGACCTGAACCAGGTCCGAACTCGCTCACTGGCGACGCGCAGCGCCAGCCATTAAGAAGGGAGGGGGGAGGGAGGAGCAGCTGGGAGGCGGGAGGCGGGAGGGAGCGGCAAATGGGGGCGCGAGGGGGGCGGGGCCGCAGGGAAGCAGCGGCTGGGGTCGAGGAGCGCACAAGGGGCGAAAGGCACAGAAATCGGGCAAAAACAGTCACAAATGCAGGAAAAAACACAATATGGACACAATACTGGGATTAAATACGATCGGGGAGACAGCAATCAGGGGGGCACAATGAGGCAAAAAGCGCCGGCGGCGAGGCGCAGAAAAGCGGAAAAAAGCTGAAAAAAAAACTTACGGGACGGCGGAAGCGGCACTCGGGTCAAGTGAGCCCACTAGCCACCAGGGATGAGGCGCAGGAGGATGCCTGCGGGTGGAGGAGGGCCTCGAACACGCAGACGGCAGCGTGGTCGTGGGGCAGAGGCAGAAGGCAGCAGGTTGGTGCTGCGGTCGTGAGGGGCGAGTTCAGGACCTGAACCAGGTCCGAACTCGCTCACTGGCGACGCACAGCGCCAGCCATTAAGAAGGGAGGGGGGAGGGAGGAGCAGCTGGGAGGCGGGAGGCGGGAGGGAGCGGCAAATGGGGGCGCGAGGGGGGCGGGGCCGCAGGGAAGCAGCGGCTGGGGTCGAGGAGCGCACAAGGGGCGAAAGGCACAGAAATCGGGCAAAAACAGTCACAAATGCAGGAAAAAACACAATATGGACACAATACTGGGATTAAATACGATCGGGGAGACAGCAATCAGGGGGGCACAATGGGGCAAAAAGCGCCGGCGGCGAGGCGCAGAAAAGTGGAAAAAAGCTGAAAAACAAACTTACGGGACGGCGGAAGCGGCACTCGGGTCAAGTGAGCCCACTAGCCACCAGGGATGAGGCGCAGGAGGATGCCTGCGGGTGGAGGAGGGCCTCGAACACGCAGACGGCAGCGTGGTCGTGGGGCAGAGGCAGAAGGCAGCAGGTTGGTGCTGCGGTCGTGAGGGGCGAGTTCAGGACCTGAACCAGGTCCGAACTCGCTCACTGGCGACGCGCAGCGCCAGCCATTAAGAAGGGAGGGGGGAGGGAGGAGCAGCTGGGAGGCGGGAGGCGGGAGGGAGCGGCAAATGGGGGCGCGAGGGGGGCGGGGCCGCAGGGAAGCAGCGGCTGGGGTCGAGGAGCGCACAAGGGGCGAAAGGCACAGAAATCGGGCAAAAACAGTCACAAATGCAGGAAAAAACACAATATGGACACAATACTGGGATTAAATACGATCGGGGAGACAGCAATCAGGGGGGCACAATGGGGCAAAAAGCGCCGGCGGCGAGGCGCAGAAAAGCGGAAAAAAGCTGAAAAACAAACTTACGGGACGGCGGAAGCGGCACTCGGGTCAAGTGAGCCCACTAGCCACCAGGGATGAGGCGCAGGAGGATGCCTGCGGGTGGAGGAGGGCCTCGAACACGCAGACAGCAGCGTGGTCGTGGGGCAGAGGCAGAAGGCAGCAGGTTGGTGCTGCGGTCGTGAGGGGCGAGTTCAGGACCTGAACCAGGTCCGAACTCGCTCACTGGCGACGCGCAGCGCCAGCCATTAAGAAGGGAGGGGGGAGGGAGGAGCAGCTGGGAGGCGGGAGGCGGGAGGGAGCGGCAAATGGGGGCGCGAGGGGGGCGGGGCCGCAGGGAAGCAGCGGCTGGGGTCGAGGAGCGCACAAGGGGCGAAAGGCACAGAAATCGGGCAAAAACAGTCACAAATGCAGGAAAAAACACAATATGGACACAATACTGGGATTAAATACGATCGGGGAGACAGCAATCAGGGGGGCACAATGGGGCAAAAAGCGCCGGCGGCGAGGCGCAGAAAAGCGGAAAAAAGCTGAAAAACAAACTTACGGGACGGCGGAAGCGGCACTCGGGTCAAGTGAGCCCACTAGCCACCAGGGATGAGGCGCAGGAGGATGCCTGCGGGTGGAGGAGGGCCTCGAACACGCAGACGGCAGCGTGGTCGTGGGGCAGAGGCAGAAGGCAGCAGGTTGGTGCTGCGGTCGTGAGGGGCGAGTTCAGGACCTGAACCAGGTCCGAACTCGCTCACTGGCGACGCGCAGCGCCAGCCATTAAGAAGGGAGGGGGGAGGGAGGAGCAGCTGGGAGGCGGGAGGCGGGAGGGAGCGGCAAATGGGGGCGCGAGGGGGGCGGGGCCGCAGGGAAGCAGCGGCTGGGGTCGAGGAGCGCACAAGGGGCGAAAGGCACAGAAATCGGGCAAAAACAGTCACAAATGCAGGAAAAAACACAATATGGACACAATACTGGGATTAAATACGATCGGGGAGACAGCAATCAGGGGGGCACAATGGGGCAAAAAGCGCCGGCGGCGAGGCGCAGAAAAGCGGAAAAAAGCTGAAAAACAAACTTACGGGACGGCGGATGCGGCACTCGGGTCAAGTGAGCCCACTAGCCACCAGGGATGAGGCGCAGGAGGATGCCTGCGGGTGGAGGAGGGCCTCGAACACGCAGACGGCAGCGTGGTCGTGGGGCAGAGGCAGAAGGCAGCAGGTTGGTGCTGCGGTCGTGAGGGGCGAGTTCAGGACCTGAACCAGGTCCGAACTCGCTCACTGGCGACGCGCAGCGCCAGCCATTAAGAAGGGAGGGGGGAGCAGCTGGGAGGCGGGAGGCGGGAGGGAGCGGCAAATGGGGGCGCGAGGGGGGCGGGGCCGCAGGGAAGCAGCGGCTGGGGTCGAGGAGCGCACAAGGGGCGAAAGGCACAGAAATCGGGCAAAAACAGTCACAAATGCAGGAAAAAACACAATATGGACACAATACTGGGATTAAATACGATCGGGGAGACAGCAATCAGGGGGGCACAATGGGGCAAAAAGCGCCAGCGGCGAGGCGCAGAAAAGCGGAAAAAAGCTGAAAAACAAACTTACGGGACGGCGGAAGCGGCACTCGGGTCAAGTGAGCCCACTAGCCACCAGGGATGAGGCGCAGGAGGATGCCTGCGGGTGGAGGAGGGCCTCGAACATGCAGACGGCAGCGTGGTCGTGGGGCAGAGGCAGAAGGCAGCAGGTTGGTGCTGCGGTCGTGAGGGGCGAGTTCAGGACCTGAACCAGGTCCGAACTCGCTCACTGGCGACGCGCAGCGCCAGCCATTAAGAAGGGAGGGGGGAGGGAGGAGCAGCTGGGAGGCGGGAGGCGGGAGGGAGCGGCAAATGGGGGCGCGAGGGGGGCGGGGCCGCAGGGAAGCAGCGGCTGGGGTCGAGGAGCGCACAAGGGGCGAAAGGCACAGAAATCGGGCAAAAACAGTCACAAATGCAGGAAAAAACACAATATGGACACAATACTGGGATTAAATACGATCGGGGAGACAGCAATCAGGGGGGCACAATGGGGCAAAAAGCGCCGGCGGCGAGGCGCAGAAAAGCGGAAAAAAGCTGAAAAACAAACTTACGGGACGGCGGAAGCGGCACTCGGGTCAAGTGAGCCCACTAGCCACCAGGGATGAGGCGCAGGAGGATGCCTGCGGGTGGAGGAGGGCCTCGAACACGCAGACGGCAGCGTGGTCGTGGGGCAGAGGCAGAAGGCAGCAGGTTGGTGCTGCGGTCGTGAGGGGCGAGTTCAGGACCTGAACCAGGTCCGAACTCGCTCACTGGCGACGCGCAGCGCCAGCCATTAAGAAGGGAGGGAGGAGCAGCTGGGAGGCGGGAGGCGGGAGGGAGCGGCAAATGGGGGCGCGAGGGGGGGCGGGGCCGCAGGGAAGCAGCGGCTGGGGTCGAGGAGCGCACAAGGGGCGAAAGGCACAGAAATCGGGCAAAAACAGTCACAAATGCAGGAAAAAACACAATATGGACACAATACTGGGATTAAATACGATCGGGGAGACAGCAATCAGGGGGGCACAATGGGGCAAAAAGCGCCGGCGGCGAGGCGCAGAAAAGCGGAAAAAAGCTGAAAAACAAACTTACGGGACGGCGGAAGCGGCACTCGGGTCAAGTGAGCCCACTAGCCACCAGGGATGAGGCGCAGGAGGATGCCTGCGGGTGGAGGAGGGCCTCGAACACGCAGACGGCAGCGTGGTCGTGGGGCAGAGGCAGAAGGCAGCAGGTTGGTGCTGCGGTCGTGAGGGGCGAGTTCAGGACCTGAACCAGGTCCGAACTCGCTCACTGGCGACGCGCAGCGCCAGCCATTAAGAAGGGAGGGAGGAGCAGCTGGGAGGCGGGAGGCGGGAGGGAGCGGCAAATGGGGGCGCGAGGGGGGCGGGGCCGCAGGGAAGCAGCGGCTGGGGTCGAGGAGCGCACAAGGGGCGAAAGGCACAGAAATCGGGCAAAAACAGTCACAAATGCAGGAAAAAACACAATATGGACACAATACTGGGATTAAATACGATCGGGGAGACAGCAATCAGGGGGGCACAATGGGGCAAAAAGCGCCGGCGGCGAGGCGCAGAAAAGCGGAAAAAAGCTGAAAAACAAACTTACGGGACGGCGGAAGCGGCACTCGGGTCAAGTGAGCCCACTAGCCACCAGGGATGAGGCGCAGGAGGATGCCTGCGGGTGGAGGAGGGCCTCGAACACGCAGACGGCAGCGTGGTCGTGGGGCAGAGGCAGAAGGCAGCAGGTTGGTGCTGCGGTCGTGAGGGGCGAGTTCAGGACCTGAACCAGGTCCGAACTCGCTCACTGGCGACGCGCAGCGCCAGCCATTAAGAAGGGAGGGGGGAGGGAGGAGCAGCTGGGAGGCGGGAGGCGGGAGGGAGCGGCAAATGGGGGCGCGAGGGGGGCGGGGCCGCAGGGAAGCAGCGGCTGGGGTCGAGGAGCGCACAAGGGGCGAAAGGCACAGAAATCGGGCAAAAACAGTCACAAATGCAGGAAAAAACACAATATGGACACAATACTGGGATTAAATACGATCGGGGAGACAGCAATCAGGGGGGCACAATGAGGCAAAAAGCGGCGGCGGCGAGGCGCAGAAAAGCGGAAAAAAGCTGAAAAAAAAACTTACGGGACGGCGGAAGCGGCACTCGGGTCAAGTGAGCCCACTAGCCACCAGGGATGAGGCGCAGGAGGATGCCTGCGGGTGGAGGAGGGCCTCAAACACGCAGACGGCAGCGTGGTCGTGGGGCAGAGGCAGAAGGCAGCAGGTTGGTGCTGCGGTCGTGAGGGGCGAGTTCAGGACCTGAACCAGGTCCGAACTCGCTCACTGGCGACGCACAGCGCCAGCCATTAAGAAGGGAGGGGGGAGGGAGGAGCAGCTGGGAGGCGGGAGGCGGGAGGGAGCGGCAAATGGGGGCGCGAGGGGGGCGGGGCCGCAGGGAAGCAGCGGCTGGGGTCGAGGAGCGCACAAGGGGCGAAAGGCACAGAAATCGGGCAAAAACAGTCACAAATGCAGGAAAAAACACAATATGGACACAATACTGGGATTAAATACGATCGGGGAGACAGCAATCAGGGGGGCACAATGGGGCAAAAAGCGCCGGCGGCGAGGCGCAGAAAAGTGGAAAAAAGCTGAAAAACAAACTTACGGGACGGCGGAAGCGGCACTCGGGTCAAGTGAGCCCACTAGCCACCAGGGATGAGGCGCAGGAGGATGCCTGCGGGTGGAGGAGGGCCTCGAACACGCAGACGGCAGCGTGGTCGTGGGGCAGAGGCAGAAGGCAGCAGGTTGGTGCTGCGGTCGTGAGGGGCGAGTTCAGGACCTGAACCAGGTCCGAACTCGCTCACTGGCGACGCGCAGCGCCAGCCATTAAGAAGGGAGGGGGGAGGGAGGAGCAGCTGGGAGGCGGGAGGCGGGAGGGAGCGGCAAATGGGGGCGCGAGGGGGGCGGGGCCGCAGGGAAGCAGCGGCTGGGGTCGAGGAGCGCACAAGGGGCGAAAGGCACAGAAATCGGGCAAAAACAGTCACAAATGCAGGAAAAAACACAATATGGACACAATACTGGGATTATATACGATCGGGGAGACAGCAATCAGGGGGGCACAATGGGGCAAAAAGCGCCGGCGGCGAGGCGCAGAAAAGCGGAAAAAAGCTGAAAAACAAACTTTCGGGACGGCGGAAGCGGCACTCGGGTCAAGTGAGCCCACTAGCCACCAGGGATGAGGCGCAGGAGGATGCCTGCGGGTGGAGGAGGGCCTCGAACACGCAGACAGCAGCGTGGTCGTGGGGCAGAGGCAGAAGGCAGCAGGTTGGTGCTGCGGTCGTGAGGGGCGAGTTCAGGACCTGAACCAGGTCCGAACTCGCTCACTGGCGACGCGCAGCGCCAGCCATTAAGAAGGGAGGGGGGAGGGAGGAGCAGCTGGGAGGCGGGAGGCGGGAGGGAGCGGCAAATGGGGGCGCGAGGCGGGCGGGGCCGCAGGGAAGCAGCGGCTGGGGTCGAGGAGCGCACAAGGGGCGAAAGGCACAGAAATCGGGCAAAAACAGTCACAAATGCAGGAAAAAACACAATATGGACACAATACTGGGATTAAATACGATCGGGGAGACAGCAATCAGGGGGGCACAATGGGGCAAAAAGCGCCGGCGGCGAGGCGCAGAAAAGCGGAAAAAAGCTGAAAAACAAACTTACGGGACGGCGGAAGCGGCACTCGGGTCAAGTGAGCCCACTAGCCACCAGGGATGAGGCGCAGGAGGATGCCTGCGGGTGGAGGAGGGCCTCGAACACGCAGACGGCAGCGTGGTCGTGGGGCAGAGGCAGAAGGCAGCAGGTTGGTGCTGCGGTCGTGAGGGGCGAGTTCAGGACCTGAACCAGGTCCGAACTCGCTCACTGGCGACGCGCAGCGCCAGCCATTAAGAAGGGAGGGGGGAGGGAGGAGCAGCTGGGAGGCGGGAGGCGGGAGGGAGCGGCAAATGGGGGCGCGAGGGGGGCGGGGCCGCAGGGAAGCAGCGGCTGGGGTCGAGGAGCGCACAAGGGGCGAAAGGCACAGAAATCGGGCAAAAACAGTCACAAATGCAGGAAAAAACACAATATGGACACAATACTGGGATTAAATACGATCGGGGAGACAGCAATCAGGGGGGCACAATGGGGCAAAAAGCGCCGGCGGCGAGGCGCAGAAAAGCGGAAAAAAGCTGAAAAACAAACTTACGGGACGGCGGAAGCGGCACTCGGGTCAAGTGAGCCCACTAGCCACCAGGGATGAGGCGCAGGAGGATGCCTGCGGGTGGAGGAGGGCCTCGAACACGCAGACGGCAGCGTGGTCGTGGGGCAGAGGCAGAAGGCAGCAGGTTGGTGCTGCGGTCGTGAGGGGCGAGTTCAGGACCTGAACCAGGTCCGAACTCGCTCACTGGCGACGCGCAGCGCCAGCCATTAAGAAGGGAGGGGGGAGCAGCTGGGAGGCGGGAGGCGGGAGGGAGCGGCAAATGGGGGCGCGAGGGGGGCGGGCCGCAGGGAAGCAGCGGCTGGGGTCGAGGAGCGCACAAGGGGCGAAAGGCACAGAAATCGGGCAAAAACAGTCACAAATGCAGGAAAAAACACAATATGGACACAATACTGGGATTAAATACGATCGGGGAGACAGCAATCAGGGGGGCACAATGGGGCAAAAAGCGCCAGCGGCGAGGCGCAGAAAAGCGGAAAAAAGCTGAAAAACAAACTTACGGGACGGCGGAAGCGGCACTCGGGTCAAGTGAGCCCACTAGCCACCAGGGATGAGGCGCAGGAGGATGCCTGCGGGTGGAGGAGGGCCTCGAACACGCAGACGGCAGCGTGGTCGTGGGGCAGAGGCAGAAGGCAGCAGGTTGGTGCTGCGGTCGTGAGGGGCGAGTTCAGGACCTGAACCAGGTCCGAACTCGCTCACTGGCGACGCGCAGCGCCAGCCATTAAGAAGGGAGGGGGGAGGGAGGAGCAGCTGGGAGGCGGGAGGCGGGAGGGAGCGGCAAATGGGGGCGCGAGGGGGACGGGGCCGCAGGGAAGCAGCGGCTGGGGTCGAGGAGCGCACAAGGGGCGAAAGGCACAGAAATCGGGCAAAAACAGTCACAAATGCAGGAAAAAACACAATATGGACACAATACTGGGATTAAATACGATCGGGGAGACAGCAATCAGGGGGGCACAATGGGGCAAAAAGCGCCGGCGGCGAGGCGCAGAAAAGCGGAAAAAAGCTGAAAAACAAACTTACGGGACGGCGGAAGCGGCACTCGGGTCAAGTGAGCCCACTAGCCACCAGGGATGAGGCGCAGGAGGATGCCTGCGGGTGGAGGAGGGCCTCGAACACGCAGACGGCAGCGTGGTCGTGGGGCAGAGGCAGAAGGCAGCAGGTTGGTGCTGCGGTCGTGAGGGGCGAGTTCAGGACCTGAACCAGGTCCGAACTCGCTCACTGGCGACGCGCAGCGCCAGCCATTAAGAAGGGAGGGAGGAGCAGCTGGGAGGCGGGAGGCGGGAGGGAGCGGCAAATGGGGGCGCGAGGGGGGCGGGGCCGCAGGGAAGCAGCGGCTGGGGTCGAGGAGCGCACAAGGGGCGAAAGGCACAGAAATCGGGCAAAAACAGTCACAAATGCAGGAAAAAACACAATATGGACACAATACTGGGATTAAATACGATCGGGGAGACAGCAATCAGGGGGGCACAATGGGGCAAAAAGCGCCGGCGGCGAGGCGCAGAAAAGCGGAAAAAAGCTGAAAAACAAACTTACGGGACGGCGGAAGCGGCACTCGGGTCAAGTGAGCCCACTAGCCACCAGGGATGAGGCGCAGGAGGATGCCTGCGGGTGGAGGAGGGCCTCGAACACGCAGACGGCAGCGTGGTCGTGGGGCAGAGGCAGAAGGCAGCAGGTTGGTGCTGCGGTCGTGAGGGGCGAGTTCAGGACCTGAACCAGGTCCGAACTCGCTCACTGGCGACGCGCAGCGCCAGCCATTAAGAAGGGAGGGGGAGGGGGGAGGGAGGAGCAGCTGGGAGGCGGGAGGCGGGAGGGAGCGGCAAATGGGGGCGCGAGGGGGGCGGGGCCGCAGGGAAGCAGCGGCTGGGGTCGAGGAGCGCACAAGGGGCGAAAGGCACAGAAATCGGGCAAAAACAGTCACAAATGCAGGAAAAAACACAATATGGACACAATACTGGGATTAAATACGATCGGGGAGACAGCAATCAGGGGGGCACAATGGGGCAAAAAGCGCCGGCGGCGAGGCGCAGAAAAGCGGAAAAAAGCTGAAAAACAAACTTACGGGACGGCGGAAGCGGCACTCGGGTCAAGTGAGCCCACTAGCCACCAGGGATGAGGCGCAGGAGGATGCCTGCGGGTGGAGGAGGGCCTCGAACACGCAGACGGCAGCGTGGTCGTGGGGCAGAGGCAGAAGGCAGCAGGTTGGTGCTGCGGTCGTGAGGGGCGAGTTCAGGACCTGAACCAGGTCCGAACTCGCTCACTGGCGACGCGCAGCGCCAGCCATTAAGAAGGGAGGGGGGAGCAGCTGGGAGGCGGGAGGCGGGAGGGAGCGGCAAATGGGGGCGCGAGGGGGGCGGGGCCGCAGGGAAGCAGCGGCTGGGGTCGAGGAGCGCACAAGGGGCGAAAGGCACAGAAATCGGGCAAAAACAGTCACAAATGCAGGAAAAAACACAATATGGACACAATACTGGGATTAAATACGATCGGGGAGACAGCAATCAGGGGGGCACAATGGGGCAAAAAGCGCCGGCGGCGAGGCGCAGAAAAGCGGAAAAAAGCTGAAAAACAAACTTACGGGACGGCGGAAGCGGCACTCGGGTCAAGTGAGCCCACTAGCCACCAGGGATGAGGCGCAGGAGGATGCCTGCGGGTGGAGGAGGGCCTCGAACACGCAGATGGCAGCGTGGTCGTGGGGCAGAGGCAGAAGGCAGCAGGTTGGTGCTGCGGTCGTGAGGGGCGAGTTCAGGACCTGAACCAGGTCCGAACTCGCTCACTGGCGACGCGCAGCGCCAGCCATTAAGAAGGGAGGGGGGAGGGAGGAGCAGCTGGGAGGCGGGAGGCGGGAGGGAGCGGCAAATGGGGGCGCGAGGGGGGCGGGGCCGCAGGGAAGCAGCGGCTGGGGTCGAGGAGCGCACAAGGGGCGAAAGGCACAGAAATCGGGCAAAAACAGTCACAAATGCAGGAAAAAACACAATATGGACACAATACTGGGATTAAATACGATCGGGGAGACAGCAATCAGGGGGGCACAATGGGGCAAAAAGCGCCGGCGGCGAGGCGCAGAAAAGCGGAAAAAAGCTGAAAAACAAACTTACGGGACGGCGGAAGCGGCACTCGGGTCAAGTGAGCCCACTAGCCACCAGGGATGAGGCGCAGGAGGATGCCTGCGGGTGGAGGAGGGCCTCGAACACGCAGACGGCAGCGTGGTCGTGGGGCAGAGGCAGAAGGCAGCAGGTTGGTGCTGCGGTCGTGAGGGGCGAGTTCAGGACCTGAACCAGGTCCGAACTCGCTCACTGGCGACGCGCAGCGCCAGCCATTAAGAAGGGAGGGGGGAGCAGCTGGGAGGCGGGAGGCGGGAGGGAGCGGCAAATGGGGGCGCGAGGGGGGCGGGGCCGCAGGGAAGCAGCGGCTGGGGTCGAGGTGCGCACAAGGGGCGAAAGGCACAGAAATCGGGCAAAAACAGTCACAAATGCAGGAAAAAACACAATATGGACACAATACTGGGATTAAATACGATCGGGGAGACAGCAATCAGGGGGGCACAATGGGGCAAAAAGCGCCAGCGGCGAGGCGCAGAAAAGCGGAAAAAAGCTGAAAAACAAACTTACGGGACGGCGGAAGCGGCACTCGGGTCAAGTGAGCCCACTAGCCACCAGGGATGAGGCGCAGGAGGATGCCTGCGGGTGGAGGAGGGCCTCGAACACGCAGACGGCAGCGTGGTCGTGGGGCAGAGGCAGAAGGCAGCAGGTTGGTGCTGCGGTCGTGAGGGGCGAGTTCAGGACCTGAACCAGGTCCGAACTCGCTCACTGGCGACGCGCAGCGCCAGCCATTAAGAAGGGAGGGGGGAGGGAGGAGCAGCTGGGAGGCGGGAGGCGGGAGGGAGCGGCAAATGGGGGCGCGAGGGGGGCGGGGCCGCAGGGAAGCAGCGGCTGGGGTCGAGGAGCGCACAAGGGGCGAAAGGCACAGAAATCGGGCAAAAACAGTCACAAATGCAGGAAAAAACACAATATGGACACAATACTGGGATTAAATACGATCGGGGAGACAGCAATCAGGGGGGCACAATGGGGCAAAAAGCGCCGGCGGCGAGGCGCAGAAAAGCGGAAAAAAGCTGAAAAACAAACTTACGGGACGGCGGAAGCGGCACTCGGGTCAAGTGAGCCCACTAGCCACCAGGGATGAGGCGCAGGAGGATGCCTGCGGGTGGAGGAGGGCCTCGAACACGCAGACGGCAGCGTGGTCGTGGGGCAGAGGCAGAAGGCAGCAGGTTGGTGCTGCGGTCGTGAGGGGCGAGTTCAGGACCTGAACCAGGTCCGAACTCGCTCACTGGCGACGCGCAGCGCCAGCCATTAAGAAGGGAGGGGGGAGGGAGGAGCAGCTGGGAGGCGGGAGGCGGGAGGGAGCGGCAAATGGGGGCGCGAGGGGGGCGGGGCCGCAGGGAAGCAGCGGCTGGGGTCGAGGAGCGCACAAGGGGCGAAAGGCACAGAAATCGGGCAAAAACAGTCACAAATGCAGGAAAAAACACAATATGGACACAATACTGGGATTAAATACGATCGGGGAGACAGCAATCAGGGGGGCACAATGGGGCAAAAAGCGCCAGCGGCGAGGCGCAGAAAAGCGGAAAAAAGCTGAAAAACAAACTTACGGGACGGCAGAAGCGGCACTCGGGTCAAGTGAGCCCACTAGCCACCAGGGATGAGGCGCAGGAGGATGCCTGCGGGTGGAGGAGGGCCTCGAACACGCAGACGGCAGCGTGGTCGTGGGGCAGAGGCAGAAGGCAGCAGGTTGGTGCTGCGGTCGTGAGGGGCGAGTTCAGGACCTGAACCAGGTCCGAACTCGCTCACTGGCGACGCGCAGCGCCAGCCATTAAGAAGGGAGGGGGGAGGGAGGAGCAGCTGGGAGGCGGGAGGCGGGAGGGAGCGGCAAATGGGGGCGCGAGGGGGGCGGGGCCGCAGGGAAGCAGCGGCTGGGGTCGAGGAGCGCACAAGGGGCGAAAGGCACAGAAATCGGGCAAAAACAGTCACAAATGCAGGAAAAAACACAATATGGACACAATACTGGGATTAAATACGATCGGGGAGACAGCAATCAGGGGGGCACAATGGGGCAAAAAGCGCCGGCGGCGAGGCGCAGAAAAGCGGAAAAAAGCTGAAAAACAAACTTACGGGACGGCGGAAGCGGCACTCGGGTCAAGTGAGCCCACTAGCCACCAGGGATGAGGCGCAGGAGGATGCCTGCGGGTGGAGGAGGGCCTCGAACACGCAGACGGCAGCGTGGTCGTGGGGCAGAGGCAGAAGGCAGCAGGTTGGTGCTGCGGTCGTGAGGGGCGAGTTCAGGACCTGAACCAGGTCCGAACTCGCTCACTGGCGACGCGCAGCGCCAGCCATTAAGAAGGGAGGGGGGAGGGAGGAGCAGCTGGGAGGCGGGAGGCGGGAGGGAGCGGCAAATGGGGGCGCGAGGGGGGCGGGGCCGCAGGGAAGCAGCGGCTGGGGTCGAGGAGTGCACAAGGGGCGAAAGGCACAGAAATCGGGCAAAAACAGTCACAAATGCAGGAAAAAACACAATATGGACACAATACTGGGATTAAATACGATCGGGGAGACAGCAATCAGGGGGGCACAATGGGGCAAAAAGCGCCGGCGGCGAGGCGCAGAAAAGCGGAAAAAAGCTGAAAAACAAACTTACGGGACGGCGGAAGCGGCACTCGGGTCAAGTGAGCCCACTAGCCACCAGGGATGAGGCGCAGGAGGATGCCTGCGGGTGGAGGAGGGCCTCGAACACGCAGACGGCAGCGTGGTCGTGGGGCAGAGGCAGAAGGCAGCAGGTTGGTGCTGCGGTCGTGAGGGGCGAGTTCAGGACCTGAACCAGGTCCGAACTCGCTCACTGGTGACGCGCAGCGCCAGCCATTAAGAAGGGAGGGGGGAGGGAGGAGCAGCTGGGAGGCGGGAGGCGGGAGGGAGCGGCAAATGGGGGCGCGAGGGGGGCGGGGCCGCAGGGAAGCAGCGGCTGGGGTCGAGGAGCGCACAAGGGGCGAAAGGCACAGAAATCGGGCAAAAACAGTCACAAATGCAGGAAAAAACACAATATGGACACAATACCGGGATTAAATACGATCGGGGAGACAGCAATCAGGGGGGCACAATGGGGCAAAAAGCGCCGGCGGCGAGGTGCAGAAAAGCGGAAAAAAGCTGAATAACAAACTTACGGGACGGCGGAAGCGGCACTCGGGTCAAGTGAGCCCACTAGCCACCAGGGATGAGGCGCAGGAGGATGCCTGCGGGTGGAGGAGGGCCTCGAACACGCAGACGGCAGCGTGGTCGTGGGGCAGAGGCAGAAGGCAGCAGGTTGGTGCTGCGGTCGTGAGGGGCGAGTTCAGGACCTGAACCAGGTCCGAACTCGCTCACTGGCGACGCGCAGCGCCAGCCATTAAGAAGGGAGGGGGGAGGGAGGAGCAGCTGGGAGGCGGGAGGCGGGAGGGAGCGGCAAATGGGGGCGCGAGGGGGGCGGGGCCGCAGGGAAGCAGCGGCTGGGGTCGAGGAGCGCACAAGGGGCGAAAGGCACAGAAATCGGGCAAAAACAGTCACAAATGCAGGAAAAAACACAATATGGACACAATACTGGGATTAAATACGATCGGGGAGACAGCAATCAGGGGGGCACAATGGGGCAAAAAGCGCTGGCGGCGAGGCGCAGAAAAGCGGAAAAAAGCTGAAAAACAAACTTACGGGACGGCGGAAGCGGCACTCGGGTCAAGTGAGCCCACTAGCCACCAGGGATGAGGCGCAGGAGGATGCCTGCGGGTGGAGGAGGGCCTCGAACACGCAGACGGCAGCGTGGTCGTGGGGCAGAGGCAGAAGGCAGCAGGTTGGTGCTGCGGTCGTGAGGGGCGAGTTCAGGACCTGAACCAGGTCCGAACTCGCTCACTGGCGACGCGCAGCGCCAGCCATTAAGAAGGGAGGGGGGAGGGAGGAGCAGCTGGGAGGCGGGAGGCGGGAGGGAGCGGCAAATGGGGGCGCGAGGGGGGCGGGGCCGCAGGGAAGCAGCGGCTGGGGTCGAGGAGCGCACAAGGGGCGAAAGGCACAGAAATCGGGCAAAAACAGTCACAAATGCAGGAAAAAACACAATATGGACACAATACTGGGATTAAATACGATCGGGAGACAGCAATCAGGGTGGCACAATGGGGCAAAAAGAGCCGGCGGCGAGGCGCAGAAAAGCGGAAAAAAGCTGAAAAACAAACTTACGGGACGGCGGAAGCGGCACTCGGGTCAAGTGAGCCCACTAGCCACCAGGGATGAGGCGCAGGAGGATGCCTGCGGGTGGAGGAGGGCCTCGAACACGCAGACGGCAGCGTGGTCGTGGGGCAGAGGCAGAAGGCAGCAGGTTGGTGCTGCGGTCGTGAGGGGCGAGTTCAGGACCTGAACCAGGTCCGAACTCGCTCACTGGCGACGCGCAGCGCCAGCCATTAAGAAGGGAGGGGGGAGGGAGGAGCAGCTGGGAGGCGGGAGGCGGGAGGGAGCGGCAAATGGGGGCACGAGGGGGGCGGGGCCGCAGGGAAGCAGCGGCTGGGGTCGAGGAGCGCACAAGGGGCGAAAGGCACAGAAATCGGGCAAAAACAGTCACAAATGCAGGAAAAAACACAATATGGACACAATACTGGGATTAAATACGATCGGGGAGACAGCAATCAGGGGGGCACAATGGGCAAAAAGCGCCGGTGGCGAGGCGCAGAAAAGCGGAAAAAAGCTGAAAAACAAACTTACGGGACGGCGGAAGCGGCACTCGGGTCAAGTGAGCCCACTAGCCACCAGGGATGAGGCGCAGGAGGATGCCTGCGGGTGGAGGAGGGCCTCGAACACGCAGACGGCAGCGTGGTCGTGGGGCAGAGGCAGAAGGCAGCAGGTTGGTGCTGCGGTCGTGAGGGGCGAGTTCAGGACCTGAACCAGGTCCGAACTCGCTCACTGGCGACGCGCAGCGCCAGCCATTAAGAAGGGAGGGGGGAGGGAGGAGCAGCTGGGAGACGGGAGGCGGGAGGGAGCGGCAAATGGGGGCGCGAGGGGGGCGGGGCCGCAGGGAAGCAGCGGCTGGGGTCAAGGAGCGCACAAGGGGCGAAAGGCACAGAAATCGGGCAAAAACAGTCACAAATGCAGGAAAAAACACAATATGGACACAATACTGGGATTAAATACGATCGGGGAGACAGCAATCAGGGGGGCACAATGGGGCAAAAAGCGCCGGCGGCGAGGCGCAGAAAAGCGGAAAAAAGCTGAAAAACAAACTTACGGGACGGCGGAAGCGGCACTCGGGTCAAGTGAGCCCACTAGCCACCAGGGATGAGGCGCAGGAGGATGCCTGCGGGTGGAGGAGGGCCTCGAACACGCAGACGGCAGCGTGGTCGTGGGGCAGAGGCAGAAGGCAGCAGGTTGGTGCTGCGGTCGTGAGGGGCGAGTTCAGGACCTGAACCAGGTCCGAACTCGCTCACTGGCGACGCGCAGCGCCAGCCATTAAGAAGGGAGGGGGGAGGGAGGAGCAGCTGGGAGGCGGGAGGCGGGAGGCGGGAGGCGGGAGGGAGCGGCAAATGGGGGCGCGAGGGGGGCGGGGCCGCAGGGATGCAGCGGCTGCGGTCGAGGAGCGCACAAGGGGCGAAAGGCACAGAAATCGGGCAAAACAGTCACAAATGCAGGAAAAAACACAATATGGACACAATACTGGGATTAAATACGATCGGGGAGACAGCAATCAGGGGGGCACAATGGGGCAAAAAGCGCCGGCGGCGAGGCGCAGAAAAGCGGAAAAAAGCTGAAAAACAAACTTACGGGTCGGCGGAAGCGGCACTCGGGTCAAGTGAGCCCACTAGCCACCAGGGATGAGGCGCAGGAGGATGCCTGCGGGTGGAGGAGGGCCTCGAACACGCAGACGGCAGCGTGGTCGTGGGGCAGAGGCAGAAGGCAGCAGGTTGGTGCTGCGGTCGTGAGGGGCGAGTTCAGGACCTGAACCAGGTCCGAACTCGCTCACTGGCGACGCGCAGCGCCAGCCATTAAGAAGGGAGGGGGGAGGGAGGAGCAGCTGGGAGGCGGGAGGCGGGAGGGAGCGGCAAATGGGGGCGCGAGGGGGGCGGGGCCGCAGGGAAGCAGCGGCTGGGGTCGAGGAGCGCACAAGGGGCGAAAGGCACAGAAATCGGGCAAAAACAGTCACAAATGCAGGAAAAAACACAATATGGACACAATACTGGGATTAAATACGATCGGAGACAGCAATCAGGGGGGCACAATGGGGCAAAAAGCGCCGGCGGCGAGGCGCAGAAAAGCGGAAAAAAGCTGAAAAACAAACTTACGGGACGGCGGAAGCAGCACTCGGGTCAAGTGAGCCCACTAGCCACCAGGGATGAGGCGCAGGAGGATGCCTGCGGGTGGAGGAGGGCCTCGAACACGCAGACGGCAGCGTGGTCGTGGGGCAGAGGCAGAAGGCAGCAGGTTGGTGCTGCGGTCGTGAGGGGCGAGTTCAGGACCTGAACCAGGTCCGAACTCGCTCACTGGCGACGCGCAGCGCCAGCCATTAAGAAGGGAGGGGGGAGGGAGGAGCAGCTGGGAGGCGGGAGGCGGGAGGGAGCGGCAAATGGGGGCGCGAGGGGGGCGGGGCCGCAGGGAAGCAGCGGCTGGGGTCGAGGAGCGCACAAGGGGCGAATGGCACAGAAATCGGGCAAAAACAGTCACAAATGCAGGAAAAAACACAATATGGACACAATACTGGGATTAAATACGATCGGGGAGACAGCAATCAGGGGGGCACAATGGGGCAAAAAGCGCCGGCGGCGAGGCGCAGAAAAGCGGAAAAAAGCTGAAAAACAAACTTACGGGACGGCGGAAGCGGCACTCGGGTCAAGTGAGCCCACTAGCCACCAGGGATGAGGCGCAGGAGGATGCCTGCGGGTGGAGGAGGGCCTCGAACACGCAGACGGCAGCGTGGTCGTGGGGCAGAGGCAGAAGGCAGCAGGTTGGTGCTGCGGTCGTGAGGGGCGAGTTCAGGACCTGAACCAGGTCCGAACTCGCTCACTGGCGACGCGCAGCGCCAGCCATTAAGAAGGGAGGGGGAGGGAGGAGCAGCTGGGAGGCGGGAGGCGGGAGGGAGCGGCAAATGGGGGCGCGAGGGGGGCGGGGCCGCAGGGAAGCAGCGGCTGGGGTCGAGGAGCGCACAAGGGGCGAAAGGCACAGAAATCGGGCAAAAACAGTCACAAATGCAGGAAAAAACACAATATGGACACAATACTGGGATTAAATACGATCAGGGAGACAGCAATCAGGGGGGCACAATGGGGCAAAAAGCGCCGGCGGCGAGGCGCAGAAAAGCGGAAAAAAGCTGAAAAACAAACTTACGGGACGGCGGAAGCGGCACTCGGGTCAAGTGAGCCCACTAGCCACCAGGGATGAGGCGCAGGAGGATGCCTGCGGGTGGAGGAGGGCCTCGAACACGCAGACGGCAGCGTGGTCGTGGGGCAGAGGCAGAAGGCAGCAGGTTGGTGCTGCGGTCGTGAGGGGCGAGTTCAGGACCTGAACCAGGTCCGAACTCGCTCACTGGCGACGCGCAGCGCCAGCCATTAAGAAGGGAGGGGGGAGGGGGGAGGGAGGAGCAGCTGGGAGGCGGGAGGCGGGAGGGAGCGGCAAATGGGGGGCGCGAGGGGGGCGGGGCCGCAGGGAAGCAGCGGCTGGGGTCGAGGAGCGCACAAGGGGCGAAAGGCACAGAAATCGGGCAAAAACAGTCACAAATGCAGGAAAAAACACAATATGGACACAATACTGGGATTAAATACGATCGGGGAGACAGCAATCAGGGGGGCACAATGGGGCAAAAAGCGCCGGCGGCGAGGCGCAGAAAAGCGTAAAAAAGCTGAAAAACAAACTTACGGGACGGCGGAAGCGGCACTCGGGTCAAGTGAGCCCACTAGCCACCAGGGATGAGGCGCAGGAGGATGCCTGCGGGTGGAGGAGGGCCTCGAACACGCAGACGGCAGCGTGGTCGTGGGGCAGAGGCAGAAGGCAGCAGGTTGGTGCTGCGGTCGTGAGGGGCGAGTTCAGGACCTGAACCAGGTCCGAACTCGCTCACTGGCGACGCGCAGCGCCAGCCATTAAGAAGGGAGGGGGGAGGGAGGAGCAGCTGGGAGGCGGGAGGCGGGAGGCGGGAGGGAGCGGCAAATGGGGGCGCGAGGGGGGCGGGGCCGCAGGGAAGCAGCGGCTGGGGTCGAGGAGCGCACAAGGGGCGAAAGGCACAGAAATCTGGCAAAAACAGTCACAAATGCAGGAAAAAACACAATATGGACACAATACTGGGATTAAATACGATCGGGGAGACAGCAATCAGGGGGGCACAATGGGGCAAAAAGCGCCGGCGGCGAGGCGCAGAAAAGCGGAAAAAAGCTGAAAAACAAACTTACGGGACGGCGGAAGCGGCACTTTGGTCAAGTGAGCCCACTAGCCACCAGGGATGAGGCGCAGGAGGATGCCTGCGGGTGGAGGAGGGCCTCGAACACGCAGACGGCAGTGTGGTCGTGGGGCAGAGGCAGAAGGCAGCAGGTTGGTGCTGCGGTCGTGAGGGGCGAGTTCAGGACCTGAACCAGGTCCGAACTCGCTCACTGGCGACGCGCAGCGCCAGCCATTAAGAAGGGAGGGGGGAGGGAGGAGCAGCTGGGAGACGGGAGGCGGGAGGGAGCGGCAAATGGGGGCGCGAGGGGGGCGGGGCCGCAGGGAAGCAGCGGCTGGGGTCGAGGAGCGCACAAGGGGCGAAAGGCACAGAAATCGGGCAAAAACAGTCACAAATGCAGGAAAAAACACAATATGGACACAATACTGGGATTAAATACGATCGGGAAGACAGCAATCAGGGGGGCACAATGGGGCAAAAAGCGCCGGCGGCGAGGCGCAGAAAAGCGGAAAAAAGCTGAAAAACAAACTTACGGGACGGCGGAAGCGGCACTCAGGTCAAGTGAGCCCACTAGCCACCAGGGATGAGGCGCAGGAGGATGCCTGCGGGTGGAGGAGGGCCTCGAACACGCAGACGGCAGCGTGGTCGTGGGGCAGAGGCAGAAGGCAGCAGGTTGGTGCTGTGGTCGTGAGGGGCGAGTTCAGGACCTGAACCAGGTCCGAACTCGCTCACTGGCGACGCGCAGCGCCAGCCATTAAGAAGGGAGGGGGGAGGGAGGAGCAGCTGGGAGGCGGGAGGCGGGAGGGAGCGGCAAATGGGGGCGCGAGGGGGCGGGCCGCAGGGAAGCAGCGGCTGGGGTCGAGGAGCGCACAAGGGGCGAAAGGCACAGAAATCGGGCAAAAACAGTCACAAATGCAGGAAAAAACACAATATGGACACAATACTGGGATTAAATACGATCGGGGAGACAGCAATCAGGGGGGCACAATGGGGCAAAAAGCGCCGGCGGCGAGGCGCAGAAAAGCGGAAAAAAGCTGAAAACAAACTTACGGGACGGCGGAAGCGGCACTCGGGTCAAGTGAGCCCACTAGCCACCAGGGATGAGGCGCAGGAGGATGCCTGCGGGTGGAGGAGGGCCTCGAACACGCAGACGGCAGCATGGTCGTGGGGCAGAGGCAGAAGGCAGCAGGTTGGTGCTGCGGTCGTGAGGGGCGAGTTCAGGACCTGAACCAGGTCCGAACTCGCTCACTGGCGACGCGCAGCGCCAGCCATTAAGAAGGGAGGGGGGAGGGAGGAGCAGCTGGGAGGCGGGAGGCGGGAGGGAGCGGCAAATGGGGGCGCGAGGGGGGCGGGGCCGCAGGGAAGCAGCGGCTGGGGTCGAGGAGCGCACAAGGGGCGAAAGGCACAGAAATCGGGCAAAAACAGTCACAAATGCAGGAAAAAACACAATATGGACACAATACTGGGATTAAATACGATCGGGGAGACAGCAATCAGGGGGGCACAATGGGGCAAAAAGCGCCGGCGGCGAGGCGCAGAAAAGCGGAAAAAAAGCTGAAAAACAAACTTACGGGACGGCGGAAGCGGCACTCGGGTCAAGTGAGCCCACTAGCCACCAGGGATGAGGCGCAGGAGGATGCCTGCGGGTGGAGGAGGGCCTCGAACACGCAGACGGCAGCGTGGTCGTGGGGCAGAGGCCTCACTGGCGACGCGCAGCGCCAGCCATTAAGAAGGGAGGGGGGAGGGAGGAGCAGCTGGGAGACGGGAGGCGGGAGGGAGCGGCAAATGGGGGGCGCAAGGGGGGCGGGGCCGCAGGGAAGCAGCGGCTGGGGTCGAGGAGCGCACAAGGGGCGAAAGGCACAGAAATCGGGCAAAAACAGTCACAAATGCAGGAAAAAACACAATATGGACACAATACTGGGATTAAATACGATCGGGGAGACAGCAATCAGGGGGGCACAATGGGGCAAAAAGCGCCGGCGGCGAGGCGCAGAAAAGCGGAAAAAAGCTGAAAAACAAACTTACGGGACGGCGGAAGCGGGCACTCGGGTCAAGTGAGCCCACTAGCCACCAGGGATGAGGCGCAGGAGGATGCCTGCGGGTGGAGGGAGGGCCTCGAACACGCAGACGGCAGCGTGGTCGTGGGGCAGAGGCAGAAGGCAGCAGGTTGGTGCTGCGGACGTGAGGGGCGAGTTCAGGACCTGAACCAGGTCCGAACTCGCTCACTGGCGACGCGCAGCGCCAGCCATTAAGAAGGGAGGGGGGAGGGAGGAGCAGCTGGGAGGCGGGAGGCGGGAGGGAGCGGCAAATGGGGGCGCGAGGGGGGCGAGGCCGCAGGGAAGCAGCGGCTGGGGTCGAGGAGCGCACAAGGGGCGAAAGGCACAGAAATCGGGCAAAAACAGTCACAATTGCAGGAAAAAACACAATATGGACACAATACTGGGATTAAATACGATCGGGGAGACAGCAATCAGGGTGGCACAATGGGGCAAAAAGCGCCGGCGGCGAGGCGCAGAAAAGCGGAAAAAAGCTGAAAAACAAACTTACGGGACGGCGGAAGCGGCACTCGGGTCAATGGAGCCCACTAGCCACCAGGGATTAGGCGCATGGAGGATGCCTGCGGGTGGAGGAGGGCCTCGAACACGCAGACGGCAGCGTGGTCGTGGGGCAGAGGCAGAAGGGCAGCAGGTTGGTGCTGTGGTCGTGAGGGTCGAGTTCAGGACCTGAACCAGTCCGAACTCGCTCACTGGCGACGCGCAGCGCCAGCCATTAAGAAGGGAGGGGGGAGGGAGGAGCAGCTGGGAGGCGGGAGGCGGGAGGGAGCGGCAAATGGGGGCGCGAGGGGGGCGGGCCGCAGGGAAGCAGCGGCTGGGGTCGAGGAGCGCACAAGGGGCGAAAGGCACAGAAATCGGGCAAAAAAACAGTCACAAATGCAGGAAAAAACACAATATGGACACAATACTGGGATTAAATACGATCGGGGGGAGACAGCAATCAGGGGGGCACAATGGGGCAAAAAGCGCCGGCGGCGAGGCGCAGAAAAGCGGAAAAAAGCTGAAAAACAAACTTACGGGACGGCGGAAGCGGCACTCGGGTCAAGTGAGCCCACTAGCCACCAGGGATGAGGCGCAGGAGGATGCCTGCGGGTGGAGGAGGGCCTCGAACACGCAGACGGCAGCATGGTCGTGGGGCAGAGGCAGAAGGCAGCAGGTTGGTGCTGCGGTCGTGAGGGGCGAGTTCAGGACCTGAACCAGGTCCGAACTCGCTCACTGGCGACGCGCAGCGCCAGCCATTAAGAAGGGAGGGGGGAGGGAGGAGCAGCTGGGAGGCGGGAGGCGGGAGGGAGCGGCAAATGGGGGGCGCGAGGGGGGCGGGGCCGCAGGGAAAGCAGCGGCTGGGGTCGAGGAGCGCACAAGGGGCGAAAGGCACAGAAATCGGGCAAAAACAGTCACAAATGCAGGAAAAAAACACAATATGGACACAATACTGGGATTTAAATACGATCGGGGAGACAGCAATCAGGGGGGCACAATGGGGCAAAAAGCGCCGGCGGCGAGGCGCAGAAAAGCGTAAAAAAGCTGAAAAACAAACTTACGGGACGGCGGAGAGCGGCACTCGGTGTCAAGTGAGCCCACTAGCCACCAGGGATGAGGCGCAGGAGGATGCCTGCGGGTGGAGGAGGGCCTCGAACACGCAGACGGCAGCGTGGTCGTGGGGCAGAGGCAGAAGGCAGCAGGTTGGTGCTGCGGTCGTGAGGGGCGAGTTCAGGACCTGAACCAGGTCCGAACTCGCTCACTGGCGACGCGCAGCGCCAGCCATTAAGAAGGGAGGGGGGAGGGAGGAGCAGCTGGGAGGCGGGAGGCGGGAGGCGGGAGGGAGCGGCAAATGGTGGGGCGCGAGGGGGGCGGGGGCCGCAGGGAAGCAGCGGCTGGGGTCGAGGAGCGCACAAGGGGCGAAAGGCACAGAAATCTGGCAAAAACAGTCACAAATGCAGGAAAAAACACAATATGGACACAATACTGGGATTAAATACGATCGGGAGAGACAGCAATCAGGGGGGCACAATGGGGCAAAAAGCGCCGGCGGCGAGGCCGCAGAAAAGCGGAAAAAAAGCTGAAAAACAAACTTACGGGACGGCGGAAGCGGCACTTTGGTCAAGTGAGCCACTAGCCACCAGGGATGAGGCGCAGGAGGATGCCTGCGGGTGGAGGAGGGCCTCGAACACGCAGACGGCAGTGTGGTCGTGGGGCAGAGGCAGAAGGCAGCAGGTTGGTGCTGCGGTCGTGAGGGGCGAGTTCAGGACCTGAACCAGGTCCGAACTCGCTCACTGGCGACGCGCAGCGCCAGCCATTAAGAAGGGAGGGGGGAGGGAGGAGCAGCTGGGAGACGGGAGGCGGGAGGGAGCGGCAAATGGGGGCGCGAGGGGGGCGGGGCCGCAGGGAAGCAGCGGCTGTGGTCGAGGAGCGCACAAGGGGCGAAAGGCACAGAAATCGGGCAAAAAACAGTCACAAATGCAGGAAAAAACACAATATGGACACAATACTGGGATTAAATACGATCGGGAAGACAGCAATCAGGGGGGCACAATGGGGCAAAAAGCGCCGGCGGCGAGGCGCAGAAAAGCGGAAAAAAGCTGAAAAACAAACTTACGGGACGGCGGAAGCGGCACTCAGGTCAAGTGAGCCCACTAGCCACCAGGGATGAGGCGCAGGAGGATGCCTGCGGGTGGAGGAGGGCCTCGAACACGCAGACGGCAGCGTGGTCGTGGGGCAGAGGCAGAAGGCAGCAGGTTGGTGCTGCGGTCGTGAGGGGCGAGTTCAGGACCTGAACCAGGTCCGAACTCGCTCACTGGCGACGCGCAGCGCCAGCCATTAAGAAGGGAGGGGGAGGGGGGAGGGAGGAGCAGCTGGGAGGCGGGAGGCGGGAGGGAGCGGCAAATGGGGGCGCGAGGGTGGCGGGGCCGCAGGGAAGCCGCGGCTGGGGTCGAGGAGCGCACAAGGGGCGAAAGGCACAGAAATCGGGCAAAAAACAGTCACAAATGCAGGAAAAAACACAATATGGACACAATACTGGGATTAAATACGATCGGGGAGACAGCAATCAGGAGGGCACAATGGGGCAAAAAGCGCCGGCGGCGAGGCGCAGAAAAGCGGGAAAAAAAGCTGAAAAACAAACTTACGGGACGGCGGAAGCGGCACTCGGGTCAAGTGAGCCCACTAGCCACCTGGGATGAGGCGCAGGAGGATGCCTGTGGGTGGAGGAGGGCCTCGAACACGCAGACGGCAGCGTGGTCGTGGGGCAGAGGCAGAAGGCAGCAGGTTGGTGCTGCGGTCGTGTGGGGCGAGTTCAGGACCTGAACCAGGTCCGAACTCGCTCACTGGCGACGCGCAGCGCCAGCCATTAAGAAGGGAGGGGGGAGGGAGGAGCAGCTGGGAGGCGGGAGGCGGGAGGGAGCGGCAAATGGGGGCACGTGGGGGGCGGGGCGCAGGGAAGCAGCGGCTGGGGTCGAGGAGCGCACAAGGGGCGAAAGGCACAGAAATCGGGCAAAAACAGTCACAAATGCAGGAAAAAACACAATATGGACACAATACTGGGATTAAATACGATCGGGGGAGACAGCAATCAGGGGGGCACAATGGGGCAAAAAGCGGCCGGCGGCGAGGTGCAGAAAAGCGGAAAAAAGCTGAAAAACAAACTTACGGGACGGCGGAAGCGGCACTCGGGTCAAGTGAGCCCACTAGCCACCAGGGATGAGGCGCAGGAGGATGCCTGCGGGTGGAGAAGGGCCTCGAACACGCAGACGGCAGCGTGGTCGTTGGGGCAGAGGCAGAAGGCAGCAAGTTGGTGCTGCGGTCGTGAGGGGCGAGTTCAGGACCTGAAACAGGTCCGAACTCGCTCACTGGCGACGCGCAGCGCCAGCCATTAAGAAGGGAGGGGGGAGGGAGGAGCAGCTGGGAGACGGGAGGCGGGAGGGAGCGGCAAATGGGGGCGCGAGGGGGGCGGGGCCGCAGGGAAGCAGCGGCTGGGGTCGAGGAGCGCACAAGGGGCGAAAGGCACAGAATCGGGCAAAAACAGTCACAAATGCCAGGAAAAAACACAATATGGACACAATACTGGGATTAAATACGATCGGGGAGACAGCAATCAGGGGGGCACAATGGGGCAAAAAAGCGCCGGCGGCGAGGCGCAGAAAAAAGCGGGAAGGGAAAAAGCTGAAAAACAAACTTACGGGACGGCGGAAGCGGCACTCGGGTCAAGTGAGCCCACTAGCCACCAGGGATGAGGCGCAGGAGGATGCCTGCGGGTGGAGGAGGGCCTCGAACACGCAGACGGCAGCGTGGTCGTGGGGCAGAGGCAGAAGGCAGCAGGTTGGTGCTGCGGTCGTGAGGGGCGAGTTCAGGACCTGAACCAGGTCCGAACTCGCTCACTGGCGACGCGCAGCGCCAGCCATTAAGAAGGGAGGGGGGAGGGAGGAGCAGCTGGGAGGCGGGAGGCGGGAGGGAGCGGCAAATGGGGGGCGCGAGGGGGGGCGGGGCCGCAGGGAAGCAGCGGCTGGGGTCGAGGAGCGCACAAGGGGCGAAAGGCACAGAAATCGGGCAAAAACAGTCACAAATGCAGGAAAAAACACAATATGGACACAAATACTGGGATTAAATACGATCGGGGAGACAGCAATCAGGGGGGCAACAATGGGGCAAAAAGCGCCGGCGGCGAGGCGCAGAAAAGCGGAAAAAAAGCTGAAAAACAAACTTACGGGACGGCGGGGAAGCGGCACTCGGGTCAAGTGAGCCCACTAGCCACCAGGGATGAGGCGCAGGAGGATGCCTGCGGGTGGAGGAGGGCCTCGAACACGCAGACGGCAGCGTGGTCGTGGGGCAGAGGCAGAAGGCAGCAGGTTGGTGCTGCGGTCGTGAGGGGCGAGTTCAGGACCTGAACCAGGTCCGAACTCGCTCACTGGCGACGCGCAGCGCCAGCCATTAAGAAGGGAGGGGGGAGGGAGGAGCAGCTGGGAGGCGGGAGGCGGGAAGGGAGCGGCAAATGGGGGCGCGAGGGGGGCGGGCCGCAGGGAAGCAGCGGCTGGGGTCGAGGAGCGCACAAGGGGCGAAAGGCACAGAAATCGGGCAAAAAACAGTCACAAATTGCAGGAAAAAACACAATATGGACACAATACTGGGATTAAATACGATCGGGGAGGCAGCAATCAGGGGGGCACAATGGGGCAAAAAGCGCCGGCGGCGAGGCGCAGAAAGCGGAAAAAAAGCTGAAAAACAAACTTACGGGACGGCGGAAGCGGCACTCGGGTGAAGTGAGCCCACTAGCCACCAGGGATGAGGCGCAGGAGGATGCCTGCGGGTGGAGGAGGGCCTCGAACACGCAGACGGCAGCGGTGGTCGTGGGGCAGAGGCAGAAGGCAGCAGGTTGGTGCTGCGGTCGTGAGGGGCGAGTTCAGGACCTGAACCAGGTCCGAACTCGCTCACTGGCGACGCGCAGCGCCAGCCATTAAGAAGGGAGGGGGGAGGGAGGAGCAGCTGGGAGGCGGGGAGGGAGCGGCAAATGGGGGGGCGCGAGGGGGGCGGGGCCGCAGGGAAGCAGCGGCTGGGGTCGAGGAGCGCACAAGGGCCGAAAGGCACAGAAATCGGGCAAAAACAGTCACAAATGCAGGAAAAAACACAATATGGACACAATACTGGGATTAAATACGATCGGGGAGACAGCAATCAGGGGGGCACAATGGGGCAAAAAGCGCCGGCGGCGAGGCACAGAAAAGCGGAAAAAAAGCTGAAAAAACAAACTTACGGGACGGCGGAAGCGGCATTCGGGTCAAGTGAGCCCACTAGCCACCAGGGATGAGGCGCAGGAGGATGCCTGCGGGTGGAGGAGGGCCTCGAACACGCAGACGGCAGCGTTGGTCGTGGGGCAGAGGCAGAAGGCAGCAGGTTGGTGCTGCGGTCGTGAGGGGCGAGTTCAGGACCTGAACCAGGTCCGAACTCGCTCACTGGCGACGCGCAGCGCCAGCCATTAAGAAGGGAGGGGGGAGGGAGGAGCAGCTGGGAGGCGGGAGGGAGCGGCAAATGGGGGCGCGAGGGGGGCGGGGCCGCAGGGAAGCAGCGGCTGGGGTCGAGGAGCGCACAAGGGGCGAAAGGCACAGAAATCGGGCAAAAAACAGTCCACAAATGCAGGAAAAACACAATATGGACACAATACTGGGATTAAATACGATTGGGGAGACAGCAATCAGGGGGGCACAATGGGGCAAAAAGCGCCGGCGGCGAGGCGCAGAAAAGCGGAAAAAAGCTGAAAAACAAACTTACGGGACGGCGGAAGTGGCACTCGGGTCAAGTGAGCCCACTAGCCACCAGGGATGAGGCGCAGGAGGATGCCTGCGGGTGGAGGAGGGCCTCGAACACGCAGACGGCAGCGTGGTCGTGGGGCAGAGGCAGAAGGCAGCAGGTTGGTGCTGCGGTCGTGAGGGGCGAGTTCAGGACCTGAACCAGGTCCGAACTCGCTCACTGGCGACGCGCAGCGCCAGCCATTAAGAAGGGAGGGGGGAGGGGAGGAGCAGCTGGGAGGCGGGAGGGAGCGGCAAATGGGGGCGCGAGGGGGGCGAGGGCCGCAGGGGAAGCAGCGGCTGGGGTCGAGGAGCGCACAAGGGGCGAAAGGCACAGAAATCGGGCAAAAACAGTCACAAATGCAGGAAAAAACACAATATGGACACAATACTGGGATTAAATACGATCGGGGAGACAGCAATCAGGGGGGCACAATGGGGCAAAAAGCGCCGGGCGGCGAGGCGCAGAAAAGCGGAAAAAAGCTGAAAAACAAACTTACGGACGGCGGGGAAGCGGCACTCGGGTCAAGTGAGCCCACTAGCCACCAGGGATGAGGCGCAGGAGGATGCCTGCGGGTGGAGGGAGGGCCTCGAACACGCAGACGGCAGCGTGGTCGTGGGGCAGAGGCAGAAGGCAGCAGGTTGGTGCTGCGGTCGTGAGGGGCGAGTTCAGGACCTGAAACAGGTCCCGAACTCGCTCACTGGCGACGCGCAGCGCCAGCCATTAAGAAGGGAGGGGGGAGGGAGGAGCAGCTGGGAGGCGGGAGGCGGGAGGGGAGCGGCAAATGGGGGCGCGAGGGGGGCGGGGCCGCAGGGAAGCAGTGGCTGGGGTCGAGGAGCGCACAAGGGGCGAAAGGCACAGAAATCGGGCAAAAACAGTCACAAATGCAGGAAAAAACACAATATGGACACAATACTGGGATTAAATACGATCGGGGAGACAGCAATCAGGGGGGCACAATGGGGCAAAAAGCGCCGGCGGCGAGGCGCAGAAAAGCGGAAAAAAGCTGAAAAACAAACTTACGGGACGGCGGAAGCGGCACTCGGGTCAAGTGAGCCCACTAGCCACCAGGGGATGAGGCGCAGGAGGATGCCTGCGGGTGGAGGAGGGCCTCGAACACGCAGACGGCAGCGTGGTCGTGGGGCAGAGGCAGAAGGCAGCAGGTTGGTGCTGCGGTCGTGAGGGGCGAGTTCAGGACCTGAACCAGGTCCGAACTCGCTCACTGGCGACGCGCAGCGCCAGCCATTAAGAAGGGAGGGGGAGGGGGGGAGGGAGGAGCAGCTGGGAGGCGGGAGGCGGGAGGGAGCGGCAAATGGGGGCGCGAGGGGGGCGGGCCGCAGGGAAGCAGCGGCTGGGGTCGAGGAGCGCACAAGGGCGAAAGGCACAGAAATCGGGCAAAAAACAGTCACAAATGCAGGAAAAAAACACAATATGGACACAATACTGGGATTAAATTACGATCGGGGAGACAGCAATCAGGGGGGCACAATGGGGCAAAAAGCTGCCGGCGGCGAGGCGCAGAAAAGCGGAAAAAAGCTGAAAAACAAACTTACGGGACGGCGGAAGCGGCACTCGGGTCAAGTGAGCCCACTAGCCACCAGGGATGAGGCGCAGGAGGATGCCTGCGGGTGGAGGAGGGCCTCGAACTCGCAGACGGCAGCGTGGTCGTGGGGCAGAGGCAGAAGGCAGCAGGTTGGTGCTGTGGTCGTGAGGGGCGAGTTCAGGACCTGAACCAGGTCCGAACTCGCTCACTGGCGACGCGCAGCGCCAGCCATTAAGAAGGGAGGGGGGGGGAGGGAGGAGCAGCTGGGAGGCGGGAGGCGGGAGGGGAGCGGCAAATGGGGGCGCGAGGGGGGGCGGGGCCGCAGGGAAGCAGCGGCTGGGGTCGAGGAGCGCACAAGGGGCGAAAGGCACAGAAATCGGGCAAAAACAGTCACAAATGCAGGAAAAAACACAATATGGACACAATACTGGGATTAAATACGATCGGGGAGGACAGCAATCAGGGGGGCACAATGGGGCAAAAAGCGCCGGCGGCGAGGCGCAGAAAAGCAGAAAAAAGCTGAAAAACAAACTTACGGGACGGCGGGAAGCGGCACTCGGGTCAAGTGAGCCCACTAGCCACCAGGGATGAGGCGCAGGAGGATGCCTGCGGGTGGAGGAGGGCCTCGAACACGCAGACGGGCAGGCGTGGTCGTGGGGCAGAGGCAGAAGGCAGCAGGTTGGTGCTGCGGTCGTGAGGGCGAGTTCAGGACCTGAACCAGGTCCGAACTCGCTCACTGGCGACGCGCAGCGCCAGCCATTAAGAAGGGAGGGGGGAGGGAGGAGCAGCTGGGAGGCGGGAGGCGGGAGGGAGCGGCAAATGGGGGCGCGAGGGGGGCGGGGCCGCAGGGAAGCAGTGGCTGGGGTCGAGGAGCGCACAAGGGGCGAAAGGCACAGAAATCGGGCAAAAACAGTCACAAATGCAGGAAAAAACACAATATGGACACAATACTGGGATTAAATACGATCGGGGAGACAGCAATCAGGGGGGCACAATGGGGCAAAAAGCGCCGGCGGCGAGGCGCAGAAAAGCGGAAAAAAGCTGAAAAACAAACTTACGGGACGGCGGAAGCGGCACTCGGGTCAAGTGAGCCCACTAGCCACCAGGGATGAGGCGCAGGAGGATGCCTGCGGGTGGAGGAGGGCCTCGAACACGCAGACGGCAGCGTGGTCGTGGGGCAGAGGCAGAAGGCAGCAGGTTGGTGCTGCGGTCGTGAGGGGCGAGTTCAGGACCTGAACCAGGTCCGAACTCGCTCACTGGCGACGCGCAGCGCCAGCCATTAAGAAGGGAGGGGAGGGGGAGGGAGGAGCAGCTGGGAGGCGGGAGGCGGGAGGGAGCGGCAAATGGGGGCGCGAGGGGGGCGGGCCGCAGGGAAGCAGCGGCTGGGGTCGAGGAGCGCACAAGGGGCGAAAGGCACAGAAATCGGGCAAAAAACAGTCACAAATGCAGGAAAAAACACAATATGGACACAATACTGGGATTAAATACGATCGGGGAGACAGCAATCAGGGGGGCACAATGGGGCAAAAAGCGCCGGCGGCGAGTGCGCAGAAAAGCGGAAAAAAGCTGAAAAACAAACTTACGGGACGGCGGAAGCGGCACTCGGGTCAAGTGAGCCCACTAGCCACCAGGGATGAGGCGCAGGAGGATGCCTGCGGGTGGAGGAGGGCCTCGAACTCGCAGACGGCAGCGTGGTCGTGGGGCAGAGGCAGAAGGCAGCAGGTTGGTGCTGTGGTCGTGAGGGGCGAGTTCAGGACCTGAACCAGGTCCGAACTCGCTCACTGGCGACGCGCAGCGCCAGCCATTAAGAAGGGAGGGGGGAGGGAGGAGCAGCTGGGAGGCGGGAGGCGGGAGGGAGCGGCAAATGGTGGGCGCGAGGGGGGGCGGGGCCGCAGGGAAGCAGCGGCTGGGGTCGAGGGAGCGCACAAGGGGCGAAAGGCACAGAAATCGGGCAAAAACAGTCACAAATGCAGGAAAAAACACAATATGGACACAATACTGGGATTAAATACGATCGGGGAGACAGCAATCAGGGGGGCACAATGGGGCAAAAAGCGCCGGCGGCGAGGCGCAGAAAAGCAGAAAAAAGCTGAAAAACAAACTTACGGGACGGCGGAAGCGGCACTCGGGTCAAGTGAGCCCACTAGCCACCAGGGATGAGGCGCAGGAGGATGCCTGCGGGTGGAGGAGGGCCTCGAACACGCAGACGGCAGCGTGGTCGTGGGGCAGAGGCAGAAGGCAGCAGGTTGGTGCTGCGGTCGTGAGGGGCGAGTTCAGGACCTGAACCAGGTCCGAACTCGCTCACTGGCGACGCGCAGCGCCAGCCATTAAGAAGGGAGGGGGGAGGGAGGAGCAGCTGGGAGGCGGGAGGCGGGAGGGGAGCGGCAAATGGGGGCGCGAGGGGGGCGGGGCCGCAGGGAAGCAGCGGCTGGGTCGAGGAGTGCACAAGGGGCGAAAGGCACAGAAATCGGGCAAAAACAGTCACAAATGCAGGAAAAAACACAATATGGACACAATACTGGGATTTAAATACGATCGGGGAGACAGCAATCAGGGGGGCACAATGGGGCAAAAAGCGCCGGCGGCGAGGCGCAGAAAAGCGGAAAAAAGCTGAAAAACAAACTTACGGGACGGCGGAAGCGGCACTCGGGTCAAGTGAGCCCACTAGCCACCAGGGATGAGGCGCAGGAGGATGCCTGCGGGTGGAGGAGGGCCTCGAACACGCAGACGGCAGCGTGGTCGTGGGGCAGAGGCAGAAGGCAGCAGGTTGGTGCTGCGGTCGTGAGGGGCGAGTTCAGGACCTGAACCAGGTCCGAACTCGCTCACTGGTGACGCGCAGCGCCAGCCATTAAGAAGGGAGGGGGGAGGGAGGAGCAGCTGGGAGGCGGGAGGCGGGAGGGAGCGGCAAATGGGGGCGCGAGGGGGGCGGGGCCGCAGGGAAGCAGCGGCTGGGGTCGAGGAGCGCACAAGGGGCGAAAGGCACAGAAATCGGGCAAAAACAGTCACAAGGAAAAAACACAATATGGACACAATACCGGGATTAAATACGATCGGGGAGACAGCAATCAGGGGGGCACAATGGGGCAAAAAGCGCCGGCGGCGAGGTGCAGAAAAGCGGAAAAAAGCTGAAAAACAAACTTACGGGACGGCGGAAGCGGCACTCGGGTCAAGTGAGCCCACTAGCCACCAGGGATGAGGCGCAGGAGGATGCCTGCGGGTGGAGGAGGGCCTCGAACACGCAGACGGCAGCGTGGTCGTGGGGCAGAGGCAGAAGGCAGCAGGTTGGTGCTGCGGTCGTGAGGGGCGAGTTCAGGACCTGAACCAGGTCCGAACTCGCTCACTGGTGACGCGCAGCGCCAGCCATTAAGAAGGGAGGGGGGAGGGAGGAGCAGCTGGGAGGCGGGAGGCGGGAGGGAGCGGCAAATGGGGGCGCGAGGGGGGCGGGGCCGCAGGGAAGCAGCGGCTGGGGGTCGAGGAGCGCACAAGGGGCGAAAGGCACAGAAATCGGGCAAAAACAGTCACAAATGCAGGAAAAAAACACAATATGGACACAATACTGGGATTAAATACGATCGGGGAGACAGCAATCAGGGGGGCACAATGGGCAAAAAGCGCTGGCGGCGAGGCGCAGAAAAGCGGAAAAAAGCTGAAAAACAAACTTACGGGACGGCGGAAGCGGCACTCGGGTCAAGTGAGCCCACTAGCCACCAGGGATGAGGCGCAGGAGGATGCCTGCGGGTGGAGGAGGGCCTCGAACACGCAGACGGCAGCATGGTCGTGGGGCAGAGGCAGAAGGCAGCAGGTTGGTGCTGCGGTCGTGAGGGGCGAGTTCAGGACCTGAACCAGGTCCGAACTCGCTCACTGGCGACGCGCAGCGCCAGCCATTAAGAAGGGAGGGGGGAGGGAGGAGCAGCTGGGAGGCGGGAGGCGGGAGGGAGCGGCAAATGGGGGCGCGAGGGGGGGCGGGGCCGCAGGGAAGCAGCGGCTGGGGTCGAGGAGCGCACAAGGGGCGAAAGGCACAGAAATCGGGCAAAAACAGTCACAAATGCAGGAAAAAACACAATATGGACACAATACTGGGATTAAATACGATCGGGGAGACAGCAATCAGGGTGGCACAATGGGGCAAAAAGCGCCGGCGGCGAGGCGCAGAAAAGCGGAAAAAAGCTGAAAAACAAACTTACGGGACGGCGGAAGCGGCACTCGGGTCAAGTGAGCCCACTAGCCACCAGGGATGAGGCGCAGGAGTCTGCCTGCGGGTGGAGGAGGGCCTCGAACACGCAGACGGCAGCGTGGTCGTGGGGCAGAGGCAGAAGGCAGCAGGTTGGTGCTGCGGTCGTGAGGGGCGAGTTCAGGACCTGAACCAGGTCCGAACTCGCTCACTGGCGACGCGCAGCGCCAGCCATTAAGAAGGGAGGGGGGAGGGAGGAGCAGCTGGGAGGCGGGAGGCGGGAGGGAGCGGCAAATGGGGGCACGAGGGGGGCGGGGCCGCAGGGAAGCAGCGGCTGGGGTCGAGGGAGCGCACAAGGGGCGAAAGGCACAGAAATCGGGCAAAAAACAGTCACAAATGCAGGAAAAAACACAATATGGACACAATACTGGGATTAAATACGATCGGGGAGACAGCAATCAGGGGGGCACAATGGGGCAAAAAGCGCCGGCGGCGAGGCGCAGAAAAGCGGAAAAAAGCTGAAAAACAAACTTACGGGATGGCGGAAGCGGCACTCGGGTCAAGTGAGCCCACTAGCCACCAGGGATGAGGCGCAGGAGGATGCCTGCGGGTGGAGGAGGGCCTCGAACACGCAGACGGCAGCGTGGTCGTGGGGGCAGAGGCAGAAGGCAGCAGGTTGGTGCTGCGGTCGTGAGGGGCGAGTTCAGGACCTGAACCAGGTCCGAACTCGCTCACTGGCGACGCGCAGCGCCAGCCATTAAGAAGGGAGGGGGGAGGGAGGAGCAGCTGGGAGACGGGAGGCGGGAGGGAGCGGCAAATGGGGGGCGCGAGGGGGGCGGGGCCGCAGGGAAGCAGCGGCTGGGGTCGAGGAGCGCACAAGGGGCGAAAGGCACAGAAATCGGGCAAAAACAAGTCACAAATGCAGGAAAAAACACAATATGGACACAATACTGGGATTAAATACGATCGGGGAGACAGCAATCAGGGGGGCACAATGGGGCAAAAAGCGCCGGCGGCGAGGCGCAGAAAAGCGGAAAAAAGCTGAAAAACAAACTTACGGGACGGCGGAAGCGGCACTCGGGTCAAGTGAGCCCACTAGCCACCAGGGATGAGGCGCAGGAGGATGCCTGCGGGTGGAGGAGGGCCTCGAACACGCAGACGGCAGCGTGGTCGTGGGGCAGAGGCAGAAGGCAGCAGGTTAGTGCTGCGGTCGTGAGGGGCGAGTTCAGGACCTGAACCAGGTCCGAACTCGCTCACTGGCGACGCGCAGCGCCAGCCATTAAGAAGGGAGGGGGGAGGGAGGAGCAGCTGGGAGGCGGGAGGCGGGAGGGAGCGGCAAATGGGGGCGCGAGGGGGGCGGGGCCGCAGGGAAGCAGCGGCTGGGGTCGAGGAGCGCACAAGGGGCGAAAGGCACAGAAATCGGGCAAAAACAGTCACAAATGCAGGAAAAAACACAATATGGACACAATACTGGGATTAAATACGATCGGGGAGACAGCAATCAGGGGGGCACAATGGGGCAAAAAGCGCCGGCGGCGAGGCGCAGAAAAGCGGAAAAAAGCTGAAAAACAAACTTACGGGACGGCGGAAGCGGCACTCGGGTCAAGTGAGCCCACTAGCCACCAGGGATGAGGCGCAGGAGGATGCCTGCGGGTGGAGGAGGGCCTCGAACACGCAGACGGCAGCGTGGTCGTGGGGCAGAGGCAGAAGGCAGCAGGTTGGTGCTGCGGTCGTGAGGGGCGAGTTCAGGACCTGAACCAGGTCCGAACTCGCTCACTGGCGACGCGCAGCGCCAGCCATTAAGAAGGGAGGGGGGAGGGAGGAGCAGCTGGGAGGCGGGAGGCGGGAGGGAGCGGCAAATGGGGGCGCGAGGGGGGCGGGGCCGCAGGGAAGCAGCGGCTGGGGTCGAGGAGCGCACAAGGGGCGAAAGGCACAGAAATCGGGCAAAAACAGTCACAAATGCAGGAAAAAACACAATATGGACACAATACTGGGATTAAATACGATCGGGGAGACAGCAATCAGGGGGGCACAATGGGGCAAAAAGCGCCGGCGGCGAGGCGCAGAAAAGCGGAAAAAAGCTGAAAAACAAACTTACGGGACGGCGGAAGCAGGCACTCGGGTCAAGTGAGCCCACTAGCCACCAGGGATGAGGCGCAGGAGGATGCCTGCGGGTGGAGGAGGGCCTCGAACACGCAGACGGCAGCGTGGTCGTGGGGCAGAGGCAGAAGGCAGCAGGTTGGTGCTGCGGTCGTGAGGGGCGAGTTCAGGACCTGAACCAGGTCCGAACTCGCTCACTGGCGACGCGCAGCGCCAGCCATTAAGAAGGGAGGGGGGAGGGAGGAGCAGCTGGGAGGCGGGAGGCGGGAGGGAGCGGCAAATGGTGGGCGCGAGGGGGGGCGGGGCCGCAGGGAAGCAGCGGCTGGGGTCGAGGAGCGCACAAGGGGCGAAAGGCACAGAAATCGGGCAAAAACAGTCACAAATGCAGGAAAAAAACACAATATGGACACAATACTGGGATTAAATACGATCGGGGAGACAGCAATCAGGGGGGCACAATGGGGCAAAAAGCGCCGGCGGCGAGGCGCAGAGAAAGCGGAAAAAAGCTGAAAAACAAACTTACGGGTCGGCGGAAGCGGCACTCGGGTCAAGTGAGCCCACTAGCCACCAGGGATGAGGCGCAGGAGGATGCCTGCGGGTGGAGGAGGGCCTCGAACACGCAGACGGCAGCGTGGTCGTGGGGCAGAGGCAGAAGGCAGCAGGTTGGTGCTGCGGTCGTGAGGGGCGAGTTCAGGACCTGAACCAGGTCCGAACTCGCTCACTGGCGACGCGCAGCGCCAGCCATTAAGAAGGGAGGGGGGGAGGGAGGAGCAGCTGGGAGGCGGGGAGGCGGGAGGGAGCGGCAAATGGGGGGCGCGAGGGGGGCGGGGCCGCAGGGAAGCAGCGGCTGGGGTCGAGGAGCGCACAAGGGGCGAAAGGCACAGAAATCGGGCAAAAACAGTCACAAATGCAGGAAAAAAACACAATATGGACACAATACTGGGATTAAATACGATCGGGGAGACAGCAATCAGGGGGGCACAATGGGGCAAAAAGCGCCGGCGGCGAGGCGCAGAAAAGCGGAAAAAAGCTGAAAAACAAACTTACGGGACGGCGGAAGCGGCACTCGGGTCAAGTGAGCCCACTAGCCACCAGGGATGAGGCGCAGGAGGATGCCTGCGGGTGGAGGAGGGCCTCGAACACGCAGACGGCAGCGTGGTCGTGGGGCAGAGGCAGAAGGCAGCAGGTTGGTGCTGCGGTCGTGAGGGGCGAGTTCAGGACCTGAACCAGGTCCGAACTCGCTCACTGGCGACGCGCAGCGCCAGCCATTAAGAAGGGAGGGGGGAGGGAGGAGCAGCTGGGAGGCGGGAGGCGGGGAGGGAGCGGCAAATGGGGGCGCGAGGGGGGGCGGGGCCGCAGGGAAGCAGCGGCTGGGGTCGAGGAGCGCACAAGGGGCGAAAGGCACAGAAATCGGGCAAAAACAGTCACAAATGCAGGAAAAAAACACAATATGGACACAATACTGGGATTAAATACGATCGGGGAGGCAGCAATCAGGGGGGCACAATGGGGCAAAAAGCGCCGGCGGCGAGGCGCAGAAAAGCGGAAAAAAAGCTGAAAAACAAACTTACGGGACGGCGGAAGCGGCACTCGGGTGAAGTGAGCCCACTAGCCACCAGGGATGAGGCGCAGGAGGATGCCTGCGGGTGGAGGAGGGCCTCGAACACGCAGACGGCAGCGTGGTCGTGGGGCAGAGGCAGAAGGCAGCAGGTTGGTGCTGCGGTCGTGAGGGGCGAGTTCAGGACCTGAACCAGGTCCGAACTCGCTCACTGGCGACGCGCAGCGCCAGCCATTAAGAAGGGAGGGGGGAGGGAGGAGCAGCTGGGAGGCGGGAGGCGGGAGGGAGCGGCAAAATGGGGGCGCGAGGGGGGGCGGGCCGCAGGGAAGCAGCGGCTGGAGTCGAGGAGCGCACAAGGGGCGAAAGGCACAGAATCGGGCAAAAACAGTCACAAATGCAGGAAAAAACACAATATGGACACAATACTGGGATTAAATACGATCGGGGAGACAGCAATCAGGGGGGCACAATGGGGCAAAAAGCGCCGGCGGCGAGGCGCAGAAAAGCGGAAAAAAGCTGAAAAACAAACTTACGGGACGGCGGAAGCGGCACTTTGGTCAAGTGAGCCCACTAGCCACCAGGGATGAGGCGCAGGAGGATGCCTGCGGGTGGAGGAGGGCCTCGAACACGCAGACGGCAGTGTGGTCGTGGGGCAGAGGCAGAAGGCAGCAGGTTGGTGCTGCGGTCGTGAGGGGCGAGTTCAGGACCTGAACCAGGTCCGAACTCGCTCACTGGCGACGCGCAGCGCCAGCCATTAAGAAGGGAGGGGGGAGGGAGGAGCAGCTGGGAGACGGGAGGCGGGAGGGAGCGGCAAATGGGGGCGCGAGGGGGGCGGGGCCGCAGGGAAGCAGCGGCTGGGGTCGAGGAGCGCACAAGGGGCGAAAGGCACAGAAATCGGGCAAAAACAGTCACAAATGCAGGAAAAAACACAATATGGACACAATACTGGGATTAAATACGATCGGGGAAGACAGCAATCAGGGGGGCACAATGGGGCAAAAAGCGCCGGCGGCGAGGCGCAGAAAAGCGGAAAAAAGCTGAAAAACAAACTTACGGGACGGCGGAAGCGGCACTCAGGTCAAGTGAGCCCACTAGCCACCAGGGATGAGGCGCAGGAGGATGCCTGCGGGTGGAGGAGGGCCTCGAACACGCAGACGGCAGCGTGGTCGTGGGGCAGAGGCAGAAGGCAGCAGGTTGGTGCTGTGGTCGTGAGGGGCGAGTTCAGGACCTGAACCAGGTCCGAACTCGCTCACTGGCGACGCGCAGCGCCAGCCATTAAGAAGGGAGGGGGGAGGGAGGAGCAGCTGGGAGACGGGAGGCGGGAGGGAGCGGCAAATGGGGGCGCGAGGGGGGCGGGGCCGCAGGGAAGCAGCGGCTGGGGTCGAGGGGCGCACAAGGGGCGAAAGGCACAGAAATCGGGCAAAAACAGTCACAAATGCAGGAAAAAACACAATATGGACACAATACTGGGATTAAATACGATCGGGGAGACAGCAATCAGGGGGGCACAATGGGGCAAAAAGCGCCGGCGGCGAGGCGCAGAAAAGCGGAAAAAAGCTGAAAAACAAACTTACGGGACGGCGGAAGCGGCACTCAGGTCAAGTGAGCCCACTAGCCACCAGGGATGAGGCGCAGGAGGATGCCTGCGGGTGGAGGAGGGCCTCGAACACGCAGACGGCAGCATGGTCGTGGGGCAGAGGCAGAAGGCAGCAGGTTGGTGCTGCGGTCGTGAGGGGCGAGTTCAGGACCTGAACCAGGTCCGAACTCGCTCACTGGCGACGCGCAGCGCCAGCCATTAAGAAGGGAGGGGGGAGGGAGGAGCAGCTGGGAGGCGGGAGGCGGGAGGGAGCGGCAAATGGGGGCGCGAGGGGGGCGGGGGCCGCAGGGAAGCAGCGGCTGGGGTCGAGGAGCGCACAAGGGGCGAAAGGCACAGAAATCGGGCAAAAACAGTCACAAATGCAGGAAAAAACACAATATGGACACAATACTGGGATTAAATACGATCGGGGAGACAGCAATCAGGGGGGCACAATGGGGCAAAAAGCGCCGGCGGCGAGGCGCAGAAAAGCGGAAAAAAGCTGAAAAACAAACTTGCGGGACGGCGGAAGCGGCACTCGGGTCAAGTGAGCCCACTAGCCACCAGGGATGAGGCGCAGGAGGATGCCTGCGGGTGGAGGAGGGCCTCGAAAACGCAGGCGGCAGCGTGGTCGTGGGGCAGAGGCAGAAGGCAGCAGGTTGGTGCTGCGGTCGTGAGGGGCGAGTTCAGGACCTGAACCAGGTCCGAACTCGCTCACTGGCGACAATCAGCAGCGCCAGCCATTAAGAAGGGAGGGGGGAGGGAGGAGCAGCTGGGAGACGGGAGGCGGGAGGGAGCGGCAAATGGGGGCGCAAGGGGGGCGGGGCCGCAGGGAAGCAGCGGCTGGGGTCGAGGAGCGCACAAGGGGCGAAAGGCACAGAAATCGGGCAAAAACAGTCACAAATGCAGGAAAAAACACAATATGGACACAATACTGGGATTAAATACGATCGGGGAGACAGCAATCAGGGGGGCACAATGGGGCAAAAAGCGCCGGCGGCGAGGCGCAGAAAAGCGGAAAAAAGCTGAAAAACAAACTTACGGGACGGCGGAAGCGGCACTCGGGTCAAGTGAGCCCACTAGCCACCAGGGATGAGGCGCAGGAGGATGCCTGCGGGTGGAGGAGGGCCTCGAACACGCAGACGGCAGCGTGGTCGTGGGGCAGAGGCAGAAGGCAGCAGGTTGGTGCTGCGGACGTGAGGGGCGAGTTCAGGACCTGAACCAGGTCCGAACTCGCTCACTGGCGACGCGCAGCGCCAGCCATTAAGAAGGGAGGGGGGAGGGAGGAGCAGCTGGGAGGCGGGAGGCGGGAGGGAGCGGCAAATGGGGGCGCGAGGGGGGCGGGGCCGCAGGGAAGCAGCGGCTGGGGTCGAGGAGCGCACAAGGGGCGAAAGGCACAGAAATCGGGCAAAAACAGTCACAATTGCAGGAAAAAACACAATATGGACACATTACTGGGATTAAATACGATCGGGGAGACAGCAATCAGGAGGGCACAATGGGGCAAAAAGCGCCGGCGGCGAGGCGCAGAAAAGCGGAAAAAAGCTGAAAAACAAACTTACGGGACGGCGGAAGCGGCACTCGGGTCAAGTGAGCCCACTAGCCACCAGGGATGAGGCGCAGGAGGATGCCTGTGGGTGGAGGAGGGCCTCGAACACGCAGACGGCAGCGTGGTCGTGGGGCAGAGGCAGAAGGCAGCAGGTTGGTGCTGCGGTCGTGAGGGGCGAGTTCAGGACCTGAACCAGGTCCGAACTCGCTCACTGGCGACGCGCAGCGCCAGCCATTAAGAAGGGAGGGGGGAGGGAGGAGCAGCTGGGAGGCGGGAGGCGGGAGGGAGCGGCAAATGGGGGCACGAGGGGGGCGGGGCCGCAGGGAAGCAGCGGCTCGGGTCGAGGAGCGCACAAGGGGCGAAAGGCACAGAAATCGGGCAAAAACAGTCACAAATGCAGGAAAAAACACAATATGGACACAATACTGGGATTAAATACGATCGGGGAGACAGCAATCAGGGTGGCACAATGGGGCAAAAAGCGCCGGCGGCGAGGCGCAGAAAAGCGGAAAAAAGCTGAAAAACAAACTTACGGGACGGCGGAAGCGGCACTCGGGTCAAGTGAGCCCACTAGCCACCAGGGATGAGGCGCAGGAGGATGCCTGTGGGTGGAGGAGGGCCTCGAACACGCAGACGGCAGCGTGGTCGTGGGGCAGAGGCAGAAGGCAGCAGGTTGGTGCTGCGGTCGTGAGGGGCGAGTTCAGGACCTGAACCAGGTCCGAACTCGCTCACTGGCGACGCGCAGCGCCAGCCATTAAGAAGGGAGGGGGGAGGGAGGAGCAGCTGGGAGGCGGGAGGCGGGAGGGAGCGGCAAATGGGGGCACGAGGGGGGCGGGGCCGCAGGGAAGCAGCGGCTGGGGTCGAGGAGCGCACAAGGGGCGAAAGGCACAGAAATCGGGCAAAAACAGTCACAAATGCAGGAAAAAACACAATATGGACACAATACTGGGATTAAATACGATCGGGGAGACAGCAATCAGGGGGGCACAATGGGGCAAAAAGCGCCGGCGGCGAGGCGCAGAAAAGCGGAAAAAAGCTGAAAAACAAACTTACGGGACGGCGGAAGCGGCACTCGGGTCAAGTGAGCCCACTAGCCACCAGGGATGAGGCGCAGGAGGATGCCTGCGGGTGGAGGAGGGCCTCGAACACGCAGACGGCAGCGTGGTCGTGGGGCAGAGGCAGAAGGCAGCAAGTTGGTGCTGCGGTCGTGAGGGGCGAGTTCAGGACCTGAACCAGGTCCGAACTCGCTCACTGGCGACGCGCAGCGCCAGCCATTAAGAAGGGAGGGGGGAGGGAGGAGCAGCTGGGAGACGGGAGGCGGGAGGGAGCGGCAAATGGGGGCGCGAGGGGGGCGGGGCCGCAGGGAAGCAGCGGCTGGGGTCGAGGAGCGCACAAGGGGCGAAAGGCACAGAAATCGGGCAAAAACAGTCACAAATGCAGGAAAAAACACAATATGGACACAATACTGGGATTAAATACGATCGGGGAGACAGCAATCAGGGGGGCACAATGGGGCAAAAAGCGCCGGCGGCGAGGCGCAGAAAAGCGGAAAAAAGCTGAAAAACAAACTTACGGGACGGCGGAAGCGGCACTCGGGTCAAGTGAGCCCACTAGCCACCAGGGATGAGGCGCAGGAGGATGCCTGCGGGTGGAGGAGGGCCTCGAACACGCAGACGGCAGCGTGGTCGTGGGGCAGAGGCAGAAGGCAGCAGGTTGGTGCTGCGGTCGTGAGGGGCGAGTTCAGGACCTGAACCAGGTCCGAACTCGCTCACTGGCGACGCGCAGCGCCAGCCATTAAGAAGGGAGGGGGGAGGGAGGAGCAGCTGGGAGGTGGGAGGCGGGAGGGAGCGGCAAATGGGGGCGCGAGGGGGGCGGGGCCGCAGGGAAGCAGCGGCTGGGGTCGAGGAGCGCACAAGGGGCGAAAGGCACAGAAATCGGGCAAAAACAGTCACAAATGCAGGAAAAAACACAATATGGACACAATACTGGGATTAAATACGATCGGGGAGACAGCAATCAGGGGGGCACAATGGGGCAAAAAGCGCCGGCGGCGAGGCGCAGAAAAGCGGAAAAAAGCTGAAAAACAAACTTACGGGACGGCGGAAGCGGCACTCGGGTCAAGTGAGCCCACTAGCCACCAGGGATGAGGCGCAGGAGGATGCCTGCGGGTGGAGGAGGGCCTCGAACACGCAGACGGCAGCGTGGTCGTGGGGCAGAGGCAGAAGGCAGCAGGTTGGTGCTGCGGTCGTGAGGGGCGAGTTCAGGACCTGAACCAGGTCCGAACTCGCTCACTGGCGACGCGCAGCGCCAGCCATTAAGAAGGGAGGGGGGAGGGAGGAGCAGCTGGGAGGCGGGAGGCGGGAGGGAGCGGCAAATGGGGGCGCGAGGGGGGCGGGGCCGCAGGGAAGCAGCGGCTGGGGTCGAGGAGCGCACAAGGGGCGAAAGGCACAGAAATCGGGCAAAAACAGTCACAAATGCAGGAAAAAACACAATATGGACACAATACTGGGATTAAATACGATCGGGGAGGCAGCAATCAGGGGGGCACAATGGGGCAAAAAGCGCCGGCGGCGAGGCGCAGAAAAGCGGAAAAAAGCTGAAAAACAAACTTACGGGACGGCGGAAGCGGCACTCGGGTGAAGTGAGCCCACTAGCCACCAGGGATGAGGCGCAGGAGGATGCCTGCGGGTGGAGGAGGGCCTCGAACACGCAGACGGCAGCGTGGTCGTGGGGCAGAGGCAGAAGGCAGCAGGTTGGTGCTGCGGTCGTGAGGGGCGAGTTCAGGACCTGAACCAGGTCCGAACTCGCTCACTGGCGACGCGCAGCGCCAGCCATTAAGAAGGGAGGGGGGAGGGAGGAGCAGCTGGGAGGCGGGAGGCGGGAGGGAGCGGCAAATGGGGGCGCGAGGGGGGCGGGGCCGCAGGGAAGCAGCGGCTGGGGTCGAGGAGCGCACAAGGGGCGAAAGGCACAGAAATCGGGCAAAAACAGTCACAAATGCAGGAAAAAACACAATATGGACACAATACTGGGATTAAATACGATCGGGGAGACAGCAATCAGGGGGGCACAATGGGGCAAAAAGCGCCGGCGGCGAGGCGCAGAAAAGCGGAAAAAAGCTGAAAAACAAACTTACGGGACGGCGGAAGCGGCACTCGGGTCAAGTGAGCCCACTAGCCACCAGGGATGAGGCGCAGGAGGATGCCTGCGGGTGGAGGAGGGCCTCGAACACGCAGACGGCAGCGTGGTCGTGGGGCAGAGGCAGAAGGCAGCAGGTTGGTGCTGCGGTCGTGAGGGGCGAGTTCAGGACCTGAACCAGGTCCGAACTCGCTCACTGGCGACGCGCAGCGCCAGCCATTAAGAAGGGAGGGGGGAGGGAGGAGCAGCTGGGAGGCGGGAGGCGGGAGGGAGCGGCAAATGGGGGGCGCGAGGGGGGCGGGGCCGCAGGGAAGCAGCGGCTGGGGTCGAGGAGCGCACAAGGGGCGAAAGGCACAGAAATCGGGCAAAAACAGTCACAAATGCAGGAAAAAACACAATATGGACACAATACTGGGATTAAATACGATCGGGGAGGCAGCAATCAGGGGGGCACAATGGGGCAAAAAGCGCCGGCGGCGAGGCGCAGAAAAGCGGAAAAAAGCTGAAAAACAAACTTACGGGACGGCGGAAGCGGCACTCGGGTGAAGTGAGCCCACTAGCCACCAGGGATGAGGCGCAGGAGGATGCCTGCGGGTGGAGGAGGGCCTCGAACACGCAGACGGCAGCGTGGTCGTGGGGCAGAGGCAGAAGGCAGCAGGTTGGTGCTGCGGTCGTGAGGGGCGAGTTCAGGACCTGAACCAGGTCCGAACTCGCTCACTGGCGACGCGCAGCGCCAGCCATTAAGAAGGGAGGGGGGAGGGAGGAGCAGCTGGGAGGCGGGAGGCGGGAGGGAGCGGCAAATGGGGGCGCGAGGGGGGCGGGGCCGCAGGGAAGCAGCGGCTGGGGTCGAGGAGCGCACAAGGGCGAAAGGCACAGAAATCGGGCAAAAACAGTCACAAATGCAGGAAAAAACACAATATGGACACAATACTGGGATTAAATACGATCGGGGAGACAGCAATCAGGGGGGCACAATGGGGCAAAAAGCGCCGGCGGCGAGGCGCAGAAAAGCGGAAAAAAGCTGAAAAACAAACTTACGGGACGGCGGAAGCGGCATTCGGGTCAAGTTTGCCCACTAGCCACCAGGGATGAGGCGCAGGAGGATGCCTGCGGGTGGAGGAGGGCCTCGAACACGCAGACGGCAGCGTGGTCGTGGGGCAGAGGCAGAAGGCAGCAGGTTGGTGCTGCGGTCGTGAGGGGCGAGTTCAGGACCTGAACCAGGTCCGAACTCGCTCACTGGCGACGAGCAGCGCCAGCCATTAAGAAGGGAGGGGGGAGGGAGGAGCAGCTGGGAGACGGGAGGCGGGAGGGAGCGGCAAATGGGGGCGCGAGGGGGGCGGGGCCGCAGGGAAGCAGCGGCTGGGGTCGAGGAGCGCACAAGGGGCGAAAGGCACAGAAATCGGGCAAAAACAGTCACAAATGCAGGAAAAAACACAATATGGACACAATACTGGGATTAAATACGATCGGGGAGACAGCAATCAGGGGGGCACAATGGGGCAAAAAGCGCCGGCGGCGAGGCGCAGAAAAGCGGAAAAAAGCTGAAAAACAAACTTACGGGACGGCGGAAGCGGCACTCGGGTCAAGTGAGCCCACTAGCCACCAGGGATGAGGCGCAGGAGGATGCCTGCGGGTGGAGGAGGGCCTCGAACACGCAGACGGCAGCGTGGTCGTGGGGCAGAGGCAGAAGGCAGCAGGTTGGTGCTGCGGTCGTGAGGGGCGAGTTCAGGACCTGAACCAGGTCCGAACTCGCTCACTGGCGATGCGCAGCGCCAGCCATTAAGAAGGGAGGGGGGAGGGAGGAGCAGCTGGGAGGCGGGAGGCGGGAGGGAGCGGCAAATGGGGGCGCGAGGGGGGCGGGGCCGCAGGGAAGCAGCGGCTGGGGTCGAGGAGCGCACAAGGGGCGAAAGGCACAGAAATCGGGCAAAAACAGTCACAAATGCAGGAAAAAACACAATATGGACACAATACTGGGATTAAATACGATCGGGGAGACAGCAATCAGGGGGGCACAATGGGGCAAAAAGCGCCGGCGGCGAGGCGCAGAAAAGCGGAAAAAAGCTGAAAAACAAACTTACGGGACGGCGGAAGCGGCACTCGGGTCAAGTGAGCCCACTAGCCACCAGGGATGAGGCGCAGGAGGATGCCTGCGGGTGGAGGAGGGCCTCGAACACGCAGACGGCAGCGTGGTCGTGGGGCAGAGGCAGAAGGCAGCAGGTTGGTGCTGCGGTCGTGAGGGGCGAGTTCAGGACCTGAACCAGGTCCGAACTCGCTCACTGGCGACGCGCAGCGCCAGCCATTAAGAAGGGAGGGGGGAGGGAGGAGCAGCTGGGAGGCGGGAGGCGGGAGGGAGCGGCAAATGGGGGGCGCGAGGGGGGCGGGGCCGCAGGGAAGCAGCGGCTGGGGTCGAGGAGCGCACAAGGGGCGAAAGGCACAGAAATCGGGCAAAAACAGTCACAAATGCAGGAAAAAACACAATATGGACACAATACTGGGATTAAATACGATCGGGGAGGCAGCAATCAGGGGGGCACAATGGGGCAAAAAGCGCCGGCGGCGAGGCGCAGAAAAGCGGAAAAAAGCTGAAAAACAAACTTACGGGACGGTGGAAGCGGCACTCGGGTGAAGTGAGCCCACTAGCCACCAGGGATGAGGCGCAGGAGGATGCCTGCGGGTGGAGGAGGGCCTCGAACACGCAGACGGCAGCGTGGTCGTGGGGCAGAGGCAGAAGGCAGCAGGTTGGTGCTGCGGTCGTGAGGGGCGAGTTCAGGACCTGAACCAGGTCCGAACTCGCTCACTGGCGACGCGCAGCGCCAGCCATTAAGAAGGGAGGGGGGAGGGAGGAGCAGCTGGGAGGCGGGAGGCGGGAGGGAGCGGCAAATGGGGGCGCGAGGGGGGCGGGGCCGCAGGGAAGCAGCGGCTGGGGTCGAGGAGCGCACAAGGGCGAAAGGCACAGAAATCGGGCAAAAACAGTCACAAATGCAGGAAAAAACACAATATGGACACAATACTGGGATTAAATACGATCGGGGAGACAGCAATCAGGGGGGCACAATGGGGCAAAAAGCGCCGGCGGCGAGGCGCAGAAAAGCGGAAAAAAGCTGAAAAACAAACTTACGGGACGGCGGAAGCGGCATTCGGGTCAAGTGAGCCCACTAGCCACCAGGGATGAGGCGCAGGAGGATGCCTGCGGGTGGAGGAGGGCCTCGAACACGCACACGGCAGCGTGGTCGTGGGGCAGAGGCAGAAGGCAGCAGGTTGGTGCTGCGGTCGTGAGGGGCGAGTTCAGGACCTGAACCAGGTCCGAACTCGCTCACTGGCGACGCGCAGCGCCAGCCATTAAGAAGGGAGGGGGGAGGGAGGAGCAGCTGGGAGGCGGGAGGGAGCGGCAAATGGGGGCGCGAGGGGGGCGGGGCCGCAGGGAAGCAGCGGCTGGGGTCGAGGAGCGCACAAGGGGCGAAAGGCACAGAAATCGGGCAAAAACAGTCACAAATGCAGGAAAAAACACAATATGGACACAATACTGGGATTGAATACGATCGGGGAGACAGCAATCAGGGGGGCACAATGGGGCAAAAAGCGCCGGCGGCGAGGCGCAGAAAAGCGGAAAAAAGCTGAAAAACAAACTTACGGGACGGCGGAAGCGGCACTCGGGTCAAGTGAGCCCACTAGCCACCAGGGATGAGGCGCAGGAGGATGCCTGCGGGTGGAGGAGGGCCTCGAACACGCAGACGGCAGCGTGGTCGTGGGGCAGAGGCAGAAGGCAGCAGGTTGGTGCTGCGGTCGTGAGGGGCGAGTTCAGGACCTGAACCAGGTCCGAACTCGCTCACTGGCGACGCGCAGCGCCAGCCATTAAGAAGGGAGGGGGGAGGGAGGAGCAGCTGGGAGGCGGGAGGCGGGAGGGAGCGGCAAATGGGGGCGCGAGGGGGGCGGGGCCGCAGGGAAGCAGCGGCTGGGGTCGAGGAGCGCACAAGGGGCGAAAGGCACAGAAATCGGGCAAAAACAGTCACAAATGCAGGAAAAAACACAATATGGACACAATACTGGGATTAAATACGATCGGGGAGACACCAATCAGGGGGGCACAATGGGGCAAAAAGCGCCGGCGGCGAGGCGCAGAAAAGCGGAAAAAAGCTGAAAAACAAACTTACGGGACGGCGGAAGCGGCACTCGGGTCAAGTGAGCCCACTAGCCACCAGGGATGAGGCGCAGGAGGATGCCTGCGGGTGGAGGAGGGCCTCGAACACGCAGACGGCAGCGTGGTCGTGGGGCAGAGGCAGAAGGCAGCAGGTTGGTGCTGCGGTCGTGAGGGGCGAGTTCAGGACCTGAACCAGGTCCGAACTCGCTCACTGGCGACGCGCAGCGCCAGCCATTAAGAAGGGAGGGGGGAGGGAGGAGCAGCTGGGAGGCGGGAGGCGGGAGGGAGCGGCAAATGGGGGGCGCGAGGGGGGCGGGGCCGCAGGGAAGCAGCGGCTGGGGTCGAGGAGCGCACAAGGGGCGAAAGGCACAGAAATCGGGCAAAAACAGTCACAAATGCAGGAAAAAACACAATATGGACACAATACTGGGATTAAATACGATCGGGGAGACAGCAATCAGGGGGGCACAATGGGGCAAAAAGCGCCGGCGGCGAGGCGCAGAAAAACGGAAAAAAGCTGAAAAACAAACTTACGGGACGGCGGAAGCGGCACTCGGGTCAAGTGAGCCCACTAGCCACCAGGGATGAAGCGCAGGAGGATGCCTGCGGGTGGAGGAGGGCCTCGAACACGCAGACGGCAGCGTGGTCGTGGGGCAGAGGCAGAAGGCAGCAGGTTGGTGCTGCGGTCGTGAGGGGCGAGTTCAGGACCTGAACCAGGTCCGAACTCGCTCACTGGCGACGCGCAGCGCCAGCCATTAAGAAGGGAGGGGGGAGGGAGGAGCAGCTGGGAGGCGGGAGGCGGGAGTGAGCGGCAAATGGGGGCGCGAGGGGGGCGGGGCCACAGGGAAGCAGCGGCTGGGGTCGAGGAGCGCACAAGGGGCGAAAGGCACAGAAATCGGGCAAAAACAGTCACAAATGCAGGAAAAAACACAATATGGACACAATACTGGGATTAAATACGATCGGGGAGACAGCAATCAGGGGGGCACAATGGGGCAAAAAGCGCCGGCGGCGAGGCGCAGAAAAGCGGAAAAAAGCTGAAAAACAAACTTACGGGACGGCGGAAGCGGCACTCGGGTCAAGTGAGCCCACTAGCCACCAGGGATGAGGCGCAGGAGGATGCCTGCGGGTGGAGGAGGGCCTCGAACACGCAGACGGCAGCGTGGTCGTGGGGCAGAGGCAGAAGGCAGCAGGTTGGTGCTGCGGTCGTGAGGGGCGAGTTCAGGACCTGAACCAGGTCCGAACTCGCTCACTGGCGACGCGCAGCGCCAGCCATTAAGAAGGGAGGGGGGAGGGAGGAGCAGCTGGGAGACGGGAGGCGGGAGGGAGCGGCAAATGGGGGCGCGAGGGGGGCGGGGCCGCAGGGAAGCAGCGGCTGGGGTCGAGGAGCGCACAAGGGGCGAAAGGCACAGAAATCGGGCAAAAACAGTCACAAATGCAGGAAAAAACACAATATGGACACAATACTGGGATTAAATACGATCGGGGAGACAGCAATCAGGGGGGCACAATAGGGCAAAAAGCGCCGGCGGCGAGGCGCAGAAAAGCGGAAAAAAGCTGAAAAACAAACTTACGGGACGGCGGGAGCGGCACTCGGGTCAAGTGAGCCCACTAGCCACCAGGGATGAGGCGCAGGAGGATGCCTGCGGGTGGAGGAGGGCCTCGAACACGCAGACGGCAGCGTGGTCGTGGGGCAGAGGCAGAAGGCAGCAGGTTGGTGCTGCGGTCGTGAGGGGCGAGTTCAGGACCTGAACCAGGTCCGAACTCGCTCACTGGCGACGCGCAGCGCCAGCCATTAAGAAGGGAGGGGGGAGGGAGGAGCAGCTGGGAGGCGGGAGGCGGGAGGGAGCGGCAAATGGGGGCGCGAGGGGGGCGGGGCCGCAGGGAAGCAGCGGCTGGGGTCGAGGAGCGCACAAGGGGCGAAAGGCACAGAAATCGGGCAAAAACAGTCACAAATGCAGGAAAAAACACAATATGGACACAATACTGGGATTAAATACGATCGGGGAGACACCAATCAGGGGGGCACAATGGGGCAAAAAGCGCCGGCGGCGAGGCGCAGAAAAGCGGAAAAAAGCTGAAAAACAAACTTACGGGACGGCGGAAGCGGCACTCGGGTCAAGTGAGCCCACTAGCCACCAGGGATGAGGCGCAGGAGGATGCCTGCGGGTGGAGGAGGGCCTCGAACACGCAGACGGCAGCGTGGTCGTGGGGCAGAGGCAGAAGGCAGCAGGTTGGTGCTGCGGTCGTGAGGGGCGAGTTCAGGACCTGAACCAGGTCCGAACTCGCTCACTGGCGACGCGCAGCGCCAGCCATTAAGAAGGGAGGGGGGAGGGAGGAGCAGCTGGGAGGCGGGAGGGAGCGGCAAATGGGGGCACGAGGGGGGCGGGGCCGCAGGGAAGCAGCGGCTGGGGTCGAGGAGCGCACAAGGGGCGAAAGGCACAGAAATCGGGCAAAAACAGTCACAAATGCAGGAAAAAACACAATATGGACACAATACTGGGATTAAATACGATCGGGGAGACAGCAATCAGGGGGGCACAATGGGGCAAAAAGCGCCGGCGGCGAGGCGCAGAAAAGCGGAAAAAAGCTGAAAAACAAACTTACGGGACGGCGGAAGCGGCACTCGGGTCAAGTGAGCCCACTAGCCACCAGGGATGAGGCGCAGGAGGATGCCTGCGGGTGGAGGAGGGCCTCGAACACGCAGACGGCAGCGTGGTCGTGGGGCAGAGGCAGAAGGCAGCAGGTTGGTGCTGCGGTCGTGATGGGCGAGTTCAGGACCTGAACCAGGTCCGAACTCGCTCACTGGCGACGCGCAGCGCCAGCCATTAAGAAGGGAGGGGGGAGGGAGGAGCAGCTGGGAGGCGGGAGGGAGCGGCAAATGGGGGCGCGAGGGGGGCGGGCCGCAGGGAAGCAGCGGCTGGGGTCGAGGAGCGCACAAGGGGCGAAAGGCACAGAAATCGGGCAAAAACAGTCACAAATGCAGGAAAAAACACAATATGGACACAATACTGGGATTAAATACGATCGGGGAGACAGCAATCAGGGGGGCACAATGGGGCAAAAAGCTCCGGCGGCGAGGCGCAGAAAAGCGGAAAAAAGCTGAAAAACAAACTTACGGGACGGCGGAAGCGGCACTCGGGTCAAGTGAGCCCACTAGCCACCAGGGATGAGGCGCAGGAGGATGCCTGCGGGTGGAGGAGGGCCTCGAACACGCAGACGGCAGCGTGGCCGTGGGGCAGAGGCAGAAGGCAGCAGGTTGGTGCTGCGGTCGTGAGGGGCGAGTTCAGGACCTGAACCAGGTCCGAACCCGCTCACTGGCGACGCGCAGCGCCAGCCACCAAGAAGGGAGGGGGAGGGAGGAGCAGCTGGGAGGCGGGAGGGAGCGGCAAATGGGGGCGTGAGGGGGCGGGGCCGCAGGGAAGCAGCGGCTGGGGTCGAGGAGCGCACAAGGGGCGAAAGGCACAGAAATCGGGCAAAAACAGCCACAAATGCAGGAAAAAACACAACATGGACACAACACCGGGACCAAACACGACCGGGGAGACAGCAATCAGGGGGGCACAATGGGGCAAAAAGCGCCGGCGGCGAGGCGCAGAAAAGCGGAAAAAAGCCGAAAAACAAACCCACGGGACGGCGGAAGCGGCACTCGGGTCAAGTGAGCCCACTAGCCACCAGGGATGAGGCGCAGGAGGATGCCCGCGGGTGGAGGAGGGCCTCGAACACGCAGACGGCAGCGTGGCCGTGGGGCAGAGGCAGAAGGCAGCAGGTTGGCGCTGCGGTCGTGAGGGGCGAGTTCAGGACCTGAACCAGGTCCGAACTCGCTCACTGGCGACGCGCAGTGCCAGCCATTAAGAAGGGAGGGGGGAGGGAGGAGCAGCTGGGAGGCGGGAGGCGGGAGGGAGCGGCAAATTGGGGCGCGAGGGGGGCGGGGCCGCAGGGAAGCAGCGGCTGGGGTCGAGGAGCGCACAAGGGGCGAAAGGCACAGAAATCGGGCAAAAACAGTCACAAATGCAGGAAAAAACACAATATGGACCCAATACTGGGATTAAATACGATCGGGGAGACAGCAATCAGGGGGGCACAATGGGGCAAAAAGCGCCGGCGGCGAGGCGCAGAAATGCTGAAAAAAGCTGAAAAACAAACTTACGGGACGGCGGAAGCGGCACTCGGGTCAAGTGAGCCCACTAGCCACCAGGGATGAGGCGCAGGAGGATGCCTGCGGGTGGAGGAGGGCCTCGAACACGCAGACGGCAGCGTGGTCGTGGGGCAGAGGCAGAAGGCAGCAGGTTGGTGCTGCGGTCGTGAGGGGCGAGTTCCGACAAGGGAGGAGGTGGGGGGTGTTGTGTGGCATGTGCATGAATGGGGGTGTGAGTGTGTGTATATGGAGGGGTGAGTGAGTGTGTGTATGAATCCGGGTGTGTGGTGTGTGTCAGGGGGGTGTATGTGTGCGTGCATGTGTGCATGTGTGTGCTCGTGTATGTGTGTGAGTGGTATGTGCATGCGTGGGGGGGGGTATGTATGGGGGGCCCATGTTGTTCGGGGGTTGGGGGAGGGGAGTGGGCCCTATCAGCTTTGGGGGGTGGTAGGTGGGCCGTGGCTGTTAGGGGGAGAACTCTGGGCAGGGGATGGGGGAGACCCCTATCAGTGCCAGGGAACGAATTCCCTGGCGCTGATAGTGCATACCGCCATGGTTTTCATGGCGGTACAGAAGAAAATCATGGCAGTATGTGGGGTCATTATCCCGCAGGCGGGCTAGTGACAGCCGCCGGGCTGGAGGCTGATGTCTCCAGCCTGGCGGTCGCTCCCGCCGTGACGGACAGTGTAGTACATTGGCGGTTTGGTGTGAGCCAAACCACCAATGTCATAATTTGGCGGTAGTTACCGCCAGTCTGTTGGCCGTGCTGCTGCCAATTTAACTCGGTCCGCCGGGGTCGTAATGACCCCCTAAATGTTTTTAGCACATAGAAACTAAAAGCACAAATCTGGACATCTAGTAGCACTTGGCCACGGCAAAGTCAACATTTGAGGCCGACGGCAATGGAGCCCCCCTCGACTACAGTGAGATGGAGCATGTCAAAGTTTTACCTTCGGACTTTGGCCCTCATTATGACGTCGGCAGTCTTTTCCCAAGACCACCGATGCCCCGGGCGCCAGAAGACACCCAGTGCTGGCGGTCTTCCGCCCGCCATAATATGGACACTGCCAGATTTCCGCCACAAGTAGGGCAGAAATCTGGCAGTAGCCATGCTGGTGGACGAGGCACCTAGGTGGTGCTATCACCTGCACCGCCCGCCAAAAGGATGCCACCAGCTGTATTATGGCCAGTCATATGGTCTGGCCGTGTCCTGCTGTTGGGGCGGACAAGGTAAGTCGGGTGTCAGTCATGGGAGGGGAGGGGAGGGTGGGGTCCGTTGTGTATGAATGTGTATGTGCATGTGTGTATGCGTCTTTGAGTGTTGTGGTGTATGTGTGGTTGAATGCATGAGAGTGAATGCGTGTATGACTGTTACAGTGAGTGCGTGTCTGCATGTCAGTGTGTATGCATATGAGTATGTGTGAGTGAATGCGTGTATGGATGAGTGTGAGTGAATTTGTGTATGGAAGTGGTGGTGCATGGGTGCATGCGTGGTGCGTGTGGGTGTGTGTGTGCTTGATTGCGGGGAGGTGGTGGGGTGGGTGTGAGGGTGTTTAGGGTGGCAGTGTAATTCTAGAGGGTTGTGGGGTGGGGAAGTGTTGTAAATCTAGGGGGGGTCCGGGGTTGGGGTGGCGCTGTAATCCTAGGAGGTGTGGGGGGTTGGGTGATTCCTGGGGGGTGGGGAAGCCTTGTACTGGTAACACCGCCATGGTTTTTGTGGCGGTCGTATCGCCGTGAAGACCATGGTGGTAGGCCGGCTCATTATATGGCTGGCGGTCATGTGTAGACTCCCTGGTCGGAGATGCACATCTCCTCCAGCCCGCGGATCATACCGCCATGGCGGTATAAGTGGTGATGTGGGGTGTTGGCTTCGGCCAACCCGTCACACTCATAATGTGGTAGTATACACCACCAACCTGTTGGCGGTGATACTGCCACATTAACCCTGGCAGTCAAAAGACCACCATGGTTAAAATGAGGGCCTTAGTCTTTTTCTGGAAGATTTTCTGAAACGGGATGAAGTCACATGTTGAATGCGACCTCCCTGGATCCCTCTTCGGATTCGCTTCTTATGAGACCTCAGTCAAGTAATCTACATTTGGACGCTCTTGGCCTGGCAATTCAAGCACTTCAGTTCACAGATGAAAAGCGCTCTTGGCACGACAATCAAAGCGCTTCAATCCACAGCAGTAAAAGGTTCTTGGTACAACAATCAAAGTGATTCAGGCCACATAAGTAAAGCGCTTCAAGTTCAATGCGTAAAAGCTTTTTTGGCCTTTATAGTTGTGAATGTAAAAGTATTTCTGGAGATAAGCAAATCATAGTTTTCATTGTTTTTTGGAAAGCATAATATGTGAAAAGCATATTTAATTCTTTAAGATTTTCTAGGTCATGATCAAAGGTTTATGTTATAAATGCATAGCTGTTACAGGATTGCCATTCTGAGTATAATCATAGTCCAAAGCTCTTGCCATCTCTTGGTCCTGAGGTCGTAGTTTATTCTTGGTCCATGATGATCATAGACTAAAGCTCTTGCCATCTCTTGGTTCTGAGGTCGTAGTTTATTCTTGTTCCATGATTCAAAGAAGGGGCTTTGCCCTCATTTCAAAAGGGGTCTCCATCAGATATCGGAGACACATTTGAGTCAAGAGTCTATTGATGAGTTATATTTCTATGAATGAGTAAATGCATATTTGTTCTAACCGTTTCTTTTCAGATCTCTCTCGCTGCTGTTCCCTACCTAATTCCATTCCCCCCGACTGGCTTCATCATAACTCTGTGCTGTAATAGGTTTCTGAGTTGGTGACGGCGGAAGGTGGGCCTTTTGTTCATCAACGTGCAGATCCCGAGGAAAGGACATTGTGACATCACCCCAATGTTCCAGAAGCTCTGAGTTGCTCCTTGAGGGTTAGGACTCCTACTCCCAGAATTCATCTTGCTCAAATCCAAAAATGACCACTGGTCACAGGTCAACTAGTCAGTTTCTTCAGGGCTTGATGCAGGGGACTCTGGTCAGCTATTTTCTACTTGTGGCAAACAGGCAGTCCCTTCTTGAAGCATTAGAAGCCAGGCAAAGTCCTTTTTGTGGTGAAGCCCAAGTGTGCAGCTGATGCAGTCCTTCTGAGTGTAGTGTCAGGCCAGGGGTCCAGCAGGGCAGTCCTTCTTCTTCTTGTCTTGTTCCAGTAGGGATCTGAGGTGGGGTGCAGCTCTGCCAGTTTTATCATTGCTCCTGGGAATGGAAAGCAGGGGGCTTCTGTCCAATCATTTGCAGGCCACAACCTTCTTGATTGACCACTTTCTGTTAAGTGTGCATAAATCAATCCCAGTGAGCAATGTACTCACAAAATCCAAGATGGCAAAAATTAAATCCCAGAGGTTAGGTCTGGCTGAGCCCACTCACTAGTGTGGTGAAGTTTCCCTTCGCACACCCCTTTCCAGCCTTCTCGTAATCTAATCAGGGGTATTCTGGTTGTCTGGGTTTGCAGGACAATGGTGAAGTACAGTTGTGGTCCCAAATGTCCTTCCCTCCTTTGAAGACCAGTTTGGCTACTCTCTCCCATTCGTTTCTACTATCTGTTAAGGCAGATCTCCTCCCACAAGATGCTTCCTTTGTGTCAGCCAAGTCCACTTCACACTTCATCAAGGCAGCTTTCTCAGGCTGCCAGAGGCTGACCAATCAAAGAAGGGCATTACAGGGCTGAAGTTTGTAACTTTTAGGAAGAGTTCTAAAAGTCTTTCTAGGGGCACGTTATGTTAAATTCAACAGTGTCAAGTTGTTGGATGTATTATAATTATTAATTTGATACTAAACATGTCATATTTATCTCCTTTCTATGGAAAATAAGACTTTATTATTTTTAAATAAAGTCTCCCTATGTTAGCCTATGGAGCCTATTCACTACAAAAGGGAAAAACAAAGTTAGATATTTTTACCTCACCAGGGCTTATAAAACATCTTTTATAAAGTCCCTGCTTATAGTAACACTGCACCCAATCCGGGGAAGGGGAGCACCTAGGGTTCCCCTTAGGGTTGAATGATATGTAAAAATAAGGTAGCTTAGGACTTTGGAAGTACCTTTAATTCCAATGTTGAATTTGGGGTTCACTTTAACTTAAAAGCAGCCATAAAGACAGGTCTGCCTTTAAAAGTACACTGGGCACCATAGTAGTGCACCTATGCTGGGGTCCCTAAACTAACATTCCCTACCATATACTAGGGACTGATAGGTAGGTTGATGCAGCCAATTTTGGGGGTGACCAGGGCAAAAAGAAGGACTTTCCTACAGCCTCCTTTTGTGGTATCTCCCCCCAAAGTTTCAGACTGGTGCTGCTGATTTTTCGACTCTGAGAGTGTACTCTGGCCTGCTATTCAGAACTAAGAGTCAGTGTTCTAACCCCTTTCAAAATGTACATTGTATTGTTATCAATAATTGGCATAAGCTAACTTATTATAAGTCCCTAATATATGGTGCCAAGAGTATCCAGGGCAGGTAAGACAGAATGTTCCCTGAGTGTTGTAGCACTGGTTGTGCCATTCTCTGTGGGACAAAGTACAAAATGAATCCCAGCCTACCACTGTATCCTGGATGAGCAGTTTTAATCTGCTAGCTTGACTTTGCAATTTAAAACAATAGCAAAGTCTCCACTTCTCCTAGTAAGATATGTAAGTCTCTTATCAGGAAGGCCAACGGAGCCCTGAGTCAAGGAGCTATATATTAAGTGGACCACATGTTAAAATGGATACTAGGAGGTATCAAATAATCATGGCATTAAATGCAACTTGATGCTCAGGTTGAATTTAATGTCACTTTTATGGAAAGGCATTTCTGTTGCCCAGTTTGTCCAGTGACCACACATTGTTTCTGGCTACCAGTCAGCTTTCTGCCATTCTGGGGAGTGGTGTGAATGACTCCCAGGCTCAGAAACTTTGTTACTCTGCTAACGAGGGAGGTGTTAGCTCTCTCTTGCAGGAAACCACTCAGGATGTCAGCCAAAAAGGTGAGCTTCAAAGACAAAGCCACCTTTGGGGGAAATGTCGATCACACTCCTGAAGGGTTGTTCCTTTGTATAGATAGACTGGCTGGCTGCGGCAGGAACAGAGAGGGGAGACCAGTGCCCCAGCCAGTTTTCCTGTGGACATGTATCCCACAAGTAGCCACACATCTAGGGTGGGGTACAAAGCTTCTAACATCCAAAGAAGGGTTCAGGCATATTGGGAATGGGTAGAATAGTGCACCTTGGGATTGCTAAATGCCACACGTGGCCAGAAGTCATCACAGGGTGGAAGGAATCCTGGTAACCCATTGGCTAGTGCCTGATTCATCCCCCAGGGCACTTTCTGGGCATAAATATGACATTCCTGTCACCCTCAATCTTCGACTACACCATAAGTGGAGAAAGGACTGAAAAAGGTCTGCCCTGTAGACCCCTGGACCTGGCAAGAGAGTCTGCACCATTTGCTGGTCTAAACGTGCCACACCTTGGGCTAGCAAAGGGAGCACGTGCCTGTGACTCCTGGCTTGAGGAAAAGACACTTCTGAGCCTCAGGCTAAATAAGTGACACCAAGAGTCAGTCGTCTGACCCCCTGGAACCAGCATCAAGGCCTTTAAAGCTAAAGAAGCCCATCTGGCAAGTTGATAGCCACATTCCTGGAATCTTCGTCAACCGCCACTATGAACTCTGATAGACTGACCCTCGATGACCAAAAGTTGCACCTCACTCCACTGCACCGAAAGTGTTATCTGAGTCCATATTGGCCACTCCCAAAGGAAACAAGCCTCCACCAAAGGATGCCGATGGACTCGCTGTACATGGAGACTGGTAGTGCAACAGCATCTGATCTTCTACTGACTTAAAGAGGACTTTGAGGGTCCCCGAGATCTGTGCCTCAAGTCACCCCACCTCATCCCATCGACCGCACAGCACCCAGAGGATCCTCAGAGTCCTCAGCATCCTGCATTCCCAGCATCAGGACCACTCGATTAAACTATGGGGGGTTGGTTTGATGTAAAGCATGGAACCTGACTTTAGATTGCCTTGGTGACTAGGTATCTGTCCATATACTCCTTAGAGGCCCTCCCAACCTTCTCCCTTCTGTATTTGGTCTTTTCAAAAGTTTCTAAACTGTACAGTTATGAAATACTTGTTTATGCTTTGGAAAAAAGTTGAGATTTACATTTTAATACAAAATCTATGTTGCCGGAACCCTCCAGTGGACTTGGCTCTATTTTATAATTTGGTATCTAATTTTGTTCGTGTTGTGGAACTTTAATATTCTGTTTTGTTTGTATGGTGCTTCTAAATGTTTTGCATTTGTTCCTTTGTTCAATTCTTGCTGCTCGAAGACACAGCTACCCAGTTTTGAGAGTGTATAACACTTTATAGTTAGACTACCATACAATATATCACACCTCAATCCTCACAAGAACCAATTGAGCTTGAAATACGGGTTGTAAACTGGGGAAATTATATTCCATCAAGGAGGGACGTGTATTGCTCCAAACATGCCCAAGTCACCTCAGAGGTTGGGATCTTGCACAAATTTGTTACATCCTCCATTGTTCATCCCTGATTAATTGAGACCCAAGCTGAACAGCTCCTGTGATGTCAGGTAATCAATCTCAATTACATAATCAAAGGGAAGGGTCCACTCCCTCAGGATCATGTCAGATTCTGTTGGCTCGTCAATATGAGGGGTCACCTCAATTTCTGGGCTGGTCTCCACAGGAGCAGGGTGCACCAAACCAATCACCTCATTCCACTTGCTTCTTGTGCATCATCAGGGTTAATCCATTGACTTTCATTAGAAGGGCCTTTGGAAGTTCATCAATGTTTGGGGAATCTGTGCAGATGGCAGATATGCAGGCTCTCTCACAGGAGACAGACACTCATAGCTACACAGTTTTCATCAAACATCCAAATTTCACGCAAGAAGAAGAGATTATGTCCATTTTAAGATGGTAGCCTTGCAACCAGAGGCACAGGCTGAAAGGTACAAAGCTGCTATCCAGTGCATTTTTATTGTTTCCAAAGCCTGTTGTCATTCTGAAAAGATCACCACAGATCTGAGTATCATTGCCAGTGTTTGTAGAATGGAGGTTGCCCCTGGCATTTCAGGATTGACTTAAATTATTAAAGCCAGTCTGGGAGCTCTCTTGGAGTTAAACTTTACTAAATGCCAGTTGGTCATGTGCCTTGCCAATCTTTACATGTGCATGGAGGAATTGATTTTATAAAATATTTCTTCTGTCCAAAGAAAATGAAGCTACATTTCTTCAGTTTAAAGATTTGATTTGAAAGTTATATGGAGAAAAGGAACAATAATAACCATGATTTAAAATTAAATAATGAAGTCCATCCCAAGTCAGAAAATAATTTTGGGAAATATCAATAATGTACAAAAAAAACTCCAAGAATATGCATTCTATGACACAGGGAGTATTGAAACATCAATTCCATTAATATAGTCATAATGAAAAATATTAATATATTGAAGGAAAACCTGTTCTAAAGAGGGCCGGCCTTCTGATGTCATGTTATGTAGCAGATCTGCAGAAATCTCTGTGCTCAGAGCACCACAATAAAGCCTCATGACATAAACACAATAGTTCCCCACTTCTATATGAGCTTGGGAACTGAGAATTGGGTAGACGTTGGCAGGTGGCCCATTACTATCAAGTTGTAAATGTAATCTTTACCTAAGGTTGACCCTGGGAAGTACCGTCCTGCTATACATTTGAGAAACAACAACAGTGAAAAGATGATGATACTATATTTCTTCAATTTAGAGATTTAATTTGTTTTTAAAATTATTCAAAAAAGGATACAATAATAACCATCAGTAATGGTAAATATTGAACTACATAACAAGTCAATAAACATATAGAGCAATAATGAAATGAAAAACTACGTATTATATAACAAATAGGTTATTGAGGCATATTGTCTATTCAAGAAGCTGAGATGGAGGGGCTGTTTACCCCTCTGCGGAATTCATACCCAGGGAGGCAGTGTAGTAGCCCAGCGTGTGCTTGGTGTGGTGCAGTCAAGTAAAGATCAAGGTGAGATCAGAGTTCATTTTAGAGTGCTGGTGCTGCGTGGAACAACGTAGCAAATGCATGAAGCACACACTTAATGGCAGCACATTAAATGTGAACTACAGTTCCCAGGAAGCCAGACCTTTGTGTGTTCCAGGGAGACAGCTGACATCTTAGATTACTGAGTATAACTTGCCTTGCAATTAATTGTCTCCATGTTAGGCAATTGGGCTACAATGTAGCTGCAGCCATGACTGCAGCCTGATTCTAGATACCCTTTACTAAGACCAGTTGCATGTTTAGGATTGTTTGTATCGATGAGTGAATTATCAGTACAATGAAAGTACATTGTTGATGAAAACAAACATTGAAAGTGAATTGACTTCAAAACTATTGGCATTGCACTTTAAATAACTAAGGGGTTGCTGGGAATGCTTTAAACTTGTTGTTGATGAACACTTTGAACCTGGAATATTTTCAAACTATTAATACTGGTGTTTAATTCACTAGATAGTTCAATGCAACCTTTAAAGCTGTAATGTTGAAGGAAACTGAATTTTGAACACAAACTATTTTTGAACAATTAAAATTGGGGACATGTTATAAAAATAGTAGTGACTTTTACAGTCATGTTATTGATGGAGAAAAACTTGTTCTTTTCATGAACGCATAGTGACTCAATACCTATGTATGATCATATTTTCATGAATAAGGTATAGATGTGTCATTAGGTTTAGAAACAACAGAATATTAATGATATCAGTTATCTTTTCTTTTTCTTTTTGCAGAACTCAAGTAGAGATAATTAATCTTCATCATCTAGGGTACAGTGGCAATCCTTGAACTGGTGTATTCAGATTAGAGGGACATATTTATTCTTATTGCCTGTATATTTAGTTTTCAGGAATTTGCAATGTCATAACAGTCTATAGAGTTCAGGTGTATCTATTCACAATTGTTGTTACATTTAGGGGGTCATTCTAACCCTGGCGGTCCGAGACCGCCAGGGCTAAAATGACGGAAGCACCGCCAACAGGCTGGCGGTGCTTCCCTGCCCATTCTGACCGCGGCGGTAAAGCCGCGGTCAGAAAACCGGGTCCGGCGGTTTCCCGCCGGATTTCCCCCGGCTGGGCAAATCCTCCATGGCGGCGCTGGGATTCTGACCCCCTTACCTGGCGGTTTACACCGCCAGGAAGAGGCTGGCGGTAACGGGCGTCTAGGGGCCCCTGGCATGGGCAGTGCAGGGGCCCCCTAACAGGGCCCCAGCCTGCTTTTTACTGTCTGCCTAGCAGACAGTGAAAAGCGCGACGGGTGCAACTGCACCCGTCGCACACCTGCAACACCGCCGGCTCCATTCGGAGCCGGCTTCAGTGTTGCAGGCCCCCTCCCCGCTGACATTGTTAGCGCCCGCCGGCCCAGCGGGAAGGTCGGAATGGCACCAGCGGTCTTTTGGCGATTCCCGCCAGGCGGGCGGCGGATGACCCCCATAGTTCTCTGAAAGGCAGATTAAAAAAATCTCTTTGCTCTGTGGGAACTGAACATTTCACAGACCTTACTGACCAACTGAGTGACAAGTTAAAAATGGTGGTGCTCCATCTCCTCGTTTTATATTATACCATTCTCTTTTTTCTGCCTTTAACATTGCCCACCAGACTCCTGTTTATATGATCTGCTGTGGGTCCAGTGAGAGGTACAACTAAGCATTGCTCCTGTTGTTTCCTGTGCATAAAGTTGGTGGCATTTTGACAAAACAACATAATCGTCTTCTTTAGTCATCTTAGTGTGCTTTTCTTTCTTTCTTACCTTTATTTAAGTCCTGTTCCTAACTCTGCTCCTTCAAATGTTACGTTCAGCGGGTAAATTGCTTTTTCTCCCATTCTTTTTGCAATTACTAAGCAATTTCTCCAACGACTCTGCTTTTCTCTGAAGTGTGCATTTAGGAAGCAAACGTTTGAAAAAAATAGTTTTCTTCTAAGTTATGGGACTTTTGTTTTTGAGCAAATTCATCCACCTTGATTCTCTGATGACTTAAACCTTTTCCAATGCAACTTCTTTTGGCTTTAGTTCCTTGTGACCTCAAGAAGTGCAAGTGTTGCATGGTGCAATTGGCCAACACATTTGTGTCAGACTACTCAAAAACAAGAAATGATGATCCTTGTTTGAATCCAGTTCTATTGTTAATAACATTTTAAATCTGTTTTTGATGTATTTCAGTGGATGTGTTTTGTGAGCATTTTCTGTAATGCTGCCTTGTGCATTTACATGTCATGTCCAACCATTACAAATATATGGATACAAGAGGTTTTGGGAAAGTTATGAAATGTATCCCTCATTTAAGGGTACGTGGTCCTGCAGTCTCTTCCAGCATGGCCTTGGTCCGCATTAAAAATTTATAGTTCCTCACTTATTCACAGTGGAATTTTAGCTGAAGTGATTATACCACACACATAGAGCTTTTCTGGTGAGACTTGAGAATACCTGAAGGCCCTGCAGGCATTCTGTTTTATTTTTCAAAGACAAACCCCAAAGAAGGTGTTTGTTCCTGCCTTGTATCACAATATTCCTTTTTGAAACACTTCAAAGGAGTCCAGGGCAAGAACAAGAAGGAAGACTTGGAAGCCATTTCTAAACTAGGGAAGGACTTCTGATGCAATGTCTTCCAGCAGTCTCGCAGAGATTATGATTTTTGAATCTGGTTAAGGCTTTTTGCTTCAAACACACTGGCTTCCCCCTCTATAAATGAGGTGGAAGAATCAAAAATTGGTCAGAGTTGGTGGATGTCCTGTTACTGTCCAACTCTAAATGAGGCTCTTACCGTGAGGTTGATCACGGAAAGTATCTGTAATGATGAGGAATGGAATCGCCATGTTGGACAGTAGCACATGCAGGTAAGAGGAAATTGTCTAACTTTATTTTAGGTGAGATCCTACATGATGAAAATACTTTGTTCAGCACAGGAATGGTGCATTTGCCAAAGTGTTAGGTACAGCCATTCTTTCAGGAATTCTAGAATGCTCAACGATGACTGCTAATAAACCTTGACAAGTGGGTAGGTGTCTAAAGAAGTTGTCAACAACTTCTTCCCACGCTACATCTAGGATCTTGGTTAACTGCAGGGGTTCTGGAGCTATGACTTCACTCAATACCTGGCAGATATGACAGTTGCTGGGTTTCTTTTCAACTCATCGATCTAGATACGGGAACCACACCTTCTGCCTTGGAAGTTGTTTTGTGGCCACCATTCTTTGAAGTGCTTTGTGTGGAAGATCTACGAGATGACTTCACAAAGACTGGGGAATAGCCATTCATGTGCCCTTGCAAGAACAGTCCTTTCGGATTGTAAGTTTGATGTTCGGTAATGGTTTTTACTGATGACTGAATGATTTTACTCTGGAGAATGAAACTCATGAATCTTCTCCATATCATTCCATCTCTGAGACGTGCTGTGCATCTCTACTGCACTCACATTGGGGTCTTGTCTGGATGCGTGTATTCATTCTCAATGTTTCAATGTGCATGGATATTACTGTCGAATGACATATGTCAGGTATTCCTCAGTTACTGGCAGAGCATTTGCTGAGATTTCAATAGGAATACGAGATCTAAAGTCGAAAAGATTCTTGTCATTTCCAGGTCTGTGAATTATTTTAAGTTGATAGTCCTGCAAACATAAGCACTATTTCTCAGTGCAGGGAGACATTTTGGCCTTTTGTTTGGACATATACTGATAGCAAAGCTTGGTAGTCATTTATTTCTGTGAATGATTTTCCATACAGGGAAAAATGAAAGTCATCACAGGCACACACTACAGCCAGGGAATCCTTCTCAGCCTGAGAATAGGCTGCCTCTCACTAAATAAAACTGTGACAAATGCAATTACGCGATTAGATGCTTCTGGGTCAGTGTCCCTCTGAGCTAGGAGAGCTCCAAATCCTACAGGACTTGCATAAACCATCCATTTAGTATATAATGAAGCATCATAGACAGCAAGGTTATTGGCTGCTGATATTTTGTCTTAGATGTCTTAAAATGTACACTTACACTGTGAGGACAACTTAAAAGCAGATCCTTATGTGTGAACTTCCACAAAGGCTCACATATTGAGGTGAAATTAGGCACATACCCAGAGTAGTAGCTGCCGAGGCCAGGAAGAAGTGAAGGACACCACCGGCAGGTGGTTGATGTCAAAGCAGTGAACCTATTAGGGTTTGGCCTTATGCCATCAGTTGTGGAACAGTGGAATACATTTTATTTCAGGTAGCATTTTGTGACACTCAATAGAAGCAAGCATTTAAAAGGTGCACAGCCATTGGCCTGCATGTGAACTTGATCTGCCTTTGTGCAGAAATTTGCAGGACCTTAGGGTTATTAAAAATGTGACTATGCCAAGTTTCCCCGTTGTCCTAAAACCTGCATCCGTCCTTTCCCGTATTCCCGTAAAAGTCCAATGATTCACAGTGGATGACGTTTGAGGTCCATCCCCACACAGTTTGAGGGTCTCAACTTTTGTTGACCCATCTCCCTCAAGAATTTACAAAATGTCCCTCAATCTTTTCACAGGTTCTGAAGAAGGTTCTGGATCCGTTGGTCTTACCAATAGATTATACTTTTATCCAATGTGCAGATGATTTATTGTTGACATATGTTGCTCTAAATCAAGATGAGGAGGACTTGGTCTATCTCCTCACCGAATTGATTATTAGGGGGCATAAGGCTTCATAAAGTAGTTATCATTCTGCCTTCCCCACACAAGGTATTTTGGTCATTAAATCTTTGCTGGCAAGTGCAACCTGTCCTCAGAACAAATGAAGCTATCTGTAACTGTCTCCCACTGTCTGTACTTTTCTGGGGATCATTTTAGTACAGTGGACAAAGGATTCTAGGCTATGCTCAAATGGTAAAGCCTTTGTGAGTGTATATCTGAAAAGATACCCCTGAGTGCTTGCAGTGATCTTGTGAGGCTGAAAATTCATTTGTTAAAATGAAACAAGCTTTGACCTCTGTGCCCACTTTAGGAGTCCCTGATTATGCCAAACCTTTTACTATGTATTGCCATGAGCATAATGGAATTTGACTTGGAGTGTTGGTACTGAGTTGAGCGGATCAGAAAAAGCTTATAGCTACTTACTCTTCAACTCTGGTCCCAGTCGTGGCTGGGCTCCCCACATGGATTATGGTCTGTGGGGCAGCCTCAAATCTTCTTGCATCATCTGAAAATATTGTGTTGAATTCCACTTTAACTGTTGCAGCGCCCCACATTGAGGACGCCCTTCTTAGAAAGGGAACCCTCCACAAGTTTGGCATGCAAAGATCCTCTCTCAAATGGATCTCTTCCTTCCTCACAGGAAGATCCTAAAGGGTCAGGCTGCCACCCTTCACATCAGAGACCAAGAAATTGATATGCGGACTCCCACAGGGATCGCCCCTTAACCCCACCCTTTTCAGCATATACCTGATACTGCTTGCCAACATCATTGGATCACAAGACATGACTATCATCTCCTACATCGATGACGCACAACTCATCTTCTCCCTGACAGACAAAACAACCACCAGCAGAACTAACTTCAACAATTGCATGACCACGGTAGCTAATGGAACTACTGGTCTTCCGAAACAAGACCTCCCCATGGGCCTCTACCTGGTGGCTGTCGGGGCAGGGCCAAATTCACAGACCATGCAAGAAATCTAGAGATCATCCTAAACGTCAAGCTCAACATAACAGCTCAAGTCAAAGGAGTGCACTTCCTGCTTTCACATTCTATGCATGCTGCAAAAAATCTTAAAATGGTTGCCTCAGAACAACAGATAGACCATCCCGCAAGCACTCATCACCAGCAGGCTGGACTACAGAAAAAGTCTCTATGCCTGAATCTCCAAACAACTCTTACACAGACTCCAGACCATCCAGAACACTGCTGCAAGACTCATACTCAACCTCCCATGCTGGTCCCACATCACTCTGCACCTTATGAAGCTTCACTGTCTCTCCATTCACAAGCACAGCTAATTCAAACTTCTCACACACACATACAAATCTCTATATCACACAGGACCACAATACCCTAAGAGCAACCTACACTTTCACTAACCCACCCAACACCTATTGTAAGGAAATGCCTCCTTGGCATGGTTACCCCCTGACTTTTTGCCTTTGCTGATGCTATGTTTTGAATTGAAAGTGTGCTGAGGCCTGCTAACCAGGCCCCAGCACCAGTGTTCTTTCCCTAACCTGTACTTTTGATTCCACAATTGGCACACCCTGGCATCCAGGTAAGTCCCTTGTAACTGGTACCCCTGGTACCAAGGGCCCTGATGCCAGGGAAGGTCTCTAAGGGCTGCAGCATATCTTATGCCACCCTGGGGACCCCTCACTCAGCACAGACACACTGCTTACCAGCTTGTGTGTGCTGGTGAGAACAAAACGAGTAAGTCGACATGGCACTCCCCTCAGGGTGCCATGCCAACCTCACACTGCCTATGCAGTATAGATAAGTCACCCCTCTAGTAGGCCTTACAGCCCTAAGGCAGGGTGCACTATACCATAGGTGAGGGCACCAGTACATGAGTACTGTGCCCCTACAGTGTCTAAGCCAAACCTTAGACATTGTAAGTGCAGGGTAGCCATAAGAGTATATGGTCTGGGAGTCCGTCAAACACGGACTCCACAGCACCATAATGGCTACACTGAAAACTGGGAAGTTTGGTATCAAACTTCTCAGCACAATAAATGCACACTGATGCCAGTGTACATTTTATTGTAAAATACACCCCAGAGGGCACCTTAGAGGTGTCCCCTGAAACCTTAACCGACTATCTGTGTAGGCTGACTAGTTCCAGCAGCCTGCCACAACCGAGACATGTTGCTGGCCCCATGGGGAGAGTGCCTTTGTCACTCTGAGGCCAGTAACAAAGCCTGCACTGGGTGGAGATGCTAACACCTCCCCCAGGCAGGAACTGTCACACCTGGCGGTGAGCCTCAAAGGCTCACCCCTTTGTGCCAACACCGCAGGACACTCCAGCTAGTGGAGTTGCCCGCCCCCTCCGGCCACGGCCCCCACTTTTGGCGGCAAGACCGGAGGAAATAATGAGAATAACAAGGAGGAGTCACTGGCCAGTCAGGACAGCCCCTAAGGTGTCCTGAGCTGAAGTGACTCTAACTTTTAGAAATCCTCCATCTTGCAGATGGAGGATTCCCCAATAGGATTAGGGATGTGACCCCCTCCCCTTGGGAGGAGGCACAAAGAGGGTGTACCCACCCTCAGGGCTAGTAGCCATTGGCTACTAACCCCCCAGACCTAAACACGCCCTTAAATTTAGTATTTAAGGGCTCCCCTGAACCTAAGAATTGAGATTCCTTCAACTTATCGAAGAAGAAGACTGCTGAGCTGAAAACCCCTGCAGAAGAAGAAAGAAGACACCAACTGCTTTGGCCCCAGTCCTACCGGCCTGTCTCCTGCCTTCTAAAGAAACCTGCTCCAGCGACGCTTTCTCCAGGACCAGCGACCTCTGAATCCTCAGAGGACTGCCCTGCTTCCAAGAGACCAAGAAACTCCCGAGGACAGCGGCACTGCTCCAAAAGAACTGCGACTTTGTTTCAAGTAGCAGATTTAAAGACCCCTGCAAATCCCCGCAAGAAGCGTGAGACTTGCAACACTGCACCCGGCGACCCCGACTCGACTGGTGGAGAAACCACGCTTCAGGGAGGACCCTCCGGCGACTCTACGACTGTGAGTAACCAAAGTTGTCCCCCCTGAGCCCCCACAGCGATGCCTGCAGAGGGAATCCCGAGGCTCCCCCTGACCGCGACTGCCTGAACTCCATTTCCCGACGGCTGGAAAAGACTCTGCACCCGCAGCCCCCAGCACCTAAAGAAACGGAACTCCTGTGCAGGAGTGACCCCCAGGAGGCCCTCTCCCTTGCCCAGGTGGTGGCTACCCCGAGGAGCCCCCCCCTTGCCTGCCTGCAACGCTGAAGAGATCCCTTGATCTCTCATTGAAAACCATTACAAACCCGACGCGTGTTTGCACACTGCACCCGGCCGCCTCCGCGCTGCTGAGGGTGTACTTTTTGTGCTGACCTGTGTCCCCCCCGGTGCCCTACAAAACCCCCCTGGTCTGCCCTCCGAAGACGCGGGTACTTACCTGCTGGCAGACCGGAACCGGGGCACCCCCTTCTCTCCATTGAAGCCTATGCGTTTTGGGCACCTCTTTGACCTCTGCACCTGACCGTCCCTGAGCTGCTGGTGTGGTAACTTTGGGGTTGCTCTGAACCCCCAACGGTGGGCTACCTTGGAACAAAAACTGAAACCTGTAAGTGACTTAATTACCTGTGAAAACTAACAAAAACTTACCTCCCCCAGGAACTGTGAAAATTGCAGTGTCCACTTTTAAAACAGCTTATTGTGTTTTATGTAAAAAGTATACATGCTAATGTAATGATTCAAAGTTCCTAAAGTACTTACCTGCAATACCTTTCAAATGAGATATTACATGTAGAATTTGAACCTGTGGTTCTTAAAATAAACTAAGAAAAGATATTTTTCTATAACAAAACCTATTGGTTTCCTCATTTATTGCCTGTGTGTATGTACAACAAATGCTTAACACTACTCCTTTCATAAGCCTACTGCTCGACCACACTACCACAAAATAGAGCATTAGTATTATCTCTTTTTGCCACTATCTTACCTCTAAGGGGAACCCTTGGACTCTGTGCATACTATTCCTTACTTTGAAATAGTGCATACAGAGCCAACTTCCTACATTGGTGGATCAGCGGTGGGGTACAAGACTTTGCATTTGCTGGACTACTCAGCCAATACCTGATCACACGACAAATTCCAAAAATTGTCATTAGAAATTGATTTTTTGCAATTTGAAATTTTTCTAAATTCTTAAAAGTCCTGCTAGGGCCTTGTGTTAGTCCCTGTTAGCATTTCCATTTAGAGTTTAAAAGTTTGGTAAAAGTTTGAATTAGATCCTAGAACTAGTTTTAGATTCTTAAAAAGTATTCCAACTTTTCGAAGCATAATGTCTAATACAGATGTGAATGTGGTGGAACTCAACACCACACCTTACCTCCATCTACAGATGAGAGAGCTAAGGTCACTCTGTAAACTAAAGAAAATAGCAATGAGCTCCAGACCTTCCAAACTACAGCTCCAGGAGCTGTTGGCAGAGTTTGAAAGAGCTAACCCCTCTGAGGATGGCAACACAGAGGATGATGATAGTGACTTGGAGGGTGATTCCCCCCCACCAGTCCTATCTAGGGAGAACAGGGCCTCTCAAGCCCTGACTCCACAAATAATAGTCAGAGATGCTGGTTCCCTCACAGGAGGGACCAACAACTCTGAAATCACTGAGGATTACTCCAGTGAAGAGGACATCCAGTTAGCCAGGATGGCCAAAAGATTGGCTTTGGAAAGACAGATCCTAGCCATAGAAAGGGAAAGACAAGAGATGGGCCTAGGACCCATCAATGGTGGCAGCAACATAAATAGGGTCAGAGATTCTCCTGACATGTTGAAAATCCCTAAAGGGATTGTAACTAAATATGAAGATGGTGATGACATCACCAAATGGTTCACAGCTTTTGAGAGGGCTTGTGTAACCAGAAAAGTGAACAAATCTCACTGGGGTGCTCTCCTTTGGGAAATGTTCACAGGAAAGTGTAGGGATAGACTCCTCACACTCTCTGGAAAAGATGCAGAATCTTATGACCTCATGAAGGGTACCCTGATTGAGGGCTTTGGATTCTCCACTGAGGAGTACAGGATTAGATTCAGGGGGGCTCAAAAATCCTCGAGCCAGACCTGGGTTGACTTTGTAGACTACTCAGTAAAAACACTAGATGGTTGGATTCAAGGCAGTGGTGTAAGTAATTATGATGGGCTGTACAATTTATTTGTGAAAGAACACCTGTTAAGTAATTGTTTCAATGACAAACTGCATCAGCATCTGGTAGACCTAGGACCAATTTCTCCCCAAGAATTGGGAAAGAAGGCGGACCATTGGGTCAAGACTAGGGTGTCCAAAACTTCCACAGGGGGTGACCAAAAGAAAGGGGTCACAAAACCTCCCCAGGGGAAGGGTGGTGAGACAGCCAAAAACAAAAATAGTAAAGAGTCTTCTACAGGCCCCCAAAAACCTGCACAGGAGGGTGGGCCCAGAGCCTCTTCACAAAACAATTCTGGGTACAAGGGTAAAAACTTTGATCCCCAAAAGGCCTGGTGTCGTAACTGTAGTCAGTCTGGACACCAAACTGGAGACAAGGCCTGTCCCAAGAAAGATACCACTTCTAACTCCACTCCAACTAAAACTGGAATGGCCAGTCTCCAAGTGGGATCAACAGTGTGCCCAGAGCAAATCAGGTGTCACACTGAAGCTACATTAGTCTCTGAGGGTGGGGTGGATTTAGCCACACTAGCTGCCTGGCCCCCTAACATGCAAAAATACAGGCAGCAGCTCTTAATTAATGGGACAAGTGTAGAGGGCCTGAGGGATACAGGTGCCAGTGTCACTATGGTGACAGAGAAACTGGTTTCCCCTGGCCAATACCTGGCTGGACAAACTTATCCAGTCACCAACGCTGACAATCAGACTAAAGTACATCCCATGGCTATGGTAACTTTAGAGTGGGAGGGGTCAATGGCCTGAAACAGGTGGTGGTCTCCTCAAATATCCCAGTAGACTGTTTGCTTGGAAATGACCTGGAGTCCTCAGCATGGGCTGAGGTAGAACTGAAAACCCATGCAGCCATGCTGGGTATCCCTGAACTGGTGTGTGTCAAAACAAGGGCACAGTGCAAGGCACAGGGTGAAAAAGTAGAGCTGGAGTCTGGAAGAAAGGCCCAGCCTACCAAGAGGAAAGGAAAGTCAGCTGGGAAACCAGCTGCAACACAGCAAGAAAAAGAGAACCTCTCTTCTCAGGAAGAAGTTCTGCCCTCTGAGGGAACTGAGCCTATGGAGCTGGAACCTTATCAGGTTGAGCTCTTAGGCCCAGGGGGACCCTCAAGGGAAGAGCTGTGTAAGGGACAAGAAACCTGTCCCTCTCTTGAAGGCCTTAGGCAGCAAGCTGCTGAAGAGTCCAAAGGCAAGAAAAATGGAACACATAGGGTCTATTGGGAAGATGGACTCCTGTACACTGAGGCAAGAGATCCCAAACCTGGTGCCACTAGGAGAGTGGTAGTGCCTCAGGGTTTCAGAGGGTTCATTCTGACCTTAGCCCATGATATTCCCCTTGCTGGGCATTTGGGACAAACCAAGACGTGGGAGAGGTTAGTCAACCACTTCTACTGGCCCAATATGTCCCAGAAGGTTAAGGAGTTTTGCCTCTCCTGCCCCACCTGTCAAGCCAGTGGTAAGACAAGTGGGCATCCAAAGGCCCCCCTCATTCCACTTCCAGTGGTGGGGGTCCCCTTTGAAAGAGTGAGTGTGGACATAGTTGGTCCACTAGAACCTCCCACAGCCTCAGGAAATATGTACATCCTAGTAGTAGTGGATCATGCTACTAGGTATCCTGAAGCTATTCCCCTTAGGTCGACTACTGCCCCTGCAGTAGCCAAGGCCCTCATTGGTATCTTTACCAGAGTGGGCTTCCCTAAGGAGGTGGTGTCTGACAGAGGTACCAACTTCATGTCAGCATACCTAAAACACATGTGGAATGAGTGTGGAGTGACTTATAAATTCACTACACCATATCATCCACAAACTAATGGCCTTGTTGAGAGATTCAACAAGACATTAAAGGGCATGATCATGGGGCTCCCAGAAAAACTCAAAAGGAGATGGGATGTCCTCCTGCCATGTCTGCTTTTCGCTTACAGAGAGGTGCCTCAGAAGGGAGTAGGATTCTCACCCTTTGAACTTCTGTTTGGCCACCCTGTAAGGGGACCACTTGCTCTTGTGAAAGAAGGCTGGGAGAGACCTCTTCATGAGCCTAAACAAGACATAGTGGACTATGTACTTGGCCTTCGCTCAAGGATGGCAGAGTACATGGAAAAGGCAAGCAAAAACCTTGAGGCCAGCCAACAGCTCCAGAAGTGTTGGTATGACCAAAAGGCTGCACTGGTTGAATTTCAACCAGGGCAGAAAGTATGGGTTTTGGAGCCTGTGGCTCCCAGGGCACTTCAGGACAAATGGAGTGGCCCTTACCCAATCCTGGAAAAGAAGAGTCAGGTCACCTACCTGGTGGACCTAGGCACAAGCAGGAGCCCCAAGAGGGTGATCCATGTAAACCGCCTAAAACTCTTCCATGACAGGGCTGATGTAAATCTGTCGATGGTAACAGATGAGGACCAGGAAGCTGAGAGTGAGCCTCTCCCTGATCTCCTCTCATCAGACCCTAAAGATGGCTCAGTGGATGGAGTGATCTATTCAGACACCCTCTCTGGCCAACAGCAAGCTGACTGTAGGAAGGTCCTCCAACAGTTTGCTGAGCTCTTTTCCCTAACCCCTGGTCAGACACACCTGTGTACCCATGATGTGGACACAGGAGACAGCATGCCTGTCAAAAACAAAATCTTCCGACAATCTGACCAAGTTAAGGAAAGCATCAAGATGGAAGTCCACAAGATACTGGAATTGGGAGTAATTGAGTACTCTGACAGCCCCTGGGCTAGCCCAGTGGTCTTAGTCCCCAAACCTCACACCAAAGAAGGAAAGAGAGGGATGAGGTTTTGTGTGGACTACAGAGGTCTCAACTCTGTCACCAAGACAGATGCTCATCCCATTCCTAGAGCTGATGAGCTAATAGACAAATTAGGGGCTGCCAAATTTTTAAGTACCTTTGACTTAACAGCAGGGTACTGGCAAATCAAAATGGCCCCTGGAGCAAAAGAAAAGAGAGCATTCTCCACACCTGATGGGCATTATCAGTTCACTGTTATGCCCTTTGGTTTAAAGAATGCCCCTGCCACCTTCCAAAGGTTGGTGAATCAAGTCCTTGCTGGGTTGGAATCCTTTAGTGCAGCTTATCTTGATGATATTGCTGTCTTCAGCTCCACCTGGCAGGATCACCTGGTCCACCTGAAGAAGGTTTTGAAGGCCCTGCAATCTGCAGGCCTCTCTATCAAGGCATCCAAATGCCAGATAGGGCAGGGAACTGTGGTTTACTTGGGACACCTTGTAGGTGGAGGCCAAGTTCAGCCACTCCAGCCTAAGATCCAGACTATTCTGGACTGGGCAGCTCCAAAAACCCAGACTCAAGTCAGGGCATTCCTTGGCTTGACTGGGTAATACAGGAGGTTTGTGAAGGGATATGGATCCATTGTGACAGCCCTCACAGAACTCACCTCCAAGAAAATGCCCAAGAAGGTAAACTGGACTGTAGAATGCCAACAGGCCTTTGACACCCTGAAACAAGCTATGTGCACAGCACCAGTTCTAAAAGCTCCAGATTACTCCAAGCAGTTTATTGTGCAGACAGATGCCTCTGAACATGGGATAGGGGCAGTTTTGTCCCAAACAAATGATGATGGCCTTGACCAGCCTGTTGCTTTCATTAGCAGGAGGTTACTCCCCAGGGAGCAGCGTTGGAGTGCCATTGAGAGGGAGGCCTTTGCTGTGGTTTGGTCCCTGAAGAAGCTGAGACCATACCTCTTTGGTACTCACTTCCTAGTTCAGACTGACCACAGACCTCTCAGATGGCTGATGCAAATGAAAGGTGAAAATCCAAAACTGTTGAGGTGGTCCATCTCCCTACAGGGAATGGACTTTATAGTGGAACACAGACCTGGGACTGCCCATGCCAATGCAGATGGCCTTTCCAGGTTCTTCCACTTAGAAAATGAAGACTCTCGTGGGAAAGGTTAGTCTCATCCTCTTTCGTTTGGGGGGGGGTTGTGTAAGGAAATGCCTCCTTGGCATGGTTACCCCCTGACTTTTTGCCTTTGCTGATGCTATGTTTTGAATTGAAAGTGCGCTGAGGCCTGCTAACCAGGCCCCAGCACCAGTGTTCTTTCCCTAACCTGTACTTTTGATTCCACAATTGGCACACCCTGGCATCCAGGTAAGTCCCTTGTAACTGGTACCCCTGGTACCAAGGGCCCTGATGCCAGGGAAGGTCTCTAAGGGCTGCAGCATATCTTATGCCACCCTGGGGACCCCTCACTCAGCTGGTGGAGAAACCACACTTCAGGGAGGACCCTCCGGCGACTCTACGACTGTGAGTAACCAAAGTTGTCCCCCCTGAGCCCCCACAGCGACTCCTGCAGAGGGAATCCCGAGGCTCCCCCTGACCGCGACTGCCTGAACTCCATTTCCCGACGGCTGGAAAAGACTCTGCACCCGCAGCCCCCAGCACCTAAAGAAACAGAACTCCTGTGCAGGAGTGACCCCCAGGAGGCCCTCTCCCTTGCCCAGGTGGTGGCTACCCCGAGGAGCCCCCCCCCTTGCCTGCCTGCAACGCTGAAGAGATCCCTTGATCTCTCATTGAAAACCATTACAAACCCGACGCGTGTTTGCACACTGCACCCGGCTGCCCCCGCGCTGCTGAGGGTGTACTTTTTGTGCTGACCTGTGTCCCCCCTGGTGCCCTACAAAACCCCCCTGGTCTGCCCTCCGAAGACACGGGTACTTACCTGCTGGCAGACCGGAACCGGGGCACCCCCTTCTCTCCATTGAAGCCTATGCGTTTTGGGCACCTCTTTGACCTCTGCACCTGACCGGCCCTGAGCTGCTGGTGTGGTAACTTTGGGGTTGCTCTGAACCCCCAACGGTGGGCTACCTTGGACCAAAAACTGAAACCTGTAAGTGACTTACTTACCTGTGAAAAGTAACAAAAACTTACCTCCCCCAGGAACTGTGAAAATTGCACTGTGTCCACTTTTAAAACAGCTTATTGTGTTTTATGTAAAAAGTATACATGCTAATGTAATGATTCAAAGTTCCCAAAGTACTTACCTGCAATACCTTTCAAATGAGATATTACATGTAGAATTTGAACCTGTGGTTCTTAAAATAAACTAAGAAAATATATTTTTCTATAACAAAACCTATTGGCTGGATTTGTCTCTGAGTGTGTGTTCCTCATTTATTGCCTGTGTGTATGTACAACAAATGCTTAACACTACTCCTTTGATAAGCCTACTGCTCGACCACACTACCACAAAATAGAGCATTAGTATTATCTCTTTTTGCCACTATCTTACCTCTAAGGGGAACCCTTGGACTCTGTGCATACTATTCCTTACTTTGAAATAGTGCATACAGAGCCAACTTCCTACACCTATGCTCTGCCTCAGTCTCACTCGCACACATTCCCCACATTTGCAAAATCAAAACTGGAGGTCACTCATTCTCCTAAATTGCACCCAAGGCATGGAATGACCTCACTCATCACACCACAGCTTCCTCCTCACTTCTTGATTCCCACAAGAAGCTGGAGGCTTTGCTGTTCGGATAAGCCTGGATACCCTCTTGGGTGATTAGTGCTCCATACAAATCAATACCATAAGATAACACCTCTCCACAGACAGACTGTGTAGATCTGAAATATTGTTGTTGTCTGCTTTCCATATTACTCTGGTCCATTGTCCCACTTTGAACCCTGCTTCTGTAGTGCCCACCAGCAAGTACGGGTATCCTCACGACTGCATCCTTGTAACTGTCAACATTACAAAACCTTGATTTGATCTAACTGATATACCAATTATTGACTGTGCGTTAGTATATTTTGTCGATGGATCATTTATCAGAAATTATTAAGGTGTTCTTGGTACACTGTGTATACTGTGTACCAAACTGTGTAAAGTTGTCATGTATCAACTATGACATCAGCTTAAGTTACTGAGCTTATTGTTCTCACCTTAGCCTGCATCCTAGCCAAAGAAAAGGTTGTCACTGTATGCGTGGACTCAAAGTAAACACACAATGTTGGTCTTCTATAGATGCAAATGGGTTTCCGGACCTCAGCCTGGGTCCTTATTAAAAACAATCAATATGTTCAAAATGCTTTCTAATTACTGGAAAAGGTTGTAGTGGTGAATTGTGCTGCACAGCTGCACCCTCATATTAAAGTTTCAGTTTCAAGCGGAAATGCCCTGGCAGATTTAGCTGCTAAAAGTGCCTCATTGTCTAAAACTGCTGATTTTGCTATGTATGTTATGAGAACTGAGTTGTTTCCTGTACCAACATTAAATATGTGGTCGCAGTGAAATTTCTACTCCCCAACCTCATCAGATTGTATCACGGAGCAGCCCATGTCAGTAGGATTGCATGATATATGCCACAGGAACCCATTGGCATGTGCCCTTCTTTTCTTCTCTTGCTCTGAGGTGGTGCTAATTCTGTACTATCTGTCAGTCACACAGTGTGAGAAAAGGGTTTAAAGCTATGTCTGCTGCTCATCCTCCCACTAGGGCCCACTAGTGCCAATCCTGATAGGCTTCAACCTGATGCGCAAATGTGCAAATGATACGCACATCTTAGTCATGTGCATGTTTTTGGGAGTCATGGAAGAGTTTCCCTGTTCCTATGCAGAAGCCCATTCAGTAGCCAAGCAGTTAGCTGGAGTCTTTATTGCTCGGTTCTGGGTTCGTAGTTTCAATTTTCCTACCACCCTGAGTCATTGGAGACTGTAAAAAGTAACAATAGTGCTCTTAAGAACAAGATATGCTGTGAAACATAGTTAAAATGGTGCAATGACCTGCCATTAGCTCTATAGTATCTCAGAGATTCCTTTTCTAAAATACATAATTGAGCCTGTATCTAATAATCATAGTCTGACCCAAATCCCCCAGTTTTCCGCTGCTAAGTTGGATATAAATAATGATGCAGTCTTACAATATTACAGATAGCTTATATAATGCTCTTAGGGTTTCCATCCTCACAGTCAAGCAGCATTACTCAAGCCTCTGATTGAGGCCTGCTACTGTCTGTTCCCAAACAATTTGGTTTATATTCAGGTGCAGCAGACAAAGACCACTATGTAGCCTTGCTGGCATATTCCTGCACATCACAAACATAGTTTTCAAATGTAATGGTATGGTGATCTGGACCATTTCTTCTCACTGTGAGAAAGCTGCTTCTCCAAGAGACAACTATGCTCCTGTCCCTTTGTATGGCCTGTGCCTCATCCCAGATCTTCTGCCAAAGCTATCCCTGCTGTGGCCCCTTTGCCTCCAGATGGGCTAATTTCTACTTGTCCATCTTTGTTGACTATTCCACCACCGCTATGTGATGCATCCTCTCATCACTACTACCTCTATCTAATGTAAGCAGCCTCCTCCACCCAGAAAAAAGATCCCTCTGTGGGTCTGGCCTACTGCTTTTACTGCTGCACCAAGCATGTGGTTGATGAGGGTATATATTTGTTCAGTAGAATAGGGAATTATTAGAAGAGAAATCTATACTGACCGTTCCTTGCACTCAACTGCAGCTCTGCCTGTAAGAGTAACTCCTACATGTTGTTGTTCAGACAGCACAGTACAGACAGATCAATTTTTCCTCTTGCTGGATTTGTATGCACACGCCTATTGACGTGCAGAATAACATTTCTTTGATTAGAGTGCTCATCAGTTATAATTACACTTGCCTTGTCTTTTCGCCCATAGGTATAGACTGTCAGAGTGTGCCACCATCTCCTACTCCTCTTTCCCATGCTTTGAAAACTTTAACAGTTCTTTGAACCACAACATGATAGATGTGAGTCATTTGCAATGATGAGCAATGATTTATTTGTGAGCACAGTGCAGAACACGTCTCCAGAGTTTTTATAGTGCATAGTAAATATGATTAAACAGTTGCTAACAGTGGATTCTTTTTTAATCATCTCCTACTTGAGTACTGTCTCCTTCATGGACTGTTGTTTCACAAGCGCTAAACACAAGCATGCAATATTTCACTTGCAGGTTACAGGCTACATTTGGCTATCCTTTGACTTGATTTGGGACTTGTTACCTAGAATACATTGTCCCTGCCATGAAACACTTTGATGATCATCCCCTAAAATGAAAAATTGGTAGGTGGGCTATTTTAACTACCACTATATTCTTATCTGCCTTATTTCCAGTGTTCAGCATGACTGTTGCTTTAGATTAAATAAGAAGAAACACAAGATTTCAGATGACATAGATAATTCTAACACAATATTTTTGGGGGGAATTTGTGCTATTGTAGATATTGAATATTGTACAAATCTTCAAAAAGGCCTCTCTTAGTATACATGAAAAGATAGATAATATTAAAGAAAGTGCCAGAAAGCTACATGAGATACAAGGACACCTACACCTGGCTAAGGGGAGTTTGTGGACCCTTGAAAATGAAAATATTTAAATCAATTATTGCAATTGTTTTAATTGTGGTTATTATTACATATAGCAATAGAACTAAACAAATGTGGATGTTGTTTTAGTGGTATCAATTAGCCTCAATTAAGTGTATTAATGTAATGGTTCTATTAGGCTGAGAAACCATTATATTCAAGGTGGTACACATTTGTGTAAAGCATAAACTCATTTCCACTCTTGATAACTGCAAGCATCTTCACATCCTGCCACTTGCTCAATAGATTCATTTTTGCTGAAAGTAAAATGTTTCTGCTGTGTGAGTAGGTTCCATGGACTTGTAATGAGAGATAACTTGTATAAACTGCCCTAAATGTTATGTATTTTATCATTATGCTCCACTTAACCTATTTCTAATGAGAACTTTTTTCAGTTGAAATTAGAATTTCCATTTAATTATTTTGCTGCGCAGTTTGTTATTTTGCCTTAAACACCAGTTAGAATTTGGGCTGTACAACATATTGTATTCCATTGTTAACAATTGTACATTGCACATGGGTTACAAAATTACCCGTCTATTGATTAATATTTAGGCAGGTCACAAATTCCGTCTCCCTGTATATGGCTGCACATGCAGGAATGATGGCTTGCAATAGACAACAAGCCATCACCTTTGGATTTGCACTCCTGGTAACGCTAACACCACTCTAATTTCTCCTGACTCTTGCCTCAAGGCAAGAGCAGGTCCATCTGCACCCGGCAGAGCCCGGCAGAGGCTGGGCTAGGCTATGCTCTAATGTATGGCCTTTTCCACTAATAATGGGCAAACTGAAGTCTACCAGCAACATGTGCCCCCTTCATTGAAAAGTGACTCACAAATGTGAGTTGATCATATAATTTCTCACATCACCTGTGGGGGCCTTGAAGGGGGAAATCCTGTCCATGGAGGAAGGGTTGGGCATCACAAAGGAGAAATGTTCAGACAGTATAGCCCTTGGGGCTTATGCTAGAGGCCTAAATGGAACAATTATATCAGGAGGGGATGGGAAACTTGTCTTATTTGACAGAACCCCCCTAGAGAGACTACCCCTGCTGAAATCCCAGCCTCCCCTAGTCCTCTTCCAGTAGAAAGGACTCCCTTGCTCCAGCCGAAAAGAGATTTAGGAACTAAGCCTAAGCCTGGAAACAGGAAACCTGCCAAGATAAAAAACAGCAATGATGCGACTGCCCTTGCCGAGCTGAACACAACCCTGGACCAGGAGGCAACTTTGAGTTCTGATTCAATAGCCCGCTCAGTTTCAAAAGAATTCGAGACCTTGCTTGGTACTTTATTGGACAATATTCTAAAATTGGTTAAATGTTTGATGGGAGACTTTCTTACCAAACTGAAATTGCTTGAATCAACTGTTACCAATTTGTCACATTTAATGAACAAGGATGGGGGAAGAGTTTGGAGCAGATGGGAAAAGCTTGTGCAGACTTGGCATACACCACCACCCCTCCTCCTCAAACAAATAGCATCCCCATAGCATGTCATGATGGGAGGTCACAATTGAGTACTTATCTTTCCATGGAAAAAAGTTATACCACCAGGCATACCGAATCAACAACCAACCAAACCATAAGAGGGCCAGCCCTCAGGGTTCATAGGGCCTGTCAGCTCCGCCAACACGTTCACAGCCCAGTCAAACTGCTGGGCAGAGTAGACCGAGCTGTAGCCTGCAGTAGGTGGCAGTTACCTCTTGAATCCATGCCACTGGTGGCCGTTCTGGCCGATGTTCTGCCACTGAGTCCAGGGGTGGTAAAAACAACCCCAGAACTCATGATTCTGAAAGTCACTCATTGGAGTAACCTCTCAAAAAGGTGTTGGGAAAAACCTATCCACTCACATAAATATGGCAAGAAGAGTAAACTGAATAGGTCTGAGTGAGAAGGTGAGAGAGGGAGACTGCATCATTATTAATTTTACCCACCCAGATATACCAAAGTTGTTTATGCATCAGATGGGCCAGGCTAATCCAACAAATACATGTATCAAAGCGCTACCCTTAGGCTTCTTTTATCCACCTGAAGGAATGTCATCTTTCAGAAGGAGCAGTATGCGCATGGCCAAGGTGGGTACAGAGAACCAGCAGGGGAGAAGGGAGCAGGTAGCTGCCATTGAAGTGTTCAACTGGTTCCTCCCTCTGAGCACCCAAGTCAATAATGATTAATGATTGACTGACTCTCTCACAATTATGTTCTTCCCATCACCAGAGCATAACTAGAGATGACATTACCAATCATGTTGAGCCCATAGTAGACCACTTAGGTAGCAAAGCAGCTTGTTTAGAAAATCTAGCAGTTAAGATAGGGCCCCACTCAAAGGCGATGACCCGGAATATAGCATAGTTGGCCACCAAGAAAGACAACACTAGTTCGTTAAGCCTGCTTTTTGAGCAGCAGATATTAGTACTGCAAGAAACTTGAGACAACGCATTTTGCCTGGATGGATACGCCTTGTACTACGCTGCCGCTCTGCCATCTCAATCTGGTAGGGTCAAAGGGACTTAGCTACCTTTATTCCACTTAATATTGAGTGCAAGCCTTCCATGGTAGAACCAAGGTCTAGTTGTTTATTGGCTGTTTAACTAGAGTTTAGAAATGTAGTAACTGTTAATAATAAACTTTTATAACTCACCTGCATTCTCTAACTTTGGAGAACCCCTTTAGACTTTAAGATCATTTTAAGATTTGTTAAGTGATATATATATAACTCACCTTATGTGGTTTTGCTAGCTGGTGATTTCAACATCCATTTTTGTCATCTTAGCTGTCAATTACCCAGCAAGAATCCCCTGGAGGAGTTCAACTATAACCTCTTTAAAAACACCACCCAGGGATGTATGTTGGATGATATCACCACCAATTTTAATTTGGCATGCCTTGAGGCTTACTGAATGGACACAGATATGCCTACAGGTAATGTATTATGGGGCCAGATGTAATCAGCTTAGCGATCCTAGGCCCTTGTTTCTAAGCCTAACATGGAGCTGAAAGGTGAAGGCTTCTCTTGAAGTTGGCCCCAAGAATAGTAACGTTATTACCCAGGATCAAGCATGTAGGCTAAAAAGGAGCAAGGCCCTAGTAGAATATTGTGTAGATGTCTTATACATCCCTTGTGCCCAGAACTTAGGTCTTTGTTTAGAGGGTAGAATGGACTCAGAACTGCTTTTATGTGCTTATAATTGGATATGTGGGCATGCTGCTTCAGAATTGAGAAAGACTGATGACAAACCCAATCAGGGGAGTGAGAGGTGGTTCAACCAAGATTGTACGAAAGCACTTGATCTTTTATTAGCCTTGAAACAAAACCCTAGAGCCAGGCAAGGGGTCACCTCATGTAGGAAGAGATATGATTATGCCCACCATAAAAGGAAAAAGGAAATCAGAGAGGAAGCACAAACCCAACTTCACCAGTCTGAAGTCTTAAAGAATAGTTTAAGCTTCTGGGAAATTGTTAATCAGCCTTTTTAATGGGGTGAATAACAGTGTCTTGGAGTGTGTTATAATGCCAGACACTTGGGCGTCTCACTGCAATGGAGTATATGGCTGTAGGGCTCAAGAACCCTAGGTCATTAGAAAAGATAAAACCTGGGATGATTATGAACTGGCTTTTAAAGAAGGAGAGGCCACCAAGGAGATAGCAGTCATGACTAAAGGCAAGGCCCCTCACTCCGATGGGGTCCCCGCAGATCTTTTTGAGACGGATGCAGCTTTGTGGGCAAAAATCTTCTCCCATGTGTTGAATGCCGCTGTTAAACCAACATTCCAGTCACATGGTCTAAATCCATAATTATCCTGATCTTCGAGAAGGGAGTAAGAACAGATCCTAGATGCTATAGGCCCATCTCTCCAATTGACTCTGTGGTCAAGGTCATGGGGAGAGTGGTCCTCTCAAGGTTAACTTCCTGGCTGGACAAAAATGAAGTTATTTCTAATTTACAATTTGGGTTCAGACCAGGGAGGGGAACCCCTGACAAATGCCTTTACCTGCATTTGATTATAGGGAAATATACTGAAATCAAGGGAGGCATGTTATATCTTGCCTTAACCCCTTGGGTGCCCAGGACGAGCTGGTCTCGCCCTTGGCAACGGTTGCTCAGTGCCGAGGACGAGACCAGCTTGTCCTGCTATGGCTCCCTGGGGAGCAGCTCCCCCGATGGCCAAGCACCCCCCTCTCCTGGACAGGGATGGAAGGGGAATTGCTTCCCCTTCCACCCTCCCTTCCCCCCCCATGGCGGCGGTTGACATCAGCACACGATCGCGCCCTGACCTCATCAGAGACCTGCGCCTCGCTTCTAGCGTGGATTGGAGGAGAAATGCTTAAGTGCTAAAGCATTTGTCATCCGATCACGTGGAGGGGGCGAGAGAGGCATGAAAGGAGAGGAAAGGCCTTTTCTCTCCTTTCATGTCCCTCTCAGCATTTCTGCTGCCCGACCGCAGTGCGATGGGGCAGCAGAAATGCCCACTAGACGCCAGGGAGTTTTAAAAAATATTATTGAATGAGGGGAGCGGTCCCTTTGGCATGGACCGCTCCCCAGGGGAGCAAAATATTTTTAGGCCTTTTCCGCCCCCCTGACGGCAGATCGGCCTATTATAATTAGGCCGATCTGCCCCCGTGGGAGACAGAAACCCCTAGACAACAGGGATATTGTTTTTGTTTACTTTATTTTGTTAGATATTGGGAGCGACTCCTTAGGCAAGGGTCTCTCCCTTGGGGGGCAAACTGTTCTTAGGTCATTTCTGCCCCCCTTGGGGGCAGATCGGCCTATTTTTATTAGGCCAATCTGCCCCCAAGGGGGGCAGAAACCACTAGACACCAGGGATTTTTATTGTTTTGCATCAATTTCACACAAGGGGAGCGACCCCTTAGGCAAGGGTTGTTTCCTGGGGGGCAAATTTATTTTAGGCCATTTCTGCCCCCCTTGGGGGCAGAAACAACTAGGAACCAGGGATTTTTTTTTGTGCTGCAATTTAATGCAAGGGGAGCGACCCCGCATGTAAGGGTCGCTCGCCTGGGGGCAAATTTATTTTAAGCCATTTCTCCTCCCCTTGGGTGCAGATCGGCCTATTTCGACTAGGTCGATCTTCCCCCAGGCGGGGGCAGAAAACACTTAGACACCAGGGATTGGTGTGTGTGTATGTCTGTGTTTTGTTAGTGGGGGCAGCCCCTTGGGCAATGGTCGATCCCAATGGGGGCACATTACTGTTGGCCAGATCTGCACCCCTTTGTCTCATCTTTATCAATAATAATTCTGCCCCACTTGTCAGCCTAAAATTTTTTTTTTCAAACTGCTCTTTTGGACCTGCTTTGGTTCCTCCTCAATTTCAACATGTTTTTGCCTCTACCATGTCACAGGCACTTGGTCCACCTACACAAGTGAGGTGTCATTTTTATCGGGAAGCTGAGGGGAACGTTGGGTGGTAGGAAATTTGTCCCATTGCGGTGATCCCACACAAAAATGTGGAAAAAATAGATTTTTTTAGCTAAATTTAAAGGTTTGCTGAGGATTCTGGGGAAGAAAACACTGGGGGATCCACACAAGTCACACCTCCCTGGACTCCTTCGGGTGTCTAGTTTTCTGAACTGTCTGGGTTTGGTAGGTTTCCCTGTATGGCTGCTGAGCCCAGGACCTAAAACACAGGTGCCTCCCCCGCAAAAACAGGTCGTTTTGTATTTGATAATTTTGATGTTTCCAGATAGTGTTTTGGGGCATTTCTTTTCACAGGCACTAGGCCTACCATCACAAGTGAGGTATAATTTTTATCTGGAGACTTGGGGGAACACTGGGTGGAAGGAAATTTGTGGCTCCTCTCAGATTCCCGAACTTTCTGTCACCGAAATGTGAGGAAAAAGTGTTTTTTTGGCCAAATTTTGAGGTTTGCAAAGGATTCAGGGTAACAGAACCTGGTGAGAGCCCCACAAGTCGCCCTATCTTGGATTCCCCGAGGTGATTAGTTTTAAAAAAGGCACACGTTTTGTAGGTTTCCTTAGCTGAGCTAGAGGCCAAATTCCACAGCTAGGCACTTTCCAAAAAACAGCTGTTTTCTTTGGGAAAATGTGATGTGTCCATGTCGTGTTTTGGGGCATTTCCTGACGCGGGCGCTAGGCCTACCCACACAAGTGAGGTATCATTTTAATCGAGCAACTTGGAGAAACGCTGGGTGGATGGAAATTTGTGGCTCCTCTCAGATTCCAGAACTTTCTGTCACCAAAATGTGAGGAAAACGTGTTTTTTGGCCAAATATTGAGGTTTGCAAAGTATTCTGGATACCAGAACCTGGTCAGAGCCCCAGAAGTCACCCCAGCTTGGATTCCCCTAGGTGTCTAGTTTTTAAAAATGCACAGGTTTGATAGGTTTCCCTAGGTGCCGGCTAAGCTAGAGGCCAAATTCCACAGCTAGGCACTTTCCAAAAAACAGCGCTGTTTTCTTTTGGGAAATGTGATGTGTCCACGTTGTGTTTTGGGGCATTTTCTGTCGCGGGCGGTAGGCCTACCCACACAAATGAGCTGCCATTTTTACCGGGCGACTTGGGGAACGCTAGGTGGAAGCAAATTTGTAGCTCCTCTCAGATTCCAGACCTTTCTGTCACCAAAATGTGAGGAAAAAGTGTTTTTTGGGCCTAATTTTGAGGTTTGAAAGGATTCTGGGTAACAGAACCTGGTGAGAGCCCCACAAGCCACCCGATCTTGGATTCCCCTAGGTGTCTAGTTTTAAAAAATGCACAGGTTTGGTATATTTCCTTAGGTGTCGGCTGAGCTAGAGGCCAAATTCCACAGATAGGCACTTTCCAAAAAACAGCTCTGTTTTCTTTGGGAAAATGTGATGTGTCCATGTTGTGTTTTGGGGCAATTCCTGTTGCAGGAGCTAGGCCTACCCACACAAGTGAGGTACCATTTTTATCGGGAGAATTGGGGGAACGCTGGGTAGAAGGACATTTGTGTCTCTTCTCAGATTCTAGAACTTTCTGTCACCAACTATGAGGAAAAAGTGTTTTTTGGTCAAATTTTGAGGTTTGCAAAGGATTCCGGGTAACCTAACCTAGTGAGAGTCCCACAAGTCACCCCATCTTGGATTCCCCTAAGTGTCTAGTTTTCAGAAATGCACAGGTTTGGTAGGTTTCCCTAGGTGCCGGCTGAGCTAGAGGCCAAATTCCACAGCTAAGAATCTTTCCAAAAAACAGCTCTGTTTTCTTTGGGAAAATGTGATGTGTCCACGGTGTGTTTTGGGGCATTTCCTGTCAAGGGCGCTACGTCTACCCACACAAGTGAGGTACCATTTTCTTCGGGAGACTTGGGGAAATGATGGGTGGAAGGAAATGTGTGGCTCCTCTCACATTCCAGAATTTTCTGTCACCAGAATATGAGGTAAAAAACCTGGTGCGAGCCCCACAAGTCACCCCATCTTGGATTCCCCTAGGTGTCTAGTTTAAAAAAATGCACAGGTTTGGTAGGTTTCCTTAGGGGCTGGCTGAGCTAGAGGCCAAAATCTACAGCTAGGAACATTGCAAAAGGCACGTCAGATTTCAGTGTAAAAATGTCATGTGTCCATGTTGCGTTTCCTGTCGCAAGCATGAGGCCTACCCACGCAAGTGAGGTACCAGTTTTATCGGGAGACCTAGGAGAACACAGAATAGTAAAAAAAGTGGTATTGCCCCTTCCAAATGTAAGACAGTGTGTAAAAAAGACATCTATTTGAGAACGTCCTGTAATTCACGTGCTAGTGTGGGCACCCCGGAATTCAGAGATGTGCAAATAACCACTGCTTCTCAACACCTTATCTTGTGCCCATTTTGGAAATTCAAAGGTTTTCTGGATACCTATTTTTCACTCTTTATATTTCTGCCAATAATTTGCTGTATACCTGGTGTAGAATGAAAACCGATCGCATGGTGCAGCTCGTTTATTGGCTCTGGGTACCTAGGGTTCTTGATGAACCTACAAGCCCTATATGTCCCAACAACTAGAAGAGTCCAGCAGACGTAATGGTATATTGCTTTAAAAAATCTGACATCTCAGGAAAAAGTTACACAGTAAAACGTGGAGAAAAATGGCTGTTGTTTTCACCTCAATTTCAATATTTTTTTATTTCAGCTGTTATTTTCTGTAGGAAAACCTTGAATTATCTACACAAATTACCTCTTGCTGAATTCAGAATGTTGTCTACTTTTCAGAAATGTTTAGTTTTCTGGGATCCAGCTTTGGTTTCACACCCATTTCTGTCACTAACTGGAAGGAGGCTGAAAGCACAAAATTGTGTTGAAAAATGGCGTTTTCTGATTCAAGTCTGCCTGTTCTTGAAAGCTGGGAAGTTGGTCATTTTAGCACTGCAAACCCTTTGTTGATGCCATTTTCTGGGAAAAAAACACAAGTCTTCTTCTGCAGTCCTTCTTACCCATTTTTTGTTAAGTTTTCGCTGTATGTTGGCTAATTTCTTGGTCTCCTTCAGAGGAACCCACATACTCTGGGTACCTCTAGAATTCCTAGGATGTTGGAAAAAAAGGATGCAAGTTTGGCATGGGTAGCTTGTGTGGACAAAAAGTTATGAGGGGCTAAGCGCGAACTGTCTCAAACAGCCAAGAAAATGTCTGGCAGCGAAGGGGTTAATGTACCTAATGTTAGTTTTTGACAGAGTACGTAAGGAGTATGGACCATGATATAGTTAATTTTTTCCATGACTTACACTCTGACCTATGGGCCTCTCTGAGGTATAACAAGAGTGGGAGCTTCTTGGTGCCCATTGCTGTAAACAGGGGGGTTAGAGAAGGCTGCACAATAGCCCCATTCCTTTTTACTTTACACATCATAAAGTTGGGCTCTAAGTTATGCTCAGCCAGTAAAGACATTCCCCGCATGGGCCCACATATAATACCCGCATTTTTATAGGAGGATGATGCCATGCTGTCGACTAGAACAGGGAGAGGGGTGCAGGGTCATTTGGACTTCATGATTTTCCTCGATTTAAGCACCAACTACACCAAATCTCACATTATGGTTATGGGCCCCAAACAGAAAACTAATAGCCTGAAGAAATATTTTGAGGGCGGTGTTGAAATTACAAAGGTTAATGCATTTTGATATGTGGGACTGCTCTTTAATTTGAGGAGATTATAGGCAGCACTAAGAAAGGCAAAAAGAAATGTTATGGCCACAGCAGCAACAGCTGTCTTTGAGTTTGCTAGTAGATTAGGCGCCAAACCAGTTCAGGCCCAGGGCGTGGCCAAGATGGCGACCGGAGCGGCAGCATAAACTGCAGCTCCGATCCCCGGCCCGCGTAATCATCCTGCCAGAGGCGCCTCAGCTCCCCCTTCGTGGGGTACAGACGCCGTTCAAGGTACCGCCGGGGGACCGCATTGGCGCCCGGAACCGAGGATCCAGAGCAGCTCCAAAACTGGAGATCGACGGGCGCCCATCCAACTGGGGCCCGCAACCGCTTCAGAGCCCGCGAGCTCTGTGCGTGCAGCGCCGGGTCCGTGAAAATCTGACTCTGCCAGGGGCGTGAGGATCCAGGAGGCTCGCCGTAGCGGCGGCGCCGGCCGGGACTCCTTTGTTATGGCACCGCCTACCCCGGATCGGGCCCTGCCGTAGCGGGCTCATCCGGGTGACATCTTCGGAGGGGAGCGGCCGCCGGGCTCCCGACGCCCCGGCTACCTCCCATGCTCATCAGAGGAAACAACAAGCACCGCGATCGGCCCAGTGGCCGGGCCGCATACAACACTCTACCGCGCGTCCTCACAAGCTGAGGACGCCATTTTAGAAACTGGGCCCTCGCCCGCTGGCGGCCATCGGACATTGGAAGACCGGTCCCACTGGTAAGTGGGCATGAATAGCGTGGAAGCGCTACATGAGAGCGGCGTCCTGGAATCATCACCCACGGGCGCAAATCTGCACTGGTACAGATCTATAGCACCAGGGCGCCTGGAATGATGGGGCCCATGGGAATTGGTTTGCTTTCCCAGACACTCTGGGCTTGAAACCTGTGTTGGATTGTCGCCTAGCTTAAGGATTTCTCTAGTACCCAGTGCCCTGCATTATACTGAACCTCGCCCCACCTCAGGAGGGGTGGGGCACCAGGAACATTGCCGACGGATGAGGGCACAGTGCAAAATGGACTCGGACAACTGCATGAGGTGAGCTTCTCTGCGACACAAGTCGCAATATGCTACCGTGCTAATTATCCTTCTGCGTCCCAAGGCAACCAAAGCAACTTTAACCATTGACTAATCTCACAGCGCCCAGTCCACACCTCACTAGCATTATAAATCCCCACAGGTGCTATAATTTGCAGTCCTCGCAAGTAAACGGTTAAGATACTAAGCTGCTAATCTCCAAGATACTCGCCCTGCCCATGGTTTACACGGCCATAACAACCAGGCGACTCTGCCGCAACACTTGACTCGGCGGCATTTATCGCTGTGAGTTCACGGGTAGCGCTAACGTACACACACCATTGCGTTTGCCAAATGGTCAAGCCAAAATCTGCACGTGCACCTCCGGGCAAAATGGACCACACCACCTCACCCCCCCCAGAAGCCCACACCACCACGCAAGCAGCACTGCAGAAGCTGGAACTCACCTTACAATCACACACATCATAATTTGATAGAATACTGCAAGCCATTCTAGACACCAAGACTACCCTGGAAGTTAAAATTGGCTCGGTAACAGAAGATCTCAACATACTACGCACTGATCAACATGCACTGGCCGACAGGGTATCCGAACTAGAAAAAGATGCGCTGACTCTCCCCGCTCTATGAAAGACCTGCAACTGCAAGTAACACACCAATCAACAGAAGTGGATTCCTTAAAACGCAGAGCGGAAGATGCAGAAGGCAGATCCCGTCGCAATAACATTCGTTTAGTGGGGGTCCCGGAACGCACAGAAGGCTTAAGCGCTGAATTATTCATAGAACAATGGCTCACAGACACAATACTTAAAGACAACATCCCAAAGTTCTTCTCCGTTGAGAGGGCACATAGGATCCCAGGCAGATCCCCAGCACCTGGCTCACAACCACGCCCTCTTATAGTAAGATTTCTTAATTACCGAGATAGAGATCTTATCCTACAATTATTCCGCAAATCTGGCACAGTAAGCTATGAAAATGCCATGATCAAAGCTTATCCAGACTTCACAGCAGAAGTACAGAAAAAGCGAAACTCCTTTTATCGAGTTCAAACATGCCTCCGCAAACACAGCATCAAGTATGCCCTAATGTTCCCAGCCAGACTCCGGGTGCAGGAAGACACTCACTCCTTCTTTTTCACTACACCGGAAGATGCTTGGACTTGGCTGCATGCCAAGGGTCTAGCCAACCCGTTAGACACAAGTTCACAAGATGATAATAGGCCTTTCTCTACGCCGGGTCGCAAGCATCGCAAAAAACAAGGTGCTAAGCCCTCGCCTGAACAGGCACAATCCGAACACTCCCGGCTTCTGCGGACCACATCCAGATTCGTCAACGATTCGCCCACTGCCTTATTAATGCAAACAGACGCTGACCTGGAGCAGGACATAAACTCAGACTCAGCGGAATCCTCACGGGGTCCTTTCCTCACACCACGCACAGCGGACGACATCTGCTGAATAGCCAAGCTCCATCTACTCCTGCTCACCGGTTGTGGTGAGATACCTTTCCCTTGCTCTGGACGTTCGGTGCCCTGGGGACGCCGCCACTGTTTCTTCGCTGTTCCTTCACTGGGCGCGCAACCCATGGGTGTCCTCCGGCTGGCGTATCTTGCTCTTTAAACCATGAGAGACCCGGGCAGGGTAACACCATGTCTCCGCACCAATGCTCACTGGCACCCCCCTGCTCCATATGGACCATTCCTTCATGCCGGTAACCACCAGAATTGTTTTATATCTGTTAACAACTCAGTTATTGTTATATTTTGTTTTAGTGTGCACCTTTTTATTGGGTGGTTGGTTTTATCAATGGCTAACTAACTGTAAAAGCAGCAGCAGGCACATAGGATATGCCCACTATAGCAATGGGAACACAGCTCACAGTTTATTGATTATTGGTTGTTCAATCATAACAGCTGAGTGTCATAATAATGTCACAATGGGGGTAACAGACAACTACTCCTCTGGTCGCACAACAGCCACAAAAACACTATGGCCACCCAAACACACCAAGGTACCTTGAAATATAAGATACTTACATCGAACATCAGGGGCATGGCAACCCCACACAAACGTCAAAGGGTTTATGCTTTCCTTAAAAGACATCAAGTACACATAGCTTTATTTCAAGAGACACACTTTTCTAAGTCCACGCTGGAAAGCACACACTCAAAATGGAAAGGCCAACTGCACGGCACCACCTCCTCGACCTATGCCCGCGAAGTAGCCATTTGGATTTCACCTGGGGTCCCATTCGCTTTGTCTCGCACACAGTGTGACCCAAATGGTAGACACGTGATACTCGAAGGCACCCTAGATGGGTCCCCTCTGGCCCTGGTTGCACTGTACTCCCCAAACGCAAACCAACGCGACTTCCTATCCACGCTCTCCACCGGCAATCTTAGCGACCCCACACTAGAATGCATATGGGGGGGTGACTTCAACAGTGTCCTAGATACTCAAATAGATCGCTCGTTCCCCCCACTCGCCATGGCCCCTACCAATCGTGCCTCACAGGCCCTAGCACACTGGGCATCAAACAACGGTCTCAGGGATGAATGGAGGGTGAACCACCCCACTCACCGCGAATACTCTTTCTATTCCCCAGTACATAAGCTGCACACTAGAATAGACATGTTCTTCGTATCCGCATCTGTCATTCCTAAAGTATGCATGTCTGAATACCTAGCACGCACAATATCAGATCATAACCCTCTATGTGTAACTATGGCTTGGGGCCACACGCATACCCGGATACCAACATGGCGATTGCAGCCAGAAGCCCTTTTAGATCCCCCCTTTCAAACAGATATGTCCAAAAGATTAGCCGATTACTTTTTATTGAATAAAAACACAACCTCATCCCGCGCTATAGAGTGGGACGCCCACAAGGTGGTGATACGCGGACACTGCCTTGCGGCCACGGTGGGGGTTAGAAAAGTACTTACCAAAGAACTACAAGACTTAGAGGTGAAGCTCCGTAGGGCAGAGAATGTGACTGACAGCGGAGAGTCCACACTAACAACACTACAATCGCTCAGGGCTGCTCACAAGGAGGCAGACAACAGATTAAGCAAACACGACTATAGACATTACATGGCAAGACAACACGCTGAGGGAGACAGGTCGGGCAGGCTATTAGCCTGGCTGATTCGACAGCCTTCGCGGCCCATACCTATTGGTGCAATACGTTCAAATCCTGATCTCATCGTTAGCACTCAAGCAGGCATAAACAATGCCTTCTCTGCATATTACCGCACCCTTTATACACCCCCCCACCCCCCAGAGCAGCACCTTATTGACACACTTCATCTGGCCTCTCGAAATCAACTTATCCACGATAATACCGCTACTCTAGATGGCCCTATAACCATTGAAGAGCTGCGCGTAGCTCTGTCGCAAATGGCACGCAGCAAATCCCCGGATCTGACGGTCTACCGGTAGAATACTATAATTCCCATGCCATCCATTTACTACACCCACTTATAGAAGTATTCAACGAAACATACCACAACTTACAACTGCCGGACTCTATGCGCGAGGCTCTGATAGTCGTCCTCCCAAAAACGGTCAGAGACCCTCTTGATGTCAAATCATACAGGCCGCTCTCCTTACTCAACACAGATTGCAAACTACTAGGGAAAGTACTGGCAAACAGGCTCCTGCCCTACTTACCAAGTTTAGTACATCATGATCAGTCCGGCTTTATTCCTGGCAGAAGTACTTTCCTGAATATTAGGAGACTCTTACACATAATGCACAGCAATATAAACACTCAAGCGGTGGCCCTCTCCCTAGATATCGAAAAAGCGTTCGACACACTTAGCTGGAATTATCTCCTATGCACACTTCAAGCATTCGGTTTCAGCCCCAGTTTTATCAATTGGATTAAAACGTTCTATTCTAGGCCCACAGCCCGTGTCAAAAATGGTTGCGCTATCTCCAAAGCATTCCCCATAGGCAGAGGCACCAGACAAGGCTGCCCACTATCTCCTCTGCTATTCGCTATTGCTTTGGAACCATTGGCAATTAAATTACATAGCCACGCAAACATGTGGGGTATCCTAGAGCTTAACTCCTATCACATTATATCCTTGAATGCGGAAGATGCCCTAATATACTTGCACAATCATTCAGCCTGCATGGCAAAGGTACTGCAACTGTTAGACTCCTTTGCCCTCGCCTCCGGTCTGCATGTCAACTGGTCCAAATCAAGTGTTTTCCCTCTTACTTCCATCCCGGTTGATCACCAATTGGCACTGCCGCAATATAAACTGCCCTGGTCACACGCAACCTTTAATTATCTTGGGGTGCAGATTTATCACTCTATTACAGACTTAAAAGAGGGTAACATTGATAGGGTGCTCAGCTCTACCCGTAGCTCAATACGTTTCTGGAGCTCGCTCCCCCTGTCCCCCATGGGTCGTGTGGCGATAGCCAAGATGCTTATCCTGCCAAGGTTCTTATATTATTTTACTGCCTTACCGTTGTGCCTGCCACGCTCGTTCTTTCACAAACTGCAATCAATACTAACCGACCTACTATGGGGCAAAGATAGGCGGAGAGTAGTGTTGTCTACAACACAACACCCGCAAGAGCTGGGTGAGCTGGGTATGCCCAACTTCGAAAGATACTATGCAGCTGCCCTATTATCATGGTTATCCACATGGCTACGGGATACTCCTTCTGCTGAAGGCACAATGTTACAAACACATACAGCTCCGCAGGAGCTACTGTCTGCAATGCTATCCAGCCCCCCTCTACTTCCCAGACTGATACTGTTGGAAGCAGCTTGTTTCTGCTGGCGCAGATACGTTCAGATCAAGGCTCCCTCCCCCCCTTACTCACCCTTGCTGCCATTGTTTCAACTGCCAGGCACCCAAGCCCTCTCAACGAATCACGATACACGGGGAATAGCTCCGTGATGCACACCTTTGCGGAACTGGTATCCACAGGAGTGATGCGCAACGGGGCCTTTCTGACGTACAGCGCCATAAAACGGCTACTTAATAATCTCTGGGGTGATGGTGGTGCTGAGCCTCTAGAGTCTCCGCCACTCACTATTATCCTCATCATAGGTAGTACAAAAGGCATTATAACTAAATTGTATAAAGCTTTACTTGAGGCGATCTGCACCACCCTGCCACATGCAAAGGCGCAATGGAACTCTGTTCTCCCCTCTCCTCTACCACAGAAGACTTGGGCTGCCGCTCTCGCAATGGTTAAATCAGTTTCCCGCAACCCCCATCTGCGTTACACCCAATTCAATTATCTTCACCACTCATATTTATCCCCAGCCCGCATCCAAAGAATATACCCGAGTACAACACCGACATGTCCCAGATGCGCCACACCGGCAGCTGACTTCTTCCATATGGTTTGGAGCTGCCATTCAATAAATTTGGCCTGGCACCGTGTGACAGATGTCACAGCAGACATCTCATCCCACACTCTGGTCCCCACACCCAACTCCTGTTTACTTGGCATACGCCACCGCACCAGAACGGATAAACAAACACATAGATTTATAGACTTAGCATTTGTGGTTTACAAACGATTAATATCAACGCACTGGAAAGCTTCACATGTCCAATCCCTCTCATCCTGGCTTCGTGATTTACATAACCGAGCGCAGGCTGAAGCACAGACACTTCACCTATTGCAACATAGGGGTCTCATCCAAGAGGGCCCCGAGGTCTGGGACACTTTTGTGGTGGCTATTGAGGCCAGATACGATATGTACCCCCGTGAAAGGGACACCATACATGTTTATTGCAGCTCTGGCTGTCTCCGCCAAAACTTTAATTAAGCTGCCCCAACCTCGGCCACTCTCAATCATATCCGTTATCAACATCCTCCCCTCCATACAATGTATCTCTATATCAAGGTTATACACTCTCTCTGTGTCTGTACCCACATATAGCATATACCCAGATCACGTAACATCACGCCTGCCCAGTACCCTGTCAAGCCTCATAGACGCACTCCATACTTCAGTTGTGTTACCCCACTTTGCTTACAAATATTAGCCGCACTCCTTTTTTATCTTCTTTTTTTTCCCCCATGCACTATGGGGGATTACTCAAACGAGTAATGACATTAATAGTGATTAGCTGTGTCCTTAATCTACAATTAGTTAATATATAAAGTACAAGCTGAATGCCGCCTTGTTTTTTTCCCTTTCCCTTTTGGATTTGCATTTTCATGTTGCTTTATATTTGCTTTCCTTGATTTTTTCTTTTTCTTTTTCGTTTCTTTCTACACCTTTTTGTGCAACAATGCTGTGTAAAACAATATAAATAAGCAAATGGATCGCAAAATTATTAACAACCATTGTACTTTTGTGTGAACGTTACGTTTAATAAACAGATAAAAAAAATAAAAAAAACAGTTCAGGCCCTTCTGAAAGTGAACCCATCAAAATGCATCTCCCTATGCAGCTATCGGTGTGACATTTGGGGCTACAAGATGAAATCTGAACTGCAGGTTGTTGAGAACAACTTTCTGAAAGGACTGTTAGCGGTTCCTCAATCTACAGCCTGTCATATTGTTCATGATGAATTGGGTGCTGCTTATATCTCTGATTTCCTGGCCTTGGGCCCCATAGTTAGTTGGCTCAGGATTTGAACTAAACCAGAACTAAATTAAATCAGATCACTATCAAGGATTGTCTATCTCTGGAGAAGGTTAACAGTATTCAGTGGCTCAATTACATTAGATCAGTCATGGACAAGCTGAACTGCACTGAATTGTACAGCTCCCCAGAATTAATCACTAGTAAGGAGCTACCCTTGGTGAAGAAACACGTTTTATCCTAGACCCAGGCTGAAAGAGAAGCTAGGGAGTTAAGCAAACCCTCGATTCGGGCACATGTCTGGCCATTCAATCGAGTCCTACTTACATGTAGTGACTATTCCTCAACATCTGTTCCTCTTCATTACATTTAGGTTGAACCTTCTGCGCTGGCTATTAGCTGAGCCCCAGGGCTGGAAAACAGTAGCCAACCTGGGCCGATATGGCTGTAATAATTTTTCATCCCAGGACACCATGCACTTTGTTATGTTTTGTGATTACTATGGGGGTCATTACAAACCCCGGCGGTTAAGCTCGCCATGCCGGCTGAAAAGCCCGCCACCAGCATGGCAGGCTGAACCGCCATATAAAGAACAGCTTGAGAGCCGCCATAGGTGTCCCTCCTCCACTGCCAGGCTGCCTCCAACAGGCAGCCTGACAGTGGACGGAATCATTATCCGACAGGGCAGCGCTACTGCCCTGCGGATAATGATCCCTACTGCCTCCAGCCTTTCCCTGGCGGGTTCCCCCACCAGGGAAAGGTTGGTGGAAGGGGTGCTCCGGGGCCCCCCTGGGGTCCCCTGCATTGCCCATGCACTTGGCGTGGGCAGTGCAGGGGTCCATGTGCAGTGCCCCATCGCCCAGGTCACTGCCCGATTTACGGGCAGTGCTCTGTGGGACGGGTGCAGCTGCACCCGTGGCACAGAGGCATTGACGGTGGCTCCATGTGGAGCTGACGGCAATGTCCCGGCCAGGCATTCTGCTGGGCCAGCGGGCGGAAACAATTTTTCCACCCGCCGGCCCAGCAAAATATTTATTATGCGGCTGGCGGGATCCCGGGGGGTTGGCGGTCAGTAGAATGACCGCTGGCCTGAACACATCAGTGTAAACCGCCGTGTTCATAATGAGGACTCATATCTTGTTAAGATGAAGATATATTCTCCCATTGTTAAAAGGGATGGGCTTTGTACAAGCCAGACATGCCCTCCTATACTTACAGATGATGTTGAATATCAAAGTATGTTTGAACATGGCACGTTTTTTAATGGTGGCTGTGCGAATAAGGAGGAGCTGTCCAGCCCCAGTGGCAGGCTCATAGCCATAATGTTATTGACACCCTAACTGGACCACAGTGCATATTGTGTACTACTGTATGAGTTTTTTTTACTCACGATTTTTATGATGCATCCTTTAAAAAAATCATTTTATTTCATGGTGTATACTCTATCTTTTATGATTTTACTTAATCGAATAAAGATTATTTGATGATGGTTATCTCCTGGGAACAACTTCCCATTTGCAAATCAGTTGCCATCCATTTTAAGGTGTCAGTAACTTTTCAATAGTTTGCTTACACTATGGGGGTCATTCTGACACCGGCCGGCGGCGGAAGCCGCCGGCCTGGCTGAACCGCCAGAATACTGCTGCGCGGTCAAAAGACCGCCGAGGGTATTCTGGGTTTCCCGCTTGGCTGGCGGGCGACCGCCAGAAGGCCGCCCGCCAGCCCAGCGGGAAACACCCTTCCATGAGGATGCCGGCTCCGAATGGAGCCGGCGGAGTGGAAGGGGTGCGACGGGTGCAGTTGCACCCGTCGCGATTTTCAGTGTCTGCATGGCAGACACTGAAAATCTTGGTGGGGCCCTGTTACGGGGGCCCCTGCAGTGCCCATGCCATTGGCATGGGCACTGCAGGGGCCCCCAGGGGCCCCACGACACCCCATCCCGCCATCCTGTGCCTGGCGGCCAAAACCGGCAGGAACAGAATGGCGGTATGGGGGTCGGAATCCCCATGGCGGCGCAGCAAGCTGCGCCGCCATGGAGGATTCCCCAGGGCAGCGGAAAACCGGCGGTACACCGCCGGTTTTCAGTTTCTGACCGCGGCTGTACCGCCGCGGTCAGAATGCCAAGGGAGCACCGCCAGCCTGTTGGCGGTGCTCCCGCGGTCGTTGGCCCTGGCGGATTTTACCGCCAGGGTCAGAATTACCCCCTATATCAGCTGCGAAACACTGATAAATTACTTTGGGAATTACAATTAGAATGTGGGAGCTTCTTTCATGCCACTTCCTCATTGCGCTTTGGAATGATTTACAAAACCCTTTTGCGAGTTGGAAAGGCTTTTCTAGTGGGTTAGTAGAGGGCCCAACACCGATTTAGGGTTGTGAGCTATGCAATTTTATAAATCCTAGGGTTTGCAACTGCAAAATAGTTTGGTATATTGGGCCTGATGAACCTTGGTCATCCACGTGACATTCATGGATTGTCTAAGACTTTCAAACAAAAGTGAAAGTTTTATTTTCAAACAAAGCCATATTTTCATAGGGAATGTAACAAGGGCTAATAATCAGTCGCGGGAGGACAGAGAGGATGGATTTGATTTGATTTTTTTTTTTTTTAAGATTACATTATTAGGCTTTTCACTGTCTGTTTGGCATACTGTCCCATCCTCGCTGTAGGGGTCTACATAATTACTCACCCTGTCACTGGCTGATTGCCTCAGTAGAAAGAGTTCGTGGCACTGGGACCATATCTTCCAGCATTATCACAGAAATACAAACTGATTTCATCTCGTGGTTCATGTGGAAATATTAAAGTATATAATAAGTACATATTGCAGGGAAATGTATTGGTGAAATATGGGAATAATTTCCTGTCTTGTCAGTCTATCCTTAGCACTTAAATAGGTAAATAGAGAAAGACTATTCTAAAAGTTGCGAAAGGGTAAAGTAGATTCATAATTCTTAACATATTATTGGAATTACAGTAAGGCACTTTGAAATGTGATTTATCCTGGATTGCGAAGTAAGTATACTAATAAAATGTTAACAAATATGGATTAAAGTGGGTCTGTCTTTTACCACCATAACAATGGATTCCTGTGTGTAATATCATTATATGAAGATAAAAAATCTTCTCGCTTAAACACCACAGGATGCCATTAGAGGAGATAATCAACTGGCTACTGTCAATGAAAAAGTAGAGGAAGCACTTCATATCTACCTTAAAACAGCACACATGGGTCACAACGGAACCCCTACATATGAGGAGGGAGGGGAGACCTTAAGAAACTGATCCAAGGGATACACTCTTCCTAATATATCAATACTAGCTGAAACAGGAATCTCTTGCCTATCTAGAAAAGTGTCCTTTCCAATCAGATACCTTGTTGCATAATGTCAAAATAATATATATTTTTCTTAAGTCCCTTACCAACTCTAGTAGTGGCATGCTCCATCATTGGGTCTCATTCTGGTCCTTAAAAAAACAGGATGGGCTCAACCATATGCCAAGGAGCACTTTGGATATCACTGTGAATGAGGTACCTAGAATAGATTTAAAAAACTCAAACAAAACTAGGTTTCCTTTTATTAGTGGTTTGTTTGGGTATATATTAACACTATCTCAAAGGGGGGGTAAGGATCTTATAGTCCCCTGACCCTAAATTGCTGTTGACATGTTCAAGACCCCATACTCAGGCATTTTGGGTCCAGGTCTTTCTTCAGGACGTCAGTGTATTGTTAGCCCCAGTAACACGATCTTTCAGTTTGTACAAAGTATGCAAGACTGACTTGCATGCAAGGTAATAGAAGGATCTTGGAGTAACCTGTATGTACGTTAGGAATTGCAATTTCCTAATTGTGATTCCATGCAAATCGCAATTAGGAAATCAAAATTTCCAATGTACAAAACTTTATTGAGTTCCATTTGCGACTCCTAGTGGGTTGCAAATAGACCTACCTCATTAATATTCATGAGATAGGTCTCAATTTGTAACCCATTGAGAATCGCAAAAATCACAGAAACTGTGGCCTGCTGGGGACAGCAAACCATCATGTTTTTGTTTGTTTTTAAATGCAGCAACTTTTTTTTTAAATGCAGCCAATTCTCCTTAAAGGAAAATGGGATGGTTTCAAAAAGAAAAATTACATGTTTCAGTTTCATTTTTTAAGAATAGGCAGTGGTCTGTGAGACCACTGCCTGTGTTTAAAAAATGTTTTAACATGCATTCATAAGGGGGAAGGGGTTCCTCAGGGACCCCTTCCCGTTTGTGAATGGGTTACCACTAAATTGAATTTGGTGGTAAAAAGAGAATGTTTTGCACCCACCTTTTGATCATCAAGTCGCTATTAGGAAGGGATGCCCTCAGGACACCCCTTACTAGATTACCGGATCACAAAAAGGGTTTGGTACATACAAAAATGCATTTATTTAGTTGCAAGCGGCCTAATTATGTTAATCGGACCTTTTACAACAAGAAAGAAGCTTCCTACATCTGGTCCTCAGTTCCTAAATAATTGACAATATTGTTGTTTGCTTCCCAGAAGACATGTTCATGGTATAAGTGACCATCAAGCAGGAAATGTCACTCTGTGCAGCGTTGATAGTAGTGGTGTCAGACTTATGCGATCAAGACACCTGTGTTAAAAACTATGGGCCACATGTAGGAAACTCCGAGATTGCGACTCGGAAATTGCGAGTCTGTCTGACTCGCAATTTCCGAGTCGCAATCCCGGATGCAGAACGGTGTTTCAGACACCGTCTGCGACTCGCTATGGGGTCGCAAAGACCCACTTCATCAATATTCATGAGGTGGGTCGCATTTTGCGTCCCCATAGCGAGTCCCTGCACTCACAGGGATGGTGGCATGCTGAAGTCAGCAGACCTCCATGTCTGTGACTGCTTTTTAAATAAAGCATTTTTTTTTTCATTTTGCAGCCCGTTTTCCTTAGAGGAAAACGAGTTGCAAAATGAAAAAAATAACAAAACCATTTTTGAAAAAATATTTTTGTCGACATTCACAAAGGGGAAGGGGTCCCGTGGGGACCCCTTCCCTTTTGCGAATGAGTTACCACCAGTGTGACACTGGTGGTAACTGCGAGTTGCTTTGCGACCGCATTCCCGGTCACAAAACAATTCTGAATTGCGATGCGAGTCGCAAATAGGAAGGGGACACCCCTTCCTATTTGCGAGTCGCATTCCCAAATTGCGAGTCGGTACCGACTCGTAATTTGGGAGTGAGCATCGAGTTAGGCTGTTTGCATGCCGCAAACTGCGATTTTCGCAGTTTGCACCATGCAAACGGCTACCTACATCTGGCCCTATGTGGTTCACTAGTTTTTACTGTTTTTAGTGATACACATATTTTGTGTTCATTATCATCCAGCCTGAAAACATCATTTCACAAAGCACGTGTAATCATGAAAAAATGGCACATTCACATACACGAGGTGCAAGCACCTCCAAGCATACAGGCTTTTTTTAACTTACCCCACTTTGTAATATCACCCTAACACACGGGAGGTGGAAAGCACGCCCCTGTAGTTACACTTTTTTCATGTATTGCTTCAACGGGGATTGGGACGAGTCAGGGTATTGGTAAAGGAGTGAAATAGTAGCCAAAACCTGTGAGGCAGGGTGCCATACTCACATAGTCAAGGGTATAATGCCTCTTCTTTACCTGTTTTATGCCCTTATTCTTCCAGCTTGTCCAGTTTGTGTCTGTGGAGAGCTGGGTTTTTAAACCCTTTTGGGAGTCCCAAGGGCTCGCTGTGCTGGCCGCGTGATGACATAGGATGTCATGAACATCACATGCGTGTGAAGGGACTTATGGGAAACTGAGTCACTTCACCGTGCGGGTATTCCTAATCAGTGTGGGTGCATCATTATCAGTATTCATAGTTTACCAGGACCAACTTCCTAATGATTAAGGAAATCTGAGTTGAGGAAGAAAAGTCTAAGGGGGTCATTCTGACCCTGGCGGTCATTGACCGCCAGGGTCAACGACCGCGGGAGCACCGCCAACAGGCTGGCGGTGCTCCCAAGGGCATTCTGACCGTGGCGGTATGGCCGCGGTCAGAAACGGAAAACTGGCGGTCTCCCGCCAGTTTTCCGCTGCCCTGAGGAATCCTCCATGGCGGCGCAGCTTGCTGCGCCGCCATGGGGATTCCGACCCCCTCACCGCCATGCTGTTCCTGGCGGTTTTGCCCGCCAGGAACAGGATGGCGGTGAGGGGTGTCGTGGGGCCCCCGTAAGAGGGCCCCTAAAAGATTTTCAGTGTCTGCCATGCAGACACTGAAAATCGCGACGGGTGCTACTGCACCCGTCGCACCCTTCCCACTCCGCCGGCTCCATTCGGAGCCGGCTTCCTCGTGGGAAGGGGTTTCCCGCTGGGCTGGCGGGCGGCCTTCTGGCGGTCGCCCGCCAGCCCAGCGGGAAACACAGAATAACCGCGGCGGTCTTCTGACCGCGTAGCGGTATTCTGTTGGGGGAACTTAGGCGGGCGGCCTCCGCCGCCCGCCAAAGTTAGAATCACCCCCTAAGTGTAGTCAAAAAAGTTGTACACAACAGAGTTTCTAGATTAGTATTATCATATAGCACCTATACATATAATCTTGACTATCAAGTCTTGAATGCAGATTTTTGAGTGATGCAGTACTGTGTTTTTTCATGTCCTTTTATATGTTCATCACTTTATTGATAAAAGGAGGGGAAAAAAGGGAGGTAAGAGAAAAAGGGAATCTTCCATGGCTGCAAACTATCCATCAGCTCTGGTCAAGGTGTGATAACATTTCCTGATATACCTGCTATTGCCACGCGTGTCCCTTTTTCCTGTAAAGATGTTCTAGAGGAGGTCCAATCACTCGTCCTGTTACATCTTGCTTCTATGATGGAACTAAAGGTGTGGAAAAGGATTTTTGAAGGTGTATGTCAGCCTTGAAAAAATCAGTGCCGGCCCATAGAAAATCTTATTCCTAAAGCGTGTCTGTAGGGGCAAATCTGGTAATGTTGGAGTCACATGGGATAAGTGAGTATCCACTTTACAAGAAAGACCTCTATTCATTTTGCCATTGATTCTAGAGTAAAAAGAGTTCAGCGGGTTCTACGATTAAGCCCACTTTTGTGTGTTTTTAATTTATACTCCCAAATCTGTTCCTTCCCTAGAAAACGTTTTGTCATGTCCTCTCTATGTGTCAATTTCTCTTCCATTGTCCAATGCATCTTGATGTCATTGTGACCTTTCTTGAGGTAATGTGCTGTCAGTCTTGTGGAGGTCTTTTTGCAGCGGATGGTACTCCGGTGTTCCCCAATTCTTATCTTAATCTTTATTACTGTCATGCCTGTGTAGTGTAATTCACAAGGACATTTGATGAGGTAGATCACATTCTTGGAATTCCAGTTTGTGTGTGTTTTCTGTTCCCATGGTATGGAGAGATGAGACCCATTTCCCAAATTTTGGAGTGTCTGGTAAGGGAACAAATAACACATTGACCACTGGGGCAATAACCCGCTACGTGGGGGAGACTCCAAAGGATATTAGGTGTTGGGAGTCACATATTCTTGACCAGGTTGGAGAAGTCACTGAATGGCCTGACACAAATGATGGATTTCATCTCCTTCTTACTGCTTCAAGTAGGGATTCTCTCAGGATGTTACAAGCACTTTTCTTAGCTTTTTTGATTATCTGTCTGGGATAGTGTCGTTCAAGTTGCTTCTCTGTGAGGGTCTCAGCCTCTTTTTTAAATTTGTTCAGTTTTGATCTGTTCCTCTTGATTCGTAAGAATTGGCCTACTGGAAGGTTCTCTCCAAGTGCACAGGGATGCTCGCTGTTAAAATGCAATAGGCTGTTTTTATCTGACGGTTTAGTGTATAGTTTTGTGGATAGTTTTCTACCACTTGCTAGGGTTCTTACATCGAGTAAAGAAACTGTCTGATTATCTGAGCTCATCAAGAATCTGAGGAAATGATTTCAACCATTCAACCATTCCAGAAAAGCAAGGGATTTCTCATTGTTCCCATGCCAAATGACAATAACGTCATCAATATAATCGCGCCACAGGTGTATCTCATCTGTGAAGGCATTGTTGATTCAGATGTTCTCCTCTGCAAAATGGTGGATATCAAACAGGCTAAACTGGGAGCAAACATGCTCCCCGTCAAAATCCCATGTTTTTGAAGGTTAGGCCAGATGTACAAAACATTTTACCAATAAAATCCATTTTGCCATGTACAAAAGGTAAAATGCTATTTGGTAACTTGTTACTGAATTGCATTTTGCTTTTGCAATTTGGTATTAGGAAGAGGTGGATTTAGGGCATTCGTTCCTAATACTGAATCACACTGACATTTATGAATATTTTCCTACGGGAATGCAGTCGCAAAATGTTCATGCTTTACCAATTCTGTAGAGGACGTGTTAACCAATTAGCAAACGCAAAGGAGTATTTGTGAATGGGGGCACCGACATTTATTAAGAGCAGACAGTTGTCCCAGGGACCACTGTCTACTCTTAAAAACTGAAAAGAAAACTTTTCATTTTTTTGTTTGAAATGCATCCCATTTTCCTTGAAGAAAAACAGACTGCATTAAAAAAATAACATTTATTTAAAACGCAGTCAATAGACATGGTGGACTGCTGACCCCTGCAGGCCACCATACCTGTAAGTGCCAGCCATTCCTAATAGGTCACAAATTGCAATTTGCCTCATGAATATTAATGAGGCTGGTGCCTTGCAGCCCAGTTGTGAATCACAACCAGTGTCTCAGACGCTATTGTACATCAGTGTCTCTGACTCGCAATTTGCAAGTCACTAAAAATTGCAAATTGCAAGTCACAAACACTGACAGTCTTACATCTGGCCCTAAATCTTTTCTTTGGAGGCAAAATATTTTTTCTTAGTGCCAAATTAGACCACTTCATGATCCAGTCAATTGGGGTGGTTGTGTAATAGGTTTGTTACTACCCAAGGACTCTCCTCCTAGGGGATACTTGTATATAATGCCTCCATGTCCAGGCATAGCATTGTTTCTGTGTAGGGGTCATATTCCAATTCTCTAAGGATATTGAGAAGATGTTTGGTATCCTTGATACATGGCATGGTAGTTTTCAACTAGCGGTCGTAAATATCAATCGACAATTTGAGAGAGAGTTTCTAAAACCAATCCAATACCTGAGACGATAGGTCGGCCAGAGGGTGGTAGTCTCCCTTTATGTATTATGGAGTGTGTGTAAAAATAGGGTGTCCTTGGTTTGGTAGTAGTGAGAAAATCTGCCTCTTTTTGTATTATTGAGTCATTTTTCTGACCGCTATAATCAGTACCTTTATCTTATTCGGTCATGATTTAGTGGGATCTGACTTTAGGACATTGTAATTTCTCTCATCTCTGAGCAGGACCAAGCAGGCCTCCTGGTAATCCTCCTTGTTTTGAATCACTATTGCTCCACTCTTGTCTGCTGGTTTGATGATCAGGTGGGTTTTTTACCCAAGGATTACAGGGCAGTTCTTGCCCTTTTTGACAGATTCCAGTATCCTCTCCTGCTTGTGTAAAGGTTTTCCACATCTTTCATAATAGCTTCTTCAAAAACTAAGACTTCTGGAGATGTAGATGACAGAGAGGGACTGAAATATAATTTTGCATGTGTCCTGTAGCACCATCATCCGTGTCAGAGATAGGTGAGTTTTGGAAGAAGAATTTCACTCTGATCTTCCTGAAAAACTTGGCCAGTTCATGTTTTTAATGTTATGGTGACAAAGTTGTACTTACTAAGTTGTTCACATGATAATTTCTAGTTATATTCCGTAGCTATCATCACTTTGTGTTGTGGTGAACTCTGGCCTTTTCTCTTAATTATAGGGAACAACAGCCAATTCCCTATAACTGATTTTGAAATGCATTTAGAATATGCAAAATACAGCAAAATATACATTCTGGTTAGCTAGAGCCAAAACTAGTCTGTTAAAAACAACATATTTATCACGAAAGTACTATTGAAATTGCATGTATATTAAAAACAACATAATTAGTCCAAAAAAGTATTATACAATTGTGTGTTAACCATCAGTGTATGCTCAAATCTTGCAAAGTTATCTGCATTTCTAAATATTATTGAAGCCAATAATAGATCTCTTTTTCACACATGTGGATCATTACTCTATCAAGTGTTCTCAAGTAATTTTGTACTATCACAGCTACCTACAGGCATGTTAAAACATAGGTTGAATTACTTTCAGTATAAAAACCAGTGATTGATTCTTATACTCTTTTAAACGTTGGTTAGGTGGAACTATGGACCAGAAAGAGAAATTGGAAAAGTGATTGTTTGAAGAAGGTAAAACTATTCTGCTGTAAGATGAACAAAAACGAATCAATTATCATGGGGTGTTTGTGTTTCAATTAGAAGTTGTGGAATGTAAAATGTTTGTGAGAATAAATTTCACAAGTTCCAGGCAATATGAGTGACAAGATAGATGGAAGAAACAAGTGACATTGTAATCTTATGAACACATTCTTGCACATGATTTTAAGGAATGTACTAGCTGAACTGATGATGCAATAATTGAATACCTGAAGCTTGAAGTGTTTATATTTCATTTAGTTTGGAGGTCAACTGAGTTGTCAGACATAAACCAATGTATAGTATATATTAGATCTATTGTAGAGCTGGTGATCCATGAAGGTGGAAGTCATCACTTCCATCAGGTCACTGTGAATGGGGTCCCTGTCATTGCTCTGAGCGATATCTGTGCCAGTCAGACCATGGTGAGGGACAGACTGGTTTCTTCAGAACAGTACTTGCCAGGATATGTGTGTAGGTTACTCAGGCCCATGGGTAGAACTTTGTCCAACCTGTGGCCTTGGTACACCTGGAATGGTATTGGGTAGTGGCCCAGAGGAGGGTCGGAGTCAGTCCACAGGTGCCTATTGACTGCGTTCTGGGAAATGAACTACCACCATTAATAGAAAAGCTGGGAGGAGCAGCTGTGCTCGAAAGCTCAGTTTTCTTGGGGTACAGCTCCCAATCAGAGAGTAGAGGGATTCAGATCGAGAGCAAAGTGTAGGAGGTAGAAGAAACATACAGTGGTAGGACCAGTGGATCAGGGGTTACCCGCTCTGAGAGAAAAGCATCACAAGCATGATCCTGGCAAGGCTATTCATGACCAGGATGTCATACCTGTGCTGTCCCAGAGAAAGACGGCAGAAAATCTGCACAAGGTTGGACCCTGCAGGATGCAGAGTGTCACCCTTGTGGGAGAGATTGTGACTGCCCCATGTAAGACCTGGCTTGCCAGGAACTTGTTCAGCCATATGGTACAGATCCCAGGCTGAGCGGCTAGCCTCACGATAGTACCCTTGAGATGGCAGGAGAAAAAGTAGAAGTAGAATGCCTATCATTCGGAGCTTTCACCCCTACTCTGAGAAACCTAGAAGTTCAGGGAAATCTCAGGAGAAAGAAGGGAACTCCTTAGTAGCCCCAAGGCTGGACATTGGGCCTGGCCAAGGCCCCAGTTTTGAATCTCTACCTGGCAGAGGATGGCCCAGGGCCTGGGTCTTAACACTGACAACTGTCAGTGGTCTCTGACGGTTGTTGTCCTTATGGGTGGACGTTTCCCTGGGTTTTGGGACAGAAATCTGAACCAAGGCGTGGAATGAACCACATCTTGTTGGTCATGGTGGTACTATCTGCTTACTGACATGCATCTGTGAGCTAGTTAAGGACATGAGACTGACAGATGGGTCTGTAGATTAGGAGCTGTTCTCTCATGGATCCATGCAAAAACTCAGGAGGATGGCTACAGAGGGGTGCACTTGGATTTAGAAGGGTATAAGACCTGACAAGTGCTGCTGCAGAAGAGGCCAGATTTTATCGCCTGAACAGGGAAGTCCATCAAAGTATTGATTAATCTGCCCTAGCATTTGGGGGTCAGGGTTATGTGGAACCTGGCCCTTTCTGCAGGATCACCCCAGATGTTTTCCTTCCTTTAATGAACCCATTTTGTTGGCCTTAAGGTCCATGCACACCTTAGTCTTGCTAATCAGTGGTAAGGTGCATGTTCTTTCTCTTTTAAACATGGTAAAATTGATATACACCTGATTGGTACATTTGACTTATTTATAAGTCCCAAGATACAGTACTATCTGTACCCAGGATCTATAAATTAAATTCCACAGTTTTGCAGCAACACTCATTAAACTTTCCCATTCCTGAATTGGAGAATCTTGGATTCACAATAAATCTGTCAACCACCTGCACCTTCTCGGGAGTATTGATATACAGACCCCCTGTGCTCTGCTCCAAGTTCAGTGAGACCCTCCCACACATTTCGGTTAGGCTGGCACTCGAAAAAACAAATATTACCCTTCTGGATGAACTCAATTTACATTTTGACAAGATTAATACCACACTCACAGCAGGGATAATACATGACATGGATGCTATACAGCTCATGCAAAGAGTTGAAGGCCCTACACACATCCTTGATTCAGTTTCAGCAATGACAACAAAATCCTTGTAAATCATCCCCATTGTATGCCCTGGACAGACCATTTTCTAATCCGTTCCACAAATGATAAGTATGCACCCACAACTGTGATTAAATACCCTCCAAGAATTGACATTGATGGTCTAAGTTGAATACTGTGGAATGGACTTCATCCCTATTGTAGACCAACCCTATAATAGAAGAAAACCCTGATTCTGCTAATGCGAAATTTGAAAAAAACTGAAACACTCTCCCTACTCCCTCAAAAGCTTGCTGCAACAAATTGGCAGCATTCTTTCAGAACAATACACCTGATGTTTATCTGTCCCTATAAATGAACAACATTTTAAATGCCTTCACATCAGGTAAGTGTATGCCCAGCACATTCAACATTGGTTTTCCTCTATTCCCCCAATCACTTAGGAAGAATGTCTTGCTCTTCTCAGCAAGGTCAAATCAGGATCCCCGCTTGGCACCGCACCTCCACATATACTCTCAGAAGGAGCTCCAGCCACCTTCATCATTACCTTGGAACTCCATAACTTGCCCCTATCCAATGAAATAGTGCCATCTAACTGGAAACATGCTGTGGTCAATCCCTTGCTAGAAAAACAAAAATCTCAATCCGACATGTCCAGGGAATTATAGGTCAATCTCCCTACTCCCAGTCGTAGGAAAGGTAATAGAGATGCATATCAACCAAACACTGTCTACATCCCTCAAGTAAAATCATCTACTGCACACTTCCCAGATGGGATTCCATACACAACACAGTACGATAACTGCCCTCCTCGCAGTAACAGAGGAATAAATAAATATCATCTTCCTGGACCTAAGTGCAACGTTCAACACAGTTGACCATGAGACACTTACGTAGAGAATGGATGAAGCATGAATAAAGAGCTCTGCTCTTAATTGGCTCAGCTCAGTTCTGAAGGACAGATCTTTCTGAATTTGTGTAAATTCATGCTACTTTAATGTCCTTCCCTCGAAGTGTGGGGTCTGCAGGGTTTGTCCCTCAATCTCACACTTTTTAAGCTGTGCATGTGCCAATTTACAGATATTGTTCAGGAGTTTGGGTTGTTAATAGTATCATATACAGATGAGACACAATTGGTCATCTCATTTGCCGCTAGGACAGGCTCGCAGTCCCATTAGCTGTCTCCCTGTTTGAAAAAGGTATCCATGTGATGGGGAACTGGTGCTGAAAATTGAATGGAGAAAAAACTGAGCTGATGATTTGGGGAAGCAGACCTGACCACCAACCACCTACAAACTGGCCAGAATGTTTGGGGAATCCACCCATCCCTTCCTGTCATTTCAAAAGCCTTGGGATGTGGCTGGACAAGTCCCTTTTCATGGATACAGAGGGCTAAAAACTTGTGTTGACTTGTTTTGGCACCCTTAAATCACTCCATAAAATCCTAGACATTATACTGAGCGTGTCCAGAAGAATTGTTGTCCTGGTTCTACCGGTTGGACTAACGGAATTCTTCGTACATAGGCTCCTCCAAATATGTCATCAAAACTCTCCAGATTGGCTAAAATATGGCAGCAATGATCCTATACAAGGTCCCAAAATTTGCCTCAGCAAACAGTGCTCTAGCTTCTCTGCACTGGCTCCCCACTGAAGCAAGGATAACATTTAAAACACTCTGGGGGTCATTACGACTAAAGTGGCGTCCGTACCGCCAACAGGCTGGCGGTACGGAGACCCATATTTCGACCGCGGCGGTTTCCTGCCGTTTTAGCCCCAGCGGTGATAATCCGCCAGGGCAGCGCTGCAAGCAGCGCTGCCCTGGGGATCATGACTCCCCTATCGCCAGCCTGTTTCTGGCGGTTTGCACCACCAGGAAGAGGCTGGCGGTAAGGGGAGTCCTGGGGCCCCCTAACAGGGCCCCGTGCTGCTTTTCACTGTCTGCATACCAGACAGTGAAAAGCGCGACAGGTGCTACTGCACCCGTCGCACGTCCGCAACACCGCCGGCTCCATTAGGAGCCGGTTCCTATGTTGCGGCCGCATCCCTGCTGGGCCGGCGGGCTTAAACTAGGTTTGCGCCCAGCGGGAATGTTGTAATGGGGACCACCCGCCAATGTTGTAATGACCCCCTTTGTCTAGCACATAGAAGGCTTAACGCCAAAGAACCCACTATGATAAGGGCACTTTTGACACCCTTCTCCCTGAATAGGGCTTTAAGATCCTTACTTCAGAAGATATCTTCCCTGTTGCTGAGAAATGTAGCCCACACCTGGGCCTGCCTGCCCTTTGTTTTTTCTAGACAGACTGGAGCTAAACCCAAGCGGAAAGGAAAAACTCACTAGAACCAGTTAAGGATTAGACAAATTATATGTCTCTCACTCACAGGCTGACAGTAGGCGTAAAAGTGGCAACCCTAGAACCTCTCATCAGACCCCTTCTAGACATGTGGAGACTCAAGAAACAGACTACCCTGCTGTCTGAAGCCTGAAGGAAGACTGGACCTGCTAACCTTGAACCCAGGACCCCTGAAGTGACTCGAAGATCCAGCTGGCTGACCTCCTGCTTGAGGTTACAGGGACACAACAAGCTTCAAGTCCCTTTTCCCTGAAATGACCAAGCAGATCAGTACCAACTGGAATTGCCTGAATCTTTCTACTAGCCTTTGTTGGAGAGAAACGTTACCCCCAAGTGGTGGCCCCCAATCCTGGATCCTTGGCTTGAGTTACAATGCACTCCTGCAGGCTTAAAATCTTCAAGAACTGGGCTTCAGATGAAAAACCAAAGGCTCTGAGATCTTCACGTAATAAAGAACCACCCACGGTCTCCATCCAAACACAAACGGACTTCACCAATGCCAACACAGGGAATGTATCTGACTGTCGATGAGACCTTCCCAGATACAGACCATGGACTATACCATCCAGAGCTCTTTGTGTCGAAAACTAGCATGTTTCCCCTCCAACATGAAGTTCTGATCGTCGACCTGCTCCATGCATCAATAGCAAACACACAGCAGTTCCCCGCCAATGTGAACATCCGGCCAAGGCCTGAGCAACTTGCTGTTGATGAGCCCCTCTCTGGATCCTGCATGCAGCCTCCCTGCCAACCTCATTGACAAGAGCTTCTTGTGTGAAAATGAACTGAGATAGAAGGTACATTTGTAGCAGGATGAATTTGGTCCCTGAATAAAATCAGCACTGCCTTGTGCTCGGCCTTGACTTTTTTAACCCAGTCCTGCATGACCACATAATTTTGTCATTTTGGTGTTGTGTTATTTGTTAAACGCTCTCTATTTTACTAAATTGGTTTGGGATTTTTCTTGTGCTGTATTTTTCACTTTATTTCTGTTTGATTGCTGCATAAATACTTTACACATTGCCTCTAAGTTAAGCCTAACTGCTTTTGTGCCAACCTACTAGAGGGTTAAACACAACATTATTTAGTGACTTTTGAAATTCACCCTAGGCAAGAATTATGTTGATTTCTTGAGTGGGGGTCTGATCCCTCTCAACTAATACCCCAATTTCTTACAGTTCAGTAATACATACAATTTAGTTTGATTTAACATCGCCAGACACCAGTAAAGCTCCTGCAGGATGCAAATGTTGCAGACTTCTCAGGAGGCGCAGAGCCTATTCCTCCATGATCAGCTTTCATTATATTCAATCTGGTAGATTTCATTGGTGTATTACACACTCGTACGTAAGGTATGTTTATAGTTGTGAGCCCATCTCTTTCACATAATTAGATGTACTTCTCTGTAAAACTAGGAGGCGGGCTTTTCTTGCTATGAAATGATTGGACTGCTGAGTGAATATGAATATCCATGTTGATTCTGGTTTTAGACTCAGTCATTGCTGATACTTTATAACCTGTGCTGCACTGCAGCCTCATCTGTAGAAGAGTTGTAGAAGAGTTGCCTTTAGAGTCAGTTCCCTCACTCTAGTGTTTCAGTGAGTGGTGGACGTCCACCAATAGAAGCTGTTGTCGAATAGCATCTATCTAAGCACAAAGCTTTTTATCTTCATGGTCTTTCCCTGCAAGTTTTTGTAATCATTGGTTTCCCCGGGTTTCAAATCAACCTTGTATCCCTCCAAGCAAAATGATAAATTGGATACGATTAAGGAAGGAACTAATCTGTTAGCTTTACACAACACTAAGAGGGTATATTTAATTCTGCAATGTATGCAGTTCAGTCAGTTGAGAGCTTTTCATATGTTTTTAATTTTAAATTCAGAACTGTCACATATTCCTTACCATGCTGCAGAAGCTACAACATACTGCTATTTCAGCCTGCTACAGGTAGTGCTGATCTATCAGTGTAAAAACATTATGATATTCTTGCAGTTGTTTTGCTTACAGCGTTTCAAGAATTGCCTATCACTATTGTATAAATTCTTGTTTTTTGATGTAGGGTCATACTAAAATTGTGCATAAATACTGGCTTGACTCATGGGCTATCACACGCAATGCAGTGCACATTAATATGGAATGCATGCTTTAGTACCAGCTTCCAAGGTTAGTATTGTTGTTATTATAATATTTATTTTTAGTTGTCTATGGGTCTTCCCTTGATAATTGCATTCTGTACTGCAGTTAGTATTTTCTCAATCTGAACAAATTGTGCCTCTGATGAAATGTATAAATGTGAATTACACACAATATGTTTGTTTTGGAAATCGCCCTTTTTGCAGGGTTATCCTCAAACCTTTTTCTTCTGACCGCCTGTTTTTGATCCTATGCCAAATTCTGTTTTTGCTAGCTCTGGCCACTTTACCACTTCTGACCAGTGCTAAGGTGCAAGTGTTCTCTGTCTAAATTGTATTGGTGTTTGATTTATCCATGATTGGCAAATTTGGTTTACTAGTAAGTCCCTAGTATAGTGCACCATGATTGTCAAGGGCCTGTAAATCAAATGCTACTAGTGGGCCTGCAACACTGATTGTGCCACTCACATGAGTAGCCTTCTAAACATGTCTCAGACTTACCATTGCATTGCAGTGTCTGTGTGTTCAGATTTAAACTGCCATTTCAAGTGCAACGACTTTGCAAGCCCATACCTTTCCTTTAACTGCATGTATGCCACCCATAAGACAGGCTAAAGGCAGCTCCATGGGCATGGAGCAGTATATTTAAAAGGTATAATATGTAACAGTTTGTTTTACATGACCTGATAGTGAAATACCGTTAAATTTGATCTTCACTGTTGCAATGACTTCCATAGGGTAACATGGAGATTACCTTGAAATATCTTTTAAGTGTAATTTTCTACTAGGGAGCAGATAGAGATCTGGAGTTTGGGGTCTCTGAACTTACAATTTTGAAATACATCTTTTGGTGAAGTTGTTTTTCAAATTGTAAGCTTGAAAATGCCACTTTTAGAAAGTGGGCATTTTCTTGCTGAACCATTCTGTGCCTCTGCCTGGCTGTGAAATATACATCTGGCTCAGGATGACAATTGGGTTGTTGTGAATTCACTCTAGACAATCACACAAACGGAGCTGAGGTGTGCCCTGCGTATCCTGATGCGTCTTCCTGAGCTAGAGTGGTGGGAGAAGCTGACACTTGCACCTGAATAGGGCTGTGTCTGTTCTTACACAAAGCTGTCTCCAACCCCCCTGGAGTGTGTCTGGGGCCAGGGCAGGAAAGGCAGGATCTTGCACACTACAAAGACTTTTCTATGAAGTTAACCTACTTCAAAGCAGAATTGGGTATAAGTACTGGACCTCTGACCCCACAAAGTTAAAATCCTTCGGGAACGTGGACATTCTGCCAGGAAGAAGAACAGGATCCTGTAGGAGGGATTGCCACTCTGTCTGTTGCTTTGCTGTTTTGGCCTGCCGTTTGCTGCTTCTGTCCTGGGAGTGAAAGGACTGGACTTTGCTTTCTACAATTGCCTACAAAGGTTCTCCAAGGGCTAGGACTGAGCTTGTCTCCTGTTAAGAAATCTAAGTGACATCAAAAACTTAATCTGCGAGCACCTGGGTACTCTTGGTGAGAGCCCTGACTTGCCAAGTGGTGTCAAATCCAGTTCCTGGGCCCGTGGGAGTTCTGGTGCAACAAAGAAGAAACCAAGCATATTGACTCCAGAGTGACTTTGCAACCGGTGCAGCTCTCTGACCACGCCACCGCCTGCACCAGAGCCATAGTCCCTGATAAGTGCAATGACCCCGACCTGCAACACAGGTCTGATGCCGACACAGCACATCCAAAGTTCCACCACAGCGTGAGTCCCAATTCCTGTGTCACCGACGTCTGTGGCACACAACCCTGCCACAGCAGCTGTGACCCTGTAGTGTGATCGTGACACCGCGACGTAACAGTCTCATTTCTTGACATGCTGGATTCCTTGACCCCACTTGTTGGAAGGAACCCATGCCTCATCATTAAGGCAACATTATCTCCCCTGCAACTGTAAGGAACCAATGCCTCCCCTCCCATACCTAGCACTAAGGAACTGACACCTCACCTCCCCAGTAGCAGTAAGGAACCAATGCTGCAGTGGCTCCAGCAACGCCTCACCTCCCCGACTCCATGCAATGTCTTTGTTTCCTCGTTTTCCAAGGTACTGTACCTGAGGTCTGGGCAAATCCATGACTGGTCCAAAATCCATTATGAGTGGCGTTGGACTACTGGGTACTGCTCCGTCAAGATGTGGTGATAGCCCCAGTTGGAGATATTTAGTTGCTACGCACTATAATGAGATTTAATCTTTGAAAAATTGTATCTTGGATAGAGTATGTTGGATTTTTGTCATTTTGGTCTTTTTTTGCTCAGACACATATTGGCTATTTTTCTAAACTGGTGTGGGGTACATTTGTGGTGTTTTCACTGTGTTACTGTGTGTGTGTGTGTGTGTGTGTGTGTACAAATACTTTACAAATTGCCTCTGAGATAAGCCTGCCTGCTTGTGCCAAGCCTCCAAGGGGGTGAGCAGGACTTATCTTATCTGTGTGGCTCCCCTACCCTGACTAGAGTGAGGGTCCCTAATTGGACAGGGTGCAAAAGTATGGTTTGTACTGGATTCAAGCTAGCCTGGCTGATGAAGAGTGATACCCTGAAACCAGTCCCAGGATGCTTGTTCCCAGTCCAGGGAGGACCTGGCTTGGCAGTTCGGGCTGGACTGTTCCCATGAGGAATAGGATCAAGACTGATTTGCATATGACTGGGTCATTATTGGGGTGGCCTGGTGAGCCAAAGAACAATGGATTAAACCCAGATCTGTGACTGGGGGTGAGTGTTTGCATTGTTCAGCACTCGTCCATCATCCTTTTGTGTTGATAAAGTTGCCCTAAGTGGGAAGGGTATGCCCAGACGTGGGCCCCATGCTCACTGAGCCATGGGTCTCATGATCACTGTGCCACTGGATTCAAGCTAGCCCGGCTGATGAAGAGTGATACCCTGAAACCGGTCCTAGGATGCTTGTTTCCAGTCCAGGGAGGACCTGGCTTGGCATTTCAGGCTCGACTGTTCCCATGAGGAACACGGTCAAGGCTGATTTGCATATGGCTGGGTCCAAACTGGGGTGGCATGGTGAGCAAAAGAATGATGGATTAAACCCAGATCTGTGACTGGGGGTGAATTTTTGCTTTGTTCAGCACTCCGTCCATCATCCTGTTGTGTTGCTAACATGCCCTAAGTGGGAAGAATATGCCCAGACATGGGTCCCGTGCTCATTGTGCCACTGGATTCAAGCTAGCCTGGTTGCTGAAGGGTGATACCCTGAAACCAGTCCCAGGGAGGACCTGGCTTGGCAGTTAGGGTTGGACTGTTTCCATGAGGAACAGGGTCAAGACTGATTTGCATATGGCCGGGTCCAAACTGGGGTGGCATGGTGAGCAAAAGAACAATGGTTTAAACCCAGATTTGTGGTGACTGGAGGTGAGTGTTTGCATTGTTCATCCCTTCTATCTATCATCCTCTTGTGTTGCTAAAGTTGCCCTAAGTGGGAAGGTTATGCCCAGACGTGGGTCCTGTGCTCACTGTGCCACTGGATTCAAGCTAGCCTGGCTGATGAAGGGTAATACCATGAAACCAGTCCCAGGATGCTTGTTTCTGGTCCAGGGAGGAGCTGGCTTGGCGGTTTGGGCTAGACTGTTCCCATGAAGAACAGGGTCAAGACTGATTTTCATATGGCTGTATCCAAACTAGGGTGGCATGGTGAGCAAAAGAACAGTGGTTTGAACCCAGATATGTAACTGGAGGTGAGGGTTTGCATTGTTCAGCACTCCGTCCTTCATCCTCTTCTGTTGCTAAAGTTGACTTAAGTGGGAAGGGTATACCCAGACGTGGGTCCTGTGCTCACTGTGCCACTGGATTCAAGCTAGCCTGGCTGATGAAGGGTGATACCCTGAAACCAGTCCCAGGATGCCTGTTTCCAGTCCAGGGAAGATGTGGCTTGGCAGTTCAGGCTGGACTCTTTCCATGAGGAACAGGGTCAAGACTGATTTGCATATGGCTGGGTTCAAATTGGGGTGGCATGGTGAGCAAAAAAACAATGGATTAAACCCAGATCTGTGACTGGGGGTGAGTGTTTCCATTGTTCAGCACTCTGTCCATCATCCTTTTGTGTTGCTAAAATTGTCCTTCATTGCACACAATGTGTGTATATCCTGATTGACTAGGTAGCTGTCTAACTACCAAACTGAGTCAGTTATCTAATGTTCATAAATGTGCTGTGCTATGTGAGTCTCTTTTTATGTTTTCTGGAAAAAGCAGGTATAATCAGCTAATAAAGGGATCTCACTCGCTCAATATAATGTGCAAATATGCTCTGCCAAAGTTCAGGAATCTCTATAATGCTTTTAATTCCCCAAGGAAACTATGGGCAATAACGTCCCACATTTTTCTAAGAATCCAGGTTTGAGCCCTTTTCCTTCACTGGACAATCTTTTCCTATAAGCTTACATTTAAAAGGCCTATTTTGGATTTTCCTCAAATTAAATTTGTAATCTGCCTCTTCTACCATGGTAACTATGTTTTCTATGTATTACAAATGTTATTTCAAATCATCATCTGTTTTATATGTGTCAAGGATGTATGAAACTACACTCAAATCTCATTCTAATATTTCAATTATTGATTCTGATATTATTTCAGGACAGTTCTAAAAGCCCTCATGAAGTAGTGTAAAACTAAAATTGATGCTCTCTAGGGCAAGGGAGGTTAATAAAGTGATTCTGGGGAGGAGATGAGGGGGTTTGCTTAGTCTAACTGTCATGACATAAAGACACAACTGCATGTGGCTCCTTGAAGTGTGATTTTCCAAAGGTTTTGAGATAGCATAATCTAAACAGATTAAAGTCGTTTTGTGATAAGGTTTATTCTGGTTCTTTTCCAAGAGAAGAAACTCCATCCACACCTGCAGCTTACAACCTCTCAGGTCAACTGTCATTATGGAATCCCATAACATTCCATCCTAGTACAACAGAGAGGTAGAGCAGGGGGAGGTAGAACATACCATGCAAACACAAAATTAAAAGAACAAAGTAGAAATATGAAAAATAGAACAATAATATAAAGAACATGGAAACACTTAAATATATAACAATACCACACTACTAAAGCCAAGACAGTTGACCTTGCAAATATCCTCATTTGAAGATTGCACTAAGGGAAATTGCTGACAGTGTTAAATTGATGAAGCAATAGTTCCAAAAGTATATGCTCTAGCAATCTTGACTAGCTCCTAAGACCTTTGGAACTGCTGATGAAGATGCATTTCCACTGGGAACTTTTGTGACAGGAGGGGAGGCTGAGGTGATGTGAGTTGGAGCTGCGCCCAAGCTGCTCACACTGCTGACGCCACAGAGTGGCCTACTTTCGCACCTACATAAATAGGGACAATTGAGCAGCGTGGCAGTTCTTCTGACTATTAGAGCCCCTGATTCAGGCCACAGTGGCCGTAGTCATTATCTGTGATTGTTGTGGTAAATCAGAGCCATGAAAAGAAATTAATGCTGTGACCACAACTGTTGTTCCCTATGTTTAAAGGCTGATGGGCTGATGGCAGTGGAAAAGCAATCCTTGCAGGCTCCTCAAGCACCCTATGAGATTATCACTAATGCCCTTTTCTCCCTCATTTATCCTCAAAATAGAAGAACCAAAAGCATACAAGGTACTTGGTGCCTGCTAATGTGAACAGATGAAAGCATGTAATTAAGGGTCTGTGTACTGTATTAAATGTCATCACTAAACAAGAATCAGTGTGTAGAAGAAAAGATTACTTTATTGCCTGGATAGCACACAGCCGCTCCATTGGCCCAGTCCTCTCTGGGTGTAACTGCCAAACAGTTGCACCAAAATTGTAATTTGAATAACAGAACATAACACCAACACCTCCCCCCCAAGAAGAAACAAAAGAAGTGAAAGTCAATGTAACATATGAATATAGCAGCCTGCAGAAACACAGAACTCGAAAAACATGAGAGATTGAAAACAGAAACAATAACATTGCACAATAACAAATCATGTACAACATAAGGTCACATGTGAAATAAGATTAGGGGAAACAGAACTCAAATAATAAAACTAAATGATACCTGGGACAAAATACATATATTAGTTCAACAGGTAATCTTGCAAGTTTCAGAGAAGTGGTCTTCCTTCTGCTACTTTCCCTTCTACAGAGGGTTGAGGAGAAAGTGGAACCAACACCATTTCCTTGAGGAATGTTAGCGGACTCCCCTGCTGGTCCTGCATCTAAATTTGACAAAGACGTTTCCAACTGACTCATTTTTTAATCTCCACAACCATTGCTCGCACCAGAAATACTATTGTTAGGACTTGCACTCACACACACGCTTCTTGCTGCAACCTCACAAAATAAATCAGCATTATGAAAAATGATGAAACATGTCATGAATGTGTTTACAACATACCACTTCCATGTAACTTGTGAGGAAAACTACATTGCATGTTTGTTAATATTGATAAAAGCAAGTGTTGTTCCATTTGTGAACTGTGTGCCAAGTGGTTTATGGAGACATTGAATTCCTTCATATGAATCATCAGAAGTGTTTGATGACTCATCACCAGCATGTGCCTGATGACTCATCACCAGAATTCCTTCATATGAATCATCAGAAGTGATTGATGACTCATCACCAGCATGTGTCTGATGACTCATCACCAGTCTATAAATAGAACTGCCAAGGTGTTTCCTGTGCTGGGCTTTGAGTCTTCTTTTACTCGCAGGTGTTCCTGTTTCAGATGGAGTTTCTGTGATTCTTTCTGGAGTCGTCATTTCAGTGTGAGGCTTCATCAGAGCTTTCCTCTCTGGAGGGGATTACTTGGCAGTGGCTGGCGATTTACGAACAGTATTCCATCTCCCTCAAATAATCGAAAACATTCCAGGAGAATTCGGTTTGTGAGTAATTCCCCTCTCGTTCCACTATTTTCAACCTTCTCGAGGTTAGTGATCTTTTGGTGCATTATGAAAAACAATAGTCGATGCTGAGAAACTCATGATACAAGACTATTTTCCAAAGACAGCTTGAGAAGTATTTTTAAAGGCTGCATTGAAGTTAAGTGTTGTGAACTCCTGAAAGCATCGCTCGATATCTATGTAAAATTAAACGTTTATTCTGATTATTTTTGGAGCGAGTCTATTGTGTGAAAACGAATAACAAAAGACAAATTAATAAGTTTAATTTTACAACACATTTGTTGTGAGTTACAAAAGCGTGTTTAATAGTTGAGCATTTAAGTACTAACAATCACTGTGATTTTGCTGAAAGGCTCTGTGATTGCTCAATCGAGTGATAATAATTATTGTTATTTTGCTGAAAGACTCTTGTGATATTTGTATTTCTTTTGTTTTTGATTTGTTTTTGGTCTTAGTAATTCCTGCACCAAACCCTGAGGCAACTTTCTTAGAACAACAGTGACACTCCTTTGTGAACCAGTGTTTTTGTTTCTCTTCCCTTCCCAAATCCCTGTTCCCTATCCTTTTACCCCAGAGACTATTCACTTGTTCCCTGTTCAGTTCAGATACAAGAGGATAGTGTTTAGGGGTGAGGGTTTTATTCCCTTCGCTCATGTGGAATCTGGAATTCAGGTGAGTGGACATAGTCTTGTCATAAAGCCAAGCCCATTAAAATTAAGTCTGCCCAAGCGAAGATGTCTCAGGCAGAGGTCAACATGGAGGATCTTGCGCAGGATCTGACGCAGGTTCAGGCTGAGGTAGCGCAATTGAAGGAGGAAAACTATAACCTTAGAGAACAACTTGAGAGATACAAGATTAGAGGGGAATGGTTAGGTGCCATTCTTAGAACAGACAAACCCTTTATCAAACTATCAACACTTGTTCATAATAAACCAACCAAACCTGTATGAGCAACACCTATAAAACTCACTATAGTGACCCCCTACTCCAGTTCCATTGGCTCCACCAGAAAGATTCACTGGCGATAGTAGTAAATTTGATATATTCATGAACCAATGTCACTTGCAGTTTTTGTGCAGGCCCTCATCTTTTCCGGATGATGCCGCAAAAGTTGTTTTTGTCTTTTTGTACCGTGTAGGGAATGCTGCTAATTGGTCTAACCCCTTAGTCCAAAACGATGACCCTCTTTTGTATAATTTCCCAGAGTTTGAAGCCCAAATGAAGAAACTTTTTTCTCGACACACCTTTATGCAATTCAGTGAAACTGAATTATTGAATTTGAAACAAGGGAATAAAGACCTCTTATCATACGTAACCACTTTCACTAGATTAGTATCAGAAACCCATTTGCCAGAGAGTAAAAGAACCTCATTATTTTATCGGGGACTCCGAGATGAGTTAAAAGATGTTTTGTCTCAGATAGTAGAACCGCCCGAAGATTGAAGTGAATTTATCGATTTAATTGTCAAAATTGATCATTCATTAAATGAAAGAAAAGGTAAAAAAGGTAGAGGAGATAATACACGTCTTATTGTTGTGCGTGCTGAGAAAAAAGAAGAGACTAATAATCAGGAAGGTATGGAACCAATGCAAATAGGGGTATCCGTTCTCCATCATCCACAGAGGAAAAAGATAGGAGACGTTCTTTGAAATGATGTCTCTGTTGTGGCAAAGCAGGTCATTTTGCACGAGAATGTCTCGTGAGACCCAAGATCAAAGCACCAATACCCAAAAAGACAGTAGCTTCAGTTAACCTTTCCAATGAAAATTCGGAAAAACTAAATAGCCCAAGGAAAGGTGAGGTCTATCTACTGGGATAAAGACAAAAGGCCTCAAATGTTCAAGATATACTCTTCTTATACCTCCACGTCATTTCCTAATAACCGTGATCATGATTTTCCAAACCCAATTATGATAAGTCCAATCTATTCTTCTTAAATCTGGGGCAACAGGTAATTTTTTTGATATTTCATTAGCCAAAAAATGAGGGATCACTTTTCTCCCCGAACAAGAACCTGAGGCCGTTCGGGCTGTTGATGGTTCTGAATTCTCCTCAGGATTAATAACTTATCATTCCGAACTGATTGTAATAGTCTGTGACAATGGTCACTCTGAATCTATTAGATTTGATTTAATTGACACTCCTACTTTCAGAGTTATCTTAGGAGTACCCTGGCTTCTATGACATAACCCAAGGATAGATTGGGATATCAGGACTGTGACACTAAATTCTCCATTTTGTCTTCAGAATTGTTACCAAGAGGCAACAAGCTAGGATTCTCCCTTGTTATGTTCGGTCTCATCATCCACTAGTGTCAGTTAGCTTCCAGAACAATATCAGGAGTTTGCAGATGGTGCCAGGTGCCACATTACCTTGAAGTAGGATATATGCTCTATTGGAGCCAGAAACAAAGTATTTAACCCCTTCGCTGCCAGCACTTTTCCCCCTCAGGTGCCAGACCTTTTTTTGGCTATTTGGGCCAGTTCGCACCTATGCCCTAATAACTATTTGCCCACATAAGCTACCCACCCCAAATATGCATCCTTTTTTTCCAACATCCTAGGAATTCTAGAGGTACCCAGAGTTTCTGGGTTCCCCTGAAGGAGACCAAGAAATTAGCCAAAATACAGCAAAAATTTAGTTTTGTTTTTTTTAAATGGAAAAGCAGGGCTGCTGAAGAAGGCTTGTGGTTTTTTCCCTGACAATGGCATCAACGAAGGGTTTGTGGTGCTAAAATCACCATCTTCCCAGCTTTCATGAACAGGCAGACTTGAATCAGAAAACCCAATTTTTCAACACAATTTTGGCATTTTACTGGCACATATCCCATGTTTACTATTTTTGTGCTTTCAGCCTCCTTCCAGGTGTGAAACCAATGTTCGATCCAAGAGAGCTAAACATTTCTGAAAAGCAGACAAAATTCTGAATTCAGCAAGGGGTAATTTGTTTAGATCCTACAAGGTTTTCCTACAGAAAATAACAGCTGAAATAAAAAAATATTGAAATTAAGGTAAAGAAAACAGCCATTTTTCTCCACATTTTACTCTAACTTTTTCCTGCATTGTCAGATTTTTTAAAGCAATATACCGTTACATCTGCTGGACTCTTCTAGTTGCAGGGATATATAGGGCTTGTAGGTTCATCAAGGACCCTGGGTACCCAGAGCCTATAAATGAGCTGCACCTTGCAATGGGTTTTCATTCTATACCGGGTATACAGCAATTCATTTGCTGAAATATAAAGAGTTAAAAATAGGAATCAAGAAAAAATTTGTATCTTCAAAATGGGCACAAGATAAGGTGTTGAGAAGCAGTGGTTATTTGCACATCTCTGATTCCAGGGTGCCCATACTAGCATTTGAATTACAGGTTGTTTCTTAAATAGATGTCTTTTTTACACACTGTCTTACATTTGGAAGGAAAAACGGTAGAGAAAGACAAGGGGCAATAACACTTGTTTTGATATTCTGTGTTCCCCTAAGCCTCCCGATAAAAATGGTACCTCATGTGCGTGGGTAGGCCTAATGTTCCCAACATGAAACACAACATGGACACATCACATTCTTACATTGAAATCTGACATGTCTTTTGCAAAGTGCCTAGCTGTAGATTTTGTCCTCTAGCTCAGCCGGCACCTAGGGAAACCTACCAAACCTGTGATTTTTTTTAAACTAGACACCGATCCAAGATGGGGTGAGTTTTGGGGCTTTCACCAAGTTCTGTTATCCAGAATCCCTTGCAAACCTCAAAATTGGGATAAAAAAACACTTTTTCCTCCCATTTCGGTGACAGAAAGTTCTGGAATCTGAGAGGAGCTACAGTTTCCTTCCACCCAGCATTCCCCCTAGTCTCCCGATTAAAACTGCAACTCAGTTGTGTGGGTAGGCCTAGTGCTCGCGACAAGAAACGCCCCAAAACACAACATGAACACATCACATTTTCCCCAAAAAAAAACAAAGCTATTTTTTGGAAAGTGCCAAGCTGTGGATTTTGACCTCTAGCTCAGCCGGCACCTAGTGAAACCTACCAAACCTTTCCATTTTTGTAAAACTAGACACATAGGAGAATCCAGGATGGGGTGACTTCTGGGGCTCTCACCAGGTTCTGTTATCCAGAATTCTTTGAAAACCTCAAAATTTGGCCAAAAAAACACTTTTTCCTCACATTTCAGTGACAGAAAGTTCTGGAATGTGAGAGGAGCCACCAATTTCCTTCCACCTAACGTTCCCCCAAGTCTCCAAGTCTCCCAATGAAAATGGTACCTCACTTGTGTGGGTAGGCCTTGTGCCCGCAAAAGGAAATACCCCAAAACACTATGTGGACGCATCAAAATGATCAAATATAAAACTACCTGATTTTGTGGGGGCCACTTCCGTTTTGGGTCCTGGACTCAACAGCCATCTATGGAAATCTACCAAACCCAGACACTTCTGAAAACTAGACACCCAAGGGAGTCCAGGGAGGTGTGACTTGCATGGATCCTCCAGTGTTTTCCTAACCAGAATCCTCAGCAAACCTCAAATTTAGCTAAAAGAATCACATTTTTCCCACATTTTTCCCACATTTCTGTGTGGGATCACCACACCGGGACAAATTTCCTACCACCCAACATTCCCCTCAGTCTCCTGGGAAAAATGATACCTCACTTGTGTAGGTGGGCCAAGTGCCTGTGACAGCAAAGAGCCAAAAACATGTCAATATTGAGGGGGAACCAAAGTAGGTCCAAAAGGGCGGTATGAAGAAAAACATTTTTAGGCTGACAAGTGGGGCAGAATTTTATATCAGTATAAATGAGATAATGCTAGGTGGTAGGATTTTTGTGGATTCCTGAAGATTCCGGAATGTTCTATCACAAAAATATGGAAAAAATGTGTGCTTTCCAGCAATGTTGGAGGTTTGCAGAGCATTGTGGGTAAGAAAATGGTGCAGGTGCATGTGAAGCACACCACCCTGGACTCACCCAGATGTTTCGTTTTTAGATGTGTCTAGGTCTTGTGGATTTTTCTACATAGCAGCGTCCCAAAGTACAACAAGCATTTGCAATGTATTAGGTCTCACATTTCTTTGAGTTAGAGATATTGGCATTGTAAATGTATAACTGGACTTTTCTTGCCACATCAATTGGTCAGCCTTGCTGCATAATTTGGCCCTCTCTGCCACATAATTCCAGAGGCCCGGCAAATAACTAAAGCCCTTCCATTTACCTTCTTCCTCTACCTGCAGCAAAAAAATGAAAATATTGGCATTTAGCATCCTAATTTAAATCTGCCATGCTAATTAGAATAGAATAAATACCACTTGCACCGCCCCACAGTCAGAGTTGCTAGCTGACTGAAGAAGGCAAATTAAGTTGTGTAACCTGCAACATAAGGGAACACATATGCTACTTAAAACATATTTCTCTTTCAAACTTTAAAACACTGCCTTACAAAAATAGCTCACTGTTTATTGTAGCAATATTGACTTTAAAGGTACTTGGGATTGGCATGCAATCTTAAACATATGAGCTTCAACTTGGTCTTGTAGCAGAGGTGTCCTTTATGTCCTCCAAGTGTCAAGCTTACACAACAGGAATCGAGTTAAGATAGTATTGCTGATAAAATGTTTAACTTAGCACTTTTGCCATATTTCTTGGCACTGTATATCCAATGTTTTACTACCATTTAGTACCATCACACTCACTTTTTCAGTCTCTGAAAGCCTGAGTTTGCCCTGCATGTCATTAACCTTGTAATATGTAGTCTTCACACAAATTTCAGCAGTGAGCATAACTTAAATAACACAACAATGATAGTTCCCTGATTAGCAACCTTTGGTAGATTTGTTACCAAAGAAATGTTAATGTTAAGCCTTGTTTCCAGCCCCGAGCTTTCACTTAACACCGTACATTCTGAAAGATGTAGTTTCAATCTCACCTTGTTCGGCCTTAAGAAAAAAGAGATTCACGGTGACACTGAGACTCAAGGCAACTGAAAAATAGATACTTAGGCACCTTTAATGTTATTGTGTAAAAAATCTAAATCATAGCATTTCACCAGAGATACACATAAGCAATGACATTATTACTGACTTGAGAGAAGGTCATATTTCAGCTCTTTAGCACTTCCACCCAACCATTACACCTCACACTTTGACTGGATTAGTAAGGGTTAAGTCAGAGAGGAAGAGGGCCCTTCATTCCAGATATGCAGCAAGTACGATCTGGCCTAAAAACACGCATGCTAATTTCTGTAATAATACCAACGCATTTCAGTGTTTTTTGCAGCGCCTACATGTCGCTGAATTGCAGCTTCAATGCCCATCGTCTTATAACTCACCTGGAAGTTTACGTGTGACTGACAGGGGCAAAGATTAATGCATTCTACGGCAAACAGTGCTGAACAAACATGCCGAGTAAGGTACATTGCCCAGCAGTAGGGCCACAAACCCAGATGAAGTCAGTGGATGAAACCCTGACAGAACCAAGGGCTGCAAGCCTGCTGTCTGCAAAAACGCAAACAGTCCACAGCACTGCGCCGCCTGCAGTCAGAAGAGAAGGGTCAGAAAAACCTTAACAATTTCTCAGAAAAAACAACAATTCACTGTATGCTCACACGTTAAAACGAGTTAGAGCTATTAGCAGTTGTAAACTCCCAACCGGACTTTTCTTGCCACATTAAATGGAAAAAAAAGAGAGCGATCGGTCTGCTACACTTCACTCGTAGTGAAACCTATCGGTAAAAGTGCAATTATCTATGTAACCGGCAAAAGTCCAAATAACTATGTAACATGGTCGGTGTCATGCAAAGCGCTCGACATCTGCCAAGCGAGATCGCGCTGCAAAAAAAGATAAAAGGTAGTCCTCAAATCAGACAGAAAACAACGAGCCTCGCATGTTTTCAGTACTTGGTCGCTGCGTTTGAGGTGGGCTAACCACCGGAAAAGGCATGACATATGCATGCCTTCCATTGATGAAAGCAAGCACATATTGAAAGGCAAGCCCACGAACCAATGAAAGACACTGACGTGACATGGACGGGGCCCGATCCCTTTTCTAACTACTAAAGCGTCTTGCAAGCGCTACGTGCGCTACGCATGCAATGCAGGCTCAACCCTAAAAAGTGGAGTCCTCACCAGTCCAAGTGGGAAGGTTTTGAGAGTTAGCAAAGCTCTCATGGCCCAAATGTAAAACCAAAATCTAAAATAATCAAATGTCCTTTTGCTTGCCATGGGATAAGATGTTTTAGTGTGCGGGTGGAGAGCTGAAAGACTGTTACCCCCTTCAGTTGGGGCGGGGGCATAACCATGCCCATACTGGTTGGTAACCACCACCACACTATTTTTTTTTCATTCCCTGGCATCTATTAAACGTTCTGCCCTCCCATGGTGTGGATTGGAGGTAATTGACCCATCTGCCCACTGGTGGGCAGAACAACTTTGGCCCCATTTATGTGGGGTAGGGGTATGGCCATACCCCCACCCTCTTATTTTGAAAAAAACATCTTCCCTGGTCTCTGGTAGGCTTTCTGCCCCCCTTTCGGGCAGATGGGCCTTACAAAAATAAGCCGATCTGACCCCAAGGGGGGCAGACATGGCTAACAGTAAGGTACCCCCATGGGGAGCGACCCTTGCCTAGGGGGCTGCCCCCAAACATAACACACACATAAACACACACCAATCCCTGGTGCCTAAATGGTTTCTGTCCCTGGGGGCAGATTGGCCTAATAAAAATAGGCTGATCTGCCCACCAGGGGGGTAGGTAAAATTAATTTGTCCCTTATGGGAACGACCCTTGCCTACGGGGTTGCTCCCCTTGCGTGAAATTGACACAAAAAAATGAAAATCCTTGGTGTCTAGTAGATTCTGCCTCCCTTGGGGGCAGATTGGCCTAATAAAAATAGGGCAGTCTGCGCCCAAGGGGGGCAGAAATAGCCTAAATACAATTTCCCCCCCAGGGGAGAGACCCTTGCCTAAGGGGTCATTCACCATATATAAAAAAATAAAGTAAACAAAAAACTATATATATCCCTGGTGTCCAGGGGTTTCTGCCCCCTCTGGGGGCAGATCAGTCTAATTATATTAGGCCGATCTGCACCCAGAGGGACAGAAAAGGCATAAAATGCTTTGCCTCCCTGAGGAGCGGCCCTTGCCAAAGGAGCTGCTCCCCTTATGTATAAATATAAATAAATAAAAAAATCCTTAGTGTCTAGTGGTTTCTGCCGCCCTTGGGGGCAGATTGGCCAAATAAAAATTGGCTGATCTGCCCCCCTTGGTGACAGAAATGGCCTAAAAGTAATTTTGCCCCTGGGGGAGCGACCCTTGTCTAAGGGGTCTGGCCCCACATATAAAAAAAAAAAAAAAAAAAAAAAAGAAAATATGATCCCGGGTGTCTAGCAGTTTGGCCTAATTATCATAGGCCGATCTGCCCATGGGGGGTCAGAAATGGCCTACAAATAAATTGCCCCATTGGAGAGTGGCCCTTGCCCAAGAGGCCACTCAGCTCATTCAATAATAAAAAAAAAAAGCACTCCCTGGTTTCTGGTGGGCATATACTGCTGCTGGATCATGTCGCTATTGGGCAGCAGAAATGCTGAGAGAGACATGAACATAGAGGAAAGCCTTTCCTCTCCTTTCATGCCTCTCTCGCCCCCTCCACGTGATCGGAGGAGAAATGCAAAAGCATTTCTCCACCGATCTGCGCTGGAAGCTGAGCTTCCAGTGCGGAGGGGTAGGCCTCTGATGAGGTCAGCGTGTGATCACATGCTGACGTCATCAGATGCCACAGGGGGGATCAAGGAGGGTGGGGTGGAAGGGGAAGCGATTACCTTTCCATCCCTGCCCTGGGGGCACCGAGGCAAGGCTCATGAGGCAGTGTAAGTGCTCCCCCCATGAGCCAGTCCAAGGACGTACCGGTTACATTCTTGGCACCTCAGCGCCGCAGCCAAGGACATAACTGTTACGTCCTTGGCTGCCAAGGGGTTAAAAGACTATCTAGATGAGCTCTTGGCAATTGGCTTCATTCTACTTCCCCTGTTTCATCTCCTTTGTTTTTTGTTACGAAGAAGAACACGGATCTTAGGGTCTGTATTGATTAAAGAGCCCTTAATAAGGTGACCATAAAAAGCAAGTACTCGCTCCCCTTGAATCCGGTCCTTCTTAACCAACTTCACAAAGTCACAATCTTTACCAAACTTTACCTTCACGGAGCTTACCACCTCATCAGAATCCACGAGAGCGACGAATGGAAAATGGCTTTTCACACAAAAGATGGTCTTTTTGAGTATTGTGTGATGCCATTTGGTTTGTGTAACGCCCACACGGCATTTCAATTCTTTATAAATGACGTTCTTAGTGAATTCTTGGATTGCTTTGTCATAATCTATATAGATGATATTTTAATCTATTTACACAATGAAAAAGAACATGGGAATCATGTTTCCACTGTGTTATGCAAATTACGTGAACATGAGTTGCATGCCAAGTTAGAAAAATGTCAATTTCATGTTCCTCAAGTGGAATTTCTAGGGTTTGTTTTTTCAAAACAAGGGGTCCAAATGGATTTTAAAAAGATTGATGCTATTTTACAATGGCCACAACCCACAAACGTTAAAGAAATCCAGATCATACTTGGCTTTGCTAACTTCTATCGAAGGTTTATCTCCCACTTTTCTGACACTGTGGCCCACGTACTTGATTGTTACGAAAAGGAGTATCTTTTCAGTGGACTCCTGAAGCACCACAATCTTTTTACTCATTGAAAAAGAGTTTTACTACTGCACCCATATTAAGGCATCCTGACTCCTCTCTACCTTACTATGTAGAAGCAGATGCTTCACAAGTGGCAGAAGGTAGGATCCTTTCTCAGCGAGATTCTGAAACTTGGAATATGCATCCAATAGCCTTCTTCTCTAAAAAACTTTTACAGACAGAAAAAACTGTACAGTAGCCGAAGGGATGTTCTAGCAATGAAATTGGCCTTTCAAGAATGGAGACTTCATTTGTGGGGAGCACGTTTTCCCATCACTATTTATGCAGATCATAAGAACTTACAGTTTTTTAGATCTGCAAAAGCACTTACGCCATGACAAATGAGATGGGTTTCTTTCTTTAATGAATTTGATTTCATAATTACATATGGACCCAATGCACAAGAATTTAAGGCTGATGCCCTGTCACATCTCCAAAACACCACAACACAATCAGATACAAGACAAATAACACTGATTCCAATGGTTCCCCCAGAAACACATTTTTAGGTAGTTGTTCGGACAAGCTCCCATTTCTGGACAAATTAAAACAAGAACTGCAGAAGGAAAATATGGAACAATGGTTAGCATATCCAATCCAATCAATTTCTGACAATCTATTTTATCATAATCAGGATTTGTTTATCCCTAAGTATCTGAGAGGGCTGGTTATTCAATGGTGTCATTCGTACTCCTTGAGTGGACATCCAGGAGAGTGTAAGAATAAGGACTTGTGCACACAACGGTTCTGGTGGGATTGCCTAGATGCAGACATAAAGGAGTTTAAACGAACATGTCCCGCTTGTAACCAATCCTCACATACCACCCCATAGGAAAACTCATTCCTCTACCAGTACCACCAGCTCCATGGCATAATATTAGTATGGATTTTGTAACCGATTTACCAAAGGATAAGGGGAATACATGTATATCACAACAAGAATCAATGAGTACATTCGTTCCCAAAGAATTAACTGCTATAGGATTCATGAATTATACTGTGGAATAGGCAAACTGACTAAACTTGTTTTGTCTAGAAAGATCACACTATATTTGATCTAAGTTTCAAGATTCAATTGCCCAGAAATTATTGCGCACCTTATTGCCAGACTGTGCATCAAGACTCAAGTACCTGGCATGATCGCGCGCTCTGCGGATCTGAACTGCAAGGGTTAATTGGCAAGAATGAATCACGCGCACACTGTTGCCGATTCAACCATCGAGATTCAAATGCCTTGAATTGATCGCGCACTCTGCCGATCTGAACTGCAAGGGTTAATTGCCAAGAATGAATTGCGCTCACTGTTGCTGATTTAACCATCAAGATTCAAATGCCTTGAAATGATCGCTCACTCTGCCGATCCCAACTGCAAGGGTTAATTTCCAAGAATGAATCACGCTCACTGTTGTAGTTTCAACCATCAAGATTCAAATGCCTTGAAATGATTGCACACTCTGCCGATCCAAACTGCAAGGGTTAATTGCCAAGAATGAATTGCGCACACTGTTGCCGATTTAACCATCAAGATTCAAATGCCTTGAAATGATTGCGCACTCTGCCGATCCAAACTGCAAGGGTTAAGTGCCAAGAGTAAATCACACACTCTGTAAATCACAAAGCCAAAAACTCAAATGTTTCTAGAAAACGGAGTCGAGGTCTATTCCGAACTCCGCCTTACCGCCCTGCTTAAAAATCAGCAAGATAATGAGGACAGGGCCAGGAAATGTCCAAGTAAGCCTCCGGAACAGGAGCCCTGGAAAATGCTGCTGCTCTGCACCGGGACCTCTGAATAGTGAGCATGTGGAGCTGGGCTGGGTTCCTTAAATAGACCCAAGCCCCGCCTACCTGCCACACCCAGCCACACCCAGCCAAGCTGCAGGAAAGGCTTGAAAATGAAAAATGCATTGCAAACAGTATTAAAGACATTTCAAGATAAATACCTGCAATGCAAAAAGTTAATATGCAATATCAGCACATAATGCATGAATAATTACATTGCATACGGTTTGTCATTTTGCATTATGTTGCCTGTAGAGCGCGCACTGTCCTGGTGTTGACAGTACTCCCCCCTCCCGAACGCGCTCCAGGGCCTGGTTTGTCTGGGTTTAGGCGGTGAAAACGCTGCACTAGTCGTGGAGCATGAATGTCAGATGCTGAGACCCATGAGTCGTTCTCTGGACCGTACCCTTTCCAGGATATTCGAAACCAGAGAGTACGACCTCTAAATTTTGAATCCAAAACCTGTTTTACTTCGTATTCCAGTTCTCCTTGTACCAGTACTAGAGTTGGTCGAGAGAGAGTTTCCTGGAAAGCTCTTTTTAGGAGAGAAGTATGGAACACGAGTTGAATACGTGGTGATTTTGGTAACTGTATTTTGTAGGATACTGGATTGATCTGTTGAAGAACTGTGTAAGGACCTATATACTTGGGATTGAACATATGTCTTTTCTTGAAGTTAATGTGACATGTGGAAAGCCACACTCTATCTCCTGGCTTATATTGTTGTCCCTCACAATGTTTTTTGTCATAATGTTTTTTATAATTTTGTTTTGCTTTGTTCAGATGTTGCTGGATTTGTTTCTGGGTTTGATGGAGTTGTCGTATTGTTTCTGACACTGCTGGTGTAAGTGAACTTTCTTGTGGAATTGTGATTGGCAAAGTATCTGGGTGATAACCTAATAGACCAAAAAAGGGCGTCGTTCCAGTAGAAGTATGATATGAGTTATTGTAGGCCAGTTCAGCTAATCAAAGCATTGATACCCAGGAATGGAGTGTTTTTTCAGAGTAAGCACGCAAATATTGTTTCAGTGTTTGATTGAGTCTCTCAGTTTGGCCATCTGTTTGAGGATGGTGACTGGTAGATAATGTAGATGTAACTTGTAGTGTTTTGCACCATGTTTTCCAGAAGTTAGAGGCAAATTGTGATCCTCGATTGTAAAGAATTATTTTTGGTAATCCATGATAACAGACCACTTGATTTAAAAGTATTTTTGCCAATTCACTGGAGGTAGGCAATTTCCTGCAAGCAATAAAATGTGCATATTTTGTGAGACTATCTACCACTACAAGGATTACTGAATGATGTTGAACAACTGGCAGTCCTGTAATAAAGTCTATTGATATGTGTTCCCAAGGTTGGAGTGGAGTTGGGAGAGGATGTAACAATCCTTTTGGTTTTGAATGACTTGTCTTGGTACAGGCACAAACTTCACAGTTAGTTACCATTCGCTTGACGTCTTTTGTCAAAGTAGGCCACCAAAAATATAGTTGGATTAGTCCAAGTGTTTTAGGAATACCTGGATGACCTGCCGTAGGTATAACGTGCAACCAATGAAACACTAATTTGCGCAACTTGGTAGTAGGAACAAATAAACATGCATCATGAAAAGGTAGGCCTTGTTTGATTGATCTTTTGGGGTTTGCTTGAGCCTATTTCTGCCATTTTTCGAAGGTGAAAGAATTACGAATATATTCAAAAAAATCTTCAGTTTTGAGGATGCAAAGGATTTTGTCTGGAGCAATGATAGCTCGTGGGGGCTGGATTGTGGGTAACATGGTAGAGTCTTGTCTGGGCAAGGCATCCGCTCTGTGATTATCTTTGCCGGGGTGAAAGGTTACTACAAAATCAAACTTGGCAAAAAACAGCATCCATCGTAATTGTCGAGGAGTCAAAAGTCTAGCTGAGCTCATGAACTGGAGATTACGAGGATCTGTGTATACTGTAATAGTGTATCTAGTGTCTAGCAAATAGTGTCTCCACTCTTTAAAGGCATCACTGATCGCTAGAAGTTCTTTCTCAGTAATGACATAATTTTGTTCCGCTTCGTTTAGTTTTCGGGACATGTAAGCTACAAGGTGTAGCTGACCGGTATCTTTGTTGTGTTGTGATAACACTGCACCAAATTGCCACAGCTGAAGCATCTGCTTCTACTATGAATTGACGTTCAGTATCTGGGTGAGTCAAGATTGGGGCGGTGGAGAAGGCTTCCTTTAAGATTGAAAAGGCCTTGTCAGCTTCTGGAGACCATGCAAATGGTTCTTTCTTTCGTAGTAACTTGGTGATTGGTGCCACTGTCTGTGAGAAGTGGTCTATGAGCCTACGATACAAATTTGCAAAACCAAGGAAGCACTGAACATCTCAAACGGTTTTTGGGATTGGCCAATCGAATACTGCTTGCACTTTTCTTTCTGCCATGACCATGCCTTTGAGGGGTAAGGATGACCCCTAAAAATTCAACGGTGGTAATATGAAATTCATATTTGCTCAATTTGCTAAATAAATGATTTTTCTGAAGGGCTGTGAGAATCTTTTGTACATGTTGTACATGTTCGTCTTCATTATCAGAATAGATTAGAATATCATCAATATAAACTGTAGCAAATAGATCTAGATATTCTCTAAGGACATCATTCAGAAAGAATTGGAATGCTGCTGGAGCATTACAAAGTCCAAAGGGCATGACTGTTTATTCAAATAGACCATATCTAGTTTTAAAGGAGGTTTTCCACTCGTCGCCTTCTCTCATCCTGACTAGGTGGTAAGCTCCTCTTAGGTCTAACTTGGTGTAAGTTTTGGCTTTTTTATCGTGATCCAACAGGACAGGGATCAAGGGTAATGGGTATTTATTCTTTATTGTGATTTTGTTTAACCCTCTATAATCTATACAAGCCCATTAGCCTTGGGAACAAAAAAAAAAGAGGAGATGCTGCAGGAGACTTGGAAGGACGGAGAAATCCATTAGCAAGAAATTGGTCTAAATAGTTCCTTAGATATTTATTCTAGTGTTCAGACAGGGCATACACATGACAACTAGGGAGTATAGCAACAGGAGTCAGATCAATTTGACAGTCATAAGGTCTGTGCAGTAGCAAGGTTCCTGCTTCATTTTCATCAAAAACATCAAGGAAGGATGAATACTGCAAAGGCAGCGTTACATCTTTTTCAGCGGCTGTGGCTATGTGGGATTTGTGGGAATCTGTGACACTTGATGTTTGGAGACATTTTTCTTTACACCAAAATGAAGAAAACATGATTTTCCTTTCTTGCCAGTTTATTAAAGGATTATGGTAACTTAACCACGGCATTCCTAGAATAATTCCATACTGAGGAGCATGGATTACATCAAAGATTATTTTCTCTACATGTTTGGTGTCTTGATTTCCCACTTTACAGATTACAGACAAGGGGAAGGTCTGTAGAGTCACCGGACCTCCAGCTAGGATTTTTCCATCTACAGCTTGTAATATTTCTGGTGTGTTCTTCTTCTTACATGGGATCCCCCATTTTTTAATCAATTGTGCATCGATAAAATTACCAGTAGCCCCGTAATCTACTAAGGCTTTCTTTAGATAAGTCTTTTGTTTTACCAGTACTTCTAGATCTAATTTTAAATGTCTTGACTCGAGTAAAACCTTTTTAGCATCTTGTGAAGGGTCCATGGTTACACCCAAGAGCAACCCTTCCTTACATCTTGGGTGTTCTAGTTTTCCTGATTGATCTGAGCATTTGCTACAACCTTCGTGGTAGGGGTTTGTTTATTTTTTGGTTTTGCTGGACATTCTTTAGCGAAATGGTCCTTTCGACCACAATACAGACATTGTCCGTTCTTTCCACGTAGATCTTTCTCTTCTTTTATTAAGGACGCCTTACGGTTCCTATTTCCATTGGTTCATGATTGTGGTCTCCATGAATTTGTGAGTCTCTATGCTCATGAACACACCAGGAACTTTTCTCAGTCTTTTTACGTGTTCTACGTCATTCTGCAAGACGATGGTCTAACCTTAAAACAAGATTTATCAGATCTTGACAATCCATGGGTTGAGGATCAATCTGTGCAAGAATGTCTTTTAACTCATCTTTGAGTCTGTGATAGAACAGGGCTAATCTCTTTTCCTCAGGCCAGGCCGTTTCTGCTACCAGCCGATTAAAGTTAGCCAAGTAAGAGACAAGATCCTTATTTCCTTGTCGCAATTCTAACAGTTCTCGGTCTGCGGACAGAGTAACTGTTCTTCGATCGAAAACACTTTCAAATTCTCGGACAAAGTCTCTCCAGTTATAAAGCAAAGGATTATCTCGACGCACAAGATGGATTGCCCAGATGGCCGCGTCTCCAGTCAAATAAGAAATCAAGAAGGCCACCCTGGATTGGGAATAAGGGAAGGTGTTTGGTCCACAGGTGAAGTGCAATTCTACTTGAGTCAAAAAGGATTGTAATTTCTGAGGATCTCCTGAAAACCTTTCTGAGGGAGCCAAAGGAATGGGTGTGGGAACTGTGAGTGATATGTTAGTTGGAGGATTCCCTCCTGAACCTTAAGGAGTAGGATTAAACCTACCCGCACCAAAAGGTCTTTGCTCCTTCTTTCCCACCCTGTCTTGTAACAGATCCACCCTTTCTGCTAGATTGGTTGCTATGTTTTTAGATTCGACTACATCCACTTGAAGCTGTGTAATTATCTTAAGTAACTTGTCCAATGTGGCCATATTGAAAACCTAGCACAAACCAGGAGGATAAAAAATGTGTGGGCTCACTGTTCTGTCAGCAGGACTGGATCCTCAGGGTTTGTGCCTGTTCCCAACATGTCCACCTCTTGGCAGCTCCAAATTCTACTAGCCGTTATAGCACAGAGTTAGAGAATGGCCAAGCGGGGGATGGGGTTTAGGTTGCAAACAGTAGGGAAGGAGACCTGTGGAAGCAAGAGTTAAGATCACAATAGCAAGGTCATTCACATTAATCTTCATGAACTTTGTTTTAACACTTTATGCTCTAATAACACGAGAGATCAAGAACTTTTCAATAACGTGACCTTTTATAATCATATACTCTGAACATTGAACTTTCTCAAGTTAATCCTTAGAATAGCAATTACATCACAACAAGAGTCAATAAGTACATTTGTTCCCAAAGAATTAACTTCTATAGGATTCATGAATTATACTGTGGAATAGGCAAACTGACTAAACTTGTTTTGTCTATAAAGATCACACTCTGTTTGATCTAAGTTTCAAGATTCAATTGCCCAGAAATTATTGCGCACCTTATTGCCAGACTGCGTATCAAGGCTCAAGTACCTGGAATGATCGTGCGCTCTGCTGATCGAACTGCAAGGGTTAATTGCCAAGAATGAATCGCACACACTGTTTCCGATTCAACCATCAGGATTCAAATGCCTTGAAATGATTGTGCACTCTGTCAATCCGAACTGCAAGGATTAATTGCCAAGAATGAATCGCGCTCACTGTTGCTGATTCAACCATCAAGATTCAAATGCCTTGAAATGATTGCGCACTCTGTCGATCCGAACTACAAGGGTTAAGTGCCAAGAGTAAGGTCTATCCCGAACTCCGTCTTACCGCCCTGCTTGAAGATCAGCAAGCTAATGAGGACAGGGCCAGGAAATGTCCAAGTAGGCCTCTGGAACAGGAGCCCTGGAAAATGCTGCTGCTCTGCACCAGGACCTCTGAATAGTGAGCACGTGGAGCTGGGCTGGGTTCCTTAAATAGCCACACCCAGCCAGGCTGCAGGAAAGACTTGAAAATGAACAATACATTGCAAACAGTATTAAAGACATTTCAAGATAAATACCTGCAATGCAAAAAGTCAATATGCAATCTCAGCACACAATTCATGAAATATTACATTGCATAAAGTTTGTCATTTTGCATTATGTTGCCCCTAGAGCGTGCACTGTCCTGGTGTTCACAGTATGAAGAACAATGAAACGTTATGAATGTGTTTACAGTACTGCATTTCCCTGTAACTTGTGAGGTAAACTACATTGCATGTTTGCTTGTATTGAAAAAGCAAGTGTTGTTCCATTTGTGAACTGTGTGCCAAGTGGTTTATGGAGATATCAAATTCCTTCATATGAATCATCAGAAGTGTTTGATGATGCATCACCAGCATGTGTCTGATGACTCATCACCAGTCTATAAATAGAACTGCCAAGGTGTTTCCTGTGCTTGGCTTCGAGTCTTTCTTCACTCACAGGTGTCCCTGGTTCAGATGGAGTTTCCGTGATTCTTTCTGGAGTCATCATTTCAGGGCGAGGCCTCATCGGAGCTTCCCTCTCTGGAGTGGTTTACTTCGCAGCAGTTGGAGAATTTACGAACAGTATTTCATCTCCCTCAAATAATTGAAAACATTCCAGGAGAAATCTGTTCATGAGTAATCCCCCTCTCATTCCCCCCTTTTCAACCTTCTTGAGGTTAGTGATGTTTTGGTGCATTATAAATAACATTTGTCGATGCTGAGAAAAACGGTGATACAAGATTATTCTCCAAAGACAGCTTGAGAAGTATTTTTAAATGCAGCATTGAAGTTAAGTGTTGTGAACTCCGGAAAGCATTGCTCAATATCTATGCAAAATTAGATATTTATTCTGATTATTTTTGGAGTGAGTCTATTGTGTGAAAACGAATAACAAAATACAAATTCATAAGTTTGATTTTATAACGATTTTGTTGTGAGTTACAAAAGCGTGTTTAATAGTTGAGCATTCAAGTGCTAATAATTATTGTGATTTTGCTGAAAGTCTCGGTGATTGCTCAATCGAATGATAATAATTATTGTTATTTTGCTGAAAGGCTCTGTGATATTTGTAATTCTTTTGTTTTTACTTTTTTGTTTGGTCTTAGAAATTCCTGCATCAAACCCTGAGGCAACTTTCCTAGAACAACAGTGACACTCCTTTGTGAACAAGTGTTTTTGTTTCTCTTCCCAAATCCTTGTTCCCTATCCCTTTCCCCCAGAGACTATTTGCTCATTCCCTGTTCAGTTCAGATACAAGAGAATAGTGTTTAGGGGTGAGGGTTTTATTCTCTTCGCTCCAGCGGAACCTAGAATTATTGTGTGTAGACATGGTCTTGTCAACTATCTTGCAACTTCACTCTATCAGAGCTATCCAAATCACGCCCCTTCTACCATTCATACTTTTCTCCATCACACTCTGCAAGCATCTGTTCTCATGTGACTTCTTAATCAACGCCACATTTCTTTTGTTCCACCATTTCCCATTTAAAAATAATTGCGTGATTGGAACCTTTCACCACACGTGTAGCTGGGAATTATTTTGAACCATTGCTCTTTTGTCCATTGGGCCTTTTGATTCTTTTCTAAACCACCCACTTGAAATGATAAATCTCTGACTCTGTGCAAAGTTTCATATCTCGCCTTACTTTTATCTTGTCCTACAATCACCTTGCTTCTCACTTCTTCACTGCCAGGAATTCTCTTACTGGCCTTTGTTCTTTCCATAACCCATGTGGGTGACAAGTCATAAGAAGAGTGCCTACCCCTCAGCAGTACAAACAGGGAATCCCCGGTAGAGGAATGTGGGCTGTTTCTGTAACTCCATAGATTGTCCTGAGCAAACTTCAAGATATCCAGCCCAGATGCCACAGCCACTTGAATATTCTCATTCAGCATGCGGTTGACCATTTCTACTATTCCATTGCCTTGGGGACTGTAAACAGCAAACAACAGATGTTTAATCCCAAGGTCACTAACAAATGCCTGCATCATGTTTGACTTAAATAGCACACCACAGTCAGTGCAGTGACCAATGCCTGTGGATAACCTTCCCTCTAAATAAGGAGGAGAGAAAATCAATGATGGCCTCCGTATTAGGTTATTTTAAGAATTTACACTCCACCCATTTGGAATAGTAGTCCACCACAACTAAGTCATATATTAAGAGGCAAAGCAAACATAGGTCCCACAAAATTCATGGCTAGTTTTCCCCTGGCCATTTGGAAACTCAACAGGACATAAAGGAGCCTTGTAGACTTGCACAGATTTAACAGCCTGACTAAAACTACTGAACTTTCTCACCCAAATCTCAATGTTATTATCTATCCCAGGCCACCAGTAAAATCATGAATCCTTATTTTAGTGCCTATTCCTCCCACGTGGCCTTGGTGTGCTAAACACACCAGTTGAATTCTTAGGGGACTTGGACGATGTAACATGTTTCCTCACATTACTAGATCACTCACAATGGATAGTTCATCCTTAACCTTGAAAAAGTGCCTGAACTCCTCGCTCACATTATTTTCATGTGGCCACCCTTCAACAATGAATTTTCTCACTTTTCTGAGACAACTGACTTCAACAGAACATTCATTCTATTCATGTTAGGTTTTTCAGGTTGCCACAAGTTCATCCACTTTTCCAACAATACATTCAACCTCATCAATTGTTGTCTCTGCATGCTTACTCTTGATTGGGCATCTAGAAAGGAAATCTGCCCTTCAGTTTTTGGTACCTGAAATGTGTTTAACACCAAAATTTAACTTATACGTTCTTGTGAGAAATCTCACTAATATAGGACTAGCTGTGTTTTGTTTTTTATATAACACAAGCTTTATTCAGTCGTAAACCATCAAAGCAAAAAAGTCAAAACATTGTTCATATAATTACATATACAATAAAAATCAATAAAAAAGAAATAAATAGCAAGCAATTAGAACATTATTCATTATTAACAGTTAAACCAATAAAATCTATCAGTGCATATCACAAAGCGTGCCTAATTATAAACTACAACAGTTTAAAAAAATGAATTTGTACATACCATGCAGCCCAAGGAACTTACTAACTGTATGGATCAGAATAACACAAGTATCGCTCTTTAAGATCCTAAGGGCTGTAGCAAATTGCCTAAAGCCAAACATCTGACAAACTGGACAAATCCACTTACGACGGGGAAGGGTATACACTGTACAGAAGAACATAAAATGTTCAACTGTTTCCAAAGCAGTTTTACAGCATGGACATAGTCTAAGTGTCGGCGATGGCCTCCGACTATTAACAAAAGACAGTAGTGGTAAACACCCATAACGAAAGCGAACGTACAAGCTCTTCCCCAAAATATAAGGGATGAGATCTAAAAAAGGCTCAAACTCAAGATATCATTTAAGACCAAGAAAAGTATTGGTCAATCGTCCATGTGATGAGCCAAAAAGGACCAATATACTTTTTTCAAGGACAATTTATGGGCCTTCTCTAAATCCTGTGGATTCCTCCAATAGTTCCCGAGCCCCAGGATACAAAACCACTTAAAACATGCCTGAACCATGGGATTGATGTTGCATTGGGTCTTTTTAAAAGATCAAGAAGAGAGTCCTTGTAAACAACAAGCTGGGGGGTCGTCCAAATTCTTACCCAAAAGAGTAATGGTTTAAAACTATCATATCAGAGATACGATTAAAACCAAGATCTAAAAAGATAGGGATCAAGGGGGTGCTACCTGGGCACGCAAGTAATTCTCTAGCAAAATTGTTCTCACCCTCCGCTAATTTAAAAGTCTTACAAGAGCCCCACACTTCAGCGCCATAAATAGCCGCATTCTGTGCTTTAGCTAAATAAATCTTTATAGCTGGGGAATCGCTTTTGTAGTTATGCTCTTATAAAAGCGCATATTAGCCCTGGATCTATGTTGAAGAAGGGACACACTCTTGTTGATCTGTTCATCCCAGAGCAGTTTATTAGAAATCCTCACACCCTGGTTTTCTATTGAGCTTACTTCCCCCAGAGGTGCCCCAGCTAAAGTAATAGAACATCTCTTGACTGATCGATGGCCAAGTACCATTAATTTGGTTTACTAGCATTTAGTTCCAAACCATGGTCAGTACAGAAGGTTGTGAACTTATCCACAAGGATCTGAAGACCCATTGGGGTCTTGGAGATAAGGAGAGAATCATCTGCAAAAAGAAGTATAGGGATTTTTTGCTCATTCAAAGAAGGGGCATCGTTTTGGCAGTGAGACACAGCTTGTACCACATCATTTATATATGAAGTAAATAAGGTTGGTGCCAAAACAGACCCTTGATGAACCCCCCATTGAATAGCAATATGATCTGTCAATTCGGCCTGATTACCCCATCTCTCCTGAGCGTATGTGCCCTCATGTGCTGTTGTAGGAGGTGAATTATATTCTTTGGGATACCTATTTTATGTAGAACATCCCATAGTTTCCAACTAGGAACCATATCAAACGCGGACCAAAGGTCCATGAAGGCAACATACAATTTTTATTTAGCAAGCGTTACATATTTCCAGTGTAAAAGTGCCAAACTAAAAACCTGATCCATAGTGCTAATTTTGGGGTGAAAGCCTGCCTGAAGTGGAGACATCTCATAATGGGTATCAACCTAATCTAAAAGCCTTCCCAAAAGTTGTTTAGCAATTTCTTTTTTAAGATTATCAATAAGGCTAATAGGTCTATAGTTACCAGGAGAACTCACCACTCCCTTTTTATAAATAGGAACTATTTCAGCCCCTTTCCACGTACTGGGTATTAAACTTCCCGCTGCTATTGCATTACATATCATATTAATATAACTAGACAAAATCACTGACTCAGACGTATATAGGTCCCCTGGTATCTTATCTGGACCTGGGGCTTTGGAGGGTTTCAGGGAGTTAATTGCGGCTAATGTTTCCTCCAAAGTGAAAACAATACAATCATCCTATTTACACGCATCCATTCCCAGATCACCAAACGGTGACCTCACTACAGCGAGCTGTTGGGAGTACAGGTTACAAGAGGAAGAATCACATGGCATAGCATAAAGATTAGAAAAATTATCAACCCAACTCTCGGGTTGAATATGGGTACAGGTTATTTTCTTCCCCTCTCTCTGTCTGTCAGATAATACTTTCCAAAAGGACATGTTATTATTAAGTCTGGCAGCATTCAGCAAGTTCTGCCAAGTTAAATCATCACGACTTTTCTTTGCCTGTGCATGCTATAACTTTATAATAGGCTAGTCTGGCTGTTCTGATCGCCCCCTGAGAGTGGGACACAATAGCTAGTTTCAATAAATGTTTGGCCTCTGAACAATCCTTATTGAACCATTCTCTATTTTTTGGTAAATGATCAAATGGCTTGATGGGAGTTCTTTTGTAAAAAACGTTTTGCAGCTTATATATCAATATCTCATGGATGGTAAGGATTGGAATATCGGCAACCTCATGGCCCTCATACTCCGCCATAACACCAGTAAACAATTCATAGATCTCCCTGATCGTATATGGGTTAGACAGAACTTTTGCCCAACTGACACGGACACAACTATTATTCATTTGTGGCTCAGGGACAACAGTATGATGAATATTCAAAAACCTCCTAAATTCAACGCTATGTAGAGTGAGAAGCAAGGGGTTATGATCACTATCATGACGCAATTCCACCTTCATATCCTCCAATGTTGGCCATAAACTAACATCCAATAAAATGTAATCAATAACACTGGACGATTTACCTAGTTTAAAGGTAGATGCAATATTTGGATCAGAAAGCGTATGGCCATTACAGGCCCTTAAACTATACTTAAGACACAATGATGTCAACTGTAAGGCCACACAATAACGATTACATAGTTGCTTGTTAACCAACTGAGGAATACCCCATCGCTCATCCTCTTCATCTACTAAATCACTACTTAAATAGGAGGGTTCAAATGTGCAGTTCACGTCCCCTGCAACTACTACCTTAATATTGGGGGGCAGGGTATCTAAGTATTCAGATAGCTCAATTATGGTCTGGGACTCATGTCTCCGTGACACTGACCTTGCGTAAATATTGATTATCACAATCTTAAAGCCTCTGTTGAATACAAGCTGCACACCTAGTAGATTCGGGGAATCAATTTTTAATATCGAATGACTACACTGTAACCTCTTATTAAGCAATATCAGTAAGCCTCCCTTGGCACAACCAATATTTCCATCCGTGGGTAAGGCCATCACTTGGTAAGATAGAAACCCATCCAAGGAAACAGGGTCCAGAGCCCAAGTTTCCCGGAATAAGCATATATCCTGCTTGTTTATAGAATTGGCCCAATCAGGATCCAACTATTTCCTACCCAGCCCAGACAAATTCTAAGACATGATAGAAAGTTCGGCTCTAGTTCCCACATCACTAGGCTCAAAGCATTGAACTTCCGTGTTTAAATTATTCTCAGAAAGCAAGAACACTAGGGATTTGTTATCAGTGACCAGGGAGAACTTACAGCCCCAAAGGTATGTAGAAAAGCAGCTTATCACCCATACATCATGCTAGTGCATTGTATTCAATACAGCTATAATTCCACTCTACTGACGGCAGGCTCTTGGAAGCAAAGGCCACAATATATTCTTTGCCATTCACCATCTGTGAAAGCTTCATTCCCAACCCAGTGCCACTTACATCCACTGTCAAAATGGATTTCACATCATCCCTAAAGGGAGATAGTGCAGGGCCATCAACAAACATATGTTTTAACCCTCCAAAAGCTTCCCGTTCATCAGCACCGCAATCATACTTTGCTTCTTTCTGCAAGACGTAAAGCAACATTTTCTATTAACCTAGCATAATATTTACAGAGGCCTAAAAAGGACCTCAATTGATCCTTGTCTGTGGGTTGAGGACTTTGCTTGATCAGTTCAACTTGATCTGATTTTGGTTTAATGTCATTTTTGGATAGCACATGGCCAAGGTAATCAACTTGTGGTACCATGAACCCGCAATTTTCTTTCTTTACTATGAGCCCCTATATTTATAATGAGCTTAAGACATATTTGTCCTGTGTGTTGCAATTCCCCGGAAACAGTAGAGCATTTTATGTTTTTCTATCCTGCTTATTTAACTCCAAGGTGTAAATGGATCTGTAGCATTTGTCAGGAATTGAAGTTAAGAAAATGTGCTTTAGCTTTGAGGATTCTGAAAACTCACAATTCAAGTGTGTTAATTTATGCTGTAAGCAAGTTTTTAGTAGGCATGGCGTATACGTAACTTTTACCTATAATGATCTTAACTGGTTTTAGCTTGGGCAGAACGGATTTTACTTTTTTTATACATTTGGTTAATGGTGGATTTGTCTTGTTCTTTTATGATGATTATTTTACCTTGCATTTTATTGCTTTGATGGCCTGCTGGCCGAATAAAGCTTGTGTGTAACATCATTTAAAATCTTCACATGTTCTTCTTCATTACTTGTAAATACCAAGATGTCCTCCTGGTAGATCAAGACTTGTTTGTTGTCTCCAAAAAGTTTAAACAGTAATTTCTTGAGGACTGTCGTGGCTGACACTAGGCCAAAAGTTAAGTGTAAAAACCTGATTGTCCTAAAAGGGGTATTGAAAGCAGTTAATGATCTAGACTGAGAACATAATTCTATTTAGTGATAAGCCGGCCTTAGATCCAATGTAGAAAACACTTTTGCATTACGCAGTTATGCCAACATCTCCTGGATTTTGGGGAGAAGGAAGCAGTCTACTAATATGTTTTCATTGCGAGAATTGAGGTCTACACAGAACCTCATTTCACCATTCTTCTTTTTGGCAACAACAATGGGGGAGCATCAGCATTCAGTGTGCGGAAGGAGAAGGATGCAGGGGGAGCGGAACACAGTGGAGCGGAGCAGGTGCCGCAGTGCTGAGTAGTGGTGCTGAGTCGAGGAACATATTGCCATACTGTGAGAACATGGGGTGGTGGTTTTGGCAGCATTGCGAGTGGCATTTTCTGGCAGTTTGGAGCAGTTTGGAATGGAATGAGGTGAGGTTGTGGCTGGGGGGGCTGTAACTTCACAGCCAGGGGCCAATAGCTACAGGCCCTAATGTGAGTGCTTGTCTTCTCTTTGCTCACCTTGTCCCACTGCCTCACTCAATCTACCTTTACCCCATCTAACCTCGCGCCTGTCCCACCCCCACACTGCCCAATTTTCCCACACCCATTGCCGCTGCCCCTGACCATTGGTCAGCGCTGTAGCACCTGTAATTGCCATACAGAAGGTCAGGAAGTAAGCAGAACTATAAGTGGTCCACCAGACCCATTGGGGTCTGATACATCAGATAGCCAGAGCACCACAGCACCAGAACACCAGCGGCTTGGCCTGATTTATTAGTTCTTCAGGTCTTCTCCAGCTTGTCCATGTCAGCGGGTCCTGCCCGTAGAGCTGCTGAATCCGTCCCTCACACAGCCCCTCACATAGTTTCATAGTTTTGAAACAGCTTGAAGCCACGCAGCTGCCTTAAACATTAGTGTGCTTGTGCCTCCCCCACTTACAGAAAAAGGAAAGGAAATAGGAAGTTGTGTGACACCTGAGTGGGTGAGGCAATGCCCAGCATGCTCTTGTCCCTCCCTGTAAGAAGAAAGTGATCCCAGGGAGGGTGTGTTACAACTCTGTCGCCCCATCTCTAGGGGGCACTGTAAATGGACTATCTGTAACCTGGGATTCAACATTAATACTCATCCAAAGTCCCTTTATGACCCCTGTTTGCTCCCCATGTCAATATGGTATGCTATTGTAGAACTTCATTTGCTTCCATGGACTTTAGGTCCCATAATGCGCTGCCTTGTAGTCATTAAGACCTCGATTCTGCTATCCATTGTTTCCTATGGGAATTGTCCTGTTGTTCCTTTGTACTGGATTTTCTTCTCCAGGGCTCATGAGTGACTGGAACTGCACACACCTGTGATCACTCTCGTGCAGCCCAGCCATGTGACTCTGCCCTGGGCTTGCTGCTGCCTGGAACTGCTTATAAGATGCCATTTCCTGATGCTCCTTTGTATACCACACCTCTTGTTGGCTTGTGTTCCGGCCCTGCTCCTGTTTGCTTCAGCCAGAGCCTGCTCCCTGTTTTTCCAGTACTGTTCCTGCATTGCCTCAGCCTGAGCCTGTTCCCTGTTTCTGCTTTTGTCTCCTAGTTTGTTCCTTCTGTTTCTGTTTCCTCTTGGGGGATTGTGTCTGATAAGTGCAGTATCAGTCCTCACCTGTGTATGTGTTTTCTTTTGTACTGGGCTTGGCTCCTGGTTTCCAGGAGGCAATTCCTGCCCAATCCTTTATCTAGTATTGAATATAGTCTTAAGTGCCTAACAGTGACAGTGTGCTATTGCTGTGTTCCAGGAATTGCCACTGTGCTTCCAGCTGGACCCATAAGGGCATGTCTCGTGTGGATATGAGTACAATCCTTGTTGGTGCTCTAAGAGTACAGAGACAGAATCACTTCTGCTGCCTCCTTTCTATGGGGCTTGCGGAGTGACTATCTGTAAGAGTAATCTGCACAGAGGCATTGATATTCCCTGTGTACAACCTTAGTGGTAACTCCAGTGTGGCTGTCCATTACTGATTTGTTCCCTGTTTGTTCACACTAAGGTTGCTCTGCCTTCAATATCCTGTTTCTGAGCCTTACCATAGCTGTCCCTTCACCAGTGTATACCTTTAGCTGCTCTTCTGGTTCAATACACTACCTCCATAGGGAGATATTCTGTGATCTCAAGGGATGTAACAACCTGAGTTTAGACAGACCCGCCCGGAACCGTAAAAGGGTGAAGCAGCGCTCCTCAAACCTCACAAATTTTATACTCTTGATGGGCCTGTGGATCTGGAAATAATAAACTGAACAACAAAGGGTGGCAAAGAGCTAATAAGGGACAACAAAGCTATAAAAAAGAGGGAGAGGTGGTGCTCTAAATCGTGCTCATGCCCCTCCCCTGAAAGAGGCTAGCAATCTCAGGGGGGTTAGGTGGTGCTTTAAAAGTCACACAGGGCATATAGCCTAGTGGCCTGGAACAAAGGCACCAATGAGACCAAGCAAACCAACTCATTTGGAGGATAAAGGGAGTATATGGGGAGTGTAACCTCCTCACTAGGGTTACCAGTCATATCCATATTCACACTCAAATACCATGGTATACCTCAATATAATCAGAATAAGGTCTGGTAAAATAAGAGGACAGGCTCCAAGGCCAAGTAAAAGGAAACAAGATTCAAAGACAGGAGGAGTATCGACAAAAAGAAAATATAGAGACACAATACCTGAGAGTTTCCCTCCAGATAACTGTTCCCTGCATACAGAAGGGAATTATGATCTCCTAAATAGTCCAGGGAGTCCATCACATAAGGAAATTCTAGAAATCTTGGAGACCAGTCAGAATCCAGAATGGCCTAGTGACTTAACCATGCCTGGTAAGGCGAAAAGGATAACAGACTTCTTCAAACCCCTATGTGGCGGAGACAGAGATGGGGCACTCCTGTTCACTCCTGCGGGGGGTACCAAGGCCACATGTGTCCCATCAATGGCACCCATGATGTTGGGGATATGTCCCAGGGCATAGAAGTCACCTTTCACTGTTGGCAAATCCTTCACCTGAGGGAAAATGATGTAGCTGCGCATGTGTTTCAGCAGGGCAGACAACACTCTGGACGACACGTTTGAGAACATAGGCTGGGACATCCCTGATGCAATGGCCACTGTTGTTTGAAAAGACCCACTTGCCAGGAAATGGAGTACTGACAGGACCTGCACTAGAGGGGGGATTCCTGTGGGATGGTGGATTGCTGACATCAGGTCTGGCTCCAACTGGGTACACAGTTCCTGGATTGTTGCACGATCAAGTCTGTAGGTGGCTATTACGTGTCTCTCTTCCATTGTCAACACAAAAGGATGATGGACAGAGTGTTGAAACTTTTCAAACACTCACCCCCAGTCACAGATCTGGGTTCAAGCTAGCCTGGCTGATAAAGGGTGATACCCTGAAACCGGTCCCAGGATGCTTGTTTCCTGTCCAGGGAGTACCTGGCCTAGCAGTTCGGGCTGGACTGTTCCCATTGGGAACAGGGTCAAGACTGATTTGCACATGGCTGGGTCTAAACTGGGGTGAGGTGGCGAGCAAAATAACGATGGATTAAACCTAGATCTGTGACTGGGGGTGAGTGTTTGAAAAGTTTCAACACTCCGTCCATCATTTTATTTTGTTTTGTGATGTTGCTTTGTGCGCCCTATGTGGCAGAGGTATGCCCAGACGTGGTTCCCTTGCTCGCTGTGCCACTGGATTCAAACTAGCCTGGCTGATGAAGGGTGATACCCTGAAACCGGTCCCAGGATGCTTGTTTCCTATCCAGGGATGACCTGGCCTAGCAGTTCGGACTGGACTGTTCCCATGGGGAGCAGGGTCGGGACTGATTTGCATATGGCTGGGGCTAAACTGGGGTAACGTGGCGAGCAAAATAACAATGGATTAAACCCAGATCTGTGACTGGGGGGAATGTTTGAAAAGTTTCAACACTCCGTCCATCATCTTATTTTGTTTTGTGATGTCTCTTCCATTGTCGACAGGTCCACCAGCGGTCTGTACACCGGAGGATGCCGCCATCTCACCACCTGCCGCAGCGGACGTGCTCTATGGAGGAGAACAGCGAGCAGAGAGTCAGCCAACACTGAGGTATAACTAAATGTCAGTGGCAAACATTTGTAAATCCGCAATGTGTCTGTTACTGTGTGAATGCAAGGCCTAGATAGATGAGACGCAGTTATTATTAACGCCATGTGGCCCCCTGAAATGGCGGCTGCCTGACCTGTAAGATGGGACAAGGGGATATGAGGTAACTGCGCTGGCGTTCGACACCGTTGCGGTAGGCGGTCGAAGACCGCAGCGCAATCCTGTATAGGTTAACATTGGACCCTATGGGTCCCAGGAGCCAATGACAATGTACGCCGGCGGTGACGGTAATCACCGCGGCGGACGTGACCGCCATTTTCTGTCTGTTCACTCACTTGATACCTGACCTTCGACAGGAGAGGACCTACTATGCAAGTGCTGCTGTGACCTCAGTCTGGAAGCGATGATGACTCATGTGTCTGGGGAAAGGGCCCCTGACTTCACTTCGGAGGAGTTGCAGCAGTTAGTGAATGGGGTCCTCCCCCAGTACACACAACTGTACGGTCCTCCAGACAAACAGGTGAGTACACTGTGAGCATGCTGAATGGGCAATGCCTGTTTAGAGTGGTGTGGATGGAAGATACATGGGGGGGGACTGAGGCCTGCATGTGCAGACGGTGAGTGTATGTGCATCAGGGCAAGGGTGGGAACGTGGGCCAAGGACTGTGACGGTCCAGACGGTTAAAGTTTTTCCTTTTTCCCTGTACTATTCCTCTAGGTCAGCGCCCACCAGAAGAAGGATATTTGGCGTGCCATCGCCAAGGACGTCCGGACCCTGGGGGTCCACCACAGACGGAGCACCCACTGCCGTAAAAGATGGGAGGACCTTTGCCGCTGGAGCAAGAAGACAGCGGAGGTCCAGCTGGGGATGGCCTCCCAACGTGGCCATGACCCACCTAATGTTCTGGATCCTGGCAGTGGCGTATCCGGAGTTGGATGGGTGCTTGAGGGCATCACAGCAGCCACAAGGGGGTGAGTACCGTCACATCCATCTGACTCATTACGAGGTGTCTGGGTGGGGGCGGTGGGCAGCGGGTTATCCTAGGCCAGGGCTAGCTTTGTAGGCAAGGACCCTTTGTGAGGCAGGCTATGTGGCACCCCAACCCCACCAGTGGTAAGAGCCATCTACACCTAGTCAAGCTCCTGTGACTTCCATGTGTGCAGCAATCAGGCATAGGCCTTGTACCCCATGGGCATGTGATTACTCTAGGAACTCTAAGTGCATGGCGTAGTGCAGAGGGCTGCTGTGTTTGTAGTGTCCGCCAACGGTAGTGGTATTGCATGCACTGAACGTGTCTTTCTTCTGTCTTTTCACCACCCTTTTTGTGGTCTCCCTGTTCTTGTGTGCAATAGCATCATCAGGCGGAGGAGCAGTGGCACCGGAGCAGGAGGGAGCTGCATCCCACTTGGCCCCGGAGGGCGAGACAACGGAGTCTGAAGCCACCAGTGGGACGGAGGGCGAGGGGAGCTCCACGGTGGGGACAGGAGGTGACTTCAACGACAGCGACTCCTCCTCTGATGGGAGCTCCCTTGCAGTGGCAAGCCCCTCTGTGCCCCCCGCATCAACAGGTACTGCTGCCACCCCCCTACCAGCACCGCCCTCCCAGGAGCCCCTCAGCATCTGTCCTGTGGCCGCTCACACAAGACGGTGGGCATCTCCTTCGCCCCAGACACCTCAGGCCCTGCCCCAGTCAGCCCTGCTGCCCTCAGTGAGGAGGCTATTGACCTCCTGAGATCCCTCACTTTTGGGCAATCTACCATTCTGAATGCCATCCAGGGTGTCGAGAGGCATTTGCAACAAAAAATGCATACCTGGAGGGCATTCATTCTGGCCAGGCAGCCCAACAGAGAGCATTTCAGGCTCTGGCCTCAGCACTGATGGCAGCCATTGTCCCTGTGTCCAGCCTCCCCCTCCAACATCCTCCACCCAGACCCAATCCCCTGTACCTCAGCGTATCCCAAGCACACCATCAGACCACCATGCACACACCTCATCACACAAGGGTGGCTCAGGCAAACATAAGCACCACACATCCCACAGGCACTCACACAGCATCATTCCCATGCAGACATACCAACATCCACTGCCTCCACTGTGTCCCCCTCCTCCACATCGTCCTCCTCCCTCCCAGTCTCGTCTCCACTCACACCTGCATGCTCTACATCCTCAGCAACTACCTCCATCACCAGCACGCCCATCAGTACACACCCCTCACGTGCACTCACCACCCCACTACCATTTACACATCCCGTGTGTCCTCTACCAGTGTGTCTGTGAGCCCACCTCCCAAGGTACACAAACGCAGGCACACACTCACCCAACAGCCATCCACCTCACAACAACATCGAGCCCATGCACCTTCACCCAAATACAGCATTCGTACACCTCCTACAACCACTACCTCTTCCTCCACTCCCAAACCCCCTCCATCTACCCATCCCAGTGTGTCTAAAAACCTTTTCCTGTCTAACATTGACCTCTTCCCTACACCTCCCCCCCGCCCATCCCCTAGGGCCAGGCTTTCCAGGTCCCAACCCTGCACCTCAGCCACCACATCACCGGGCACAGTGGTACCAGCAACAGCGGCCTTTTGGAGTGTGCCAAGCACCAGGGCAGCCAGTGTGCCACGTAGCAATGGCAAGGACATTCCGCCACCTGCAAAAGTTAAAAAGTTGCCCACATCCCAGAGGGAGAAGGCGAAAACACCTGCCACCAAGGGCTCAGGGAAAACAAAAGGGGATGGTGGCAAGACAGCTGCAACACCATCCAAGGTGGGGAAGGGCAGGTCAGGAGAGGGCACGGTGGCACCGACTATGGGACCAGTGTCACACCTTCTGTCCACGTCGACGCCAACCGGTACGGCGGAGAGGACCGCCACCTGCACCGCCACATGCACCGCCACCAGCACCGCAGTCACTAAGCCCGCCACCAGCACCGCCACCAGCACCGCTGCCACAGAGTCCGCCACCAGCACCGCTGCCACAGAGTCAGCCGCCAGCACCGATGCCACAGAGTTTGCCGCAAGCACCGCTGCCACAGAGTCCGCCGCCAGCACCGATGCCACAGAGTCCGCCGCAAGCACCGCTGCCACAGAGTCCGCATCCACTACCTCTGTCCTTGGCAGGATGAAACACTCTGGGCACAAAACACCCTCCAGAACCAGTGGAGAAAGGCATCCACTACCTCAGTCCTTGGCAGGATGAAGCACTCTGGGCACAAATCCCCCTCCAGAACCAGTGGAGTATCACATCCACTACCTCTGTCCTTGGCAGGATGAAGCACTCTGGGCACAAAACCCCCCTTCAGAACCAGTGGAGAAAGGCATCCACCTGAGAGACTGTGGCTTTGCACTCCCCAGGATACAGCAGTGGGCAAACCACCCACTGAAAAGACTTGAGAGATTGTGGCTTTGCACTCCCCAGGATAAAGCAGTGGGCAAACTACCCACTGAAAAGACTTGAGAGACTGTGGCTTTGCACTCCCCAGGATACAGCAGTGGGCAAACCACCCACTGGAGAGACTTGAGAGACTGTGGCTTTGCACTCCCCAGGATAAAGCAGTGGGCTAACCACCTACTGAAAAGACTTGAGAGACTGTGGCTTTGCACTCCCCAGGATAAAGCAGTGGGCAACCCACCCACTGAAAAGACTTGAGAGACTGTGGCTTTGCACTCCCCAGGATACATCAATGGGCATGGAGCCCCCTCGTGGAGCAGTGGCGTCGTGCACTCATCTAGCTGAGGTGCCCCCTTCCCTTCCCCCTGAGGTGCCTGTTTCATTTCGATCTGATGCCCTTGCAGTGTTCTCTCCATTTGAAGTCTGGTATCGAGTGTGGGCCTCGCCCATGCATTTTGGCCCCAGTGGTCCACGTACAATAATTGGTGCACTATCAGGACTTGTGTAGTTGGTGTACATAATAGTATATACTGTATTTCGAGTTTTGACTACTGGTTTTTTCATGAGTACAATTGTTCAACTCATTTCCTTTGGTCCTTGCGTTCTTGAAATGGGGCAGGGTAAATGTAATGTTGCAGCATGTATTTGTGTGTATGGTGTTGTGGGTGAGGGTGGGGGTGGGGGTGCTGCGTGTGTGTGTCACTCTCTTCCGCCCCCCCCTCCCCGTGGTCGTCGCCACCATCTTTGTTGCTCCTGATGGAGGAGCAGGAATATCATCGCAGGGAGTATTTGGAGTTCTGGCTCCATGGCGTCCTGGTTCTTCGTGGGGTGTGGAGAGGTGAGTGTTTTCCCTTCCAAGTCCTGTTTCCGCTGTGTTTTTGTTTGCGTTGGTTCCGCCTCGGAAAAGGTGGCGGATTGGCCTCTCATAATAGTGTGGGCGGTTCATTGTCTTCCGCCTGTCTGTTGGCGGTGACCGCCAAGCTGTTGGTTTGTACCGCAGTGGCGGTCGGAGTGTTAAAGTGGCTGTCTATGTTGGCGGTTTCCGCCATGGTCGTGATTCCATTTTTTTGTCCACTGGCCTGTTGGCGGTATTACCGCCGCTTTAACACTGACCGCCAGGGTGGTATGAGGGCCTTTTTGTATGCAAAAATTGGGCAATACTCCATTCACTTACTTTCTGAATTGCGCAATGTCCATACATTTGCCTGACAGTGGGTATTTAAAAAATGCACATTTTACCTATGCTGTCCATGAGGCAATGATCAAATACCCCTTGTTGCCAAAAAGTGTTGCAATGTCAATACGAAACAAGAGTGTAGAGAAGAAGAGGTTATATTATTGCTTGGACAGTACACATATGCTCCAATGGCCCGTCCTCTCTGGGCATAACTGCCAAGATCAGAAAGCTGCCACCAGAACAGTTGCACTAAAATTCTAAATAGAACAGAACATAAAAGTATGCACTTTCAATTATATCAGTAATTACTCTCATAAAGACACAGATTCTACTACTTGATTCAGCAGGGTGGACACGCTGCAACCCCCCTACAGAGGGGCCACCGCTCCAAAAGCACAACATTATAAAAGAATCAGGAAAGATTGCATTCCAGGATGCAAACTTGGGGACTCAAGATGGTTGTGAGGTGAGGTCATATGGCTCTGGTCTTTTCAGTAACTCTGTAAGTTTCAGTAGCCATGGTAAAGGACAAGGCACTGAATGCTGCTGTTGCACTGTTAAATGTCAAATATTGATAAATATGTTAAACCACTGACATATGCTGAAGGGTCACAAGGGCATCAGTAAAGGATGAAGTGGTACCAATGTTATGAGATGTGCTTAAAGCAGTTCAAGAAACCACAACCTCCACACATGGTAGAGACAATTGCAATAGACCTAATCCTGGTGAAGACCAACCCTTGCAAGATTACCGACCGAGTAGCACATGAATAACAGCAAGCGGCAGAAGCAACAAGGGCTATATCTGCATCCAAAAGGATGACAGAGGACTTGCTGAATAGAACTAGAATGCTGGAGGGAAGCCTTGAAGACACCAAAGGTATATCATGCTGGAATAACACCCCTCTGGACGTCCTCCCTGAAGAAATGGAGGGGAAGTGCCTAGAACTCTACCTAAGGGACTGGATCACAGGCATGTTAAAACCCAAATGTCTATTACACTACTTTTCAATCGAAAGGGCACACGGAAAGCCTGTGTCTGCTTCCCAAACACGGGTCACCTCCCAGGATTATTATTAACAGTCTCCTCAACCATACAAATTTAGATGTCTGGCTACAACTGGCAGGGGTGCGAAGTACAAACAGAGGGTACATAGGTAATCCTTTTCGTGGATTACATACAACAGGTCCAGTGGCTCTGTCGCTGAAAACTTGAAGTACATGATATTGTATCTCACGAAGCTTAAAATTATCTATAACAACAAAGTGCATTTTTTCACAGAGGCATGTCATGCATAGGGCTGGCTGGAAAATCAAAACAGATCCAGGGAGCAAAGAATCCACCGACCTCGCTGGCAGAATGTGACGCTCCCTCCGCCTCCCCCTTCCTAGAGCACAGCACAGGGGGCACAGGTAGTGCTCTCTATATTTACACCTCCTTACTCTCCTTCAAAGGCATGACAGGCTCAGGCATTGTCGGATCTCAGGGCTGTTTGTATCTTTCTCTTCCCCTTGCCACATAGAACACATCACAAGGGGAGCAGGCAATGCTTCCCACAAACTCCATGAAGCTGCCCTGGCCTCCCTGCCCCGAGACCACAACCCCCAACTTCACTGAAGCTGATATTTTCTGCCTGTTTGTAGCAGGTTACAAATTATCAGAAGATGAATCTATTTAAAATGCTTGGAAAATGACTCTGTATTCCCCTGTCCAAGCTGTTATAACCCATTTCAGGGCGAAAACTCAGAATTGGTTGAAATTGATGTAAGGATACCCTCCTGAATCATAGATTCTAGCTCTGTGTCATACCTGCACCATATTCTGGTTTAGTAGTTATATTCATTCTAGCCAGGAGTCAAGCCCATGATTTCTGGATTTGGTACAGGTCGTGACACCTACTGCTGAACCAACTGACCTATCCCATCAGCTCATAGAAGGCTGTCAAAGCAATAACAGAAACCATCACACAAAAGAAGGATAGATATACCTTCCCCCAATAAATGCAGAGGTCAAATGGAATTCAATAATGATTCAAGGCCCTGTAGCAAAAACCTACTTACGTGAGTTGGCTTGTCACAAATGCACTCTTTCCACTCAAACTCTCAGATCGTACCCTAAGGTAACTATAACTCGTGCCCTCACCATGCACAGTTTTCTCATCAATAATTTTACTGCAAATGTTACAGTAATATTATCAATGATGTCATAGAAGATGTAATTAGTGATGTATCTGGGATAATTAGCAGTGCGTGGCGAGGGTGCAAGTTATAGTTACCTCAGGACACCAGTTACAGTTACTTGCAATGCCGCACTATAAAAGCTGAATTTCTATGGTTTTGTACATGGAAAATCTGAACCTAACTATACCATCCCAGTAACCTTTGTTTTTTTGTAAATTTCAAAGGTTTTATTTAATTCTATTTACTGACTACAGTGTCCCTGTAAGCTTTGAATTTGTCAGTGAATTTATAGGGTGTTTTAATGTTCAATAAGATGACCCAGCTTGATGGATCATCCTGAAACTTTAAAAACAGCAGCTGAAGTCAGTGGTGTACTAATTTTGACAACTTCGTGAAGATTCGTCAGACAGCATCAAAGGTATGGGCAAAACAACACAAAAACATGGTTTTGGATTGATCCATCAAGCGGGGACCGAGAAAAAGGGGGGTCCCAGAATGCATTTTCCCCATGCAATTTCCCATAGTGGTTTTAGACATGACTATAGCCTGAACCGCAGTATGGAATTACACCAAATTTGGCAGAAAGCTAACTCTTGGTCCAGAAAGAGCCCTTTTTGTGATTTGGTGTTAATCCGTTCAGTAACTTTGGAGTTATTAAAGGAAAAAAATAATTTGTATATATAGGGACCCGGCTGCAAGACCCTGATTGGTTTGATGCAACCTCAGGAGAAAAGCACCATTTTGTTTATCGGATCTGTGTGGGTGGGGGGGAAAAAAACTGAAAAATTACATAAAAGGTCAGGATAGAGGCACAAATCAAACTAAAATATATTTTGGCTGATACGCGGATCCATGTGGGTCTCAGCACCTCCAGTAAAAATTAGGGAGGGATACGCAGATCCAGAGTCCAATGAAAAAAAAAATACATCCACTCACACTTTCACTCACAAATCCTACATGTGATTATGTGAGGCCGTGTGCAGTGGGTGTTGGCTGCATGTGGGAGGTTGGCTGCAGGGCCTGGCCGCTGTGCACACCCTTTGACCATGTCTGGCTGATGGTTGGCTGCTTGTGGAGGGTTCGCTGCATTTGGGGGGGGTCAGGTACAGGTGCCAACACCCTACTGCTCATGGCCAAAGGCCATTTACAGCAGGGTTTTTTGGCAAGTGGTGGGTTGGGTGCAGGGCCTGGTCGCAGGCCAGGCCCTGTGCCCAACCCTCTGCTGCATTACAAACTCGAGAAATTCACTGAAAAGAACAGAGGTTACAAGGATGTCATAGTTACAAATTAGCATCTTAAAAACCTTAGAAATTCACTGAAAAACTAAAGGTTACAGGGACATTATAGTTAGGTTCAAAACATGCACAAAACCATATAAATTCAGCTATTATAGTTAGATTTATTTAAAGCAACTATAACTCGCACCCTATTGTAACAATAATTTGCGAGCTAGCCATCCACATCTAACTACTCCAAATATTACATCATTGATGACATCTAGTATGGCATCATTGATATTATCACTACATTTGCAATGCAATTATTGATGAGAAAACTGTGCATGGTGGGGGCACGAGTTATAGTTACCTTAGGGCATGAGTTATACTTAGTTGAAATAAATCAAGTTTTGGAGTGATGAAATGGCCCAGATATTATTGTCGGCCAAAGAGGTCAGCATGTACCAGAATATTGGGCTTCGCTGTGGTGTTTAAAAAAAAAGAGAATCCCTCGCAAGACCCTTGGTTGTATAGACCCATCACTTTAATTAGTAGTGATACTAAGATATATTCAAACACCTAGCTACAAGACTAAACCATATTACTGGAAAGTCGGTCTCCTTGAGACATTGTTTTATACCAGTAAATGGAACTATGGACCAAAAAGGCCAATGGCTCTTGTCCTTTTGGATGCTGAAATAGCCCTCAACTGTGTAACTTGGAACTATCTCTGGGCAGTCATGAGGTTGAATAGATTTGGGGAGGGCATCATCAGAGCAATCCAAGTAGTGTATAGAAATCCTACTGCTAAGCTCCTGATCATGGTAGGGAGGCAATCTGTCTCTATTTGAATTATGAGAGGAAAAAGGTAGGGAGGCCCCTGTTCTCCTTTATTGTTTGCCTTATATATAAATCCTATATATAGAACTAATGCCTTAATTAAACCTATGTGATTTCACTGTAATAGCACTAAGGTTCTGGCATATGCTGATAATAATGCAATTGAGACGCTGGACACAGAGACATCAATGCTGGAGATAGAAAGGGAGGCTTTAGGCTTCAGGAAGATATATGGGTATCCCTTGAACCAGAACAAGACTCAACTGGTGGTCAACAAACAGATACAACTAGCTGATACTCTTATAGTAGTAAAAGCTGTTTACTTGGGAGTTAGTATAAAGGCAGATCTAGAACAGATGGTTGAATCCAATCTGATGCTGGTAATTTGCAAGGCAAAAGGTGATCTATAACGAATGAATTATTGATATCTTTCTATTATTGGCCAATGTAATGTAATCAAGATGTTATTTTTACCTAAGTCCCTCTATTTCTTCAGGGCCATTCTGCTTCAATTTGAAAATCGATGGTTCAAAATGATGGAAGATATGGCAAGTAATTTAATCTGGTCATAAGCTAAAACCAGAAGAGCTCTCAGATATTTGATGTTACCTAGAGACTGAGTGGGGGAGGCAGTCCCCAAATTCAAATATTATCAGTGGGCTGCAGATCTACAATATATAAAATCCCCTATTGGTGGGAGTGAAGGAGAATGTCGATTAAGTGAGAGTATCTCCTCTATATCTGAGTTTTTAATAGGAGAAGATGCTAAGGGAGGCGTTTTAGCAATCACCGAGCCAAGTTATTATAAGAAAGTCAGATTCAAGACACTCTCAGCAGCTTTTAGGATTCGGACTGTTATGAGAACAAAAATTGGTATTGGGAGATTTATTTATTATACCCCAGTACAAGGGTCTCAAATCCTACCTCCGATATACTCCAACTCTCACTGCTCTGGTTAGGAGATCAAGGGGCTCAAGAGACTTGGGGATTTTTTGTGGGGGATAGACTCACACCTTGCACCTTACAATGAGTTGCAGGTAGACTTTGGGATCGATAAGAGAGAATTTTTAAAGTATCTTCAGGTCCAGACTTTCTGTTAAAGAAAGAGGAACCGAGTGGTTTTGTTAAACATACTTGGATGGAGATGCCGTGTAGTAGCTGAACTTGAACAATTAGTCAAATCTATAATTTCTTGGGCTCCCTTATGTCCAATATGATTTGGAAAAATATGTGGGAAAGTGGCAGCAGAAGCTCGATATTACAGAATGGAGTTTTTATGAATCTTTGGAATTGGGCAGCATTTTACTAGTGTCAGTAGGATTAGAGGCAGCAACAATTTAAGATGTTTTTTGATCTATATTATAGGCCGGCAAAATTTGCTAAGTGATGCATGGGGGGGCAAGTATTCTCTGTCCGAAGTGTGAAAGCCAGAAAGCAGATCTGGTGCATATGCCTAATACCTGCCCAGCATTGTATTAGTTGAATTAATTGAAGTCAGAGCTAACTTAATTCCTGGAAACCTCATAATGCCTGCATATAACCTTAATCCCTCAACTAGTGCTGCTGGGAATACACAATGATATTGTTGCTAAGCGAGGGAAGTTCTTTGTGTTTATTTCAATCGCTGTCATCCATACCTGCATAGCTTCTGTGTGGCTTGATCCACTCCCTCTGATGTTTCATCAGTTGCTAGTGCCATTGCTATTAAGTTACAATTTAAAAAGCAATTTGTATTCCTACAAAAAAACATCAAATGTCTGTTTTGTGACAGGCCCCATTTATGTTTGCAACATAAACCCAATTGTTTGCTTGTAGGTTGCCTGAACACTCCTAACAAAGTCTCACCAACTATCCAAATCGTAATGACCATAATAGAAACAAATACTGCAAATACAAACTAGACAAAAGTTTATGGCAAACACTTTGTTGTTATTCGGAGTCTTACCTGTGTCCATTCTACAGTGCTAAACATGATCATTAACATCTACGATACAATGCCAATAATAGTCTTTCTCCCAACGGCCCACCTGATACCAGCACCAAAAATATCAATCATTATCCTGGTATAAATTCCTTTACTTCCAACTACAACGTGGGCAAATCACCATACTCTATACCATTCTTTGGGCCTATTTCTGAGTAATAACATTCATAATATTGCTATCAATTCCTATGCTCTCACCTACAAAGTGAGCAAAACCTCCATTCTCTAGCTCATTCTGAGAGCCTACTTCAGAAAACTTGAACTAAAATTATAATGATATCATAAAATAATGACCATACATCCAATCTTCGAATCATAGATATATGACAAAAGCCAGTAAATTCCATTGCTCAATGCATCCGTCTTCTCCTCAGAATCTATCATAAAAAATCAGTATAATAGACCACACTTTCACTAGCAACATAGACCCTATTATTGGCTTATGTACCGCATACCATGCTTTCTGACACAGTCTCCACCTCACTGTCAAAATGAAAATCACCCTAATAGAAAAGAATATTACAAATATAAACGAAACTAAAAATTGTGGCAGAACTTAGGGCCTGATTTAGATTTTGGTGAATGGGTTACTCCATCCCAACGGTTATGGATATTCCACCACTGAAAAATGAATCCCATAGGAATTAATAGGATTTATATTTCAGCAGACGGAATATCTGTCATCATTGTGAAGGAGTAACCTGTTCCGACGAAATCTAAATCAGGCCCTTAGTTATTATTCAGGATAAAACCTGTGTCCATTCTTCAGTGTTCCACATGGCCATTAGCCCCTGCAATACAGTATCCATGATAGTTTTTATCCCAGAGGCCCACCTATTACACTTTAGCCAGCTCCAGAATAGTAACAATCAGCACACTTCTATCAACACCTTTATTTTCACCTAACTGCAAAGGCAAATCACCATTCTCTATCTCATTCTTTGAGCCTACTTCAATATAATAATATTCATACCACTGGTATCAATTCCTATGCTCTCGCCTGCAACATGGGCAACATCTCCATTCTCTATCTCATTCAAAAAAGCATATTTAAAAAAATATTTACAAAAACATAATGTTGTTAAAAAGGATCAACCATGAATCTCATCTTTGCATCATAAATATATGAATAGAGCAAACAAATTCCATTTTGTAAATCATTAGTATGATTCTCTCAATCGATCATAAAGAATCAGTAACCCCTACCTCACTCTGAAACACATAAAATCCTTAAAACATGGAAATGATAATATAATAAAAACACACACTCTATCAAAACAGGTTATGTAGTTCCTTATCCATATTAAGACCCCTAAATACTGCACTTAATTTATTGATCCAGCAAGTCTCTCTAGCCCTAACTTTCTTCTCAAGATCACTGCATAGACTGTCACACACAATGTGTTCTATACCCAAAAAACTGAACTTATTAACTTCAGACAGGGAAAGCTCTTTATGGAAATGAAAAGCCATAGGATATTTAGAATCATTGTTTTTGATTACCCTGACATGTGCCTTCCATTATTCCTTTAGTTTCCTTGTTGTTGATTCAACATACTGTTTATTGCAAACACAAAATGCAAATGTGCATAATTCAATGTACTGAAATTGAATTGTTACAGGTCCCGCTGTCAAAACCTGAAGTGTTTGCTGTGGCTTTGTTCCAGCTGGAGAGCTGCAGCCAAGCCACAGCAAACAGCTACGTGCCCAGGTCACTCGGCCCCTGCATATTTGCATATTATTACAGCATTGTCCCGGTGAGGTGGAGATCCCTGGGGCAGCAGAGGGAAATGTGGTCCCCCCCGCAAATTTAATCAAAGCCCTGGGGAGGTGGTGTCACCAGGTCAGCAGGGGGGAACGTGGCTCCCTCCCTTATTATTACAGTAACGCCCTGTGGAGATGGCGGCCTCAAGGACAGAGGGAGATGGCTCGGTGGCCCTCCGCAATTATACACAGCCCTGGGGATGAGGAGCTCCCCAGGGCAGCGCGGGGCAGGCAGCCTACCGCATGTAAATAATAAGCCATGGCTAGGTAGCGGTCCCCGGGGCAGCAGGAGGGTGCAAGAAGGCCCCTCTGTATTTGTAAAAAAATGCCCATGGTACATGGGCCACCCCAGGGGCTTAGTTAAAAACAAGCATGGAAGCCTGCACTTTTTTTTAATTTAAATTTTTACTATGGATTCGCGACCCCATCACAAATTTGTGCTATTTTGTTTTTTTTGTAATGCTTTTTAGCCGGGGGACAGGGGTAGGTCCCTTTTGGACCCCAGCACCAGAGCTAAGGGGTCAGAGTGTTTGTACCCTGGCCACTTTTGTATTTTTTTTTTTTTTCTGGGACTCGGCTTCAGCCAAGTGGCAAGACAGATGACAACACTTCAACAGCTTCAGTTATCAGCCAATCAGATCTGAGCATGATATCGGGAGGGGTTGAGAATCCTTTGTATCCCTAGATAGACAAATTTAGATTTTCTTTAATTTCTCTAAAACTACTGAAGGGAATGACATCAAAACAAAAAATGGTCGCTTTCTAGACCAGGACCTCCCTTTCTGCCAAATTTGGTACAATTCCGTCTAGTGGTATCAGCGATATCACTGTTCAAAATCCCTATAGAAAAATGAATGCAGAAAACGTGTTTTGTGACCCCTCCATTTTTTCGTTCCCCCCTGGACGAATCACGCTGAATATTTCCAGACAGCAGCTGCTTGACTAATCTTCACAAAACTTTCCAAAATAAACTGCTTCTTTTGGAAAGTTTTGTGAAGATTAGTCAAGCAGCTCCAAAGATATGGCAAGTAAAAAAACTATTTTTATATAAAAACCAGGTCCTAAGTATAACTACCTAATGGCGACCAGCAAAGGAATAGGTAACTCAGGAGATGCGAAGTCAGATGGATCATCAAGTTAAGAGCTGTCGATAGGGGGGTTGCACACTGATAGAGAATTGCATGTCTTTTTGGAGTAAAGATGTCCCCACTTGGGAGTAGTTTGTGGTATGATTCTGATCAATTCACAGCACAAGTTTTACAGTTGCAATATCGTTGAGTAGAATTGAGGCAAAGTTTGTGTCGCTACTTGGTTCCTCATTATGAACAATATTTTCGGGCTCATATTCAAGTATGCTCTTTATTACCTTCATGTAAGGTGGATATATGTTTCCGTGTTCTGTTGATTATACACATGTTTATGTATATAGATGTATAGGTGAGTAACCTCACACCCATCCCAGGGCTGCTTTCATAGGAATGCTAACCAGTTGCATAAATCTATATGGAATTTGATGGTGGTGGGCTTATTTTTATCTTCCAGTGGTGTGTAACTGAGTGTAACACCTCTATGTGGTTATAATGTGCAGTCTTGGCTGTCACTAACTGTGGGGTTGTTATTTATCTTTCTTTGTCACATGGTTCTGTAGTGTTAATAGGGGTGCCTTAAGTTGTCTTACATCCTAATTACATTGTGCTCTCATCACAAATTAATACTGTTTTCGTACTCCATCGAGCAATCTACTCAAAGATGGCGACCAAAAGCAGTACTGACTACCAGGAAGCTTTTCTTTTCTGTAGTCCCCTTTTTATTACTGGTTGATGAGAGAATATAATGTTCAGGTCATTGCGGTATTTTTATTGACTGTGCTTGACGAGGAAGACAGGCGGTTGAAATTAGATTACAGTGTGTCGATTTAGGATAGTCGGGTATACGAGCCCCATGAAGACGAATGAGTGATAGACGTTTTTTACTATGGTGGGTTTATTTGGATGTGCTGTGGACAGGCGGCGTGGATACTTATGTAGCTTTTTCAATACTTGTTACCTAATAGGGCTATATTCCTGTGTTGCAATTTATAACTGGTGTCGGGACATACTTGGTCATGGTGGAGGAACGGGTTCTATTCAGAATGGGTGTTTAAACATGCCACAGTTGTTGTGCGGCTGGAACTATGTTCATAAATATACCCGAATCAGGTGGCGTTTGGGAGGCAAACTTGATTGTATGACTTACACAAGTGGTCTTTTGGATTATGGTTTGGTGATCTAAACAATAGGGCTCACAAATACATAGGGGACTGATATGGTCTGATCTTGCTCCTTTTGGTCGGTATGTTTCTGTATATTGATGGTTCGAGAAGTCAAACTATAGAAGTAGTGAGTTAATACGTGGACTCCATCGGTACAACATGTTTTAACTGTGCTCCCCTTTTTAGGGTTGAGCCTGCGTTGCATGCGCTCGCGGATGCGTATCACAGCGAGACGCTTTTGTGTTTAGAAAAGGGCTCGGAGCCCTGTCAACTTCACGTCAGTGTTTTTTATTGGTTTGTGGGCTTGCCTATTAAAATCTGCTTGCTTTCATTAGTCGAAGGCAAGCATATGTCATGCCTTTTCCGGTGGCTAGCACTCCTCCAGCGCAGCAACCAAGTACAGAAAACATGCGAGGCTCGCTGTTTTCCATCGGGTCCGTGGACTTCTTTTTCTCTAATTTACGAGCGCGATCTCACTTGGAAGAAGTCGATCGCTTTACATAGTTAATTTCACTTTTTCGGGTTGTGTATACAAATGCACTTTTGCCCGATAGGTGAAAAGTCTGGTTAGAAGTTTACAACGCGATCAGCTCTAACATGAGCAAACGCGAGACCCGTTGCATTGTAAATGCTTGTCCTGTTTGTAGTTGAAGGACTTATCATAGTTCTGTGAATGTGTCCTTGCAATACTAACAGAGGAATTCTGAAGGCTCTGATTTTTGGCCACATTTCAAGAGATATTGACTTATGAATTTCTTGGTGGTAATCTGAAAACTACATTAAGCTATAGACACAAGCATTTCTTTGTGGAATAGGTGTGTGATTTTGTTTGGATACTGGTTTTGTTCTCACTAGACCGGGAGGATAAAAGTATACATTTGATATATTACAGCATTCGTAGCTAGGAACGTGATACGTCCAAGACTGGGTGCATCGAGCAACAGGTATATGGTAGGTTACATGGTTAGGTTTTTGGTGGCTTGTTTGTATGTCTAGGGTTACAATGTACAATTTGGATCTATTACCACACTTGGGCACTGATAGCGCGTCCAATCCTCATAAATTTCTTATGCTTGGACACGCCGGAGGTCGGTGAACCTTTTAACCGAGTTGGGTTCTCCTTATCCAAGAATAGTCGGATCACTCAAATCAATAATCAATAACCATTTATAATCAATGACCAATACTCAATTAGTAATCAAACAACAATCAGGAATCAATAGTAATCAGTAATTTGACACACCATGACCTTTCAGTCATGAATAACCACACCAGTTTATTAAAAGTTAATGAGTTTATTTCCCTATATTAACAAAGCTAGCACAATATAAGTAAGTCTCAAAATCAAATGGTATACATATACGAACATTACTAGCTGTCCATAGCGACGGAAAAAACGCAATCTACGCCAAATTCGGATTATAATGCATTCGGTTATAGCAATGCAAATCACTAATATAAGTAACTGAATTTGACTAATTGCATACATCGGTCAGCATAACAAGATTTCAATTCAACATGGTGCATCAAATGAATACCTCAACTAACCTCTAAGTAGCATTGGCATGTGGGGCTTCATGCAAAACGAATTTAGTCAACACAAATTTAGAAAACTTCTGGCTTGGGCTCTGTCAAAATAAGCAGTTGGTACCTATGAAGGAAAACACAATGCATAATACATTTATCCTTTCATAATTACCAAATACAATCAGCATTCAAGATATGTCTTCATCCTTCAGGTACCGGTTCGATCAGCATGGGGCAGATTTCAAAGGGGGCAAAGTTTAAGTCAAATTTTTCCTTGCGGCAGCAAGGAAAATGGGGCAAAAGTTATTGCATGGGCAAGGCGGGGTAAAGTTAAAGTTAAAGGGGGTGATCCTTACCTTGGCGGGCGGAAGTACCCCCGCCAGAACACCGCACCGCGGTCGTCAGACCGCTGCGGTGATTCTGGGTTTTCCACTGGGCTGGCGGGCGACCGCCAAAAGGCCGCCCGCCAGCCCAGTGGAAAACAACCTTCCCACGAGGACGCCGGCTCAGAATTGAGCCGGTGGAGTGGGAAGGTGCGACGGGTGCAGTTGCACCCGTCGCGAATTTCACTGTCTGCAATGCAGACAGTGAAATTCAAAGTGGGGCCCTCTTACGGGGGCCCCTGCAGTGCCCATGCCATTGCAATGGGCACTGCTGGGGCCCCCAGGGGCCCCACGACACCCCATACCGCCATCCTGTTCCTGGCGGCAGAGCCGCCAGGAACAGGATGGCGGTATGGGGTGTCAGAATCCCCATGGCGGCGCAGCGAGCTGCGCCGCCATGGAGATTCTTTTGGGCAGCGGAAAACCGGCGGGAGACCGCCGGTTTTCCACCTCTGACCGCGGCCAAACCGCCGCGGTCAGAATGCCCTGCAGGGCACCGCCAGCCTGTTGGCGGTGCTCCCGCCAACCCTGGGGTCAGAATGACCCCCAAAGTCTCTAGGGTGAGAATTCTTTAAAGTTTCTCTCTCTGGAATAGAGAAAAAGCATCAGAGTGTCATCAAAATGACATCTTGAATCTGGCTTCAAATAGGCATCAAAGAAAATGGCTGACTTCTCTTTGTCCGATGGGTTTAAGTAAGAAAACGTTCCAAATTCTTCAGGGTCTTCCATTAGAGGGTTCATAGGGTGGCTTCTTTTTGACCAATGAATAGTGTCTTTCTCTTAGTACTCATTTATGCATAAGGTGTCATTGGAGCTTTGGAACACAAGTAGCAACAAAGTTTGCCAATTATTATTTCTGTATCAGTGTCTTTATTGTCTGCACCTGCAGAAACTGACCTTGCTTCAAAGTGGATGAAACTTGCCTAGCACGAAACCTTGAGATAAGTGTATTAGTCATTCTACTGGAAAAATACAGCCTTTAAACTTTAAGCACGTTTATGTTAATACAAGTGAAAACCACGCAGTCAAATTTGAGACCAGGCAACTAGGCCAAAGCCTCTGCTAAATTTAAGCTAAGCATATAACAGGGGAAACAACCTGAACAACTACGTTTGAATTACTACTTGCTTTAACAACGAATCTTGAAGAACTACTGGGTATTAACAACAAAGTTTTGAACAACTACTGGTTTAACAACGATTTTACTTTAACAACTAATGCCAGAACAACGAACTTTAAGGTAAGTGAATTATTTTTTGATTAATTTTAAGGTGAGTTTTATGTTTTGTTTTTTATTTGTTTAGGGTTTAATTATTATATGTTTAATTTTTTAAAGTATATTGTGTGGATTAAGTAATGGATTATATGGGTTGTGGGTGTTATGCATGGGGTATTGTATTAATACTTAGGTATTATTTTAAGTACTTTTGTTTTTTTATATGTTGTAATTTATGTTGTGGGTTTAGGGGCGGGATATATGGGATGTAGGGGTTATGGATGGGGAAGTGTATTAATACTCAGTTATTAATTTAAGTACTTGTGTTTTTTTATATCTTGTAATTTATGTTGTGGTTTAGGGGCGGGATATATGGGTTGTAGGGGTTATGGGTGGGGAAGTGTATTAATACTCAGGTATTATTTTAAGGACTTGTGTTTTTTTATATGTTGTAATTAATGTTGTAGGTTTAGGGGCGGGATATATGGGATGTAGGGGTTATGGGTGGGGAAGTGTATTAATACTCAGGTATTAATTTAAGTACTTGTGTTTTTTTATATGGTGTAATTTATGTTGTGGGTTTAGGGGTGGGATATATGGTATGTAGTGGTTATGGGTGGGTCAGTGTATTAATACTCAGGTATTAATTTGAGTAGTTGTGTTTTTTTATATGTTGTAATTTATGTTGTGGGTTTAGGGGCGGGATATATGGGATGTAGGGGTTATGGGTGGGGAAGTGTGTTAATACTCAGATATTAATTTAAGTACTTGTATTTTTTATATGTTGTAATTTATGTTGTGGGTTTAGGGGCGGGATATATGGGATGTAGGGGTTATGGGTGGGGAAGTGTATTAATACTCAGGTATTAATTTAAGTTATTGTATTTTATTAAAATTTGGTATTTATGTTGTGGGTTTAGGGCTGGGATATATGGGATCTAGGAGTTATGGGTGGGAAGTATATTAGTAGTCTGGTATTATTTATTGTATTTGGTTAATTGTTTATTTTTTTTATTGAAAGTATATTTAGAATTAGGGGTGGGATATAGGGGATGTAGGGTTTATGGTTGGGGTTTTGTTTTTATGACTAGGTTTTTTTTTCTATGTTTGAGTTTTTTTTAATTTATTTTACTTATTTTTTTTGGGATGCAATTTGGTTTATTGGTGGTTTATGATTTTGAAATGTATTGATAGTTTATAATTTGTTACAGTATGTAGTAGGCTATTTTTATTACAGAAATAGTTGTCGGAGGTAGTTATAAGGTAGGTAGTAGATTTCCGGTGTTTGTTATGTTTCTTCTGTTTAATTATTTGTTTTCGTATATTTTTGTATACGATAGTGGTTTCGTAAAAGTAAACAAATTTGTTTAGCAGTGTTATATCTTACAAATGATTATACTGCTTTTGTAGTAGTTGGAAAGAATTATATATTTTTTTGATAAATTTAGTTTTGGGATTTTTGAGCGAGTCAGTTGTTCGGTTTATGAAAAAAAAAATGTAGTTCATTGTAATAGGTTTTGTGATAAATTTTTCTTTTGTGTTAGTAGTATCCTTTATATCGTTTTCATGTATTTTTCTTGATTGTTAATGTTTTAATTAATGATGTGGCTTTGATTAGTATGTGATTATTTTTTTTACTTTTTTTTGGTAAAAAAAAGTATATTTGGTATTTTACGTTTTTTAGATATTTTTCGAATTTCTGGTTTGGTTAAGTATTATATGTTATTTCTTTGATTGTTTGTATAGTATATAGAGTTGTTTTTTTTATCATCCATTTAATATGAATAATTTTTAATTGTTTTTGGATGATTAATGTTTTTTTTTTTCTTTTCTAAGTATGAGATGCTGTTTTCTATATTAATGAAGAAGATTTATTCAGCATCACGTGTTTGGATAAAGACATGAAAACGTCAAAGGTAGGAACAATTTTTGTTGTGTACATTTAGTGTAAAATAAGTTTGAAAAATGCCAATTTAATTGATGGTGTTTGTTTTTTTTTGAACTTGCAAGTAATTTTTTAGTAGGTTAGTGGTTGTTAGTAATGTAGAATATATGCTAGACTGTTGAGGTAGTCTGATGGTGTTATTGTATCAAATTGTTGTATTTTTGCCAAAATTCTTTCGGTCATTTCTTTGCTTTTTTTACTTGTGTGTGGGTTCAGGCTACCTGACAGTGATTGAGCAAGTCTCATTTCTTGGAAACCTTGTTCCTTTTTCAAAATTTCTATGAAATTATACAGGTTTGGGTGGGGTTTACCTATTACTTTATTGAAGGCATTGTGCCATCCTTCTATGGCATTATTAGTCTTTGCACCACCTTCTAAACAGGTTTGATAGCAGTTCCACCATTCTATTGGAAATCTTGGCTTTCGTCTGCGACTAGATCTGTTTAGGTGTCCAATCCAGGTTTGTTCGAGGTAATTTAGTAAGGGTTCTAATTTGTCTTCATTTTGTGTATAATTGTTAGACTCTGTTATTGTGTTGTAATACTCATCTACTTTTGTAGGTGGTACAAAGCATAATGCTGTGAGTTTTTTTAATTCAAATTGTAGTATGCAATCTGAGAAATATTCTCTACCTAGGGATGATTTTTGTATTCTATGCCAATATGCTTGTGAAAAGTGGAAAAAGCATCCTTGAATTTGGGTTTGTGGATATATTTTTAGTATTGTATTTATCATTGATAATTCGAAATCTAGTATTACTTTTCTAGGTGTTTTATTTGATGTTTTGTTTTTGATTGTTGATAAAAATTCATTGTAAGTAGAGGAATGTTTATCAGGCAGTAATGCATACACTAGGGGGATTGTAGTGTTGTTTTTTGTGGCATGTATGGTGTAAATTTGAGTGAATGGATGGGGTGTAGATTTAAAGGTTCCATCCATCATCCAAATTTCACTATTTTGTAGGATTAGTAAATTGCATGTTGTGCTGAATATTAAAATTCTTTTTTGAGGGTTTTCGTTGTCGTGAATGAGGAAAGTTTCTTTGGAGAAGGTAATTGTTAGTTCTGGGGGGATGTTAATGTCTTCATAGGTTTGTGGTGTTATATGTTGGGGATTACTTGCCAGTCTTTGTCATTGAAATATTCTCCTAAGGTTTGGTACAGAAGGCATGCTACCGGAAATCTGTATTGGAATATTTTGTACTACCTCCCTTATAACCTGTCCGCATGAGTCATTGGAGGTGTGTGCAATGTTTTTTATTTTTTGTATGTTTTCTCTTATCTCAATTTCTATTGCAGAGGCAGAGTGGTTGTGATCTGTTGTTTTAACAACAGTGTTTTCTAGAGTTACAGCTCTGCCTCTACAATGTGAAGAGTAGAATTGTACACATCTCCAATGGTCCTGAGGTTGACAACCTTGTCTCTGCAATAAAGATAACCTTCATACTTTAGTAGCTGGTTTCCAGTTCTTGAGGTTATGTAACTTGCTTCTCCTTGCAATGCCATTTGTGAAATATCTGTAAATAATATAAAAGAAATAGGTTAAAAGAAGTTTGCAGTTTTTATTATTAAATTTGTGGTGGATTTAGTTTACCACTTAGTAAGTTAATTAATATATAATGTGTCCTATTTGTAAGTGTTTGGTGTAGGTGGTTTGTTATCTTTTATATTTGGTGATTGTGTGTTATTTATTGAGGTAAGTAATTTTTATTTTAGATTTGTATTTGTGGGTCTATTGTGTTCCTAGTTTTTGTTATGAGGTAAGTAGTTAGTGGAGTTGTAATAGTATATTATTTGATAATTATTCTGCAGCAGCTATGTTAATGTAAGTATCTAGTGAAGTTGCTTTGATTATTTTTTAATGTTTTGAGTATTTTAATGTGATATGAGGTAAGTAGTTGGTGGAGTAGGAATAGTAATTTTTGTGCTATTTATTGTGTAGCAGGTGCTGTGTTGTAAGAATGTGGTGGAGTTGTTATAGTAAATTTTGGGAAACAGCCTTTATTATGATGTTTTATTTATGAAGTCGTGGTTAATTAAAGTGTAACAATGCTTTTCTTAACAATGAATATGTTATTTTGTGAGTTAATTACGTATGTTCTGAATAATGAACATGTGTGGTTAATGTACAAAGAAGGGAGTTGGTGCAGGAGGATTATGCAGGTGACAAGGGTTTTAATTAGGTTAGTGGGGGGTTTTAGGTTTTGGGGAGGGGTGGGGGTTAGGGGGTTTTAGGTTTTGGGGTGGGGTTGGGGTGGTGGGGTGAGGGATGTAGGGTGAATGGTGTCTATTAGTAATGCTTTTATCAAGAATGCTTTTAGAATGAAATATTGTTGTTAAGGCATATGTGGAAAAATTATTAGTAGTAACAACAAGGTTGGTGTTCTGTCCTTGTTGTTAAGGCACTAGTTGTTTTGGAAGTTGGTGTTTTGTTGTAAAATTTATTTATGTTTATTGTTTAGCAGCTGTTTAGAGGTAAGTGTTTGGTGGAGTTGTAATAGTTATTTTTTGGATATAATATATGTAGTGTGTTTGCGAAGTGTTTTTAATTTTATTGAATTTATGTGTGTTTGGTGTTAAGTTATTTGAATAAGAATGTTTGTTTAGTTTTATTTAACTAGAAAATCTGGTTGTATGTTATAATGAAAATATTATACTTACTTTGAGTTTTTTTTCTTATTTTAGATGTTATTTTTTTTTAATTGATTTATTTCACTTTTTTATGTCTTCTGGTGTTTTTTTGGGTTCTTGGAGTCTGTAAGAAATAAGAGAGAGTGTATTATTTAGTTTATTCTTTTGTTTTATTCATTATTTAGTTTATTTGATTTAGAAGTAATTTTTTTAGTAGGTTTGAAATTTGGTGAATAATATTTGTTTTTTGGTTAAATTTATTAGGTAAATTAATTCCTTTTTTTAAATTAATTTGTAGTTTTAATATTTTATATTATGGTATTCGTTATTTAACACATTTTTTAATGCAATTGTTTGTGGTTTAGTGAAATTATTTTTGTATAATGGTAATGGTTTACCTTTGATGGTGAAGGTGTGGTGTTAATCTTTTTGGTCAGATTCTTGATATTTATGTCTGTAACAAAATATTTGAAAGGTACATTAATTTTATTTTATTTTAGCTGTGGTATAGGTTAGTAAAATTCTTTGTATTTATTTATGGATATTTTACCTTGTTATCTCAGTAGATGGCGGTGTTGGATAAATTATATTTTAATTCTTTTCTGTAGTGATATGCTCGTCTTCTCTGTAAGTTGTTCGGTGTAGTAATGAGTAGAAAATGGAGGTCGTTGGTATTTACATGTGTTTTTATAAGTATTGTATTATTTGTAAATTGAATGTGTTTTGGATGTGTTTTTTTATTGTGAATGCGTTTGTGATGTTAGATATATATAATTGTGGAGTGTATTTGTTTTGTAGTTTGTATTTTTTTTTATGTTTGTTCTCATTTGTTCAGTAGAGGAAGTACTTCCTGGGTCATGTAGAAAGTGTTGTAGGACTATCGTTTTATATAGGTTTTTATTTTGATTTAAAACGGTGTTTATATGTTTTGGATTTTTGTGATGTTTTATTTTTTGTATGTAGGAAATATATTGTTATTTTCGATTTCGTTTTTTTTTTTACGTAGTATTGTAGTCCTTTTAATTATTTATTTATTAATCGTTACTGTTTAGTTGTGATATAAATTATTAATATTTTTCGTTGTTTGGGGTTCGTTTTCAATATATTAGGTGTTTAGGCGTTTTCCGTGTTGGGTAGTGTTTGTTTGGGTATTCGTTGATTGGCTAGTCGTTTGTTTGGGTAGTAGTTATTTTAGGATTCGTTGTTTAAGTATTCGTTGTTTGGGTAGTAGTTTGTTTGGGTATTAGTTATTTGGGGAGTTGTTATTTAGGTAATTATTTTTTTGGGTAGTCGTTGTTTAGGTAGTAGTTATTTGGGGAGTCGTTTAGGTAGTCGTGGTTTACGTAGTAGTCGTTTAGTGGAATGTTCGTGATTTAGTGGTTTTCGTAGTCGTTAAATAGGTGTTCGTTGTTCAGGAATAATTTAGTTAATGTTTTTTTTCGTTGTTTAGACTTCGTTGTAAAATAATTTGTTTTATAGGTTTTTTCGGTGTTGGGAAGTCGTTGTTTAAGTAGTAGTTGTTTAGGTAGTAGTGGTTTAGTGTCATATTCATATAACAGTTTCAACAAGAAAATCATAGAATACATTTGCAATAATGACGGATTACTACATTGTCGATTCTTCATGATTAATTAAGCTTGTTTATAATAATGGCGAACTACCTCGTGGGCACATTTTCCCACATACATTATTTTTCTTTGCTAAAATCACACCACCTTATATGATTTTGTTACATGATATATAAATGTTTGTTAGTCTTTCTTTTTCTGCTTCATCAATCCCTCCTCTGATGACTAATTATGTCATCACATCAAATCTTCCACCACAAATTTTATTTCATTAAAATTCTGTTTTAGGAATTTGGCATTTCAGTCAATTCCCTCTTCCTTTTTGTTCCCTTTGATTTTTCCCTGTATATTTCTACTATTTTATTTTATTCTTTCTCTCCTCTTCTCCTCTTGCTTCTTGATTTCAATATTTTAATAGCTTTCCAGATTCCCCAAATACCTATTAAGCCAATTAGTATTATTAATATTCCTTTTACTATTTTCAGTAATAATCCGTTCCAAATGTTGCTGAGCCAATTTCCTACGGAAGCAAATCCTTTTCCAACCTTTTCCCATACTCCTGGTTCTTTCAATTCTTTCAAATCTGCACTCTCGTTAGTTAAATTTGTAAGCATTTTCCTAATTTGTCCACTGTTATCTGGTATATAAGAACAACAGTGATGTGCACTAAGCATTTTGCAAACACCGCCATTCTTTGCTAAAAGAATGTCTAAAGCAAGCCGGTTTTGAAGAGTCATAGCTCTTTCTGCGGCTAGTTCAGCATCAATCAGGATCATGGCTCCTGAGAATTTTGTCAGCATGTTATCCACAATAGTAGACAACTTTCGTATTTTTATTGAATTCAATATGACTCCTACTGAAGGAATCATTGCTCTAAATATATCTCCTACCACACCAGAAGCTGTCTCCCTTTTCTGAATACGATGTAATTCAGACAGCTTTGGAAATTTCTTTAAGTCGCCCAGTTGAAAAATCTTTGGAAATACTATTCCCAAATAACATCTCCCATACCATCCCTTTGGAAGACGATAATAGGCATTGAGTCCACAAATATAGTATACTCATGGAGTAGCTGGATCTAGGCCATTTAACATGAATGTCCATTTAGCCTGAAACAAAGACATGTGTTTACATTCACTCGTTCCTACAAAGATTGTGTCATAATATGATTTAGGTCTACATATACAAAGCTTCCCTAGGTGTATTGCATCTAAAGCTAATTTCCCTTGTGTCTTTATTGCGGCAAAAGCATAGTTATCTACAGATGTCCTTTTGTGTAATTCTTTTTCTAATTTCTCCTTTACCACTTTCCTTCTATCTTCAGTGTGATCTAAAAAGCCTTTCTCTACCAGTGAAAGCAAGCATGTAAGGTTTTCTCTATGAGCTTGAGCTGTGGAAAAAGGTGATAGTGGTTCAAAGAAACCCCTAACTCTTTTTATATAATAATCTTCTGCTACTTTACTCAAGTACTCTATTATGGGGACATATGAAAACATGACATCATGATTGGAATAGAAGTATTGAATAGACTCCTGGCCATAAAATCTGGTCAGTAATAAGCTACATGTTATTCCATACGTAAGAGGCATGCTATGATAGGTCACTCCTTCTATTACTGAGGTAGGTATTTGTGTACACACATAACAATCTTTTTCGTCCATGGTCTCAACATACTCATTCAGCAAGCGATAGAAAATGTTAGAGGAGAGTTCTTTCTTGTCATGTAAATATTTTTCGTCTTGTTCGAGTTTCTGCAAAGGAGTTAATTTAGTAGTAGTTTTAAGAGCAGAAGCATCATTCGCGTCTCTTTCATTCCCTCCATGCATCCCAAGAATTATTGCCATAATTATTAGTAAGCATGCAGTTATTAGACCTATACACATACATTTACAATACTTCATTTTATGTCCTTTTGTATTACTGCCTGGCATGATCTATATTGAGTCAGAAAGTTGAAGACACTTTATCAAATCAAATTTGCAGATATATATAAAGCTGAACGAGGTCAAAATACACACGGTTTCCTTTAGCAGCTTAGTCTCTTATCGGTTTAGCAGCTTTGTCTCAAAAATTGGTTTCAAAGTCAATCAAGTTATCAATGTCTTATTCAGTTCAAAAGTCAATCAGGTTATCAATGTCTTATTCGGTAATGTCCATGAAATTTCACTTTTCAAGTACCAAAGTGTTGTTCTGCTTCTTCGTTTTCAAGACTGAGAGATAGAAATTCATCTGCCCAATCGTTAGTGGCTGTGTCTGCCCACTCTGGACCAGAATATCTTCTGCTCGGTATTCTTTTCCTTTTCAATTTTGCATCTCCTTTCGATTCCTTTTCACTTATGTCTTGTTCTTTGGCTGTGTCTTTTTCTTCATTTGATGTTGTTATTGCGATAGACACTTCTTTTCTTTTCTCTTTCAATTTTGGCCCTTCACTTTCTTTTAATGTTTCTTTAGTCTTTGATTTCACTGGCGATATGCTTTGTCTCCGTTTCGCGCTGTTTTTACCTGATGGACCTGCAACCGGTTCTGGAAGAATTTGAACAATTTCTCTCTGCTCTGTCTTGTCTTCTTCCCCTAGGAGGTCAATCAGGGTTTCTCCTTCTTTTCCTGTATCGTCTGCTTCTGGGAAAGCCCTCCTCTTATCAGGCTCTCCAACTTCTTCACTTGAGATAGGATCTTTGTCACCTCCTGAGGCTTCTTCTCCATTTTCCTCAAGAGGAACGACCTTGTCTTCCTCAGAGAATATTTCTTCTGTCCCAATTTCTTGTTCGCTTTCAGGCTCTCTTAGTTCTGTCTCAGTGCCTGGTACTTTCCTGTCAGTTGCTGGTAATTTCAGCGCTTCAATTTCCTCTTCTGTTGGACACGTCACCCTTTTCGTGTGACTGGCGTGAATCCAGTTGGGAACTCCCGCACACTTCACAGCGCTGGTAGTTGTCAGAATCACTTGGAAAGGTCCTTTCCAACGGGGTTCCAGAAACGACTTCCTCACGTGCTTCTTTATCACGACCCAGCCACCTGGTTTCAAGGTGTGTCCTGGACCTTGGATCGGTGGCAAGGTGGTTGCCTCTGCCTGATGAGAAAAAGAGCGGACCACATCAGCTAGACCTCTGCAGTAGTCCAATACCATATCATCTGTAATATTTACAAGAGCATTTGCAGGAACGGCTGGATGTCTCATGGCTCTGCCCATGAGAATTTCATGCGGTGATAGTCCAGTTTTTCTATCAGGTGTGTTTCTCATTGACATTAACACCAAAGGCAATGCGTCAGGCCATTTCAAATTTGTGGATGCGCGTATTTTCGCCATTCTTGATTTCAGCGTGCCATTCATTTGCTCCACTAGTCCTGCTGCTTCAGGGCGGTAGCTACAATGCAATTTTTGCTCAATGTTCAATGCTGCACATAGTAATTTGATTACTTCGTTATTGAAGTGACTTCCCCTATCTGATTCTAAAGAGATCGGGAATCCGAAACGTGGTATTAGTTCTCTCAAGAGTAGTTTTGCGACTGTAAGGCTGTCATTTCTGTGTGTAGGGTATGCTTCAATCCAGTGATTAAAAATACACACAATCACCAACACATATTTCAAGCCTGCATGCATAGGCATCTCAATGAAATCCGTTTGCATCTTGCTGAATGGCCCACCTGCTCTTCCAATGTGGCTCAAATTTACTACTGTTCCCTTCCCTGCGTTCCTTTGTTGGCAAATGACGCAACGATGGCAAACTGCTTCAGCAACTTGGTGAAATTTGGGATTAAACCAATCAATTTTGAATAATCTAATCATGGCATCCCTTCCAAGGTGGGCTTGTCCATGATACAACCTGGCTAATTGCGTCAAAAGACTGTCTGGTAAAACTAATCTCACTTCGCTTGAAACCCACAAATCATCTGGTTTCTTTACGCATTGTAATTTACTCCATGAGAGTTTTTCATCCTTGCTGACATTATTTTGTAGGAATTTCAATTCTTCGATTGTGTCTACAACTTTTAGAGCAAAGGCTTCACTTGGTTCAAGTTCTGGCTCATTTATCAAGTTCAATTCATCTCTGAGCAATATACAGTTCAATGCGCAAAACCTCACGATTTGATCTGCATATCCATTTCCCAAAGAAACAAAGGCCCTCATTCTAACCCTGGCGGTGTAACACCGCCAGGGCAGAGGGCAGAGGAAGCACCGCCAACAGGCTGGCGGTGCTTCCAGGGCCATTCAGAAAAGGGGAACCGGCGGTTTCCCGCCAGTTTTCCCCTGGCCCATGGAATCCCCATGGCGGAGCTGCAAGCAGCGCCGCCATGGGGATTCCGACCCCCTTACCGCCAGCCTGTTCCTGGCGGTTTTCACCACCAGGAATAGGCTGGCGGTAACGGGTGTCGTGGGGCCCCCTAACAGGGCCCCACCATGATTTTCACTGTCTGCTGAGCAGACAGTGAAAATCGCGACGGGTGCCACTGCACCCTTCGCACCCCTGCAACTCCGCCGGCTCCATTCGGAGCCGGCATCCTCGTTGCAGGGGCATTTCCGCTGGGCCGGCGGGCGCTCTTTGGGAGAGCGCCCGCCGGCCCAGCGGAAATGTAAGAATGGCCGCCGCGGTCTTTTGACCGCGGTGCGGTCATTTGTCGGCGGGACTTTGGCGGGCGGCCTCGGCCGCCCGCCAAAGTCTGAATCAGGCCCAAAGTCTTGTGATTTCGAGTGTGCACTGCATTTTACCACTGCTACTTCTCCTGGTAACTGGATAGCATGTAACAATTCTCTTATTCTTTCACCATTTTTCACTGGTGATCCTGAAGAGGTCATGAAACCTCTCTGTGACCACAATTGTCCAAAATCATGCACTATTTCAAATCCGTACTGACTGTCAGTGTAAATGGTGACTTTCATTAATGCGGAAAGTTGGCAAGCTCTAGTAAGGGCTACTAGTTACGCTACCTGTGCAGAGTAAACTCCCTGAAGCCAAGATGCTTCCAGAACACCAGTTATTGTACATACAGCATATCCTGCTTTCAATATTCCTAGTGCATCTCTTAAACATGAACCATCAACAAAAATAATTTGATCATTTTCTTCCAATCGGGTGTCTTTGATATCAGGTCTTGGTTTAGTACAAAATTCAGTCACCTGAAGACAGTCATGCTCAATATCATCCGCATGTTCAATCTCAACATTCTCACTGGGAAACAAAGTTGCTGGATTCAATGTGGTGCACCTTTTCAGTTGCACATTTGGTGATTCCCAAAATTATTGTCTCGTACCTTGTAAGCCTAGCACCAGTCATGTGCTGTGTGAGGGAGGGACCATAACTGTTAAGGGATGTCCCATTACTATTCCCTCACTCTGATTTAAGCTTATACCAACTGCTGCTACAGCACGCAAGCATCCTGGTAAGGCTGTTGCGACTGGATCCAAAGTAGCTAAAAAATATGCTACTGGTCTGTTTACGCCACCATGGGCTTGAGTCAAGACAGACAGGAACATGCATCACGATCATGACAAAACAATGTGGACGGCTTTGTGTAATCAGGCATACCTAAAGCTAGAGCTCTGCACATGCATTCCTTTAATTCAACAAAGGAACCCATTTCATCTCTTTTCAACACTATTTCATCCTGCGCATCCTTCTGGGTCAGTTTCAGTAAAAGTTTGGCTAGAGTCGAGAAATTGGGAATCCATTGGCAACAGTAGCTCACCATTCCCAAAAACTTTCTCACCTCTTTTCTCGTCTTGGGTGGACTCATTTAAAGTACACTTGTTATTCTTTCTTTCATGATTCTTCTCGACCCTTTTTCTATTTGGTGACCCAAATATTTCACTTTCTTCTGGCAGAATTGTAATTTTGAAGGAGACACTTTGGGGGTCATTCTGACCTTGGCGGTCTTTTCGCAAGACCGCCGAGTTACCGCCGCGGTGAAGACCACCGACCGCGGCGGTATGCCGCTGTGCGCATTCCGACCGCTGGGAGCGTTCTGCCGGAAAACCGCCAGCAGCCACACTGGCGGTCGGCGGGAAGGTGGAGACTGGTCAACCTCCACCGCCACGCCAGCAGAACACCGCCCACAGAATTACGACCCACATTTCTGTGTGGCAGTCTTCTGTTGGCGGTCTTCTGTTGGCGGTCACCTCCCCATGGCTCCTGTCGCCTCCCGGAGGACCAACGCACAAGGTAAGTTGATCGTCCGTGAGGGGAGGGGGTGGGGGGGTGTTGTGTGATGTGTGCGTGCATGGGGGTGTGCGTGTGAGTGTGTAGAGGGGGTGTGTGAGTGCGTGCATGCGGGCGGGGAGTGCTGCTGTGCCTATGGGCAATGTGTGTAGTTCGGCGGGTGCGCATGTCGGCATGTATGTGTGCGGGTATGTGTCCCCGTTGTGTATGTGTGTGTGTAGGGGGTGTGTATATGTGCATGTTGGGGGTGTGTGCATGTCGGGGTGCGTGTATGTGCATGTCGGGGTGGGGAGGGGGTTCGTACCACCTCTGGGGGGTTGCAGGGGGGTGGAGGGTGTGGGGGGAGGACTCGGGGGGCAGTGGGGGAGACCCCTATCAGTGCCAGGGAAGGAATTCCCTGGCCCCGATAGTGCCTACCGCCATGGTTCGCATGGCGGTTCCCGACCGCCAGAAACCGCGGCGGTAAGCAGGGTCATGATACCGTTGGCGGTCTTGGGTCGACCGCCGGACCGGAGTGCGCAGACTCCAGCCCGTCGGTCATGACCGCCGTGGCTGTCGGAGTGGGGAAGTGGCGGTCGATCGCGGCGGTGACCGCCGCGGTCAGAATGCCATTTTTTTGACCGCCGGTCTGTTCGCGGTCCGACCGCCGCCTCTCCGCCGACCGCCAAGGTCAGAATGAGGGCCTTTGTGTCCATTCCTTCCCAAATGCTTCAGTAGGGCAATAGTGTCAACCGTACAGTCATTTTCTGTTTTGGATGCGATCAGTAAATTGTCAATATACTGTACTAAAGTTGATTCAAAAGGTAATTCCAATGATTCCAAATCTTTCTTTAGAATCTGATTGAAAATTGATGGTGACTCCGAAACCCTTGAGGAATTCGACACCAACTGTAGACTCTGTCATTTATTTTTCTCAAATCTTGAACAATTCAGACCTTTCCACTTGGTTTTACTAGTCCCATGATTGGCGAATTACATGGACTACTTAGTTGGGCGACCTTCATGAGAGTGTCTTGTGACATATGGTATTGCGGAGTCTGAGGAAAATTTACATTAGGTTTTACAGTCACTTTCACTGGTTCTGCTCCTTTGACCAATCCTACTTCTTTCCCTGTCATATCCCACACTTCCTTTTCAACTGTTTCTTGTAACTCAGCTGGAATATCTGCTTCAGTGAGCATAGGATAAAGAGTAATCAGAGGATACTCCTCATCTACAGTTTCCATTTCGTCCTCTCCTAAGCTGTCCTCTTCTTCCTCATCACTGTTTGTCTGAATTTTAATTCCATTATTTGAGCACATAATCGAGCATCCCAACAAATCTCTCCCTAATAGGGATATTTGACTTGAGTCACACACCACAAACTTATGTGACCCTTGAAAGTTACCAATTTTGACTTGCACTGTACCTGTGATTGGGTTTGCTAAGATACGTATTTGCTATTCCCACTACTTGAACTGTTCTCCCTGAAAGTGGCAAATTTGGTACTTCGATACTTCTGACTGTAGAGCGTGTAGCTCTTGTGTCAACCAAGAATGAAACTCTGTGACCCCTAACTCTTCCTTCCACATACGGTCCCTTTTGATCAACTTCCAAAGATGCTGCAAGCACACTATTTCCCTCCTCATCTGAACTTTCACTCTCCCATTTGTTGTTTATTCCATTCTCACTGTGTAACGGGAATTGGTGAACTGTGTCACTTGGAGTCATTCCTTGACCCGTGACCTGTTGAGGAAGCATTACTTGTTGCTGATTCAAGGGTATTTGCATTTGCTGACTAGGTACCAAAGGAAACTGCTGTTGCATTGGCTGCGATTGTACCATTTGTACACGAGGCATTTGCACCTGCTGTTTTTGTATGGGTTGTAGACCCTGCATCTGATTTACATTATTTTGGAAATTTGGATTTGGACCTCTCAATTTCGGTCCCCTCATATTCTGAAATGTATTGACATCATTGTTTTGCTGACCTGCACCTTCCTGCACCAACATTGGGCATCCCCGTTTCCAATGTCCGACGATTCTGCACGTGTGACATGGCACCACTTTCTTCATTGCCTGTATACCATTAGGAATCATGACATTATTTAAATCGGGGCCATTATTCACAAAACCTCCTCAGCCTCTGCCTCTCATCTCTGGCTGAAACATAACATTTCCCTGCTGTTGCTGCTGCAGCAACTGTTGTTGAAAACCTTGCAAACCTGACTGAGCTGCTCTAATCTGCATCACCATCACTTTTTCTTTCAACCTTTTCTGTTTTGTCTCAATCTCATCACTGCAGTATTTTGCATAGTTCAACACTTCATCGATCGACTTTGACTGCCAACAAATCAAATGCATTTTAATCATCTGGCTGATTTCGGCTCTCAATCCTTCCACAAATCTGAACACAAAATGGAGCATGTCCTTTGCTTCAATCGTTTCCGTGCCACTGTTATTTTTAAATGCTTTCAACAATCTCTCATAGTATGCATGTATCGACTCTTTAACCTCTTGTGCTGTTCTGTCAATTCTCTGCCAATCTACATTTTTCGACGCAACTTTTGTTTTTAAATGCTCAATCACCTTATGGTATAAACTCATTACCGTAGGCAATGGTGCACCTGTGTCCCTATCTCTTTCTGGTTCACTTGTTGGCCAACCTACAGCCCTTTTTTCAATCTTCCCACAAATCTGCCGGAACTACAATTTCGAATAAAGTATTCAGGTCTTCCCAAAGACATTTTGCGAGTTTCACAAATCTATCGGTTTGTTGAAACCATTCGATCGGTTTCTCTCTTAATTTAGGGAAGTCATCCGTAAAGGATTAAATATCACACCTGTGCCATAGTACGTGGTCAAGCTTTCCCCCTGCCGTTTCTCTCATTGGTAACATCGTTATAAGATCATCATTCTGTTGTGCTTTCTTATTCCGATCTGGGGTACTTTCTTTCTTTTTATCTTTTTTCTTAACCCACCTGCTCTCCCATTTATCTAAACATCTCCAAACCTGCGTGCTTTGCAGTATCTCTTTAAGGTGTGTTTTCATTCCTGCAGACCTCATGTGTTCAAAATCTTTTGTCTCAAAGTCTAACCTGTAACTTCTGCTCAAGTGCTTGGTTTTACCTATGTCTACTTTGTGTCTGTCTGCAATTTCTTGTAACCTCCTATGTATGCTGCTTACTTCTCTTGTAATTCTAGGGCAAATGTATCTCAGCTCTTTTTCTGTGTATGATTCTAACCTGTTCAGACCCATCGTTCCTTCTACTAGTTCATCTGCTTCCATGCCCAATCTTATTCTATTAAAATATTCTTCTCCTTTCCCTCTGGGTGTACTCTGTGGGGAGTTTAGGCTGTTCAACCATTGTGTTAACTTTTGTGCGTTCAGTCCCATCAATGTAGCATTTACATCGACTGCTACTGATGGTTTCTGTAACATTTCTGTTTTTGAAGTTAGCGGTACTATTAGTGGCGGACTTGACCTTACCACAGTTGACGGAGCACAAATTGGAATTGGACTAAATTCCAACAAAGACCCAGATCTATTTGGCAGTGTTCCTACCGGAGTCGTTTCTTGAGTATTTTCTATGTATCTCCTTCCTGTCTCATTTTGTGTCATTACCCCTTGATCGCATACACTTGGCTTTGCCTGTATATACAATGGTACTGGCGGACCTACAGTGATAGACAAAGATATGGCATCCGGATTCTGTCTGTTTCCCAAATTCTGTGGCATGTTAATTCCTGCATTATGGCTCATCATTGCTGGCATGTCCAACTGGTTTTCTGCTGTTTGAATGTACCTTGGCACTTCTTGTATCTGCTTTTGAGGCATCAAAATTTGTGTTGATTCAGTTTGAATCAATGTCGGTTTTTGGTAATTCTGTCCTCCCTGCACCATTAAATTAGAAGTAATTTCCAAATTATGCTCATCATAATAGCGCCTTTGAACCTGTGGCTGATAATCATTGACAGGTTTCAATTTAGGCACGTCTGGATATATTCTCTGAACTTGTGGTATTTCTGGTGTAAAAGCCAAATCGGGACTACCTTGCCTCTGCGATATTCTCAAATTCGGTGTTACAGTACCCTGTATTGGTTCTGGAGGGGCAGTACTAGTGCTTGGGCCAATTTCGTTTTCCACATATGGTGGTGGACGGTCATTTAGCAATTGCAGAATGAACTCCTCATCATTTGATTCGTCTGACCTTTTCGAGTTTCTATTGTTTTCTCTATCTCTGGACTGACTCCTGTTTGTTTTATAGGTAGCTTTCTTTCTTTCCATCTCTGCTTCGTCAGTAATTGCTGGAAACAATTGAATTCCCTGCAATATATCTCCAAACCTTTTGAGTACTATCCCATCTAGCATCCGCTAGTGTCTTTTCTACTTTTCTTACTCTTATCTCAAATTTCTTTTGTAGTTGCCTTCTAGCCATTTGTTCCCAAATTGCTAATGCTTCAAACTGTGCTGGTCTTGGAGGTATTTTCATGTCATATAGCGCAAATCTTAAATTCCCCAAAACTCTTAGATTAAACGACCCATGGATAGGGAACGCTACGCTTCCATGCTTTTCTGTTAATTTACACCATTGTTTTAACCAAAGACATGGTGCGACACCCTTTTCTTCAATTACGATGTAAGCTGGTGTACCTTCAGGCGGTGTTTCTTCTCCTACATTTGCTTTAATATATACATCTCCCCTCAAGGCACTCTTAAGTGCTTTGAAAAATTTCATCTTTCCGTCTTTTATTATTAAAAAAAAATGTAATCAATGAGTGACTTTAATTCCCGGAATACTCTTCGCTTGCCTTTCCCCACCAATTGCGCTTCACGGACTGCGTCCAATCCATGTGCGATCCTTCTCACCAACCAACCTATCCCAGCGCGGCTCCTAGTGACGTCACACTCACACACTGCAGCTGACAAAGTCTTGCGGCTTGTCCTCCTTCATTCAGCTTTACCCAAAACAAATATCTGCAATATATTGCGAGCACTAACCAAAAAGAAGAAAACAAATCTGTCGGTTTACTACAGGAAAGGTAATGCAATCGCTTCAGAAACCTTAGGGATTTTTCACTAGCCTCAGCAGTTATTCCATCTTTCTCAGTTTCCCACTTTCGCAAGCAAAATTTTACCAGCAAACTTTACTCTCAACTGATCAATGAACTATTCTCGTGCACCTTAGAATTCGTCAAATCTCAAAGTCGAAATTTTCTTTCATTCCTCAATATTCATACTGACTCGTTGACCACGCTCCATCAACCTATTAAACCGAATAGATTACAACATAAATCAAGTGTCTCATACACTTTTTCAACATACTCCGGAGTCTCTTGACCTCGCAGGGCCCGTCTCAACATCAACAGCCACGTGGACAATTTTTCCTGCACAAAGCGCTACACTCATATGAAGTTCGACGACTTCCCTACTCTCACACTTTGGCGTATCACTCCTCTAAAATTTTGATTAGAGTTCGTAACCCCCTAAAATCCTCACAAACTTCACAATTCATCTGCGGCATAAGCTGTGCAAGTGCGAAACCCTAATTTCACTAATACTGTCACTAGAAACGCTGAAAACATTCTCACACCTCCATTTCCTCCATTGGCAAGCTCCGAGATTCCGGGAAAGTCATTGGGGATTTAGGGCATCATCATCTCTCCAACTTGTTTTATCAAAGAAAATTCTAACTTGACACCGTCTATTGTTCGGATGGGGTCCCAAAGGGCGAAACCATCCTCTGCTACCATCTACTGATAGCGCACCCAATCCTCATAAATTTCTTATACTTGAACACACCGGAGGTCGGTGAACCTTTTAACCGAGTTGGGTTCTCTTCATCCAAGAATAGTCGGATCACTCAAATCAATAATCAATAACCATTTATAATCAATGACCAATACTCAATTAGTAATCAAACAACAATCAGGAATCAATAGTAATCAGTAATTTGACACACCATGACCTTTCAGTCATGAATAACCTTCCAGTTTATTAAAAGTTAATGAGTTTATTTCCCTATATTAACAAAGCTAGCACAATATAAGTAAGTCTCAAAATCAAATGATATACATATACAAACATTACTAGCTGTCCATAGCGACGGAAGATACGCAATCTACACAAAATTTGGATTATAAAGCACTCAGGTATAGCAATGCAAATCACTAATATAAGTAACTGAATTTGACTAATTGCATACATAGGTCAGCATAACAAGATTTCAATTCAACATGGTGCATCAAATGAATACCTCAACTAACCTCTAATTAGCATTGGCATGTGGGGCTTCATGCAAAACGAATTTAGTCAACACAAATTTAGAAAACTTCTGGCTTGGGCTCTGTCAAAATAAGCAGTTGGTACCTAAGAAGGAAAACACAATGCATAATACATTTATCCTTTCATAATTACCAAATACAATCAGCATTCAAGATAGGTCTTCGTCCTTCAGGTACCGGTTCGATCAGCATGGGGCAGATTTCAAAAGGGGCAAAGTTTAAGTCAAATTTTTCCTTGCGGCAGCAAGGAAAATGGGGCAAAAGTTATTGCATGGGCAAGGCGGGGTAAAGTTAAAGTCTCTAGGGTGAGAATTCTTTAAAGTCCCTCTCTCTGGAATAGAGAAAAAGCATCAGAGTGTCATCAAAATGGCGTCTTGAATCTGGCTTCAAAATGGCATCTAAGAAAATGGCTGACTTCTCTTTGTCCGATGGGTTTGAGTAAGAAAACGTTCCAAATTCTTCAGGGTCTTCCATTGGAGGGTTCATAGGGTGGCTTATTTTTGACCAATGAATAGTGTCTTTCTCTTAGTACTCATTTATGCATAAGGTGTCCTTGGAGCTTTGGAACACAAGTAGAAACAAAGTTTGCCAATTATTTCTGTATCAGTGTCTTTATTGTCTGCACCTGCAGAAACTGACCTTGCTTCAAAGGGGATGAAACTTGCCTAGCACGAAACCTTGAAATAAGTGTATTAGTCATTCTACTGGAAAAATACAGCCTTTAAACTTTAAGCACATTTTTGTTAATACAAGTGAAAACCACGCAGTCAAATTTGAGACCAGGCAACTAGGCCAAAGCCTCTGCTAAATTTAAGCTAAGCATAGAACAGATCAACAAGAAAATCATAGAATACATTTGCAATTATGACGGATTACTACATTGTTGATTCTTCTTGATTAATTAAGCTCGTTTCTTATAATGGCGAACTACCTTGTGGTCACATTTTCCCACATGCATTATTTTTCTTTGCTAAAATCACACTACATTATATGATTTTGTTACATGATATATAAATGTTTGTTAGCCTTTCTTTTTCTGCTTCATCAGCACTGAGGCAGCTCTTTGGTCTTTTTGATTTGGTTCCATAACACTGCAGCATGGGTGGTTGTAGGTTACACCAACCTTATGGGTATTGTAGGTCTTGTCTTTATTCTCTTTTTTCTACTCAACCTGTGGTTGTTATGTTTATAGGGTTTGGCGATTGCCACTAGGTAGTTATAGTTAGGACCATGTTTCCATAGAAAAAGCATTTTTTGACTTACCTATATCTTTTGACCGTTTCACAAATCTTCACAAAACTTTTTGAAAAAAGTGCACTGGTGATTCTTGTTGTGCACAGAAAGTTTTGGGGGGCTCCATCAAGCAGGGGCTGAGAAAAAGGGGGGTGGGGTCAAAAAAGTTGCATTTCCTATTTTAATTCCTGTAGGACATTTGAACAAGACTACAGCCCAAACTGCTGGACAAAATTACACCAAAGTTGGCGAAAAGTTAGTGGGCGGTACGCAGATTGTGCTTTCACTTATTTGATGTAATTCCATTCAGTAGTTTTTTGAGATATTAAAGGAAATCTTACTTTGCGAATAATAACAAGCTTGTGCAGGGAAATGTAGAGCTCTGATTGGCTGCCAACACTTCAAACCAGGAAGTGTTGGTAGCCATCTTGGGACTCACTTGAGCCGAGTCCCAGAAAAAAACAGAGGGCCCCCCCGGGCTAAAATCATTTTTCTTTTGAATTTTTGCCACAGATCTACGGATCGGTGAAAATAAAAAATAAATAAAAACTAGCACAGGCTCCCATGTTTTTTTTTTTGGTCCCCAGGTGGGCCAAATCCTGAGGGCATTGTTTATATGAAATAGGGGGGGCTCCTGGCCCCTCCACAGCCCCGGTGGCTACCACCTCCCCGGGGCAGATGTTAAAAACAATAAAAAGGGGGTCCATTTCAGACCCCTCCTAGCCCCGGGGACCTCCACCTCCCCAGGGTTCTTGTTTTAGAGGGGGGCTATGCGGCCCCCTTTAATGGAGCCACTGATGGCCCTGGGGACCACCACCCACCCCCTGCTATGTCTTGGGGTGCCCACCCCTGGGACATAGTTCTTTGCTATCACTTGCAGGGAGCTTTGACAGCTCTGGCCAAGTGAAAGCACACATTTCACTTTCTGCGAGCGAGAGCTGTCAAACAGCTCTTGCTTGCAGAAAGTGACGTTTTCATCTGTTTGGCTGCACACCGATATGCGTGCAGCCAAAGGAATTAAAATCTTGCTCCAGCAAGTAGACAGCTACTATTTAATGCAGCTCTCTGCTTGCTGGGGCAATGCTATCTCCTGCAGGAGGCTTGAGCTTGCTGGGACCACGGGGTGGGCGCTTGAGGCTTCCCCTGCGGTCTCAGATCGCCCGTAAAGGACCTAAGAGCAGAGTGGCACAAAAACAGGTCAGTAAAGTTTCATAGCTGATAAGGTTTCAGATTCCTACGTGAGACATTTTCATTTTTTAAGTGTAATTATGAGGGAAATTTTAACAACCGTGAGTGTCGCTTTCTCACAAGCAAAATTAAGCAATGAAGACAAGGGAAACATCAGAAACTATGCCTAATCGAGCAACTGTAGGAAAATCTTAAAACTGCTGCAATGCACCAGGAATGGAAAGGCACTTCACTAACCTAGTGCCCTTGCAACCTGATGGCAACCAAGTCTGCAACACAGTCTGATCTGTCAGTCAGCCTTAATTTATAACAATCAGAATGTCAGGTGACTTGCGGACTCTATCACAGATGGGCCTTATGCAGTATTATTTCAAAAGTGACAGTGCTGTGCAGTTTTATAAGTAAAATCAGCATTTTTTAGCAGTAAGCAAACCACCCTGGGAGTCAGCAAGAGTGTTGAAGTTACAGCAGAGCTCTAAGCAATTACAGTTAAAGTTCAGGTACCATGACAGAAGTGCAATGCTTTACGACAAAAAAACATCGCTCACTCGGGCCTGGCACTTTTTTACGTGACGGTACTGAGCAGTTTATGATTAAAATGAATTTATTAACTGAGGCTGCAAACCTACACTTATCTGGCAGTGCCCGCTATATGAGGCTAAGTGAGAGTGTGCTCTGCACAGTTCTCTAACCAAAATTACACTTACCATCATGAGTGAAGTGCTTTAGGACAATACTGCTGCTGGTGCCGCTCACTCAGGAACACTTACTAGATGCAGGTGCTGTAGCCCAGAGGAGCCAGCGGCGAGGTCGACGGAGGACAGCTGCCTATGCACTGAGCACTTGCCCATTAAGCGCAGCTAAAACGTCAGCCCTGCCACTCACCTTACCACGGCGGGCACAACAACAATGGGCACACTGCAGCCTTGAATGGGCAGTGCCTTGCAGGGGCATGCCTGGAAAACAAGAGGCAGAGGATCCATGTGAGCATGGGATGGCGCTTGCTGTTGCTTTAGGTTGAAAGTCAGTTCTCTCTCGTAAGACCCCCTTTCTACCACCAGAGCTACACGTGCCACTAGGGAACATTCTGTACCACAGTGAGGCACAAACACAGGGTGAGAAATTAGTACAGAGGCAGAAACAGAGGGCAAGAAATAATGCAGCATTGGGTGAGTATAGGGTCTTGGCTGCAGGACCTTGCCGTAGGCCAGACCTTTTGCCATCCCCTGATGAGCACGGCCTTTGGCCATGGGCATGGCTGGTTTGGGTGGTTATAGGGGCTTGGCAGCAGGGCCTGGCTGCAGGCTAGGCTCTGTGCCAAATGGCCACCGGATTAACATATAGGCCTCCATTACGAGATTGGCGATAATTATCTCCAGCCACGGTGCAGTCTGCTGTCAAAAGACCGGTGTGGTGGCGGGAAACTTACCGCCAGAATATGACCCCAAAGGCAAAATCCACCAGAAAAGAGTGAGGTGTCTGAACCACCAGGCCGAATGATGGTGGGAAACATGTTGCACAGAATCCGCCACCGGCATGGCAAAAACTAAACCGCCCTCCCAAATATGAATCAGAAATCAGCACAGGAGTCATGCAACGGCGGTACGCCATTGGCAGTACGGATCGCCATGGCCACGAAATGGACTCACCAACAATAGCACCCCACATTGGACAATTTGAAAACCCCACACCTGAGACACATACATACACTTTACACACCCACAGACCCCACTATAAAATACACACAACATCAATATCCAAAATCCCTAGCTATTCCTATCTGATTCCACACAACTACCGGCCAACTGGAAAGGGACTCCACAAAGTCACGTTTTTGCACACCCTACGCCACATACAACTCACAAACACACAACCACGCATCCCACAACTGCACCTTCAAATATCACTACACCTGCCACCAACTCACTCACAATGTCCACAAAATCAAACAACACCTCCAAATCACAGCACACATCTCCTCACACAACCCACTATGGCACCCCTAAGAACCACTGTTTCACTGACATGGAGTGGCAGACCATGGTGGATGAAATGATCCTGGTGGAGCCACAGCTGGTCGATGTACACGTCCAGCAGACATCTAAAGCCAGGAAGATGGAGCTATGGCAGAGGATCATCAACAGGGTGAATGCAGTGGGAAATCATCCACGCACAAGGGACGACATCAGGAAGAGGTGGAACATCCTGTGGGCGAAGGGCCGGGCAATGGCATCACAACACCAGATTGCCATGCATTGTCACCCACCACCTCCCCCCGAGTTGACCAAGTAGGAGGAGAAGGTCATGGCTATCCTTCATCCTGAGGGCCTCACTGGACTCACTGGAGTCTGGTAAGTCAATAACACACCCCTCCCAACACCTGCACCTGAAAGGCATGTCACGCCCTTCCCAGTACCGAACCCAAGACACCCTATCCCATATCCATCCCACCCCATCAACTACCCACCCCATCCCCTGCAAGCCCACGCACCCCACTAACACCTACCCAACCAATGTGCAGAAAAACACCAGTCCCTGCATGTAATGCTTGAAACACAATGCATCACCCATCCCACTAATTTTATGCACTGCACCCATTCCAATGGGAGTCCTGCATGCAGATGTATGGGGATGTAAGCACAAGAAACTAGTGGCAGATGCTGACCGGGAAATAGGCAATGACAGGACAGAGGACAGAAACAGAAGGAAACACATGCCACTGCTAATGTGTGTAAACAATGCACATGTGCAATGTCCACCATCTACAACTAACTGACTGTCAGTGCCATATCCCCTAAAGCTGTTAAATACTACTGCTACCCAGCTAACTCACAGTCAAACACTCTGCAGTACACACAATCAATTTTGATTTGTTTTACTCCATAGGTGACAACGCCCATGGCAGCAACCAGGAAGTGCCAGTCCCACAGCAGAAAAAGGCACCAGCGATGACACTACAGCAGGATGTCTGGATCTGGACGAGCAGCCTGGCCCATCGGGAACCTCCTGTCAGTCACCCTCCAGAAGCCTCACCCACACCACCAGGCAGACCCCAACTACACAGCCACCACCAACAGCTATGGTCCAATGCCCCCAAACCAGTGTGCCTGGCTCAGCCACTGTGTGCCCACCTGAACAGGGACCAGAGTCACCACCCGTCACTAGGCAAGACTATGAAGGTCCTGGTGCAAGTGGGAGTAGGCACACTGTGACGGGGTCACAGGCACCGGGGGCCTGGGTCAGTTGGAGGCCATCTGTGGGACAAGGGGGGAGCCAAACAATGGTAACGACTGGCCAGGAGGCCATTTCCCAAATCCTGTCAGCATACCAGCACACCCAGACAGGATGGGCCAGATTCTGCCCACTTTGCAGGAGATTCAGAGGCTGCAGAGTGAACACCATCAGGAGGCCATGGAGCAATGGCAGGCCCACAATGACACCATGGCCTCTATCAAAGGGTGCTGCAAGACATGACTGGAGTCCTGCATGAGATCTCCACCCACATGCAGGCCCTGTCCACAAGACATGAAACACCCCAGCCCTCCACACCTGCTGCTGGTAGTGGACTGGTGACTCTGCCAAGGGACTCACAGGACACCAGCACCCCTTCCTCTGCTGCCCAAGAACCCCCTTGCAAACATGGCAGTCCAACCAGACATACCTCAGATACTGTAGCCATGACCAAACCCACCGCCAAGAAGTGATCCCTTCTTGAACTGTCTCCCTTGTGTGCCACTAACACACCATCTACTTTCCGTACTCCATTTCCCAATGGCCCCATGGACTCTGGACCTGTGCTACCAACAACTGTGAACACCAGACTGACTATTTCGTCCTCCTTTTGCCCACTCCCTTGTATTTCCCCATCCCTTATTTTGCTGCACTTAATGAAAACTGTACAATCACACCCAATGTATCTGTGCTTTATTCATAATGCATACATGTGATTTATTACTTTCTCAATGTAAAATGTTAAAACAGTACCAGAAATTGGCTAGGGTGAATGTCTGCAGGCATGTAACAGTCCAAATCTGAAAAATGACTTCCTGACACTTGCACCAGGAATGTCCTAACCTTCCTTCTACACGGCATGGCACAGGGTATCCCACCATAGTGAGGCCTGCGAGGAACAGATATGTAGCATACATTTAGGTACAGTTTGTTCAATGACAAATGTACATGATTTGTGCTCAAAGTTGGACATCATTGACAGAGTACTGTCACTTCTTGTCTGACCAGTATTACCATGTGTCAGTTGTACTGCACACCAGTTATGCACACACATAGTCACCTTTGCAGATTAGTACAACTGTAGGCCAAACAGTCCATACATATGAAGGCAGGAAACACATCCAAGAAAACAAAACTTCTGTATTTAAACTCCATTTGGGAATCATCAAACACATGAAGCAGTAAAGGGTATGTGACAGTATACACATTGCACCACACACACTGCTGTGTCTCCAGCACTGATTGTACATTCTTACAATTGTACACAACTCTACGTAGGAAATGTGGGAAACATGAGGCTAAATGTACCTTCAACTCATTGGAAGAATAGATGAATGAGCTGAGTTCTGGAGTCCACATCATCCTCCCCTTCTTCATGGCTGTCCTCTGTCCCCATAGCTGCCACCGGTGGATGAGGTTGTTCCTCCTCTTCCAGTAGGGGTACACGCCTCCATAGTGCCAATGTGGGCAGCATACAGCAGGCCACGATGATCTGGAAATCCTTGTTTGAGGAGTAGCACAGGGATCCGCCTGACAAATGCAGGCACTGGAATCTTGCCTTCAGTAAGCCAAAGGTCCTTTCGATAACTCTTCTAGTCCTGCCATGTTCCTCATTGTAGCGAAATTCACCCCCTGACCTGGGATTCCTCACTGGTGTCAACATCCAGGACAGGTTTGGATAGCCAGAATCACCTGGGAAGAGTGGGAACACATAGGACATGTCAGCATTGTGGAAAGGGTAGAGAGTAAGAAAGGCAGGTTCTTAGCTACTGTACTCTCACATCTCACTCACCCACAAACCAGGCTCTCTCTCCTTGTAGTTGTGCCATCCGGTGTGGGTCACTGCTGTTCCTCAAAATGTAAGAGTCATGCACAGATCCAGGAAATTTGGCAATCACTTGGGAGATGTACTGGTCTGCAAGACACACCACTTGTACATTAATGGAGTGATACATTTTCCTATTCCTGTACACTTGTTCATTTGCCCTGAGAGGAATCAAGGGAATATGGGTGCCATCTATGGCCCCAATCACATGTGGAATCTGTGCAGTGACATAGAAATCAGATTTCACAGTGGGAGAGTCAGCAATTTGGGGAAAGTTGATGTAGCTGTCTTCACCACCATTTTGATTTCCCTTAGCCACTTGACTTCCGCACTCACCACGACCACTACTCCACTGCGTGTGCTGCTGTTCCCTGCATCTGGTCACGAAGATGGCACGTGCCACAGGTGAGAGGGCCTCAGTCTTCACCCAGGAGGAGCTGACGAGGCTTGTGGATGAGGTCCTACCCCTGTATGCCAAGTTGTATGGGTGACCAGAGGAGCAGGTGAGTGGATTAACAGTGTCCTAGCAATGAGTGCGATTGCTTGGGTGCAGGTGTGTGTGAATGTAGGATTACCAAGCATGTAGGAGTAGTGGAGTAGGCCATCAATGTGTATCTGTAGGAAGATGATGGAATGTATGGTTGTCTACTGTCAGTGCGATTGTATCCTATGTCAGCATGCTGTGGGCAGTGTACAGTAATGTGTATTCCTATATTTCAGTGGAAACGGTAGGAGGACCTGAGACGCTGGGCCTGGAAAACTGTGGAGGCCCAACTGGGGACGTCCTCCCAGTGAGGGAGGGGTGCACGTCGGACCCTGACCCCCCTAATGGCCTGCATACTGGCAGTAGCCTACCCAGCCACACGGAGGTGAGCTCTCACACTGTCCTGCATGCCAACTGTATTGGGGGATGGTAGGCAATGTGGGGAAAGGTTGCTGTTCCAGTGACTCATAGGTGTCAGGGTATGCAGGTGTTCAGCTTCTTGACCGGGTTATGTTACTTTGTTGTGTAGGGGGCATGTATACCTAGGTAAGGTGGAAACTGGATAGTACAGTCAGTCAGGTAGCGTTCCTGTTATCTTGCTAAGTGACGTAGTGGTACTCAATACATCTGAGCATTAAATGGATACCTCAGCTGGAGTTGCAGGACATGTGCATTGAATCTGTAGGGCACCACTGCCAGTGTAGTGTACTCCAAAGAGGCAGGTGTAATCCATATCAGTGGAACATTCTGGTAGTGCATAGGCTATGGTAAGGTGAGCTCTGAACCTGAAGTGTACTACATGTGTGCCTACCTGCATCATAGTTGAGTTGCTCACAGCCTGCATCCCTTTCTTGGTCTCCCCCCCTCCCTCTCTGTTTTCTTGTGTCCTTGTGTGCATCAGCATCATCAGGCAAAGGAGCAGAGGCACTGGCGAGTGGGGATGCCGCAGCCCCCGGGACCCAGGAAGCACAGTCCACCGACGCTGAGGGAACCAGTGGGTTGGACGGTGTGTGGAACACCATGGGGGAGCATACTACCACTGCAACATCAGACTCTGATTCCTCCTCTGATGGCAGCTCCCTGGTGGTGACAGGTCCCTCTGGGACCACCCCAACAACATCTTTGTCCGCCACCCTCCCTTTCCGCACCCCATCGAGTTGCACATGCCCACTCACCCAGGAGGGTGGGCGTCTCCTTCGCCACAGGCACCTCAGTCCCTACCCCAGTCAGCCCTGCTGCTTTCAATGAGGAGGCTTTTGACCTCCTGAGGACCATCTCTGTGGGACAGACAACTATCACGAATGCCATCCAGGGGCTGGCATCCCAGATGCAGCAGAGCAATGCCTACTTGGAAGGCATTCACATTGCCTTGTCTGGACTCCAGAGGTCATTTCTGTCTCTGGCCTCCTCATTGACGGTGTCCCTGGTACCTCCGCCCCCCCTCCAACCATTTGTGCCCCATCCAGCACTTCTCACCCATACCAAGCACACAAGTCAAACAGCATGCACACAGAACAACACACACACCACACACAAGTCACACCGCAGCCATGCACACACTCAACATACAGATGCAAACAAAACAAAAACCACGTCCTCCACTGTCTCCTCCACCCCGTCCTCCCTTACGGTGACCTCACCAAACACACCCGCAAGCATTGCAACCTCAATCCCAGATTCTGCCCCCATTGACACTCTCACCACAACAGCAGTCACCCAGACATGCACCTGCACTCACCACAACAACCATTACAGACACCTGCAGCACACACACCAGACCTGCAGACACCACCAAAACTTACATTCACATGACCTGTTTGTCCTCTACCACCCTTTTTCACCCACCTCCTCCCAACACACATAAACACTCCCATTCAGGCACTCCACATTCATCAACCACACACATGCAGACTGAGTACCCGCCTGCATCCATGTCCAGCACACTTACACATCCTACGACCACTCCCTCTATCTCTACTCCCACGACTGTTACCACAGGCCCTCCCCGTGCTCTCAAAAAACGTTTCCTTCCCGCATTGACCTTTTTGAACCTCCTGGCCCACCCCGTATTATCCCTGTGCATTCCTGTGGCCGCTCCAAACCCAGTACCTCTGCTTCATGTTCCTCCCTGGACCTTAATCCAGTTCCTGTGTCCCTTCCCCCTCGAAGAAAACAGCTGTCATGAGCCCTGACCCCGCTACCACCCACTGTTCTCCATCAGGTTCTATGGCCAAGCCCCCCCACCCAAGCCAAAGCCGCCCCCTCCCAAACCAAAGCCTAAGCCACCCCCTCCAAAGCAGAAGCCGAAGCCCCCCCTTCATGACCTGAGTCCCCACCACCAACCCTTCCCCCTGCGCCCTGAGGTGCCTGCCCCATTGATGCCCCGGCCCTGTGGAGACCATGGTCGTGTCAGGAGTCAAGTTGGGGCCTTGTTGTGACTGTTTGGCCGCATGGTCATGGACCTCAGAACTTCCCAAAGGACCCATTTGTATATAGTTCTGGATTAATATTTTACATTTAATATATCTGGCCAACCTGCACAGTTGGTGCACTTTGATCAAGTTGTTCTGCGTTTCACTATGGCTGCCTCGTCTGCACAGGTATGTGTATCGTTGTCCCCATCTGTGCATGTGTACTGTGCTTGTTTGGGTGCATCACTTCTATTTTTCACTTTTGCCCTTGTCTGTATTTTTGTGTGCAATGCTGTTTGTGTGGTGGTAGTTTTGGAAGTTGGTGTGGGTGGTATGTGTGTGGGTAATTGGTTGTGATGTGTGTTCAGTTGTTATAGGTGGTGTGGGCGGAACAAATGGTATGGACAATGGCGTCATGGTACCAGTGTATGTGTGGACGGCACTTGTGCTTGTGTGCCGTATGTGTGTCTGGTATGCCGTCTTCTGCCTGATGTCTGTGTCGGCCGTGGTTTTGTGATCAATTTGTGTGTGGCTGGGTATGAGTGTTGTGACGTGTGATTGGTTGGTGTTGTTTGATATGTGAATGTCGTGTATGTAGGGCATGGTGTGTGTTCTGGTTGTGCGTGAGTGCACTTTGAGTGCACATGTGTGTGTGTGTACATATGGGTAGGTCATTGCTGTAGGTGTGTGTATGTGGGCGTGGCAGTCGGTGTTGGGTGTGTGTGTGGCGTGTGGGAGTGTAATTGTCCCCTTCCCTCCCTTGCGTGGTAGGCAGGGTACTCACTGTATTTGTCTTCGTCGGTGCTGTATGTCCTGGAGGTGGATTGCAAGTACCAGCATCAGGAAGATGTCCCTATGGTGAGTGTTTCCTTTTATCCTGTTCCTTTTCGCCAGGCTATGAGTGGAGGTTGGCCCGCCCCTGGAAATCGTGGTGGTGTGCTGATCCCTAATATGGTGGGTAGTAAGGTCCTCACCGCCGCCCTCTAGATGGCATCTGCTGTAGTCAGCCCGTACTGGGTGTGTACTGGCTTGTTCACCGTCATGGTCGTATTACGGTGGTCTGCACCGCCAGCCATACTCATAATGACTACCATAGTAATTAATATAACTTTACATTTAAAGAAAAGTAGAAATTCAACTTTAGTTAGGAAATAGAATTAAAAAAATCTTTAAAAATTCACCAAAAAAAACAAAGGTTACAGGATGATTATAGTGAGGTTCTGAATTTACTCATACAAAACCATAGAAATTAATTCAGTTATAATTACAGTTGTTTCAAGTAACTATAACTTGCGCCCTAAGGTAACTATAACTCGTGCCCTCTCCATGCACTGCTAATTACCCCAGATATTACAAACACTAATGACAACATTTTTCATTAAAAATATAAATACAATATGCATACTCAAATTATTGAAGGAAAAAACTGTGCATGGTAGGGGAGCGATGGGAAGAATTAGGCAGGTTGCGCTGCTTGTGCTGATTTTTAGCACCGGTTGCTCATTCTGCGCCAGAAAATCAACACAAACTGCACCTTGCCCCGGAGGGATCTTCACAACGAGTTGATTTAACTGCCCTTCAAGTAGATATTCTCTTGAGTGCCACGCTTTCTGACTGGGAATCGTCGTAACCATCTGTATGGTGGGTGGGCAAATCTCACCAGGTGTCCTCCTAGCAACCAAAAATTGTACTAGGGGATGCCAAATCTCTCCCGAGCTCTGCAACTTTCCATTGGTGAGCCACATGCGAGTAAAAACTCTACCACACGCCAGTTAACAGAATTTGCTTGGAACTCTGCATTACATGTGTTATGCGGAGACCTAAAACTCCTCAAACTCAGCAGGCGAAGTGGAATATATCCCCCAGTCTTACAAAGTAGCAGAAGAGTGTTGATTTAAATAAAAACTGAACTTTGAAGATTGATTCCTTGAAGACTAAGGCGCCGCCGCCCGCCAAGCGGGAACTGCCAATCGGCCGCCATGCAGTCAAAAGACCGCTGCCGGCATTCCAACATTCCAGCTGGGCCGGCGGGAATGGGGGCCGCAACACAGGAGCCGGCTCCGAATGGAGCCGGCGGTGTTGTGGCGGTGCGACGGGTGCAGTTGCACCCGTCGCGCTTTTCACTGTCTGCTAGGCAGACAGTGAAAAGCTTCATGGGGCCCCCAGGGGCCCCAGGACACCCCTTACCGCCAGCCTCTTCCTGGCGGTGCAAACCGCCAGAAACAGGCTGGCGGTAGGGATGTCAGAATCCCCAGGGCAGCGCTGCCCTGGCTGATTCGCCCAGCCGGGGCAAAAACGGCAGGAAACCGCCGGCCCCGGTTTTCTGACCGCGGCTTTACCGCCGCGGTCAGAATGGGCTTGGAAGCACCGCCAGCCAGTTGGCGGTGCTTCCGTCATTCTGCACCCTGGCAGTCTAAGACCGCCAGGGTCAGAATGACCCCCTAAGACTTTAAGAAGCCAGTAGGCTGCCAAATAACAAAACAATTTCTTCATGCTGAAATTTTTTACGGATTGTGGCTGGAACAGCTGTGCACATTTTATATCTTCTGTAATTCTGCAGTGTTTGACACTGCAAAATGAAGATGTGTTTACAGCTCAGACTATTAACTTTTTTATGAGATAATTTTTATACATTTTACAGAATTGGGTTTTAAAAGTTTACCTTTAAGCAAATGCTTAATTTCAACATCTTGTCAAATGGAAGTAGTCTCTAATGCACGCAAGATATGTTCATAATTAATAGCTTGAGACAACTACTTAATCCGATTCTCTCTTCAAACATAAATATTTAGATTTTTTTTTTTTTTTGTAAGAACACCAAACTTGAAATGATTTAATTTTTTTACATGAAGGTTTTGAATATATTTTGAGATCATGAATTTCCAGTCTCACAAATGCCAGGGGTAGAGGGAGTGGCATCACTCATCATTTGACCCCCCCACCCCCGATGACATTGATGACAATGTTGCACTCTTTGGCTATTACCAGTCTTCCATTTGCTGTTGCTACACCACAAGAAGAACAGGGAGTGGAAAATGCAGAAAGAAGAGTGTGTTCTTACAGCTGTTTACTTACTGTTCCTGTCACAACCTCTATAATTCCTGAAACCAGTGGTAGTGAGGGGCAGCCATAATTACTCAAGAAGAAAAAGCCATTCACAGTGGTGGCTGGTGAATTTTGAATATGATGGGGTGCAAATTTTACTCCTGAGTATAATGTGCGAGCACAGCGAGCGAGAAATTAAAAGGGAGGGTTCGGGGGACTGCATTTTTCGAAAAATGTATTAAAATGTTAGACTGTACAGTATACAATCAGTCATTGAAAACTTTACACTCTACAGCACAGTGTGCAGGATTTTTTTATCTAGATTTAACCATATAAATAATATGCACTGATAAAAGAACAAGCTCTGGGTTCAAAATGCTTATTTGTGTACAATATGTTTTGCTAGCAGTTGCTTTTACAGTTCTGTTGCTTGTTTCATATTTCGGCTACTCAAAAGAGACTTAGACCAGAAGCAAACAAGCAAACTTCCTTCATACTAAGTGGACACTCTGGGGGTCATTCTGACCCTGGCGGTAGGCTACCGCCAGGCCAACGACCGCGGATGCACCGCCAACAGGCTGGCGGTGCATCCATGGGCATTCTGACCGCGGTGTTACCGCCGCGGTCAGAAACGGAAAACCGGCGGTGTCCCGTCGGTTTCCCGCCGGTTTCCCGCTGCCCTGGGGAATCCTCCATGGCGGCGCTGCAGGCAGCGCCGCCATTGGGATTCCGACCCCCTTACCGCCAGCCTAGCTCTGGTGGTTTTGACCGCCAGAACCTGGCTGGCGGTAACAGGTGTCGCGGGGCCCCCTAACAGGGCCCCACCAAGATTTTCAGTGTCTGCCAAGCTAGATTACTAAACCTCCTGAGGCACATCCTGATGGTGAGGGGAGTGCTTGCCTGTTAAAGGTCAGGTACCCTGATCTATACACTCCCTGTGTTGCCCAGGTTTCCTGTATCAAAATTATATGGTGCTGATCTATGAAATTGCACCATTCGCTTAACTTTGCTCTTAGACCCGCCACATTCGATGAAAGAAGCTTAATTGAATCACCATCACATATTTCCAATCCCACCTCTTGTATGGATTGCTAAGTGGTAGCCTCTCTTTCTGGCCAGGGATTCATCAGGGTACTCTTGACTTCCCTCCCCCTTGCTGTTCACTATTGGCCAGGCAGGTTTAGGATTATCCTGGCGAGATGCAATGTGGGGTCTGGAGTCCCCTCCAGGCAACAAGGCGACAAGTGTTTGTGGTGTCCTGCACTGTGTGAACAAGCAGCGCTTTCTAGCATGACCTGGACAGGCTCCTCCGCCTCAGTGGCAGCGCCTCCTGGTGCAATGCAATGTGGGGCCTGGAGTCCCCTCCAGGCAACGAGGTGACAAATGTTTATGGCGTCTCACGCCCCGGTAAACAAGCGGCGCTTTCGAGCACGAGGTGGGCAGGCTCCTCTCCCTCAGTGGCAGTGCCTCTGGCGTGATGCAACGTAGGGCCTTGAGTCCCCTCCAGGCAACAAGGTGACAAATGTTTGTGGCATCCCTCACTGCAGTGAACAAGCAGCGCTTTCCAGTGGGAGGTGGACAAGCTCCTCCCCCTCAGAGGTAGCGCCTTCTGGTGCGATGCAATGTGGGGCCTGGAGTCCCTTCCAGGCAACAAGGCGACAAGTGTTTGTGGCATCCCGCACCACGGTGAACCAGCAGTGCTTTCTAGCATGAGGTGGACAGTCTCCTTCCCCTCAGTGGTAGCGCCTCCTGGTGCAATGCAATATGGGGTCTGGAGTCCCCTCCAGACATCAAGGCGACAAGTGTTTGTGGCGTCCCTCGCCACAGTGAACAAGCTCCACTTTCTAGCGTGAGGAGATTCAGAGGCCCTAACACATCAGGCATGGAAAAATTCTGATAACTGGTGTATGTGCAACTTGTTTTAAGTGTTTTGTCAGATTGATGGCTAGTCTTTTGATGCATATTATGACATTTCTGTATGTTTGTGACTCCATTCTCTTGTTTATGCTGCGGATTGTCTTTATAAATTCTGTTTATAGGTCTGTGAATTTTATTGATTTTTTTAAATTCTCTTCATAAGAAATAATAAAAGGGTTATGTACTATTTTCTAAAAACCCAATTTTTGTTTATTCTTCTTGAACCCCCACACATTATGAATTGATGTTAGATGTTATTTGTCTTGCAGTAAGAGCTTGGACTGACTCAGCCAGGAGCATACTTCTGTGCCATTCCTGGGAGACCTACTCACTTCTTCAAAAAGGTCACTGTGGAGTATGTGTAAAACAACAGAGGCGTCAATTGAACCCAAAGTTGGTGTGAGGAGAGGTCTGCCTTTATAGTGCAGCTCAGCCTGGTGATCCTTCACCTGCTTTACACCCAATATTTCAGCCCCTTGTAATGCTGCTGTTTCACTATTCCTGGTGGAGACAGTCTGATGTAAAGAAAAGCAGTGTCCCGTTAAGGGAATATAAAGGTGCCTCTGTGATCCACTCCTGAGGGCACATCTGCTTCCAAGTGCCAGAACTGCTGAGAGAAAGCTCTAGAGACTTTGACACAAGCCTTAATTAATCTGCATTTGAAAGTAGTGGCCTCTCTGCAAGAAACCACTCCTTTATGTCATAGAATAATAGCTCCAGAAGTCAATGAAAAAGGGTCACCAATCTCTGGATGTTTGCTGAGTGCAATACTTGGGGGTCTACTTGCCTCACTAGCTTTTGATCGTGCCTTATCTGCTTCTTCATCCTTGTTATGTGTTCCTCCAGGGGTTGAGGCACTAGTGCCTTCTCCCCACAGGTACTCTAGAATCAAGGGAAACCCTTCACAATGTCCCCCCTTTCTAGTACAATGTCACATCAACTTTCTGAACAGGGCCCGAGAGTATACCATGGAAAAGGTTAAAGTAGCCTTCCTTCCCATTAATTTGGGTAATAATACCCTATTATAATCAGCCCGTTTGTTAAAACCCAGGTTAATTTGTTGGATATCTATGACCTGTACCTAGTACTAAGTTTGAATAAACGTATGTTTAGCAATCCATCTGCAATGAAATTATGGATCTGAAACAAGGAATGCACAAAGTTTTCAGCTACATCAACCATTTTAAGAGTCTTGTGGGTGTGAAACTGGAAAATAATATCAAAGTAACAGTGTTCTAAAGGAGTCGTAAAGAGGGACTAAACATTTACAGCTATGGTTTTCCTCAAGAAGACATAGCTTCTCTTACCATCTTAATGTTACAATTAGAACAGACTCTAGGAGATAAGCGTTTTCCATAATTTGGGAACAAATCTAGGCGACATAAGGGAAGGATATTACCACCCAGCATAAAACCCAGCCAAATTAGAAAAGTGAGAGGCACACTCACCCCTCAAGAAAAGAGGAAACACCTGATTTACAATGTACCCTTCCACTCCAAGCTCATTGTAAATTAAATAACAAGGGAATGTTAAGAAATAGAACCCTACCACATACTGATTGACCAACAGTCTGGCTCCGGACCCTAAACCTGCCTTTTCTAACACAAAAAAGGACTACTGTTTTCCCTGGAGGAAAACCAGAACTCAGCCCTCATGCTTCTTGACCTTTCACAGCAGCCTTCTATGTCACAGACCATGCCATCTTGATGAAAAGACTTGAGGATTCAGCCAGAATTTCTTGGATCTGCAGTGGATTCTTTTATGATCCTCCCTCTCTAACCAGAGTTAGCAAGCTCATATTAGATAAATGAAATTATCTTGTAATGAGGTATTTTGCGTACTGCCACAAAAGGGCCTCCCTATCTCGTTTGCTCTTTGACATCAATGTGCACATTCTGGTTCAGCATCTACAGCAATATCAAGTGAAACTCCTAATGCTAATCCAAATGATCATACTCAAATCCCTTTCCAGCTAGAACGCAGGCAAGCAAACCAATTCAATGTCACTACCTGGCTAGAACTCATGTTTCATTGAGTAAAGAAAAAGCACATATGTTTGAACAGAGCCCAGGGAATGTTCCCTGTGTGGGCAGAAAAAAAAGCAAATCTGGGTACGCCACTGACTGCACCAACTAAAGTAAACAACTTTAGCTTAATACTACTTGCAATATTGTGTATACTGGTCTCCAAAATAAACTCAGTGACAGGATGCAAAGACTTCAAGACCAGACTGCCAGACTGTGCTTGAACTTCAAGGAACATAACCACATAAAGGCGGCCTTGATTGTCTCCCAGTGGATGTGAGGATCAAGTTCAAGATCCTTGGAAACATTTAGAAGGTGAACTAGAGTAAAGGTAATCAAATGGCCATTCCATCAAATCAAGCATGGAAGTAGGAACATAGGAGAATATGAAGAGAACTCAATTACATGTGCTTCAAATAAGGCATCAAAACAAATCAGTTCTTACTCACCCACACCGATCTACCTACTACTGGGAATAACAATCAATAATATCAGACATGGTACACACTTACAAATTGTACTAGAACTTTCCTAAAGCACTGTAATATCCATAACACTGCTAAGTAACTGAAATGTGGCTTGCAGCCCTCCAGAAAATACACTTACTAATTAATTAATTGAAACATCAAACTGTCCCTGTAAGGAAACTAATGAAATATAGCGCTTTTTCCATTCACAAAAAAGGGACCACAAAGTGTGCACCCACAGTTTGTGAAAAAAGGGAATTTTGCAAACGTACCTATGTGCTTATAGGTTTGTTCACAAAATTCCACATCGTATTGGGTTGCAATATGAACTACCTCATCAATATTCATGAAGTAGGCTACAAGTTGAGACTTACTATTATTTGATGCCATCAGCAGATTGCCATGTTTTCATCACATTTTAATAAAGTAAACTATTTTTTTTAATGCAGCCCCTTTTCCTTTTTAGAGTTGGCATTGGCCCAAATCCCCAACAAGCTTTTTTGTGAATTCAAAAAGGGGCAGAAGTCTCAAGTATACCCCTTATTTTTTGTGACTGTATTACGACTCCAACAAGGGAGTCTAACTTTTTAATGTTTTGCAACCAGGTTACATTTGTAAAACATTGGTGCATCCTTTGACAAATCGCCATTTGGAACAAACACCCTCACTATGTACCTTCTAATTGGGAATTCGTTATGGGCTTCTAAAATCAATATGCGTTTCAGTAACTGGTTACTGAATCCGAAAATTAGTTTAGTACTTAACAAATAAAAGTTGTGGCTTTCTGCGCAGTGAAGAGGTGGGTCGTGGCGGACAACAAAATAAGAAAAAAAGAAAAATAAACTTACCTGACTCGCGGGTCCCGGCCACATTGCCAGTCTTTGGGCTGCACTGCAGGCACATGTCCTAGACTGTCCTGGGGCCAATCCTAATGCTGCTGGCAGCAAGGATGCAGCATTAGTATTGGCCGGAGCTCCTTGAGTTGGTGCTCCCGAGTAGACTGGGAGCCTGTGCCTGCTCTCTCTTACCCGGCAACACAGTGCTGGTTTGGAGAGAGCTCAGTGCGTATGTTTGTGTGGCTGTCCTGAGCCAATCGGCCAAACACAGATGTACACTGAGGGGAGTGCACCCCACTCCCCCTCCATTCTCATCATCCCCATGTCCCTGCCCCTTTAAAAAAAAATTATAATGAACATTGTTTTTTTTTATTTTTTTTTTTAGGTTTTGCAGCTGCTGCTGCTGGCAGGGGGTGACGCTCCACTGCCATAGCGGCTGAACAGATAGCCTTTTGGGACCGCAAACCATGTGATTATTTGATTTGCAGAATTTGTGAGTACAAAAATGCTTTGTAAATCAGTCCCATTGTCTGTGAAGTCAAAGCATCACATTGCTGCAGGAGACTGGCTGCATAGAATACAGCTTTCTAATTACTAAGATAATTAAAAAGAAAGAAAGAACCAAAATGTGTTTGGGTGCAGAATAAAAAAAAGAACAACCAAGCACTTTTTGAAGCTACCTGAAGAGGTTTAAGTCACAAAATATGTAGTAATTTATGTGAAGGTGCAGGACTGCAGATGTATTTAAACTGTGGAAACCCAACTGAACATGGTATTTAAGGGAAACCAACAGAGGGAGATACGAAAGGAAGTGACAAGGACAAATGGCTGAAATATTAAAATTATGGCGAATCATCCAAATAATATACAACTAATGTTGACAAATGCAAACCGATCTTTTCACTTGAAAAAGAAAAGTGTGATCAAATGAGACCTCAAGTTTACATGAATGAAAGAGTGTCCTGAAAGTGGGAATAAAATATATAATGGAGGCATGCATAAATAGTCATAAAAGACAGTAGAATACTTCAGGTTTAAATGGGTTTAATAGTAAGTAGTTTGATGACATCAAAGCCCATGGAGCAAAGAGGCAATTAGACACAGTGAAGGAAGTTTGAGAAAGTACAAAAGATGATGAAAGTCTATGAGTAATTCTCATAAAAGTTGCAGGATAGGAAAGATGACAAAATATTTGTATTTGGTAGTACAACAGAAAAAATATTCAGGGGGATGCACAATGATCCTTGTGGAATACCCTAAACGCAGGATAACAAGAGTATTGACTAGCTCAAGATACAGATCAGGTTAGATTGGAGAAATTAAGAAGCAAGAACAAGATCTTATCAAATATCACAAAGATAAAGAAAGAGTTGAAGAAGAGCAGATTATGTAACCTTGTAGAAAACTCAAGTAACACGGGGAAATAATGTTATTTAGAATAATGAGCAGATGGAATGTAGTTTGTGACTGAAATGAACACTGAAAAGCTGTTAGTAAAGTGATCCTTCCTGAAATCAAATTGAGCACAAGATGGAAGTGAGTTAGAATAATGATAAAGGGAAAGCTGTGAGTGTGAAATTTGGAATGGTAGAATTGAAACGGATGAAGGTGGGTCCAGGTGTAGTTTATTAAGAATGTGCAGAATAGGCGCTTGTTAAAAAGGAGATAGCAAAAAACAAGGAACTGTAACAAAATGGTTGAACAGGGATGATGAGTAGGATAAATAAAGAGAATTGAAGTAGCAGAAAAGGATCAGAGAGAGGGAGCTAAGAAGGGAGCAGTGGAATATACAGAAGAATTATAAGTGTCTTCCTTTGAAAAAATGGCCTTGTCTGTGGATCGTAAAGGTAGCTGCTAAGACCGTTCAGCATGGTTATGAGAATGGTTAATTATTGAAAAGAAATGGCAAGAGTGAAGGGCAAGAGAAGAGCGGCTAGAAGAATTAGCAATTGAATGTAAATCAGATTGTGTGTTATTTCCTCCAGTATGGGAATACTGGGTCAAATTCTAGTTGTTTTTCGCTTTTCTACAGGAAATAACTAGCAGACATTTACGGCCTGTGTAAAGCTTGTGGTAGATGTTGTTATAATTGTTTCTCTTGGCACTGGGGTGGTACTTCTTGTAGGTTTCTTGGTCTGGTGTCTCCTGGTCTGGATTTATCAGGTCTTGCGTTTGAGGGCTGGATAATTCAGGGCACAGAAACTGTAGAAATCTTGTACTTGCCTAAAGTGGTATGTCTCTGGCATTGCCTGATAATGTGATAGAAAGATCCTTCATACCTATACCCTCAAGGATATTCCATTCTTTCATTCTTTCTTAGCAAACGTGTCTGTATACCATTACCACCGTTCTTGGGTATATGAACACCTATTCTCAATCAGAATTTTTCAGTACGGCAACATCTCTTTCATTTCTGAGTAAGGCATCCCAAGGTTTCTAAATAACTATTTATTATAGTTCTCTAGATCATAGAGACCATCATTTTAAGTGTTCTGCAGTTGTCTTATTTAGCTTCACCTTAGATCCATTGCAAATGTTTTATAAAATACACCTATGGCAGGAAAGTCAAATGTCATATGTAGTGTGACCATACACCACTCACATGTGTGACACAAAATTACATGGTTTCCAAGAGCACCACTGTGTTGTGGGTCAGATACAGTTCAAATGTCCTGTAGTAGCACATGGCAAGGAAAATGTCTTTGCTGTGTAGTAAATGCTGATTTTCACAAATTCATATGCCCCCCTAAAGTGTGCGATGTAATCCCTCTGGGTAGGCAGCTAATATATAAAAATAGGTCACAGTATATAATATGGTTAGTGTGCTCTCAGAGCGAAATAAAACCTAAAAGCTATAGGTTATCGTGTAGGCTTTGCTACACATTTTGCTGAACAGGCTTACATGGGATTAAAATATGCATTTGCTGTCTCTGTGTGATCGGGCGAACCCGATCACGGTGACAGCAGACAAAGGAAATGACGTGTCGGGCGAACCCGATACGTCATTTCCGCGTCCCCATGTAACCATGGGGACGCACAACGCGCCACAGCTGAGTTTCCCCGTTTCCGGGGAAACGCTCGTATACAAAACGGCCGCGGATCGGCCACAGGAGGAGACCAACGACGAAGAGCGGGACGGCGGCAGTAAGAGGAGGACGGAGACCAGTGAGGACGCGCAGGATCCGAACAACCAGACGAAGGAGCCGAAGATTCCCCAAGAGGAGGACAACCAGACGAAGGAGCCTAGCCACGACCCTGGAGGGTCGTGGCTCACCAAGGTACGGTCCCTCCTAGGGGCAAGGGGCAGGAACCCTAAAACTTCACTAGGAAAAGGGAGTGGGGAGGGATAACAGGGGTAAGAGGGGAGAGGGAGAAAGAAAAGGACACAGTCTGATTAAAACAAACAAAAACCTCTCGGGTGCACCTTATGACTGTTCGGAAACACAGAAGGAATTATACTTTAGCACACTTCACGGGTGAATGCACTTTGCCTTCTATTCCCCTACTTATCCACTCCCCCTTTACTTTCCACTAGTAAGAGCCCCAGTATATACCTCTATACTTACCCAAGTCTTCTTTTGTTTTTCTTGTCGGTACCTCCCTGGACCCTTGCCAAACCAATCGAGAAACCTGACAAAGGAAGAAAAGAGAGAGAAAGAAGACCAAGTTAAAGAAGAGACTTGTTTACTGGGTCCTACCACATTTAATGATATAAACTTGAATTAACAAACCTTAACGTCTTTACAATAAATCTTTACTTACCAGAATATAGGATTTTTGTCTGGTGTATACTGTTCCGCCTGCCACAGTGGTGTCAGAAGTGGGATTAGCAGTCAACCCGGCGTCTGTGAGAGTATTCAAAATTTGGTGCAGATGGTACAGGTGGTCAAGCCACGTATTACTAAAGATAACAACGTCATCAAGATAAGCAGCAGAGAATGAATGAAAGGGTTTCAACAATCTATCCATCAACCTTTGAAAGGTTGCCGGCGCCCCATGGAGACCAAAAGGTAACACGGTGAATTGATATAATCCAGATTGAGTCGAGAAGGCTGTTTTTTATTTATCTTCGGGGAAAAGGGGTATTTGCCAGTATCCTTTAGTGAGGTCTAAAGTGGACATGTATTTAGCTGTTCCTAGCTTCTCGAGAACATCATCCACCCGTGGAATGGGATATGAGTCAAATTCAGAGATGGCATTGAGTTGGCGGAAGTCAATACAAAAACGAACTGTTCCGTCAGGTTTGGGAACCAGAACTACGGGTGAGCACCATGGGCTGACCGAAGGCTCAATAACTCCCATGTGTATCATTTTTTCTATTTCGGTTTCGATGGTATGTTTCCTAGCTTCGGGAATACGATAGGGCCGTAATCGAATAATCTGCCCTGGAGCTGTTCTTATTTTGTGCTGGATGAGGGATGTTCTGCCTGGTGTATCAGAGAATACACCTGAATGTTGCGCTAACAAGTCAGCTAATTGATCCTTCTGTGCTTTTGTCAACAAGATGTTGATAATGGGCAAGTTTACCTCCTGGGAACTCCCCGAGGGAAACAACTCTATTCCTACTTCCTTAACGGGGGATACAAGACAACTCGCTGCTACTCTTTCACTGACTTCTGGTTCCTCTTCCCATTTCTTGAGAAGATTCACATGATAAATTTGTGTCTTATGGGGATTGACGCTTAGCTCGATGAGATAGGTGACAGGGGAGATTGCTCTAACAACCCTATATGGCCCTTGCCATCTAGCTAGCAATTTTTGATCAGAAGTGGGTCTCATAATCAATACCTGGTCATTGGGAAGGAACGTACGTAGTTTACTACCCTTGTCATAATAGCGTTTCTGCGCTTCTTGGGCCCTTCCATATGTTGTCTTACATTCTCCCATAAATCCTGTAAATGTGATTTCAATTTCTGTACATATTCTAACACAGGTCTCCCCTCCTCTTCCTCTTCCTCCTCCCAGGTTTCGACTGCCATATCTAAGAGGGAGCGAGGTTGTCTTCCGAAGACCAGCTCAAATGGACTATGCCCTGTAGAGGACTGTTCGTGGGTGCGAATAGCGTACAACACTAAGGGCAGTTTCTGATCCCAATCTCTCCCAGTCTCATCTACTATTTTCTTTAAGAGAGTTTTTATAGTCCTATTGTATCGTTCTACCAGTCCGTCTGTCTGTGGATGGTACACTGAAGTTTTAATCTGAGTAATGCCCAGTGTTTTACAGATTTGCTTCATAAGGTTGGACATGAAGGGTGTACCCTGGTCCGTAAGAATTTCTCGGGGAAACCCGGTCCGCGTGAATACTGTTATCATTGCTTGTGCTACCGTTTTTGTCGTCATACTGGAAAGAGGTATGGCTTCGGGATACCGGGTGGCGTAGTCTACTATCACTAGTATATATGTATGTCCCTTAGTTGAAGGAAGTAGGGGTCCAATTAAATCCATTCCCACCCTACTAAATGGAATATCAATTATGGGAAGAGGTAAGAGAGGTGCTTTCCGGGGTCGGCCTGGTTCGGTGAGCTGACACCTAGTACATTGTGAGCAATATTTTCGAATGTGCGCGAACACCCCTGGCCAGTAGAATCGTCGGAGGAGATATTCTTCCGTTTTGTCTCTGCCAAAATGGCCCCCACCCGGTTGATTGTGGGCTAGAAAAAGTACTTGGTCTCTATAAGTCTCAGGGACTACTAATTGGAATTTTCGTTCCCCTTCCCTGGTAGTGGTCACCCTATACAAAAGATTGCGTTGTACAAAAAAATAGGGACCCACCTCGTCAGTTTCTTCTGTTTTTGCTGTTCCCCAAGCATGAGTGAGAGTAGGGTCCTCCCTCTGATGCTGTCGGAAACTGATGTTGTCCCTGTGATTCTCCGCTATAACTCGTATGGTTGGAGATTGGTTATTTGTTTCTCGAAACTGGGCCTTGCCTTCCCTCTTTTCCCGGCGAGATAGTTTTCTACGATATGGGGGACAGTCAATTTCGCAATTAGGGAAAGGAGCCTCTGCCCACCATTCGAAGTTCTCCATGTGGGTACTATTTAGTAATTGTTGGAAATAGACGTAATCTGTTCCCACAATACATTCCTCTATTAGGTGTTCCATGACCCCCATGGGAAGAAAGTCTCTGTGATTTCCCCATTCCAGTTGTACTGTGGAGAGAGGATATTGGGCCTTATCACCGTGTATACTGATCATGCTCCGCTTACCTGGCTTGCTGCCCATAAGGATTCCAACTCTAGAATTCTCAGATGGTTTCTTGAGCTTCAGCCTTTTTCCTTTCAGGTTTGTCATGTTCCTGGTACGCAACAAGGTCCTGCGGATTACCTCTCCCGGTTTCCTTGCCCTACTCCGGTCCTCGACCAGGACCGTTCTTGGGAAGGGGTATGTGATCGGGCGAACCCGATCACGGTGACAGCAGATGAAGGAAATGACGTGTCGGGCGAACCCGATACGTCATTTCCGCGTCCCCATGTAACCATGGGGACGCACAACGCGCCACAGCTGCGTTTCCCCGTTTCCGGGGAAACGCTCGTATACAAAACGGCCGCGGATCGGCCACAGGAGGAGACCAACGACGAAGAGCGGGACGGCGGCAGTAAGAGGAGGACGGAGACCAGTGAGGACGCGCAGGATCCGAACAACCAGACGAAGGAGCCGAAGATTCCCCAAGAGGAGGACAACCAGACGAAGGAGCCTAGCCACGACCCTGGAGGGTCGTGGCTCACCAAGGTACGGTCCCTCCTAGGGGCAAGGGGCAGGAACCCTAAAACTTCACTAGGAAAAGGGAGTGGGGAGGGATAACAGGGGTAAGAGGGGAGAGGGAGAAAGAAAAGGACACAGTCTGATTAAAACAAACAAAAACCTCTCGGGTGCACCTTATGACTGTTCGGAAACACAGAAGGAATTATACTTTAGCACACTTCACGGGTGAATGCACTTTGCCTTCTATTCCCCTACTTATCCACTCCCCCTTTACTTTCCACTAGTAAGAGCCCCAGTATATACCTCTATACTTACCCAAGTCTTCTTTTGTTTTTCTTGTCGGTACCTCCCTGGACCCTTGCCAAACCAATCGAGAAACCTGACAAAGGAAGAAAAGAGAGAGAAAGAAGACCAAGTTAAAGAAGAGACTTGTTTACTGGGCCCTACCACATTTAATGATATAAACTTGAATTAACAAACCTTAACGTCTTTACAATAAATCTTTACTTACCAGAATATCGGATTTTTGTCTGGTGTATACTGTTCAGCCTGCCACACTCTGCTTGGGAAAATGCTAGAAAAATGCTTCAAGGTTATTTCAAAGTAAATTTATAAACTCTGATTTAATGCTGAAGTCAGACTTGTGACCAATTCAGTGGCACAGTAACTTTATAAACATGTGCTTTGTGTGTCAGAATTGGCCTACAAGCTGTTTTGCCAATCAGTCCTTCCAGGGTTGGAATGCACATTCTCGTCTGTGAAAGTTAACAACTCTGACTCAGAGGGTAATAGACTGCCTGCCTGTGACCGCAGGAAAAGCAGTTTGATGTTAACCATGACCAAGTAGCAGGGATTAGCTCTCAGTAGACAGGACAATTGGGACAACAAAGTATAAACAATAGTTCTTTTGACTTGAAGATGGCATGTTTAGCTTCTCCAATCCAGTCCCAGGACCCTCCTAGATAGCAAGGCTCTAGCCATCGTAGAGGAGGGAATCAGTTTGGACCCTGTCTGGTGGGAAAGGAGCTCATTTAAACTGGGAAGAGGGTAAGGAGCTTAAGACAGGCATGTGTGCTCAGATCTTTTGATGCCAATTACAATGGCATCAGTGGGAACTTGACAACTGTGTATCCAACTTTAAGGGCCCCTCACCATGCACATAGGACTTTGCCACACTGGAAGATTTTGTCTTCCTTTTGAGAGGCTAAGTCAGAAGGTAAAATCCTTGACTAGGATGACCTGCTTGGTTTATTCCACATATCAACAACTCTTTATTGCCTAGTTAATAAAAACCATTCCAAGCCACCAAAAACACTCAATTAGAAGTTAATGTAGATAAAATAATATACCAAAACTCACCTATAAATCAGAATAAAAAATAAAGTTCATTTCTGAGCAACGTCACAGAAAGCTTTACAGAACAAATTGTATCCACTTGCTGGAGCAACATTTTTGGGAGCATATTCTACTGAGCTCTAGTCGCACAGATATGCTTAATAGAGGGGAGGGTCTGTTAATTTAGAGCTGTAAATGCAACGTTTATTTTAGCTGAGATAATGATACAAAAAACTTTGCAAAACCAGTTGGTAGCTGCACATCTGTCAGATTAAACATTCTTTAACCACCTGGGCATAAAGCGTAATGCATAAGCCTCAGAAAAATATCTGGCTCTGATGTAAAACTCTTGCAGCAACACATAATGGGCACCTGAAAGCTTGCTTTATAATAACAGAGACTACAATGGACTGTGAACCAAATGCCTTTGCATTCGTCTTTTACCAATATCTACAGGCTTAACTAAATGTATTCAATGAGGTAAACTTATAATTCATACTGAGCTTAAGGATCTATTAAAATGCCATGGTGCTTTAGCAAATTTTCTGTTGTCCTGATTAAAAGAAGGCAGTGTTGCTTTTTTCAAAATGTCTTTAATTTGAGTGGGATAAAGAAGAGTCCTAGCTATAATGTAGTTTTAAAAGATCTAGCGCAATTTTAAGTGCCACTTTATGCTGATAATTGCTCTTGGGCTATCCCTCAGTCCGGCACACAAATAACATTTTAAAGTACCTTGTTGAGCAGACTTGCATCAGAACTAAGGCCCTGGTTTATACTTTTTGGTGCAAAACTGTACTAACTCAGTTTCGCACCAAAACGTTTAGCACCGGCTTGCACCATTTCTGTGCACCAGCCGGGCACCATATTTATGGAATGGTGCAAGCCGGCTCAAAGGATAGGCTTGTGTAAAAAAGATGACGTTAGTCGGTGGGGCTGGCGGTATGGTAGAAGGGGGTTTTGCACCAGAGAATGACGTTGGGCAGGTTAGAGAAATAAAATGACTCTAACCTGCCTAGAATTATTTTCTGATGGAAAACCATCCATACCACATGACTCCTGTCTTAGAAAAGACAGGAGTCATACCCACCACCCCAATGGCCAGCACAGGGGACCAGGGTGGACCATTTCAGGGCCCCCTATGGCACTTTAAAAAATAGAATAAAATAGTTACCTGTACTTACCTGGGATGGGGTTTCCCATCCTCGGCTATCCCTCTGGTGAGGGTGGGGGTGTCCCTGGGGCCTGGGGAGGGCACCTGTGGGCTTATTTCCATGGTGTTCCACCTTATGCCGGCCCTGACCCAAGTGTTAAAAAATGGGGCAAAGCAAGCTTTGCACCATTTTTTGACCCCTACTCCCTCCCGTGCACCATTTTTGCACAGGAGTATAAATATGGTGTTAAGGCCATAGAGTCATTATTTGCACGAGAACGCCTACCTTGCATCTCATTAAGGCAAGATAGGTTTCCATGTCCAAAAAATGACTTTAACTCCATAAATTTGGTGCTAGAAGTGTCTAGCTCCAAAGTTTAAATATGGAGTTAGTTTTGCACCGAATTAGAATATTAAAAAAATGACACTAATTCGGTGCAAACAGAGTATAAATATGCCCCTAAAAGTTTAAAATATTGGATGCTTGCAAAAGAGAGACTGTTTAATTAAATTAAACTCTTAGCCACTTTGGGCCTGTGAGGTAACAAATGGGAGTGCAAAAAGTTTCCTAATTAAATTACAGCGGGCAGTGTTGATCCAAATATTCATGAATGCAGAGAAAACCTTGCACTTATTCGATGATTACATCATATTTTTTGCTTTACTCACATAGAGCAGGGCTTTGATGACCGGTCAGGCATGATGTTAGCTATTTTTAGCAGAGCACGGATTAAGTTAGACGCCTCTGCTTTAAGAGTAGCCTGCACTTTCAGAAATCGCCCTGTGTTTTGAAACCACACCCCCAAGTATTTATAAGAATAGAAAAATTTCTAGCATATGGAACAATAATTTTAGTTTCTTTAAGGACACTGAGGTGAGGATTATGGTTTCTCTATCTTTACTACTACAAAATAGCAGCCAATGAAAAACAATAAACATGTTAATAACCCACATTTCCCATGAGGCTTTGAACCATGCCTCCATAATCATTCACCAATAGTAATGAGGCATAACCTATGTGACAGTGAAACACCATCTTGACTGCCTCTTTCTTTGCAACGAAACAGTCCAACATAAGCTGGAACCAAGAATAACAGGAGCCATGGGATCAAAAAGTCTAGGAGGTAGGAATCATCAACCGCCAGCCAGACACAGGCCTCCGAAGATACTGGAGCTCCAATACGCTTCAGCATTGTTTCAGATCAACACCTGGGAAGAAGCAAACACATTAAATCAGCACCAATACCCTATAAATACATAAGGGAAGGTAATACTCAACAATCATCAACTTTATATACATATCAACAAACTTTATCAGAACAGATTTTTGACCCAATGGGTGGGATAATTATCACCTCTGTGTTCTTAATAGAATTTAAAATTCTTGTTGTATATGCTAGAACATTTTCTATTCTCTTTAAAGCTCAGAGGCTCTGAATATTCTGGTTGATAGTTGACCAACCACAATAGAAGAAACATGTACAATAGCTTTATAATAAAATTACTTAAACATGGAATCAGATGGCCAATCAGCTGCCCATAAATTGTCTTCTAATCTAGAACCAAGCACAAATGCTTTGGAAGCCTTTGCCCCCTAGTAGAATGCGCACCATGCATTGATACATCAATGCCTGCGTCTGACATGATCCAATGACAGACAGTGCGTATTCCGATGGCATTGGCCCGGGGGCCTCTGTACTGCCCATGTCCATGGGCAGTGCTGGGGCCCCCCTGTGGCCCTCTGCACTGGCTTTCCACTGGCGTTCTCATGGCGGGGACCCCACCATGAGAAGGCTGACAGAAAGCTGAGTTGTAATCAACCAGGCGGTACTAAATCAGCACTGCCCTGGCTCAGTATAACTCAGATTGCCGTTGGACCATCAGGAACCACGTTCCCAGCGGAGACAGTGATCCCCTGGTGGGTCTGCTAGTCAGGGTCATAATGTGGCAGTCGGAACCTCACATTTGCGGCAGTCAGACCGTCAGCGCAAGGTTGGCAGTCCTTGGATGAGCCCCATAGTCTTAGTCCTTCTTGAAAACTCTGTCAGGAGAAAACAACCTACAGCTTGGTCAAGGGCTCTGACACTTGGCACCCTTCTACACAAGACTAAACAAAGAAGCGTTGCCAATTTGGCTGAAATCTGTTTAATAGACAAGTCTGAATTGTTGAGTCAAGATTCAAACTGAGATAACACATTGTTAACATCCCACAATTGAGAATACCTAGGTCTCAGAGGGTTTGCCACACAAATGCTTTTCAAGTAATTTACACACCAGGGGATGCATTCCGTCCTACTTACCATTGATGTGATCATGACCAGTCGAAAAAGCAGATCTGAAGTTATTTACCGACCTGTAACATAAACCAGATTTTGCACATTCTGAAAGAAAATTGAGCACATCTTTCAACTCTGATCCAACGGGATCCACATCCCATTGAAGACACCAACCCACCCATCTCTTCAATGCCGAAGAATATCATTTGTGGGTGGAAGGAGCCCGAGTTTGTTGTATAAATGAGGCAGCTGCCTCTGAAATGCCCTTGACTTGGCCATGTCTCCCGATATTTTCCATACCATGAGAACCAGATGGCCTTGAAGAAGAAGAGGATGTGGAGAGCCCACAGGATCTAGAAGCAGTTGTGGAAAAACTGGAAGAACGATGGGGCAAGCAATCAATATCTCCAGAAGAACTGGGAACCAAGCTTGCGTCTTCCACAGCAGGGTGATCAAAATTATCGATGCCAATTTCTGTCTCACTTGTGCAGTAACCCTCAGAATCATGGAAAAGGGAGGGAACGCATAATTCAGATGACCTGAACAATCTTGTAGAAACAGATCCATGGTCAGAGCCATTGGATCTGGCCTCCAACTAGAAAAAATCTTTGAGCTCAGAATTCAGCTGAGATGCAAATAGATCTATCTGACACTGACCCAGAGAAAACATAATTTCTTGGAAGATATGCAGATGGAGTTTCCAGTAGCTGTAGCCCACAAGAAACCTGGAATTCCAATCCGCTACCTTGTTGTCTTTACCTGGAAGATAGTCTGCTATTACTGTAATCTTCTGACTGAGGCAAAAGTGACAAAAGCCCCTGGCTATGTGGCTATGAGCTGAAATCTAGTACGCCGAAATGATTGATGCATCTGACTGCAGATACATTGTCCATTCGAGGAAGGATGCAGCAACTGCTCTTTTTGGGAGAAAGGGAATTTATGATGATATCTGGGACCGCCCAACAAAGGCCATGCCATTTGAAGTATCCATATGGCAGAGCCACCATTGGAGCTCCTCTCCTCCAAACAATTTTCCTGGGTCCCCCATCCTCTGGTGTCCCTCTGGTGTGGGTGGGCAGATTGCTGGGGCTTGGGGTGGGCATCTCTGGGCCCATTCCATGGTGTTTAGCCATGGAAATGGGTCCACAGGTACCGTAATGCCTGGTCTGACTCAGGCATTAAATAATGGCGCTAAGCAGTCTTAGCGCCATTATCGAGGTTCGCCTCCCACCCACGCGCCATTTTTGCATCGGGGATAAATATGGCGCTACAGGCTTAGAGTCATTTTTTGGACGGGAATGCCTACCTTGCATCTTATTGACGCAAGGTGGGTTCATGCATCCAAAAAATGGTACTAACTCCAATATTTGTCTGCTAGACGTGTCTAGCATCAAAATATAAATATGGAGTTAAGTTTGTGCCGCTATAGCGTTAAAAAAAATGACGCTAAAATGGCGCAAACAGAGTATAGATTTGCCCCTTTGTTTTTGAGAGGGTTACTGGTTCCATATAATGGGAGAGTCACATAACAACTGTTGTATAGTATTTTGAATATCTGTTCTTAGACTCACAGCCCATTTTAATTCACTTTTCAAAATCTTATCTTTACAATAAGATGCCAACTTATCCCCCCCAAATCCACGAGCCTATTCTGAAATTTCAGAGCAGTTCTCTCAGAGAGAATAGACCATGATGTCAGCCCAGACTCTACCTCATTGTTGGACCATATCTGACTTGGGTAAAATTAGAAATAGGGGTGGGCGATATATTCTGCTACGACGGTAGAGTTGGCAGAGTTTTGGCCACTCTGTGTTATGCTTGTAACAAGGATTTCTTGCCAAATCCCACGAATTGATGCGTGGTGGAGCTTTTTCACATGTTCAGCTCGGTGAACGCAAGTAAAAGCTGGCATAGCCTAGCATGATATTTGGCCGCTAGAAGGGCACGTGGAGAGATTTTTCCAATGCAAGCCATCGCAGGAGGTTGCAACCACCAGCAGTCAAAAAACTGCAGTTTAATAGAATATCTACTTAAGCTGCAGCAAAATCAACTCGAGAAGTTGCCCTCTGACATGTTGCCATTTGTGCTGATTTTTCAGCATAGAATGAGCTCCCAGTGCTAAACCACAGCATGAGCAGCACGACATGCCTATTTTCGCCTGTTCATAGAATTATGCAGAATCTTGCTGAGTTTGTAACTCCACCGAATTCCACAGTGTTTAGTCAATCTCCCACAGTTTAAGGTTGATACACATCTTTTTTGGGCCACCCAGGCCTACTTAGGATGAGTTTCAAACACTGCCCTTCAATATTTTCCCAATTCCGGATATCACTTATGGACAAAGTTTTAGCTTCTTATAAAAATTAGGGGCCTCATTTATATCTTGATGGACAGCCTGCATTTCACCTTGGGACGAGAGACAATACCTCCATCTCCATGATGCTTTATAAATAACCACCAAGCAATCAGCCATTTCTAAAGCATTACTTGGTACCACTATCATGGCAATTTCTGCCAACGCAATCCGCTGCTTGGTGCAGGGTTTGCATCAAGTTGGTATTCTTTTTTTATTTTCAAAAAGAGAATCCAGAAAGGGGATTTTCTTTTTTGAAAATAAATAAAGTAATGCTACCTTCACTGTGAAAATCATCCTGCATGGCCAAGTGAGCATTATTGTATGGTTTTTACTGTACCTCACCGCCAAGATATGTTTGGCAGTGCCCGAGAGTACTAAAATGGCCACATGTCCACCTATCCTTTTTGGGGGGTGGAAATGTAGCCATTTCACCAATGGCCCATTCCCCATCGGGCCCCATGAGAGGTTTGGCTATGGGGGTAATAGAGTAGTCATTGCCGTATCCAAACCGAAGGCCCATCCATATTTAAATTGGGTGCTGGCCTTCATGTTTGCAGTACGTATACTCCATTGAAGTTATAATGGAGTATACATATCACCAATATACAAATGAAGCCTTTAGTTTGAACCAATGCATTAAATGTGGATTATACTGTTTTTATATCTGCGCCCATACTCTCTTATACATGTACATAACCCCTTACCTTATGGAGTGCATTTGCTTTCAACTGGTTTTCCCAAAATAGGTTGGATGAAAAAACATATCAAGATATCTATATTTATATTCCTCATTAATCTTTGATGTGCCTAATCCCAGCTGAAGTCCTTCTTCTGGCAACCAAAAAACATTATTTTTGTTTTATCCATACTAGCCAACAACCATTGTTATGCAAAAGAACATGCAAATGCTTCCAACTTACTCTGGAGTACTACCTGGGCACTATCTATAATTACCAGGTTGTCCCCATAAAGTAAACAGGTTACATGTCTAATGTCCATCTTTGGTGAAAAGGACCTTGTGCCTGCTTAAACACTAGGTAAATCTCTAAAATAAAGAGCAAATAGAGTTGGGGCCAACACACAGCCTTGGCACAATCTGTTTCTTATTACTAACTTCTCTGACAAACTACTGCCTTTTTTCAATTCCACTCTTGCTTAGTTTCCTGAGTGGAGTTCTCTCAATAGTTATTGTAACCCTTGTAGGATTCCAGGCTTTTCTAATTTATTCCAAAGAATCTCCCAGTTTACTAGGACAATCCCTACACTAAAATCAGCAAAACAACAATACAAAAATTCCCCATTCTGTCAATTATCTTTCTGGCAATTGACCATAAACTAAAACAGTGACCCATTGTGGAATGACCTTCTTTGAACCCTCCTTGCTCAGTCATAAATAAGGCATTTTCATTGACCAAATCCTTGAGCTCTTTTAGAAGTAATTTCCCTAAGACTTTGCCCCCACGTCCATCAAACTAATAAGCCTATAATTGTTAGGATCTAAAGAAAAACCTTTTTTTATGAATGTGTTTAATGATAACATCCTTCCAGCTTTCTGGCGTTACTCCAGTTAAAATTATAGCACTGAAAAGCAGATAGAAATCTCTACTCCAACAGATAATGTTTATCTTTATTGTTATTACTGGAGATTATTTGTCCTGGCTGCCTTTGCTAAGAGGAGACCTTTTATGACTTCCTTTATGGAATTCACCATAATTTTAGACGGAAGCTCCTTGTCCACACTAAAGATATCACACATACCTAACTTTCCCAATTACATAGATGGTTTTTAAATGCGCTTTCCATGCTAGTTCTGCTACTAAGCACTCATCCGCATACGAGCTATTTCCCATCCCAAGGTGCATCAATTGACAGAATGTTTTTGTTTCTTTGGTAGATGTTGCTTGTTACATTTCTTTCCAATTGGAACTATAATATTACTGATTTTTCCCCTTTAATTATTTTGTATATATCTGCCATAGTCTATGTATTTCCCTCCCTATTTGTCCAACATACCCCCTTCCTCTCAATCTTCCAAGAGACCTTGACTTACTTGTTTTTGCCATGCTACATCAAACCACCTTTATAACTAGTGAGCCAATTGGTTCCTTTGTTGGTGCTTTATTGATCTTTCCTTGTTCTTTTTATACATAATTTATAACTTTTATAAATAGATTCATATATCAGCCTACTAGTCCCTTAGTCTTTTGTCCTCAACTTCCCACTGTATCTGAAGGATCACAAGCAGTTCCAATTATCTCTCCTCTACTCTTGGTTAAAACCTTTCTTGGGAAACTAACACATGTTATTATTACATTAATGAAATTCCTCAAGATCTCTAACTATAGGCAAGCTTGCAATGGCCAATGACCACTTCCATCCATCCTAAGTACTTGAAAAACTGATACTAAATGGAAGCACCAAATGTTCATGAAAATGTATTCAACCTGTCTGCTTTGCACTCCCCTCGAAAGCTTTCGCCGGTTAGTGATTCTGCTTAAAAACACCCATTCAAGCAGATTAGCCCTAGTCTATCCATCACCTCCTGTCATTTTATGTCTATGTTAGGGTGACTAGTAACAGGTAAGACTGCCTCTGTTGTGTTATATATATCTCATAATTCATCATGCAATATACTGTCCTGACAAATGATTGCATTAAAATCTCCACTTGTCATCATCAACCCATTACTGTTGTCAAGCATACAACTCCTTATATCTTTGAGGAAGTAATCCAATTCATGTTCCTGCTTTGCCAGATTTTCCCCTTCCATGTATATACTCATTCCCCACAATAATGCATTTCATCTGAAGGTATTTTTGGTGGAGATGTAATTTGGATATCTCTAACGAATTACATCTAGAGTACCATATGAATAAATCCCTCATACGTCATTGACTCCATTGTCATGTCTCCTTGATGCATATAATTTAATTCACTTTTAAAAGTGCATCCTAATTCCTTGTACTTTTTAGTCTTCTTAATCCATGGGCATTCCTACTCACCAATTAAAGGCAACAAGGAGGAGCAAGTGTTCCCCAATCTATATCACTTAAGACTGACCCCTCCTGTTCTTCAGAATCCTGCCAATGCTTTAAAGCTCCATGTTGCTCCGTATCTTCCCATTCACTATTATATATTCTTTTCCTTCATCTTTCATTTGCCTCTCCTTTATGGTAGTAGGTCTTGTATCACTTTTCCTCTTCTCAGGCCGTGCTGATGTGTTCATTTGTTAGGGCAGCATGCAGGCTTAAAAGGCTAAAGGTGAAGGCCTTTCAATCTCTTTATACTACTCTTATCCCCCAAGGCTCCTTCCTTCCCGTATCATTATCAAAACTTTTACTAAATGTGAACAGAGCTCCATCTTTTTAATATTCTGCCCTTTCTCAGTTGTTATAAAGCCAAGCAGGTTGATATCATCCGATAAAATGGAGGCAAATCCCTTGCAACTCCAAAAGATTCCTAAAAGGCATTACCTACTTTCCCTTTCAGAGAGTATCAGCATATAATCTCAAATTCTCCTTTTCCACTGCTTGTGACCGACTTAATTTATCTGCCATTCACCTTACCTCTATACATTTTCTCTGGGGGATGGTACAACTCTGTGCCACCAGGTATGAACCAATTAACCAATTCATCCTGCTGCTTTGCTGCTCTTTCTTAGAATTTGTCGGCATCTTATTTTTAATTTCTGCCTTCTGTTTAATCGAGAATGATATCTTTCTCTGATTCATCCCCCCAGTACTTGCCCTGGCTTTTTCATTCATTATCTTACTTGCTGTGCATGTTCTACCTCTTTTTTTAGGTATCCTCAGCCTTTTTCCTTCCCTTTGGTTTCTGTATTGAATTTTCTCTTACAACTCAACACCCTCCCCTATTGTTTGAATATTTAAACACCAATCCTTTTCCAGAAAACACATATTCTCACCTTGTTTTATCAGTATTGCCATATGGGACACAAATACTGTACTTCTCTCCTATATATTCCATATAGAATCGGTTCATCCACATGATTTACAAGACCAGGCATACAAGAATTGATGATTTTCAGTTCTACTGCTATTAATTTTAGCAATGATGCTTGGCTTCTCAAGTCTTAATTGCTCAGCAGAACCGATTCTGGCATCCCATGCAATGTTCTCTGCATCAACAAAGGTACATCCAACATTGATGATGAAGGATAGGCAGATGTATCCAGATAGACTCAAAAGAAATCACCATACTTTTCATCATCTCTGTTATTGCTGTGGATAGCTACCTCCAGCTACTCCCTCTAGTCTCGAGCCCCAAAACCTGGTGCAGCTAGTGCAGGGATGAATGTCCAAAATATGAACACTAAGATCACTAAGGTTCTCCTTTCCATATCGATTGATACCAACTATAATTAGGTGAAAAAGAAAGCCTTGGTCCTGGCACGTCCCGAAGGTCTCAATCAAGAACAAAATCAATAGATCCATTGATTTTTTTTCCTTATCTGCTGGGGGACACCTGCCATTGAGAAGGCTAATTAGGCTGGTTAGATCCCGTATGATCAGGTCATTTCAGCTGTGCAGCCTTAAACTTAAAGTGTTTGCCTGCAAATATACACATTTGGTCAAGGCTAAAGTAGAGGAAGTTGGAGTAGAATCTCTGGCAACTAATGCACCTTTCTCCAGGCTATTGGCAGTGTAGAAATTCAGACGAGGTTCATGGAAAATTGTAATACTTTTTGCTGAACTACCCAAAATTTGTATATACTGGACCTCCTCTTTCAGGATATATCTCTCCTTTTGATGACACCTGTAGCTTGCCTTTTGTAGGTAGTGGCATTCCCCAAGTTAAGACAAACAAAGTTCTACCAGGTAACACTCAGTGTCACCCTTACCAGGGCACAAGTCGGGGGTACTAGTGAGTGGACAACATCCACCCACTTTTTTTCACAGGGTGGGTGCCGTCCACCGTGCCAAGAATTTGGATCCCACTGTAAAATGTTCTGAGTTCGTCCTGGGACACATTCAGTTGCGCCTGCACGTTGTTTGCTTGGGATCCAGCAACAACATGCAGGTTGCATGGAGTCTTTTTTATTTCAGACTCCAGCTGGGCCGATGCCCAATTTCAGGGGCTATCAGGACTCCTTTTGTTCGAGTACCCTGGCTGGATGCTATCTGGAGCCTCACACCTAGATGCAAATGTATTTAAGGGGAAACACAGGCACACAGCTTGTTAGCACTTCACATGTACTGAAGAGAGGCAGGCTTTTGACTTTGTTCAGTGCCTGTAAGATATATGCCAATATTTTAGAAGTTGGAAGTGGGAGATTTAAAGAAAAATAATCAGGAGAATGGAGTTCCCAATTGATTTCTATTGCAAATTCAGGAGGGAGACTGCCACCATAAAGCATGCTTTTGCTTTTAAAATTATGGACAAGATTTACAAGTAAGTGGCGCATCAGCATTGATGCACCACTTTTATTGCGCTCCCCCCGCTGCTGGCACCTAACGAAACCATGGGTGTGCTGTATTTACAATACGGCGTACCATGGAGCACATTAGGACAACAGCGTCAAAATTTCTGATGCTATTGTGACGCTTTGCTGCACTAGCATAACAAATGTTGACGCTTTGAGCAGGCGTTAAAAATTACACCAATCTTGTAGATTTCACTTTGCCATTATTGTGGGTCTCTTAATGCCAGAACGCCCCCTTAATGTGGCTCAAGTGGGGGCAACGTGGTGCAGTGCATGCATTGGGCCACTTTGTAAATCTGGCACGTCGGAAATTGCCTCGTTAAGCCACATTAACGTCAAAAAAATGACGCTAATGTGGCGCGAGGTGGGACTAGGGCCTTGTAAATCTGGCCCTATGATTCGCCCACCTGAATCTGGTCTATTGACATGGATGCTGTATATAAGAGATATGCATTTACTTTAAGAATTACATATGTGGTGACCTGGCCCAATATTTACACAAAATAACAATTTAATTATCACAGTTCTTTTCTTTTATAGCACTACTCATCCCAATGCAGGGTGCCAGATAGCTTTACTTCACACACACACATTACGGTGCCAATAAAACAAATGTTTGTAACTCAATGTACAGGATACATTACATAAGAGAGTAAGAAGTACACAGGGTAGGCGTGTCATACCTTCCTTCATAGCTCACTCAGTTATATTTTAAGGATTACAGTGCAACTGCAAGTAACACAAGTATTGGTAAAGCCAATAGGTCCTCCCTATGCAAGACCTATTAGCTTTGCCAATGTGTTTTACCCATGTTGTGCACCAGCATGGCTAAAAGATGGTGGCATAGCGGAGAGTCATGTGGGGTGTCTTAGAGTGTAATGGCAAAGAGTGGGGTAGAGTGTTGTAGCGTGGAGTGACAGAGAATGTGTATTGGAGTGGCATAGGGTGAAACCGCATAGAGTGGCATACACTGGCATGGCATGGAGTAAATTGGACTGGGGTAGAGTGCATCAGTGTAGAGTGTTGCAGAGTATAGTGGCGTAGAGTGCAGTCGCATTGATTGTGGAAGCATTGAATTCAGCATCGTAGAATGCAGTGGCATAGATCCGAATGGTTCATAGTAGAGTAGAGTGGCGCAGAGTAGAGTGGCATAGAGAGATGCAGAGGGCACTGGTGCATACTAAAGTTGAGTGGCATAGAGTGCAGTGGTGTAGAGTCAAGTGGCATAGAGTGCCACTGCATAGAGTGGTGCAGAGTGGAGTAGCGTAGAGTGGTGCAGAGTAGAGAATAGTGCCATAGAGTGCAGTGGCATAGAATGCAGTGATGTAGAGTGTAGTACTGTAGAGTAGTGCAGAGTAGAGTGGAGTAGAGTTCAGTGGCAGAGAGTTCAGTGTTGCAGAGTAGAGTGTCAGAGTGCAGTGGATTAGAGTGGAGCAGAGAGCAGAAGCGTAAAGTACAGTGATGCAGAGTAGAGTGCATTCACATCGAGTGCAGTGGTTGATAGTAGAGTGGTGTAGAGTGCAATGGCATAGAGTGGAGTGGCATAGAGTTCAGTAGCATAGAGTAGATTGTTTCAGGGTAAAGTGGCATAGAGTCAAGTGGTTCAGGGAAGAATGCAGTTGGGTAGAGTGGCATAGAGTGTAGCGGAGTTAAGTGGTGTAGAGTGCAGTGGCATAGAGAGCAGAGGTTCAGAGTAGATTAGAGTGGCATACAGTGGATTGATGTAGAGTGCAGGGGCATAGAGCTGATTGCTACAGAGTAAAGTGCATTGCCATGGAGTGTATTGGCAGAGTGCAGTGGCGTAGAGTGCAGTGTTGCAGAGTGCTGTAGAGTACAGCAGCATAGAGGGGAGATGTGCAGAGTAGATTGTTGTTGCCTAGAATGGAGATGTATAGAGTGCAGTGGCGAAGAGTGCAGTGGTGTAGAGTAGAGTGGTGAAGAGTACATTGGCATAGAGTGGTATAGGGTAGAGTAGAGAGTCATACCATGAAATGGCATGAAGAGCAGTTGCGTACAGTGGAAGGGTGCAGAATGTAGGGGCGTGGAGTGGTGTAAATTGGAGTGTTGTAGAGTAGAATGGTGTGGACGGGTGCAGAGATGACCATTACATTTGCACAGTTTTTCTGTACTGCCTTTCATTGCTGTGCATCAGAAAGGCATTACATGGGTGGTGCATGGGCATTCCCGTACATCCACCCATGTATTTTATGTACAAATTATGTACACAGTCTTCTTAGGGCAGGCACAATGGCTTTCCACAGGTCAGCTTTTGAGTCCCGAATGTAGGGGCGTGGAGTGGTGTAAATTGGAGTGTTGTAGAGTAGAATGGTGTGGATTGGTGCAGAGATTACCATTACATTTGCACAGTTTTACTGTACTGCCTTTCATTGCTGTGCATCAGATAGGCATTACATGGGTGGTGCATGGGCATTCCCGTACATCCACCCATGTATTTTGTGTACAAATTATGTACACAGTCTTCTTAGGGCAGGCACAATGGCTTTCCACGGGTCAGCTTTTGAGTCCCACTTCCCTGTCAAAGGATGGTGGTTACTTCCCATTTATGTTAGGCGACACTCCAGCTAGTCCCCGCTAGTGAGTTCAAATCTTAGAAGTTCCATGATGGCTTTGAGAAAGTTGAAGTGCCTCCACACTGTATAAGGTCAGCCAGTGCAATTTGCCCCTTAGGCCTGGTAATGAAGTATCCAGCGGTGAGAGAAGTCTCAATCGTATGGTAGAGAAAGCAGGGGTCCACGTGCTCCTCCACCTACAAAGTAACCCTCCCTGAATCTGGCAGCAGGTCAAAGGTCTCCTGCATTGTTGAGTAGTTGAATTGTGGCTCTTCCTCCATGGGTAATGGCTTGCTTCTCCTTGACAACTGCACACTGCTCCAGGGTGACAGCCTTCTTTCTAGCATACAGGGTTCGTAATGGAGCACACAGGGAAATGGCTCCCTCAGGTTACAGCATTGCACAGGGTGACAGCCATATTCTTGATGGAGTTATGCACAGGCCAACAGCCCTCAATCATCACTGCAGCCCCCACCTGGCATACAGAGGTCATATGCAGCAGACAGGTTTTCTGTATTCACATTCACATGCAATGCAGCCTCTAAATGGACATAACTTTATTTCTCATATTTCACATCATAGGTTAATGTTTTGTCTTTAATTCTTGGTGGATGAAGTTAGAGTGTGGCTGGCAGGCTGAAACCTATTGAAACTCAAGTTTCGAAGTTTAAAAGTGTGCTAAATATGGCTTTGTTAAATGGGACAATTTGGTTGCTTGCCGGTGGTATGGGTGGTCTTGTTTTCTTGCCCTTCTCACACCTACCTACTTCAGTTTGCAATATAATGTATCATAATACAATTACACAAGTTAGCTTTGTTGTTATGATGCTCTTCGGTCTGGGACACTGATGTAATTCGGAGCTATACTATGTATGAAATCAAAGATCATGTGTGCTTAATTAGGGCTGGCTCCTTCAGGATGAGGTTACTGTGAATAGGCAAGTATACAGGTCAATGTTACTGTAAGCAAGTAGGTCAAGCAGGCCATCTACAGTGGACCAGGTTGGCAGTGTAACATGTCTAGGATATGCAAAATTCTTATTAGCAAGCATTGTGTAGTGTAGATTCTGAATACTGGTCATAGTTTGTGGTGTCTCTCACTGTTCCTACGTCCCCCCATTTGGGTAGTTTTTCTATGCAAATTAGCAATATGTCCTTCTGAAGGCCAATATTTTCTTAAAAGTGCTAGTTGTGAATGGAATTGCACATTACTTTTTATTGTGATTTACCCTTACCACCATATTGTTGATGGTGGGGGATTACACTTTTTTTATGTGGAGCTAATACCTCTGTTTAAAATGTATTGTCCATTCTTTGCGTGGATAATCTGGTGGTATTAATTGCAGGGTGCGCTATCAGGTTGTGCTGGTGAATGTGAGGGTCACTTAGATATAGTTATGCCAACAATATGAACATGTTAGATGTCTGCTGCTAAGTCTGGAGGTGGCATTTTGGGAGGAAGGGTGTAATTTGTAAAAATGCAGAGTCCCAAACTTTTTCTTAGGGTCCTATTGATGAATGCCAATGTTGTTACTGCCTTTTTATTTTGCTACTCTACACTTGCTTAAGACATATAAAACTAAAAAATACATGTCCTGCCTTTTGCTTCATACAGAACCCTGCCATATGAGCTACCTATGGCCTACCTTAGGGCTGACTTATATGTAACAAAAGGGGGGGTTTAAGGCTTGGCAAAGATTTTTAAATGCCAAGTCAACATTGCAGTGGGACACTGCCTTCAGGCTGCAATTACAGGCCTGGGACACGTTTTAACATGCTATTTAAGTGGGTGGCTCAATAAGTGCTGCCGGTCCACTAGTAGCATTTAATTTACAGGCCCAGGCTATATATGGTATACCACTCTACAAGGGACTTACGTGTAAATTAAATATGCCAATCAGGTTTATGCCAATCAAATCATGTTTTAGGGAGAGAGCACAGACACTTTAGCATTGATTTGCAGTGGTAAATTGCACAGAGTCCTAATGCCAGCAAGCCAAAAATCCAGCAAAAAGTAGTAGGAGGAAGGCAAAAAAATTGGTGGTGACCCTGTAGAGAGGGCCATTTCCACAAGTGCCAAAATGTACACATGATAGACCTACTAAACATATGTGTGAGGACTTAAGATCTGATATCACTTCTTGTGATCTCACTTCCTGTAAAGCCATGGGTTGTGATGCCACTTCCTGTGATTCCACATGTGATGTCATGCACCGTAATGTCACACGCATACTGCCTATCTTGGTTAGTCCCTCCACGTATTTTTTTAGGACTTGTGGCCTGCTACTGCTGAAGTAAGGGGCTTGCCATTAATTTCTCTATAGATGACAGTGCCCCTTTTTTAAGCCAACCAACATTTAGGTATTGTGGTAAAGGGGGTGGGTATAAAAACACTCAGGCCCATATTAATACTTTTTTAGCGCCGTATTTGTGTCAACAAATGACGCAAATACGGCGCTAAAAAAGTATAAATATGGGCCTTAGTTTGCAAAGTTTATATCTTTTTGTGGAAAAGAATGTGTACTTGAAGAGAAGCATAATCAACCTTGTGGAGTTACCCAGTTTACTCAACATGTAAGCATTCATTAGGTATTTCAGTTTTTTAAATGGAAGGCAGGGCTACAGCTGCTACCATGCATGTGAGAATATGATTGAAATTAAGGAGTCCAGTCCCATATGGAAATTAAAGAGTAGCCCATCATTTCTGTCGGTAGGGAGGACAGCAAAGATGTCAGAGGAATAGCATGTCAGAGGAGTGGAGAAATGGTTGTTGGTGGAAGTAAAATTCACTTTTTGGCGAGTTGAGGATTAATGTCCTCCATCTGCCTTTCTGCTCTATGTAGTTGGAGACAGGCATATGTAGAGGAGGTGGAAGTACATGACTGTTTGAGTGTCATCAATATATAAGTGATAGGAAACGCCAAAGGATGAGATATATATGCTGCTAAAGAGGTATGAGATGAGAATAAGAGACAATTAGGTATGAACCCTTGTGAGTCCGAGACAAGTGGGTTTATAAATGGGCACCTTCCCTTAAATAATGTTTGACTACAGGGAGATGCCTAGTCCTTCCACACCATCAGCTTTATCTCACTTATATTTGGGAAGTATCTGAATGTTATTAGTTACAACTGCAAGAATGCTGTATGATTTGCATGTTGAGTGTTACACTCCCCCTTGCACTGTATTCAACACAGAATTCAGGTCTGCAGGTTTAGTCTTAGGTATATCAAAGTGTCATCCCTTTTTAGGATTTTTAATAATATCTGAGGCATCGATTATATTGCTATATAATTTTATATCTTTACTTTTCTAGATCCCACTAACATTGTGATATCAACATAAGAGCTCCTAATGTTGACTGAGCACATTCAGGCAAGATTTCATCCTGAAAGATGACAGGACCCGATGAAGAAGCATGATACAAACTGAGTGTGGGTCCCTTTGCGCAAGAAGAATCTTTACTAACACAAACAGAAATGTATGATCCTGTTTCGATACACCCTTTTGTGCTTGGTATGTAATTAGGGAGGAAGTAGTGAAACTTAAAATCCTCTTGCTTCCTTTTGTTGTGTTTCTTAGATAGACATTTAGGCCATCAAACGTGTTCCTTGCAGTAGCAAGGGAGGCGAGTTTAGTGACTAGTATTAAAGGGATGATATCATCAAAGTGAGTGTATAGCAGAGCACAAGTGGAAGACAATAGGAGACAGGCAATTTTAGTGAGCTGAGGTGATAAATGTGCAAAGCGTGGGCTGCTATAGTGGTGTGAACGCATGACTGGGGCTCTCTTTCAGCTCGATGATACTCCCTTGTTAGTGCACCTTTTAAATATTAATTAAGATACAGTAAAATAACATATTAGAACATTAGGTTGATAGAAGAAAGGACGTGATTGTCAAGAACTAACAACCTTTTTCCTTAGACCGGTGTCTGCAAAAGTAATGTGAATTGACCCAATCCCTCTCCCTGCCAAAAAAGACACGAAAGGGGTTGGAAAGGTGACAGGAAAATATACTGTGACTGCTCATTCACGTATGTCTTCCTCGTGTCTAGAGAAGCGCACAAAACATATGCATCAGCAAGAGCTTTTTTCTGAAAGTCAGGGGCAGACACTTCAACAATACTCCAAGCACATCTTTTGACAATGACATTAAGGCCCTCATTACAACCTTGGCAGTAAAGTCTGCTGACCGCTGTGCCGACGGCTGCCAACATAGTGTCCGCGGCGGAAATCCGTTTCGGGTATTATGACCCACACTTCATAATCCTCCACAATACAGACACCCACACAAGTCCACCACACCAAAGGTCAGTGATAAATTGGCGGTACCAAAACCCACACCATCACGCCAGCAGGAATACGCCCACAGTATCACGACCCATGAATAAACGCGGCAGTCGTTCAACCGTGGTAAACCATTGGCGGTACACACCGCCATGCTCCAAATACACACACATTTACAAAACACAACCACATTGGACAATTCAATACACACACCTGACACACATACACACACCACACCCACACACCTAATCCAATATAAAACACACCACCACATTACCCACAACCCCTTACAAGAAAAGTTTTGAAGGAAGCAGAGAGAGAGAAAAGCAAAGAAAACACCAGCACCCAGAGGCACAGAACACCATCACTCATACACCATCCACGCACAAAACAGCACACACCCCAAAACATCACCCCACACATCACATCAGCCATCACCTCACACATCACTCACACCACATCAAAGACACCCCACGTTTTCTGAGAAGGAGCTTAGGGTCATGGTGGAGGAAATCATCCGGGTAGAGCCACAGCTGTTTGGATCACAGGTGCAGCAGACATCCATTGCTAGGAAGATGGAGCAATGGCGGAGAATTGTCGACAGGGTCAACGCTGTGGGACAGCATCCAAGAACACAGGATGACATCAGGAAGAGGTGGAACGACCTACGGGGAAGGTACGTACCGTGGTATCCAGACACCAGGTAGCCGTACAGAGGACTGGCGGTGGACCCTCGCTTTCTCCCCCACAACTAACAACATGGGAGGAGCAAGTCTTGGCAATCATGCATCCTGAGGGCCTTGCAGGAGTAGCAGGAGGACTAGACTCTGGTAAGTCATATCTTCACTATTATACCCCCCGCCACCCTACCTGCATGCCATCACAAACCCCAACCCCTACCAATACACCCATCACTGCACCACCTCACATATACCCCACTATCACAATCCACACATGCCAATACCAAGCCCTGCATGTTACACCAATACATGGAAACCCATCACAGACCTGCATGGACACCCATCACCAAAGCATGTCCGAGGGAGAGACTCACCCAGGGCACACAATCACCAATCACACAAGGGCCAAGGCGATATTGCAAGCACAGTGTGGGAGGGAAACACACCCATTGCACAAGATGGTACACACAGATATAATAATGCATTTACACCCCAACATGACCCCTACACAATGACACCGGACAGGAGGTGCCAGCCATGTCCAGTCCCCCCACAGAAGAGGCCCAAAGTGACGACAGCAGCTCTGCACGCCTGGACCAAGATGACCAGCCCGGCCCATCAGGGACCTCTGGACAGTCGGTTCCCCTGCCACAGTCCCAAACCACCACAGAGCCTCCCCCTTCAGGAAACACCACCACAGCATCCACCCAGCGGGCCCATGCCACTGTCCCTAGGACACGTCAATCAGCAGGGTGTCCACCACTACAGGGACCCCAGGCAACCCCACAAACCCAGGATGATCAGGGACCTGAGGTCAGTGGCAGTGGGCACACAGTTCTGGGAACAGAGACACAGGATAACAGGGAAGCTGACAGGGGGAGGACAGACCCAGGAAACCCACTCTTCACGAGGCACTCTCAAACATAATGGGAACATACCACCATTCCCAGGAGACCATGGGCACAGTACTGGACAAGTTTCAGGAGACCCAGTGGGTGCAGGACGGACAATACCTGGGGATCAGGGAGGACTTGAAGTCCATTAACACCACCCTGGTCACCATTGCAGGGGTGCTGGCTGACATGGCCAACACCATGAGGGAGACAGTGGCATACCAACGGGCCTTTGATACCAGCCCAAACGATGAACAGCCTTCCATGTCCACCGGCGCCAGTGGACAGGAGGTCCCGCCACAGGACCAACAGGCCACCAGCACCCCACCCCCTGCAGGATAACTGTGCTGGCATTGTACAGCATCGCCGTAGGCAGTCAAAGACCGCACGCAATTCAGCATTGGTTATCATTGGGCCCTATGAGTTCCAGGAGCCAATAACGATGTACGCCGGCGGTGACAGTATGCACTGCTGCAAACGTGACTGCCATTTTCTATCTGTTCACTCACTTGATACCTGACCTTCAACAGGAGAGGACCTACACTGCAATTGCTGCCGTGACCTGTGTCTGGAAGCGACAATGGCTCAAGTGTCTGGGGAAAGGGCCCCTGCCTTCACTTCAGAGGAGTTAGAGAGACTAGTGGATGGGGACCTCCCCCAATACACGCTACTCTACAGTCCTCCAGACAAACAGGGGAGTACACTGTGAGCATGATGTGTGGGCCATGAATGTATGGAGTGGTGTGGATGGAAGATACATGTGGGGGTGGGGGCTGAGGCCTGCATGTGAGGATGGTGAGTGTATGTGTGTCAGGGCATGGATGGGAACTGGTGGGCAATTGGTATGATGGTCCGGACAGGGGAGTAATTTCCTTTCATCCTATACCTTTCCTCTAGGTCAGCACCCACCAGAAGAAGGGTATTAGGCGTGCCATCGCCAAGGAAGTGCGGACCCTGGGGGTCTATCATAGACAGAGCACCCACTGCCGCAAGAGATGGGAGGACCTGCGCTACTGGAGATGGGAGGACCAGCTGGGGATGGCCTCCCAACGTGGAAGGGGTGCCCGTCGCACCATGACCCCCCTGATGTTCCAGATCCTGATGGTGGCATATCCGGAGTTGGATGGGTGCTTGAGGGCATCACAGCAGCCACAAGGGGCTGAGTACAGTCTCATTCAGCTGACTCTGTGCGCTTTATGAGGTGTCTGGGTGGGGGATGTGGGATGTGGGTCCCTTGTTAGGCAGGCTCTGTGGTACTCCAACCCCAACAGTGGTAGTGGGCATCTACAACTAGGCAGGCTCCTGTGGGTTCCAGGTGTGCAGCAAATGGTGTTAGGCATAGTCCCCCATGGGCAGGTGATTTTCATACTAACTGCTAGTGATGGCCTAGTGCATAGGGCTGCTTCCTGTGTGTTGTGTCCACCAACGGTAGTGGTGTTGCTGGCATTGACCATGTGTCTCCTCTGTCTTTCCCCCCCTTCTTGTTTTGTCACCCTCTCCTTGTGGGCATTAGCATCATCTGGCGGAGGAGCTGAGGCACCGGAGACGGAGGGAGCTGCATCCCACATGGCCCAGGAGGGTGAATCCACCGACGGTGAGGGCACCAGTGGGACAGAGGGCGAGGAGAGCTCCATGACGGGGACACCAGCGACAGCGGCGACTCCTCTGATGGGAGCTCCCTTGTAGTGGCGGGCACCTCTGTGCCCACTGCAACAACAGGCACAGCCGCCACCCCCTCTACCAGCACTGCCCTCCCAGCAGCCCCTCAGCATGTTACCCGAGCCCACTCACCCAGGAGGGTGGGCATCTCCTTCGCCCCAGGCACCTCAACCCCTGACCCAGTCAGTCCTGCTGCCCTCAGTGAGGAGGCTATTGACCTCCTGAGATCCCTCACTGTTGGGCAGTCAACCATTTTGAATGCCATCCAGGGTGTCGAGAGGCATTTGCAGCAAACAAATGCATACCTGGAGGGCATTCATTCTGGCGTGGCGGCCCTACAGAGAGCATTTCAGGCTCTGGCCTCAGCACTGATGGCAGCCATTGTCCCTGTGTCCAGCCTCCCCCCTCCAACTTCCACTACCCAGACCCAATCCCCTCTACCTCAGCTTATCCCAAGCACATCATCAGACCAGCATGCACACACATCAACACACAAAAGTGGCTCAGGCAAACATAAGCACCACACATCCCACAGGCACTCACACAAGCACCATACCCATGCAGACACACCAACATCCACTGCCTCCACTGTGTCCCCCTCCTCCTCGTTGTCCACCTCCCTCCCAGTCTAGTCTCCACTAACACCTGCATGCACTACAGTTCAGCCACTACCTCCATCACCAGCATGCCCATCACTACACATCGCTCATGTGCAATCACCACACCCGCTACCATTCACACGTCCCCCGTGTCCTCTCCCAGTGTGTCTGTGAGCCCTCTTCCCAAAGTACACAAATGCCGGCACACACCCACTCAACATCCATCCACCTCACAATAGCCTCCAACCCATGCACCTTCACCCAAACTCAGCAGACGTACACCTCCTACAACCACTACCTCTTCCACCACTCCCAAACCCCCTCCATCTTCCTGTCCCAGTGTGTCTAAAAAACCTTTCCTAGCTAACATTAACTTCTTCCCTACACCTCCCCCCCATCCTTATCCTAGGGCCAGGATGTCTAGATCCCAGCCCAGCACCTCAGCCACCAAATCTGCATCCGCTGTGGTCCCTGCTAATCCAGTACGGTCAAAGGGGGCACCCGTCAGAGCTGCCAGTGTGCCACCGATGAAAAAGAAGGACCACCCTATTCCACCACCTGCAAAGCTCAAAAATGGACCGGCTTCAAGCAGAGGACAGTCACACCACTCACCCAGCAAGGCCTCGCACAAACACAGAGTGGACAGTGCCAAGGTCCCTGCAGCGGCTGTCAAGATGGGGAAGGGCCACAAGCCAAAGGGCACATTACTTCTGGGCACGATGTCACCTGGGGAGGGGCTGGTGACCACCAAATCATCAGGGATGGCAGCCACATGCACCCCAGTCACCACCGCCACCTGCACCGCCGCTGCCTCAACCTCAGTCTGCAGCATCCTCCCCAAGGATCAGCCATCTGAGGCTGCCAGAGATGGTATGGGGTCTCCATCCACCCCAACAGTCACTTGCACCATGGCCTGCACTGGCAGCATCTCCACCGCAGCCACCACCGCCTGCACCACCATCAGCACCGCCACGTGCACAGCTGATGCCACTCTGTCGGACGTCAGGCCCATCCCTAGTGTGCAGCCATCAGAGTCTGCAGGTGACGTCCTGGACCCTGGACACGTCACTTGAGACACCACCTCCAGCACTGACACGAACCAGCAATTGGCAGCCTAAGTCACCGCAGGATGGAGTGTGGGTCTGCCTTCATGGAGTATCATGCTACCTGTTCCGGGTACATCGCGTGGCTGTGACACACCAGGAGCAGCATCTCTGGGCACAAAACCCCCTCCAGAACCAGTGGAGAAAAGCATCCACTAACCCAGTCTTTGGCAGGATGAAGCACTCTGAGCACAAAGCCCCGTCCAGAACCAGTGGAGAAAAGGATCCACTAACCCAGTCCTTGGCAGGATGAAGCACTCTGGGCACAAAGCCCCCTCCAGAACCAGTGGAGAAAAGCATCCACTAACCCATTCCTTGGCAGGATGAAGCACTCTGGGCACAAAGCCCCCTCCCAGAACCAGTGGAGAAAAGCATCCACTAGCCCAGTCCTTGGCAGGATGAAGCACTCTGGGCACAAAGCTCCCTCCAGAACCAGTGGACGACGCCACCCACTTGGAAGACTGTGGCTTTGCACTTCCCAGGACCAAGCAGTGGGCAAACCACCCACTTGAGAGACTTGAGAGACTGTGACTTTGCACTTCCCAGGAGCAAGCAGTGGGCAAACCACCCACTTGAGAGACTTGAGAGACTGTGGCTTTGCACTCCCCAGGAGCAAGCAGTGTGCAAACCACCCACTTGAGAGACCGTGGCTTTGCACTCCCCAGGACCAAGCAGTGGGCAGTGAACCCACTTGAGAGACTGTAGCTTTGCACTCCCCAGGACCAGGCAGTGGGCAAGGAGCCCCCTCGAGGGGCAGTGGAGTCATACCATCATCCGGCTGAGGTGCCGCCCCTCCCCTTCCCCATGAGGTGCCTGTTTTTTTTTCCGACCTTATGCCCCTGTAGTGTTCTCTCCGTTTTGAGGCAGGTGTCATGTGTGGGCTACGCCCATGCTTTTTGGGACCACTGGTCCACGGACATTTAATGGGACAGTATACGGACTTGTGTACTTGCTGTAAATATTTGTGTATACTGATTATTTACTGTTCTCTTGGGCTATCTGATTGTTCTAATATTACACTAGTTAAACTCATTTTGTTTGGTCCTTGTGTTCTTTCAGGGGGTAACGGGGTGTATCTGTGAAGTTATTGGATGTGTGTGTTTTGTTGTGGGTGGGGGGTGGGCTGTTGCGTTTTGCGTCTGTGTGTCACTCTCTTTTCCCTCCTCCACTCCCCTGTGTGCTAGGTGCAGTACTCACTGTGGTCATCGCAACCGCCGTTCGTACTCCTGGTAGATGAGAAGATACACCAACATTGGTAACACCTGTAGTTCGGGCTCCATGGCGTCCTGGTTCCTCGTTGAGTGTCGAGCGGTGAGTGGTTTCCCTTCCGAAGACTGTTTCCGCCGTGCTTTTGATGGCGTTGGTACTGCCCCGGAAAAGCTGGCGGATTGGTGCCTTGTAATAGTCTGGGCGGTACATTGTTTTCCGCCTATCTGTTGGAGATTACCGCCGCAGTGTTTGTTTCTACCGCTGTGGCAGTCGGAGTGTTAAAGTGGCTGTCTGTGTTGGCGGTTTCCGCCATGGTCGCACTTCCATTAGCAGTATTGCCACCGCTTTATCACCGACCGCCAGGGTTGTAATGAGGGCCTAAATGTTCACTGGTTAAGGCAGTACAGGTTAGTGCCTGATTTCTCATTGTTCTATTGCTTGATTAGATTAAAGACTGCAAATAAATAACTCAGTTCAAACTTTGCCAGTCTTTATTCTGTATTAAAGTTGTTCCTTTACAACTCACAGGTTAAGTCCTTCTCGTTGACTGACAAGGGGAAGTTCAAACGTTTGTCATGCTTTTTGTCGTTGGTGTATTTATTAGTAATTGGTAGAAATCGGGTTTCTGGTTGGCAGGAGTATACACCCTGCCCTAGCAGGAAGCACAGTCCTAGTCAGGGTATGTCACAAACACACCCTAAATCAATCTGTGCTTACCGTCTGGTAGCTTGGCACAGAGCAGTCAGACTTAACTTCAGAGGCAATGTGTAAAGTATATGTGCAACACTTCAGACAGTGAAACAGTGAAAACACCACACAAAACAATCACACATGGTTAGACAATAGAGCTTAATTTAATTAACAGAACAAGACCAAAATGACAAAAATCCAATAAGGAGAACTGGAGTTGTGAATTTTTTAGGAATAAACTGAAATGCAGTTCTTAAAAGCATAGAGCACCAATCAGGGCTATCTGGTCTCGGTAGACCGGTTCAAATCTGAAAATTCAGGCCAACCCGATTGAGCGTGGGTCGGATACAGGAAACCAGCCTTGGCTCACTAAAATAGTACATTGTTTGAGTCGAGGAAGATGTGAGGAGCAGAGGAGGCGATGCGTCATCGTCGATCCTAGGGATAAAGGCGATCTCAGCTCGGCACTGTGCAAAGTCAGAGATGCCTCTGGAATGGAGGTGATGCACAGCACACTTGTGGATACCTTTCACCTAATACTTGCAGCAGCTGCAACACGTCTGCATCGATGGAGATGCACTGGTTCCAAGTGGCGCAACTGAATGGTTGCACGGTTTCTTGTTGAAGCAACACTTTATACACTTCCAAGTGCCCATGACTGGATTGGCACCAATTGGCAGGGCACAACTCACAGCTGTCAGGGTCCAGGAGTTGTAGTAGGAGAGTTGGACGTCTTTTGTGTCCCTGAGACTTCAGAAAACAGGAGACCAGTCACTTCATCACTTCAGAAGTAGCTTGTCTCGAAAACAGGTAAGCGAAAGACTAGGAACTGAAACACTGGCTTTCGTTCAATAAAGATGCAGAAACCCAAGCAATATGTTCGAGGTTGGGCACATTTTATACAGGAGATTTCAACATCTTGTTTGTTTTTATGCAATCATAGTGTCTCAGCAACTACTAAGACACCTGGGGCATGTGACCAGTCACCACATCTTAACTTTTTGTTATGTTCTCTCGAGTGAAAGCATGAGAGGCATCTGAGTCGAGCCTGTCGAAACAGCAGCGCATTAGGAGTAATGTATGGTGCAAAACCAAAGGACTCCTACCTCTAAACCTTATCATCACTATTTGTAATTTTGTCTAAGGCATGCAACTGTGCAATGGTGTAATCTTTCTCTGCTATCTGAGCATAAGGTTTGCTTTTAGCAATATCAGTACAAACCCAGTGGGAAATAAAAGAAGGCAGAAGTTAAAGTGAGATTCGTTCTATGTTTTTTTTACAAAATGAAAGGAGGCTTTGTCAAATGAAAAATCCAGCTTGTTAGAATTGTCTGTAAAGTTTTTTAGGATTTACACAATTTCATTAGAAAACAGTGCTATAAAATGTACTATTTGCATAGATGTTCAGATTGTAGGTGATTTGCTAAGAAATCAAGCTTAAAGTAAATGAAGAGCATTGACACAGCCATTTTGGGTCTACAAATGGATTTGCTTAAAAGTATTTTCTAAAGGAAAAAGTATGAAAATGAGAGATTTTCATGCGTTTTGAAATACCAGTGTCCGAGAATGCTCAAGAAGGCATTTTTATAGCAGAAAGAAGAAGGCTAATGTGCTCATTAGCTTGCATGGAACTGAGGGATGTTTTAAGAGGGATCAACGAAACAGTAACTATGTAGAAGCAATACCATGTCTATGTACAGTTGTTAAATTGACACATTTGCAACTAATCTTCCTAATAATTTATTGCAGGATAACCTCCAAATACTTGTTATGATATTGAGCCTAGGACCTCGAAAGCAATCCTTCGTTGCATTAGTTTAATAAAAATATACATCAATCGGGCCGCAAGTATTCTATTGACAAATGTTGATTCATTCCAAATGGCAATTTTAATTTCAATTTGTCATATTTTTGAAGCCAAGCAAAGCCACTTGTGTGGTTTTGAATTGCTTCCAAAAATATGGAGTAAGTCAATGTAGCGCGAACCACTGTGTTGCCTTGCTCTGCCTTGGGTAGGCATTCCATGGGCTTTGTGATGGGTGCTCCCATGCAATGCCCATGGATTTTTATGCATTCCCATAATTACAAGGACTTGTAAACCTGGGAATTGGCCTAAAACGTATTTCTCTTTGTTACGCCTTTCTTGGGTAGGCATATCGTTATTTCTCCTTCTTCTTTCCTCTTTCTGAATGTGCTACTTGCTGCAGCACACATAGAAAGAAGAAAAAGACTCTCTTCCAAGGTACAAGGGTGCCTGCATGAACGCTCGGCTGTCAAATGGGCACCAGCTCAGGGGGAAAGGACAGGTATGCGCTGTATTGGATAATTATGGTGCATTCCTGCCCTTTGCCTGAACGCAGCACAGCGCAGCAAGGTGACTTGCTGCACTGCTCTGCGCTACAAAGCCTATAAGTAAGGGACTTTTTTTGTAAAATCTCTGCAACAAAAAATAGGCAACAAGGAGAAACATGACAGTAAATCTGTTATGCTTGATTGGGTGCAAAGTCTGAATTTTAAAATAAAAATAAAAATAATAATGGTAAAATAACTTTGGTGGTTAACGTATTTGCTGGAAAGATCAGTGTTTTGTACAGTGTCCATCTTGACTCAACGTAACATTACAGGTTAATGTGTCTCCTGCAAAGCACATTGTGTAACAGACAGATGACAGATTTTTATTTTATGTAGATAGGTCAGTTACTGCTTTTAACACAGATACGTTTCCTTACTTGCAGTTCATAAATTGTAATCCTTCTAATACTTGCGTTTCACAAACTGTAATCCTTTTACTATAGTGCAGTGAGCTGTGAAGGATGAAACGTGATTCCTACACCTTGTAACCCTCACTGCCTTATCTAACATATCCTGAACATTGATGTACAAACTTGTATGTTTTATTGTCAATGTAACATGTATGTGTGATGAAGAGCGCTCTGACACCCCTGCCTTTTCATGATTAGGGCTATAAGCAAAAATAAAAAGGACAATATTTAAATTAGTATTTTGTGTACATAGTGGGACAATGCAACACATCTGACATTCTTACAGTACATGCACTTCTCTTATATACAGGGACTGAACAAAGTCAAAAGGGTGCCTCCTCTAAGTACGTGTAAATTGCTGACAAGCTGTGTGCCTTTATTTCCCCTCCATTGCATTTGCATCTAGGTGTGAGGCTCCAGATAGCTTCCAGTCAAGTACACTCCAACAAAAGGAGGCCTGATGGCCCTTTAAATTTGGCCTTTGTTATGAGCCCAGCTGGAGTTTTGAATTGGAAAGAAACCCTCACCGCCTGCAGGTTGCTGTGTGGATCGAAAGCACACAACTTGCAGGCGCTGCTGAATGTGTCCGTGTTAGAAATGAGGTCTTTGGTTGGCAGTCAGGTTACTCCCTGTCCAAGCAAGGACCCACACTCTAGTCAGGGTAAAGGAGAATCATCCTCGGTTAACACCTGCTCACCCCGTTGGTAGCTTGGCATGAGCAGGCAGGCTTAACTTCAGAACCAAGGTGTAAAGTATTTGTACCAACCCATACAGTAACTCAGTGAAAACACTACAAAATGACACAACACAGGTTTAGAAAAATAAATAATATTTATCTAAACAAAACAAGACCAAAACGATACAAATCCAGCATACACAAGTCAAGTTATCAATTTAAAAAAGAATAAGGGGGTAATTCTGACCCTGGCGGTAGACTACCGCCAGGGCCAACGACCGCGGATGCACCGCCAACAGGCTGGCGGTGCATCCATGGGCATTCTGACTGCGGTGGTACTGGTTTCCCGCTGCCCTGGGGAATCCTCCATGGCGGCGCTGCAGGCAGCGCCGCCATGGGGATTCCGACCCCCTTACCGCCAGCCTGGCTCTGGCGGTTTTAACCGCCAGAACCTGGCTGGCGGTAACGGGTGATGCGGGGTCCCTGGGGGCCCCTAACAGGGCCCCACCAAGATCTTCAGTGTCTGCCAAGCAGACACTGAAAATCGCGACGGGTGCAACTGCACCCGTCGCACCCCTTCCAATCCTCATGGAAGGGGGTTTCCCGCTGGGCTGGTGGGCGGCCTTCTGGCGGTCGCCCGCCAGCCCAGAGGGAAACTCAGAATAACCGCAGCGGTCTTTTGACCGCGCAGCGGTATTCTGGCGGTTCCCGCTTGGCGGGCGGCTCCTGCCGCCCGCCAAGCTCAGAATGACCCCCTAAGAGTCTTAATCCTTGAGAATACTATTATTGTTCAAAAGTACCTGGGTAACATCAAAATAAACCCGCACGGGCTAGCATGCATCGGAAAAGGCCAGAGATGCATCGATTTCTCACAAGCAAGCAAGAACGTGCGTCGTTCCTCCTTCGGAGCATCATTTCTTCTCTCCCTCAAGAGACCGATGCGTCGATCCATACGGGCACCTCGGGTCCAGGCAGGCTCTACATTGATTTTCCATGTCCAGCGATGTTGCGTTGAAATCCGGTTGCACAGTGTCAAGAAACCACGTTACGTGGGGGCTTGCGCTGTAAATAGCAACAACTGCAGGTGTTGTGCATCATTTCTCCAGCCGCGTTGCATCGATCTCCCAGCCGCGATGCAGGTGGAGTGGCGACTTTAGCTGCAAGGCCAGCAGGGAGTCGTTTATCAGCCGCGAGGCGGGTGGGGCGTCAAAAGTATCCCCGCACGGCCCTCTTTGTGTGGATTTCTGTCCTTTTCCAACAGCTTTGCCTTTCCAGGGTCCAGAGACAGGTTAGGGCACCACCTGACAGGCAGGACTCTCAGCAGAAAGCCCAGGTGCTGGCAGAGAGACTTCTTTGATGTCCCTGAGACTTCAACAACAGAAGGCGAGCTCAGTTCAAGCCCTTGGAGATTCTTCAGCAGTGGGAAGTCACACAAAAGTCAGTCTTTGTTCTCTCTCAGGCAGAAGCAGCTACTGCAGGCCAACACAGCAAAGCAGTCACAGGCAAAGGGGCAGTACTCCTCCTCCTCTAGCTTCCAGCTCTTCTCCTTGGCAGAGGTTCCTCTTGGTTCCAGAAGCCATCTGATTTTCAGGGGTTTTGGGGGCTGCTATTCTTCTACCCCTTACTGCCTTTGAAGTAGGCCTACTTCAAAGAGAAGTCGTTGTTGTTTTCAAGATCATGCCTTGCCCAGGCCTGGCCCCAGATACACTAGGGGGTTGGAGACTGCATTGTGTGAGGGCAGGCACAGCCCTTTCAGGTGTAAGTGACCACTCTTCCCCACCCTCCTAGCACAGATGGCCCATCAGGATATGCAGGCCACACCCCAGCTCCCTTTGTGTCACTGTCTAGAGGAGAGGTGCAAACAGCCCAACTGTCAAATTGACCCAGACAGGGAATCCACAAAGCAGAGTCACAGAATGGTTTAAGCAAGAAAATGCCTACTTTCTGAAAGTGGCATTTTCAAACACACAATCTAAAAACCAACTTCATTAAAAGATGTATTTTTAAATAGTGAGTTGAGAGACCCCAAACTCCATAAGTCTATCTGCTCTCAAAAGGAATCTTCACTTTAAGGATGTTTAAAAGCAGCCCCCATGTTAACCTATTAGAGGGATAGGCCTTGCAACTGTGAAAAACAAATTTGGCAGTATTTCACTGTCAGGACGTGTAAAACACATAAGTACGTGTCCCACCTTTAACGTACTGACAAAAGAGGGAGAAGGAGGTTTTTATAGGGCTGGGTCTATCCTCCTTAGAGCCTGCTAAATTTTACAAAAAGGTCCAGCCCAAAGGAACTTCCACAGGGTGGAAAAAAGGTTTTCTTGTGTATAAAAACCCTCACCCACCAGGGTTACCCCTTGGTGGCATGCTTCATCATTGGGTTTCCTCCCATTCTGCTACAGAACAAGGCAAGCTGCGACCGACAGAATACATGGGAGCACCGATATAGTTTCATCAATGTGAATACTAAGAGAGCTAGGAGTGGTGGGGTCTTAGGTGGGTTAAAAATACCTGCGTCTGGATGGTATTACTAATTTAATATGTCCCGCAGGGTGGTATGGTTAAAAACGTGGTGTTGGGGGTATATTATGTACCTTACCTCCTAAACGGTCTGCATGTTTCAGAGTCTACCCCTAGACTCCTCTTCAGGACTAAGGTGGACTCCCTAGTGTCACTCCTTGAATAGCTACCATTAGTGAAAGCACTAAAACTAAAGGCTCTGTGGTATGGTGTGGTACATACAACTAAAGTTAAGTAATAACCAATGGTAACAATGTCCTTCTAGAAAACCTGTGGAAAATGAAAGGATAAAGGTTGCTTCTTGTATCATTTAAGGGTGTGGCGCTATTACCACCATCACCCTGCTCGTGGAACAATGGCACTTGTAAATCATACTTAATAGACAAATACAAGACGTACTACATTTTGGAAAACATAACAACACAGTTCAACACGTGAGGCACCTCTAAGAAACACACATGGTGCATGCGTGACTTACTCTTAATGTCTATGCTTTTTGCCTCACAGGTCCTCCGGGAGGAGGGTGTGCTTGTAGTCACACACTGAGAAAATATATATGCAGCATATTTCGACTCACCGAGCATGCTGCCACTGCTGCGCGTGGTCAGAAGCGTTCCGTGCACTTACGTCATCAAAGCGACTGCTCCCGCTTTCAGCCTAATCACCTCCCCGGGGTCCAAAAACACTGCGGTCCCTGTAGGCATCCGGTATTTATGTGCTATGCCGCTCACGCATCCCAGCTCGTGGGCACGTCAGGAACTAGACTACTGACCTTCCAAAATGGCGGTCATCGGTGTGCCAAAGGGGGGCTGTGAGGGCCCCTTTTCATGGGTGTCTGAAATGCCTGATATTACACGGGTACTGGAAAAAGGGGAAAGACAGGAGAATAAAAGAGGGAAAAGGGAATGGAAGAGAAGAAGAAAACACGACAAATGGCTCTATTGTATCAGGGCAGGAGTAACAATAGCCCTCCCTATTGAGGACTTATAAAAAGTGACAGGTGTAGGGGAGTGAGAGTGATACAACTCCCTGTAATGGACTTGTGGAAGGTGTTTTACATAATTAACCCTTTCAAAGGGAGTGGTGACTTGCTGAATGTATTGGTGTCACGCTAGTCAGGGTAAACCTGATGGTATTGTTGCCTTAACTGGCCCCAGGGGATATTCTCATTAAGACCTTGTTGGTGGGTGCATAATTTAAAAACCCAACGTTGTTCTCTTTCGAATAGGAAGGATTCACTCTTGACCTCCTTGTGGTGCTCAAGAATCAGCCGTCAGTAGTCCTCCACTGTGTGTGCACTGTTGATGTAATAAGAGGACATATTTGTGGTGGCGCGGCCACATCTCAAATTATTACAATGTTCACAGATGCGAGTTTTCACTTTGCGGGTGGTCATTCCTATCTAATGTAAATTACATGGGCATGTAATCATATAGACTACTTGCTGGGTGTTGCAGTTGGTGAAACCCCTTGATTTTCCATGTAGTATTGTCATTAAAAATGACCCTTGGGTTGCGTTTGTCAAATGGCACACGCCGCAATTCCCACATGGGTAGTGCCCTATGGGTGGTGGTAGGAGGTTGGTTGTGTCCAATCTTCTCTTGGACAGGCGTGGACAGGTATGTACTAGCATGCCTTTTATACTTTTGCCACGTTTGTGGGAAAACATTGGTTTGGGAAAGTTCAAATGGCCGCTATTTAAAATGCGCCAATGTTTGTTTATAATTTTGTTCCCTCGGTTAGAGGCTACACTGAATGTTGTAATGCAGATCGGTCTTTCTTCTTTCACCTTTAACACACACTGCACCCTGCCCATGGGCCTACCTAGGGCCTAACTTAAGGGTGCCTTACATGTATAAAACGGGAAGGTTTAGGCCTGGCAAGTCCGTACACTTGCCAAGTCGTATTGGTAGTTTAAAACTGCACACACAGACACTGCAGTGGCAGGTCCGAGCCATGTTTACAAGGCTACTAATGTGGGTGGCACAACCAGTGCTGCAGGCCCACTAGTAGCATTTGATTTATAGGCCCTGGGCATCTCTAGTGCACTTTACTAGGGACTTACTAGTAACTCAAGTAGGCTAATCATGGATAAGCCAATGTACACATACACTATATATAGGGGACACTTACACTTTAGCACTGGTCAGCAGTGGTCAAGTGTCCAAAGCAAACAAAAACAGCAAATACAGATTCCAGCACCCAGAAGCAACCTGGGAAGTAGAGGCAAAAAGTTAGGGGAGACCAGGCCAATGATGCCAAGACTAACAGTCCGGGTGTCTGAAAATTACACCGGGACCAATTTTGCGTTTTACAGTGGGGCCAAACTTCTTGGCAGGGTGGACAGCGTCCACCCTGTGAAAATAGTGGATGGATGCCGTCCACCCGCATGTACCCCTGACTTGTGCTGAGCACTACCCTTTGCTGCAACACTGCATTCAGATCTTTGAGATCTGACAAACTTCAGATGCTAACAGCACACAATGCTCAAGGCGCACAGTCCAGCTTTCATCTATTTTAATGACCCACACCTACCTCATTGAAATGCCTTCCCCTTAAACTTAGGGCTACTCCACTCACTTTCAAGACTACCTTAAAACGCCTTATAAATCTGATATCCCATAAACATTGCCTATATTACACATCTTACTGACATTTGTGTTCACACAATGTGCAGTGTTTGTGTGTGTGTGGTTAAATTAACATTATAGTTAGGTGAATTTGTCAGTGTCAACATTAACGTTTTGATCTAAAACAAAATCACCAGTTATAGCTAGTGTTGTTAAATAGAACTTGTGACCCGTCATGCACTGCCTATGACCTCACACGGGATATCACTCATGACATGGTGAAATCTCAAATTACATCAATGAAGAAGTCACATCCACTGCACCCTCATTGACAGACAGTGGTCTACTCTCCCTGTCGTGGGTTTAGCACATAGAGTGGTGGTGACGGTGTATTGTCTTTTTGTGAAGCCATAGTTTTGACAACGCCTTTTTATCATGCCATCTCAAAGCAAAACCCTACTGTCCTACTCATGTAAATTGCTGCGTCTATGTACATTTGCAGTTGCTATCACTGATGCCCTATGTATAAGTGTGTTTAGACAGTATAGTAGATGCATGTTGTACGTGAGCCCCAGCAATGGAGCTTGCAGGATACATTTTGGATTCTCCAGGCCTAGCCTTGCACAAGACGGCAGTGGGTTGTTTTCTCAGACACTGGAAGTATATTGCTGACATACTGAAGGTGAAGGGATCAGACCTGCAAACAAAGTAAAAGAAGTGGAGACAGGACTTTTTAAAGATTGATTAGGCCTTTTGCAGGGCAAGGAGCTGCTGATTAGTCTTCCTTAATACTGGCATTTTGTAGATGCTAGGACAGAGGGCTGGAACTACAGACTCAGTTATTCATGGTGAAGGGAACCTTTTGGTGAGGTCTGGCCATTTGTGTTTCCCCTAATTACAATTTCAGTTGGCGAATGAGAGATAGGTGCTTTGTGTTTCTATTGTGAGTAATCCACTCCTCAAAAAGGCTGTGTCTGGAGAGCATCCCAGAAAATAAAAGAAAACCACCCTAAATCAGGTCTGCCATATATACACACATTTCCTGTCTGATATTTTTGTGTAGTAAGAAAAGAAACAAAGAATCACCCCAAATCAGGTGTAATGGGGAATACACATCTCCTGTCTGATTTTGGTGTAGAAATATAGGACCCCCACTACTCTGCTTGTGGTTCGAGCTCCAAGACCTCTATAGTCATGTAAGGGAGTGGTTTGTAGAATACTCACAGTGTTGTAGTGCATTCAGAGTTTGTGTCTGCCTGACAGCCATCTTCCGAGGGGTTAGGGGACGTCATTGGTGCCTATCTGTATCTCCACCTCAGTTCCTGCCAGGAACCATGAATATCAAGACTGCAATTGCTGAGGCACAGTCAGGACTGTGAACACATTTCCAAAACATGGCCTGGGCATGAATGCACCTGCTAGGTAAATTGGATTCTGTGTGGCCAGATTTGCTGCCAAGAAATCAGTCTGGGTATGGCTGTATCTGCCCAGAGAAACAGGACTGTACATGGTGAAATGGGTCTCTGAGTGGCTGCATCTTCAACTGCCGGACCTTGCAGGGCCCTGATTACCTATGTCATGATCAGGTAGAGGCTGCACCTGTGACCATTGCCAAGCCTCCCTACTCCAGATTACTGCATCATCCATCAGAGGTCCGTTAAGGACTGTGATGAACCAGAGCTTTAGACTCCAGGTCTGCTGAGTGCACACCACCCAGAGTGTGGACCTAGCAGCCATACATGATTGCACAGGCAGAGCTACCACTTCTCAGGAGAGAGAGGGGAGAAGATGCTAAGGAGAGAAAGCCAAGTGGGTGCCTAAGTTGAACAAGGGCAGGATCCACTGCATGTGGTAAGACTAGGACTGCACAGTAGAGACTGAGCACAAGAACTTTAGGAATGATAACAGCACCTGGCCCTTAATCACACTAGTATCTCTTACCCCAGACTGGGGTGGGTTAGCAGATACAGGTATAGTACTTACATTTAACACTCAAAAATACTAAATTGTATTTTGTCATGATAGGTGTAGTGTTTCATTCAAGTGCGCATTAAAGTATTGTCAGTCGTGTAAAGTAAAGCACAGGATGGACATTTATTTTATTGCACCAATATGTGATTTTTGAGCTATGTGCTCCTGCATGCTAAGAGCTCCTGCTGGCCATTGTTACACTGGGAGAGTACTGTGTGGAAGAGGGTTGAAGAGCCATAGTAGGATAGATCCTGGGACATCCGAGGCAAATTACCTGAACCCTCAAGGGAGAGGACCTGTAGCACCTGCCTGCACTGTGGCCCACCAAACAGAGTCTGACATCTACTTTCATATTATTTTATTTATCATGACTTGTCAGCATTCTTGTGGAAAAGTATCATGGCTGCTAACCAAACAAATTGAATCTAAATCCACTTATTGAATATTACATAATCACAGCTTAAAAAACGATTTTAGGAATGTTTCGGCCAATGCAATACTGTTGTGCATATCAATTAAAAAGTCAATGTACAAATGAAATTCACCTAATACCACTCAAAATATGATGAAGCCTAAACTAAAACCAAAAGATTTAGGGGGTCATTACAACATTGGCGGTAAAAGCCGCTTACCGCCGTGCAGAAGACCGGCAACACACCGCCGCAGCCATGGAATTCCGCCACGGTCATTATGACCCACAGCCCGGAATCTGCCAAAATCCAGACACCCACACAAGTCCGCCACACCAAAAGTCAGTGATAAACTGGCGATAACAAAACCTCCACCGTCACGCCAACAGGAATACGCCCACACTATCATGACCCACGAATTCACGTGGCGGTCTTTCAACCGCGGTATTCTATTGGCGGTACACACCGCTGCGCTCAAAATACACACACTTCTACAAAACACTGCCACATTGGACAATTCAAAATACACACACCTGATAGACATACACACACCACTCCCACACACCCAATACAATATAAAACACACACCCACATCACCCACAAACCCCTATGACCAAAATTCATGAACGAAGGCCAGACAGAGACACCACCATCCACAAACTAGCAGCCACAGGCACACACCCACATCACCCACAAATCCTTACGACCAGAATTGTGACTGAAGGCCAGAGAGAGACACCACCAGAAACAACACTAGCATTCACAGGCACTCAACACCATCACGCACACAACCTCCAAGCACCTCACACAGCACACCTCTAAATATCACCCCACACATCACAACACACACCACCCCACACATCACCCACACAAGCCCATGGCCCCGCAAAGACACCCCAGGTTCTCTGAGGAGGAGCTCAGGGTCATGGTGGAGGAAATCATCCGGGTAGAGCCACAGCTTGTCGGATCACAGGTGCAGCACACCACCATAGCTAGGAAGATGGAGCTATGGCAAAGAATCGTGGACAGGGTCAATGCAGTGGGACACCACCCAAGAGCTAGGGATGACATCAGGAAGAGGTGGAATGACCTACGGGGGAAGGTGCGTTCCGTGGTCTCAAGACACCACATCGCGGTTCAGAGGACTGGCAGCGGACCCCCACCTCCTCCCCTACAACTAACAACATGGGAGGAGCAGGTCTCGGCTATACTGCATCCTGAGGGCCTCGCAGGAGTAGCTGGAGGAGTGGACTCTGGTAAGTCACTTTTAACTACCTTCACCCCCTCACCTGCATACCATCACATACCCCTACCCTCACCCTCACCCCCATCACTCCATGAGATTACCTTTTGGCAATTTACAATTGAAGTGTAGTCACCTGGGGAGATAACATCTGTACAATGTCTGTAGTGCTGGGGCTGAATTGACTACAACTCCCAGGAGCCACTCTTCCTGTAACTACAAACACTACCACAGTGGTATCATGATGCTAGGCATCTGTAAAGATACATTGAAGTGGACTCACCTGTGGGGATGACATTTGTGCAGTGTGTGAAGCACAGAGAGTGACATGTCTGCAACTACCAGCAGGCCTTGAGTCTATTACTCCAAACAACTGCACAAGCTTCACAGGCCCAAATACAGTTGTCAGTAATCACTCCAATGCTCCACACTCACTTGGGAGGATTACATTTGTCAAGTGCCGGGTAGTGGACGGACTGATATGACTGCCAAGGCCAGGAGGCACTGTTTATGTGACTACAAACACATGCCCAGTTGAATTCTACTTACCTGGGAGGATACAAGGGAAGAAGGTGTGTAGTAGAGGCATTGACTTGACTACAGCTCACAGTAGGCTATGTTTCTGTCACTCCAACCACCAGACCAGTGTACTCCTGCTTCAATACACCTGTCTGCCAAATCCAAAATACAGTTTACTCATCTAGTGGGATACCAACTGTTTAGTGTGTGAAATACAAAAGAAGGGCTGGGCTGGCTGACTACAGCTCACAATAGGCCCTGTTTCTGACACCACAACCAGACCAGTGTACTCCTGCCTAAATACACCTATGAGTCTTACTCACCTGGGTATACCATTTGTATCCTGTGTGAAGTAGAAGGAGTGACCAGACTGCAGCTACCAGGAGGCCCTATTCTTCTAACTCCAAAAACCAGTACAGTGGTCACTTGGCCAAATACATCAGTCAGATCACTCACACATGAAGTGTACTCACCTGGGGGATACGATTTGTATACTGTGTGAAGTAGAGGGAGTTACCAGACTGAAACTCCCAGGAGACACTGTTCCTTGAACTCCTAACACCAGCCCCGTCTACCTCAGGCCAAATACACCTGTCTGTCAAATCCAAAATGCAGTTGGGGGGGATACCAACTGCTTAGTGTGTGAAATACATGACCTGAGCTGACTACAGATCACAATAGGCCATGTTCCTGTCACTACAACCACCTGACCAGTGTATTCTTAACCAAATACACCTGTTTGTAGACTCCAAAAAGCAGTTTACTCACTTGGGGGAATACCAACTGTTTAGTACGTGATGTACAGCGATTGGGCTGACTACAACTCACAATCGGCCCTGTTCCTAGTGTAGTCCAGCACAAATATCCCTCTTTGTAGACTCCAAAATGCAGCTTACTCACCTGGGAGGACACCGACTCTTTAGCATCTGAACATTGTCAAGTGAGAGAAGTAGAGGGAGTGGCATGAATGGGAAGGCCAAGAGACTGTTTCAGAAACTGCAAACAAAGTCCAGTGGTCACTTGCCAAGATACCCCTGTTTGTTAAATCCCATTTAAAGTTCACTCACCTGAGAGGATAACATATGCCATGTCTCTGGGGCTATTGGTAGTGACCTAACTGCAACTCCCAGCAGGCCCTGTAACTGTTACTCCAAACATCAGAACAGTGGTCACTTGTCAAAATATGCTTGCTCGCTAACTCTAAACTGAAGTTTACTCACCTGGGAGGGACCAATGGTCAGATGTATCATACATTTTTACATTCGCAAACGGTGTGAATGGCCATTTGCGAATGCAAAAACGACTTTCAGTATTTATGAAAGGCTTTCGCAACGCAAATTTAAGGATTTGCTAAAATAGCGATTCCTTAAATTTGCGAGCCCATTTAGAGAAACGCAAATTGCGATTCTCTAAATAAGAAATCACAAATAAGGAATTCTTATTTGCGATTTCTAAACCACATGTAACAAGCCATTCCTTAATGTGAATTTGGCATTAAGGAATCGCTATTACCACCAAGTTGAACTTGGTGGTAACCATGTGCAAAAATTTAAAATGCATAAAAAATGCATTTTTAAAATTGACATGTAACGGGCTGGACTGTTCCCATGAGGAACAGGATCAAGACTGATTTGCATATGGCTGGGTCCAAACTGGGGTGGCATGGTGAACAAAAGAACAATGGATTAAACCCAGATCTGTGACTGGGGGTGAGTGTTTGCATTGTTCAGCACTCCGCCCATCATCCTTGTGTGGTGCTAAAGTTGCCCTAAGTGGGAAGGGTATGCTCAGGCATGGGTCCCGTGCTCACTGTGCCACTGAATTGAAGCTAGCCTGGCTGATAAAGGGTGATACCCTGAAACCGGTCCCAGGATGCTTGTTTCCGGTCCTGGGAGGACCTGGATTGGCAGTTCGGGCTGGACTGTTCCCATGAGGAACAGGGTCAAGACTGATTTACATATGGCTGGGTCCAAACTGGGGTGGCATGGTGAGAAAAGGAATGATTGATTAAACCCAGATCTGTGACTGGGGGGTGAATGTTTGATTGGTTCGGTCCATCATCCTTTTGTGTTGCTAAAATGCTGGGGGACATCAACACAAACCTGGGAAGGGCTATTGAACATCACTCCACCCATTACTTTGGTGCAGCAACACCAGGCCTATCGCCCCTGTTTCCGCCTGCTGGGACTTCATTTGCTTTTTCAAAGAGTGCAAACTTAACTGAAGGCTAGTGGTTACGTTGCTGCAGGGAGCTTGTTAACATTCATATTTTCGAATGTATGCACGCATGCAGTTTGGGCGAGCATACAAATCCGCTGGAAATACATTCGGCTCACTGTTTAGATCAGCTACTCAGCTGAAAATGTAATGTTGGAACAAACTAGTTACAATTAAAAAAGTTTGCCCATTGAGAGTCACATACTCTGAACTTTGTTCTTTCGTCAATCCCTTTGGCCCTTGTTATTTCTAAACCATAGATAACACATTCAGGATCCTCTGCTTTCTGATCAGATGTTGGAGGTGGACAAGGGGTAGCCATTGATCTTCTAAGTGGATGGGCATTTGTTTCGGTTGTTGTCACTTTCTCAGAAAACTCAGATTTTTGTTGTGATTCACTAGTTTCTGCTATTTCTTGACCATTTTTTCCCGGCTTTTTTTCCACTGTATACGACTTGTAGCAGTTGTAGTTACAATCATAAAATATTTGATCCTCTTCATCAGTTTCATTCTTTTGTGAACTTCGTCTTGCCATATTTCCGCAGCATCTCAAACTCTATTCTGTCCAGCCACAGCTGATGTTAGCTTTTCTTTTAGGTTAGTTTGGCATATGACACATTTTTCTTCTTGTTGAAGTAGCTTTCAGATTGTGTAGCTAGCAACAGTGTCAGGAGGTAAAGATCCTCTGCTACCATCTGCTTCGCTCATGTTCACAAATGTCAATCAGCAGAAAACCTGAAACAAAAACAATATTAAAATAAATTACCAATATTATGGCTAATACACATCATTATAGAGCCGCCATTTTGGAAAATGGCAGAAGGGTTGCTCTGAGAAGTTATTTTCTGTCTCTATAAGACTATGTGACCCCCAAAAACGTATGTTTTGACACCAAAATGAAGTATATAGATGTCATGGTTCCTGAAACATGACATCATCACTGCAACACATCCAGCATTTTAAAAAATGTCTTCCAGAAAAATGATTGGCCTTGATTAGCAATGTCTACCCAAGCTAAATTACTTCTCTTATGATTCAAATACACAAATAAAAAATTATTATCTCTGGACCATTTTTTTTTTTATGGAGGTATATCAAGGGGCCAAGACTAGATGTAGGCTGGTCCTTGGAGGGTTTTGCAGGTGTAACATCTTGAATTGGCATCTTTTCTGGATGTGGAGCCAGTGGAGGTTGCTGAGGTAGGGGGTGATATGGGTCTATTTAGTTAGATTGAGGATGAGTCAGGCTGTTGAGTTCTATATCATTTGGAGTCTCCTTGTAAGTTGGAAGGTGGTTCCTGTGCACACTGTGTTACCATAGTTCAGATGGCTGGTGACTAGGGCTTAGGTGATGGGTTTTCCTTGTTTCGATGGGGAGCCATCTGAAGATTCTTCGGGGCATGCAGAGGGTGTGGAAGGAGGCAGAGTGTACTACCTTCATCTGTTGTTTCATGGTGAGCTTGCTGTCCAGGATGACACTGAGGTTGCGGGTGTGGTCTGTTGGTGTGGGAATGTGACCGAGTTTGGCAGGCCACCCGGTGTTGTTCCTTGGGGAGGTGTTGTTCCCAAAGATCAGTACTTCAGTCTTTTCAGTGATGAGCTTCAGATAGTGGGTATTCATCCAGTCGGCGACACTCTTCATGCAGTTGTGGAAGTTGATCCTTGAGGTGGAGGGGTCTGCTGAGAGCAAGAGGATACGTTGAGTGTGAGTGGCGTAGGATATGATGTTGAGGTTATAGGTTATGGAGATGTTAGCTAGGGGTGTCATGTATGTGTTGAAGAGGGTGGGGCTGAGGGAGGAACCTTGGAGAATACCGCTTACGTGCCTTTTGGTTCTGAGTTGAAGGGGGTAGTTGGATTCTCTGAGTTCATTCCATGAGGAACCTTCTGAGGGCCTCTCCCTGGATCTCAATGTGGTGCAATCTCTTGATGAGCGTGTGGTGGGATACGGTGTCAAAGCTTTGGAGAGGTCGAGGAGGATTAGTGCTGCTGATTCTCCCTTGTCAAGGAGGGTGCTGATGTCATCAGTGGTGGTGATCGGGTGGTCTCAGTGCTGTGGTTGGCGCAGTAGCAGATTGGAAGGCATCAAGCATGTTGTTTCTCTCCAGGTGTTCGGTAAGCTGATGGTTGCTGGCTTCCTCGAGGAGTTAGGTGGGAAAAGGGAGCAATGAGATGGGGTGGTAGTTTTAGAGTTTTTTGGGGGGTCAGCTGTGAGTTTCTTGAGCAGAGGTCTGACTGTGGAGTGTTTCCATGCATCATGGAAGGAGGCTGTAAAGATGGATGCATTGAGGATAGTGGTGAGTTGGCCCTGATCTCCTTGCTTCCAAGGTTTAAGAGGCGGTGGAGACAAGGGTCAGTGGGTGCTCCCTAATGCATGGAGTTCATAATGGTTCTGGTGTCCTGTGTGGTGAACTGTTTCCATGTGGCGAGCGGATGGTCTGCAGTGGTGGGCATAGGAGTGAGGAGCCTTTGGAGGTCGATGGGTCAGGGTTCGAAGTTCCTGTAAATGGTGGATATCTTGTTGTGGAAGTGGTTCGCTAGCTTGTCACAGAGATCCTGTCAGAAGGGGGTGGTGTTCTCAGTGGCAGTTGGACAGGAGAATTCTGTGACAATGCTGAAGAGTTCCTTGGTGTGGTTGGTGCTTGCTTCTGTGCGATTTGCTAGGGCACATTTTCTTGCAACTTTGAGGTGTTCTTGGTATTCATTGAGGCTCTGTCTGTGGTGTCTCTGCTGGTTCGCCATTTTCTCTCCAGTTTCATTGTTCTGAGTCCTGATGAGTACCAGCTGTCTTGTTTGGTGGGTCTGCAGGTGTTGGCAAGTTTGATGGGGGTGACCTGGTCACTCGCAGTTGGTAAACCAAGTTCTTAATGACCTGTTCTAGGTTGGTTGCAGGGTTGGGTTCGGTGATTCTGTGTTACTTTGCTCTAGCTGTGGAAAAAGAAGCTGGGAGGTTTGGTCACTGTGCACAATGATCCTGAGATGGTGAAGTGGACAATGGTGTAGTTGGTCCATGAAAGTTCTTTGGTGTGACTGAATCTTACTCTTTCACTGGATGTAAAATAGGGTCCAGGTGTGTCTTGCACTGTGTGTGTGGTTAGTGATCAGTTGGGCACAGGCAATGTTGATAATGCATTCCAGGAGGTTGGCAGAGTTGGTGTCTTGGGGGTCGTCGAGATGGAAGTTGAGATCACTGAGGAAGATGTAGTGCCTGGTTTCAATGGCTAGTGGGATGATGAAGTCAGTGATGACATCGCAGAAACTGGGGCATGATCCCAGGTGTCTGTAGTGGGGGGTGCCTCTGATGGTTGTTCTGCCATTGGTGTGGAGCTGGAAGCTCAGGGGTTCGTGACCAATGTCATCATTGGTGGTGGTGCAACTGATAGTTTCTTTGTGGATAATGGCGAGGCCTCCTCAGCGTTTGTTAGTGCGGTCATGTGTGTGTGATCTTGTAGCCGTTGGAGATTGCAGTGGTGATGCCACGTGTGGAGGGAGGGTTGAGCCAGGTTTCCATGATGAAGATTACATAAGGAAAGAGGGTGGGGATGGTGTCCCAGATTAGGTGGTGTGTTCTCAGAGAGATTGTGTGTTGAGTAGGATGCATTGGAGTTGTTCTGGAGCTGTCTTGCTCAGTGGAGTGGGAGTCTTGTGGGTTTCTGTGAAGGCAGGTGGTCATGCGTTGCAGGTGAAGAGACAGCGGCAGCAGCGGCAGCAGGTGAATAGTCCTACCATAGATTGAGGAGATGTAATAAAGCCTGTGTTTGGCCGAATGTCCAGGGTTGCCTGCACTGGGCACGGTCCAGGCACAGACTGGCTTGCTTTTGGCATGCCAGCGGCACACCCACTGCATGTGTCCACTGCACAGCAGTGCTGCGGCCTCCAGTAGGTCCTGGAAGGGGGGTGGGGTGCAGGGTGATAGGAAGTGGGATGGAGGAACAGGCAGGAAAGAGCGGCCAGGAAAGGAGCAGGTGGCTCCTATTGGTGCAGCAGTCAGGTAGGAAACCGAAGATGTGAGAACTACTCTGCAAAACTCAGGACAGGCCATCCTAAATTGATTAAGGGTCAAGTTCCATATCACATGAAATTTCAACTCCCAGATAGCATTTCCTGTGATGGTGGCCTTTTTATTGAGAGCACCACCTGCAAGGAATGAGGTGGGCAAAGAAATAGGTAGTAAACTGGTTAGCTACTATTTTTGGTGGATTTACCTTCCACTGGATAACTATACTCTACAGGCACATTGATGCAGAGAATTGAATAGCTTACTTGATTTTTTCTGTACAAGTATGTTGCAAGGTATCTTTCTCATTGCTTAAACATTTTCACAAAATCCAGCTATTTGCTTGAGTCCTAAGGGGCAAAAATGATAGCCAAGACAAGCAGGCACTATAAGCAGTTTACTATTTTCACAGCTGGTTATAGCATCTGGCTGGCCTTTGTTGAATCATAAATCCTCAAAAGTCAAGGTATCAAGGCTCCCTGGAAGCCAAACTTCATTCCTTTACTTAATGGTATCTAATTCCTATTTAATTTCAAAAGCAATATTTTTAAAAAATATGGTTTGTAAGGCAGGGAGGGTCTGTCTTCAACGGCACATAAAGGGGATCATTATGACCCTTGTGGTCACCAGACTGCCAGGGTCACAGTGGCGGTCAGACCACCGCAGTCATGATGGTCCAACAGCCACATAATGACCGTGGCGGAGCCGCCAGGGTCCAACTGCTGACACTGCCAGGCTGCCGCCCGCCTTCAGCCTGTTGGTCCCGCGGTTGTAATCCTCCAAGGCAGCACTGCAAGCAGCTCTGCCTTGGGGATTACAAATTCCCATCAGCCAGCCTGTCCATGGCGGTCTACACTGGCAGAAAGGGGGACCCATGGGGCCCCTGGGGCGCCTGCACTGCCCATGCACTTGGCACGAATTATGGGCAGTGGAATGCACAATGGGTGCTGCTGCACCCACTGCACCCGCTGCACCGCCACATTGCTGCTGGCTCCATTAGGAGCCAGCTGCAGTGTTAAGACCCTGCTCCCTACTGGGCTGGCGGGCAGAAACAATGTTTCCGCCAGCCGGCCCAGCGGGGAACTCAAAATAGGGCTGGCGGGGTTCAGGCCGCCTGTGTGGCCTGATGGCAGAATGATATTGGCGGGCGGCCTCTGCCGCCCGCCATTGTCACAATGAGGGCCAAAATGTCTGTAGATTGTGACAAGTTTTACTAGCCTCATCGGAATTATGAGCTCCAAAAGAACACAGTTGATCCATTGTGGTTCATCTAAAATCTCATGGCGATACACCCGTTGTAAGACTTGGCATCCTTGGTGTGGTCTCCCCTAACATTTTGCCTCTGCTTCCCAGGTTGTTTCTATGTGCTGGACTCGGTTTTTGCTGTTTTATTTGCTCTGGACACTTTACCACTGCTGACCAGTGCTAAAGTGTAAGAGTTCCCTGTATAAATTAAATGTGTAAATTGGCTAATCCATGATTGGCATATTTGATTTACTAATAAGTCCCTAGTAAAGTGCACTGGAGGTGCCCAGTGCCTGTAAATCAAATGCTACTAGTGGGCCTGCACCACTAGTTGTGCCAATGACACTATTAGCACTGCAAACATGCCTCAGACCTGCCACTGCAGTGTCAGTGTGTGCAGGTTTAAACTGCCAATTCGACTTGGCAAGTGTACCCACTTGCCAGGCCTAAACCTACCCTTTTTGTACATTTAAACCACCCCTAAGATAGGCCCTAGGTAGCCCGATGGGCACGGTGCAGTGTATGTTAAAGGTGGAACATGTACTGATGAGTGTTACATGTCCTAACGGTGAAATATTGCTAAATTCTGTTTTCACAGTTGCAAGGCCTATCTCTCATAGGTTAACATGGGGGCTGCCTTTAAATATTATTGAAGTGCAGATTCCCTTTCAGAACAGATAGAAATTGGGAGTTTAGGGTCTCTGAACTTTAGAAAGTAGGCATTTTCTTGCTTAAACCATTCTGTGACATTGCCTGTTTATTGATTCCCTGTCTGGGTCATTTTGACACGTGATCTGTTTGCACCTCTCTTCTAGACAGTGACACAAAGGGAGCTGGGGTGTAGCCTGCATATCCTGATGAGCCATCTGCACTTGAGGGCAATCGAGGAGTGGTCACTTACACCTGAAAGGGCTGTGTCTACCCTCACACAATGCAGTCTCCAACCCCGGTGTGTGTCTGGAGCCTTGTGAGCAGCAGAGACTTCCCTTTGAAGTAGGCAGAAAGGGGTATAAGTATTGGACCCAATACCCCTGAAAATCAGACTACTTCCTGAACCAAGAGGAACCTCTGGCAAGGAGAAGAGCTGGAGAGCTGGAGGAGGAGTACTGCCCCTTTGCCTGTGCTTTGCTGGGTTGCCCTGCAGTAGCTGCTTCTGCCTGAGAGAGGACAAAGACTGACCCTTGTGTGACTTCCCAGGGGTGAAAAATCTCCAAGGGCGTGAACTGAGCTTGCCTCCTGTTGTTGAATTCTCAGGGACATCAAAGACTTCTCTCTGCCAGCACCTGGACTCTCTGCTGAGACTCCTGCCCGGCCAAGTGGTGCCTTAGCCTGTCTCCGGTCCCTTGAAAGGTGTAGCTGGTGGAAAAGGACAGAAATCCAAACAAGGACCGCCGTGCAGGGAAATCTCTGATGCACCATCCGCAAAGCGACTGATAACCCACACGCCGCTGGCCTTGTGCTTAACATCGACGCTCCATCCTGCATTGTGGCTGGGGGATTGACGCATCGTGGCTGGATAAACAATGCGCAATACCCATTTGAGGCTGCTGATAACAATGCAAGCCCCATACAGCGCACTTTTCTGACAGTGCGACCGGATTTGGAACGCAATATCGCTGGGTGTAAAAATCAACGCAAAGCCTGCCCGGACCCAACGTGCCTGTCTGGGAATCAACAAATCGCTCTCTTGAGGGAGAGAGAAAACAGTGTACGCTGACCCGACCGGAGAAGGAATGATGCACGATCTCGCTTGCGAGTGAGAAATTAACGATTCGCTAACCTTTTTCAACACACACTGGCCTGTGCAGCTTTATTTTTTACGCTAACCAGGTACTTTGTGTAACAATAGCATTCTCACTGTTTTCTAAGGATTAAGGGGGTCATTCAGACCTTGGCGGACGGCGGAGGCCGTCCGCCAAGGTACCGCCGACAAATGACCGCACTGCGGTCGGCCATTCAAACATTTCCGCTGGGCCGGCGGGCGCTCTCCAAAAGAGCGCCCGCCGGCCCAGCGGAAATGCCCCTGCAACGAGGACGCCGGCTCAGAATTGAGCCGGCGTAGTTGCAGGGGTGCGACGGGTGCAGTTGCACCCGTCGCGTATTTCAGTGTCTGCAAAGCAGACACTGAAATACTTTGTGGGGCCCTCTTACGGGGGCCCCTGCAGTGCCCATGCCATTGGCATGGGCACTGCAGGGGCCCCCAGGGGCCCCGCGGCACCCCCTACCGCCATCCTGTTCATGGCGGGTTTCCCGCCATGATCAGGATGGCGGTAGGTGGTGTCTGAATCCCCATGGCGGCGGAGCGCTATGCCGCCATGGAGGATTCAATGGGGCAGCGGTAAACCGGCGGGAGACCGCCGGTTTACCCTTTCTGACCGCGGCTGAACAGCCGCGGTCAGAATGCCCTTGGGAGCACCGCCAGCCTGTTGGCGGTGCTCCCGTGGTCGGTGACCCTGGCGGTCACCGGCCGCCAGGGTCAGAATGACCCCCTAAGACTCTTATTCTTTTTAAAATTTATATCTTGACTTGTGTATTTTGGATTTGTGCCATTCTGGTCTTGATTGATTTAGATAAATATAACCTATTTTTCTAAACCGCTGTGGTGTCCATTTTGTAGTGTTTTCACTGTATTACTCTGTGTGTTGGTACAAATACTTTACAAATTGCTTCTGAAGTTAACTCTACCGGCTCTTGCCAAGCTACCAAGAGGGGTAACAGGGGTTAACTGAGGGTGATTCTCCTTTACCCTGACTACAGTGAGGGTCCTTGCTTTGACATGGGGTAACCTAACTGCCAACCAAAGACCCTATTTCTAACACCCAGGGACCATTGAGGAATAACAACCTTGCCTGGAAATACTGATTATCCCTGGTAATTCTTCATTTCCAAGGGACCTTGCAGGTTTGAACTGTAATCTGTGGGAGTTCAGCACTTGCAAAGTTAATGGAACCCCCTGGGATCAGTAACTCTAGGAACGTGTGTGGAATAACATCTGCCACAAGGAGTCATGAGTTTAAGAGGATTTGAGACTAAGACCCAGAGTGAAATTAAAGTACATTTTCATGTATTAATTTCAGTGATTGTCTTTACAAGTTTTCTGCATGTGATTTGTCTTCACTGAATCGTACCATGTAGTGAAATTGCATTTGAAAAGATCACAAAGAAAAACCACATGCAATGTTATTGCACACTGAAGCGTATGCAGAAAATGAATACAGCTATTACAAGCTTGGTGCGAAGCTTTCCAACATGAGAAATTAGTTCCAAAAATGATCAACTGCCGAGAGCAGGTGCTAATTTTTTAATTGCAGTGTAAACTTATTCAAATGATAGGAAACTATGGGAAACTTGTAAACTTTTAAAACATGACATATTTCAACTACAAATGTATTGTACTAAATTATTATTATTATGTTTTATCCGTAAACTACTTATGCTATTATACAAAAAAAACTAGTGATATGTGAAATAATTAAATTTGTGTTATTCTATATTGCCTTAAACATCACGCTCCCCACAATACGTTTTGCCATAAAAACATTATACTATCCATTGTAAACATGTGTTTATGATGAAGGAACATTATTATTTTCAACACTTTCTACAGGGTCACCCCAGATGTTAGTCTTTTTCTGCCTTCTTTTGCTGAACCTGTAGACCTTGCATTTTTCCCAGCTAATCAGTGCTAAGGTGCTTGTGCTCTTGCCCTAAAACATGGTACAATTGGCATACTCCTGATTGGTACAGTTAAATTACTTGCAAGTCACTAGTATAAAGTACTACATGTACCTGGAAATTAAATGCTACTAGTGGAGATGAGCACTCATTGTGACACCCTCTAAAGTAGCCTTTTAAATCATGTTCCAGGACTGCCACAGCGGACTGTAGTGCAGTTTTGAACTACCATTTGAACCTGGGAAATAAAGCTTTTTGCCAGGCCTAAACATTCCTTTTTGATACTTGTACCCCACTCGTAAGGTAGGCCCTAAAGATTCAGAGAGCAGGATACATGGAATTTAAGACATGTGTATCGAGTGTTTATGTCCTAGCAGTGAAAAACTCCCAATGTCGAATTCACTGTCGTTAGGACTATCGCTCCCATATATTAACACTGTGTTACCTTTTTACAATTAATAGGTGCTGGCTTCAGATTGGGAGCAACTAGAGATATGCCTATTTACATTCAAACTTTAAAATCTCTTTAATGGCAAGGTCTGATTTTAAGTTACAGCTTTGAAAATGCAACTTTAAAAACATTGGCATTGTCTGACCCAGTCAACTGTACCTTCCTGCCACTGTACTGGGTCACATGACTGTGAATGACTCTCCTGCTGTTTTTTATTGTATTCCAGGCAGTGAGACAAAGAAGACCTTGGTGTAAGGAGAGTGAGTCTTCCTCATAGAATGGCTAGGGTGGAGCTGTTCCCTGCCCTGATTATATTTGAAAATAATCTACCTGCAGCACACACAAAGAAACCAGACACCAGGCCTGTCCAGTTTTTTTGTCACCCTAGGCAGTTTGGAGCTACGCCTGGGGGAAGTAGAAGAACTGGCCAGAGTCAGATTTGAAAGTGGGTCAGGGAATTCCACACACAAAGGCTGGCATCTGGTTTAGAAAAGGGACCTTCAGAACCACTTATCAGAACTCTCCTGGACCTGTTGAAGATTTAGGGGAAGGACTTCCCTGCTGCTTGAAGGTCTGCATTGCTGTCTGAAGAAGAACGTTGGACCTGCTTGCCTGGAATCCAGGCTACCCAGGGTGACTCCAAGGGTCAGTTGGCTGCCCTTCTGTGTGATCCGTAGAGACGGAGGCCTTCCTGCAACTGCCCAGCTGACCAGCACCAACTGGAACTGCCTGCCGCTAGCCTCTATTAGAGTGAGTCCTGACATCCACCAGGTGGTGTCCCCCCCTTAGGTGCTGGAGCCTTTGCTGGAGTCAGAGATTGCCTACACATGAAAAAGATGAGAATCCTGAAGTTTGGGTTCTTCACAACCATGAACAGTTCCACTCATGCCAAAGCTCTGCTGCCACCGACCGCCACCAATGTGAAACTCTTGTGGAGACCTGCTCTTTGCACCAACAGTGGCCGTCCAAAAGGACTAGCAACCCAGGACCTGCACTTCGCTCTACAGCACTATGGCCAGCAGCGACTACCAAAGTGAAGCTCCAGCGATGACTGGCTCTTCATGCTACTGCTATGACATCTGCAATGAACAACCTGCTCTTTGCAATGAAAGCATCCTCCTTGAGGCCTCCTCCATTGCAAACAAAGTCCTTCACACGTGACTTGAGAAGATAACACTTCAGAGAGACTTACCTGCTCCATGTTTTTGACTCACACTCCACTGCAGTTTGTCCTGAATTTGTGACTTTTCCCCAATCTAATATGATCAGATAAACATGAGTGGCGCTTTCAGCTTTTTGGTGCTATTTTCATAAAAACATCAAAATTCTATACCTCTGGTTCTACTGATTGCATTTTTGTTGTTGCAGTATCATTTGATTTCTTAAAATTCTATCTATTTTTCTAAATTGGTTTGGGATTTTTCTTGTTTGTTTTCTCACATCATTAATGTTTCAGTGCTGCATAAATAGTTTGCACATTGTCTCTAAATAAAGCATGTCTGCTTTGTTCCAAACAACCAGAGGGTTAAGCACAGGTTAATTTAGTGATCGTTGCGGTTCACCATGACAAGGATAGTGTTCATTATTTGAGAGGGGCTTCCACACTTCTCAAGTGATTACTTACAATACCTACTTGTAAAACATCATCTTGGATTTTAGATTTGTACAGTCAAACTACAAAACCATTAGGCTGTCAGTGTATGTCATACGAGTAAATATTTTTAAATATTGAGTTGAGGGGAGAGACAAGTTTTGAGATTTCCAGTTACTTTATTTATACATATATATCAAAACTTTTTTGTGATAAAAGAATATATGTTGTAAATATTGAAGACATGTATAATGAAATGTCCTTTAATAAAAATATACACTTTTGTTACTAAGGGAGTAGAAGGGTCAGCAAGTTGTATAGTACGTCCGGATCTTTTTGGACTCACTGAAGATATCTATACTGATGAAAAAGAAGTGGAGCCGAATGACTGGCAAGGGAGCTATGAGGTGGCCGCTTTTGAGTAGTAGTAGGTGATATCAATACTAATTGCTCAAAAGCAGACGTTTTGGTGTCTATTGACCTTAAAAGGATAACTGCCTCTCCCCAGTTGTGGTGGTGAAATCTCTGACAGCTTGAGTTAACAAACAAATGCATCTTCAGTTCACGCTTTGATCATATATGTAAATGTGATACTGTCTTTCGCAGATGGCATGCCACTTTGCATCTGTTTAACAGAGGAATGCTGTTCTTACAACTGAACCCTCACCATCTGCCCTATACTGTAGATTCTGCCACCTGTTGGAGATGTGACCCTAGTTTTGCAGAGCAGGCATACAAATTCTTGAGGTGCCTGGAAGATCAAAGATCTTCTTGTTGTGGGCAGAATGCTGGACATTTTCTCAGGAAGAAGTTCATTTATTTTCAGCCCCATGTTCTGTCATGGACACATTCACTTCCTCTTCTTCCATTTTCTCCTTGGCTATTTACAATAAAGTTTGGGTGTCTGGACATGATATTTGTGGTATGGTCAATGCTGCATTGAAGCTGTATTAGCCCTGCAAGAGCCCACCTGATATTGATATGGGGGGTAGAGTTGATGTAATGCTCACATAAACTTTAGTGACGATGCTTGTTGCTGTTGTCATTGAAACACAAACTTACTGTGTATTTGTAGAAGGCGGAACAGTAGAACAGGCATGCATGAAGAGGCATGCATAGTAGTGGTAACAGTATTTGTGATTGTTGGGATTCCTTTTATGCCAATAGTTGGAGCTGCTTTTTTGTCGGTTGTACTTTAGGTCAATTTGCCGGTAGTGGTAGCTAAGCATGGTTTGTTGAAGGCTATCCCTATTTCGCCTCTTCTTCCATTGTTGTCTCCCCTGAAATAGTAATGTTGGGATATATTTAATGTTTTTATAATTATATAACTGTAATCAAAATTTTCGTACTTGTCATTCCTCAACTATATATATTTTTGGAGACATGTTTTTCACATTTTATCTCAATATTTTACTCCAAATGAGTTCATTTGAGTTCTGGGGGTGTTCCTCTTCTGGGTGTCAGGCTCTCCTTTCACTGTTTGGACTGCAACTACTGACCCTGATACTTTAAAGTCTGGAACCATATGACAAGGACTCAGGGTTCTGCAAAGTCGGTCCTGGAGAGCCAGGGCCATGCCAGATTTTTAGCATTTCCACATTTAGAAACAAGATGTTTCAGAAATCTACATTTTTCTAAATGTGGATATGCTAAAAACCTGGCATGGACCTGGCTCTCCAGGACCGACTTTGCAGAACCCTCTAGGTCATCCATTGGTCTGGATGGGAAGCAAGATGTATCAAGAAATTTTGCATTTGCAAACGGTGCGAATCGTAAGGTGTATGAAAGGCATTGCAGTGCAATTTTCGGAAATCGCAATTTTTAGCGATCCCTAAAAGTTCGACTCTGAATAGGGAATCGCAAATTTTGATTCCCTAAATAGGAAATTGCAAATAGGGAAATCCTATTTGCGATTTCCTATGCACATGTATTATGCATTCCTAAATGCGAACTGGGCAGTTAGGAAATGCAATTACCACCAACTCCAAGTTGGTGGTAACCATGTGCAATTTGAAAAATGCATTAAAAATGCATTTTTAAAAGTGCCATGTAGCGCACACATACCCCTAGGGCATATGTGCACTTTACATGTGCAAAACTTTTTTTGGGTGATGCATCAAAGGGGGCCTTAGGCCCCCAGCACCCTTTGATTTGCATTATCTAAGTTACGAATTCCTAAAAGGAATTTGCAAATTAGGAAATGCAAAACCATTCGCACCTATAGGCCTTCAGGCCCAGGGGGATGAATGGAGTCCCGTTCCCTAATAGCGATTCCCTAATTGTGATGGTGAATTTTAAGAAATTGCTATTAGGGATTTGCTATTTTCTTACCTACCACTTTGCATTTCTCAAATAGCGATTTCTTAAAATTAGCTATTTTAGAAAATGCTAATCGATACTTTGATACATCTGGCCCTATGTTTCCAGTCCTAAATAATAGGATAGAGAAAGGGGCCATGAGCTAAACTCCACAGTGTAGCACACTGATTTTCAAATCTTGATCGCTAAATTAAGAACAGTAAAATAGTTGATTTGTTAGTTTAATGTTTAAAAGGCTAAGGGCCAGATGTAGGTAGGAAAAAATTAGCGAGTCGGAAATTGTGAGTCGTTGCGACTCGCAATTTCCGACTCGCTAAATGCAATGCAAGAAGAAAACGCGGTGACAATTAGCGACTCGCAAATGCAGTCGCACCGCAGATAGCGAGTCCGCTGTTTGTGAGGTCCCTTTTTGCGACCGCACTAAAAACGGACACCCAATTTGCGAGTGGGTGTCGCAAATTGCAACTGTGCTGAAAATTGAATGCAGGTGCTGCAGAACACTCTGAAAAACACTTCCTGGCACATGATGATGACATCACAGCCAGGAAGTTTACAAATACACCTGGGAGGAGGGAGGACCACACCCATTTTCAACAGCTACACTGCAAACACACAGAACAGCAGCTACCATGGCAGAGACCCCAAGGAAGCGAAAACTCAAGTTTGCAGAAAAAGAGCTGGAGGTGCTGACCGAGGAGTGTTGTCAGCACCATGACCAGCTGTTTGGAGAGTCAGCCCTCACCGTGCCAGACACTGAGAAAAGGAGACTATGGATGGACATCCAGGAAAAAGTGAACTCCCTGGGTGTCAGCCACCGGAGCATCGATGAACTCAAGAAAAGGTGGTACGACCTGCGCTCCCGGACCAAGGAGAGGGTGGCAGAGCGGCTCCGGGAGATGAGGGGCACCGGAGGTGGACCGTCAACATTACCACCACCCACACCCCTGGAGGAAAGGGTAGAGGAGACCCTTGAGCCTGAGGCAGTATGCGGGATGGGAGATCTGGATACATCTGACCCAGGACCATCAACCAGTGAGTACCATGAGACATGCATGTACCCCCATTAATGCCATACCCCCACCCACCTTGTATACAGGAGCATGCACAAACAAAATAGATCCATTTCAGAGTAGCAATCACCAGAATGGTGCATTATGGGCAATGTAGTCAAGTAGGCAGTTGATAGGAAACAGTTTATTAAGAAGTCAATAACAGATAATAGATACTGACAGTGTGTTCCCTATGTCCCACAGGTCTCCCACAAGACACCCCCACCAGCCAAAGCAGCCAGGGGCCACTGGTCAGCCAGCAGACAACAGAAGGATCAGGATCAGCCACCACTGCGACCTGCACCACCAACACCCTGTCCCCTCACGAGACACCAGTTGGCATATTGGTGTATGAGCCTGCACCAGGTCCCAGCCACAGTGCCACAGTAGACGAAACAGAGCCTCCACCACGTCACAGGCGACATGGGAATCCATTAACACAGTGGCAGGCAGAGTCAGGGGATGCCTCCATTTCATGTACTGAGGCCGCACTCCTACGGGGTCAGCGCCTGCAGACACAAGAGATCAGGAGGGTTACAGGGGCATTGAGGCGCATTGAACACAATCATGGCAACAGCATGCAGCTTGTACATTCTGAGTTGCAACAGATAAATACCCACATGGGCGACCTTGCACTCTCCATGCGTCAACTTGTGGCTGGACTGCTACCGCAGACAGAGAGTGCAAGGCGTTGGGACAGGCAGCTGCTGAATTGCCTAGACAGAATGTCCTCGTCAATTGTAAGGCTGGCCGTGAACACTACTGGTCTTTCTAGGCACACGGTCAGCCTCCAAGTGGACATGGGCCACTTTGCCAGTGACGTGGCACGTGGACTAGGCCGTCTCAGCCACGCAGCTGACATAATGGAGGCACGGCAGGTGGCCAGGGGCACAGGCGACACCCCGCAAGATAGCGAGGAGGGCTCCACCGTCAGCAGTGTCTCTGCCGGTGATGCCAGGGTGCTTCGCAGTGGAAGCACAAGGCAGAGCACTGCTGACCCCCCAAGTACCAGCCATGCTGGCCGAGGCCGGCGTAGGGTTTGAGCTCCACACAGTCCTGGGGTGGGGCACATGAAGTCAATGTGTCCCATGCCAGGTGGACTATTACAGCCCCTGACCTGTTCAAAATGTATATAGTTATTTTGTTTGCACTAATTAAATCACTTGTTTTTTCCACTTAACACATGGACTCTTTGTGTGTGACATTAGTGAGTATGGTACCCGTTAGCACGTACCTTCCAAAGTATTGGTTTGCAATGTCTTCCCGTCTCAGTCTGCCTTGATTTGTGATGCTCCTATCCCCATGATGGCAATGTGGTAGCTCTTGCTCTTCATCCTCAGAATCAGGGTCTTCAGGGGTGAGAGGTAGCCCACGTCTGGTGGCAATGTTGTGCAGTATAGCGCATGCGACAACAATCTTGAAAGCTGTTAGTGGGGTATACTGGAGGGCACCTCCACTTCTGTGGAGGCATCTGAACCTTGCTTTCAGCAATCCAAAGGTACGTTCAATGATATTCCTGGTCCTCTTATGTGCACTGTTGTATCGCCTCTCTGTCTCATTGCTGGGTGTTAAGTACGGAGTAAGGATCTATGGTCGTAGTGCATATGCACTGTCACCTGTTTGGCACAAAAAGTACAATGTTAGCTGGGCATGGATGGTTTCCACATTGATCTGTGTGTATGTCCGCAAGGTGTTTTCAGCTCTACCTAGGCGGTATCCGTCTCCAAACTCCCCACGTTCTAGGTGTTGGTGTATCCCACTGTGCCTAAAAATGTAGGAGTCATGAGTACTGCCTGGAAATTTGGCAACCATGTCAGTGATGACATAATGGGCGTCACATACCACCTGAATATTGAGTGAGTGGGTACACTTCTGATTGCGGAACAGATATTCCAGGTTTGCAGGAGGGCATATTTGTATATGTGTCCCGTCTACACACCCTATGACATGGGGGAAGTTGGCAATCCTATAGAATTCCAACTTGGTGCTGTTGATTTCTGCCTCATTCCTGAGTAAGTATATGTATCTGGACATGTGTGTGAGTAAGGTGTCTAGGAATGCTCTGAAGAACCGTGAGAGTGCACTTTGAGATACCCCACCTGCCACGGCAATGACCCCCTGATAGCTACCCGAGGCCAAGAGGTGCAGTGAGCATAGCACTTGCACATGCGTAGGGATGGCGCAGCCGCGCACAGTCTGGCGTTGTAGCTGTGGTTTGAGTAATTCTATTAAATCTAGTATAGCTGCACTGCTGAGTCTATATTTATCATAAAAGTCCTCCTCAGTTTGCTGGAAAAGTGTCTGCCTGGTTCTGTATATCTTCTCCTGTCTCTGGCTCCTCCTCCTCCTCTGCTGTGCGGCGTTGGCTCTCCTCCTCATTGCTATCAGATATATCTTCGCCATCTTGACTAACCCAGATTCCTTCTGGGTCTCCTTTGATACTTTGGTAATGGTTACCACCTGCTCTGAGTTAGTGGTAAATTGGAGGTGCAAAATGGGCTTTTTGCGACTAGTCGCAATTTGCGAGTTGGTATTGCATATGCTTTGCGACTCGCAAATTGCGACTTGCTATTTGCGGGTCGCAAAATGGGGTCGCTCATTTTGTGAGTCGGTAATGGCTCACGTCGCATTTTGCGAGTCGGAAATTGGATTTTTACATCCCATTTCCGAATTTGCGGGGTCGCAAATTGCGAATCGGGCCATTTGCGACTCGCAAACGTTTCCTACATCTGGCCCTAATAGCTGGAATCTTAATTTAGAAGTAAAGAAAGAAAAATGTCTGAAAACCACTGTTAGAATGATTTTGTTAGTAAAGGATGTAAAAATACGAAATTATCACTGGGACAAAGATAAGGGCATAAGGTACTAAGAATGAGCGTAGGAAGGCACAGACGTGGGCAGGGACTTAAGGACAGGAAGCCAGAGACATGGCAATTTATGGACTCGCTTAGCTTGTCTCTTGTTTATTATTTCCAGCTCCAAAAGAGTAACGAAAAAGGCAAATATATTACCTAAAACTGTATGCACATTAGCATGCTAGGTGCAAGAGAATCAAAGCAGCCCTAGATTTTGACCACATGAAGATCCTCCTCCTGTGTTACCGTTTGAGTGCCTTATCAGTCGAAGCTTTCTTCCTCTTCACTCTAGTTCAGACCTTATCTGAATGCGCAAACCCAATATTTCTCCCCTCCGGATTGCATGACACCTCTTTTCCCTGAAATGGCATCTACACTTCCTTGAGAACTTTAAGAAATTAGGCCAATGAAAGCTCCCCCGAACCATGAAAGGGATCCCCTTACTTGGCTGAAGTCACAAGTATTTATTGACACATATGTATCATTCTCGGGACAAGTACAATTCACAAATGTACCTTAATAACAGCTCAGAACAGAAAGATATAGTTTCACTGTTGCTACATTCAAATTGTTATTGTTAGATTAAACATCTTATTATGTTGTCATTCATGTTGCCATACTGTCCTCCAAATATGTGTTGTTCAGTGGTGGAGGGAAAAGGGGCAGGGCGGGGCGATGGAAGGAGGGTCTAAAACAACATTATAAACAAGCATTTGCAATGCAAAATGACTTGCATTTGCGAGAGTTACAAGTATTGCCACCGTAAATGACAATGGCCCTCATTACAACCCTGGCAGTCGGTGATAAAGTGGCGATAATACCGCTGACAGGCCGGCGGTAAAAAAAAATTGAATTACGACCAAGGCGGAAACCGCCAACACAGACACCCCCTTTAACATTCTGACCGCCACGGCGGTAGCAACAAACACTGCAGCTGTAACTGCCAACATCCAGACGGAAGACACTGCACTGCCCACACTATTACAAGTCACCAATCTGCCAGCTTTTCCGGGGTGGTACCAACACCATCAAAGGAATGGCAGAAACAGTCTTTGGAAGGGAAACCACGCACCGCTCGACACTCAACGAGGAACCAGGACGCCATGGAGCCCGAACTACAGGTGTTACCAATGTTGGTGTATCTTCTCATCTACCAGGAGTACGAATGGCGGCGGCGATGACCACGGTGAGTACTGCACCTAGCACACAGGGGAGGGGAGGAGGGAAAAGAGAGTGACACACACACGCAAAACGCAACACCCCCACCCACAACAACACACACACACACACATGTCCAATAACATCACAGATACACCCCGTCACCCACTGGAAGAACGCAAGGACCAAACAAAATGAGTTTAACTAGTGTAATATTCGAACAATCAGATAGCCCAAGAGAACAGTAAATAATCAGTATACACAAATATTTACAGCAAGGACACAAGTCTGTACACTGTCCAATTAAATGTCTGTGGACCAGTGATCCCAAAAGCATGGGCAAAGCCCACACATGACACCTGCCTCAAAATGGAGAGAACACTGCAGGGGCTTCAGGTCGAAAAAAACACAGACACCTCAGGGGGAACAGAGGGGGGGCACCTGAGCCGGATTATGGTACTACACCACTGCTCCTCAAGGGGGCTCCATGCCCACTGCCTGGTCCTGGGGTGTGCAGAGCCACAGTCTCTCAAGTGGGTGCACTGCCCACTGCCTGGTCCTGGGGTGTGCAAAGCCACAGTCTCTCAAGTATCTCAAGTGGGTGCACTGCCCACTGCTAGGTCCTGGCGAGTACAAAACCACAGTCTCTCAAGTGGGTGGCGTCTTCCACTGGTTCTGGAGGGGGCTTTGTGCCCAGAGTGCTTCATCCTGCCAAGGACTGGGTTAGTGGATGCTTTTCTCCACTGGTTCTGGAGGGGTCTTTGTGCCCAGTGATGCTGCTCCTGGCGTGTGGCATGTTGACTTCATCTCACCTGTGTGTCACAGCCACGCGATGTACCCGGAACAGCATGATACTCCATGGAGGCAGACCTGCACTCCATCCTGCGGCAACTTAGGCAGCCAATTGCTGGTTCCTGTCAGTGCTGGAGGTGGTGTCTCAAGTGGTGTGTCCAGGGTCCAGGACGTCACCTGCAGATTCTGACGGCTGCACACTGGGGATGGGGCTGACGTCCGACAGAGTGGCATTGGCTGTGCACGTGTCGGTGCTGATGGTGGTGCAGGCGGCGGTGGCTGCGGCAGAGATGCTGCCAGTGCAGGCCGTGGTGCAAGTGACTGTTGTGGTGGATGGAGACACCATACCATTTCTGGCAGCCTCGGATGGCTGATCCTTGAGGAGGATGCTGCAGACTGACGTTGTGGCAGCGGCGGTGCAGGTGGAGGTGCAGGTGGCAGTTGGAGCGGCAGTGGTGACTTGGGTGCATGTGGCTGCCATCCCTGATGATTTGGTGGTCACCAGCCCCTCCCCAGGTGACATCGTGCCCAGAGGTGATGTGCCCTTTGGCTTGTGGCCCTTCCCCATCTTGACAGCCGCTGCAGGGACCTTGGCACTGTCCACTCTGTGTTTGTGCGAGGCCTTGCTGGGTGGGTGGTGTGACTGTCCACTGCTTGAAGCCGGTCCCTTTTTGAGCATTGCAGGTGGTGGAATAGGGTGGTCCTTCTTTTCCGTTGGTGGCACACTGGCAGCTCTGACGGGTGCCACCTTTGACCCTACTGGAGTAGCAGGGACCACAGCGGATGCAGATTTGATGGCTGAGGTTGGGATCTAGACATCCTGGCCCTAGGAGAAGGATGGGGGGAGGTGTAGGGAAGAGCTCCAGGTTAGCTAGGTAAATTTTTTGGGACACACTGGGACAAGAAGATGGAGGGGGTTTGGGAGTGGAGGAAGAGGTAATGGTTGTAGGAGGTGTACGTCTGCTGAGTTTGGGTGAAAGTGCATGGGTTGGAGGCTGTTGTGAGGTGGATGGCTGTTGAGTGGGTGGGTGCCTGCGTTTGTGTACTTTGGGAGGAGTCCTTACAGACACACTGGGAGAGGACACAGGGGACATGTGAATGGTAGTGGGGTGGTGATTGCACGTGAGCGGTGTGTAGAGATCGGCTTGCTGGTGATGGAGGTACTAGCTGAGGATGCAGTGCATGCAGGTGTGAGTGGAGACGAGACTGGGAGGGAGGTGGAGGACGTGGAGGAGGGGGGCACAGTGGAGGCAGTGGATTTTGGTGTGTCTGCATGGGTATGGTGCTTGTGTGAGTGTCTGTGGGATGTGTGGTGCTTATGTTTTCCTGAGCCACTTTTGTGTGTTGATGTGTATGCATGCTGGTCTGATGATGTGCTTGGGATAGGCTGAGGTAGAGGGGATTGGGTCTGGGTAGTGGAAGTTGGAGGGGGGAGGCTGGACACAGGGACAATGGCTGCCATCAGTGCTGAGGCCAGAGCCTGAAATGCTCTCTGTTTGCCGCCACACCAGAATGAATGTCCTCTAGGTATGCATCTGTTTGCGGCAAATGCCTCTCGACACCCTGGATGGCATTCAAAATGGTTGACTGCCCAACAGTGAGGGATCGCAGGAGGTCAATAGCCTCCTCTCTGAGGGCAGCAGGGCTGACTGGGGCAGGGCCTGAGGTGTCTGGGGTGAAGGAGATGCCCACCCTCCTGGGTGAGCGGGCACGGGAAATATGCTGAGGGGCTGTTGGGAGGACCGTGCTGGTGGGGGGGGGGTGGCGGCTGTACCTGTTGTTGCGGTGGGCAACCCACAGGATAGATGTTAGATGGAGGCACCAGAATCTGGCATTCAGGAGGCCGAAAGTCCGCTCAATAATACGCCTAGTTCGCCCATGTGCCTCATTGTAGCTTTCCTCTGCCCTTGTCCTGGCATTCCTCTCTGGGGTCAGTAGCTATGAGAGGCGGGGGTAACCAGAGTCACCTGCAAATGTCGAGGGAAATCTGTTAGACACACACAAACCCTTGGTATTCACATGGGCGATGTACTTGTCCGCCAAACCCACCATCTGCACATTCATAGAATGGTAGCTTTTTTGATTTCTGTACACCTGTTCATTTCTGTGGGGGTGACAAATGCCACATGTGTACCATCAATGGCACCAATTATGTTGGGGATATATCCCAAGGCATAGAAGCCTGCTTTCACTGTGGACAAATCCTCCACCTGGGGGAATACAATGTAGCTGTGCATGTGTTTCAGCAGATCAGACAACACTCTGGTCAACACGTTGGAGAACATTGGCTGAGACATCCCTGATGCCATGGCCATTGTAGTTTGAAAGGAGCCACTTGCCAGGAAATGGAGCACTGACAGGACCTGCACTAGAGGGGGTAGTCCTGTGGGATGGCGGATAGCTGACATCAGGTCAGGCTCCAATTGGGCACACAGTTCTTGGATTGTGGCACAATCAAGTCTGTAGGTGATAATGATGTGTCTGTCTTCCATTATCGACAGGTCCACCAGGGGTCTGTACACCGGAGGATGATGCCATCTCATCATCTGCCCCAGCGTATGTGCCCTATGGAGGAGAATGGTGAGCAGAGGGTCATGTACCACATAGGTTGCACAAGTGTTTTTGCTGTAATGTGAGTAAATCCGTGTGTGGCATTGTGTGTCCGTATTTCTTCCCAAATGTGCTGTGACGCAGTTAGGTGCCATGCCATGTGCCACCTGGAAATGGCAGCTGCCTGACTTGTAAGGAGGGACAAGAGGAAATGAGATAACTGCGCTGGCATTGTGCAGCGTTGCGGTAAGCGGTCGAAGACCACCGGGCAATTCAGCATTGGTTATCATTGGGCCCTATGGGTTCCAGGAGCCAATGACGATGTAAGCCAGCAGTGACGGTATGCACCGCCGCGGACGTGACCGCCATTTTCTGTCTGTTCACTCACTTGATACCTGACCTTCAAAGGGAGAGGGCTTACACTGCAAGTGCTGCTCTGACCTGTGTCTGGAAGTGACAATGGCTCTAGTGTCTGGGGAAAGGGCCCTGCCTTCACTTCGGAGGAGTTGGAGAAACTAGTGGATGGGGTCCTCCCCCAATACACGCTACTCTACAGTCCTCCAGACAAACAGGGGAGTACACTGTGAGCATGATGTGTGGGCCATGAATGTATGAAGTGGTGTGGATGCAATATACATGTCGGGGTAGTGGGCTGAGGCCTGCATGTGAGGATGGTGAGTGTATGTGTGTCAGGGCATGGGTGGGAACTGGTGGGCAATGAGTATGATGAACCAGACGGTGGAGTAATTTCCTTTCATCCTATACCTTTCCTGTAGGTCAGCGCCCACCAGAAGAAGGGTATTTGGCATGCCATTGCCAAGGAAGTGCGGACCCTGGGGGTCTATCATAGATGGAGCACCCACTGCCGCAAGAGATGGGAGGACCTGCGCAAGAAGACAGCGGAGGCCCAGCTGGGGATGGCCTCCCAACGTAGAAGGGGTGCCCGTCACACCATGACCCCCCTGATGTTACGGATCCTGGTGGTGGCATTTCCGGAGTTGGATGGGCGCTTGAAGGCTTCCATCTAGGTGGCTCCATACTACGCACCAAAGGTGTGCCAGATAATCATGGCATGCTGCATGTTGCACACCTGGCTTTGCGACGCCAGGTGCCTTTTCTGCAGGAGGATGGGCCTAATGATGGTATTGTGGCAGCTGTATAGCCTGTGGACAGTGAGGAAGAGGAGACAGAGGAAAAAGATATTGACAACCGAAACAACATCATCATGCAGTACTTCCAGTGACACACAGGTAAGGGACTGGCACTGCTCATCTCATATCTGACTACTGTATAAGTCAGCCTCTTAACCTCTGTGTATAGACACTGACAGTTTACTTTGGCTTTCCATTTCACAGATCTGGGTACCTCATTCTGCCTTCTGCTATGTTTACTGCTGCCCAACGACTGTCATACATTGATTGTTTTGTGATTCAAGGGTGTTTATTTATGGGCTAATGTGTATAGGGGTATGTGGAAGGGGCTGGGGTGATGGTGGAGGAATGTCCAGGATAGAGTCCAGTCCCTTGTTATCATAGGTGCATTGTCCAAGGGGGCATAGGAAGTGGAGCAATCGCAGTTCAAGGTGGACACGGTGACATAGTGGGACAGAAGGGTGACAATCAGGAGAGTCTTATTTCCTGGTGGGGGTCTTGGCAATGTTCTCTGTCTTCTGCCTGGATCGCAAGGACCGTTTGCGGGGTGGTTCTCCTTCTGCAGGGGGTGAGGTGCTGGTGGCCTGTTGGTCCTGTGGCAGGACCTCCTGTCCACTAGCGCCGGAGGACATGGAAGGCTGTTCATCATTTGGGCTGGTGTCAGGGGCCCGGTGGTATGCCACTGTCTCCCTCATGGTGTTGGCCATGTCTGCCAGCACCCCTGCAATGGTGACCAGGGTGGTGTTAATGGACTTCAAGTCCTCCCTGATCCCCAGGTATTGTCCCTCCTGCAGCTGCTGGGTCTCCTGAAACTTGTCCAGTACCGTGCCCATTGTCTCCTAGGAATGGTGGTATGCTCCCATTATGTTTGAGAGTGCCTTGTGGAGAGTGGGTTCCCTGGGCCTGTCCTCCCCTGTCGCACAGCAGACCTCCCAGCTTCCCTGTTATCTTGTGTTCCTGTCCCCTGAACCGTGTGCCCACTGCCAATGAACCCAGGTCCCTGATCGTCCTAGGTTAGTGGGGTTGCCTGGGGTCCCTGTAGTGGTGGGCATACTGCTGATTGACGTGTCCTGGGGACAGTGGCATGGGCCCGCTGGGTGGGTGCTGTGGTAGTGTTTCCTGAGGAGAGAGGTTCTGTGGTGGTTTGGGACTGTGGCAGGGGAAAGAACTGTCCAGAGGTCCCTGATGGGCCGGGCTGGTCATCTTGATCCAGGCATGCATGACTGATATTGTCACTGTGGGCCTCTTCTGTGGGGGGACTGGATATGGCTGGCACCTCCTGTCCGGTGATGTTGTGTAGGGATCCTGTTGGGGTGTAAATGCATTGTTATTGTATCTGTGTGTGCCATCTTGTGCAATGGATGTGTTTCTCTTTACTACTGTGCTTGCAATATTGCCTTGGCCCTTGTGTGAGTGGTGATTGTGTGCCCTGGGTGAGTCTCCCCCTTGGACATGCTTTGGAGATGGGTGTCCATGCAGGTCTGTGATGGGTGTCCATGCATTGGTGTAACATGCAGGGCTTGGTATTGGGATGTGAGGGTTGTGATAGTGGGGTATGTGTGAGGTGGTGGAGTGATGGGTGTGAGGGTATGGGTTATGGTTTGTGATGGCATGCAGGTAGGGTGGGGGGATATAATAGTAAAGATATGACTTACCAGAGTCCAGTCCTCCTGCTACTCCTACGCGGCCCTCAGGATGCATGATCACCAAGACTTGCTCCTCCCATGTTGTTGTGGGGGAGAAGGTGGGGGTCCACCGCCAGTCCTATGTACGGCTACCTGGTGTCTGGGTACCACGGAATGTACTTTCCCCATAGGTCGTTCCACCTCTTCCTGATGTCATCCTGTGTTCTTGGATGCTGTCCCACTGCGTTGATCCAGTCGACAATTCTCTGCCATAGCCCCATCTTCCTAGCAATGGATGTCTGCTGCACCTGTGATCTGAATAGCTGTGGTTCTACCTGGATGATTTCCTCCACCATGACCCTGAGCTCCTTCTCTGGGGTGTCTTTGATGTACCATGATGTGGTGTGAGTGATGTGTGAGGTGATGGTTGATGTGATGTGTGGGGTGATGTTTTGGGGTGTGTGGTGTTTTGTGCGTGGATGGTGTATGAGTGATGGTGTTGTGTGCCTCTGGATGCTGGTGTTTTCTTTGCTTTTCTCTCTCTCTGCTTCTTCCAAAAATGTTGTTGTAAGGAGTTGTGGGTAATGTGTGTGTGTTTTATATTGGATTGGATGTGTGAGTGTGGTGTGTGTATGTGTATCAGGTGTGTGTATTTTGAATTGTCCAATGTGGCTGTGTTTTGTAAATGTGTGTGTACTTTGAGCGCGGCGGTGTGTACCGCCAATGGTTTACCGCGGTTGAGTGACCGCTGCGTTGATTCATGGGTCGTGATAGTGTGGGCGTATTCCTGTTGGCGTGACTGTGTGGGTTTTGGTACCGCCAATTCATCACTGACCTTTGGTGTGGCAGACTTGTGTGGGTGTCTGTATTGTGGAGGATTTCTAAGTGTGGGTTATAATACCCGTAGCGAATTTCCGCCGCGGACACTGTATGTTGGCGGTGGTCGGTACGGCAGTCAGTGGACTTTACCGCCAGGGTTGTAATATGGGCCAATGTCTTTTATTTATGTGTTTTGAGTTGGGGTGTAGGGAATGTATGTGTTGTGGGGTGGAAATTTGTGATTTCTATTTTAATTGTTACTTGTGGAATTATGCAGTGCGGAATTGTGTGGTCCGCAGTGTATTTCTTTGTGGCATGGTGAACATATATGGGTAGGAGCTGCATGCAATTGTTTGAAAGGACGATAGAGGGATAGGTAGTTTATTTAGGAACTGGTGCAAGCGGCCCTCACACAGAAGGTACAATGCAAGCTTCCCTCACAGGGAAGGTACAATGCAAACTTCCCTCACAGGGAAGATACAATGCAAACTTTCCTCACAGAGAAGGTACAATGCAAGCTTCCCTCACACACAGCAGATACTTCATAACAGCAGTGCTAGCTTCCCTCACAAACAGCACAGATGCATCACAGCAGCAGTGCAAGCATCTCTCACACACAGCCAGTACAGCACAGGCAGAAGCACTGCAAGCTCCCCTTACACACAGCAGTTACAGCAGAGCAGCAGTGTAAGCTTCCCTCTCCAAGAATGTACAATGCAACCTTCCCTTACACAGGGAACCAATACAGGACAGGCAGGGGTGCAATGTTCTCCCACACACAGCGAATACCACACAGCAGCAGTGCAAGCTCCCCTCACGGGGAAGATACAATGCAAGCTTCTCTCACACTGAAGGTACAATGAAAGCTTCCCTCACAGTGAAAGTACAGTGCAAAGTTACCTCACAGAGTAGGTACAATGCAAGCTTCTCTCACCGAGAAGGTACAAAAGCTTCCCTCACACAGAAGGTACAATGCAAGCTTCCATCACTGAGAAGTTAAAATGAAGCTTCCCTCACATGGAAGGTACAATGCAAGCTTCCCTCACTTGTATCAGCTATTAAAAATAATAAAAATTGTGAAGGACTCAACACTGTGTGTGTACTGCAGGGCTTGGGCTGAGAGTTAGCAGATGCTTTACCCACATTGCCATGAGGCTGCAGCGTTATGACACTGTGGCTCTCTCAGTCAATCCTTCTCCTGCAGAGTATCCACTATAGCTTTATTATTCCTATCCGTAATATGCTTGTGCAGCATATTAAGGACAGCATGCTTGTGACTTTTTTGCTTTGTATTTATATTGCAAATGTTTCATTCTGGTGAGATGGTTAGATATAAATGTCCAAAATGTTGCATATGTGTGATTGTGTATGCAGTTTGTTTTTATTATAAATCCTTTTAGGTCAAGCATAGCAGCGTGCAAGCCCTGCTTTGACGTGTTGGTATGTATCTGGGCATTTAATCACGCCCCCCGCACGCCCATCACTATCAATCATTGATGGGCCTACCCTTCAAATATGGTTTGTTATCATTGGTAACTGCTTTACGTTTGTCCCTCCTTGGGGCGGTTTTGTTACGGCCTTGGCCATCGCCCCTGTTACATGGCTGATTGCACTTTTGCCGATAACTTTGACTGCGAGCAGACTTCTTTTTCCTTTTGTATTTTCTTTGAATCGTCTAGTTTAATTTCCTTGCCGATCAATCGTGTTTCCGTATGTTTTGTTGTGACCCCTCCCGTCTCACCAGGTTCAGGCACTACTTAGTAAAGGGTCACCTAACAGTTCAAGTTCCTCACACAGAAAGAACAAAAAACTCCCTCTGTTGCAGCTACTAACGCAAACAGTGTTTACTTAAAATGTGAGAACATCTGCAGATGTAACTCACTCTGTAACGTGAATAAAATATACATGTTGACACAGAAGACGAACCCGAGGGGCTTGCTGTGCGTGCCTTGTTTTAAACTAGATCAAGTTTAGGTGTGCGCCACTCTTGTTTTTTGCTTGATGCCAACTGAATGTTTACAAGTGTGTCTGAAAGAAGACCCCCCCTCCCCTGGACCTAATGTGGTGTGTGCTAATGATGCTGCAGCCCTAACAGACCAGGCTCAAGCAGGTAAACATGTATATCCCACCTAGTTAAAAAAATCAGGTGCTTCCCTCTATCTCTTTTTTTTTTTTTTAAATCTAAGAAGGAGTTTCATTCTGGGACTTGTAGTTTCACTTTTCCCATCGTAGCTATATGCTTCAACAGCAGGCATGCGAAGAGCTGTTTGTTAATCTGCCAGACTGACTGTAGGTAGGTAGTGATGACAAAATACTTAGGGAGGTCCCCCTGCAATGTACCATTCAGGGGCCTTCCGCCCGTGCACACTGTACTGTGCTGAGGGGGAGACCTGTAGTTCGCCCCCCCACCTGGCACCGTAGGGGCTGCGGGGTCCTTTGTTACACCACTCACTGTATCTCTTTTTTCATAGTTGTCAAATGGACCCGTTTCCCATGTGACATCTTCAGCACTCCTTGTGTTTTAGCCAACATTACTCTGAATGCTGGGACTTGTAAACACACAAGTGTGATGGATCCGAACACAGAAACTGTATTTGGCATAAAAACAGGATTGGTAAATACAAAAGTAGTGACCATGGGGGCACCTCGAGGCCGTGTCTGTTAAGGATTAGTGATTACCTGAAGCAGTCACTTAAGCAGACAAGAGGGCTTTTATTTGGAGAGACAGAGTTGGGGTTTGTGCCTGAAACGTAGGAATGCTTGGTGAACCCTTTGTCCATGTCACCCTAGGACCCGTAGACCCCTAAAGTTTCCCAGGTAGCTCAGCAAGTCCAGATTTTTAAACTGCATTCTAGTATTTGTAGTCATGCTGATCCCAGTTTAAAACCAGGATTGCTAGTCCTAGAAGGGAAAGACAAGAAAGATTGTGGGGTTTGAAATATCCTTGGCTGTAGGAGAGCCCCTACCCCAGCCCCACCCATTTTAAACTGCCGCCATTTCTCATCATGACATTTCCCATTAAAGCATTTCCACATACTGAATCTTGAGTGGAGGATTTCTGGCCACCCCGGTACCCTCGTTTATGGCATACACCAGCTCTCTATTCCAAAATAACTGGGCCTTACCCACACGCTACAACCAGTACTGGGCATTCCGTTGGAATTGTTTCACACTGAAATGAATAAGAACCACAAGTCCTAGAAAGCACTAGCTTCATGAATGAAAACCCGCAGCTAGAAGCGTGGCACCTGACAACCCTGCGATATCTGTGTTCTTCCAACATATCACCAAGGGCACATTTTGCAGTCCTCAGCTTTTCACCTGCAAGTCAATGCGATAGAGTGTATAAGTCTAATTATTTTGATGGACACAGACGAAGACTGCAATTCCCTGAATGCATTAGTCTGACGCACAAAACATCCCAGGACTGGATACTCTGTCCATAATGACATGGGGTGCCTCAGCCACCCTAACTGTGATTCTTTCTGCTTGCACATTCTACTCTCCAGCATCTGGATGGGGTTTGAGTAAGTTAATTTGGACAGTATACAAAGAACTCAAACTGTCTCATGCCATATGTTGGACCTGGCCCTTTCACAGGGTCATTCCCCAGACTTTTTGCTTTTTGCCTCCTTATTTTTCTGAACTTTGTTGGCTGACGTTTTGACTCTGAGCACTTTTTCACTGCTAACCAGTGCTAAAGTGCACGTGCTTTCTCTTACAAAATTTGTATGATTGGATTATACCTAATTGGCATATTTAATTTACCTATAAGTCTCTTGTAAAGTGGTATCCCTATACCCAGGGCCTGTGAATTAAATGCTACTAGTGGGCCTGCAGCGCGGCTTGCGCCACCCACTGAAGTAGCGTATCAAACCTATCTCAGGCCTGCTAGCGCAGAGCCTGTGTGCGCAGTTTTCTGCCACAGGGACCTGGCATCTAAATTTACTTGCCAGGCCCAGAACCCCACTTTTACTACATGTAAGTCACCCCTAAGCTACGCCCTAGCTAGCCCTTTGGGCAGGGTGCCATGTATGTAGAAGGCAGGACATGTGCCATGTTGCGTGGCCTGTCCTGGTAGTGACAAACAGCCTAACTTGGTGTCTCACTGCTGTAAGTGCTGCCTTCTCATAGGATTGCATTGGAAATGCCATGCCTTATGTGTAAGGAGAATTGTCTGATTTATGTGTAAGGGGTATTGTCTGATGTACGCATGTTTGGTATGGTTGTGACAGTGATGAGAAATGCTGCTTACTGGTATAGGTGTATTTGTTATTACTATCACAGAAATGCCACTTCTAGAAAGTGTGCATTTATCTGTGCTTAAGACTTTGGGCCCGTATTTATACTTTTTTTAGCGCCGCATTTGCGCCGCTTTTTGACGCAAAACGGGGCAAACCTACAAAATACAATGGTATTTTGCAAGTTTGCGCCGTTTTTGCGTCAAAAAACGACGCAAATACGGCGCAAAAAAAGAATGAATACGGGCCTTGGTGTTTTGCAGCTTGCCTCTAATCCACGCCTGGGCAGACTGACGGTTGTGGCTTTGTGCATACTTCTCAGACAGCCTGAACACAGGGAGGGTGGAGGTGTCACAGAGGTGCATCTACATATTGTAAAGCCTTCCTGGGCTGAGAGAAGGGAGAGGCATTTGTAAAGGCTGTGCCCTGGCCTCACACAATAGGGTTGTTTACCCCCCACTGATGTCTGGAACCTGTGCTGGAGGAGAGAAAGGGAATTCCAAGAACCAGTTGTAACTGGTTGGAACCCCTTCTCCTCCACACTGTAAAACACACTGTAAACCTAGTATGCGTACAGGGGAATTTTCCCCACAATTTAGACATCCTTTGGACATTCTTGGGACTTCAGAAACCTTACCTGGAGTTGGACGCAGGACGCTGCTGAGAGGACTCACCAGGACCACCTTGGACTGCTGCTGCTGTGCTGACCTGTGACCTGCCTGGTCACAAGAAGGAACTGCCACTGCCCGAGGATACTTTTACTCTTGGGAGCGTGCCCCGCTCCACCCCGTGCCCCCAGGGCACCCAAAGGATGGAAAAGAGGAGCAAGCGCGCTCCAACTGCGCCCCTGGGGCGACGCGCGCTCTTTGACGTGTCCCCAGGGCACCTGCAGGGACCATCCCCGGTGCCTGCCACACGCAACAGCCCAGGTCGGGCTGGAAAGTGGCGTGCGCACAGTGCGGCCGCGTGGGGAAGCAGGAGGGAAGCCTCATCGGAGGTCCCTGCTTCCTCCTTCATTCCCGGCAGCCGCGCCAAGAACGAGGTCGGCTGCCCACCATCCCGCAGGACACGGGGTGGAAAGAGAGTTCCCTTCCCCCCCCGGTCACTGCCCTAGGGGTGCGATCGCCCCAACTACTTGATTCTTTGTGGCTTTTGGGGGCCCCCTTTGGGAGATTGCCATTAGAGGCCCGGGGGCTCCACAAAGATCACGGACCCCAGGAGGGTCCAGTTTCAACCCCACAGAGATCGCTGGCACCAGGAGGGGCCCGTTTTTCACAGTAGGGAGTGTGCAGACCGTCCCTCTCCCCAGGAGCACTGCGTGCCCCCCGTTTTGCTCATGGGAGCGCCGGGGGGCCCCCCATGCTCAACTTCTAGGCACTAGGAGTGCCTTTCCTCCCTAAAACCAGGTACTTTTAGAAATATATTGGCTCTGCAAGCTTAGTATGGACCTTGTTTTTTTTAAATATGTTTCCTACCTGCTTTCCTTCCATTACATATATGTGCCAATGTTCCTTTTATGGGCATGAATTGCTGAGATATATATTTTTATGACTTGTGATATGTTTTCTAATGTTCTTTTTATGGGTATTCAGGAGTTATTCATGACAAGTACATAGATTTCTTTACTGTAATTCCTGACTACTGCTTATGTTGCAGAATCCTGAGTACTTACGTGTTCTAATGTGACAACTGCGTATTCTTGCAGAGTATTAGTAACTTGTGTAACATTCTGACAACTTCCAAGGTAGCAGGGTATTACTTACGTGTAATGTTGGTCTAATTATGTTTTGTGCAATACAGTTTATTTTTACATAGCTCAGTGTTGTGTTTCTTTTGTGGTGTACATTTTGCGTCACGTGTGGTGTGTGTGGTGTGCAAATGCTTTACACATTGCCTCCGGGTTAGGCCTGACTGCTCATGCCAAGCTACCAAGGAGGTGAGCAGGGGTTATCTTGGACGTGTAACTCCCTTGCCCTGACTAGAGTGGGTAAGTTCTGCCTGGCTGAGGTGCATACCCTAGCCAACCAGAAACCCCATTTCTAACACCAAAAGAGGTTCTTTTACAGAAAATAGGACAAGTGTGGACCTACAAGCACCAAGATGAAAAGAAAAAGAACTTCCTGGGTGAGTTAGTGATACCCAGTATGGGATAAGTGTTGAGTTCTGCATACATTCACAACACCATTAACAGAATGCAAAGCAGTGTGAGCTAAACAGCACAGGCTCACATGTGACAGAGAGCTTCTTGGAAGCCGGGCCATCTGGCTGGATCGGGGTTTGCCTCTGCTGTAGGGTGGTCAGGCATCCCGGATTTTTCTGGATTGTCACTGGAATGTCACTTTTCGTGACGCTGCGGTAGCGCTAACCACTGCTCCATATTTACAAGGAGATGTAACACCACTTTTTATGGCGTTACACCTCCTTGTAAATATGGGCACCTCAGTCGCAGTTTTCTGCATCAAAGGGGCTTGCAATGGATGTTGTTGTGGAATTTCTACTGTAACACCCATTGCTTTTGACAGTGCCCCATATTTACGAAAAATCATAAATCTGTGGCAGCACCAAAAACTAACTCTACCCTAGGGGTGGCATTAGCATGGTGCAATGGGGAGAAATACTTATTCCTCCTTGTTTTAAGAGTCGAGCGCTCAAGCACTCTAGCCTGTTGTAATCTCACGCACCTTGTACTATGCATTCTTTGTTGTGCTTGTCTTAAATGCTTCATTTTTATTGGTGCATTTTGTGAAATGTCCCTCCTTTGTGTGGTGAGTTCCCTCCCAAGGCGATCTAACTAAGTGAACATTTCTGTTGGCCACCACACCACGTTACACTTCCTCCTGTTACAGCGTGGGATGGACCCTCCTCCGGTTTCAGTTTGCCATTAATCCCAGCAGGGATCCTTTTTAGACATTCTCACAGGAAGCCAATAACTCTCGCGCTCATGCTCATGACTGCGATGGGGCTTTGAATCGGCTCGCCCCTCTCAACTTTTCATTTTCAATTTATGTAGCAAGAAAAGTATGGTTAGGCATTTACAACACTAATAGCTATAACTCAAGCAAACGCGAGACACATTGCATTGCAATGCTTGTTGAAAGTTGGAAAGCGATTGTGTAGGCACTTTGGTTGTGTCAATTGTTTCTCATTAGGAAAGAGAAACCCGCTGCCAGCATGCATGCAGGCTGTTTAGTAAGGGTTGACACATTATTGTATTGGGAGTGAAAGGGTGCAACAAACAGGGAGGGGTGGTGGAGGAGAGCTGAATAGTTTCGGGATCAGTGTGAAAGCAGACACATAGCTACAAAGATTACTATCGCTCTCTGCATTCAGGTTTTATTTGAGAATGTGATCCTTTACTGGATTGTGTGCAATTACAAGATGGGAAACTTCCCACTGAGCTGAGTTTGGTGAAGCTAATAAACCACATCTGGTGTGTTTTATGTATATTTTTGTCTTTGTAAATAGTTAAGTGTTTCTTGGAGGGAAAGGTCCTTTAAGAGTATGCATAAAACTGCTTCTGTGTTTGTTTGTTTTTTTTTGTTGCAAATTAGAAGGAAAAGATAGGCTATCTTTTAGATGCCCCTAAAGCATATTACCTTACACATATTTGGAAAAGAGACGCATAACTTTTAAAATCACATAAACATACTCAAAATTGTGTAAAATGTAATAAATATGCACAAACTTTGTAGTAGAGCATAAGAACGATGTTGAATGAAAATACTGCACTAGTTTAGCAACGAGGGAAAGCGACGCTGCCTTTCTATTTGCACACACTTTGTGAATTAAGAGGCAGTGTGTCTCTCGTGTATGCTAAACTGCTACCATATTTTAATGTCATGTCGTGTTTGCACTTAATAAAACGTTTTTTTGTGCATTTGTGCAAATTGAAAGATGACGGCAGGCAGATTCAGGGTAGGGATGTTTAAAAATACGACTGAATGTCAGAGCGAGAAAAGAAAATGAGAGATAAGCAGACAGAGTTGATGTGCATTAGGAGCATGTGAGAGGCAGTGTGTCTTTCTGTTTTTTCTATCTATGCTTTTAATTTGCAAGTGTTACTTACCAAGGCAAGAACATTGTTTAAACTGTATTCCTACATATGCAATGTTTTCAGTCTAAAAATATCACTTTGAAGGAAAACACGTTTCTTAGATATCAGAGTGAAAATGCTCTTGCTGATTAAAAAAAAAAAGAAAATAGCAGGAAAGTGATAAATAAAAAAAACAGCTTACAAATGAGACACGCCGCTATGTATAGGTGCCCTTGGGTGATTTGAAAGGGAGTGGTAGCCTTGGAATACGATCAATAAACTAACCAACTTAAACCAAGCAGTGTTATGAATCGCAGCTCAGAAATCAAGCAGGAAAGTAATTAAATAGAAAATTTGCTCTGATAGGGAAAGAAAACAGTCAGCTTGGCTGGTAGATTGGAAGCAGAGTTCTGAAAATGAAAATTCAAGTAAAAGCGAAACACAGTAATTTTGAAAAGAGACACAGAGCCATTTATTACCTTTGTGAAACTGGAAAAGAGAAGGCAACCAGATGCAGCTCAGGGCTGTTTCAAAATCCGGTGTAAATGTCAGAGCGAGAATGCTCTTCTCAGTAAAAGAAAAGTGACACACAGATAGAGTCCCAATTACAGAGACAAACTCAAAAAACAAGCTGTAAAATAATAACATTGTAAGTGTTGCGAGTTGGAATAAAAAAAAAAGTTCCTAGACAGAAAGTTAAGTAGGGAAAAGCGGAAGCCAACAAGTCCTGGAGCCATACTCCAGGGGTGTGACCCACTTGCAAAAAGGACAGACCAGGAAGGAAAATTAACCACTGGCATGCAAGGATTTTTTAAAGACAAACGAGTAGACAAATCCAAGCTGATGGGAGGAGTTAAACTCCACATAGTACAAACAGAAGATCATCACCTGACAGCGCAAGCGGTGTCTATGCTCGACCTAAAAACCTACCTTTCCCTCTGCTTCGATCCACTCCTCTCCTCCACTGCAGGCACTGGCTCCCAGCCTGCCCTGCGTCCAATCCTAATGCTGCTGGCAGCCTGAAAGCAGCAATAGGATTGGACAGCGTGCCCAGCCAGAGCACTCCAAGGCAGAGTGGAAGTTTCTGACTGTTGTCTCCAACCCAGCAATGCTCCTCTTCCATAACAGAGGAGCCACCTCTGGTGTTGTTAGTGTTCCTGTGCAATTTTAAAATAATGATGATTGAAATTAAACCAAGTTTCACAAATATAGTAAATTTTCTTTTTAACCTCTGACTAATTCTTTTAGCATGGCAAAATCTTAATGGTAAACAGTGAGACGGGGACATAGGAACAGGAATACACAAAAAGAAGGATGAGCTTGGAGCCACATACACTAAGAGATGACACTGACACAGAGAGTTACGGTCATAACAGCCCCATGCTTGTCTTACTAACCTTATGAAAAATTTTAAACAAATGCAAAGTACAACTTTACTTATCACTGCTTGGTTCTGTGAGTTTCTGGTTTTGGACTGTGGGTTTTGCACATCCGTCCGGGTGGTTTCTTCATTGCGGCGTGAGGGCATTGCCCCCCCCCGGTGTGTTTTGTTGCTCCCGGGTGGTCCCATAATAAATGTGTTGATTCCATTTAGCCACATGGTCATGACCCCGCAGAGTTTGCCTTTGAGACTAAGGCCCTCATTACAACCTTGGCGGGCGGATGAAGCCACCCGCCAAGGTTGGACAGCCAGGTGGCCGCCAATGCGGCCGCACTCCTGCCACTGCCATCAGGAGATCCCCGCTGAGCTGGTTTCCGGCTGCTGGCCCAGTGGAGATCTCGGCCGTAACACAGGAGCTGGCTCCAAATGGAGCCGGTGGTGTTTCAGGCCGTGGCAGGGGGCCCCGCGACCACCCTTACCGCCAGCCTTAGCCATGAAAAGGCTGGCGGTAGGGGGACTTGTAATCCCCTGGGCAGGGCTGCAAGCAGCGCTGCACTGGCGGATTAAAACCGCCGGGACCACTGTGGCGGGAAACCGCTGGTCCCGGCGGTGCGACGGCCGCGGTCGTAATTCCCTGTGAAGCACCGCCAGCCTGTTGGCGGTGCTTCCTCCAGAACAGCGTGGTGAGGGTGGAGCTTGAGGAATACAAATTTTTCTAGCTGGCGCATCAAGAATTTTAGATTCTATTGAGGACACGGAACAGTGACCGAAAGCACCAACTTGTGAAAGGCTCAGTCTGCGGAGCCCCCTTCTGGAGGAACAAATGAGGCATAGTTTTGACTGCGAAAGAAGGGAATACCCCGCCTGCCACATCTTCCTGCAGTTTTCGACACTGGATGGTACCGTTTAATACTGCCATAGATATAAGCAACCCTTTATGTTCTTAGGGCATAATTAAACTGGAAGGGCTGCGGTGCCAACAGGAATTTTATTATTTTATATCGATTTAGTAGGCTTAAGTGGTATGCTTAGATTTGATAGAATTGTAGATCAAAGAGTCTTGCCTTTGAATAATGCAATAAGACTGTATTTTATGATGATTTATATGTATGTATGTGTACTTTTATGGCAATACGCCGAATAAAGTTATTTTGACTGACCCACTGACTGACTGACTCTGGGTTCCTGCTTGATGTCAGTGACGAGGCTCGGCCAAGCGGCAGATTTTAGAGGAAGAATTTAGTAGTAGGAGTTAGAGAATCTTTCATAGGTGAAAGGCCTACGACCTGCCAAAAGGGGGCAGTTACGAGTCAGACATCACAAGGCCCTGTGAGTCCCACAAGTAGAGGAAGAAGCGCTCATGTTTGCACATCCAGGTAACTGCGCTCATTGGCCACCAAACGACCGCCTTATCAATTATTATATATTTTTTTGTTAATTATGGGTTTTCTGAAGTGCTGCGCGGTTCCCTTCTGCACGGTGATCTCACTCCTGGTGCTGCGTGGTTCCCTTCTGCACAGTGACCTCACTTCTAGTGCTGCTTGGTTCCCTTCTGCACGGTGACCTCACTTCTAGAGCTGCTCTGGGCAGGAGCTACCTTATTGTACACTGTTCACAAAAACTGTCAGATGGAATGAGGGGTGCCTCCAAAGCTGTGCTAGTGCAACTTGATGCCTCTTTAGGGAAAAGCCGTCTCCTCTCTGAAATATACCAGCCCTGACTTATTGCTCTAGGAAGAACATGCACTATGGTACACTGTACTAGCATAGGACAAAGGGGATCGGACTGGCCTAATGGGCAATCAGGCATTGCCCGAAAGGCTTGCCGACATGTCATAGAGTGGGCCTTTTTTTTGTCTGTTTGTGGGCCTGATTCAGTGATGGTGTGCCTCAGAAGCAGGCTGTCTTGCTCGGCCACACCCCCTGCAGGGCCTTGCATGTTCGATAATAATTCACACACACTGCCTAATGGCCAGCAGTAGCAGCCAGAGCCAGGCAAATGCGTGACCCAATGTGGGCAGCAAAACTCTCTTCTGTTTCCAGGCAAAACAGTACTAATACAGCGATCGATCATTCAATCAGTGCTAAAGACAGTTTGTTAAATTAGTTATAGTGTCATAGCTGTCTTGGTGTGTTTCTCTAATACTTACAGTTACTTGGGTTTTGTGTTCTGCCTTACTACAGGACCATGGACGCTCCCAGAATACAGAGATGTTTTTATTAAAAGACTAACAGAGGCTCCATAATATGCAAAGTAGTATCAGCCTGTGCCACTTGTTACAGACTAAAATTATTTTATGCCCTAATGATGTCATAACTACAATTGCACAATTAATTTATTAAGCTTCCTGCTTTCTCAATTTTACTTGAAAATGCATCATTTCCTCACTCTTTCTACAAAAACTTTCGGTGGGAGAAGCCCCTTGAATTCTCCTTATGACGATAAGGCTCGCTCACTATACTTGCTCGCCACAGTATGCTCATCCTGAACTTTTATCCCCCACCACTTTCAAATGCCACCAGACACCACTGCAGCTCAGATCACAATTTCATTCCTATCAATGATTTGCATGTTTGGCAGTGTCCGGCACAATTTATTTTGGGAGTTCACTTGGAAAGGTCAGTGGCGGCCATAGGGTCATGCCCACTGTGGAGGAACACATACCATATTTTGAAATACTTGCCTACCCTGCAAGGATCTCACTTCCAAAAATACATCTGCCTGGTGGGTGGAGAAAATGTAGACAAAGCATTAGCCAAAATGGTGCCATGTCTTTATTTGACTTGAAAAGCAAACTGTTTTTTTTCTAAAATACATTTCAAAGCAAAAACGCGTTTTCGAAAAATTGAATATCAATGACCCTGATGCAGAGGACCACCACTCTGACCTCATGGCCCAGTTGCTGATCGGGCATCAGGTCACGATTTTTAGATGGCAGAGCCAAAAGAGGTACCACTTTGGAAACCATGAAGTTTTACCTCCGATAGGATGGGCAAGCAAAGCATGAGGTAAACGGCCAGGCCATTTTTTGGCAGATAAGCTGCAACTACCAAACTTAAAATGCCCCCCCTTAATTCTTAAGTTCTTCCTCACAACCTTGAGTCATCTTGGAAGAATAGAAACTAATCTTTTCCATACTTATAACATTGACAGTCATTGTAGATGGCTTAGCCAATGTCAGCACATTTAAAAAATCTCTGCATTGGAAAAGCTAATAATGTAACTCACACAGCATTGGCAAAGCGCGGCTCACTGGATTTTCCATTACTTGTTTTAAAATGTAATTTTCCTCTTTCCAGTACTGGATACATTACAAATACCAGTCCGTTTGTAGAAGAGTACCATTTGCGAGGTACAGCTAATAATGGACCAAAGTTTTGTTGTCTGCAAAGTTCAGATAGGAATAGGAACTGGTTTCAAATACTAGGTTCAAAGTTTGTTTACATTTTATTAAAAGGATGCTTATTAAATCAAGAAAATCATAAACCTGAAGGCCAGAGACCCACTGATTCGTAAATGGCACTGGAGCCCAAGATGGCAATATGCCACCCTATTACACGTTACCCATTCCGGATTACTTTTATTTTGATGCAGTTGGCACAGAAAATACATTTTTTTCAAGCATGTACATGGTTGCTAAAACAGAAGAGAATAGTGTACATTTCTGTTTGGTTGCCATCACTAAAAAGGATAGAAAACCATTTTATTATGTAATTAATTTGGTAGGTTTTTACTAAATACGGGTCTTGTTTTGTCCCTGGCAGCCAAACATACATCGTTGAGCAAGTTCCAGAAGGGAAAATTTCAGCTCCTTCAATCAGTACCTCTAATTTGCTGGGCCAAGCCACTGCCAGCGTTGGATTTGTTAGTTACTGTGTGGCATAATCAGGTGTCAAAAGAGTTGAATCTTGCTCTCTTTTTTTTTATAAACCTTCAGCTTTTGGGCTGTTTTCTTAAGATAATGGGATGTAAATGGACCAGTGCGTCCCCTATTTTCCATAAATGTCTGTAATTGGAGAAATAGCTCAAGGCGCCCTTTAAGACAGCTTGGGCTTGCTGCCTTTGCTCAGTGAAATTGGGGGAGAAGGCTCAGATCTCACAACTTTTCAAAATTATCAGCCAACACTGATAGCATGTATGGGATAAAGTACCCCCTGCCGTACATTATAGGATATTGCAAGCCCCGAGGAGTTCCATAACTATATAGAGGGAAAAGGCCGAAGGCTGGGTTCCTTTATATCTTTACAGAACTCCAAGGTAACTTGCAATATCCTTATCATTTACGGCCAGGGGTACTTTATATCTTATAATACATGGTCACACCATCACCTTTCCCACAAACCACTTAAATATTTAGTACAAAGCTCTTTCATATAAAACAAAAGCATGTTTGCAAACAAGAAGAATAAAAATAGAATCTCTAGTGTAAAATTAAATACATAAAAAATCTGTGAGATATTTGTTGCAAGAAGATATCAGAATCCGTGCTCCTCGACCTGCTTTCCCCTCAGCTGCTGGCTCAGAGAGCAGGCATTGTGACGTCTGAACCCCACTTTATTAAGGTAATACAATTGAATTCTGATGAATTTACCAGTGACAACTGTGTCACATTAATCTATTATATAAGGGATAAAGTATCCCCTGCCGTACATTATAAGGATATTGCAAGTCAGTGGCAAGTTCCTCTATAAGGTTATGGAACTCTGAGGTGACATCACCACCTTTCCCACAAACCACTTAAAACCTTGCTGCGTAGCTCTTCTCTAAGAAAGAGCGAGCATGTTTGCAAACATGAGAATAAAAATAAAACCTCTAGTGCAAAATTAAACACATCAAAAACCTGTGAGATATTTGTTGCAAACAGATATTAGAAACAGTTCATTACAAGTCACTTAAATAAAAAAAAGTTGCAGTAGCTTGGAATATGTAGAAAGGTACAGAAAGATTTTAGTTTAAGACTGTCTTAGGAGAGCAGTAAATAAACGTATTCTCTCTACTTGGCATTGTAAGCCATTAAAATCGAGCAGAAGAATGAAAAGCAAGGCTTCTTTTTTTTTGCTTTAGACAGTTGCTCCAATTATGCTCCAAGACCTGACCTGCCTTTCACCTCAGCTGCTGGCTCAGGCAGTAGGCCTTGTGACGTCAGAACTTGAATGTAAGAACCTTATAATAGTTGAGTTATGATGAATTTTCTTTATATTCAGTGACTTGGTTCGGCACAAGTCACCTATTATGAAGAAATGAGTGACTGACGTTTATACAGGGATTACAGAATTCCATGTATAATAATGAAATTAGAGGCTAATTTTTATACAGTAATTGTAAAATCCCACGCATTACATCTGCATTTCTTCTCAGCTCTGATACTCAAACATAAGACAAGAAGTGTAAGAGTTACTACTCCTGCAGTGATCTAAACCTTCAGTCTCCATAAGCAGTAGAGTAGTAATGTGTCATGGGCCCTTGTTCAAGGAAGAAAATGGGCACCCAGCTGCTGATGGAATTACAACAATAATCAGTAGGTCCCGGTGCCCACTGCACTCCTGCACCAAAAGAAGCTATACTCCTAAATCGATAGAGGAGCAAGGCTGACATCTCGGTGGTGAATAGTTAATCCACTCGCAGAGAAAGGAAGCTGCATAAGGAAGGTAGGAAAAAAGTCTTATTGGGGAGTAGGTAAAGGAGCGAGTGAGGCAGGTAGGGAGGGCTGAAAAGATTAAAAAAGACGGATTGAATGAAAGCATGAAGGGAGGGAGGAAGGGAAGAAAGGAAGGAAAGAAAGAGAGAAGGAAGTTGGTTACATATAAGATGTTCAGCCTTCAGTTCGCATAAGTAATTTTAATAGATCAACAAAAGCCTGTTTAGATTAGGGGTGGGCAGAATATTCTGCCTGAGGAATTGGCAGAAGTTTGGTGACTCCGCATTATTCTTGAAATGCATAGTTCCAGCCAAATTCCATCAATCACCACGTGATGGAATTTGTTCTTGCGCGCAGCTCCAGAAAGGTAATTTGGGGGGCATGATTGAGATTTGGTGTCCCCTACATGATTTCCGGTTGCTAGGAGGACATCAGGTGAGAGTTTTCTAGCACAGGTAGTCATAAACATTCATGGTCAGGAGGCTGCCACTCAACTCCATTAGCTGCGTCCTTTGGCTCACCACATGGTGCCGCTTGCACTGATTTTTCAATGTGGAACGCACTACCAGCGACAAATCACAGTGCGAGCAGTGTGAGGTGCCTATTTCTGCCCATTGCAGAATCTTGCAAAGTTTTTAAGTATTTCAGTAGAATTCTGCTGAGTCAAATTCCCTGTGTTCTGCCCATCCCTACTTTGGATGAGGCACCTGTAGTTGAGGTCACTTGACCTATCCTTGCAGGGGCAGTGTGCTGTTTCTACCTGACTATAAACAGAGCTTCTCCTCCACTATTTTCCAATGCCGTACAGTAAAAAGTTTTTCCCTGCATTGACTAGTCCCAGGAGCAATGTGCATGTTGTTCATGGAAGCCTTTCGTGAGTACACACATATACAAAACGTGCCCCAAAGGATGATGTAAGTTAACCTACTAAAGAACTGCCTGGAGCAGACAGCACTTGTGTTTATTCCTCTGAAATTACTACACAAATTAAATTTCTTTGGCCTGTCAAATTGTTGATGCCTTAAACTCTGGTAACAGATGTGCTTAATTTAAAATGTTGATCCCAGATGCTCTTTGACGACCAATAAGAGACTAATTGTTCTAGAAATGTGAGTTCTGCTGACAATTATGTCTCATTTTGTGATATGCAATGCTGCAGAGCAAGTAAGGGCACGTGAACACCTTAGAGAAAGGAAGAGGTGGGAAACAGCTTATTCAGAGGCTTCTTGAGAAAGGTGTAGCTCTCATGTATAAAAGAACTGTCTGTGCATGCAGCTCGAGCCATCTGCTCTGGGTACTCAGTTAATCGCCTCAAGACTTTGGCTCCCAGACAGGTACACTAGGGGATGTTTAACCTCATGCTTACAAAAGGCATTCCGAATTCTAATAGCACCATTTTTCTTGTGTTCGCAAAGACCGAGAATTCTTAAGAAATGTGTGTTGTAGCTGCCGCACTACACTCTTCCACATTACTAAACAAATGCCACAAAGGGGACCTTAAGGTATAATGGCCCGTAACAGTCACACTTCTGCCACCTTACCAACAGAGACAAAAGTTTGAAGACATGGCCAAAGTAGGCAAGTGCCCTGGGCCACTGCCTTTCAATTAGTCCCTTAGGAAGTGAGTTATATCTTACACCTGTCAGCGCCACGGGGTTTGATTTAGCAGAAAATGGCTAATAAAAAGATTTTTTTCCTAACAGGGGTGCATAATGTATGTTGTGCCTGGCACTAACAAACTAATTAAGATGACACTGCTTGCAAACTAAAAACAAGCATTGGAAAAGCCAATAGGTCTCACCTATGTGAAAGCTATTGGCTTTGGCAATGAGTCTTAGCCATGTTTGGTCACCAGTGTGGCTGCTGATCATCATGGCTAAATATGAGTGGGGTGAGGTAGATTGGGATTGATTGGGGTGGGGAATATAGGACTGTGGTAGAATGGGTTGGATAACTTGGGGTGGGTAGATTTGGGTGGGTGGGGTAGATTGAGGTGGGTAGATTGGGGTTGGGTGGTGTAGATTAGAATGAGTTGATTGGGATGTAGATTGGGGTGGGGAGACTGGGGCTGTGGAGTCTGGAGTGGAGGAGATTGGGGCAGAGAACACTGAGGAGGGCGGATTGGGGCTGATTGAGGTAGATTAGGCTGGGGTGGATTGAAGCTGGTTAGGGTAGATTGCTGTGGGATAGCTTTGGGTGGGGTTGATTGGAGTGTGGGAGATTGGGGTAGGTTGGGTAGGGTACATTGGAGTGGGTTAGACTGGGAAATATGGTATTAGATTGGAGTGGGTAAACTGGGATAAATTGGAGTGGGGTAGATTGCAGTGTGGTGGAGTGGAGTGGGGCAGGTTGATGTAAAGTGTTGTGGGGTAGTTTGGAGTGGAGTAGACAGAGGTGGAGTGGATTGAGGTAATTTGGAGTGGGGACATTGAAGTGGGGTGGGTTAAAGTGGAGTCGATGGGGCAGATTGGGGTAGGGTAGCTTGAGGCAGATTGTAGTGGGGTAGATTGGGTAGATTGAAGTCTTTAAAGTGGGCTAGGTTGGAGTAGCTTGGAGTAGGGTAAACTGGGGAAGATTGGAGGGGTAGATTGGGGTAAACTGCAGTGGGTACATTGGGTAGGTTGTTGTGGGGTAGATTGGTGTGAGATAGAGTGAGATACATTGTAATGGGATAGATTGTAGTGGGGAAGAATATACAAACCTGCCCAGGTCAGACTCCTTTCAAGGCACTACACATATTTGGTCTCGCCTGCATAAACAGTTGCATCCCCTTCACCAAACCCTCTGGGAAATCTATGCTCATCTGACTCCTACTCACATACTGTAGGAGGCTGGCCTGGTTCGTAGTGCGTACCTTGGGTACTTGCACGTTATACCAGGTCCAGTTATTCCTGTTTAGTGAAGTAGTATTGTTCTAGCAGCTCAGGCTGATAGAGGTAGCTATAGCAGAGCAGCTTAGGCTGAACTAGGAGACATGTAAAGCTCATGCAATACCACTTATAGTTACACAGTACTTATACCCAAGTAAAGACAATACTCAGTGTTACCAAAAATAAAGGTATTTATTTGGGTGACACAGTACTAAAAATATCTTAGAGACAATACTCCTTCTGGAGTTAAGTATTATACACAATATATACACTAGACACCAAAATTAGACTAGTAAATAGTCATAGAACAATGCAAACAGTAGGAAATCCTATAGAATGCAATGGGAGAAAATAGGTCTAGGGGCAACACAAACCATATACTAAGAAAGTGGAATGCGAATCACAAATTGAGTGTGTGTCAAATTGCTGGGAGAGTAAGAATACAGTAAAGGTAAGTAAATTACCCCACCCCAGAGCCCAGAAAAGCAGGAGTAAAGTACTGCAAGTTTTCTTAGGACACACTACACCTCAATTTTGGGATTTTGCTGCAGCCAACCAAGTCTGCAAAGAACAACTGCTGGATTATTGGACCTGAATACCTGCAAAGGAAGGGGACCAAGTCCAGAAGTCAAAAGAAGTTCCAGGAAGGACATAAGCCCTTTCCTACCAAGAAGAGGGTGCAAAAGAAGAGTCCCCGATTAGTCAAAGACTGCAGGAATGCACCCTAGGAAGATGTCACTGGGTTTCTGCATGATGCAAAAGATGTCCCACTGTGTGAAGATCGTTGCAGATGAGATTTTGTGTTGGAAGGTTCCAACAAGCCTTGGCTACAACAAAAGAGCATTTTGCATCAAAATGGCACTGGATGGACCCAAGAGGGACCTGGGGGCCTCAACTCTGTGTGAGGAGGAAGAGGAGACTCTCAGCACTTCAGAGAGCCCTCAAGATGGCAGCCAGCACCCCCAGAAGCTGCAGGATCCGGGTTCAAAGGAGGTGCAAAACACAGTTGATACAGCACAACAAAAGAAGGTCCCAAGCCACCGGAGAACAACTCAGCGAGTTGAGCATCACAGGATGGAGTGCTGAGGACCTGGGCCAGGTTGTGCGTGAAGGACTTTTGCAAAGAGTGCACAGAGGCCTCAGGAGGTGAAGAAGATTCAGTACCCAGGGGTCCCATCGCTCTTGGGGAAGACAACGTCTTACCTCCTCCAAATTGCGTCAGCAGGACCTCAGGACAGTCTATGTTGATGATGTCTACCCTCTGTTTCCTTAGGAGCATGCTCGTCACTGTGAGAGGAGTCCCAGGGTACTGGTCGTCGTCTTGGAAGGTGCCTGCTTGGAGCAGGGGAGTGACTATGTCACTCCACGGGAGATTTCTTCGGTCCTTCTGGTGCAGGATGAAGACAGTGAGTTCCCAAAGCGTGCACACCATGGAAACTGTTGCAGTTGCTGACTTGGAGCTGAGGTTGCTGAAGAAAAGTGTCTCTTGAAGACACTTTGTTGCAGTTACAGCGTTTCTTGGAGCAGGCTGCGGTTGATCTGAGGTTAGAAGAGTCTGAAGTTGTTGCAGAGGATTCCTGAAGGAAACTTGCAGGCAGAATATGAAGAGAACCCACAGGAGAGACCCTAAATAGACCTGAGAGGGGGATTGGTTACCTTATCAGCTAAGGACCTATCAGGAGGGGTCTCTGACATCATCTGTTGGCACTGGGCATTCAGAGCCCTCCAGAGTGTCCCCACACCTTGCAAAGCAAGATGGCTGAAGTCTGGGCCACACTGGAGGAGCTCTGGGCACCACCACTGGGGTGGTGATGGACAGAGGAGTGGTCACTCCCCTTTCCTTTGTCCAGTTTCCCACCACAGCAGAGGAGAAGGAGTCCCTGAACTGGTGTAGACTGGTTTATGCAAGGAGGGCACCATCTGTGACCTTCAAAGCATTTCCACAGGCTGGGGGAGGGCACCCCTCCCCAGCCTGTAACACCTATTTCCAAAGGGAGAGGGTGTAACACCCTGCTCTCAGAGGAAATGCTTTGTTCTACCTTCCTGGGACTGGGCTGGCCAGACCCCAGGAAGGCAGAACCCCGTCTGTGAGGTGGCAGCAGCTGTAGCTGCAGTGCAAGCCTCAGAGAGCTGGTTTGGCAGTACTGGGGGTCCATGGTGGAGCCCCTAGATGCATGGAATTGGCTCCACAATACCATATTTGGAATGGGGGCAATTCCATGATCTTAGACATGTTACATGGCCATATTCGGAGTTACCATTGTAAAGCTACAGATAGATATTGACCTATGTGTAGTGCACGTGTGTAATGGCGTCCCTGCACTCACAAAGTCCCAGGAAATGGCCCTGGACTATGTGGGGGCACCTTTGCTATTGCAAGTGTGCCCTCACACTTAGAAACTTTGCACCTAACCTTCAGCAAGTGAAGGTTAGACATATAGGTGACTTGTAAGTTACTTAAGTGCAGTGAAAATGGCTGTGAAATAGTGTGTGCACTATTTCACGCAGGCTGCAATGGCAGTACTGTGTAATGGTTTGTCTGAGCCCCCTATGAGTGGCAAAAGAAATGCTGCAGCCCATATGGATCTCCTGGACCCCCAGTGCCCTAGGTATACTAGGGACTTTAAAGGGGGGTCCAGTATGCCAATTTAAATTGGTAAATGAAGTCACTGGCCTAGAGTGACAAATTAAAAGGCAGAGAGAGCATAAGCTCTGAGGTTCTGGTTAGCAGAGCCTCAGTGACACAGCTAGGCACTACACAGGCATACACATTAGGCCATAAACTATGAGCAGTGGGGTCCTGGCTAGTAGGGTCTCAGTGACACAGTAAAAACACACTGACACACACTCACAAACAGGCCAAATGTGGGGGTCTAATAATGTTAGAAAGAGGCTACTTTCCTACACATACAACCCACACAGAAATGGATTCGGAGGCCTGGCCTTCTCCCGTATTGCTCCTAAAGAGTGGAACAATGTCCCACTACACATCAGAGCCTCCTCTTCTCTTTTTGAGTTCAGAAACATGCTGAAGACTCGGCTCCTTGAATAACTCTGCCCTAGGCAAGGCTAGACCCCTTGCTCAGCACTAGCTCAGCACCAGGAAACCCTTCCAGGGGATATTGCCCATTACAACACAACAAAACACAACCATCCTGGGAATACTAAAGGTATCCAGGGTTTATGGATTTCATTAAAGAAACTGCGAAAATAGCCAAAATATAGCTAATTTTGAGGGGGTTCTGGGAAAAAACAGGAAAAAAAGTAAAGAAACCATGTTATTTGAAAGGGTTTCTGTGCTAGGATCACCATCTTTCCAACTTTTAGAAATAAGGTGAGTTGTACCAAAAATGACATTTTTTCCTGCAGTTTTTCTATTTTTAAGAGGTACTCAATTTTTCCTTTTTTTTAAAATTTCCAACTTACTTGCATTTTGTGGTGGAAACAGGTGTGAAATCCATGGGTGATCCCAGAAAGCTATGCTTTTATGAAAGTTATAGCTTTCCAGGGGGCAGGTATTTGTGCAGATACCTGAACCTTTTACTAAAGAGACAAATTGTTGAAATAATAAAATAGTGAAATAAGTAGAAAACAATATCGATTGGTGACAATGTTTTTAATGCCCCACTAGTACTTGCACCTTAATCTCTTTGTAAAATAATCAAAGATATTTCCCTGTTGGTCATATGGACCTTTGTTGTATAGGTGGGCAAAGAATTCTGCTCTGCTGGCAGTGTTTGTGGAGTTTTCCTGACTCCACACAATTAAAAAAAACTCAGCAGAGCATAGTTTTATCTCTCAGATGGCTCGCCAATGTTAAGTTGGCAAGCGCAAGTGAGAGAAATCGTTAAGTTGGTGAGGGAGATTTCTGAACGTGGGCAATCGTGGCAGGTTGCTACCACTTATGTTGAGAAAGCTACCACTTAAGTAGAAAATCTAGTTGATTGACAGAAAGAAGTTAGCTCCCTCTGGTACTCCGCGATATGCCATTCACACTGATTTTACAGTGCAGGAGAAACTCCTGGTGCTAAAAATCAGTGCTAACAGCGTGACGTACCCAAACTCTGCTGCTTGCGGAACTACACATACTGTTTTTTGGCTCTTCGCGGAGGTACGCGGAGTGGAACTCTGTGAACTCCGCCCAGGCCTACTTTGTTGGTTGACGTGAAGCGATGTAAAGGGATAAACATCAGAAATACATTTCAAACTTATGAAGCCAATGTGACTCCCCAATAGGGACCACTACATCAATAATTATGAATAAATGGGTTTATTGTAGAATATTTATCCATATGGTGAAAATGCAGTTAAAATAGGTTCACAAGATACAGCAAGATACTTTACAAACTGAAATGTGTCAATAAGTCAAGCGATAATATACGGTACAGAATGGTACAAAGGAAACTGTTGCAAATAGGTGCTCCATGAAGAAACTTCCTTTTTCTAATCTATTCATAGATTGAGGACAGCATTGGCTAACAGGGATTTCTATTCAGGGAGTAAAGAAGAGGTTAGCCTTGAACAGAACGTCTGTAGAAGTTCTGGAAAATAAGGAAAGTATTCAGCATGGTGCTTTACACTCAGGAAGAGCACAGCAGAGAAATATTTGTCCCTCTCAGAGTCAAGGTAAAGACTGTCTAATTAAATATGGAAACATCAATCAAACTAACAATAATTGCAGAAAACATCCTTATCTCTCCTTACACCACCAGGAATCAACACATTTTCATAAGTTCCCATCTTATCGAAGCTGGCACTACAGCTCTCATCCTTGAGCTTCCCACCATCCTGGTACATGATAAACGGGAGCCCTCCTCTGACCATTATTTCTCTGATTTTGCTGCCAGCTTCTTCTCCACAGGCCCCACTATCAGGTGTCTAATCCAAACAATGAATCTTACTCTAACCAATGGGAAGCATGATAATGCACCGGCAAAACAACTTACTAGCAAGGTTAAAATGCATATTTCAATTATGGCCTAAAGTCAGGCTAAATTAACTCACATTATCAAATGAATCTTATCTTATGAGACCAGCTCAGAGCCCTGTTGTTTTTAACATCTTATGACTTGTCTTTTCAAGCTGTTTCATCTCATCACAAAGCATGCACTGATTCTCCTCTAGCTTTAGCTCTATCTCCCATCTCTTTCTCTTCAGTCCACTTACATACTAAATTTTTTCACTTGTACGCGTTAAACACGACAAACAACTAATTGCAAAAATAAGAGTGATTATAAGTGGCCTCAACAAGGAACCCAATATTCCACTTCCTAAGTTCCCACACCACTTGCCTACTGCAGCAAATCCCTTTCCAATTTCTTCCTAAGGACCTGTAGATTCTACCTCTTTCAGATCTCACTTCAAATCAGTAATATTCTTAATAAACTTCTTTATCTCCTCACTCTTGTCAGGTACATAGGTGCAACACTGTTGGACTTTGACTATCTTACAGACGCCGCCCTCCTTTGTGAGAAAGATTCCTAATGGAAGGCAGTTCTGCATAATCACAGAACTAGTAGCAATCATCTCAGTGTTGCTGGCTAACAACTACCCAGCTGTACTAGTAGCTAGTTTATCGACTATGATGGTTAACGTTTTAATCTTGAGATTATTCTGGACCACTCCAACTGAAGGAATCATTGCACCTAAGATATGTCCAACTACTTCAGGAGCCGTGCTACTTTGTTTTGGTCTAGCATGTGACCCCCCCACACCGTGTCATTCAGATGTTCTAAATTACACATTTTTGGGAAGATTATAGCCAAATAGCAACTGCTATACCAAACTTGAGGCAGTGTAAAATATGCATGTTCCCTGCAAACATAGTACGCTCCAGGAATAACAGGATCCTTTCCTCCTATAAACCGGCCCCAGTTTCCTCCTTATTCAAAAATATAATCACAATCACTCCTTCCCATTAGATGAGTGTGACTTACCAATTTTCTGCTAATCGCACATAGCTTTCGCTTAGGTTTCCAATCCATCGTCAATGCAGGCAAAACTGCTGACTCTTGATGCTCTAATTCTTCTTTAGCCCATTTATTTTTCTACTTTTGATCTTTACCCATCCTTCAGCTTGCATCCGTTGCCTTCCTTCTATGATTCACTGAATCTAAGGATTCTTCTCAGCCTCAGTTAGGGAACAGGGCAAATTGTACCTGTGAGCATAAGCAGTACCTAACCTCACAATGGACTTGAAAAAACTCTCAGCAGTGTCTATTTCCTTAGCATTTGGATGGGGATTCAAACGTAAATATAAAGACTTTAGAGGGAACTAAATCATAATTTCAAAAATAATACTGGAAGTGACCTAGTCCATATGAAAGGCTAAGGTAAAGGTTACAAGTAATACCATATGTTAGAGGAAAATGGTGGTATGTTATCCCATCTGCAACTGAGGGAGGCAACTGTATACAGATATAGCAGTCTTTAACCTCCACTGTATCAATATATTCGTAAAGCAGCTTAAAATGAGCATTTGAGGAAAAATCTCCCCTTAAAGAATCTACATGAAGTGCCTTAAAATCAAATGTTTACAAACTACTATCTGTGGAAACTGGGACTCTAGGGGTAGGCTTAGGCTTAGTTGAATTGGAGGGGGAAGGTGAATATATTCCTAAAAACAAAACAATTATTCCTACAACAATAGCCACTAACACTTTAGCTACTATCAACCTAAATCTAATATGGTTACTAGATTACATTACTCCAATAAAATCAGACCGTTGAGTAGAAAATAGCAGCAAATGGATTCTCTTTTCCCACATTTTTACTTGTGCAAATGGCAAAACCAAGTTTAAATATTCTAAACGTATTTACATATATCGTCATTAGTCTTCTAACCCTGCTCCCTCTTCTTCTAAAATGTCACCCTTGCCCTGTTCTACAGCCTCAAGCCTAGAGAACTTCTCAAAATTATTTAAAAAACAAAGTTTGTTGAATTGTCTCTAGTTGAAATAAATGTCAAAGTTCAGTTCAAGGACCATGCCAGAGGCAGCTCAGGTCAGTGCATTTGATTGTAAGAGGAGTTCAATCATTTCACAATAAAGTCAGACTAATGGAGGTGCAAGTTGTACCTTACTATTACCGTCCAAATAACAAAATCCCCTGTCACTGTCATCTGTCACAAAATATGGCCTCTCAGGGGCCAAATTCCTTCAACAAGGGATCCGGGCTCTCTTTGATCTTCTGAGTTCAGGCTGCTCACCCTCACTGCTGCTCAATTTGGGTATTTCAGTTTCTGCTGGGACAGTATGCAGTATGGGTTTCAGAGACAACCTCTTCTCTGTTTCCTGCCTTCTTATCTAGTATAATTAAAGTTGGTTGTGTATTGTAAGTGAGCAGGAAGTCTGAATTGTTAACCTGTGTCCTGCTGCTGTTTTTTATTGGGCTCTTTCCACTTTTGAAGGTGTCATTAAAGGTCTACAGTGAGGTTTATAAAATGTACCCTGTTTCCAGTGCATGTACATAACTGTGATCTTTCATGTTTACCACCAGGGTTCCTTAGATACATATGGGTATCCTCCAGGCCATGATTGAATAGAGTAGGAAACACATATGTTCGAGGCATATGTGGCTATAGATATACGTGCTCTGCATACTCCTGCCATCTAATGTTGGGGCTGGAAGTGTGCCGGTTGTTTTTCTTCAAGTAAAGTCTTTCGAGTCACAAGGTAGAGTGACTCCTCCTCCTCTGTGTTACTGCGCAAGCGCATCACATTCATTGTTGAATTGTTTTCTCTCTTTCGTCGGGTTTGGACGTGTGTGCTGATGCTCCAAGACAATCGCCGGATCTCTCTTTCGGTTCTATATTTGTCTACTATTGTTATTGATGGTGTTTGAGTCGACACAACTCATTGCAGCCCCTAGAGGGCCTTAGCCTTCAGGGCCTTCGATTCAGTCTCCAGTGAAGCTTCCAAACCATGCCCTCCTGGTGATGGAATGGATGCCATTTTGTTTCTGCTCGCTTTGCTACACAAAGTACCCCATGGACTGACTCCCATCAGGTCTGTAACCTGTCTCTCTCTCGCTGAACAACAGGTAGGTAGAATGTGAGCCTGTCAAGCATTCCACTTGAAGAAAACTCCCCATGATCATCGAGCTTGTCAGTTCGAAATGCAGCGAAGGGCCACTTTGGATATCAGGACACTTTGGGGAGGAAGAGCATCCAGAGGCTTCCATGGCTGAAGAGGAGGCTTTCGGTCGAGGCCAGTCCGGAGTCCAATCTGGAGTTCTAATTCGAAATCACCAAGTTAATACTTGGGTCTCCTGCAGCGAATATGCTTCTCCCTGTACTCACCCTCGAATCAAGCATTCAAAACGACTAATGCCTCCAGAGCAAGAGGTCTTTGGAACACCAGTGCCTGTAGGCCAGGGTCAGCCCGAGAATCCAGTTCGGATGCCCTGCCCTCCGGCTCGGCGCTGAAACACCATCCGAAGCTGAAAACCTTGGCACCGACGACCTCTACAGTCTCTACACCCTCCGTGACAAGCCAGACTTGTAGTGTAAACACATCAAACTTGATGGGTTTTGCAATTTACAACGTAACATTGCAGAAATCTAACAAGTTTGATTTTTTTGCACAGAGATGCTTTTTTTCATACTACTGCACGGCTCCATTCTAAACATAACATAGCTTTAGAATGGAACCGTGCAGTACTATGGAAGAGAAAGAATTGCAGTGAAAAATAATCAAACATGTTAGGGTTTTGCAATGTCACAATGTAAATTGTAAAACCCATCAAGTTTGATTGCTTACACTTCACACACTGAAAGCATTTCCAATGTTCCTAGAGTGTGCGTTGCGCCCCTGGCGAGTTGTGACGGCGCACCGGGGTGCCGCAGTGCACACTTTGGAAAACACTGCCTTAGCGGTTTGCTTATATAGGCTCATGACAAGGCTGGTGCACCCAGACCAGAGTGGGTTCAACCCGGGAGATTTACTACGCTGAACATACGTAGAATATAGAGTGATGGAGATGGCACCCCTCCCGCTGGCCGTTTGCCGCATGCCTGGTATAAGACCTAGCGAAGGCACTTGACACAGTAGAATGGGAATACCTCTTCTCTACGTTAACGGCATATAGGATAGTGGGGAGGCAAAAGGCATAATACGGCTGTTGTATGTTGAGCCACTGGTGAGGATCAAGATAGGATAATGCACCGCCCCCCTAATTCCAGCTTAAATGGAGGATACAGGATGTCCGCTGTCCCCTCTACTCTTCACCCTAGACATGGAACCTCAGGCCCAAAAACTGTGCTAGCTTTGGGGCGAGTGGGGCATCCAGGTGTTGGGCAAAATGTAGTCTCTTTGTATGCGGATGATGTCCTGGTATATATCCAGGACATCTGCAAAGCATTGCACCAATCCAGGACATACTGCAATGCGTCATCTGGGCTGCGGGTACACTGGGCAAAGTCTTGTTTATTCCCCCTACACCCACATTGCCTTCCATAGGACTTCCTTATAGACAGTCACAGGCTCAAGTGGGAACCTCATACGATCTGATACCTGGGCATTAATATTTATCACAACACAAGGGATCTACTAGATGGCAATTTCACGTAGGCTATAACATCACTCAGATCTCAGATGGCCTTTTGGAGCAAACTACCGCTCACAATCCAAGTTAGAGTGTCTTTAGCTAAAATAGTGATGCTCCCCCATCTGTTATGCTTCTTCCAAAATCTGCCGATCAGCATACCACAATCCTCCTTTCATGCCTTACACTCCACTTGGGGTCCTTTAACATCCACAAGGGTCTGCCAAGTGGCGGTCAAAAAATTACAACTATCCATTGCAAAGGGTGGCCTCAGTGCTCCTAATTTCAAGCACTAATATTTAGCAGTGCAGCTGCAATAGCCTGCATATTGGCTGGTGGGATGCTACACTGAGGAGTTGGGACTCTTTGCCCCTGCACATGCACAACAGAGCAGTACGTGCTTTCATACCACAGGCCCGTCTACCACCGGGGGAGAATGGATTACTGCGGATCACATTGGAAAGCTTTCACCATAGCCTTAAACTTGTACTGAAAATGCCACATTACTCACCTGACATCCCACTGTCATCGATATCCACTTTCCATAGGATGTTGGCTGAAGTGGGGATGAACACTTGGCTGGAGGCTGGAGTGGACACATTAGGGGCCAGATGTAGGTAGATATGGTTTTGCGACTCGCAATTTGGGAGTCGCAAAACCATATGCAGAATGGTGTCCATGACACCATCTGCAAATCGCGAGGGGGGTCGCAAAGACCCACCTCATTAATATTAATGAGGTGGGTCACAATTTGCGACCCCCTTGCGATTCCCTGCACTCACAGGGATGGTGGCCTGCTGGAGACAGCAGGCCACCATGTCTGGGACTACTTTTTAAATAAAGCAGTTTTTTTTTTTTGTATTGCAGCCCGTTTTCCTTAAAGGAAAACGAGTTGCAATACAAATTAAAAAATTAAACCATTTGGTTTCATTTTTTAAGAGTAGGCAGTAGATCCATTTGACCACTGCCTGCTCTGAATTTTTTGTTGTTGCCGACATTCACAAAGGGGAAGGGGTACCTTGGGGGCCCCTTCCCTTTTGCGAATGAGTTAGCACCCACTTCACATTGATGCTAACTGCGAATTGGTTTGCGACCGCGGTCACAAAGCAATTCTGCATCGCGGTGAGAATCGCAAATATGAAGGGAACACCCCTTCCTATTTGCGAGTCGCATTCCCATTTTGCGAGTCGGTACCGACTCGCAAAATGGGAATGTGCATCGCGATGCCCGTTTTGCATGGCGCAAACTGCGAATTTCGCAGTTTGCACCAGGCAAAACGGTTCCAACGTCTGGCCCTAGGTGCTTTATACCGGGAGAACTCACTCCTATGAGCAGCTGCAACATGAACAAGGGGTATGCGTGTGACATTTCTAACACATGCCCACCTACTGGCAGAGATTATCCACCTCTGGGGCATCCCGGACACGGAACCAAACCAACACCCACTGACACACATACTGTACTCGGTGGGCGCAAATGTATAACTTGGTTAGCTCGGGCACTTGTGCATGCTGCACAAGATCCCCTGGTGGCAACTCGCAGGGAGTGGGAGAGGGACCTGGGCAGGGAATTTACCACTAAAGAATTGGAGAAAGTCATACAGTACCCTAGGCAAGTATCTCGTAACATGAGATTTAATTGCATCCAACATAACATTCTAAACAGGGCATACCTTACACCAGCCTTCCTTCCTCGCATGTTTGGCTCTCCGTCGACATGCTCAAGGTGCCAACAAACAGGATGGACATAAAACACTTGTTTTGGGCCTGTCCGGCAGTTTTAGAATATTAGACCCAGGTCTTAGATGAAATAGGACGAGTAACTGGCCGTACTGATCTGCACACAATAGAGGGGTCACTGCTGTGCCTTTTTCGCAGGTCACTAGTTGCTAAGGCCATAAACAGGTTTATTGACCTGGTGTTGCTGTTGACCCGCAGACTTATATCTATGTATTGGAAAGCCCCAACGTTGCCCAGTACAGTACCCTGGCGGGGGCAACACTTAGGTGGGGGCATGCAGAGACAGTAGCCTTGAGGCGAGAGGAAGTTAGGGGCTTATGGAAATATCCTATAGCAGCGGATTGAGGAGCTTTACTTCTTGACTTGCATACCCACACAGCAGTGCCTTACGACCCTCAGAATGGCCTCTGAGGGCCACTTATCAATTCCCCATTCCCCCACTGGATGCGGTCCTATTCGGACTCACCCCCATCACCCTCATTACCTCATCATAACATGCCAGGCCACAATAGTGAAATACTTTTAGTTTGAGCCTTTATTACGGACCTGGACAGAACACACTTGCACCCATACATTAGACACCTTTAGACGCATACAATTGTAGGTTATCTGTTATTATGTTATAAATGAATCTTAGAGATATGACTCTTTTGCTCCTACAACTTCTGCTGTGTACCCTGTACAAAATATGATGGGGTTTATATATGGACCTGTATGTAACGGCATTGCTATGCTGTCTGTAATGTGTTGCATCATTTGAATACTCAATAAAAATGGTTAAAAAAAACTACTACAGAAGTAATTTGGAGGATGGCAGGCAAACTGCCAGTCTACCACATAATTCTCGAGCACTCATTTCCCCTCACTCAGTGCAGTATCATCTGCCACACCAAGACATCTAACACAAACTCCCAAAGTGGGAGAAAAAATAATCAATCACCCTGATGCACAGGGAGTTTTCACCCTCCACATGGGGACGCTGCTATACTTTGTATTGTATAACATAATTGAATGTAATATTGTATCCCACTGCTTTCCTGTGGAACAGACAACCTTGCAATAGTGAAAATGGCCTATGGGGAGTTTTCACTATAAGGACACGTTTAACATTACAATTTTACTCATCCTACTTTTCAAATGCCATGCACCCTGCCATATGGGCAGGAAGGTCTACTTATGGATGGCCTATTAATATTTAAAATTAAGGTCTGGGTCTGTCAAAAGGGATTATTTTAAAAGCTTGAATTTGCAGTAGGTCTAGATTGCCACTGTAGTGGATGGCACAATGGGTGCTGCAGCCTACTTCTGACATGCAATTTGGAGGCCCTGGGCACACATTTGTACCACATACCTACAGGGACCTTTAGGTAAGTTAAATATGCCAATTAGTGGTATGCCAATTTCATCCATTTGAAAGGGGGAGCACATGCACTTTCCCCTGGTTACCAGGGGTAAAGTGTACAAAGTTATTTAGCCAGCAAAAACAGTCAACACAAAACTCTGGTGTACAATATGTCATTTTAAAGAGGATAGATGTAGGTATCACGAGAATTTCAGATAGTGCTCCAGTTACATGATATTGCAATGTTATATTTGTTCCTGAAAAGAAACAAGTGTGGCATTTCAAATACTCACTTGTTAAAGACTGGAAACATGAGACAGCCCTGATAAACCAAAATAAGGAATATTTTGCATCAAATGACAAATGATGACTGAGGTTCTCCGGGACACCTTTGAGACAGATGGAAGTGTATAGCAGTTAATGTGGATTAGAAAAGAATATGGAACCTAAGCTGAACAAAACTAGAGACAGAGCTCAAGGAGGTAGATGAGCTCCACAGACATTCAGTCTTCATTAAGTCCCTCAAAAAAGTCACAACTGTGTCTTGTCAACTTAATCTATTATTGATAGTCAGGTCAGAGAGAGTCCTCCTAAGGCTCAAATAATGCTTTTAAAAAAACAAATAACATGAATCAGTTATTAGCTAGAACACTATGAATAGAGGAGAGGACTTGGATACACAATGTTTTGACAACCTGTATTGGGGAGAGGTTTGGGAATGTGGAGTCATAGCCCCTTTTCTGGAAGATTTGGACCTCTCCACCCTGAGTGTGGCGGAGAGTGGACACATAGAAAAGGTAATCATCAAAGAAGAAGTGTGCAAGCTTGTTAAAAATCTGCCAGTAAATAAAGCACCTGGACACAGTGGACTGATTACCCTCCTTTATGACATAACTCCTTTAAAAATCTGGTGTGATCTCACCAAGTATGAAAGAAGCCAGCCTCTCATTGATACACAAAGAGAGGAAACACCAGAATCACTGTACATCCGACAAATCAATTGTCTCACTTCACCCTAGATCCAAAATCTTCACAAATGTCTTGGAAAAAATATGGAGAACTTGATGCCTTTCTGGGTGACCTCCACTCAATCAGGTGAATAACAAGATAGACAGAACTTTGACAATGTGCAGTGTGTGCTACACCTGCTTGAGAAGACTAGCAAACATACGACCTTATAGTTATATTGGCCTTTGGCACTGATGGAGAATTTTGTAAGCTCTAATTTGAGGCCAATAATCTTGGATTCAGTGCAAAGTGTTTAACCAGGGAATCAGATAAAAGTCAATCAATATTTAATTTACAATGAAACCAATTTGGTCACACAATGAAAACCCAAATTGGAAACAAAGTTAAATGTTTTATTACAAATTAACACTCAGGTTAATGTAAACAAATCTCAAGAATATACTGTAAAGATACAAAATCAACATAGGGTAGCCCAATTCCACTGAAGAACTATAGTCAAGTTAACATGTGACAAACCAGACACTCAGTAACATCAGTAAAGAATATCAGCGACATAATTTGGTGCTGTGAAAACAAGCACTGGTAATTTTTTTACACATTAGTGCAAATTAAATAATCTAACTAAAATTAACTATGAGCAGTTTGTATAAGTTCCTTAGAGCCTAGACTATCAGAATTTAGACTCTAACTAATAGATAAGGGCAAAAGATCAGAAGCAAAATAGGGTAATAAGGATTTGGAAAAAATAAAAAGAAATTAGAAAGAAAGGTAAACGGAAAGGTGTCAGCATTTCAGATGCTTGGTCAAGAGACTTCTTAGAGAGTTAAGTGTCAGCCTAACCCACTCTCAGCAAGCATGGGGCAAAAGGGAAAGTCAGAGATCTGTACCTCTCAAATTCAAAAGGAATCTGCTATGCTCCATCAATCCCTCAATCACCTTATCACGTGCTTCATTATCCTCCTGTTCTACGGTGAATCTTGCAACAACAGTTCACGAAACACTGCTGCTGTCATTGAACTACTGGACATCTCTTGCAACTTGTATGAATAAGGGACAGTCTTCTAATTTTTGGTCTCTCCAGGCACCTTCTCCAAGGTTGTTTTCTCAGACTCTCTATTAGTAAAACATTAGCACATCTATTTCCAAACTAACATTTCGTGAAAAAATATGTGAAATGATACACCAACAGAAAATGGTAAACCGTTTCACATGTTAAAGGAGCTTCAGGCCTAGTCAAGCCAACATTAAGCAATGCACATTTAATTTCACGTTGTACTATGCACACATTTAATTTTACAGCATTGTGAATGCAAATTACATTTTCTAAATCAGGATTACATGTTACGGTTAATATGAATGCAGACTTTACTAACACATATGTATAGGTGTGATGTAGATGTACATTTAAACATTAAACTTCAACATTAGTGCACACAGTACATAAACTGCTATTGTTTTAAATGGAAATGTATTTAACTATCATGAAATGGTTCTAAAGATACATTCAATGATTGTATTCAAATTAATAAGGTTAAAGGTACTCAAGATTCAATTTCTCCTAACACTACAGTGAATGCACTTCAATATTGAATTTGAGTGCACCGCTTTACATTAGATGACGGTTAAAACACACAGTTTGCCCTTTGTTATGATACATATGGGTCATATTTATGACGTCAGGGATGGCAGCCAGTTCTCTGCTGCACCAACACCAAGAAGATGTTAGACCTGTTGATAGGGTTTTTATGAAGTGTCTTAAAAACAATTGGGATTTGGCCCATGATGCAGAGGTATACATAGGATAGCTATGAAAACCCAGTTACAAGATTGGTAATAAATGGTGACAGGACTGAGAGGGATGAAGTAGGTGTGCCCACTAAATCCACTTATTTTTGCCTTGCCAATAGAATCATTAGTGCAAAGGATTCGGAAAACAACAGAGTAAAGGGCATACCACTTGGGGCATAACACATACAATCAACCTGTTCACATAGTTTTCTTGACACTAGGACACCCAGAAAAGTTTATACTGATAGTACTGAACGTTCTTGAAAAGTATGGATCTAGTTCAGGTTTCAAGGAGAACCTGAGATGGTAAATCTGAGATGCTTCTCATTGTGAACATTTGAGAAATATTTCCTCCTTTAGGTGGTGTAGTAGTAAGATAAAATATCTGGGTATTCACAAAACAACCACATTGCAAATGCTATATAAAGCAAACTACCCACCACTGCAAGCAGGTAGCAAAAGAGTTCTCAAAAGATGGCAACCACTGCTTATTTTGTATACAGGTAGAATAACTGCACCTAAAACTGATATAGTCCCAAAGTTACTATACATCTTTCAAGCATGGTCACTGCCTATACATAAACATAACTTATTAGACTTGCAAATTGTGAGGGATTCTTTTATAAGGGGCAAGAAACCCAGAGTTTGAAGAACGTGTTGGGCAAGCAAGAAAAGAGGGGGCCCTTGGTCTTCCTCATAGTGGCACTAATCTCAAAAACATCCCACTAAGGATGGCATTTGTGTGTTTCCTGCAATCCACAGGGAAACATTGGCTCCATATGAAAAGGGCACTAATCAAGCAATCCATCTAGGATCTCTTATGTCTATCAAAGAAACACAGGCCAGCAATAGCTCATGTGTCTGAAATGACATATCTGCTGATGGAAGAATGGGACAAGGTATCACACTGGTTGGGGGTCACATAATTTCCATCACCCATTACCCCTATACGTAATCCAGAATTTGTGCCAGCCGTGTCAGAGGAACTATTGAAAAAACGGAAGAAGGGGGACTATCATGTAGTAAGATACCTCTTTTTTCAGGGAAAGATCAAAATATTTGAAACATTCAAAAAAGGTCTGTTTGAGCCACACCCAAAATCACAGGAAAAACCATTTATGAGTTAACACAAGGTCAACAGCATTCACTATGGCAGGATATCCTGAAGGAACCCCTGAAGTGTAAAAGTAGAAAAGAGCAGTACAAAATAATGTTCAACCTTGTATAGGACCTGAGTGGTCTTTATAAAATATTTAAGTGTACAAACACTGCTGGAGACTATGTGGCATGCTACTGAAAAGAAATATTGATAAATGTAAAAAGGTTTTCGGTTACTTAACTTCAGCGGTTCCAGGGACTGTATTTCTGTGTCTGAGACCTGCAGCAATAGAAGGGCTGTCAAACAGTGATTGTGTTTAAATAGTCAATATGTTGTTAAAATCAAAACAGAATATTGTAGTGAGTTGGAAGAATTATTCCCCTACATCTGTCCACAACTAGCTAGGAGAATATGGCCCGCCATGGCCATGAAAATGCTAACATTTGACGTAAGAAATTATGAAACAAGCAAATTGTGGTCTGCATCGAAACCTTTATTTTATCATTGGCAAACTTGATGTCCTGCATTGAACTAGGACCCCTAAAACTCAAGAGAAGCACAATACTTCAGGGCACAACCATGGAGAAGCCAGAATATGGTCCGGCTTACATGTGCACCCGAACCAATATTTGGGAATTGCCATTAAAATAATTCTGCAGTATGTTCTGTTTCAAATTCTTTTATCCAGTGTAGATATGGGAGTGTTGATGTTTACTGGGTTTGAATATGGAAAACATGTGTTTTATATATCTTTTAAAACAGGCCTGAGATATGTTGACCAGTCTCCTTAAGTAATTTCTCAGTGTTGACAATGATGGATCGCACCAGTGCTGGCAGCAATGGCATCAGCCCAGAGCCATCAAGTTGCCCTGGTCTGCTGTGTGTAAGCCATTCTGACTAATTTAACCAACTGTCCACAAACTGCTGTAAAGCACGCTCTTGGCCTTTCAGACAGCACTACACCTTCTGTTAGATACCGATCTTTGGGGCATATTTACAAGAATGTGGCACATCATAGATGATGCGCCACTTTACTTGTGCCCATCTAATAGCATATAGGCTCACCATGGTTGTGCGGTATTTACAATAAGGTGCACCACGGAGGTCGTTAGCACAATAGCATCAACATTTTTTAACTATTGTGGTGCTTTGCTACACTAGCGTAAAAAATGTTGATGCTAGTGCAGCAAAGCACAGGGAGGTCCATTGAACAAAATGGGTGTTACTCATTTTAAATCTTCTAAATTTTACTGCACCATTTTTTCAGGCCTCCCAGTGCTGGAATGCCCCCATTGCATACATTATGCCTGATGCAGGCATAATATGGCTCAAGGGCTTACAAAGTGGTACACTTTGTAAATATGGCGCATTGGAAATGCCTACCTAACGCCACATTAGCAAAAACAAATGACCCTAATGACACAAGGAGGCGCAAGGGGCATGGTCTGCTGTGTGTCAGCCATTCTGCCTAATTTAACTAATTGGCAACAAACTGCTGTAAAGCACGCTCTTGGCCTTCCAGACAGCACTACACCTTCTGTTAGATACCGATCTTTAGGGCATATTTACAAGAATGTGGCACATCATAGATGATGGGCCACTTTACTTGTGCCCATCTAAGAGCATATAGGATCACCATGGTTGTGCGGTATTTACAATAAGGCGCACCACGGAGATCGTTAGCACAATAGCGTCAACATTTTTTAACTATTGTGACGCTTTGCTACACTAGCGTAAAAAATGTTGATGCTAGCGCAGCAAAGCACAGGGAGGCCCATTGAACAAAATGGGTGTTACTCATTTTAAATCTATAACTTTTACTGCACCATTTTGTCAGGCCTCCCAGTGCTGGAATGCCCCCATTGCATACATTATGCCTGATGCAGGCATAATGTGGCACAAGGGCTTACAAAGTGGTGCACTTTGTAAATATGGCACATTGGAAATGCCTACCTAACGCCACATTAGCAAAAACAAATGACCCTAATGACACAAGGAGGCGCAAGGGGCATGTAAATATGTCTCTTTGTTTGGCCCTGAGTCAAGAGCGCAGCAGTGCAGTGACCTGATGGACAGAACATTTAGGGCCAGATTTGATGCAGTGCCACTTTTCTTACACCCCTTATTGCCCCCGTAATGCCATCATGTGTGCACCGTATCTAAGTTACGGAGCACCAAGGCAGATTACTAAAATAAACATTTTTCATGCTAATTCGGAGCTTCGCAGGATTAGCATAAAGAATTTTGAAACTAATCCTGCAATTCCCATTGAGGCCCATTGTAAACAATGGTGGGCCTCCTTTTAACGCCTGCTCTGAGCGGGTGTTAAAAGTGCCAAAAAAAATGAAGCAAAGAAATCTCTTAGATTTCTTTGCACCATTTTTTCAGTCCCCCTAATGGGGGAACACCCCCTTTGCATACATTGTGTCTGGTGCAGGCATAATGTAGCACAAAGGGCCATATGTACGAACACTTTTTCCCATAGACACAGAACGGGTAAAAACCTTTGCTACATCTGGCCCAAAGTGTTACAAAGTGGTGAAATGCACGCATTACGCCAGTTTGTAAATATGGCGCGGGGAAAAGGCAACCTTAACGCTGCCTTAGCATAAAAAAAATGATGCTAAGGCGGTGCTAAAGTTTTACTAGGCCATCTTAAATCAGGACCTTCCCCCTACTGATGCAGCCACTGCTCCACTTGCTATCAGGCTATAGAGCTCCTTGAGAAGACATTCCCGACCAGGTCACCTCACCAGTGACTCTGACACTGATGGGCATATTTACAAGCCCCTTAGCACCACCGGAGGGTAATTTTTTTAATGCTCTTGTGGCACAGTGTGCTGGCCTATATCTACAAGGCCATGCATGGCCACCTTGCATGCCTTTTCATGGACATGTGAAAAAAACACCCTCCTTTCATGCATTATTCTGCATCAAAGGGGCATTCCATGTGTGTTGCTGTGGGTGTTCCCACACAACACCCATGGAATCTAACGCAATCCCTGATTTACAAGGCTGGGAATGCGTCAGATTCCTATGCCACCCCAGAGGTGGCATAAAAGTGGGGCAATGAGGAGAAACATCAATATTTCTCCTATTTTTTTCCTCTTGAAGGTGAAAAACGCCATGAATGATTGTTTATATGCAGGAAGGTGTCACTTCCTGCACATAAGCAATCATCCCTGCAATGCAGGCACTGTTGCATCATGGTGCAAGGGTGTCTGCATTGGCGCTAGTCTGTCAATCATATGCCAGTACTGCCATGAAGCCTAGACTGAATGGTGCCAGCCATGATGGAAGGGAAAATGGAGGCTCCCATATGTTTGCATTAACAACTATTTTTCTCCCTCAGAGTGACTGGGGCAAGAACATTCTATTAGATGACACTGATCAGTAATTACGTGTTGCCATGTTTCACCTGCCTTCAACCACTGAGCATTCTGTACTGTGCCATTACAATAAATACTCAGCCTGAAATTGCACTGAAGTGGGTCATGACACTGCTTACCTTTGCATGGCATGTCTTACTCCTGCCGATCTTGATGACAGGTGAGCATACATCAGGAATGGTGTTAACGCGTCCCTTTATGATAATTTATCACACATCAGGACTCATTTTAGGCCAATGAATCTTTTGACCCAGTTGAGAGACACCTTAGGACGAGATAGCTAATCAATATATCAATCAGTACATCAATAATGTCATCAATATTTATCATGACAATGCATTTCACTTTAGTCAAAGTCATTAATCAATTCAAAGATGCTACCGTGACCTTTCAGCCATGAATGACCACACTTTGTTTAGTAGAATTTTTATGAGTTTTATTCCCTATTAATTACAGTCTAATAGCAAATGCGTTAATCTCAACACCAAGAAACATAAAAACATAGTCACAATATGGCAACTTTGGTAAGCTTTCATTAAAGCGAGAATCACAAACATCAGAACATAACACAGCGTGAACATAGATCAATTTAGCAGATTGGCAATAACGCGTCAGTTCAACAAAGCATAATCTCGGTTGTTTGTCTATTTGAGTCAGTTTGGTGAACACCTGTCCTAACCACTGATTAGCATTCGCATGTTGAGCTTCATGCAAAACAATTTAGAACACCAATTTGGAAAACATCAAGATAAGGCCTCTGTCAAAACCAAGCAGTTGGTACCTAGAAAGGAAAAGCAAACAGACAAATCACAATCGCATTGTCATAATTACCCTCCAAAGTTTAGGTCAGCGCACAGGATCAGTCTTCGTCCTCAGGACTTCAGTCAAATCGCCATCAGTCAGAACTCAGCTCCATGGCAAAAGGGCACTTTCCTCAAAAGGAGTTAAAGTGTAAAATGGACAATTCTAAGGGCGAGGATGGTTTTAAGTAAAGCAATAAGTCACCAAACAGAGTGACAGAGTTTCTGGATAAAAATCGATAGCATTCCCTACCTAATTCCAAATGACTCCCCGTGACATGAGTTTTTATCCCTTTTTCGTTGTACATTCCCCCAAAATTCCATTGGTCATCTATTATACCCCACTATCTTCAACCTATCAAAATACACATTAGGTAATCCTGCTCTTCACCCCATATTATTTTACAAGTCTTTGATTGGTCTTCGTAATTGACGTCTTCAGAGGTGGTATGTCCGGTATGATTTCATCTTTCTGTAACGAGAGAAAGTGATGAGAACAGATCTAACATGATTACATTCATCTTCCAAGTTTGAAGAAAAAGAACAAGCAGGGTCATGTCCCCTTGTGAGTCAGCACACTGGAAAATAGAAAAATGCATTTAATATGAGAGCCAGGGCAGCTAAGCTTCGGCTCATGCTAACTTAAGGCCTATGAGGATTTCAATACAGATTCAATAACGCAAACAGTATAAACTTATTTAAACATAATATAAACATTTTGGTCATTATTGTTAGTCTACGTAAATATTGGTGGCCACTCCTTGTGGTCACTATTCAAATGCACGTCTAAGCAAAATTACTATTATTATAGTTTCTATGTGGCATCATCACACATTGATTCATAAACATTTCATGTTAATATAGATTATATAAAATACGCTCTCTCAGTCCCTCCTCTGATGACGTTCGTCATCACAAACCTTTCCTTTAACCTTTCACTTACATTTTTCCCTTTACGCATAATGCGCATTTCAACATCTTGTCCTTTGTGTGAGCTCTCCCAAATTTCATTAAACACTTTCTCCCTTTCACTTTCCTCATTCCTTTTGTTTCTCTTTGTCCAATTTCTTTTGATTTTATCATTAATTTTGCATGCTCCCCATAATCCTAATAGACAGACCAGAACAATTAATAGGCCCCCTAATAATTTTGCAAGTACCCCATTCCAAATATTGCTAAACCAGCTCCCTACTCTGGCAATTCCCTTTCTAAATTTCTCCCACACTCCAGGTTCCTTCAAATCCTTCAGATCTGCACTATCCTTAGTTAAGTTAGTAAGCATAACTCTAATCTTTTTACTATTATCTGGTATATAAGAGCAACAATGACTCTCGTGAAGCATCTTGCAGACTCCTCCACTCTTTGCTAAAAGAATGTCTAAAGCAAGCCGATTTTGAAGAGTCATAGCTCTTTCCGCAGCAAGTTCAGTATCCATCAGGAGTATAGCCCCTGTCAAATTTGGCAGCATGTTATCCACAGTAGTAGACAACTTTTGAATCTTTATGGAGTTTAAGATAACCCCTACTGAAGGAATTATGGCTCCAAATATGTCACCAACGACAGCAGCCGCTGTCTCTCGTTTTTGCCTAGCATGTTGTAATTCAGACGTTTGAGGCATTTGTTTTAAGTCATCAATCTGATAAATCTTTGGGAAAACTATTCCCAAATAACATGTCCCATACCATCCTTTAGGAAGACGGTAATAAGCATTAAGTCCACAGATGTAAAAGATCCCAGGGATCGCTGGATCCTGTCCATTTAACATGAATGTCCATTTACTTTGAAACAAAAACACATGTCTGCATTCACTCGTTCCCACAAATAAAGTGTCATGTTCAGATTTTGGCCTATATATACAAAGTCTTCCTACATGTAATGCATCTATAGCTAGTTTGCCATGTGTCTTTATTGCAGTGTAAGCATAATCATTTACATATGTACGCTTTTCTAGCCCTTTTTCTAATCTTTCTTTTAATGCTTTGCATCTATCATCAGTGTGATCTAAAAAGCTTTTCTCTACAGGTGTCAATAAGCAAGTCAGATTGTTGCGGTGTGCATAAGCTGTCCCAAATGTAAGCGTTGGTTCAAAGAAACCTCTCACTAACTTTATACTATGCTCCTTAGCTAGCTTGTTCAGAAACTCAATCACAGGCACAAAAGAAAACACAACATCCAAATTTGATTAAAAATATTGCACATGCTCTTGATTATAGAATCTTGTTAATAGCAAACAACAACTTATCCCATAGGTTAGTGGAAGGCTATGGTAAGTGACCCCTTCTAGCACTGATGAAGGAATCTTTGTGCACACATAACAGTTTTTCGCATCCATGGTCTCAACATATTCATTCAGCAAGCGATAGAAGACATTAGTGGAAAGTTCCCCTTTTGAGTTAGTTCCCTCATGCAAGTGTTTTGCATCCTGCTCAAACTTTTCCCACAATGTTAGTGTTTGCAGTCTCAGGTTTTGAAGCATTGTCAGTTACTTTCTTATCCAACCACGGCATTCCTACAATCACTCCCACAATTATTATTGCACACACGATACCTAATATAAGACTCAACCAACCACACACCTTACCCTTCTTGTTACTACCTCTTTTATAGGCCATGTCTGTAAAGAATCAGATAGCAAAACAGCAATCAACTTGAGGATGATATAAAACTCTCATTTTTTTTTTCTTCCTTGATTCAAAAGTCTCTTTCTCTCTGCATGTATTTACAGCGTTTCACTCACTCCAGGACCCCTTTGTCAAATCAGGTTAGCAGCTTGTCATAATCAGTTTCTCAAAGTCAAATCAGGTTATCAGTGTCGTATCCGGTAACTTATAAGTCTCTTTCTTTCATTTTTTTTTCAGTTTCCGATTTTAACAAAGTCTTTTTCTTTGATTTACTTCAGGTACCGTAGTATTGGCCCGGTACTTCTCGATCAAAACAGAACACTAAGAATTCTTGTTGCCATTCAGATGTTGTTGCATATGCCCACTCAGGACCTGCGTACCTTCTATTTGCGATTCTTTTTCTTTTCAGTCTGCGTTCACCTTGCAGTTCTCCTTCACTCAGATCCTCTAATCGGGATGTATCTGTTTCTTCTGTTATTGTTTCACCTGGTACGCTCCTTTCTTTTGCAGTCTGTCTCTCTGGCCAGTTATCTCCTTTATGCGTCTTCTTCCTGTTTGTCCTTTCAGGACGCTGAACAGCACCCTCCTCTTGTAGTATGATGTTTTCTCTTGATGGACCTGCAACGGGCTCAGGGGATGCCGGTGCACTTTGATCTCTCTCTACTATTTCGCCTTCATCTTCTGGATCTGTGACAAGTTCAAGTTCTAACCCGTATCTGTCTGCTTCTGGGAGAACCTCTCCTTGACTTAGTTCTCCTGCTGCCTCTACTGAGATAGGCACACTGACACCTCTCTCGGACTTGTTTACTGTTTGAGGGACAAGGCTGTTCTCAGTGGGCTCTCCTGCAGTCTCAGTTCTCTCTTGGCTATTTTCAGGTCCTGAGACTTCCCTTTCTGGAACTGTTGAGTCGGAAACTTCAAGTTCTTCATCAGTTGCACACGTTACCTTTTTTGTGTGGTTGGCATGTATCCAGTTTGGAACGCCTGCACATTTTACAGCAGTGGTTGTTGTCAATATTACTTGATATGGCCCCTACCAGCGCAGCTCCAAACATGACTTTCTCACGTGCTTCTTGACAACCACCCAGTCACCGGCTTGCAGGGTGTGACCTAGATCACTGATCGGTGGCAATGTGGTAGCTTCCACCTGGTGAGAAAAAGAGAGAATCACATCAGCCAAACCCTTGCAGTAGTCCAACACCATATCATCTGTGATATTCACAAGAGCATTTGTAGGTACTGCAGGCAGCCTCATAGCTCTACCCATAAGGATCTTGTGTGGTGATAGTCCTGTCTTCTTATGAGGGGTGTTCCTCATTGACATCAGCACTAAGGGCAATACATCTGGCCATTTCATATTGGTAGCTGTGCACATCTTTGCCATTCTCGATTTTAAAGTACCATTCATTTGCTCTACTAGTACTGATGCTTCAGGACGGTAGCTACAATGCAGCTTCTGTTCGATGTCTAATGCGGCACACAAGAGCTTAATCAGCTCATTGTCGAAGTGTCTGCCCCTATCTGATTCTATAGAGACCGGAAACCCAAACCTGGGTATTAGTTCCCTAAGCATTAGCTTTGCAACTGCGAGACTGTCGTTTCTTCGTGTGGGGTAAGCTTCAATCCAGTGGCTGAAAACACACACAATCACCAACACGTATTTCAATCCTCCACAAACAGGCATTTCAATGAAATCCGTTTGCATTTTGCTAAATGGACCACCAGCTCTCCCTATGTGGCTTAGAGTTACCACAGTTCCTTTTCCGGCATTCATCTGTTGACAGATGATGCACCTGTGACAGGTAACCTCTGCGGCATGTCTGAACTTTGGGTTAAACCAATCGATTTTGAATGATCTGATCATTGCACCTCTCCCAAGATGAGCCTGTCCATGGTAGAGCCTCGCAAATTGTGACAGACGACTGTTTGGCAAAACGAATTTCCCCTCCTCTGAAACCCATAAGTCGTCGGCTCTTTGTACGCATTGCATTCTTTGCCAGGAGCGTTTTTCCTCTTTGCTAGCACGACCCTGTAGTATTTTTAGCTCATCTAATGTATCGACCACCCTTAATGCAAGGTTCAAGCATGAGTCATTTTCAGTTTGCGGTAACAATTCCCACTGATCCTTGAACAATATACAGTTCAATGCGCAAAACCTTGAGACTTGATCTGCATAACCGTTTCCCAGGGACACAAAGTCTTTTGACTTAACGTGAGCATTGCATTTCACCACGGCAATTTCAAGAGGCAACTGAATTGCATGTAACAAATCCTTAATTTGATCACCAATTTTCACAGGGGAAACATAGGAGGTCATGAAACCTCTCTGCGACCACAATTGGCCAAAATCATGTACAATTCCAAATCCGTATCTTCTGTCAGTATAGATAGTGACTCTCAGATTTCCAGCTGCTTGGCATGCTTTAGTAAGGGCAATTAGCTCTTGCTACTTGTGCGGAATACACTCTCTCGAGCCAGGAAGCTTTGATGATACCAGCTATGGTACATACAGCGTAACCGGCTCTCAGCATTCCGACTGAGTCTCTCAAACAGGATACATCAACAAACATAATGCAGTCATTTTCTTTTAACTGCGTATCTTGAATATCAGGTCGGGGCTTGGTACATAGTTCTGTTACCTCAAGACAATCATGCTCCACTTCCTCTTCATTATTAATCTCGGTATTCTCAACAGGAAGTAGAGTTGCCGGATTCAATTCAGTACATCGCTTCAATGAAACATTAGGTGACCCCAATATAATTGTCTCTTATCTGGTAAGTCGGGCATTTGTCATGTGCTGAGTTTTGGTTTGAGTCAACAAAATCTCAACTGAATGCAGAACCATTACTGTTAGGGGATGTCCCATCACTATTTCTTCACACTGTGTGAGGCTTTGACCAACTGCTGCAACTGCACGCAATCAACCCGGTAAGGCTGCTGTGACGGGGTCCAAGGTAGCTGAAAAATATGCTACAGGGCGATTTGCACCTCCATGGACCTGTGTTAAGACAGACAAAGAACAAGCATCACGTTCATGATAAAACAGTAGAAACAGCTTTGTATAATCAGACATACCCAAAGCTGGTGCTCTGCACATGCACTCTCTCAGTTCCATGAATGACTCAAGCTCTTCCTTGGATAAAGCTATGGTATATGGCTCATCCTTAATCTCTTTGCCTGTCAGCTTTATCAATGGTTTTGAGATAATTGAGAAGTTGGGTATCCACTGGCAGCGGTAGCCCACCATTCCCAAAATCATCCTGACATCTCTCTTGGTTGTCGGAGGGTTCATTTGCAAAATAGCAGTCACCCTTTCCTTCGATATTCTCCTGGACCCTTTCTCAATCAAGTGCCCTAAGTATTTCACCTCTTTCTGACAGTACTGCAACTTCTTTGGTGACACTTTATGTCCGTTCTTTCCCAAATGATTCAGTAAGGCAATTGTGTCATATTTACAGTCATCTTTTGTCCTGGACGCAATCAGCAAATCGTCAATGTACTGTACTAGAGTTGAATTGAAAGGCAGTACTAGGGACTCTAAGACTTTTTTTCAGTATCTGATTGAAGATGGACGGTGATTCAGAAAACCCTTGAGGAATTCTGCACCAACTGTACACTTTGTCCAGGAATTTGAAACTGAATAAAAACTGGCTGTCCTCATAAAGAGGTATCAAAAAGAAAGCTTGTGACAGGTCTACAAAGGTGAACCATTCGGCATCACACGGGACCTGAAACATAATCACTGCTGGATTGGGCACTATGGGGCAACACTTCACCACAATTTCATTTATTTTTCTCAAGTCCTGCACAATTCGAAACTTCCCACAAGGCTTTTTCAAACCCATTATCGGTGAATTACATGGACTGCTCAATACCTCCTTCAGGACTCCCTGTTTCACAAAGTCTGCAATTATTTGTGCCACCTGGATAAGAACATCTTGTGCCATGTGATATTGTGGCACCTGGGGAAACACTGCATTTGGCTTCACTTGTACTTTAACTGGTTCTACACCTTTTATCAGTCCCACTTCTTTTCCTGTCAAATCCCACACTTTCTCTGTCACCGTTCCCTGTAACTCGGCAGGCAAGTCAATCACGTAAGCATCGGGAACAATGTTATCAAAGGGTAATCTTCATTCGTAGGTCCTGTCTCTAACTCTGAGAACTGACCAACACTGTTTGTCTGCACCTCAATTCCATCACTGGAACATGTAATCGAACATTTCGTCTTGCACAGTAAGTCTCTTCCCAGAAGAGATACTGGACTTGAATCGCAGACTACAAACTTATGCAGTCCCTGGAAGTTGCCAATCTCAACTTGCACCGGATCTGTAATTGGATTCGTCAAGTACTGGTTAGCTACTCCGACCACTGTTATGGTACGCCCCGAAAGTGGCAATTTCGGAACTTCTGCACTCCTGACTGTGGAGCGTGTAGCTCCGGTATCAACCAAGAATGAAACCTTGTGACCCATCACCTTTCCCTCTACATAAGGTCCCCTCTAATCTACCTCCAGGGACGCTGCAAGCCTGCACTCTTCACTGTCTGAACTGTCATCCGACCATTCCTCATTCATTCCATCTTCACCACGTAATGGGAATTGCTGTACTGTATTATTTTGACTCATCACCTGACCTGTGACCTGCTGAGGAAGCATCACCTGTTGCTGTCCCATCGGAGCCATTGGTAATTGCATTTGCTATCTAGGTACCATGGGAATCTGCTGTTGTACCTGCTGCATTTGCGCTGGTTGAACACGCGGCATTTGCATTTGCTGCATGGGCTGTACCCCTTGCATCTGTACCATGTTATTTTGAAAACTCGGGTTTTGATTTCTCAATTTTGGACCTCTAATTTTTTGTAATGTACCAACATTAGTGCTTTGTTGAATGACACTATCCTGCACCACATTTGGGCATTCCCGCTTCCAATGCCCCACGCCCCTGCACGCGCGACATGGTGACATCCTTTTCATCCCTTGCGTGTCATTTTGAACAACAACAGCATTCTAGTCGGGACCGCGATTCACAAAACCTCGACCTCTCGGTTGTTCCTGAAACACACCATTCCCTTGCGATTGCTGCTGGATCATCTGTTGAATTCCATTTCCCTGCATTCCTGCCTGCGCTGCCCTTATCTGCATCACCATCACTTTCTCTTTCAACTTTTTCTGCTTCAGTTCAATCTCATCACTACAGTATTTCGCATACTGCAACACCTCATCAATCGGCTTCGCCTGCCAACAGATCAAAAGATTCTTAATCATCTGGCTAACCTCTGGTCTCAGCCCTTCAACAAATCTGAACACGAGATGGTTCATGTATTTCGGCTCAATGGTCTCAGTACCACTGTAATGTTTGAATGCCTTCAACAATCTCTCATGGTAAGCATGGATTGACTCTTTAACCTCCTGTGAGGTTCGGTCGATTTTCTGCCAATCAGTCACTTTCGGTGACACCTTCTGCTTCAAAAACTCAATCACTTTATGATAGTACTTCATCACCTCCTCAGAGGGTGCTCCGGTCACCTTATCCCTTGCCGGCTCCTGCGTCGGCCAGTCTACCCCTCACTTGCACTCAAGCCATAAGTCGGGGGAACAATGCTCTCAAACAAGGTATTCAGGTCTTCCCAGAGACACTTCGCAAGCTTCACAAACCTATCTGTTTGTTGGTACCACTCGATCGGTTTCTCCCTCAACCTGGGATAATCATTTGTAAAAGATAAGATCTCTCCCCTGGACCACGGTACATGAATTAAAACTCCACCAGCTGTTGCTCTCATTGGTAGTATCTTTACTGATTCCGAATCTGGTGTGGTTTTAGTTTTACTCGAACCCGGGCTGTCACCTTTCTCCTTGTCTCTTTTCTTAGCCCATCTGCCTTCCCATTTTTCTAATGCTCCCCAGATTTGCGCACCTTGCAATATTTCCTTTAGATGTGCTTTCATTCCAGCAGACCTCATATGCTCGAAATCTTTTGAATCGAAGTCTAACCTTTTCACATGTTTAGTGTTCTCAATATCAATGTTGTATTTGTCTGCCAGGTTTGCTAATTTCTGATGTACCTTGCCTACTTCTTTAGTAATCTTGGGGCACAGATATCTTAATTCTGCTTCCGTGTATGACTCTAATCTGTTTACCCCCATTGTCCCTTCCACTAATTCAGCAGCTTCCACGCCCAGTCTCCCAAAGTTTAAGTAATCATCTTTCTCTGATCTTCCTGGTTCCACTGTAATTACTGTAGTCTTTTGCGAAGCATAGGTCTTCTCTAACCACTCATTCAACTGTTGTACTGTAAACCCTTGCAGTGAAATGTTCCCCGCATGCATCATCGGCGACTGTGAAGCATTCGTATTTATTGTTTGTGGGGTTAATACTCCTAGCCCTGCTTGTCTCATTACTTCCAACGGGGCTTCAACTGGGCTAAGGTCTATCAAAGACCTTGGTTTTTCAACCGCTTGTTCTCCTGGGGCCATTAACTGAGGGGTTCCTATGGACCCTCCTCTTAGCACATCTTGGGCCATTACTCCCTGATCACATACACCAGGCTTATCTTGTGCGTACAATGGCACCGGTGGACCAACAGTAATTGCAAACGATATGGCAGCTGGTGTCTGACCTGATCCCAAACCTCGTGGAGCAGCGACTCCAAAGGTCTGATCCAGTGAAGCTGGGGCAGGTATTAATGGAGGTCCAGCTGCTGGATTATATCCCGGTATCAATTGTGGCTGCGGCAGCAATTGCGGAGTTGACTCAATCTGCACTAACCTCGATTTTGTATATATTGGGTCTGGCGGCACTATCAGATTTGTAGTAGTCTCTAGTACTGGGACGTCTGGATAGATTCTCTGTATCTGCAGTGGAGGTTGCAACTGTATCTGCATGTCTGGCGCAGTGGGTACACTGACACCATTCTGTATCAAAACCGTATCACTAGTCTGTACTGTGTCAGTAACTCCCTTCTCCTGCATCTGGTTCCCAGGACCTATACTAGTGCTCGGGACATTATCGCTTACCGCATAAGGTGGCGGCCGATCATGTAATATCCGATCCATAAATTCTTCATTGTCTGAATCATCTTCCCAAGATCTCTTAGTTTCTTTAGGCTTACTAGAGTCTTTGTCTGTTTTACAGGTGGCTTTCTTTCCCTGCGTCTCATCTCCCTGTGTTATAGCTGGGAATAATTTTAATCCATCCACTATTCCCCGTCTCCACATTTTGCTTTCATTATCCCACCTAGCTTCCGCATAAGTCTTTTCTGACCTTTTTATTCTTCTTTGGAATTTTTCTTGTCTCTGTTTAAGGGCCATTAAATCCCAAATCGCTAAAGCCTCATACTGAGCTGGCCTCGGAGGTGGTTTCTGTACACTTAACATCCACCTTAGATTTTCTAGAACTCTCGTATTGAACGTCCCATGTTCTGGGAACGCCAAACATCCCTCTTCTTTTTCTGTCAATTTGCGCCACTGTTTCATCCATAAACAAGGCGCAATACCTTTTTCCTCCATAACTATGTAAGTCAGAGTTCCCTCAGGCGGTGTAGGTTCCCCTTCACTCGCCATAATGTATGCATCTCCTTTCAGAGCACTCTTAAAAGCCTTGACAAAATTCATTTTTTGCGTTTTTCTCTTATTTGTATTTAATCAGAAAGTGACTTTAGTTCCCAGGACACTCTTCACCTACCTTTCTCAACCTATTGCCTCTCATGGACGGCAGCCAATACGTGCGCAACCCCTCTCGACAACTGACCTATCTCCGCGCGGCACCACTGACGTCACACTCACACACTGCAGCTGACAAAGTCTTGCGGCTCGTCCGCCCCTCACTGGATTCACACCAAACTAATGCAAAATTACTGCGAGCCCCTTCAATAACAATACAAATTTGCCGGTTTACTACAGGAAGGGTAACACATTCACTTCAGAACCTTACAGAGATTTCACTTGAAGCCTCGGCCGCTACTCTCTCCTTCTCAGTTCCCGCAACCGTAAGCAGAATTCGACCCGCAAATCCTACTCTCGACTTGTCAATGGTTCGTCCTAGTGCACTTTAGAACTTGCCAAATCTCCATTGAGGATTTCACACATACAATTTGACTCAAACTCGACTTGTCAACCATGCCCGATTGACCTATTAAACCGCACAAATTACAACATAAACCCAAGTGTCTCCCACACTTGTCAATATACTCCGGAGTCTTAGACCACGACGGGTCCGTACATGAACAACCAACCACGTGGATAATTTTGAGCACAAACCGACACACTCATATAAAGTACGCCGTCTTCCCTACTCTCATACTGCGGAGTACACCCACTTCTACTAAAACAACATTTCCTGGCCTAAATACACACAAACTTCACAAATCACCTGCAAAAATGCATAAGCTGAGCAAGCGCAAATCCTACACCACACATGCTATGACGCCGAGAACATTCCCAACTCACTTAGGTAGGCTCAGAGATCCCGGGAAAGTCATGGTGAATTTAGAAACACATCATACCTCCAATTTGCATTATCTCAGAAAAACAATTTAAACAATGATTCTCCGTCCTAGGGCCCCAAAAGGCCTAACAGTCGCTCTGCTACCAGAACTGTTAACGCGTCCATTTATGATAATTTATCACACATCAGGACTCGTTTTAGGCCAATGAATCTTTTGACTCAGTTGAGAGACACCTTAGGACGAGATAGCTAATCAATATATCAATCAGTACATCAATAATGTCATCAATATTTATCACGACAATGCATTTCACTTTAGTCAAAGTCATTAATCAATTCAAAGACGCTACCATGACCTTTCAGCCATGAATGACCACACCTTGTTTAGTAGACTTTTTATGAGTTTTATTCCCTATTAATTACAGTCTAATAGCAAATGCGTTAATCTCAACACCAAGAAACATAATAACATAGTCACGATATGGCAACTTTTTGGTAAGCTTTGATTAAAGCGAGAATCACAAACATCAGAACATAACACGGCGTGAACATAGAAATTTATCAGAGTGTCAATAACGCGTCAGTTCAACAAAGCATAATCTCGGTCGTTTGTCCATTTGCGTCAGTTTGGTGAACACCTACCCTAACCACTGATTAGCATTCAAATGTTGGGCTTCATGCAAAACAATTTAGAACACCAATTTGGAAAACATCAAGCTAAGGCCTCTGTCAAAACCAAGCAGTTGGTACCTAGAAAGGAAAAGCAAACAGACAAACCACAATCGCATTGTCATAATTACCCTCCAAAGTTTAGGTCAGCGCACAGGTTCAGTCTTTGTCCTCAGGACTTCAGTCAAATTGCCATCAGTCAGAACTCAGCTCCGTGGCAAAAAGGGCACTTTCCTCATAAGGAGGTAAAGTGTAAAATGGACAATTCTAAGGGCGAGGATGGTTTTAAGTAAAGCAATAAGTCACCAAACAGAGTGACAGAGTTTCTGGATAAAAATCGATAGCATTCCCTACCTAATTCCAAGTGACTCCCCGTGACATGAGTTTTTATCCCTTTTTCGTTGTACATTACCCCCAAAATTCTATTGGTCATCTATTATACCCCTCTATATTCAACCTATCAAAATACACATTAGGTAATCCTACTCTTCACCCCATATTATTTTACAAGTCTTTGACTGGTCTTCGTAATTGACGTCTTCAGAGGTGGTACGTCCGGTACGATTTCATCCTTCTGTAATTCTTTGCACATCTTTTGGTTAGCAGTTCCATTGTCTTCCCTGGTTGAATGACCTTACAGTACATTAATCTACACTGTTTCAATTTTACTTTAACAGTTATTCTGTAAACGAGAGAAAGTGATGAGAACGGATCTAACATGGTTACATTCATCTTCCAAGTTTGAAGAAAAAGAACAAGCAGGGTCATGTCTCCTTGTGAGTCAGCACACTGAAAAATAGAATATGAGAGCCAGGGCAGCTAAGCTTTGGCTCATGCTAACTTAAGGCCTATGAGGATTTCAATACAGATTCAATAACGCAAACATTAGTATAAACTTATTTAAACATAATATAAACATTTTGGTCATTATTGTTAGTCTACGTATATATTGGTGGCCACTCCTTGTGGTCACTATTCAAATGCACGTCTAAGCAAAATTACTATTATTATAGTTTCTATGTGGCATCATCACACATTGATTCATAAACATTTCATGTTAATATAGATTATATAAGCTACGCTCTCTCAATGGCAATGGCTCCATGGTGACAGGTGTTCCAGCCTGGCATGGGGTTATATGCCTAGACTGCCACAACCTACTGTTTGTTTGTGGACTTAGTAGCTTTTACATAAACTTCTACATGAAATAGATCTTGTTTGGGTTGTTCGTAACTTTCAATTTGAAACTTGTTCTCAGCGACATGTCTTTTCACTAAACCAAGGTTTTGAGGTTTTTCTAACTGTTCTCGATATCGCATTCTGACACCTATTGTGTCTAATCCAGGCTATTAAAAACTGCAAATTAAATAATAATGCTGCCAAGTGGGTAGAGGTTTGTCGTCACTTAAGAAATGTACCCAGAATGTTGAAAGAGTCATTTCATTTCTTCACTTGTCCTTCTGTCAGTGTTACATCCTGGTATAACGTATGCAACAATGCCCTGTGATCTTCTTTATGCACTATGTTTCTGAGCACTGCCATTCTACATTTCGACAATATCAATCTTTCATGAACAGTACACTACTAATTAATCATCTCTTCTGATTCCCGCACGCCTCTGTCCATGGCATAATTTCATTTAGGACCATATATCTGTTTTATTGAATTCTGAAGAAACTGAAGACAGATTTTTAACCTGCTAAATTCGCTTACATGAACATTCTTTTTTTTCAGCCTAAGGGGCTCATTTACAATATTTTGGCACAGGGCAGCACCACAAGGTTTCTTCCTGCGTGGAAAGAAAAGGGCAGGAATGCACCATATCAAAAAGATATGGTGCATTCCTGTCCTCTTCCACTGCACTGGTGCACAGTTGGCTGCAAAATGTGGCACACATAGGACAAGGCAAAAATGAGGAAAAATAAAGTGTTTTCTCCTCATTATGCCTCCCTCCCCTGGGGAGGAGTAAGATTCTGACACAAAACCTTGTAAATCTGGGAATGCATCAAAATCCATGTGTGTTGCATGGGAACACCCACCACAACGCCCATGGAATGCCTCTTTGATGCATGAAAGCTCCCTAGTTCACCGCAGAACTGCAGACCTCCAAACGAGAATGCCGGAAGACAGAGAAAACCTGGCGCCAAGCAACAATCAGAGAGCAAATTCACTGCCCTTAAATCAGCCATGAGCAAACACCACCAGCTCATCTGGAAAACCAAAAGATCTTTCTACAAAGAGCAGATAGACAACAACGCACACAACAGCAAGGAACTATTCAACATCATCAAGGAACTCACCAATCCCAAATCCTGCTCCATTGACCCTCCCCACTCACAAGACCTCTGCAACTCCCTCTCCATCTATTTCCACTGCAAGATTGCAGACATACATGGAAGCTTCGCAACGCCGTCCCCCACCACCACCACCACTTACACGGTCAACCTCATCGCACCCTACCGCACCAATGTACTGAGCGCCTGGACCCCCACCAACGATGAAGAAACCACCAAAACCATGAGCACCATCTACTTCGGCTCTCCCACAGACCCCGGCCCTCACCACGTCTTCAATAAGGCCAGCCAAATCAGCACTCCCCAGCTCCGGACCATCACCAACAGCTCCTTCGAGACCGTCATTTTTCCGGAAAGCTGGAAACACGCCAAAGTCAACTCCTTGCGCAAAAAACCCAAAGCCGACCCGAAGACTTCAAAATCGACCGACAGATCTCCTTACTCCCCTGCCCCGCGAAGGTCATAGAGAAGATAGTCAATAACCAACTTTCCTGCTTCCTGGAGGACAACAGCCTACTCAACGTCTCCCAGTCTGAATTCCGCAAAAACCACAGCACCGAGACCGCCCTCATCGCCTGCACCGACGACACCAGGACCAGGCTGGACAAAGGTGAAACCGTTGCCTTCATCCTTCTCGACCTTTCCACAGCCTTCGACACCGTATGCCACCAAGCCCTTTGCACACGCCTCTCTGATGCCGGAATTCATCACAAAGTCCTGGACTGGCTCACCTCCTTCCTCTCCGAAAAAACACAAAGAGTTCACCTCCCCCCGTTCCGGTCAAAGGCCACCAAGACCATATGCGGAGACACCCAGGGATCCTCACTCAGCCCCACCCTCTTCAATATCTACATGGCTCCGCTCGCCAGCATACTCCGACCCCATGGCCTCAACATCATTTCCTACGCTGACGACACCCAGCTCATCCTCTCCCTCACGATGAACCCCGCAACCGCCAAGAACATCCTTCACACCGGACTTCTCGCCATTGCTAACTGGATAACAGCAAGCCACCTCAAACTAAACTCAGAAAAAACTGAGATCATCATCTTCGGACCCAACAAGTCAGCATGGGACGACTCCTGATGGCCGGTCACCCTGGGGCCACCCCCAACACCCACCACCCACGCACGCAATCTTGCTTCATACTAGACTCTTCTCTCTCCATGACCCAGCAAGTCAACACCATCTCGTCCTCATGCTTCAACACCCATTCATATGCCCTGCAAAAACTTCAGGTGGATTCCCATAGAAACCAGAAGAACGGTCACCCACACCCTCGTCAGCAGCAAACTGGACTACGGCAACACCCTCTACGCAGGAACTACGGCCAAGCTCCAGAGAAAACTCCAGCGCATTCAGAACGCCTCAGTACGTCTCATCCTCAACCTCCCTCGCCACGAACACATCTCCGCCCACCTCAGAACCCTACACTGGCTACCCATCAACAAAAGGATCATCTTCAAAATCCTAATCCACGCTCACAAAGCCCTCCATGACACCGGACCAGCCTACCTCAATGATCGACTTAACTTCCACATCCCGACACGCCAGCTCCGCTCCACCGCCCTCGCCCTTGCAACAGTCCCTCGCATTCACCGCACCACAGCCGGCGGCAGGTCCTTCTCCCACCTCACTGCCAAAACCTGGAATCCCTCCCCACCAACCTACGCAAGACATAGGACCTCCTGTCCTTCAGAAAATGCCTCAAGACCTGGCTCTCAGAGCAGTAGCACCCCCCAACCCCAGCGCCTTGAGACCCTAATGGGTGAGTAGCGTGCTCAACAAATTTATTGATTGATTGATTTGATGCAGAGCAAGGCAACACAGCGACTTGTGCTGTGTTGCCTTACTCCTTATCTACAAGGCCATGAAAAGCCATGCACAGTGGCTTTGTGTGGCCTTGTAGATATGTGTCTGCAGCCTGCTCCCCCGGTGTGTCACAAAAAGTTGTTTGTGGTTAGTGGCTTGTAAATATGTCCCTAAATCTATACCACTTGTTCTCTTTTCATAATTACTGCTTTCACAGTATTTTTAACTTTTTCCAGATCACAAAACATTTTCCTATTTTCCACTCTTGATTTTCTTAATTTGATCCCTTCTTGATTACTGAAAACTTCTTATCCTTAGGCTTACTTCATTTTTCCTATTCCTATTATGCAATGCACATCATTTTCAAACGTTTGAGTTCACCTACATTTCTCCTTTTTACCCAAGCAACACCTCCTAACTATTAGGGGTGGTCAGAATGTTTCTTTCCTCCAGCAGAACTGGCTGAATTTGGCTACTCTGTGTTACTGTTGTGGTGCGTTTGGGATTTTTTCCCACAAGGCACCAGAAATGAGAGAAAGATTTGGCCTTCTCTACTGCCATTTTCTAACGTGGGTCGTCACGGGTGGTTATGAGGGGTCACATTCAGAGGGCTGTTTCTTTAGTAGACTTGCTGCCACTTGCCAGGTTTTGATTACTAGTGACCCAATAATGGGTCTGGTAATCGTGACTCTGGAGATTTAGTTACCGACTGCACCAATATCTCCGGGGATGGGAAAAACCATCCAATTATGAGTTGGATCCCAATGGTCCATTTAGGGATGAGGAATGACCAGAGAATCGGATTTAACACATCTGATTCCTCAAATGTTTATCCATTCATGGGCAGATTTTACACAGGGATTTTAGCTGTTTTTGAGTAGTCGCCGACCCCAGAACATACTTTGCAGGCATGCAGTGTTTCTGATTTACTCATAAAACGATGTGCGTAGTAACCCAGGAGCAACTCATAATGAAGAGCAAACTGGGGTATCCCAATAAACATTCTTGTTGTTATCAAAACATAAATACAATTCCTTTGAAACAACCCAGTTTCCCTGATATTGAGCAACGTTACACTTTCAGCTAGTAATAACTCCTCTTACGAAATCTCATCTGGGAATTTATCTCAGAGAGAGCCATTAAGAGCTGCCATTTTTGCATTTGAGGATGACCATCAGACTTTACTTATGGGAACTAAGAGGCCTTTAGGAATGCAAATCTTGTGAGTGGTTCTTGGATACTGAGGGCAGGTATGCTAAGTAAAGGACGTTAAAGTCAACCCTCTACTTCACAGGCAGGAAATGAAACCTAGTTAGTAATTACCAGGCTGGCTCTTTCACCCGCATTCTAAAGTGCTGCCTTACAATTTGAAATATTTTAGTGTTTCTGGCGAGAAGCCCTACACAAAAGGTGTACAATTCCGTCATATGAGATCGTTTCCCACATCAGGACAGCTGTTAGGGAAGCTTCCAAGAAGGGGCATTATGTTTTTCGTAATTTTATACTGCAAAATACATTTCACAAACACACAATGCTGAACAATCCACCTATATATTTCACTCCTCTCTATATTAATCTAATTCTCCGCATGTCCCAATGTACAGTCGTTTGTCCATTTTAAAACAGAAATGAAAACTTTTGTAACAACAAAGAGAACAAAAAAGGTAAAAAATGGCATGAGCTCGATTATGCTCACGCAGTTTGTCGGAGTTGTGGTCTTTAAACCACTCTCACAGCGCCCTTCAGCTGCCTTTGTTTGTCAGCTCTATTTTTCATTTTGCTGTATTGAGCTTCAGCTTTTTTCATGTTATAGAGTGTATAGGTCAAATATAAATCGTGTATGAACATTATTTGGATCTAAATTTAAAAAAGAGCTTAAAGCTTTCAAAGGGATGCAATTCTTACAGTTATTGTCTGCTCGGATCATTCCATGGGCATGTTCACAATGCTAAACACTACTTTTCTGGCAGACCAACAATACTTATGTGCCTCTTTATTCCCTTTCAGAAATTCATTCAATTATTTGTTTTTCTCTCATTTGAAATAAAATCATCAATTTGGCAACAACATGAAACTTACTGCCAATGTGTAACAGGCTCCCTGAATCCGTAATACTTAGAAAAAAAGATGAAAACCTTCCTGTTAATTCACATCTAAATTGTTATCTCTGAGCTTAATCCCTTGGTAAGACGATGCACCCCCGACCTATTTTCCAGACCGGTGCTATCCCCCTTGTTTCTCCCTAATCTTGCTGTTTCTTTGTTCCTTTACCCGCTCATCCCCTTTGTAATATGTACTTATCCCTCGTGAGGAGTGTGGGTTAGGATTAATGAAGACATAATCGAAGTGTCACAAAATCGGGACCGGGATAGGAATATCAAGGGACAAGATACTGAAATGTAAGGCCCATATTTATACTTTTTGACGCAAACCAGTGCCAGCGCTGGTTTGCGTCAATACGTTTACCGCCGGCTAATGTCATTCCTACGCACCATGCAGGTGCCTTATTTAAGGAATGACGTTAGCCGGCGTAGGGGAAAACTCATGCCTACTGTGTTAGCAAAGACAAGAGTCATGCCCCCTTGCCCAATGGCCATGCCCAGGGGACTTTTGTACCCTGGGCATTGTCATTGGGCACAGTGGCATGTAGGAGGGCCCAAATTAGGCCCCCCATGCCACTTAAAAAAAATTAAATAAAATACTTCCCTCAACTTACCTGGGATGGGTCCCCCCATCCATGGGTGTCCTCCAGGGGTGGGCGAGGGTGGCAGGGGGTGTCCATGGGGGCAGGGAAGGCCACCTCTTGACTCCTTCCATGGTCAGAGACCATGGAAGTGAGCCCACAGGTCCCTTAACGCCTGCCTTGACCCAGGCTTTAAAAAACAGCGCACTTCAGGCTGTGCACCGTTTTTTAAGGCTCAGGTGTCAAAGTTTAAATATGGTGCACGGTTTGCTCTGAATGTGTGTCAAAATTTGGAGCTAACTAAATTACATCCATATCACCCTCTGTGTACTTACCTCATCAATATTTTGTCCCTCGAAATTCTGTTCATGTTATTTTGACCTTTTGAAATTCTGTAACACAATTCTCCTGACGTTACCTGTTGTGTGATGGCACTTTTTCCTGTGTTACTTCTTAGTTCTGCCTTCGATCTAGTGTACATCTTTCCTTCTCTACCCATAACCCCAGCAGTGGCCGGTCCTTTGGGGCTGAGGAACCACCCCCCACCTTTTGCCCCTCCAAGAAGGGTACTGTCAGGCTGAGCAGATGTCAGCCTGATAAACACTCCTCATTTTCAGGTCAGGGGACCAGGAGCTAGACATGCGCTATTTGCACAGGCTCCCGGCTGCGTGCCCGGAACTTTGCTGGACTGAAGAAGTCACAGCCCTGTGGGCATGACCTCGTCAGCCTAGCAAAGGTGCCTCGAGGCCCTCTCCCACATGACGAGAGGGAACATCCGTGATTGCTTCAGACCTGAGTGCTTCAGATTTAAGCCCTGAAGCGCCCAGGGCCAAGTGCCAATCAGTGGCACCTTATCACAGTGTGGGGGTGGGGTCAGCAGCCTCACTGACCCCATGCCAATCTGTGACAAGTTGGGACTACCGTCTTCCCTCATTGGCTGACCTTAGGTTAGCCAGTGAGGGAAGGCAGCAGTCATAACCCTCCTCAGTCCTCCAAGGCAGAGTTGAAGGTAAGTGTGTGTGTTTTTAGTGAATGTTTGGTGCATGTGTGTATCTTTGAATATTTGGTAATGAGTGTTGTGAATAATTGACTGTGAGTGTGCATGTGTGCCTGTGTGCCTCGCCCACCCGCCTCCTTATATTACCCGCGCTACCGCATAGCCCTCTCCTTTTTTATTTCGATTCACTTGACTCTATCCACTTTCTATCTTCCCTTCATATCGCATTCATACTCTCCTGCCTTCCAGTTATCTTTACTGTTCATCTTCAGTTTCACTCTCTCCCACCTTCCCTTTAATAAGTGTCGCCTTCCCTCTCAATAATGTTGAAGTCTTTAACTTCATCAGGTTTTATGTACAGTGGTCTGATGCTCTCGGGTTGAACGTGCTTCACAAGAATGTCTAAATAAATAAATAAATAATAATTGATGACCGCAAATTTATGTCAGGGTTTTAAAGTATAGTTGCTGACACAAGCGAGTAATTGATCGCTGCCTGAAATCTGAACAGGTAAAGAATTAAGGAATGGTTCATCTTGGACAACTAGAGCAAATCCAACGAGAGGCTCAAAAACTGCAGATGGTTATATGCTCAATTTATCTGCTACTAACGAGTGGGGCGCACGAGCCATAAATCACACTGATTGCGCAGCATTTCAGAGTTGGCAAATATGAGCTTTGGTAATCACCTTACACAAATAAACAGCACATGTAAGGGGTAAGTTTCCTCATGCAGCATCTTACACCAGAAATATCGGAACTGCTACTGCAAGGGACCAAACTGCGCTGACAGAACACTAGCATTTGATTGATGACATTTACCTGGGCCTCATGCAAATATACCAGCAGACTACAAATCTTAACTCGAAATGTTCTAGGTACAAATGAAAGTTTTAAAGGACAAACCGCATTCAGAACTCAAAATGTTCTCTCTTTAACTTAAAAAAGTATGTTTACACACAGAACCCAACAAGGCAACCTTTGTTTCAGCAGCGTCAAAAAGTCTTATGGGGACCTCCTGCAGGGTTTGGTGAGGGCAACCCCATTCCTTCCCGCTGGCACCAGTCATGTCCAATGTCTTATTGTGTGCACACATAACTCGGCTCCAGAATACGTGTCATGATAATACTCATAAAAGAGAATACAGATAACCAGGAGTGATCAACATGCACTGCAGACAAAGTGACAAAAGAGCACTTGAAACCAGCTTTCAGTGTTTTGGGTTAACACAATGAGCGTGATGTGCTGAGAGTTTATGTTCCTGTTGTCTCGGAAACGTAAATCAACAGGGTCTTAAGAAAAGGGTATTTAGAAGGTTACTCTGTAAGGCATGTGAAGATGCAAATTAACTCTCTTTGCTAAGAAGTGAAATGCTCTTCGCCGCTATCTTCACCTCCAGATTACAAATTAGGTTTCAGTTTTTCTCAACATGTGTTTTGTTTTTTAGAGAATAATACACCTGGTGAGGTGTCACCCATGTACTACTAATAAAGAAACATTGTCTGTATTGGACAATATGGGGGTCATTCTAACCCTGGCGATCGACGACCGCCAGGGCTAAAATGACGGGAGCACCGCCAACAGGCTGGCGGTGCTCCAATGGGCATTCTGACCGCGGCGGTACAGCCGCGGTCAGAAACGGGAAACCGGCGGTGTCCCGCCGGTTTCCCGCTGCCCTGGGGAATCCTCCATGGCGGCGCTGCAGGCAGCGCCGCCATGGGGATTCCGACCCCCTTACCGCCAGCCTGGTTCTGGCGGTTTTGACCGCCAGAACCTGGCTGGTGGTAACGGGTGTCGTGGGGTTTGGGGGCCCCTGCAGTGCCCATGCCAATGGCATGGGCACTGCAGGGGCCCCCTAACAGGGCCCCACTAAGATTTTCAGTGTCTGCATAGCAGACACTGAAAATCGCGACGGGTGCAACTGCACCCGTCGCACCCTTCCCACTCCGCCGGCTCCATTCGGAGCCGGCATCCTCGTGGGAAGGGGTTTCCCGCTGGGCGGGCGGGTGGCCTTCTGTCGGTCGCCTGCCAGCCCAGCGGGAAACTCAGAATAACCGCGGCGGTCTTTTGACCGCGCAGCGGTATTCTGGCGGTTCCCATTTGGCTGGCGGCGCCCGCCGCCAGCCAAACTTGGAATCACCCCCTATGTGTCCTAGTAGCTAAACAGTCCAAGATGCCTGAGCTCACATACCAATTCTGGTTTCAACAAACTGTGTGAACCTAGGGACTATGCAAAATCCTATGGGAGGCAAGGAGGTGCAGGGGAAAACTCTGTACATACATACTACAACCAGTATCAAGAACATTACATTCACATCAGGGGAAAAAAAATAATGAACAAAAAGGTAAAGGCGTCTTCAATCAATGTCCCTAGAAAATGGCTTTGAAAAGTGGTAGGCAGGAACACACTGGCTGCAAAAAATGGTTACACTGGCACATGGCCACCAAAGACAAAGGCATTGACAACAAAGAACACATACAGGCCTATGGCAAAATCAAAGCACATTGACTACAAAATGTCCGTTGGCTACATTTCCACCCAGCTCAAAAGCATGGACAACAAAGAACACATGAAGACCTATGGCAAAACCAAAGCACACTGAGCACAAAATGGCCAGCAGCCACATGGCCACCAAGGGCAAAGGCATGTATAACAAAAAACACATGCAGGCCTATGACAAAAGCAAAACATACTGAGAACAATATAGCCGCTGGCTGCATGGCCACCAAGAACAAAGGCATGGCCAAAAAAGGATACATGAAGGCCTATGGAAAAAGCAAACCACACTGACTACACAAAACAAAATGGCCACCCTGCGACATGGCATGAAGATCAAAGTCAAAATGGTGGATTATGGCAAACATTTATGCACAGTGGCCACACAGAAAATGGCGACTTGCCCCGCATAGAAAGAAGGCTTGGTAAACAGAGAAGACAACACTAACATTAATTCATCAATCCCCCAAAAAAGAAAATAATTTATCTGTCAATTTTAAAAACTCACCAACCACAAGCATCTGAAGAAGGTATCACGATTTACCCCACCAAAATACATCCACACATTGCAAGAAAGAATAAAATACAAAAAAACACATTTTGCATTTATTCCAAGACCATCACCAAATCAATAAATGTTTAAAAAAACATACATCACAGAAACAACAGTTGTTTAATATATATCTACCCAGTATCTAGTAATAATACCTGCCAACGATGAGCATGGCTATTCCCTCATCCCACCTAATTGTGCTAACAGTTTTTCTGCCACCCGGGGATGGGGCAGATATAGTAATTACCCCAGATCTGCCCACCTCCGAGGGGCAGAAAACCCACTATATGACAGGGAATGTTTTTCATTTTTTTTTAAATAAAGGGGTGGGGGCTGCCTAGCAAGGACATGGCCATGCCCCCTCCCCAGGTAAATGGGTCAAAGTCTTTCTGTTCCCCCAGGGGGAAGATGAGCATAAGGGCAAAAAGCCCTTTAGACGCCAGGGAAAGTTTTCTTAAAAGAAAATAGGGGTGGGGCTGCCGACCATGGGCATGGCTACTTCCCCATCCCAACAAGATGGGATGGGGAACAAGATGGTACAACAATCTTTCTTCAACTCCCCGCACCCCCCCTGGGAAAAATGGGGAAATTATCACATATCTGCCCCCCAAGGAGGCAGAAGGCTCAGTAGACACCAGGAAAAGTTTTTAATTTTTTTAAATATGGAGTGGGGCTTAGACATGGCCATACCTCTACCCCCAAGTAAATGGGGCAACAGTCTTTCTGCTACCCATATGGTGATGGGGTAACTACCTCAATCTGTCCCCTCAGAGAGTAGAAAGGCCACTAGATGCCAGGATTTGTTTTTAAATATAGGGATGGGGGTTTCTCAGCATGGGCATGGCCATGCTCCCATTCCAAGTAAATAGGACAACAGTCTTTCTGATCTGCACCCCAGGGGGCAGGAAGACCTCTAGACACCATGGAAAGTTTTTTTTTAAAAATAAATCAGAGTGGTGGCTGCCCACGAAGAGAATAGCTATTCCCTTACTCTGGGGGCAGATGGGGAATCACTCCCGATATGCCTCTGGGGGGGTCCAGGGGGGGGGCAGAAACCTACTAGAGGTCAGGTATTTTTCTAAAACAAAGTACTGGGTTGGGGGTTGCCCACAATGGGCATGGCAATTCCGCCACAGCAACTAAATGGCGCAGCAGTCTTTCTGCCAGCCCTGGGAAGCAGATGAGTGTAATTACCCCCAACCTGCGGGGGGCAGAAAACACACTAGACACTAGGGACTGAATTCATGCAATATTGTTAGGGGGAGTGGCCTTCATTGGCATGGACCCATGCTCCCCCCACCGTGGTGCAAACAAACTTTCTACTCCTCTGAGGGAGTGGAGATGGTATTCACTCTAATGTGTCACCCCACTCCCGGAGGGCAAAACCCCATTAGACATCAGGGATTTCAAAATGGCACCAAGCTAAACAAAAAAATGGAATGACATACCCTGGCATTGAGCCCTACGCCTGCCCAGTGTGGTTAATACTGTTTTTCTGCCCCCTGGCGGCAGATAGTAGGCTTGTCCCAATTGAGGAGGTTGCACCAAGCTTGCCTCTAGGGGGCGGAGGGGGTAAAAATTCACCTGACTCCAGACAAAAGAAAGTGGTGTCTGTGTTGAGCTCTGGTATTGGCCCAACTTCACTCCAAAAGGGACATACCAGCTCTTTCCCCCATAGAGGCAGACAAGAGGTGACTCCCAAGTTGCCTCTGGGGGTCAGAATGCCCTCTGTATGAAAGGAATATATATCTTTTATAATAAAATAGGGTAGGTCTTGCCCATCTTAACATCAGGCCCCATCCTCACCCCTAAAACCTCAAACGTTTTTCTGCTCCCCTGTGGACTAAAACACATGCCATCCTAATGGCAAACAATAAGACGTGATTCTTTTGGGTGTTGTTTTTACATATGGCCTGGAGAGTGTGGCTAGCTACCAATATCGTCCCACTTGCAATGGTGAACGCCTCCACTTTTTGGGCTCGAATTGGCTGTCACCTTCAAAACCTACCCGACCCACATAGTTCTGGAAACTAGACATCCAGGAAAGTCCATGGTGCTGTGCTTTGCATGCACCCCACATTGGTTTCTTACCCACCATGCTCTGCAAACTGAAAACTATGACTAAAAACACACATTGCCCTCACATTTCTGTGAGGAAAACTTCTGGAATCTGTGCGGTGCCACAAATTTCCTACAAGTCTCCCAAAAATGTTACTTCACTGGTGTGGGTGGGCTGAGAGACCTTGACACAAAAGGCCTTACAGTGCTACATGGAGATATCAGCATTAAAGGTAGCGCTTGGATTCGAGGCTGTGCTCAGCCACCACTCATGGAAACCTACCAACCACAGACATGTTTGAAAATTAGACAACCAGGGGATTCCAGGATCGTGTGTCTTGTGTGAATCCCATGAGATTTTTTTACAAACAATGCCCTGCAAACCTCAAACTTTGCATGAAATCACTAGGCCCATCCACACAAGTGGCACAGCGTTTTTATCAGCACAAGTGAGGTAATGCTGCATGGGAGGAATTTTGTAGATTCCTGCTGCTTTCAGAAGTTTCCATCACAGAAAGGAAAATGCGCTATTTCAGACAAAGTTTGAGGCTTGTAGGGCATTGTGGGTAAGAAAACATTGCAGGATCCACGTGAGGCACGCAAACTTGGACTCACCCAGGTGTCTAGATTTAAGAAATGTGCAGGTTTGTTAGGTTTCTTTACGTGCTGGCAACTTAAAATCCATAGCTACCCACTTTGCAAATAAGGATCATTCTTGAGTGGAAAAATGTGATGTATCCATGTTGCGTGTTGGGCCATATCCTGCAAGGGACACTAGGCCTACTCACACAAGTGAGGTACCATTTTATCGGGAGACTTTGGGTTATGTTAGGTAAAAGGAAATTTGTGGCTCTCTGCAAATTCCAGTACTTGCCATTACAGAAATGTAAGGAAAATATGTTGCTTTAGTAAAAGTTTGACGTTTGCAAGTAATTCTGGGTAACAAAACTTGGTGAGAGCCACGCATGTCACCCCACCATAGATTTCTCTAGGTGTCTAATTTTCAAAAATGCATATGTTTGCTAGGTTTCCCTGGTGTCAGCTGAGCTGGGGCCCAAATTCCACAGCTACCCACCATGAGAAAAAAGGGGTCAGTTTTAAGTGGAAAATGTGATGTGTCCATGTTGTGTTTTGGGCCATTTTCTGTCTCTGGTACTAGACCTACCCACATAAGTGAGGTACAATTTTTAGCGGGAGACTTTTGAAAAGGCTAATTAGAAGGAAATGTATTGCTCCCCACAGCTTCCAGAACTTTCCATCTTAGAAATTTGAGTAAAACATTTTTTAGTCAAAGTTTGAGGTTTGCAAGGAATTCTGAGTATCACCTGTGCAGGTTTGTTAGGTTTCCCTTCCTGCCGGCCAAATAGGAGCCCAAAAACCATAGCTAACCACCTTAATAAAAAGGGTCAGTTCTGAGTGGAAAATGGGATGTATCCATTTGGCATTCTGGGTAGGCCTGGGTGAAAATCTCCGCTCCACTGCAGGGTTTGCAGAATTCAGCAACTCCACATTCTGTGGTGACTTGGGAGTCACTGATAGACTACGCATTCTGAAACATAACGTGATTTGTTCTGTTTTTCCCCCATTGACGCACGCTAACTGTAATTTCACGTGCGCAAGAAGTGAGATTACAGTTTTCCGGTCTCTCGCGAGCACAAGATTTTGTATCCGCTCATGAGAGTTAGCGCCATGCCAGCAACTTCTGGCACTTCTTTTGTGATGTAGACAAAAGTGAGCGAGCGCGATTGACTGCTGCTGCAACCTGACGAAGCTCAAGCAGCTAAAATTCACGACTTCAAGTGAAAAATCTTCTCTAATTGACCGTTCACGTTAATATTGTTGTACGAGAAGTACTTTTTTTTTTTCCAACAACAGGATGTGCCCCAGAGTCTCCAACTTCCTGCTTCTGTCCAGCAGGCTCCTCCCACAGCTTAGTCCATATCCTGGTCACTTTTCACTTGGATTTCAAGCTGGAAGGATCACTTGTTTTGTCCCCTGGATATATCATTGGGTTTAAAGATTTTGTTGTATTTGAGATTTCACAAGTAAGTTAAAAACACTTGTATAAGGGTGTTGTAAAACATGTTTGTTTGATAGAGGGCATGCACCTGGATTCATCTGCACTTTTATTCGATACTAAAATTAATTGTGGTGGGTGACCTGCATTTGGGGCCTAGTTATAGTATTACTTGAAAGCTTTGTTTTACGAAGGAAAAATGTTTTACAGTTCACTACATTTTCTCCATGTTTTATCTGTAAATTTGCAATATTCAATAAATTCACTATGTTAATCATAAGTGGCCTAGCCTGCTAATGGAATAGGCCTTCCAGGTGTAGGCCCAGAACTAGTCATTAGTGCATGATGAAACAACTGTTTGTGGTGTCTTTGGAACTGACATATCATGGATGGCATTGAATTAAAGATAATAAAATGTTGTTTGGCGGTATTTCACAGTTTTGTTCTGCAAACAGTGTATGGTGGGGTTATACTACTTGATGCTTTTGTATGAGGTGTGTTGTTGTAAAATCCTTAGCCCCCTTAATTTTAGTTTTTGGAATTACTGACTTATGCTGTCTTTTTCTCCTGTACCAATGCCTTCTTTGCCTGTCGCATGCAGGAGAGTGTTTGTTCCCCATGCCATGTGACCAGGGGCCTTTTTTGTATTTTCAATTATAGTTCTATACCTATATGTGTTTTTTGTTTTCTATTCATCCTGCTCGTTGTTTGACCATGTGGCTGGCGGCTATTTTGTGTAGGCAGCCAGAAGTCCTGCATGTGCTCTTCTTTGTTGTGGTGGATATGCCTCCTTGCTGGTTGTTGTTTGACTATGTGGCTGGTGGCCATTTTGTGTAGGCATCCAGTGTACTGTAGGCCTGCATGTGTTCTTCTTTGTTGTGGTAGCCATGCCTCCTTGCTGGTTGTTGTTTGACCATGTGGCTGGCAGCCATTTTGTGTGTTTTTCAGGCATAGTAGGTCAATGCCTATTACTACATGTACTGTATGAGCAGTTTTATATATATATGTTATATTATGTACTTTTTTTGCATTTTCACCTCCACCGCTCCTTGCCTCCCAAATCCCCATGGTTTTTCACATCAGCAATTGAAATCTATTTAAAAAAAATGATATTCTTTTTTTCTAATTTATTTCACAAACTTTATTTTTTTAACTTTATAATAACAGTATAACAATAATAATATTATTATTTTTTCAGTTGGTTTTAGAATTTTTTTTAAATGCATAACATTTTTATTTTTAAAAAATCCCATTTTCCCCATTAGCCCCATGTCTGCTATAAGCGTACAGTTTCACTACATTGCATTATTATTCCATTTGTCACCAGCACCTCCCTGAGTGCCACATGCCAAGTTGATGCAGACAAATAAGGCTAACAGTTACATTCTGTATGTTATAGTTCTTTCTCTTTCTTATCCTTCATGACTGTACATGATAAGGAAACTTAATGTTGGTGTGGTTTTACAAATGGATACACTGTATTTCAAAATCATTCATAAGTTTAGTTAAATAACCATTATATGATATTGTTTCTACTACTAATGCAACTGCAACAATGCCACGTTTCACTTATTCTTCTTACATTTTTGCTTTTAGGTGCACGAAGAGAAAGAGACATCACCCACAGTACTGCCAGACAGAAGGCCTGTGCACAACATGAATCATGATCACGCTCACAACCGCACAGACATCTCTTCAGCTCGTCAAGCTAAGTGGTACTGCCAACTGACTGCTTCAAGATTTCCCCAAAGAAAGCTGCTACCAAGAAAGGGGACAGTGATAAGAATGAGCTCCCCACCACTGGTATGTTGCCCCAGAGCTTTTTGGGCAAAAACATACACATGCCGCACCTGCCTCTGGGGAGCAAGCTGGGAGCAGCACTCCCACATCAGCGGCCCCCTTCCAAACTAGGCCCAAGCCGATGTCTGTCACAGAGGCAACCTCTCTAATCACAGGAACCGTGACAAGCAGTGACGTTGAATTGGACTTATCTTTTTCTCAAAGTAGTACCCAACTGTTGATGAAAACTCAGGCCAGTTGACAACAACAGCTGCAGCCAGCAATAGCAGTTCCTCCAGAAGTAGGAGCACATCAGGATGTTCAGCTTCATGGAGAGAAAGCCGAAGAAGCCCCTCTTTCAGAAGATCCACTATCTCCCAGATCTCCACCACCTTCTTCTTCAAGCCCCCTTATGATGATCAAGACTCCACTTGGATGCCAACTCAGTTTGAGACACACCAGGAGAGGCAAGGAGTGAAAAAGAAAGTTCATGAAAGCCTTAGAGTTATGGATGAAGAAGTGGAGGATGACGAGTCTGATGACAAGCTAGTTATCATGGATGTTAGCCCAATCCCAGTGGAGTCAAACATTACCCCATGTTCTCAACCTGCTCCGAGGGATGAGGCACAGACACCACCACCTCCAGCTTCCATATGTACAAGGCCCCAGGTGCGATCTACATCCACAACCACCTCAGTAGAAAAAGGAACTGCAGAGAGGCAAACGTCATCAAAACAACATCCATCTATCGCCACTTCTTCAGACATTGGCAGTGGACCCAGTGGTAGAAAGTTGACCTCCCTAGTTTGGGACTTCCTTATGTTTAGTGAAAAGAAGTCAAACATTGCCATATGCTCCATTTGTCGAGCAAGTGTTAGTCAGGGTAAGCTTGGTACAAACTATGGAACCAGAGGCCAAGCAACCCATTTGAGAAAACACCACGCAATCCATTGGGACAGCACACCTTCACGGCCAAAAGCCTGCAAGTGGTGTTAACGGAGTTGTTGAAAGCAAGGAATCTGATCCGATCATGGTGGAAGGTGAAGGTGAAAAAGATGGTGACATTTTTGTTACACAAATAAGCTCTGTCCCCAGCAGTGCAGTAGTACCGTTGCCCATAAAAGCGACATCACAATGGCACAGGAAGACTCAGAATCAGGTTGAAACACCAAGCCAAAAACATACAGGGGCTGCTCCCTAAGACACACATTGGGCCTACCACCACCTTCTAAGTCACCTGCATCAGTGGCACTAGCAAAGAAAAAAATCCAGGCTACTCTTACGTTTAGGCAGGATGGGCAGTATGAACACAACCACCCAATGGCACGTTTGTGCAATGGGAAGCTGGCTAAAATGTTAGGGTTGGACCTCACCCTTTTTCTTTTGTGGAAGGAGTGGGTTTTCTAGAATTTGTGGCAGCTATCTGCCACAAATGGAAGGTTCCTAGCAGGACTTATTTCACCAGAGTTGCTGTTCCAGCGCTACATCACAATGTGCCGGAATTGGTCAGACAAGCTTTGCAGCAAAGTTCTGTCCACACAATCTACCTGAAGATAGACATGTGGACCACTTGCCAAGCCACTGATTACATGTGCATCACTGCACACTGGATCTCAATTGTTGGGGTTAGAGAAATTATATCTGCAGGTGTTGACAAAGCTAAAATGTTTAATTGTCCCCAGAAGCATGCAACAGTAGTTATGTTCACAATGGAGAAATCCCATACATCTTGGATGACTTTAACAACACAGTCTTTGAATGGCTGCACCCAAGAGGGCTCAACATTGGATGTGTTGCCATGGACAATGGCAGTAATATAGTCAAGGCCATGTCAGATGGTGGCAATTTCAGGGTCCTGTGTTTGGCGCACTGCTTCAACATCATTGTACAGGACTTCCTCAAAAAAGAACCCTGAGTCAACAACTTACTGCCCACAAGCAGAAGAATCTGCACTAATTTTATCCATTGCTTTAAAGCCCGCAAGTTGTTGAGGATTATCCAGTGTGATATTAGAATGCCAGTTAAAGCTCTCATACAGGAGGTGCCAAGATGTTGGAATTCTACTTATTGCCTGTTACAATATCTGAGCAGTACGGACTGATCAATTAATATGTCATGCAAAGAGGGGATGCAACTGTGAAAGACATAATCATTGAGATGGACGAATGGTGCCTTGTCAAATGACTGTCAGAGATGCTGCTTCCTTTTGAAGTCAAGCTATCCCATTGGTGCATATGCTGCAGAGCAGCTAAAAGAGGTGTTTGAATCGTATGCAGGTGTGGATGAAAAAACAAATGCGAAGTAGTTGGCAGAGAGCTTAATCCTTCTCTTATCTGTTAATACAAGGCTGCAAAGAGACATTTTGTCATCCAAACATTACATCTGTGCCACAATTCTTGACTCACAGTACAAACAATTACTGGCCGCTTTCATTTCTTTTTCAAACAAAGATATTTCAACCTACAGGACATGGATTGCTGGGGTGTAGCCTACAACTTCCATGTAGCCTGAGGAAAGTGCTGTTGACTCACAGCAGCCAAAATCAACCCCAGCAATAACAACAGGAATAGGAGCAGCAGCCCCAAAATCTGCATTTGATTGGTTTCTAAAGGCAGGGCTTAAGTCCACTGTGGAGGCCAAGGCAAAAGAGTTTGAGCACCAATAACTATTGACAGGATGGTCCAGGCCTACCTGGATGACCCAACCAAGGTCTATCTGGATCAAAACCCATTATTTTATTCACATGCAAAGAGGTGTCAATGGCCAATGCTCAGCAAGCTGGCAATAAAGTATCTGGCTTGCCCTGTGGCCAGTGTGTCTGTTAAGCATGTGTTCAGTGTAGCTGATGCAGTTGTCGCAGTGAGAAGGACCAGTTTCTCACCCAAAAATGTCAAGAGATTGACCATGATCAAAATGAATCAGCACTTTATACCACCAAATGACAGCATACCTGAAGTGAAGTGGATGAGGGTGATGATTGGTTGGACTCAGGTCATGGTAGTGTGTTAGCTGACCAACATCTGTGCAAACCACCTGAGTTGAGGACAAACTCTACTTCCTTGACTAGACCTGGGGAACCATAGAACTTTCTATTTTCTACTATTGATGAACTGCTTTGAGAAAAAAAAGTTAGCTTGGGGAACCTTATTATTTTATATTGTTTGTTTCTGTCTAAATGACTAATGAACTGCAACTGTTTTAGGCACATGTATGGCCAAATTGGAGTTGGCCCAGTGTGCATTGAAGAAGCCCCCAGATTTGAGAGACAACGCATGCCTCCATTATGTACCTATCCTTCCTTTTTGTTCCCTAGCAGGACTGCCCCAGATATTTGATTTACACCTAACTGACCAATGTGTGTTTCATTTCCTGAATCAAAGAGGATCAGCAATGTGCCACTATGCTTGATTGAAACAGGTAAGTAATGCTATAGGCCTCAACTATTGATATAAGGGATACTTGTTTCAATGTTGAAATGGTTCGTGTGACTCATGTCTAGTGGTGGCAGATAGTGAGAGTGGGTGTTTTTATTGTTTAACTATATTATTATGCTGGCTTGTGTTTCTGTCATGATCGATTTACAATGTTGGTGGCATAATAATAATGGGTGATAATTTTTTTCATGAAGAGGATATGTTTCCCTTCCCCTTTGACACTTAGCGAAATTTGTTTGCTGGTGTTTTCATGCAGCTTTGTTTTCTGGTTCACATTTGTCTAAAGAAGACCTGATCAATCCGTTTAGCCAACAAACAACATTGGAGCCTAGAAACAAAACTACTCAATGTTTCTTTTGTTGTTAAACACAGCTATGTGTTAGAGGTCACTCTAACTCAATTGGGTCGGGAGACTGTGACTCTCAGGAGCAGTTGGTATGAAGTTGGACATCATAATCTTTAATCAGAGTCTGGAGTATGATGGCAGGTGTGATTTCACAACTTAAACAACTGCCAAAAGAAGGAAGTTATCAACTTCATGGAAATCAACATGAATGATGTGAGTCAAAGAGGCCTACTCCAATCTGTGGACTGGTGGTGAGAGGTGCATCAATTATGTGATTTGGGAAATGCAATGCTGCTGTGTGTTTGCTTGCTGGCTCAAACTTGGAACTATGTGGTTGGGTGGGGGGCCTGTTGGAGTAAATTGGAGGAGACAAACATGTGATGGATGATAATCTCACATCATGCACATGCTCTAGGCTAAATTTTATGATGAGCACAACAGTTGTGAGTTTGATCGTCCCGATACATGCTGACACTTGTCTGTGATTGGGGGTTGTTGTATTTGCTCTCACTTAATTAATCGCACATTAGTCATAAAATGAATGATACCCAACAGTAGTAGAGATTCAGGAAGATACTAGTTACCAAGACACTGGGGGAGGAAGCATTGAGGAGCACTTACCCTGTAGAAAGGTATTGACCATATCTCAGAACCCCACTACCAACGATACGTCTGCAACCAGAAGAGGGTTGATTTCTATGGTTTCCTGGAATGTAGCAGGTTTAAAAAGCAAGCTTATAGATCCTGACTGGCATGCTTATATAGAACAGTTTCATGTATGTCTTTTTCAAGAAACTTGGCTAAAGGATCCACCGCATAAGCTGGGATACAAAACTTTTTGTATTAGCGCAACTGCTGCAGCGAGAGGAAGGCCGTCTGGGGGGCTGGTTATATGGGTTAAAATTTCCCTTAATATCGAGATATGCAAACGCGATACAGGGTCGGTCGATATTCTGTGGTTAGAATTAGAGGATAAAAATAAGGTGCTATCCCATTTGTTTAATGTGTATATAAGGCCCAGAAGATCAAACCTGGAGTCACACGAAATAGAAATATTGGACGGTACGTTGGAAAAAATCTCGGCAGGAGAGTCAATCATGATTGGGGGAGACTTTAATTGCAACTATGAGCCTATAATTGGCCTTGAACATCTGGCAGAAGAGGAAGAACTCACTAGAGCAGTCCCCCGCCTTTCAATCGAAGAGTCGGTCCCTGGTACGGTCGCTGCATTGCAACTTATGGGCCTCACATTAAAGCATGGATTGAGGGCGTGCAATGGTAGAGTGGGCCAAGGCGGTCTTAATATGGGCACTTTTCAAAGAGGTAATATGGGTTCAAAACTAGATTATATTATGCATAGCACTAGTACGTGGGAGAGAATAGTGACCTTTAAAATAGATAAGAGGAGGGAAAGCGATCATTTTCCGCTAGTAGTTGAACTCAAGGGCTACTTCACGGAATTTAATTGCATGGAAAAGGATAAGGTGGAGTTGCAACCCACTCTTAGTAATAATCGAAGGGCAGTAAAATGGCCAGTGATATTGGGCAATTTGGGTGCCATGACTAATATTTATAATACATACATAAAATTAATGGAACCCCATGCCCTTAAAATTTGTACTGATATCCCTATCATGGATATTCACCAATCCATGAGTATTGCACTAAGACCTTATTTCACTAAACAGGTACAACAAAAAAACAAAAAGGGCAAGGAGCAAATTACCTCATCTAATGCTTGGTATACCACTGAATGCAGAGAGAGAAAAACATTATTGGTAGAGGCCCTTAAACAGAAAGACCCAAGAGCCGTGCAACAGGCAAGGGCTGGTTATAAGAAAAGTTTGGCTACAGCACAAAAACATTGGGAGGATCAAAAATGGCATGACCTTTTAGAGGCAGCCAAATGCAATGATACAGCTACTTTTTGGAAAATAGTTACTCATGGCAGGAAAGAGGGGACATACAGCACCGAACATCATATAGATCCCAGTGCTTGGGTCAATCATTTTACGTATCTTTACTCTGACTCGCCTAACCTTGATGCACAACTTTCCTGGAACAAAGAAGTATCTTTTTGGAGTAGCTTTCCTACTATACAGTTTAGCCTGAAAGAAACGGTGGCTGCCATTGAAGCGATCAAATTAGGCAAAGCCCCAGGTTTGGATAAAATCCCTGGGGATCTGTTCAAGCATAACATAGAAATCTGGGCACCTTATGTAAACTTACTCAGCAACGCCATAGCAAAGGGGGAGCCAGTTCCTGAGACATGGAAAGGTGCAGAAATAATCCCTGTCTATAAAAAAGGATCTAGGGAGGACCCTGGGAACTATAGGCCAATTAGCCTTATTGATGTTATGCAAAAAATGTATGCTAGGCAGCTGCTGAATAGAATAGGATGTTGGATAGAGGGAAAAAACATCCTGACAATATACCAGGCAGGCTTCAGGCAGCAGACAAGTACAATTGACCAGGTCTTCAGACTACTAGCAATAATGTGGAAATACACAAAACTAAAAAAGGGCCACTTGTACATTGCGTTTATGGATTTGCGTGCGGGCTTTGATTTGGTTCCAAGAGACTCTCTATGGACTGCATTGGGGAAGCAGGTTATCCCGGGGAGTCTCCTGCTCCAGATAAAGAGATTGCTTGAGAATACTTTCGCAAAAGTGCGGTGGGGCCCAAATGGAGAGTTGACTGACCCAATACCTATTAAAAGGGGAGTGAGGCAGGGCTGTGTGCTTGCCCCGACTCTCTTTTTGTTGTATATCAACGACTTGGTAGAGTATTTAAAAGAGAGTAATCATGACTCGCCAAGATTGAATGGAGAACCAGTTCCTGCGCTCCTCTTTGCGGATGATACTATCTTATTATCGCAAACTCCCATGGGTATACAATCCTTATTAGGAATGTTTGGCAAATACTGTAACCTGAAGGGGTTGGAGATAAACGCAATTAAAACAAAGTATTTGACTGTTAATCCTCATAAAGCACTTAAAAGTAGTATTGTGGTTAATGGGCATGATCTAGAACGTGTAAAAAATGTAATTACCTAGGGATATTGCTGGATGCTAAGTTGTCCTGGACGCCGCAGATTAATAAAGCTGCAACTTCTCTAGTCCACAGCTCGGCGGCTATAAACAAGAACTATAAAAGTTCAAGAACTGGGATTGTTTCACCAGTGTTTGAGGTCTATAGATATAAAGCGCAGTCTGCTGCATTTTACGGTGCCGAACTTTGGGGTATTGTAAATTTAAATCCACTAGTATCTCAAGAAAACAGCTTTTTGAGGGGGGCATTGGGATTGCCACCATCTACCCCGTTAATCCCTTTTATTTATGATATAAATCTGAAGCAAATAGGTAAATTGGCAGTTTTGAGACCATTACTTTACTGGTGTAGACTGTGGACAATTTCAGAATTGACTCATTACAAGCAAGCGCTAATGGAGATAATGGACCTTGATAAATCAGTTTCTTTACCGTGGCTACATCATGTAAGGTACTGGTTCTATAACCTAGGGCTGAAACCCTATTGGGACGAACCTCATACACTTACGATACAATCCAAGACTCGACTAAAACAGGTATACTGGGAATTCTTCTCGAGTACTCTTTTTCGCAATGAGAATTTGGGTAGATTGACGTCGAGTTTTTTGGACATTAAACCAATACCAAGAGCTGAGGACTGGTTAGATACATTCCACCCTAGGCGAGCGAAAACATTGTTCATGAAGTTTCGATATGGGATCCTTCAGACCAAAGCTTTTACTATTAAATGGAGTCCCCAGAGAGAGAATAATCATGAGGTGAAATGTGGGTTATGCAATATGGAGACTATTGAAACGGTGGATCATGTTTTGTTATTCTGCAAGCCTACGATAAACCAGGGAAAAAATTGATTCAACCTATTTGTAGGAATGCAGGAATTAGAAATTACAGAGAAGCGTCCAGATTACTTAGGTCTACCACTATCCCATCCATTGTCTTTGGAATAAGTTGCTTTCTTTTAGCGACTTCATTTATCAGGGACAAGGAGGGCTTGAGGTTCTAATAAGCTCAGATTTAATAAACGTCTATAGATAAATCTTATGAAGATCAAGTGGTTAATATGTCCTCCTTTAAGCAAGTTAATAGACCCTGGGAAATTATCTTGCCTAAGATGTAATTTTAGTCTTTTATATGAAGGAAAATATAGGTTTTTAGGTATTTTAAGAACCTTTTTTCTTCTCTTATTTATTTATTGTCTATATAAATGGTTAAATAGTTCTCCATTAGTCAGTAAATAAGTTAGTGGTAGTATTTTGGGTGGGAAACTAATTTTAGGAATTTTAATAATTTTCATTTAAAGTAATAATGAAAATAATTGTTATTTATTGTTTTTAGGAGTGTCAATGGTCATTTATCTATGTAAACTGGTTTTATTACTTATGTGAATAATTGCTGTTGGAATGATGTGTTTTTTACTTGATTGTACTTTCCTTTTATGGCTTACAGCCGAATAAAGGTGTGATGATGATGTTGATGATGATGAATGATTGCAAAGGTCTTTGCTCTTGCTCTGCCACCTCTGAGTCTTCTTGGTACACTACTCCTCATGAAGCTTACCTTCCATTCCATCCTTCTTGATTTTACAATATCATGATAATCATTTCTGTTTTACAATCCACAGGCCTTCTCTTCTCCTGCACCATAACACTCATGGTTACCTTATCAGACCACTTCAGGCAGGCAACCAAGAAAATAGACTGGGCAATCCAAGAAGATTGCATATGCACCACTCAATTTGGCAATATAGACTAGTATAATGTTTCTTTCAATATTCCTTTTTTTAGAACTGTGTGTGTTAGCTTCACCCCAAGATTAATTATATCTACTATTTTCCAAACAAAGGTGACCAAACCTTTTTAGATATATACAACTTGGGTCTTACTGGGGCTGACAGAATGTAAAGTTATCTGTGTCATACATATTCATGTTTTTCTATACCTCCCACAACAGGCTGCTGATCATTTGCCAGATGAATGTTGTGTTTGTGTAGTGTTTGTCTTTTTGTCACACCTTTCCCAAAATCCCTTTCACATCCATTCATCAACTCCTTAACCTTCTTCCCCTGGGCAGTGTAGTTTATTGAGGTGTTACTTAATAAGTTACACCATTGATTAGTCACACACTTGGTGGGGTGGGTGGTATAAGCAACCTCCACTAAGTGCAGGAACTTCATTTGAGTTCACCTTGGTGGAGTGGGAACTCGCTTACGATGCTTTCACTACAACTACTACTACTACACCACCATGGTACCTTGAGAAACCATGCAGCCCTCGCTTGATCCATTCAGGTAAGAGAATTATGGAGCACTGTTGTACTTTTAGTTTAGGCAGTATAATTGGCAATGGCAAATCTCTCCGCCCCACTCCTATGGGTCAAGGTTTGCAGAATGCACTGCAGAGACTAGGAGAATATTAGGACAAGGTTACCTAACCGCATGAATAATTGTTACACACTATCAGCAGACTTGTAAAACATGCTGCACTACAAGGAATACACTATCAGCAGATTTGAAAAACACACTGCATAAGGGCAGCAGTGTGAAGTAAAACACCCCAAAGAAGAATTTAAGCATAAAGAACTGTAAGGGGCAGAGGAGGGCATACGGGTGAAAGGATACCAGCCCAAGTGGGTGAAAGAGTATGGGTGAAAGGATTCCATGCCTGGATGAGTGAACAGACTCCTCAGGTGTTTTAGATCTCTTGGATGGATAAATGAGTAAAAGGATGCATGGGTGGTTATTGGGTGAAGGGATGTTGGTAAAAGGTTAGTAGAGGACGCTACAGACTGACTAGTACAACCAGGCAGTTTGAAGTAAAGAAACTTGAAATATACAAAATAAGTAATTAGGATAATGCAGGGATAAGAAGAATTTATAAAACAGATAAATCGAAGTGGAGTTTGAAGAAAATTAGGAGACAGGCACAGTAAAAAGGTAGAAAATAATTCTAAATGTGGAACGGTAAAAGTTAGGGAAATAAATATTAATATTAACAGCAACAGGTGGACTTACTGTAGCTAACAGAGCCATCTGTCCCAACACTTGTGGAGGGGCCACCTTCAGCTGCCTCACCAACCTCACCACCAGCCCTCTTCCTGCCCCTGGATGCTGGATGATGTAAGAAAACAAATTAGAGAAGATTAGTGGTACTGCTAATAAATACTCTCTCCAAGAACATTAATTATTTTTTTAAGGAAAAGGCAACACAGCAACATTTCTACATCAGAGATTCAGAGTGCCTGTATAATAATAATACTAGTATCATGGACCAGCCTATTCCAAATTTCCTACCCCTATTCCAAATTTCTTAAACTACATTTTAGAATTACTAATAAATTGCATAATGATTTCTACAGTTCTCATCTCATTCTCAATCTCTCAATGCATAGATTGGATGCATGCAAAACTACTACCCATCATTGGGAATTGCTAGGCAACAGGCATTGTATGAACTACAAAAAACTAAAAGTACAGGGAAGTGAGAGAACATGCAAACTCACTAACACTAATATTAACGATGACTATCTTAGGCAGGGCACACAAGGAGTCTCTGCATTACTTCTTAAGCAGCCTAAGCAAGCACCAAAAACAAGTACAATTAGGTAGCGCTGAGCACCTGTCTAGATGATGATCACATAATATTATATTTATAACATAAAGTTAACTCACCTGCATGTGAGCAGCATGCTTGCTATTTGCGAAGAAACTATTAGCATAGAACACAACTAATAATTAATTTTTACTCACTGAGCCCCACAACCTTGACAACTAACAGGTTGAGCAGGTCCGTTTCATGGTCCAGTATATCGGCCCACCGGTGCATATGCTGTTGCTGGGTGCGCTGAACCCCAGAGCTTCGGCGCACAGACCAGCGCACCCTCTCCCAGTATTGCTGGTGCTCCCAGAGGCCAAACCCTGACCCTGGCCTGCCACATGCTGCCAAGGTTGAGGGGAGGTGGCGCTTCATATAGAACACCAGGGCAGCCACCTCCACCTCGGAAAAAATATGAGACAGGGCTTTACCCCCTCACGTCGCTACCACCCGCAAGGAAGACAGCTGACGCTTGTGGTTAGGGGCCTGGTGCTGTCACTCCCTTGCTTTGCCATGGTGCTAGGGGGCTTGGGGGAAGCGATAAGGAAGGATTAGGAAGAAGGAAGGGATAACATTTATAGCAAAAAAATTAAAAAGTAAAAAGGTTGCACAAAAACAAAAAAATTAGGAGAAAAGTTAAAATATAGAAAGAGAAAGAGAAAATGTAATATAATAAAAAGAAACTAGGGAAAAATAGTTTTTTAAAGTGTGGAATGGGAGAGATATAGAGGGATACAAAGTAGGCCCCAGCACTATAACAAACAAAAAAAACAAGATGGCCACGCCCATGCGAACCTCGTGGTGCAGCGTGCGTGAGAATTCCAATGCGAGGACGTACTTTTCGTTGCCAGTGATGTTAAACATCATGCGAACAGGCATGGCAAGAAACTCCACCCACTAGTGGAACTCCGCGTAGTGCAACATAGTTTTTTTCAACTTTGCAGAGTTCCACATAGCACAGCTACACAAACTCCGCCCAGGCTTAAGTTTGGGCCATTTTCTGTCACAGGTACTAGGCCTAACCAAACAAGTGATATACCACTTTTATTGAGAGACCTGGGGTAATGCTGGGTAGAAGTAAATATGTGGTTCATAACAGCTTCTAGAATTTTCCACCACGGAAATGTGAGGTAAATGCATTACTTTAGTCAAAGTTTGAGGTTTGCAGGGGATTCTGGGTAATACAAAACCTGGTGAGAGCTGCACAGGTCACTCAACCTTGGATTTCCCTATGTGTCTAGTTTTCAACAATGTACAGTGTCAATGGGTTTCCCTAGGTGCCAGGTGAGCTAGGGTCCATAATTCACAGATACCCACATTGGAAGAAAGGTCAGTTTTGAGTGGAAAAATGTGGCGCGCCATTTTGTGTTTTGACTTGTTTCCTGTGGCAGGCACTAGGCCTACCCACGCAAGTGAGGTACCATTTTTATTGGAAGACGTGGAAGCACAGATAAGTAGAACATTTGTTATTAACAATTTGATTTTGCTGCATTTGTGCCTTCAAAATGTGAGCTAGTGTATAAGAAACAAAACATTTTGAAAAATATCCTCTAAATCTTATGCTAGTACAGGCACTCACAAATTTGCAGATATACAAATAACTACTTCTTATAAACTCTGCATCTTATGCTGATTTCGGAAATACATAGGTTTCTTGATTTACAATTTTCACTCTACATATTTCAGCATATGAATTGGTTTATACTCAGTACACAATGGAAAACCATTATATGGTGCATCTCAGCTCCCCCAAGAACCCTAGGTTTTTGGTGAACCTACAATACCTGTGTATCCCTGCAACTAGTAGGGCCCTGTGGACATAATAGTGTATAGCTTTTGTAAATCACCTATTGTTACAAATGGTTCCATATGAAAACATTATCACAAATGACAATTTTTTCCGACTCATTTTCAATATTTCAACAGTTAGTTTCTTTAGGAAAACCTTGAACCCTTTTTGAAATTTGGAATTCTGTCTACATTTCAGAAATCTATAGCTGTCCTTGATTGGATGATTGGTTTCATACTACTTTTCACCACAAAACTAGAAGTAGTTTGAGAGCACAAAAAATAGGACAAATCGTGACCAAAAAAAAAAAAAACATTAATTCACCTCTGCATGTTCCTAAAAGTTGAAAAGATGATGACTGTAGCACAGCAAACCTTTTGTTGATGCCGTTTAGGGAAAAAACAGACATATTTATCTAGACCACTTTTTTCTATGGTTCCCCAAAAGTCCCAAGATTTAGATTCTGATAATTGTATCCCTTTATACTGGAAGCGTGGAGAATTGTACATTTTAAAAAGCACTCTGCAACTCTTAGACGCTAATGAGGGGATCTTGGGTATGGGCTAGAAATAAAAAGCTGCAAATCTCAAAATCAATTTATCAAATATATTTTTCAGGAGTCAATAAGGAGAGGTTTGGTTAGAGTTTAAAGTTTTATTTATCGTAAGTGTTAACCCCTTCGCTGCCAGGCCTTTTCCCCCTCCTGTGCCGAGCCTTTTTTTGGCTATTTGGAGCAGTTCGCGCTTAGGCCCTCATAACTTTTTGTTCACATAATCTACCCACGCCAAATTTGCGTCCTTTTTTTCCAACATCCTAGGGATTCTAGAGGTACCCAGACTTTGTGTGTTCCCCAGAAGGAGGCCAATAAATTAGCCAAAATACAGTGAAAATTTCGTTTTTTTAAAAAAAAAATTGGACAAAGGGGCTGCAGAAGAAGGCTTGTGGTTTTTTCCCTGAAAAGGGCATCAACAAAGGGTTTGCGGTGCTAAAATCACCAGCTTCCCAGCTTTCAGGAACAGGCAGACTTGAATCAGAAAACCCAATTTTTCAACACAATTTTGGCATTTTACTGGGACATACCCCATTTTTACGATTTTTTGTGCTTTCACCCTCCTTCCAGTCAGTGACAGAAATGGGCATGAAACCAATGCTGGATCCCAGAAACCGCAACATTTCTGAAAAGTAGACAAAATTCTGAATTCAGCAAGGGGTAATTTGTGTAGATCCTACAAGGGTTTCCTACAGAAAATAACAACTGAAAAAGAAAGATATTGAAATTGAGGTGAAAAAAACATCAATTTTTCTCTACGTTTTACTCTGTAACTTTTTCCTGCAATGTCATATTTTCGAAAGCAATATACCGTTACGTCTGCTGGACGCTTCTGGTTGCGGGGATATATAGGGCTTGTAGGTTCATCAAGAACTCTAGGTACCCAGAGCCAATAAATGACCTGCACCCTGCAGTGGGTTTTCATTCTATGCCGGGTATACAGCAATTCATTTGCTGAAATATAAAGAGTAAAAAATAGCTATCAAGTAAACCTTTGTATTTCCAAAATGGGCACAAGATAAGGTGTTGAGAAGCAGTGGTTATTTGCACATCTCTGAATTCCGGGGTGCCCATACTAGCATGTGAATTACAGGGCATTTCTCAAATAGATGTCTTTTTTACACACTGTCTTACATTTGGAAGGGAAAAATGTAGAGAAAGACAAGGGGCAATAACACTTGTTTTGCTATTCTATGTTCCCCCAAGTCTCCCGATAAAAATGATACCTCACTTGTGTGGGTAGGCCTAGCGCCTGCGACAGGAAACGCCCCAAAGCGCAACGTGGACACATCCAAATTTTTGAAAGAAACCAGAGGTGTTTTTTGCAAGTGCTTACCTGTAGATTTTGGCCTCTAGCTCAGCCGGCACCTAGGGAAACCTACCAAACCTGTGCATTTCTGAAAACTAGAGACCTAGGGGAATCCAAGATGGGGTGACTTGTGTGGCTCGGACCAGGTTCTGTTACCCAGAATCCTTTGCAAACCTCAAAATTTAGCTAAAAAAAACCATGTTCCTCACATTTCTGTGGCAGAAAGTTCTGGAATCTGAGAGGAGCCACAAATTTCCTTCCACCCGGCGTTCCCCCAAGTCTCCCGATAAAAATGATACCTCACTTGTGTGAGTAGGCCTAGCGCCCGCGACAGGAAACGCCCCAAAGTGCAACGTGGACACATCCAAATATTTGAAAGAAAACAGAGGTGTTTTTTGCAAAGTGCCTACCTGTAGATTTTGGCCTCTAGCTCAGCCGACACCTAGGGAAACCTACCATAGCTGTGCATTTCTGAAAACTAGAGACCTAGGGGAATCCAAGATGGGGTGACTTGTGTGGCTCGGACCAGGTTCTGTTACCCAGAATCCTTTGCAAACCTCAAAATTTAGCTAAAAAAAAACATGTTCCTCACATTTCTGTGGCACAAACTTCTTGAATCTGAGAGGAGCCACAAATTTCCTTCCACCCTGCGCTCCCCCAAGTCTCCCGATAAAAATGATACCTCACTTGTGTGGGTAGGCCTAGCACCCACGACAGGAAACGCCCCAAAGCGCAACGTGGACACATCCACATTTTTGAAAGAAAACAGAGGTGTTTTTTGCAAAGTGCCTACCTGTAGATTTTGGCCTCTAGCTCAGCCGGCACCTAGGGAAACCTACCAAACCTGTGCATTTCTGAAAACTAGAGACCTAGGGGAATCCAAGATGGGGTGACTTGTGTGGCTCGGACCAGGTTCTGTTACCCAGAATCCTTTGCAAACCTCAAAATTTGGCTAAAAAAACACATGTTCCTCACATTTCTGTGGCAGAAGGTTCTGGAATCTGAGAGGAGCCACAAATGTCCTTCAACCCAGCGTTCCCCCAAGTCTCCCAATAAAAATGATACCTCACTTGTGTGGGTAGGCCTAGCGCCCGCGACAGGAAACGCCCCAAAGCGCAACGTGGACACATCCAAATTTTTGAAAGAAAACAGAGGTGTTTTTTGCAAAGTGCCTACCTGTAGATTTTGGCCTCTAGCTCAGCTGGCACATAGGGAAACCTACCAAACCTGTGCATTTCTGAAAACTAGAGACCTAGGGGAATCCAAGATGGGGTGACTTGTGTGGCTCGGACCAGGTTCTGTTACCCAGAATCCTTTGCAAACCTCAAAATTTGGCTAAAAAAACAAATTTTCCTCACATTTAAGTGGCAGAAAGTTCTGGAATCTGAGAGGAGCCACAAATTTCCTTCCACCCAGCGTTCCCCCAAGTCTCCCGATAAAAATGATACCTCACTTGTGTGGGTAGGCCTAGCGCCCGCGACAGGAAACGCCCCAAAGCGCAACGTGGACACATCAAAATTTTTGAAAGAAAACAGAGGTGTTTTTTGCAAAGTGCCTGCCTGTAGATTTTGGCCTCTAGCTCAGCCGGCACCGAGGGAAACCTACCAAACCTGTGCATTTCTGAAAACTAGAGACCTAGGGGAATCCAAGATGGGGTGACTTGTGTGGCTCGGACCAGGTTCTGTTACCCAGAATCCTTTGCAAACCTCAAAATTTGGCTAAAAAAACACATGTTCCTCACATTTCTGTGGCAGAAAGTTCTGGAATCTGAGAGGAGCCATAAATTTCCTTCCACCCAGCGTTCCCCCAAGTCTCCCGATAAAAATGATACCTCACTTGTGTGAGTAGGCCTAGCGCCCGCGTCAGGAAATGTCCCAAAGCGCAACGTGGACACATCCAAATATTTAAAAGAAAACAGAGGTGTTTTTTGCAAAGTGCCTACCTGTAGATTTTGGCCTCTAGCTCAGCCGACACCTAGGGAAACCTACCAAACCTGTGCATTTCTGAAAACTAGAGACCTAGGGGAATCCAAGATGGGGTGACTTGTGTGGCTCGGACCAGGTTCTGTTACCCAGAATCCTTTGCAAACCTCAAAATTTGGCTAAAAAAAACCATGTTCCTCACATTTCTGTGGCAGAAAGTTCTGGAATCTGAGAGGAGCCACAAATTTCCTTCCACCGAGCGTTCCCCCAAGTCTCCCGATAAAAATGATACCTCACTTGTGTGGGTAGGCCTAGCGCCCGCGACAGGAAACGCCCCAAAGCGCAACGTGGACACATAAACATTTTTGAAAGAAAACAGAGGTGTTTTTTGCAAAGTGCCTACCTGTAGATTTTGGCCTCTAGCTCAGCCGGCACCTAGGGAAACCTACCAAACCTGTGCATTTCTGAAAACTAGAGACCTAGGGGAATCCAAGATGGGGAGACTTGTGTGGCTCGGACCAGGTTCTGTTACCCAGAATCCTTTGCAAACCTCAAAATTTGGCTAAAAAACACATGTTCCTCACATTTCTGTGGCAGAAAGTTCTGGAATCTGAGAGGAGCCACAAATTTCCTTCCAACCAGCATTCCCCCAAGTCTCCCGATAAAAATGATACCTTACTTGTGTGGGTAGGCCTAGCGCCCGCGACAGGAAACGCCCCAAAGCGCAACGTGGACACATCCAAATTTTTGAAAGAAAACAGAGGTGTTTTTTGCAAAGTGCCTACCTGTAGATTTTGGCCTCTAGCTCAGCCGGCACCTAGGGAGACCTACCAAACCTGTGCATTTCTGAAAACTAGAGACCTAGGGGAATCCAAAATGGGGTGACTTGTGTGGCTCGGACCAGGTTCTGTTACCCAGAATCCTTTGCAAACCTCAAAATTTGGCTAAAAAAACACATGTTCCTCACATTTCTGTGGCAGAAAGTTCTGGAATCTGAGAGGAGCCATAAATTTCCTTTCACCCAGCGTTCCCCCAAGTCTCCCGATAAAAATGATACCTCACTTGTGTGAGTAGGCCTAGCGCCCGCGTCAGGAAACGCCCCAAAGCGCAACGTGGACACATCCAAATATTTAAAAGAAAACAGAGGTGTTTTTTGCAAAGTGCCTACCTGTAGATTTTGGCCTCTAGCTCAGCCGACACCTAGGGAAACCTACCAAACCTGTGCATTTCTGAAAACTAGAGACCTAGGGGAATCCAAGATGGGGTGACTTGTGTGGCTCGGACCAGGTTCTGTTACCCAGAATCCTTTGCAAACCTCAAAATTTGGCTAAAAAAAACCATGTTCCTCACATTTCTGTGGCAGAAACTTCTGAAATCTGAGAGGAGCCACAAATTTCCTTCCACCCAGCGTTCCCCCAAGTCTCCCGATAAAAATGATACCTCACTTGTGTGGGTAGGCCTAGCGCCCGCGACAGGAAACGCCCCAAAGCGCAACGTGGACACATCAAAATTTTTGAAAGAAAACAGAGGTGTTTTTTGCAAAGTGCCTACTTGTAGATTTTGGCCTCTAACTCAGCCGGCACCTAGGGAAACCTACCAAACCTGTGCATTTCTGAAAACTAGAGACCTAGGGGAATCCAAGATGGGGTGACTTGTGTGGCTCGGACCAGGTTCTGTTACCCAGAATCCTTTGCAAACCTCAAAATTTGGCTAAAAAAACACATGTTCCTCACATTTCTGTGGCAGAAAGTTCTGGAATCTGAGACGAGCCATAAATTTCCTTTCACCCAGCGTTCCCCCAAGTCTCCCGATAAAAATGATACCTCACTTGTGTGAGTAGGCCTAGCGCCCGCGTCAGGAAACGCCCCAAAGCGCAACGTGGACACTTCCAAATATTTAAAAGAAAACAGAGGTGTTTTTTGCAAAGTGCCTACCTGTAGATTTTGGCCTCTAGCTCAGCCGACACCTAGGGAAACCTACCAAACCTGTGCATTTCTGAAAACTAGAGACCTAGGGGAATCCAAGATGGGGAGACTTGTGTGGCTCGGACCAGGTTCTGTTACCCAGAATCCTTTGCAAACCTCAAAATTTGGCTGAAAAACACATGTTCCTCACATTTCTGTGGCAGAGAGTTCTGGAATCTGAGAGGAGCCACAATTTTCCTTCCACCCAGCGTTCCCCCAAGTCTCCCGATAAAAATGATACCTCACTTGTGTGGGTAGGCCTAGTGCCCGCGACAGGAAACGCCCCAAAGCGCAACGTGGACACATCCAAATTTTTTAAAGAAAACAGAGGTGTTGTTTGCAAAGTGCCTACCTGTAGATTTTGGCCTCTAGCTCAGCCGACACCTAGGGAAACCTACCAAACCTGTGCATTTCTGAAAACTAGAGACCTAGGGGAATCCAAGATGGGGTGACTTGTGTGGCTCGGATCAGGTTCTGTTACCCAGAATCCTTTGCAAACCTCAAAATTTGGCTAAAAAAACACATGTTCCTCACATTTCTGTGGCAGAAAGTTCTGGAATCTGAGGGGAGCCACAAATTTCCTTCCACCCAGCGTTCCCCCAAGTTTCCCGATAAAAATGATACCTCACTTGTGTGGGTAGGCCTAGCGCCCGCGACAGGAAACGCCCCAAAGAACAACGTGGACACATCCAAATTTTGGAAAGAAAACAGAGGTGTTTTTTGCAAAGTGCCTACCTGTAGATTTTGTCCTCTAGCTCAGCCGACACATAGGGAAACCTACCAAACCTGTGCATTTCTGAAAACTAGAGACCTAGGGGAATCCAAGATGGGGTGACTTGTGCGGCTCGGACCAGGTTCTGTTACCCAGAATCCTTTGCAAACCTCAAAATTTGGCTAAAAAAACACATGCTCCTCACATTTCTGTGGCAGAAAGTTCTGGAATCTGAGAGGAGCCACAGATTTCCTTCCACCCTGCGTTCCCCCAAGTCTCCCGATAAAAATGATACCTCACTTGTGTGGGTAGGCCTAGCACCCGCGACAGGAAACGCCCCAAAGCGCAACGTGGACACATCCAAATTTTTGAAAGAAAACAGAGGTGTTTTTTGCAAGTGCCTGCCTGTAGATTTTGGCCTCTAGCTCAGCCGGCACCTAGGGAAACCTACCAAACCTGTTCATTTCTGAAAACTAGAGACCTAGAGGAATCCAAGGAGGGGTGACTTGCGGGGCTCGGACCAGGTTCTGTTACCCAGAATCCTTTGCAAACCTCAAAATTTGGCTAAAAAAACACATGTTCCTCACATTTCTGTGGCAGAAAGTTCTGGAATCTGAGAGGAGCCACAAATTTCCTTCCACCCAGCGTTCCCCCAAGTCTCCCGATAAAAATGATACCTCACTTGTGTGGGTAGGCCTAGCGCCCGCGACAGGAAACGCCCCAAAGCGCAACGTGGACACATCCAAATTTTTTAAAGAAAACAGAGGTGTTGTTTGCAAAGTGCCTACCTGTAGATTTTGGCCTCTAGCTCAGCCGACACCTAGGGAAACCTACCAAACCTGTGCATTTCTGAAAACTAGAGACCTAGGGGAATCCAAGATGGGGTGACTTGTGTGGCTCGGATCAGGTTCTGTTACCCAGAATCCTTTGCAAACCTCAAAATTTGGCTAAAAAAACACATGTTCCTCACATTTCTGTGGCAGAAAGTTCTGGAATCTGAGGGGAGCCACAAATTTCCTTCCACCCAGCGTTCCCCCAAGTTTACCGATAAAAATGATACCTCACTTGTGTGGGTAGGCCTAGCGCCCGCGACAGGAAACGCCCCAAAGAACAACGTGGACACATCCAAATTTTGGAAAGAAAACAGAGGTGTTTTTGGCAAAGTGCCTACCTGTAGATTTTGTCCTCTAGCTCAGCCGGCACATAGGGAAACCTACCAAACCTGTGCATTTCTGAAAACTAGAGACCTAGGGGAATCCAAGATGGGGTGACTTGTGCGGCTCGGACCAGGTTCTGTTACCCAGAATCCTTTGCAAACCTCAAAATTTGGCTAAAAAAACACATGTTCCTCACATTTCTGTGGCAGAAAGTTCTGGAATCTGAGAGGAGCCACAAATTTCCTTCCACCCTGCGTTCCCCCAAGTCACCCGATAAAAATGATACCTCACTTGTGTGGGTAGGCCTAGCACCCGCGACAGGAAACGCCCCAAAGCGCAACGTGGACACATCCAAATTTTTGAAAGAAAACAGAGGTGTTTTTTGCAAAGTGCCTACCTGTAGATTTTGGCCTCTAGCTTAGCCGACACCTAGGGAACCTACCAAACATGTGCATTTCTGAAAACTAGAGACCTAGGGGAATCCAAGATGGGGTGACTTGTGTGGCTCGGATCAGGTTCTGTTACTCAGAATCCTTTGCAAACCTCAAAATGTGGCTAAAAAAACACATGTTCCTCACATTTCTGTGGCAGAAAGTTCTGGAATCTGAGAGGAGCCACAAATTTCCTTCCACCCCGTGTTCCCCCAAGTCTCCCGATAAAAATGATACCTCACTTGTGTGGGTAGGCCTAGCGCCCGCGACAGGAAACGCCCCAAAGCGCAACGTGGACACATCCAAATTTTTCAACGAAACCAGAGGTGTTTTTTGCAAGTGCCTACCTGTAGATTTTGGCCTCTAGCTCAGCCGGCACCTAGGGAAACCTACCAAACCTGTGCATTTCTGAAAAATAGAGACCTAGGGGAATCCAAGGAGGGGTGACTTGCGGGGCTCGGACCAGGTTCTGTTACCCAGAATCCTTTGCAAACCTCAAAATTTGGCTAAAAAAAACACATGTTCCTCACATTTCTGTGGCAGAAAGTTCTGGAATATGAGAGGAGCCACAAATTTCCTTCCACCCAGCGTTCCCCCAAGTCTCCTGATAAAAATGATACCTCACTTGTGTTGGTAGGCCTAGCGCCCGCGACAGGAAACGCCCCAAAGCGCAACGTGGACACATCAAAATTTTTGAAAGAAAACAGATGTGTTTTTTGCAAAGTGCCTACCTGTAGATTTTGGCCTCTAGCTCAGCCGGCACCTAGGGAAACCTACCAAACCTGTGCATTTCTGAAAACTAGAGACCTAGGGGAATCCAAGATGGGGAGACTTGTGTGGCTCGGACCAGGTTCTGTTACCCAGAATCCTTTGCAAACCTCAAAATTTGGCTAAAAAAACACATGTTCCTCACATTTCTGTGGCAGAAAGTTCTGGAATCTGAGAGGAGCCACAAATTTCCTTACACCCAGCATTCCCCCAAGTCTCCCGATAAAAATGATACCTTACTTGTGTGGGTAGGCCTAGCGCCCGTGACAGGAAACGCCCCAAAGTGCAACGTGGACACATCCAAATTTTTGAAAGAAAACAGAGGTGTTTTTTGCAAAGTGCCTGCCTGTAGATTTTGTCCTCTAGCTCAGCCGGCACATAGGGAAACCTACCAAACCTGTGCATTTCTGAAAACTAGAGACCTAGGGGAATCCAAGATGGGGTGACTTGTGTGGCTCGGACCAGGTTCTGTTACCCAGAATCCTTTGCAAACCTCAAAATGTGACTAAAAAAACACATGTTCCTCACATTTCTGTGGCAGAAAGTTCTGGAATCTGAGAGGAGCCACAAATTTCATTCCACCCAGCGTTCCCCCAAGTCTCCCGATAAAAATGATACCTCACTTGTGTGGGTAGGCCTAGCGCCCACGACAGGAAACGCCCCAAAGCGCAACGTGGACACATCCAAATTTTTGAAAGAAAACAGAGGTGTTTTTTGCAAAGTGCCTACCTGTAGATTTTGGCCTCTAGCTCAGCCGGCACATAGGGAAACCTACCAAACCTGTGCATTTCTGAAAACTAGAGACCTAGGGGAATCCAAGATGGGGTGACTTGTGTGGCTCGAACCAGGTTCTGTTACCCAAAATCCTTTGCAAACCTCAAAATTTGGCTAAAAAAACACATGTTCCTCACATTTCTGTGACAGAAAGTTCTGGAATCTGAGAGGAGCCATAAATTTCCTTCCACCCAGCGTTCCCCCAAGTCTCCCGATAAAAATGATACCTCACTTGTGTGGGTAGGCCTAGCGCCCGTGACAGGAAACGCCCCAAAGCGCAACGTGGACACATCCAAATTTTTTTAAGAAAACAGAGGTGTTTTTTGCAAAGTGCCTACCTGTAGATTTTGGCCTCTAGCTCAGCCGGCACCTAAGGAAACCTACCAAACCTGTGCATTTCTGAAAACTAGAGACCTTGGGGAATCCAAGATGGGGTGACTTGTGTGGCTCGGACCAGGTTCTGTTACCCAGAATCCTTTGCAAACATCAAAATTTGGCTAAAAAAACACATGTTCCTCACATTTCTGTGGCAGAAAGTTCTGGAATCTGAGAGGAGCAACAAATTTCCTTCCACCCAGCGTTCCCCCAAGTCTCCCGATAAAAATGATACCTCACTTGTGTGGGTAGGCCTAGCGCCCGCGACAGGAAACGCCCCAAAGCGCAACGTGGACACATCCAAATTTTTGAAAGAAAACAGGTGTTTTTTGCAAAGTGCCTACCTGTAGATTTTGGCCTCTAGCTCAGCCGGCACCTAAGGAAACCTACCAAACCTGTGCATTTCTGAAAACTAGAGACCTAGGGGAATCCAAGGAGGGGTGACTTGCGGGGCTCGGACCAGATTCTGTTACCCAGAATCCTTTGCAAACCTCAAAATTTGGCTAAAAAAACACATGTTCCTCACATTTCTGTGGCAGAAAGTTCTGGAATCTGAGAGGAGCCACAAATTTCCTTCCACCCAGCGTTCCCCCAAGTCTCCCGATAAAAATGATACCTCACTTGTGTGGGTAGGCCTAGCGCCCACAACAGGAAACGCCCCAAAGCGCAACGTGGACACATCCAAATTTTTGAAAGAAAACAGAGGTGTTTTTTGCAAAGTGCCTACCTGTAGATTTTGGCCTCTAGCTTAGCCGACACCTAGGGAAACCTACCAAACCTGTGCATTTCTGAAAACTAGAGACCTAGGGGAATCCAAGATGGGGTGACTTGTGTGGCTCGGATCAGGTTCTGTTACTCAGAATCCTTTGCAAACCTCAAAATGTGGCTAAAAAAACACATGTTCCTCACATTTCTGTGGCAGAAAGTTCTGGAATCTGAGAGGAGCCACAAATTTCCTTCCACCCAGCGTTCCCGCAAGTCTCCCGATAAAAATGATACCTCACTTGTGTGGGTAGGCCTAGCGCCCGCGACAGGAAACGCCCCAAAGCGCAACGTGGACACATCAAAATTTTTGAAAGAAAACAGAGGTGTTTTTTGCAAAGTGCCTACCTGTAGATTTTGGCCTCTAGCTCAGCCGGCACCTAGGGAAACCTACCAAACCTGTGCATTTCTGAAAACTAGAGACCTAGGGGAATCCAAGATGGGGAGACTTGTGTGGCTCGGACCAGGTTCTGTTACCCAGAATCCTTTGCAAACCTCAAAATTTGGCTAAAAAAACACATGTTCCTCACATTTCTGTGGCAGAAAGTTCTGGAATCTGAGAGGAGCCACATATTTCCTTACACCCAGCATTCCCCCAAGTCTCCTGATAAAAATGATACCTTACTTGTGTGGGTAGGCCTAGCGCCCGTGACAGGAAATGCCCCAAAGTGCAACGTGGACACATCCAAATTTTTGAAAGAAAACAGTGCCTACCTGTGGATTATGGTCTGTAGCTCAGCTGGCACCTGGGAAAACTAGAAACCCAGGGGAATCCAAGATGGGGTGACTTGCGGGGCTCCGACCAGGTTATGTTACCCAGAATCCTTTGCAAACATCAAAATTTGGCCAAAAAACACTTTTTCCTCTCATTTCGGTGACAGAAAGTTCTGGAATCTGAGAGGAGCCACAAATTTCCTTCCAACCAGCGTTCCCCTAAGTCTCTCGATAAAAATGGTACCTCACTTGTGTGGTAGGCCTAGCACCCACGAAAGGAAATGGCCCAAAACACAACGTGGACACAACATACTTTTTCACAGAAAACAGAGGTGTTTTTTGCAAAGTGCCTACCTGTGGATTTTGGCCTCTAGCTTAGCCGACACCTAGGGAAACCTACCAAACCTGTGCATTTCTGAAAACTAGAGACCTAGGGGAATCCAAGATGGGGTGACTTGTGTGGCTCGGATCAGGTTCTGTTACTCAGAATCCTTTGCAAACCTCAAAATGTGGCTAAAAAAACACATGTTCCTCACATTTCTGTGGCAGAAAGTTCTGGAATCTGAGAGGAGCCACAAGTTTCCTTCCACCCAGCGTTCCCGCAAGTCTCCCGATAAAAATGATACCTCACTTGTGTGGGTAGGCCTAGCGCCCGCGACAGGAAACGCCCCAAAGCGCAACGTGGACACATCAAAATTTTTGAAAGAAAACAGAGGTGTTTTTTGCAAAGTGCCTACCTGTAGATTTTGGCCTCTAGCTCAGCCGGCACCTAGGGAAACCTACCAAACCTGTGCATTTCTGAAAACTAGAGACCTAGGGGAATCCAAGATGGGGAGACTTGTGTGGCTCGGACCAGGTTCTGTTACCCAGAATCCTTTGCAAACCTCAAAATTTGGCTAAAAAAACACATGTTCCTCACATTTCTGTGGCAGAAAGTTCTGGAATCTGAGAGGAGCCACATATTTCCTTACACCCAGCATTCCCCCAAGTCTCCTGATAAAAATGATACCTTACTTGTGTGGGTAGGCCTAGCGCCCGTGACAGGAAATGCCCCAAAGTGCAACGTGGACACATCCAAATTTTTTGAAAGAAAACAGAGGTGTTTTTTGCAAAGTGCCTGCCTGTAGATTTTGGCCTCTAGCTCAGCCGGCACCTAGGGAAACCTACCAAACCTGTGCATTTCTGAAAACTAGAGACCTAGGGGAATCCAAGATGGGGTGACTTGTGTGGCTCAGACCAGGTTCTGTTACCTAGAATCCTTTGCAAACCTCAAAATTTGGCTAAAAAAACACATGTTCCTCACATTTCTGTGGCAGAAAGTTCTGGAATCTGAGAGGAGCCACAAATTTCCTTCCACCCAGCGTTCCCCCAAGTCTCCCGATAAAAATGATACCTCACTTGTGTGGGTAGGCCTAGCGCCCGCGACAGGAAACGCCCCAAAGCGCAACGTGGACACATCCAAATTTTTGAAAGAAAACAGAGGTGTTTTTTGCAAAGTGCCTACCTGTAGATTTTGGCCTCTAGCTCAGCCGGCACATAGGGAAATCTACCAAACCTGTGCATTTCTGAAAACTAGAGACCTAGGGGAATCCAAGATGGGGTGACTTGTGTGGCTCGGACCAGGTTCTGTTACCCATCATCCTTTGCAAACCTCAAAATTTGGCTAAAAAAACACATGTTCCTCACATTTCTGTGACAGAAAGTTCTGGAATCTGAGAGGAGCAACAAATTTCCTTCCACCCAGCGTTCCCCCAAGTCTCCCGATAAAAATGATACCTCACTTGTGTGGGTAGGCCTAGCGCCAGCGACAGGAAACGCCCCAAAGCGCAACATGGACACATCCAAATTTTTTAAAGAAAACAGGTGTTTTTTGCAAAGTGCCTACCTGTAGATTTTGGCCTCTAGCTCAGCCGGCACCTAAGGAAACCTACCAAACCTGTGCATTTCTGAAAAGTAGAGACCTAGGGGAATTCAAGATGGGGTCACTTGTGTGGCTCGGACCAGGTTATGTTACCCAGAATCCTTTGCAAACCTCAAAATTTGGCTAACAAAACACATGTTCCTCACATTTCTGTGGCAGAAAGTTCTGGAATCTGAGAGGAGCTACAAATTTCCTTCCACCCAGCGTTCCCCCAAGTCTCCTGATAAAAATGATACCTCACTTTTGTGGGTAGGCCTAGCGCCCGCGACATGAAATGGCCAAAAACACAACGTTGACACATCAAATTTTTTCATAGAAAACAGTGCCTACCTGTGGATTTTGGCCTGTAGCTCAGCTGGCACCTGGGAAAACTAGAAACCCAGGGGAATCCAAGATGGGGTGACTTGCGGGGCTCTGACCAGGTTATGTTACCCAGAATCCTTTGCAAACATCAAAATTTGGCCCAAAAACACTTTTTCCTCTCATTTCGGTGATAGAAAGTTCTGGAATCTGAGAGGAGCCACGAATTTCCTTCCAACCAGCGTTCCCCTAAGTCTCTCGATAAAAATGGTACCTCACTTGTGTGGTAGGCCTAGCACCCACGAAAGGAAATGGCCCAAAACACAACGTGGACACAACATACTTTTTCACAGAAAACAGAGGTGTTTTTTGCAAAGTGCCTACCTGTAGATTTTGGCCTCTAGCTCAGCCGGCACATAGGGAAACCTACCAAACCTGTGCATTTCTGAAAACTAGAGACCTAGGGGAATCCAAGATGGGGTGACTTGTGTGGCTCGGACCAGGTTCTGTTACCCAGAATCCTTTGCAAACCTCAAAATTTGGCTAAAAAAACACATGTTCCTCACATTTCTGTGACAGAAAGTTCTGGAATCTGAGAGGAGCCATAAATTTCCTTCCACCCAGCGTTCCCCCAAGTCTCCCGATAAAAATGATACCTCACTTGTGTGGGTAGGCCTAGCGCCCGTGACAGGAAACGCCCCAAAGCGCAACGTGGACACATCCAAATTTTTTAAAGAAAACAGAGGTGTTTTTTGCAAAGTGCCTACCTGTAGATTTTGGCCTCTAGCTCAGCCGGCACCTAAGGAAACCTACCAAACCTGTGCATTTCTGAAAACTAGAGACCTTGGGGAATCCAAGATGGGGTGACTTGTGTGGCTCGGACCAGGTTCTGTTACCCAGAATCCTTTGCAAACCTCAAAATTTGGCTAAAAAAACACATGTTCCTCACATTTCTGTGGCAGAAAGTTCTGGAATCTGAGAGGAGCAAAAAATTTCCTTCCACCCAGCGTTCCCCCAAGTCTCCCGATAAAAATGATACCTCACTTGTGTGGGTAGGCCTAGCGCCAGCGACAGGAAACGCCCCAAAGCGCAACATGGACACATCCAAATTTTTTAAAGAAAACAGGTGTTTTTTGCAAAGTGCCTACCTGTAGATTTTGGCCTCTAGCTCAGCCGGCACCTAAGGAAACCTACCAAACCTGTGCATTTCTGAAAAGTAGAGACCTAGGGGAATTCAAGATGGGGTGACTTGTGTGGCTCGGACCAGGTTATGTTACCCAGAATCCTTTGCAAACCTAAAAATTTGGCTAACAAAACACATGTTCCTCACATTTCTGTGGCAGAAAGTTCTGGAATCTGAGAGGAGCTACAAATTTCCTTCCACCTAGCGTTCCCCCAAGTCTCCTGATAAAAATGATACCTCACTTTTGTGGGTAGGCCTAGCGCCCGTGACAGGAAATGGCCCAAAACACAACGTGGACACATCAAATTTTTTCATAGAAAACAGTGCCTACCTGTGGATTATGGTCTGTAGCTCAGCTGGCACCTGGGAAAACTAGAAACCCAGGGGAATCCAAGATGGGGTGACTTGCGGGGCTCTGACCAGGTTATGTTACCCAGAATCCTTTGCAAACATCAAAATTTGGCCCAAAAACACTTTTTCCTCTCATTTCGGTGACAGAAAGTTCTGGAATCTGAGAGGAGCCACAAATTTCCTTCCAACCAGCGTTCCCCTAAGTCTCTCGATAAAAATGGTACCTCACTTGTGTGGTAGGCCTAGCACCCACGAAAGGAAATGGCCCAAAACACAACGTGGACACAACATACTTTTTCACAGAAAACAGAGGTGTTTTTTGCAAAGTGCCTACCTGTAGATTTTGGCCTCTAGCTCAGCCGGCCCCAGGGGGGGCAGAAATGCCCTAAAATAAATTTGACCCACCCACCCTCCCAAACCCTCCCTGCCCGGGAGCGACCCTTGCCTACGGGGGTTGCTCCCCCTGCGTGACATTGGCGCCAAAAAACAAATCCCCGGTGACTAGTGGTTTCTGTCCCCTTGGGCGCAGATTGACCTAAAATCGACCAATCTGCCCCCAAGGGGGTCAGAAATTGTCTAAATACAATTTGCCCCCCCAGGGGAGCGACCCTTGCCTGATGGGTCGCTCCCCATCTCTAAAAAAAGAAACAAACAAAAAAAAACACCCCAGAAAAATTTGCCCTGGCGCCTAGAGGTTTCTGCCCCCCCTGGGGGCAGATCGGCCTAATAATAGGCTCAGGGGGGGCAGAAATGGCCTAAAATAAATTTGCCCCCCCCAACCCGCACCCCCCCCCGCCCCCCGGGAGCGACCCTTGCCTACGGGGTCGCTCCCCCTGCGTGACATTGGGGCCAAAAAACAAATCCCTGGCGCCTAGTGGTTTCTGCCCCCTTGGGGGCAGATTGCCCTAAAATCGACCAATCTGCCCCCAAGGGGGGCAGAAATGGTCTAAATACAATTTGCCCCCCAGGGGAGCGACCTTTGCCTGATGGGTCGCTCCCCATCTCTAAAAAAACAAACTAACAAAAAAAAAAACACACAAAAAAAATTTGCCCTGGCGCCTGGAGGTTTCTGCCCCCAACGGGGGCAGAAATGGCCTAAAATAAATTTGCACCCCCACCCCAGGAGCGACCCTTGCCTACGGGGTCGCTCTCCCTGCGTGACATTGGCGCCAAAAAACAAACCCCCTGTGTCTAGTGGTTTCTGCCCCCTTGGGGGCAGATTGACCTAAAATCGACCAATCTGCCCCCAAGGGGGGCAGAAATGGTCTAAATACAATTTGCCCCCCAGGGGAGCGACCCTTGCCTGATGGGTCGCTCCCCATCTCTAAAAAAACAAACAAACAAAAAAAAAAAATCCCAGGGGGGGCAGAAATGGCCTAAAATAAATTTGGGCACAGAAGGGGTTAACTTTCTTCTTTATTAGTAATTGCGTAAAGCGTGTCTCGAAATCTATCCCTATTCTAATATTCTGAAGCAGTAAGAATAAATCATTTTAGTCAGAAAATATCAAAAAGAGCAAGATTTCAAGAGGCAGCCTAGTCAGAAAAGCTATTAGTAATCATAAAGAATAATGCAACAGACTATGATAGAGAATAGTCTAGGCAGATAGTAAGCTTTTTCTGAATCTCGCCTCCAAGGGCTATATGTAAGGAAGATAGAATAATATGATCATATTTCTCTTGTTCATTCCCTGGGACCTTTTCATAATCCAAACACAAATGATACATTTTGGTATAATTGTTTCATTCAAGATATTAGACAGCCAATCATATGTGAGAAAATCTGTGGGAGAGGAACAGTTTCTGTCAAGATGGTAAGTTCTAACAAAGACACTCCAAGCCACAGGATACATTTTGTCAACATTTCTGCTACTTCTAATCATTCTCCCTCCCTCTTACTTTCTGAAAGAAAAAACACTCATGTAAATGTTATACACAAATAGTTTAGATCATATTTATTCTCACACATCTCATACTAAAGCCCATTCAGAAAGAAACTAATTTCAGATTACTGTAGCAAGTTTTGAGATTCTAATGCAGGTCAAGCAGTGTCAAAAGAATACAATAATATAGCTTCCTTTGTCAGCATAGGATGTTTGGGTCATGCAAAGGCCATGCAAAAGTTACAATCAATCAATCAATCAATCAGGAATTTGTAAAGTGCACTACTTGCCCATGAGGGTCTCAAGGCGCTGAGGAGGAGAGGGGGAAGAAAAAGGGGGAGGTGCTACTACTGCTCGAACAGCCAGGTCTTGAGAAGTTTCCTAAAGGTAAGGAGGTCTTTGGTCTGGTATGGGTGGGTGGGAAGAGTGTTCCACGTTTTGGCCGCGAGGTGCCAGACTGATCTACCACCAGTTGTAGTTCTCCGGAGGCGTGGGACAGTTGCAAGGGCGAGGTCGGCGGAGCGGAGATGCCGGGTCAGGGTGTAGAAGGAGAGCCTTCTGTTGAGGTATTTTGGCCTGGTGTTGTGCAGTGCTTTGTGAACTTGGGCGAGGAGTTTGAAGGTGATTCTCTTGTTGACTGAGAGCCAGTGCAGGTTTCTCAGGTGGTCCGTGATGTGGCAGTGGCAGGGGATGTCCAGGATGAGGCGTGCAGAGGCGTTCCGGATGCGTTGCAGCCTATTCTGGGGTTTGGCTGTGGTTCCTGCGTAGAAGGCATTGCCGTAGTCCAGTTTGATACTTACAAGGGGTTGGGTGATTGTTCTTCTGGTTTCGGTGGGTATCCATTTGAAGATCTTTCAGAGCATGCAGAGGGTGTTGAAGCAGGAGGAGGAGATGGCGTTGACTTGCTGGGTCATGGATAGTGAGGAGTCCAAAATGAATCCTAAGTTGCGTGCCTGATCGGTGGGAATCGGAGAGGCTCCAAGAGTGGTAGGCCACCAGGAGTCATCCCATGCGGAGAGGGAGGAGCTGAAGATATGGGCTTCCATTGTGTCGGAATTGAGTTTGAGGCAGCTGCTCTTCATCCAGTCGGCGATGGCCTTCATTCGTTCATGAATGTAGGTCTTGCCGGAGTCCTTGGTGAGGGAGAGGATTAGCTGGGTGTCATCAGCGTATGAGATAATGTTGAGTTGTGGGATCGGGCGATGTTAGCGAGGAGAGCCATGTAGACATTGAAGAGAGTCGGGCTGAGGGAGGAACCTTGGGGTACACCGCGGATGATTTCTGTGGCCTTCAAGCAGAATGGAGGGGAGACGGACTCTCTGGGTTCCGCCGGTGAGATAGGAGGTGACCCAGTCCGGGGCTCTGTTGGGGATTCCTGCATTGCTGAGGTGTGAGCATAGGCTGTGGTGGCGGGCGGTGTTGGACGTGGCCGAGAGGTCCAGGAGGATGAGGGCCGCGGTTACGCCATTGTCCAGTATGGTTCTGATGTCATCAGTGGCAGCAATGAGGGTGGTTTCGGTACTATGGTTCCTGCGGAATCCGGGTTGGGATAAGAAGCATTCTTTCTGAGTTAAAGCTGTTTTTGGAATTTAGCAACGAAGCAAGGAAGGCAAATACCGGTCATGCAAAGGTAGAAAGGAAAGTACATGGTTTAAATGCTTCTTTAGTTAAATAGATTTAATTTGTAATGAAACCTTTAGCAATTTCCCCACATCTCTTGGTTTGGAACCATCCCAAAAGTTAATTCACAAATTTATTTGTCAGAGTTCCCTTTCATCTTCTTAAACAGTACCTTGTGTTTTCCTTTTAAGGGTTTCTCTTTTTACAATTTCTTATATTCTTTATTCAATCTATCACTTAAATCCAAATCTTTCTTTATCCTTTTATTCATGTCTTTAGCTCCCTTCTGTACCAAAATCATTTTGTTGCCTTGTATATTGCTTGTGTAGAAAGGAAGCAAGCCACTACTATTAATACAGAAAATAATATTGTTTTAAGAATTCCTCTTTCTATTGCCAAGTGGCCAACTAGCTACTGTAGTGAACCCTTCTGCAAAACCTTGAACTATACTGGTAGTTTCTAGAGGTTCAAGGTCAAGCTTCAGATCAGAAATATGCACAGTCTACTGTCTTTCTAGTATTGTCTGTAATGTACGTGCAACAATTCTCAATTTTCAGCATCTTGCAGATTCTGCCTTCTTCATCTAATGAATAGCGGTTCTCCAAAACCATACTTCTATTTGTTACAAGCTCAGTGTTTTCTATTAATAGAGACTACTACTGTCAAGTTTTCTGATTTTCTCATCATTCAAGACAAGTATACCTTTTGTGTGCTAGTGTCATAGTTAATGCATCTCAGCTCTGTAAGTGATACATTTTAGGAACAATTAAAATTAAGCCTAAACAGAAAATGCCCACCCAATAAGCAGGCAATCTAAAATATGCATTTACTCCACATATAAAGTACACTTCATGTAGTATAGGATCATCCTCTTACAGAATTTGCCATGTTCCTCCAGACAATTCAAACACATGCTCACAATTACTATTTCCCACTGGCTTATTTCTCCAACTAATCACAAAATGTTGTCTATACCCTAAACTAAGAAATATACTACATGAGATTGCATACAAGAGTGGAATGTGATGATAGGAAACCTGTCCTTATGCAGTAGATGGCATATGTGCACAAGCATAGCAGTCGTTAACATCAATACCTTTAGTGTATTCTTGAATTAGTGTAGAGTAAACATTCATTGAGTAATATTTTATTCATTTAGCCTTCTAATGATGCTTGCAATTCAACTTCAACTATAGTTGGCCTACAAGTAGCATTTATACATTTTACTATAGGTTTCTCTGTATTAGCTGTAAAGTGTGTAACTAAGACTATTGCTACTCCTACCAAACTATGAGTGTAAGTATAGTCCCTAAACATATCTTATACCTAATTCTATTGGCAAACCACATGTTTCTCTGCAATCAGATATACTGCCAATAAATAGTTATCCTTACTTTTCAGCTGCTCATTGGACCTTAGTACTGTTCTTATCTTATTTTACAATCAAACATTGTATTGGTCTTTTTATTTCATAACTTCTGATTCTTTAGTTCCTCCAGCTTTCAAATTTACAGATCAATAGTTCTTTAAAATCAAAGGCTTTATAGAGGTCCTGGCAGTTCTTTGCTGCAATCAAGCAAGTCAGAAATAGGAACATTCAAACCTTGGCTGCATAATATGTCAATTCACATGATGAATATCTTCAATAAGGTATTCTAGATCTTTTTGATCTCCTCAGTGTGTTTTGTTCTTCTTCTGTGTCACTTATACCACTTGACTCTGCTTCTTCTCTGGTTGTAAGTGGTATTGAATCAGCTGACATGCTCAATCTTAATTTCATTTTATTGTAAGCTTTTGGACATCTTTTGTTATGTGGATTGCTTCTTATCTTTATTCCAGAACTTGTTCCATCTCCTGCATCATCAAGATTCTCTGCTTGTTCTAGAACTGTTTCTGAAGTCACTTCATAAGAATGTATTACCAGTTATTCTCCAGTGCCACTCTGTAAGATGTCCGGCAGTTGGACCGCTTAGTCTGCCAGAGATTCTTCACCCCTTACTGCTACTTGCTGTCTCTGATCACTGCCTTTTCTCTCTTGAATCTGTTCTCGTACAATGTGCAGTGTTACATACACCAGTGTTCTAGATTCTGGTTCATAAATCACTGTTTCTTCATACAGATCTCTTGTTTTCTGGGTATGTGAAGTGTGTACTCGGTTTGGGATTCTGGCACATTTAACTGCTGTATTACTGATCAGTAGTACTTGATGGGGGCCTGACTGTAAACACGGCTTTCTCATATGCTTCTTGATTAAGACCTAGTCACCAGGACTAAGATTATGGCACTGCTCCTAATTTGGACATGCAGTAACATCTTCAACCTGCCAAGAGACAGAACATACCACATCAGCCAATCCCTTTCAATAATCGAGTCCCATGTGATCTGTAATATTTACAAGTGCATTTGCTGTAACTGCAGGTCATCTCATTGCTCTGCCCATAAGGATCTCATGGGGTGATAACCCAGTTTTCCTGTCAGGTGTACTTCATTGACTCATCAACACTAGAAACAAAGCATCAGGCCATTTCAGAGAAGTGGAAGCGCAGACTTTTGCCAATCTTCATTTAATTGCCCCGTTAAGTTGTTCCACAAAGCCTGAAGCTTCTGGACAATAACTGCAATGGAGCTTATTTTTGAATGGCAATGCTGAACACCACATTTTTATAATGTCGCTGTTAAAGTGATAACCTCGATCTGACTTTGGAGAGACATGCATGCCATACTTAGATACTAACTATCTCAACAGTAACTTTGCTACAGTGAGACTGTCATTTTTTCTGGTCGGATAAGCTTTCACCGATCTGGAGAAGAAGCAGACAATCATTAGGACATATCTCAATCCATTGGAAATGGGTATTTTGATGAAGTCCATCTTCATACTGTTGAAAGGACCTCCTAATCTTCCTACATGACTCAATGTAACATGTGTATGTTTACCTACATTTATTTGTTGACATGTCACACCTCAATGACACAATTCTTCTGCTTGGGCTCTGAATATGGGGTCAAGCCAGAGCTGTTTAAAAGTTTGGATCATTGTATCTCTACCTAGGTGAGTTGAGTCATGGAACTATCTTGTTACTGGAGATAACAAACTATCTGGCTATACTGGTCTACCTTCCACCTAAACACAAACATTGTATCTGTCTAGCCAACATCATGCTCTGATCCAACCCTGTTTCTCTGTCTCTGGTTCATTTTTATGCATTTGTCTCAATTCATCCGAATCGTCAGCTACTCTCAACATCATGGAAAAGACATTTTCTACTGGATTTTCATTGGTAAATGATCAGTTAAATGTGCAGGCCGCAATTACACAATAGTGTGCCATTTCATCAGCATTACTGTTGCCAACTGTGACATAACTACTTTCACTCCTGTGTGCTGCACATTTCACAACAGCAATTTCAGTTGGGAGTTGTAGAGCTTCCAATGGTTCCCTATCTTGTTTCCTATTTCTAACGGGCAAACCAAATGAGGTCATAAAACTCCATTGAGAGCACAATTGCCCAAAGTCATGGACAACACCATCCATACTGACTTTCTGTAAATATAGTCACTCTTATTTGTGCTGTCAAGCTTCAAGCTCTGGTAATTAGTTCTGCAACTTGCTCTGAAGAAATTCCTTGAAGCCATGAACCTTTTATTATTTCTTGAAATGTGCAGACTGCATGAGCTGCTCCCAAAGAACCTTCATTTGATCTTAAAAATGAGCCATTCACAAACAGGATATAATCTGGACTTATTAAAGGCTCATCTTTTATGTCTGGTTTGAGTTTGGTGCATAAGTCTATGCCATCAAGACAATCATGTTTGAAATAATCAAATTCTTCTCCCTTAGGGATGGGTAACAATGTGCTTGGATTCTGTACTTGACATCTTCTTAGCACAACATTGCTCCCTGCCAGAATCTGCTGCTCTTATCAGGTTAGTCTCCAGTTAGGTGCTGTGTTTTAGTTCTTGTCAGTAATACCTCAACCGAGTGAGGGACCATGACTATTAAAGGATGTCCCATCACAATGTTTTCATACTTCTCGCAGCTTGAGATCACTGCAGCTACCAATTTGAGGCACTCAGGCAAAGTGGCGGCTATAGGATCAACAGTTACAGAGGAATATGAAACAGGCTTTTTGGCATCTCCATGAATTTGGGTTAGCACTCAGAGAGCACAGCCCTCCCTTTCACTACAAAACAGTATAAAATATTTTATATAATCCGGCATTCCCAGTGCTGGGATATGGCAGAGACTTTCTCTCAGCTTTAGAAATGCTTGCATGCATTTGTTGTCCCATGGAAGCAGATCTGATACATCTTTGTGCTTCAACTTCAGTAAAAGTTTTGCCACCAAGGAAAAGTTTAGTATACACTGCCTACAGTAGCCTCCCATTCCCCAAAACATCCAGACTTCTCTCTGTGTTTTAGGAGGACTCATTTTCATAAAAGCCTTGACTCTTTCTTTTGACATTTTGCTCATTCCTTTTTCAGTTACATGTCCCTAATATTGGACCTCTCCCTGTCAATGTTGCCATTTGTTTGGAGTTACTTTATGTCTATTTTCTGCCAAATGATTCAATAATGCAATGGTATCAACTTTGCAAGATTATTTTGTCCTTGATGCAATGAGTAAATCATCAATATATTGCACTAAGACTGAACTTCAGGGCAGACCTAATGCTCCGAGATTCTTTTTCAAGACCTGGTTAAAAATTGAGGTGCTCTCTGTGTACCTTTGTGAGACATGACACCATGCCAATATCTTTCTCTCATAATACGAAGGAGAACAAGTATTGAGTGTCTTTGTGTAATGGAATCGAAAATAAAGCCTGGCGGAGATCAATCACGTTAAACCACTCATCTGTACATTGAATTTGATATAGTATGGTGGCTGACTTCGGTACCACAGAACAACATGGGATTACAATTTACTACTCCCAATTATTTCTCTTGAAAACCCCTTGTCTAGAATACTATTGACCAGGGATATTATTCCCTCTATCACATCTGGTGTCCTGTGATAGGGTGGTGTTCTAGGGAAAACTGCATTTGGCTTCATGTTTATTCTGACTGATTCAACATCTTTGATTAATCCAATATTCTTTCCTGTGGAATTCTACACTCCTGGATTAACTTTTCCCAATTAAATTTACAGGTACATGTTTTATCATTACCATTGGGTAAATTCTTATGGTCTCTTCTTGGACAACTTTAAAATCTGCATCCTTATCATGAATTTGGAAATCAACTCCTTGCGGTGCACAATAAGTGATGCAATTTAACTTGCACAATAAATTGCTCCCAAATAGGACAATAGGACTTGAATCGCACACCACAAACTGATGCTTTTCCTCAAAGGAATTTATTTTACGGGTACTTCCTTTGAAATCAGGTTAGTAATCTGTCTGTTTGTTACTCCCACAACATGGATCTCTTTTCCCAAGAGGGGCAGATCTGGTACTTCCGCTGTTCTCATAATGTAACTGATAGCTTCTGTGGCAATCAAAAATGACCCTTGCTGGCCATTCGCCTCACCTTCCACAAATAGTCCATTCTGGTCTATCTCTAAGACTGTGCCAAGCATGTCATCTACCTCCCCTCTCATGCACCATCATTGTCATATACCAGAATCTAACATCTCAATGTTATCAAGCATGATAAACTGCTGGTCTGCATTTGGATTTAGAACCTGCATCACATTTTGATTCATTTTTGCCAACTGATTCTGATTTAATCTTGTGCTGTTTAGATTAGACTGTATCATAGATGCTTGTGGCATGGGTATCAAATGTGTTTGATTTTGTATTGGCACTTGCATTTGTTGCATAGGAATATTTGGCATTTGCATTGGATTCACGTCCTGCATCTGATTATTGACTGTTCTATCCACATTGAGCCTATACTTGCACTTCCAATGCTCCACCCTGATACACAGGTGACACAGTGTCATCTTCTTTAGCGTATCAACATCAAGACCTGTACTTGGATTAATCAGAGCACCTCTCCCTCTTCCTTGAGACAGCATCATTCCTCCCTGCACATCTTGCATTCCTGCTTGACAACCACCTGTTTGCAGTCCACTTACATCTTGAACTGCACCACCATTTCAAACACATGGCTGATTCTAAAAACTTTGTTGCTCAAATTTAGTCTGAGCCTATATAAACTTCTTCCTAATCTTACACTGTTTCATCTCTTGTGCATCACTGCAATATTGTACATACTTCAAAATCTCATCCAAAGAATTCATCTGCCAACAATTCACATTTTATTGAATGTTTTGAGAAATGTTTGTGTCTCAACCCTTTTGATACTCACACCAGTCAATTTCACCAGTTATTCAACCGCAATCTGAAACCGCTTCAGAAACTGCACCTTGCAACCGACTTCTGGGCACTTGCTCTTTATTTACATTTGGGCACTTTTTAATTATTGCAGCCTAATACCCTTACCATACTAACCTTACCTCTGCTACCAACGTTTTGGGAGCTCAGAGAATTCTAAATCTATAAACACTCCATAACTCTTAGACACCCATGAGAGGATCTTGGGAATAGTGTAAAAGAAGAAGCTGCAATTCTCAAAATCAATTAATTGAATCTATTTTTCAGAAGTCAATACTGATAGTTTTAGTTATAGTTTAAAGTTGTATTCATCATAAGTGTTAAATATCTTCTTTATTCGTCATATAAGGTTTACAGAACATTGCACAAACTGTGTCCCAAAATCTATCCCTTTTCTAATATTCTGAAACAGTTAGAATAAATCATTTTAGTCAGAAAATGTCAAAAGGAACAAGTTTTCTAGCAGCAGTCTAGTCAGTGAAGCTATCGGTACTCATACAGAATACTGTAACAGCTCTGATAGAGAATAGCCTAGGCAGTGAGTAAAGTTTGTCTGAGTCTTGCAGTCAAGAGCTCTCTGTGAGGAAGAGAATAATATTATAATTTCTCTCTTGCTCGTTCTCTGGGACACTTTCATAATACAAACACAAATAATACATTTTGGCATAGTTGTTTCTTTCGAAATATTAGACAGTCAATCATGTGTAAGAAAATCTGTGGGAGAGGAACAGGTTTTTTCAAAGATGGTAACTTCTAATAAAGACAGTCCTAACTGTAGGTGACATTTTATAAACATTTCTACATTGGTTGATACTTTGAATTATTCTCTCACATGTCTCACTTATGAAAGAAAAGAAACTAATGTAAATGTTATGCACTAATAGTTTATATTGTACTTATTCTCACATATCTCCATTCCAAAACCTATTCATCATAAAGAAGCAAGTTTCACATTTGCTTAACAAGTTTTGAGATTCCAATGCAGGTCAAGCAATGAAAAAGAATAATATGATGTAGCTTTCCTTGTTAGCATAGGAAGATTGTGTCATGCAAAGGCTATGCAAAAGTTATGATAGAAGAATTTCTTCTGAGTTAAAGCTTTGGAATTTGTCAATTTTAGCATTCTAGCAAGTTAGGTGACGATGGGTCATGCACAGTTTCTGAAGAATATTACATGTTGAAAATACAGCTTTTCGTTAGGCCTAGATTTCACTCATATGGGTCATTAATTAAATTGATTTTTTTAAATGTAATCTTTAGCAATACCATGCTTTTATGAATAATGAATTGAGAATTTCCATCAAATTTCCACTCCAATGCCAGTAGGTGAGTGGTTGAGGGATATTAAAATCTTCATGTGTTGAGTATATACACTGTGAGAGGACATTTGTATAGTAGAGAATAACAGGTTTAAGTGTGTGCTGTGTGTACAAACTTTCCAACATAATGCAACCAAAAGTAGAAGAGTGTTTTTAGCTTCGTATGGCCATGCTCCTATTAATTACAAATTGAGACTTCCCATCAAATTCATCCTCCTCTGATAGCGGGAGATTAGCTGAGTGGTATTAAATCTTGCATGTATTGTTTGGGTACTCTGTGACACAGCAAGAACGTATATACTTCTTAAAATAAGTATGAAGGAAACGTATGCATTTTTAAATGTGCCCAGGATGAGTTTAAAAATAGTGATTATCTGTACAACTCTGTGGATCCCCACAGATTCACTGAATGTTTCCTTACTACGTTTGAGCAATAGCAGTGATTTTTGTCAAAATGTATTTGATAATTACAGGCAATTCAGGGAAAGAAACTGTAGTGGAATTCAAGCAAGTCACAATACTCTGAATTCCACTAGGTGTCTAGTTTAAAGAAATGCCAGGGTTTGGCAGGATCCCCTGAGTGTCATCCAAGCCCATGCCCAAATACTACAGCTAAACAGATCACCAGAATTAGTGAAATCTTAGGGATTTGAGGGGCCCTGGGCAAGATATATTTTGTGACACCCTGTTTGAAACAACTTGTAATCTATAACCCCTTTTTGGTTCATTCAATCCCTCATGACACTAAACAATATGGAATTATAATTGTGAACCTTCAGTAACAGGAGTAGACAAAATCAGCAGTAATCTCAAGCAGGCTGGAGTCTGTCAGACAAATAATCACATTGGAAAACCTGAAAAAGCATTGATAAAGCCATTTCTTTTTGAGTTTGAATCAAGATCTTTTTATTTGTGACAACAATATTTTATGTGGAATTCAGAGTCTAACCAGCTTGTTACTCCCACTGTATGAAAAACATGCTAAGAATGACTTGTTAGGCAGTTAGTGGATTAGTACATACTATTAAAACTAGACATATGTATATAGTGCTTGGAACTGTAGCATTAAGAGTTGAATATGTGTAATGTATGTCCTATTCACAACTGATGTCCAAACGTGAAAATCAAAGCCCACTCTGAAGGTTTTCACCATTCCATTGGTCAAACAACTTTCTCCCAAATTCCCTTTCCCCAAATTCCCTTACCTTGACTAGTCCCTCTTTTCCTCTTTCCATATGTGTACTTCTCTGGCTAGAAAGTTAAACGTGACCCTCTGAATAAGAGTAATAGTATGGTGCATAATACAGGTGATGGACAGAGACATAAAAAGAACAGTAGAACACAAATCATGAAGTAGATGAAAAGGTGGTGGAGAGAGTGGTGATTTAGAAAGATATGTGAGGTGAGGAAAGAAGTAAAGCAAATAGAGAAAAGTATGGTGTGAAAAAGAAAGTATAAAGAGATGTATAAAGAGGAAGATGTGGGTAGAGAATGAGAGGGAGAGATATAGGTTAGGTTTTTGAGCGAGTATAGAGAAATAGAGCTAAGACAAAGGAAATGTAGAGAGAGACAGAGGAGTACAGTATTCCATCAGGTGTGGTAGAGTTAATTCATAAAAAGAAGTAAATAAGTAAAATAGAGAGGTAACAGTAGTGAGAGGTAGACACAGAGGTGAGGAGAAAACAAACAGATGTGAGGTAGAGGAACAAAATAGAAGAGATATAGAAAAATGGGCCAGGTAAGGAGTACTGGGGATAAGAGAAAGAAAGCAAGAGGAGTGATGCTAGAAAGAGGAATGAGGTGTAGAGCAAAAAGTTGAGAGACGTCAAATTGAGAAAAAGAGGTGAGGTTTATGTAGGGGTAGTGAATTGAGGGAGGAAGAGATGGTGAGGTAGAGAGATCTATAAAGAAAGAGACTGAGAGACATAGCTGAGGTGGAGGGGGCGAGCTGAAATGGAGGATGTCCAGAGAGACATATGTGTTTGTATGAGGGAGAGACAGAGAGAGAGAGAGAGGTGTTGATGATAGAGAAAAAAGAATGGAGGTAGAGAAACAGAGGTTGTCAGAAAAGAATACAATATTTGCAGAGATGAAAGAAAGGAGCCAGAGGAAGAACAAGTGAAAGAGAGATAAAGTGGTGAATGGTGAATTAATGGGTAGGTAGACTGAGAGATTAGGTAGTGAGACAGATTGCTGCAGTAGAGACAGGTGAGGTAGTCAGACAGATGTGAGGTACAGAGAGTAAGTAGATAAAGAGATGAGGAAGCTTGATAATGTAAAGAAAGGGCTGGGAGAAAGGTACAAAGAGGTAAGGTATTAGAAACAGCGAAAGATCATTGAGGTAGAGATGATATTGCATGAGAGAAAAGTAGATAAAAGAGAGATGCAGAGAGGACAAATGGAAAAAGAACATTGAGGTACAGATCGAGGGATGGGGTTGAGAGAGTTGCGGGAGAGAGAAGGGATATTCCTAACCCCACACCCAACTTCTTCATCATGGTGTAGAGATGTGGGCATGCTTTAGAGACATAGGATTTGCACATGAAGTGCCCCCTTCCAGTTCAAAATCGTATGCCTGGTCAAATTCTTAAGCATTCAACATGTTGTATATGTGCTGTACAGTGCAACCCACATGTATTGTGTGGAATGCTTTTTTACACAAACCCAGTATGGCTATTCTAGTATTGGGCTTAGCCTCAAAAACTATGGATGCATGCACTAATATGTCCATGTTACACCCAAGTATTGGCCCCACTCCCCATGGAAACTGGTGAAAGCTGGACCAAAGCAACACAAAATGCTGGGGAAAGCACACCCTTCCAGACCAAAACACATGTTGCCTGGGGGGTGGTGGTGAATACACTTGCAAGAGTTTATATCACTGTAAATCACTTTGCATGACTTTTCCAAAGCATAAACCCATAGTACATCTGGCCTACTGCTCTATTGAGCATACTTTGCCATCAAATTAGAAGAAAAAAAATGTTTTATGGCAAGAATTTCAATTATCCTTTTTCACTTTACCAGGGGCCACCTAAAAATTAGGGGTCCCAGGCAATTGCTCAATTTTCCTATAAATTAAATGTAAATATCCCAATCTATCCCTGAGGCAAAAACGATTATAGGCAACCTTAGGGGTAGATGTACAGCTTTATGTCAGACAGGCTGGCCCCAATTAGTTAATTTTCCATAAATATAAAAGTACCTGATTTCAAGTGGACATTCTGCCCTCAGATTGGATATAACTCTCGGGTCTGCCCCTGGACAGGTAGAAAAACTGCTGGGGTATTTGAGGAGTGGGGTAATGGGGCAATACTAGGGCAAACCAATAAAACTGCATTCTTTTTCAAATCCCTAGTGTCGAGCATGCTATCAACCCTTCCTGGGAAAGGATATTGTGGTAAACTAACTAATCTGCCCCTTACTTGAAGGGAGGGGGCAGAAAGGCTGTAGAGATCTTTTGGGGTAAGGGTACAAGCCAAAGACAGGGGGCACCTCAAATCACTTCTTTTTTCTTAATTCAATTTCCTTCTTGGGGTGGAGAGCTGATTGGGGAAACCCCCAATTGCCCTCCCCAGGGAGCAGAAAGACTGTACATATATATACAGTTTTGTGAGAAGAATGCTCCTTCCTCATTCATTCTCTGGTCACCAGTGCATGGTTACCTGCTTGGGGATCACCCTCCTATGGCAACCCACAAGCAAGGATTCATTAGGGAGAGGTACCATCGAGCACCAATCACAGGCTTCAGCTTCTTTCACTTTCAGTCTGTGTGATATGGTATGCTGCTCATTACACTGGCTGAAAAATAAACAATCCCAGGTTACAAGGGATGTTCTTACCCACAGCTTGAAATTTGTAAGCAAGCAGAAAATTATTCTGGGTCGAGGACCAGAAGGATTTTTCTGCCTGCAGTGGGAGGACGAAAGATAATCACATCTTCTGCACTAAGGAACTATAGTGGATGATACCAAGAATGTCCTCAATTTTCTCACTGTCGTCACTTTTTAAGTAACACCCTTAACCATTATTTTATCCCTCTCACTCCTCGAGGTGACACAGCCAGACCACTCACCTATGTACTGGCCGAGGCAGATTTTTGGCCAGGAGGGGTGAAATGCTCCTTTACAGGAGCATGCTTAGTGGTGGGTTTTGAATTTACACTTTCAAAGTAGCACAACTGAGTTCCTGTAAATGGTGGTGACTGCTGAATTGCACTGATCTTGTAGTTAAATTGGGAAATAAAATATGTTTTGAAATAACACTCATGAAATATCCAATATGTGAATCATGAGTCAAACAGGCCTGGCCCTTCTTGGGGATGTAAGTGGTTACATTTCATCAAGGAACCTTTGATAGAATAGTGAGAAGATTATGCATTTTTAGCACAGTTTTCATGAAAACTGGCCTAAGAGCCATATTCTTTGAAGGCAAGATAAATATCTAATGAGACCCATATATTTTTAAACAGATACAGGGTACTTCTTTACTTTCACTTTCCGCTGCCTATCTTTTACTCAACCTGCCCTTTCAGTAGATTGCAAGTCTTATTTAATATATTGGGCAAGACAGGACAATTAAAAGTCACACAATCTCAGGCAATAAACACATCTGTCAGGTTCATAGAGGAAGAGTAATATTTCAGGTCAAGTTTTCACATGGCAAACAGGTCACACCTATTTTATGGTGTAGAAAACAGTATTCGTAATAGATAAAGGAAAGTCTCCAGAGCGGTCATGAAATAATTGCCCCCTTACCATCTTTTCGCACTTGAGGGCCTTGTCCGTGAAGTATCTGCTCCTTGCATGGGCCTATGGATGTTTGTGCCCCAGTGTCTACCACTACGCAGCACTGTGTTGCACTTAGGTGAACTCCTCTCAATGTCGGTGGGGGCGCCTGGACCTTGATTGTGTAGATCAGACACTGTTTAGTCCGTATCAGGTACAGTTGCAGGTGCCACCTCTTTTCGTGCATACTGGTCTTGTCTGTGAAGTGTGTTGTTTCCTTCATAGGCATCTAAATATATAATGTGCTTCTGCTGAAGTGCTGGTGCATCCTTCCATACTCCCTGGTACCGCTTCCCCTTTAGACGGCACCCTGACCTATTCTGCAAGAACAGCTTCCCGAGAGGTGCTGAATCCATAGATCCTCGTTGGGCGACCTGGCAACTGTCCTTTTCCTGCATGCCAAGGACATCTCACTTTCAAGCCCAAACGCAGACCGCCATGTTATGCCTGAGCCGGTCTTCCACACGCCCCCATCTCACATTCGAGGTGATTTCTCACCTCCCTAGTAAAGCACCAGACTCCTAGGCATTAGGGAATGTGGCTGATTGTGGCCCTTCTGGGGGTCTCATGTCTTTTCTGCAGTGGGTCGGAGCAGAGGTATGGAGAAAGCATCCTATCTCAGTGCCATCCTCGCACTGGCCCGAGCAACGCAATAAAAGCATCTCAGCCAGGTTTATAAGCTTTAGAGCTACCACCTCTAAAAGCACTGTACAAGTTTTAAATGTGCACTTTAAAACAATTTAGATGCCACTCTGATACTGGAACCAGGACACCATCATGAGACTCGCCCTCACAGCCTGCAAAGGCCAGCAAAAGACTTGCATTCCAGCAATTTAGGTAAGTTTTTAAATGGCTGTGATGTTTTTTCTTTGCTGTTTACCCTAGGCAGTATTGCCATCTATACCAGAAAAAAACTACTATTTCTTTCCATATGCCGCTAATCCAGTGACAAGTTAGAACAGAATGATGTCCCCTATTATTTTTAGAGAGGAATCATCTGGCCTCCACGAGGCCAAAGAAGAAATTAAACGTATTGCTTTATTGTCTACAGAGTCAGTCTAGCATATGCTTACCAATGTGGCCTTAATCCATTGACAACAACAGACTCCGTATCTCAGTGAGTTGCACAGGAGGAGATCTTCTTTGGGGTTCTTTACTGTAGCGAGAGCTACCCACCCTTTGTAGTACTGTCACCAACTCCAGCAAACGCTTTTCAACTATTTGAGGCAGAGTCTGTTGAAATGGGGAATAGTTTAGACCAATAAAAGACCTCAAAATGTTCCCATATCTTTGTAATTCTTCATCTCGGTCAACAGAGGAAGCTGTCATTGTAGCTCATTTTCTTAGTCAATGGCTGCTGGCAAATACTCCTACTTTTATGCAGATGGTTGCTTCAAAATGTAGCCCTAATTATATGTCTATTCCCTGCCCTGGTTTTTCGTTTTGAGAATCTAGTCACCCTAAATTAACTGATAGCTCAAACAATGGTATGGAGAGTATAGACTACAAACACCTGGTTTCCGACTGAACGTAGAGACAAATTATCATAAATCTGATGTCATGTGTCATGAGCTGTCCTTCTTGAGGGCCGGGAGTAGAGAACATAGCAGGGCACAGCACTAAAAAACTCAATGCAATAAGCAATGCTGTCCAGGACAGGCTCAGCTTTTCACAGCATCAAAATGTTCAGCACAACTAGTAATGCTGGGCAGCATAGGCTCGGTTCTGTACACTAATGCACAGATGTCACAACAACAGAATTTCTTGCAACCTAGGTGACAGACCGTGCAGCTGCAGTTCAACCAGGCCCCAGCAATGGCTCTCTCCAGTGACGTCAATTCAAGCCCACCCTGTTTGATTCGCTCATGTGAACTCAGATGTGAATTCATCTGCTTTCACTGCACATGTGTGCAGGGTCTAATCACTTATTTACACCATGTAGGGTCTACCTTCTTTATAATATCTCTGGGAGACGACCCCAGCATCCCAGTGGGTTGGTGGCTCAGATTTCCATTTCAGCCCTGTTTGAAACACCATACAAAAAAATCAAACCTTCATAGGCGGTGATCTGGCCGGCGGCAGCAGGTCCCACAGGTGTAGCAGAGCCAGTGCTTAATTTGAGCCAGCAGTTGCTGATGGAGGCCACCAGCACTTATTTGGGGGAGACTACTACTTATTTTTCCTCAATAGATATTTATTAAGACCAGGAGAGGGAAATCAAACAAAGCTGAAAGACGGAGAAAGAGAAAATCATCACAGTGGGATTAAGTAGGAACATGCAGAAGTGAGCTAGATGGAGAGGTAGTGGCAGAAAGAGGACTGAAAAGGCATGACATGGATTTAAGACTACCAGCCTTGGTATTCAGAGTGCTAATATTCAATTGCATTAGCCATGGACGTCTGAGCAGAGGATCATGCCCAAAACTCATTCTTTTATTTTACAAATTAAGCACTGAGAGGAGCCCAGGGAAAGAAATGGACACCCACCCACTTTACTCTGATTAATTCCACACATTATTGGAAGGTCTCAGATCCACACCCTCTTCACATTTTTGGCTAAGATATGTTCCTGGGACCTTATTATGCAAGTGCCAGGGGGGTGCAATGGTCATGAATGCCCACTTTGTGTGCCCCCATGATACTTTGGTATTACATAAGGGGCCACAGACAATTGTGCAACCCTTTCTGTTAGATTGATAGCACTGGTGCACATGTAGTGCCAGTGATAGATTGACAGCCCTCGTTTGTATTGGGCGTAGACTCGTGCAAATGAGGGAATCTCTTTGCCTTTGCACCTGTGCCATAATATGAAAGTGGGCGCAAAAGCAAAGAAGCCTTCAGGAGGCACAGTGAAAGTGTGACACAAAAAGGTGGTGCACTGCCATTACAACCCCTGAGGGCAGCCCTTGGTGTTGTAATGGCAGTGCACCACCCATTGACCACTCAGTGACTGGGATTCCCAGTGTCTGGGATTCCCAGTGTCTGGGAGTCGCAATGTCTAAGGGGTCCACGGACCAAAGGAGTCCCATGGACACCAAGACATTATCTTGCAAGCAGATGCAGTCACTCACTTCACTTACTTGCAAGGGGATCTCTGTCCTCTCTCTAAAGTGCAGGCGGGTACCATCTGCACAGTAAAGCACGGGGTGGCTGATTAAAACAGTCCCTCCATATTTCGCTGAATGTGCTGCCCCACAGCCCCAGGTTCACGGCTACCCTGAGGGCTGCACATTTATTGTAATACTGAGCACTGTTATTTTTTGCGCCTGGTGCACCTTAAAAGTGTGCAGTGGCGCACAAATGAGCAGTTCGCGCTGCAATATAATACGGGCCCTGATGGCCATAATCAGCAGGTGCAGGGCTCTTGCTGTAGTGCACAGAAAGACAGGAATATACTTATCTGAGTTTGTTTCCTGGTATTCATGGACACTGTCTTCAACACTAGGCATTTCATTTACTGTAAAGTGTCTGCTCGCTGGAGCAAACACCGAAAACTACGAATGCGACATCAAATTCCGAATGTCTGGTCATTCAATGCTGCACAAACACGCTACTTCCTGGAAATGAAAAGAGACATATTAACATCCCTCTGTCCTTTCTGTTCTTCAAATGCGTAGGAGTCTAATGCAGCAGAATTCTACCGCATTAGCAAAGGACGTGGGCTGCGAGAAGCCATTTCAGCGGCGGCCTTTTCCCCCCTCTCCCTCACATGCACCTGCTAGCAGTAGCCATATGACCAATAAACTGATACTCAACTGACGAGAATCTGCCATCTGTAAAAGTATGGAAGTAGAAATGCAGGTCTCTGAGAGGTCTGTAAACGGAGAGCAAGATCAAAGCAAACAGCAGCCCGAAGCAAAGCAAACCTCTTACCTAATTACCCATAAACAGACCAAAATCAATTTGGGCTGAAACAAATGTTCTCAGAGCGATGCTTAATAACCATAATTGTAGCACCATTCATTCGGGAACATTTGCACCGAGTTTCCTGGAACAAGGCCTAGAAATCCTTTAGAGTTTCTAAGTAAACACTATCAAGTGGGGGATCTTCTTGGACATATGAGCTGCAGCCTTTCTTTTAACGATACATTTTTTCACTGTTTCTTTTTATCACCCTTTGATCCAGCATTGCTCCAATTAACTTAGGGCACTGGTGATTTTTTTTAGCTTGGAGTAACATGCTATATTATTTCACACTACAGAAAATACAAAATACACAAATAGGTGCATTCAGGAGTTGTTTGCTGACTGAGGGAATATGTATACATTTTAAGACAAGATGTGTCGCAGTGAGACCTTGAATATGAGTGCCCAGGTCTATAAGTTTCATCGAAACTTGTAAAATCTAACAGTGGAGTTTGAAATATATTGGACACACGTTCCAGGTTTTGCCAAACATGGGGCATAACGTGAATTTTTGTGTTTACCCCCTTAAAATCTGGTCATCGCAAAAATGTCTGAAGCATTTTTCCCTAGTAAACTTCGGCATGTTTGATTTCTCAAAATGTATCTTGGGTGTCTGACCTTCAGTACAACCACTAAACGCTGATAGGCATTTTATGGAGCTTTGTCGCAGGGCAGCAGAGCAAGTCACCTTGCTGTGCTGCCCTGTGTCAAAGTGAAAGGGCAGGAATATGTTGTATCTATAGCATACAGCTCATTCCTGTCCTTTACCTCTTCGCTGATGCACAATGGGCTGCTTAACGTCAATGCAGGCACCCTTGTACCATGGTTCAAGGGTGTATGCGTTGCATTGAGGATTGTTTTTATGCAGGAAGGGACATCTGCCTACATAAAAACAATCATCCAAGGCTTTTTCGTCTTTCTATATGTGCTGCGGAATGCAGCACATACAGAAAGAGGAAGAAATTAGGAGAAATAATAATATTTCTCATTGTTGCACCTCCTCTGGAGAGGAGTAAAGTTTTAGCACATCCCGAGGTTTACAATGTCTTGTAAATCTTGGAATGTGTCAAAATCCATGGATGTTTCATGCGAACACCCACCACAATGCGCATGCAGCGCCTCCCTTGCACAGCATAAGGCAACACAGCAATTAGAGCTGACTTGCCTTACTCCACATCTTTGAAGACATTCAAAGCCATGAAAAGTGGCTTTACGTGAACTCATAGATATGGTTTGCAAGGTTTGTGCCGTCGTTGCGTCACAATAGGTGACATGAAGGCAGCACAAGGGGCTCATAAATCTGTCCCAGAGTATAGTATACTTCACCTAAATAGTAATTGCGAACAGGCATTTGAGCAGTGACCTTAAATCTCCAGGACCCTCCTAATAGGGTCCTAAGAGCCATCAGCTATTTGGCCTATCATTTTCATGGAGTATCTTCCATCAGTCAGGGCTTGGTTTTAGTTTGAGCAGTGAAAAAATATTTCCTGAATTTTTGAGAAAGTACTGAATCCAGAAAAATGTCACCAGTGAAATGTGAGGATACTATTGTTGGGGACATTCCACCAATAGATTTGCTTCCTGGTTTAGCTCTTTCTCCAGAATTCGGGCAATTTTGTATTATCACTTAATTTTACGTCAGACTCCGACTCTCTAGCTGACAACTCATATCTTACCAACCATGCCTCAGAAGGAACAGATGCGTGGAAGGCCATTTTCCCTGCTCAAACTCCAACTACTCCACTAGCGGTGTGGCACAATATCCAACAGCTGATCCTCCTATCCAAAGGAAGGTCAACAGATGATGATGTGCTCAATAGCTAAATGCATTCAATTTTAATCTTTACTTGTTGTTCAAAACTCCACTAAACTATCACAATGGCACACCTGGACATTGCAAAAATTATTAGTACAACCTGGAGTCAGTTTAGTGCAAATAACATTTTTTAAATCACCATAGTTTTCTAAATGCACATATTCTGAGTAAGAAAACATGAACTGCTTTTAATCGTAATACTTCTCAGTGTTAAAAACTGGGGTGTTGCACAGATTTATTACAATTACATTTACTCTTACACTTTTAAGTAACTTTACTACCTTTGGCTATTCACCATTTCTGAATTTAAAGTTACTCAGAAGTGTAGATGTACATGTCTCCACCCCCTTAAATTGGGGGTGAATTGGTGAAAACATCAAATATGGCCATAAAGTTACTACTAGTAAAACCTTTTTGACCATATTTGACATCCGGCAGAGATCTCCGCCATCGGGCAGAGATCACTGCATGCTAAAGTATAGGTAAAAATGTAAAAAATAGACAAAATATTTTAATGGTAAATTTCAATGTTAATTTATTTTATATATGTATTGCAAATGTAGAATTATATAATAACATGTCACAGCATTAATACACATTTTAAAATTAAACATGTAGAATATTTCATTGACATAAAATTATTCTTCTGATGTTTAATTAGAAAAAGTCCCTAAAGTGAAATTGTGTTTGTGTATTTAAAATTATTGAAGTTATGTAGAGAATTATTAACAATATTTCAATTGTTTTAATAAATATTATTAAAACACATTTTTTTACATATAATAAAAGGTCAATAAAATATTTTATAACTAATTACTAATTATGTTTTATTTTAGACCATGTTCAATACTATACACAATGCATTTATATTTTCAAATAGTTAAAGTGATTTAATCTATTTTCAAATTTGTTTCTATGGACTTTCATTATATGTCTCTACCGCCATTATTTTCTAAGGAAGGGTGTTACAGTACCAGTGGTTCTACATGTATGTTTCTCTGAGCATGTGTAGATATCTGACTGTTTTGAATGCCTTCTGGCTGTAGTAACTATACAAGGGCAGCTTGTGAATAACAATGGACTTACACCTTTGTGGGTGGGTGCATGCTGTTCCCTAAAACCCACCCCAAAACACTCCTTACTCCTCTCTTAAACTTTCCCATTTAGTAGTAATTATTCCTCATTTACAAGCCACTTCCTCCTACTCATCCCACATTTACTACTAAACATTTTGAGATATTTCCACAGTTGTGCAGAAGGTTTCTGCACAGAAAAGATAGGAGAGGTGGAAGCATATACCTATGCATGTATATAATTTAGTATTGGTTAATATTGTAATACTACTAACTGCACTACAAAATGCAGTTTGTGAATAGGCTCTTGACACTCTACTGGTATATCGCCAATACCAGTGCACTAATGTAAGACACTCCCCAATAGCAGATCAGAATGCATAGCAGTCACAAATTAACAAATCACTAATTATAATTCAAAGAGAGGTGCAGATTTTTAATACCATTTTAACAGCAACTAGTGACATGACAGACAGAACATTGACCATCACAGGCTCAATACAGACCCAGGAAAACATGTAGGAGAGGGACTGAAAATCTACACATCCCAAAGTTGTGTCAGCGTGCAAACCTATACCTTTCTTTACCCTAGGGTGTGCTGATTTTGTCAAAGTGGGAGCAATATATTCCTGATACAAACTTTGGTGTTCCTCGATGGACCTGTCTCTCTCATGTACAGAAATTCAGTTGTGCCTTGTTATTCATTCACATTACAGGCTCCAAAAGGACTAACATGAATTCAATCAAAGTGCTAAATTCAAAAATACCGGAAATTGTGAATTCAGGAAAGTCCAGAAACAAAAGTGATTGAGGTTTGCTTTCTTAGAATGGGAAAGGGCTTCCCCATACATCATAAAATTGTACTCTTTTGTAGGATTTCAGACAAAAAGTTCATACATTCACTACATTAGTACATGGTGCTCATGCTCCTGACCAACAGAAATCAAGCAAAAAGAAACATTTGCAACAGAATATATTTGAGTCACATTGTCAGTCATATGAGGACACAATGGTCACATGGTATTGTTATTCAGTCTGAGTCAACTAAATGCAACCTTGAAAAATCACTTTTTGTTCAGAACATTGAACAAAGTTTTCCACATGCTCAGTAGACCCTAATAACGTTTATTCTAGCAGAGATTGAAACTGCAGTTAGTCACGTTGTGTAGTACATCACACCAAAGTCGGCCAACAGACACTAAGTTAGCCTGATTCACAAAAAGCACAGTTTTTGCAGTTATCAACATTGAAATCTGCAACCCTGCATCCTCAGTAGTCCAAAGGCATAATGGGAAGCCAAAGACTTAAGGAAGGAAACATTGGGCAAGGAAATCTTGGAGAACCTAGTTGATAGTACAAAGTTTATGAAAAATCATTATTAACAGTTCCTGGAGCCCAAATAAAGGTAACATGGCTCAACATTGTAAAAAGGCAAAATGTTGCAGGAGTTACACATCTTTCCTTCATTAAGTACGCAAATGATAGCAAGACCTGCACACCAGAATGAAGAAGAAACTCACAAGTCGAAGGAAAGAGGATAGTGGCATTGGAGGAGCCCTTCAACAGAGCCACACCTAATCCTACAAAGGAATTCATGTAATCAAAACTTCGACCTTATGCAGACATTATAGTGAGCACAATTAACACTTCTGCTCCACTAACATCCACAAGTGGTCAAAACCATCAACACATGTATATCCCATTGAAGCTACACCACCAAAGAGATATTATGTATAAATTAGCAGAAAGAGTATAGCTGTATGCCCATGTATAAAGACAAGAAAGTACATAACTTCATTAGTCCTGAATGTAAAATACAGGAAGGTGTTGCATTTTAATGCATTCCCAAGTTTAGCAGTGTTGCTAAATATGAGAATGTGCCAAAACCCATGGATGGATGCATGAGAACACCCATTATCCACCTCTGGAAGGCTTTCCCAGGGCAGAGTAATGCAAGGCAGTGACTTGCGCTGCCTGGCGTTACTCCAGGTTTACCAAGCAATGGAGGGCCATGCAAGATGGCCTTATATTGCTTGGTAAATCTTACTTAAGGATTGCATTGCCCTTGCAACACCATGTATGATACAAGGGCAATGCAGTTCAAAAATAAATCTGGCCCCTCATATTTTAAAACATGCTTTGTTGCATCAGGCATGCCACTGAAACAAAACAGTAAGCAATGCATGTTCTTTCAGACATCCAGTCACTGCAGGATTACGAAGCAGGAGGCAGGGACAATATGAGCTGGAAATGGATAACAAGAGTCTAATGAACCAACAACTAGTGATAGTTCAGTTTTGAAGCCCACTCATGCATCCTGCAGGCTCTTCTTCGACGAGGGCAAGACAATACTAAAGCAGGCTTTTATGTAGTTGTCATGCACACCTTAGGCCACAAGACTTCAATGAGGAAGGTGAGGGGGTAGCCAAACATCTGAACATTTTTAAGAAATAAATATATCAATGCTTCGGGCCTGGAGGACCATCATTAAGAAAGTTAGGGTCCTTTACACAAAAGAAATGTAGCTGGTTGTGTCCAACACCATCAATTATTCTTGATCAGTTAATGATAAGATGGACGCCTTTAGAGAGGCACTCACAGCCTTGTCTACTACGTTGTGGGATGTGTCACTTTCTCAAAGGCGATGACAATGCAAACACCTCACGACAATGGATGGATTTGGAAGGTCTGACAATCGGCTGGCTAATGACAAACGTACTGCCGACCTCCATGTTGAGGTGAGACATTACACAGGCGATGTTACACGCAGTGAGTTACAGACAACACACACTGTGGGACAATTTGCAGCTCTAGAAAGTGAGATATCTTCAAGCCTCAGTACTGCATCTGTGCAAAAGGTATAGAGTGGAAGCCATACCAGGAGCCGGGGTAGTAGGAGAGAGGCAGCTGACCCCTCACGAGGGCCAATGGGAGCAGGGATGAGGGGACATTAAACTGCATTACTAGCATGTGTATTGTGTTTGTTTAAATTAGAAGGAGATATTTCTGTTATTTTCATTATGGGATAGTACCAAGACTGGAAATTGTTTTATTTGTTAGTACAGTTATACCTGTAAATAAACAACAAAATATTGTTAAGACTGTTACTTGCATTTAGGTGTCATTCTTATTGAGCAGAAGCATTTGCTTTGAATCGTTTTACATTTTCTACACAAAAATACAGGAGAGTATTCTTCGGATTAATTCATCATTCTTACATCACACCATGAAAAATCAACGAGATATTCAAACAAAACAATAACCACTCCCCGAGTTGTGCCTCAATAATAGGATCACATCAGTAGTTTGGAAGGAAACGAATTCTGCCGGAATTCCGTAAAAAGTAAGGCAGTCACTTTATGGCTAGAAATAAGGGAACTGATACAGATTTAAGTATGCTAACCTATTTAATCACTTCCTTTTCACTTTCTTGGGGATTGATCTAAATTGAGAAATGAAAAGTTCGAGAAAAATGTAATGATAAATCGCACGTTGCCACGTGGGTTTATCGGCGGCATTACGTGGGTGCTACAGTGAGCTGGTCGTTTCATCGAAGGTAAGGGATTAAAGCCTGAGTATAGCATTAAAATACTAATGTAACATAAATGTATCATTTTAAAATACTTAATAAACTATAACACGAAGTGTTACGCTGTTTAGTATGGGGTTTATATGGTTCATTGTTAAGGCTAGGTGATTGGCTCGAGGAAATCCACGAAAGGCTGAGAGCACAATACAAAGTAGAAATCTTATTAGAATAGCACATATATAATAATTTGCCACCTGCTACTCTAACACTATAAAAGGAGATCCTGAGTGTAAAATAAACCAAAATACTGTGTTTGATTATTAGTGAAATACGCATATTAACTGGAAGAGCAGATGTCTTCCACAATAAACAGATGCTTCTTCAGTGCCTTTCTATAAGGGAGATGATTAGACATTTTTCAGATGATCGCAACCGTTTGACCCAAAGCTGCACTGTGCACACATAGAAATGAGACCAGATCCCGCAGTGCATTGTGTCATAATCATCAGCTGAAGGTAAAAGTGCAGCAACGTCAAGAAGGGCTTTCCCTGCGAGGTTTCTGGCGAGAAAAGAGGGGCTAATCCACAGCAGGCTTATATATGACACTTGGGGACAGATGTACCAAGAGTTGCGCAACGAAGTACTTCATGTGGGCCATCGGCAGTTATTCCCCTCATCAGATATTTGCCGAATGCAAGAGAGGGAAAAATCATAGACCGGAAACATGAGAAAGAGTCAGGCAGCAAAACCATCACATAGGGAGAAAGCAGGAACCTGTAAGAACGAGAAAACAAGCATTTTCAATGCAATAGGTCTCGCATTTGTAAAACTTTGAGCTATTGGTAATGTAAATGGTTAATTGGTCTATTTTTGCAGTAAATTAGACTAATGTGTGATTTATTTTGTGTTTTCCTGCCATATAATTCCAGTAATTTTGTATATAATTTAAGCATTTTTTTTACCTGCAGCAAAACCTGAAAATTTTGCTATTTTGTATCTTAATTTAAAGTGGTATGTGGATTACACTGCCTCAGTATTCCGCGTTCACACATTTAATTGCCGCAGTCGCACGTTTAAGAGGAGGGCTTGGGGCACCAGCATGTTTTTATTTACAAATTAAGTACTGCTACAGACAGGTAACAGATAAACTAAGTAAGAATGTGGAGGAGTAAACAACAACGATGGAGCTAACAAAAGTGCACTTGGGAAAGTGGGACTGAGCAACAACGACAGGGGAGGAATAAAAAAATCTTCTCCGAATGTCGCTTCCCTCGGCCCTTTTCCCGGTCAGACCCTTTGACAATTATGGAAGGGTGGGGCAGGAATGCAAACAGTGCACCCCGAAGAGGCAGAGTTCATGAGACACTCAAATGCACAGACGTGCCAATGAAAGAAAAACACCTTTGAGTAAAAAAACATACTTAAGGTTTTTGGTAATGCTCGCATTATTTTAATTGTTATTTTTTAAATGAGCATAAAAATAAAGCAGAATGCTGCTGAGGAAAGCAGCTTTCGAGGCTTACGTAAACAATCTAGAGATATATGGTAGAGTCTCTCTGCCTTGAACTGCACACACAACAAACAACACTCAGACACACACAAAAAGAGACAGAGGGAGCTTGGCACTAAGAGATAGATGCAGACAGGGAGCATGGCACTAAGAGGTAGATGCACACAAAGAGAGTCACACAGGAAGCATGCCACTGAGAGACAGACGGAGACAACGAAAGCCAGAGGGAGCGTGGCATAGCTGGGCTTCTCTCCTTGAAATTCTTTGGAAACCAGTGAAATCAAACATCTGTTCCAGATTGAAAGTCTAAAAATAGAACTGATGCTTTTTTCCAAGCAAAGAGGTGACAGGGGGGTCATCTGATCTGTTGCTGGCAGCAATTCAGAGCTGTGTAGCTGCCAGTGGCTAAATTACAAATGTCCCAGCTATCAGTGGTAAAGTGTGGGGCCAGCAGCTGCAGAGGTCATTAGGCAGCTTTAATTAGAGGTCAGCTGCTCTAGCAGACTCGCTGGTGTTCGTGGAAAAACATTTACTGGAAGCCATCTTAAAGAAAATAAAACTTGCACAACGCGCATAAAGTCGGGACTTGTGTTTTACAGTGACCTTTACAAACTAGGCACAACAAACAGAATAATGTTTAAAGAAGAGAAAGAGAGTGAAAGCGAGCTGGCCCTGGAAAAGCCCCCCCACTGCTGTTGTTTTTATGTTTGCTGAGGAAGCTGGTGGAGAAGAGGGGCTGATTATACACCCACAGTGTAAGACAAACAGGCTAATACTAAAATAAAAATTCCCCTACAGAAGAGATAAACAGGACGTAGCGTAATTATACAGTACTTGCTGCTGCTCTCAGAGAGGAAAAGGCAGGACAAAGAGGCGGAACTGGCAAGCAAAGATTTTTAAATGACACTGGAACCAACAAATGAAATTGCTGGAACCCACAGTATAAGTATACTTATTAAGTATACAACACGTTGAATGCTTATGCTCAACCTAATAAGTATACTTATTAAGTATACAACACGCTGAATGCGTACGCTCAACCTAAAAAGGGGTCTGGGAGTGTCTGATATTGGATTAGAGACTACCACCCTTTTCACTCTGCATGCTGACCTTTAATTGCAGCGGCCGCTGGCTAATGAGCAGTGTTTCGGGCACCAGCACTCTCGCTTTCACGAATTAAGCACTGCCTCGAGTAGATGACTGCCCAAGAATACATTGTATAAAATACTTCATTTACAAAGACTGATCTAGAAGTATGTGTAAGAGCTCACTACTTTGTTTAAATTTGGTCGTTATAGACGACCATATTGTGGTAGGAGATATGAATTAGAGCAGTGCTTGCATCTACTTGCACTGCATACATCCCTTTGTGTATGAAAGTTGTGCAAGAACGGGGCTGATTGCAGAGGCCCCCTAACTTTGTGCCCCCATTTTCCACTTTTGCTGGTGTTTTACTGACTCTGATGGTGCCCTGGGTACTGCTAACCAGTCCCAGGGCCTGTGCTCTGTGTAAAATCAATATGCAAATTAGGCTAATTATAATTGACTAAGTCACCCTAGCTATAAGTCCCTAGTATATGGTAGGGAATGGAGGTTTAGGGACCCCAGCATAGGTAGTGCCCCCATAGCTGCACTGCTGAGGTGCCCACTGTCATTTTAAAGGCAGGCCTTCCTTGCTGGCTGCTTTTATATTAAAGTTACATGCAAATTTGACTTTGGAATTAAAAGTACTTCCAAAGTCTTAAACTACCTTATTTTTACATATAAGTCACTCCTACGGTGTGACCTATGTGCCCCTAGGGCTGGGTGCCATGTAACTATAAGCAGGGACCTTATAAAAATAGTTTTATAAGCCCTGGTGAGGTAAAACAGCCAAATTCGTTTTTCCCTCATTGTAGTGAATGGCCTCCATAGGCTAGAATGGGGAGACAATATTAAAAGTCCCCTTATGTAACAGGTACCAGAAGTTTGGTATCAAATTAATTTTTATAATAAATCCCACAACTTCCAGTTGTTGGATTTAATATAACTTGTTCAGGTAAAGAGTTTTAAACTTAACCTGAAAAGTTGCCAACTTCAGCCCTGCAGTGTTTTTGCTCCTGTGCTCTGATTGGCCAGCCTCTGGCAGCCTGGCCAGGCTGCCTTGATGAGGTGTGAAGTGGCCTGGCTCCACACAAAGAGATGTGCCTGGGGGAGGCGATCTCCCCTCAGCAGATGGTGAAGCAGGAAAGGGGAGGGCTGCCAAACTGGTCTTCAAAGGCAGAGAAGGGCATTTGGAGCAACCCAGCAACACCCTCACATCCTGCAAACCCAGACAATTAGGTGCCCGCTTGATTAGATTAGGAGAGGGCAGGAGAGGGGTGTGTTTAGGATTTTTAGCCACACCATTGGGTTGGCTCAGACAGATGTAACCTTCAAAAATCACTTTCAGCCATGATGGATTTTTGAGGAATATTGTTCCCTTGGATTGATTTTTGCCACACTTCCCAGAAAGCGGCCATCACAGGGGGAAGCACCCTGTCCCTAATTGGAGAACCAGGACCCCCCTGTTTTTCTCCCAGGAGCAAGGATAAAGCTGGCAGACCTGCACCCACACCTCAGATCCCTATCAGATTCCAACAAGGAAGAACTACAGGAGAAGGACTGCCCTGCTGGACCCCTGACCAGCACCTGAACACTGCACTCTAGAGGACTGCACCAGCTGCACACTTGGGCTTCACCACTAAAAGGACTTTACCTGTCTTCTACTGCTTCAAGAAGGGACTCCCTGTTTGCTACAGGTACAAAGGAGCTGCCCAGAGTCCCCTGCATCAAGTCCTGCAAGCAGAGCCCAGCTGACCAGCGTCCAGTGGCCATTTGAGGATTCTGAAGAGGTGCATTCTGAAAATTCTAGTCCCAATTCTAAAGGAGCAACTCAGAGCTTCTGAAACCTTGGCTCAAGTTGTGGACACTTCAAGGACACAAAAATGACCTCTAGAAGATGATCCAGAAGTTTGGAGACGTTTGGAGCAACTCCATAAGTTGAAGAGGTGCATTGTGGGAGTTGTAGTCCCAGACCCCAAGAGGCAGACCAGGGCCTCTGAACCCTTGGCTGGTGCTGTGGACCACTTTTCTGAATCAAACACTTCTGAAAGTAAGTGTGACAGTCTTACCTCATGGGTGGCCTGAACTCTGGACTTTGTTCCTTTCCAGTGTGACCTTTTTTTTTTTTAACCCTTTGAGCGCTAGTTGCTTCTATGGGCTGGACAGCATTAATTCTTTAAAAAATTCATATCTTCGGTTCCCCTTATCCGATTTTATTCGTTTTGGTGTCATTTTAAAGATAAAAATATAATCTATTGTCATAAATTGATTTTGGATTTTTAAACTGTTTCCTGTGTTTTATTTAATTACTGTTTTGTGATATTTGAATGCTTTACGCTTTGTCTCTCAATTAAGCCTTGTCGCTCGTTGCTAAGCTACCAAGGGTTGAGCTAGGTTTAATTTACTGAGACCTGACTGGACCTAAGTGGAGGTTAGTGGCCTATTGCTAAGTGTAGGTACTTACCTGCCCTTACCAATGGAAAGTTTCCAACAAAAGTTGATGGATGTCATCGGTTTCCTTGTTTAGCATAATTTAGTGTCAGTTGGCATCACACTTTTTTCAGCGCAACACTATCATAAACTGGGCCACAGTGAGTTGAATTTCACCTTCACAGCCCCTGGAATCCAACACAAAGTTTGAAAGGTACTTATTTAAAAAAACACACGTTTAATTAATAAAGATGCATGCATTTGTCGAGCATATGTGCAACTTGATGGGTGCACATTGTGGAAGACCTAGAGATGTCACTGGGGCAGTTAAAATGGGAGATGGCCGGGATAATATCAGCTTCTGTGCAGCTGAAATTTTTAAAATGTTTATAAATGTTTCTTTGACCTTAAATGGGCCTCCTCAAAGCAGCACGGACCAACATTTGCAAGGTATGTGCTCTTCCCACAGGGATCAGCAATAGTCAAAGCATTTTTCATTCAGTGCAGGGGAAGCCTGATGTATCCTTTAAGTTCACCAGAGCAGATAATCCTTATAGTTTCAAAAGAAAGATATAGATAGTCAATATGTTTTGACTCTCCAAATCACTCAGCAGTTATTCCCCCAGCAATATGATAGCCAGTGTGTCATGAGCCCTAGAGTGAGGAAGGAAATGGGCACCTGAGCTGCTATTTGAATTGTAAAATCCAGTAATAATCAGGGTTCCGTGCACCCCTCGGGATGTCTGGGCCCCAGAACCACTGCACCAATGCAAGTACATCCAAAGGTTTCATTAAAAATGTTAAAAGGTGCTAACTGAACTTCAGAGATAACTGAAGATCACTGTAGTGCAGAAGGAGATGAGAGATCTCCGACTATCAAGCACAATGAATCAAGTGAGGCTTGGCACTCTGAGCAACCTGCTAATAAAAGCCAGTTGAGATTTCAGATTGAGGTATTAGTGCGCAAAGAATGTAGACTCGGATTTAATATTTGTTGTTCTACCTGACCTTTTTCGCAGTGTCTTCCCCAAATTGTTACCTCCTGTTGCTGAACCCATTTTTGTTTGCATTAGGACTCTTCCCTGCTAACCAGTGGTAAAGTGCTTGTGCCCTCTCCCAAAAACCGGGTACAATTGACATCCACCTTATTGATTCATTTAAATAACTTGCAAGTCCTTAGTAAATGGTACTACGTGTACCAAAGGCCTGTAAATTGAATGCTTCTAGTGGTCCTGCAGAACTCATTGTGCCAACCACTAATGTAGCCCTTTAACACATGTCTCAGGCCAGCCACCACAGCCTGTAGTGAAGTTTTAAACTAGATGTTTTTCAGTGATGAAAGGCCAAATCTCTCCTGTTGACAAACACTGGGTTACCTTGTTATACTTCGTAAGTGATAACTTTGGATTGGGAGCAGATGTGGGGGTAGTACAAGTTGTTCCACCAACAACCAAGGCTGGCACAAGGTCAAAATATTGGTCCTCCTGAGTCACTCTTCAGAACACTCTTGGGTCTGTGAACACTTCAGGACTGCCCTGCCACCTACCAGCTACTCTACTCTTTTTGACTGCTCTGTTCTCTAAGAAGGAAAACTGGACCTGCTTCCTTCATCGCAGGCTAACCTGAGTGACTCAAAGGGTCAGTTGATTGATCTACTTTCTGAGCTACAGGGACACAAAAAGCTCCAGATGCCTCCCTGCAACTGCCCAGCAGACCTGCTGTACTGGACCTGCCTAGACCTGCAACTGGGCCTGCCTCAGCCCTGCTGGTCTCTGTTGGAGGGAGTTCCTGATCCCCAAGATGTGACTCCTGAGGTCCTGAACCCTTGGCCGGCATCAGTTGAGGTCATCCTAAAAAGAAAGGTAAAATCCTGAAGGCCTTTTGCGCTGAGACTCAGCCGCCCATGATGACTGGCACCAAAAAGCTCTGATGAAGACCTTCTCTTCATGCTACAGCAACTGCCAGTGACATCCGGAAAGTAAGATTTGTACTTGTGCTTCAGCAACAACAGCCTATGGTGGCCACCAATGTGAAGCTTCTGCAACAACTGTCTGCAACGCCTTAACCGGCTCTTCACACTACAGTGACGACAGCTGTCAAAACCCAGCCTGCTTTTTATGCTACAGCGACGACCATCTGCAGCGCTCTCCCTGCTCCTCGTGGCCTCCTCCACTGCACACAGAACTCTTCATCCCAGACTGTAAGATGGCAACTTTTTCAGCAGGATTAACCTGTTCCTGTATACTGCTCACACTCCATCGCGGTCAAATTGAACTTGTGGCTTTCCCCCAGTTTAGTATGATAGATGACAGAGGACAGCACTTGTGCCTTTAGGTGCTATTTTTAACTAAATTGAAACCTCTCAACTATACTGATTGGATTTTGGTCATTCTGGTATTTAACTTATAAAAAATTACTCTGTTTTCCTAATTTGGTTTGTGTTTTTTTTGTGTTCTGTTTTTACTTTATTACTGTTTGTGTTCTCCATAAATACGTTACACATGGCCTCTACATTAAGACTGACTGCTTTGTGCCAAGCTACCAGAAGGTTAAGCACAGGCTAATTTAGTGACTTTGGTGGTTCACCCTGTTAAGGATTGTGGTTGTTGCCTGAGTGGGGCTTCCACCACCCTCAACCAAAAACCTAATTTCTTACCTTCGTAAACTGAGGTCATGTATATGGATGGTGGCTAGTCTGGAAAACATGACTTAGGTTTACTATTCCGTGGCAAGACAAGGTACAACAAAATATATGCAGCCGTCATGTGAGGAGCCGACCTTAAAATCAAGTAAGACAAAGTTGAGCCAAATCATTTGGTTCAATAATTTCTAGTAAAAAATATTAATTACGGTCTAGCAAGCACACACACCGCCCACATTTCTGTCATCACTGCTATGTCCAGTTAGACCTGAGAAGCACTGCGTTGGAAACAGGAAAAAGCGAAGGAACACGAAAAGGGAGGGTGGTATGGGATAAGGCTAAAAAATAAACAAAGCCCCCCAAAAAATCTAAGACACATACAACCGAAATTAATGCAAGAATGAAATAAACTCTGAAAGAAATGGATCCTAAACAAAGGGATCCTGTGAACGTTAAGGGTCAGTTTACCTAGGACACAGCTGCTGCACCAGTGCATTTTTGCACAATCATTTGCATTGACTCACAGGCGTAAAAGCATTGTTTCGCACTAGTTGATTGGAGCATATCATGATGGAAGATTGGATCAGCACAGAAGCAATCCATGTTATCCTTCCCAGCGCGCCTAACGAGAGGGGTAGTAGCTGCATGCTGGCGTTTCTGCAGTTTACATGTGAAGCAGCTGGTATCCTCAGAAAAATAAAGTGCAAAGGGGGCTGCAATCATGTCTACTGATGGTGCGAAGTTGGCACCAACCTACTCTACCCACCGTGTCCTTTCAGTATAATGACACTTATTTTCTTTTGAAAGGCAGTCAATTGATTTTGTCCTGCCTATGACATATTGCAGCTCCTCAAGTATGTGTCATTTTCGTACTGACCAAAAGCTGAACCCGTATGCATGTATTTATAGAAATGCCTTTTCTTGATGTGTAACACATCTCAAAGAGTACTATTTATTTTATTTATTTGTGTTTTCAGCAATGTATGTCGGGCCTTTCTGTATCCCCACATCTAATTTACTGTTAAAGAGATGAAAATTGCTAACTCGTAAATTCTACTTCTATAATATTTGTGAACTATATTTGTAATGGTGTGGTTGTGAATTCTGATTACAAATGTTTATGTAAAATTAGAAATGTTGTTTCTTAATCAGTTGCATTTTCTAACTCAAAGATCAAAAAAATATTTTTCCCTAGTGCGTCAAAGTCCATTAATGTTCACCCGAGTTTGAATGACCTGCCAAAATGCCAATGTTATAGCTTGATGGTAAGGCCCACTTTCACAAAGAAAGTTGACGTGTGTCTCATGGTACAGAGATCCGCTTAGGCAAATGTGTAGTCAGAAAAATATTTCGCACAAAATGGCCACTGCTAAAATTTGCATAGTTTCACTACTATGACCTGTTGGAAATTTGCCCTACCTGCAGAATCCCGCCAATTTTTTTGCCTTCTTATGCTGAGCCCGTTTTTCTGGCCATGGGCCTTTGCACACTTTACTCCTGCTAACCAGTCATAAAGGGGCATATTTATACTCTGTTTGCGCCAAATGTGCGTCAAAAAGTTTGACGCACATTCAGCGCAAACCGTGCACCATATTTAAACTTTGATGCCCGCAGACGTCAAAATTCCTCCGTGTGCGTCATTTTTTGGATGCGGGAAACTGCATTGCGTTAATGACATGCAAGGTAGGCGTTCCCACCTAAAAATGACTTTAAGGCCTGTGCGCCTAATTTATACTCCTGCGTCATTTGACACACAGGAGGGGGCAGGCCTTAAAAAATGGCGCACAGCCTGATGTGCACAGTTTTTTAACGCCTGGGTCAGGGCAGGCGTTAAGGGACCTGTGGGCTCACTTCCATGGCCTCTGACCATGGAAGGAGTCCAGAGGAGCCCTTCCCTGCCCCCAGGGCCACCCCCTGCCACCCTCACCCACCCCTGGAGGACACCCATTGATGGGGGGACCCATCCCAGGTAAGTACAGGTAAGTTGAGGTAAGTACTAATTTGGGCCCCCTACATGCCACTGTGTCCAATGACCATGCCCAGGGGACAGAAGTCCCTTGGGCATGGCCATTGGGCAAGGGGGCATGACTCCTGTCTTTGCTAAGACAGGAGTCATTTCAATGGGGGTTGTGAGTCAAAAAATGGCGCAAGTCCGGTTTGAGGCATGATTTTTGCACCATTTTTTGACGCACAACCCTCATTTTCCCCTACGCCGGCGCTACCTGGTTTGAGTCATTTTGTTTTACTCGGACCAGTCTGCAGCGCTGGCTAACGTCATTCCTTAAATAAGGCACCTGCATGGCGTGTAGGAATGGCGTTAGCCGGCGGTAACATTTTTGACGCAAACCGGCGCTTGTTTGCGGCAAAAAGTATAAATATGGACCAAAGTGTTTGTACTTCTCCTTTTAAAAGTAGTAAAATTGACCTGCACACCTAATTGCCACATTTACTTATAAGGCTCTTTTATAAATCCATAGTTTATGGTACTACATGTACCTAGAGCCTGTAAATTAAATGCAAGTGGACTGCAGCACTCATTGTGCCACCCACTATAATAGTACTGTAAATATGTCTCCAGGCCTGCCCCTGGAGCCAGGGTATGCAGTTTTAAAACTGCCATTTCGGCTGAGAGAAATACACCTTTTGCCAGACCTAAAAGTTCCTTTTTAATCCTTTTAAATCACCCTAAAGTAGGTCCTTAATGCCGATAGTGCAGAGAGCAAGGCATTTAGGAAGCACAGATTGTATATTTAATGCTTTACATGTCCTAGCAGTGAAAAACTTCCAGCGTGCTTTTTCACTGTGGTGGGGCTGATCCTCCTATAGGAAAGCACTGGGCTACCTTACAACTTGTAGTGCTTTATTTCAGTTACCATGCATCCAAAAATATGGTTCAAGAACTAATTTTGATAGTAATTTAAAAAGCAACTTAATAATCTTGGGCCTGATTTAGATGTCTGTGGATGGGTTACTCCATCACAACGGCAACGGGTATCCCATCCGCCAAAATATAAATCCTATAGGAAATAATGGGATTTTTATTCGGCAAATCGGATATCCGTCATCGTTGTGATGGAATAACCCATCCACCAAAATCTAAATCCAGCCCAAGTCGGATTTTATATTGCTATTTTGGAAACTACAGTGGACAAAGGGCTTGGGTATGAAGCGGTTTTTTGTTCCCTTGAGCAACATTGCCTTGGGGGGGGAATGGCCTGGAGGCTGTGAACAACCCCCTTATTAGTGGCAAAAGGATGGCTACCCTGTCACTGAGAGATGTAGCTCACACCTAGGGCTATCTCCCTTTTGTCTTGTTAGTCAGTTTGGCTCCAAACTGTCTGGGAGAGGGGATCTGCTCCTGAACTGGTTTGGAGTGACCGCAAAGGAGGGTTTGCCCATTATCATTTTGACACTTCTGGATAGGCCAGGGAGCGCTGACTAGGGAGAGAAGGGTTCTGCCATGTTGGATTTAGGTAAACAGGAACACTGGGAGATAGTTTACTGTAAAACACACAGATAGTACTGAAAAAGTTAACAGGATCATCCCGGGCATCTTTTAGCCCATTGGTTAAGAACTGGCAATGTGTTTCCCTCACCCACAGGCTAGCACTGGGCATAAACATGGCATCCTCAGTACCCTTCTCAAATCATTGTTGGACCTATGGAAGAACAGAAGAGGACTGGACCTGCTACCTGTGACCTGAGAAGAGCCTTAAATACTGGATCCACTCTCCATTTTGTACCAGGGAGAAGGAAGTTGACTCCAGGGGTCATAAGGTTGATCTTCTGTTTGGTCTACAGGAACACAACACGCTCTAAGAGTCCAAGAGTTATTTTTCCTGCATTCCCACCTAAGAAGTTCCAGCTCGATCAATTATAACTACTTTTCTAGATATTGGATTTTTAATATTGTAGAATCATTTTATTTATCACAATTCCCTCTTTTTACAAAATTGGTTTGGTATTTTTCAAATATTGTGTTTTTACTTGATTATTGTTTGTGTTCTGCATAAATACTTTAAACATTGCCTTTAAGTAAAACCTACCTGCTTTGTGCAAAATTACCACAGAGTATATCAGGTTGATATAGTGATATTTATGGTTCAACCTGACAAATGTTGTGATTATTATTTGAGGTTGTTCTCATACCACTCATTTAAATCTCCAGTCTCTTACATTGGTGTTCAGTGGTGGGATCCAGAAGTTGAGTTCACACTGTCATTCAGTGATTTGTATTAAAACCAAAAATTCATTTCCATAATCTGATATCAAAATAGATTTTGGATTTTTAAAATTTTCTATAGTTTTCCAAAATTTTTACCTCTGTCCTCATATTTTACATTTGTGCTTTTTACAAGAATGGAGGTGGATTTCAGCGATATTGAAAGCTTCACTGTGGGAGAGCTGAAAAAGTTGTGTGAGGAGAGAGGGTTTAAGTTGGCCAAAGCTAGAGTATCAGATACTCCTTTGATGCTGGGAAGAAGTTTGCATGCAGCATTCTGCGATATAGGAGCAAAGAGATGATGAAGTGGAAGATGTAGAAAAAGTTGCGTAAGGAGAAGGAGATGACCTGGCAGTAGCCCAGAGCTAGAAGGAGAGGAGGCTATTCCTGCAGTGGTCCCACAGTCAAAAGTGTAAAGGGGCCCATAGGAGAGAGGTCAAATGCTCCATCCAAAACTGGAGCAGTGTGTCCGCCCACAGCCCGACCCCTGCAGAAGTGAAGGAAAGAAAGGAGAAGAGGGCCCTGAAATTACAGCTGGCTACCTCAGTCATGGAGGAGAAAAGGGTAGCTTCTGCTTTGGAGAAGAAAAAGGTTCTGCTGACCCATCAGAGGGGCCAGAGAGAACAGGACCTATTATCAAAAAGGGCTTCCGATTATAGTGAAGATAGTGGCAGCTATAGTGAAGTGCCTAGGGGAGATAGAAGAGTTCATATCCCCAAACACATGGTGCCTAGCTATGTGGTAGGGGTTGACATTCATAAGTGATTTCCAGCATATTATGTGGTGCTGCAGATGTACGCCCTTCCACAGGAGGACTGGAGGCTACTGTATGAATACATATGGCAACTTTTGAGAGGGGTACTCAGTTGGCCGTAGAGGTAGCCGACCAGATGCCTATGCCCCAATTAAGCATTTTCTTACACCCAAGTTTGTTTTCACCCTTGAGAGTTATCGCTTGAAGATCAGATATCCAGAAGCAGTCACACCACTACTGGGAAGACTTTGCTGATTTCTCATGTAAGGGCCTCGATAGTTGGGTGAAGGGCAGTAAAGTGAATGATTACAACGTGCTTTATAATTTGCTCATGAAGGAGCACACAGTGAGAAGTTATTTTAAAGAACTGAGCCGGCACACAAACGATTCTAAGCTCACTGTACCCATACAGCTTGGAAAGGAGGCTGACCTCTGGCTTTGGACCAGAGTGTCAAACAAGGTACCCAGAAGTGTCTCTGTTAGACTTTCCATCCTTGCCGTGGTCTCCCTTAACATTTTGCCTCTATTTCCCAGGTTGTTGATGTGTGCGGGACTCTGTTTTTGCTGTTTTTGTTACTCTGGGCACTTTACCACTGATAATCAGTGCTAAAGTGCAAGTGCTCCTATACCAATTGTGTATGTAATTGGTTCATTCATGATTGGCATATTTTATTTACTGGTAAGTCCCTAGTACAGTGCACTAGAGGTGCCCAGGGCCTGTAAATCAAATGCTACTAGTGGGCCAGTAGCACTGGTTGTGCACCCACATTAGTAGATCTGTAAAAATGGCTCAGACCTGCCACTGCAGTGTCTGTGTGTGCAGTTTTTAACTGCTAATTCGACTTGGCATGTGCACCCACTTGCCAGGCCTAAACCTTCCCTTTTCTTACATGTAAGACAACCCTAAGGTAGGCCTTAGGTAGCCCCATGGGCGGGGTGCAGTGTATATTTAAGGAAGGACATACACCAATGTGTTTTATATGTGCTAACAGTGAAATACTGCTAAATTCATTTTTCACTGTTGCAAGGCCTATCCCTCTCATAGATTAACATATGGTCTGCCTTTAAATATGATTAAAGTGTAGATTCCCTTTGGGAACGGATAGACATGTGGAGTTTGGGGTCTCTGAGCTCACAATTTGAAAATACATCTTTTAGTAAAGTTAATTTTGAGAATGTGTGTTTGAAAATGCCACTTTTAGTAAGTGAGAATTTTCTTGCTCAAACCATTCGGTGACCCTGCCTGTTTGTGGATTCCCTGTCTCGGTCAGTTTGACAGTTGGGCTGTTTTCACCTCCCTCTAGACAGTGACACAAAGGGAGCTGGTGTGTAGGCTGCATATCCTGATGGGTCATCTGTGCTAAGAGGGAGGGAAGGAGTGGTCACTCACACCTGAAAGGGCTGTGCCTGCCCTCACACAATGCAGTCTCCAACCCCCTGGTGTGCATCTGGTGCCTGGCCTGGGCAAGGCAGGATCTCACAAACAAGAGAGACTTTTCTTTGAAGTAAGCCAACTTCAAAGGGCAAAATGGGTATAAGAAGGGCACCCAAAACCACAGACTTTAGATCACTTCTGGAAACCAAGAGGAACCTCTGCCTGGAGAAGAGTTGAAGAGCTGAGGCAGAAGAGCTGCCCTGTCTGTGCTTTGTGGAGCTATCCTGCAGTTGCTGCTTCTACCTGTGTAAGAAGACAAAGACTGGACTTTGTGTACCTTCTTTCTTGTGAAGAACTCTCCAAGGACTTGAAACTGAACTTGCCTCCTGTTGTTGAAGTCTCAGGGACAGCAAAGACTTCTCTCTGCCAGCACCTGGAGCATCTGCTGAGACTCCTGCCCTGCCAAGTGGTGCCCTATCCAGTTCCTGGAGCCTTGAAAGGAGAATCTGGCAGGCCAAGTTTAAGAAGTCCACGCACAGACCAGAAAATTTTGACGCAACCTCTGGAAAAACAACACGCCGCCGGCTTCGCAGCTGAAACTGACGCTCTGCCTGCAGCGCGGCTGGGAGTTTGATGCACGCGGCTTGGGAAATGACGCGCAGTATCGCGGACGGAGGCTGGTGAGATCGCAGCCCACACTGCGTGGTTTTTGGATCACTGTGCAGCAGGATTTCTGACACAAACATCACTGGGCGTGTAAAAACGACGCAAAGCCTGCCCAGACCCGACAGTGCTTGTCCAGATCGACGCATCGCTCTCCTGCAGAGAGAAGAAACAATGCATGCCGACCCGACTGAAGGAGAAACGGTGCACGGTCTCGCTTGTGAGTGATATCGACACATCACACGCTTCTTTTGATGCACATTCGCCCTTGAGGGGTTATTTTTTAAGTGACCCAGGTAAATTTTCACACTAACAGCATTAGCGTTGTGTTTAAAAGAACATGAAGACTCTTTTTGCTTTTTAATTAATAACTTGACTGGTGTATGTTGGATTTTTGTCATTTTGGTCTTATTTTGTTTAGATAAATATTTTCTATTATTCTAAATCTGTGTTGTGTCATTTTATAGTATTTTCTTTAGGTTACTGTGTGTGTTGGTACAAATACTTTACACCTAGCACTCTGAAGTTAAGCCTGCCTGCTCGTGCCAAGCTACCAAGGGGTTGAGCCGGGGTTAGGTGAGGATGATTCTCCTTTACCCTGATTAGAGTTAGTGTCCTTGCTTGGACAGGGGGTAACCTGACTGCCAACCAAAGACCCTATTTCTAACAGTCCCCAAGAAGGATGGTTCAGGACTCTCACAGTAGAGTGAGGGGGGAATTCCAGGATAAAACAGACAAAGTCCCAAAAGTCACAAAATATTCTATGTGGGAAAGGATTCCCATGCTCCTCCTGAGAATAAGGGGCTAGGTTATGATGGTCGAGGCCCAGTGCATCCTTTTTCCAGGTCAGTTGCTTTGACTATCTTCAGTTAAGACACATTTGGGGTACTCCATTTGTATTAAAGAAACCACCTACTGATGGGACCACCACAGGGGTGGCCAATATGGCCTGGGTGAGATAGTCCCCAGATGCAGAAGGCAGGGCATACTCTAGAGTCCCTTAGTTGTGAGGCATCCCCAGAGTTTAAGCTCATGATCTCTGAGGATAGGAGTCATCACTTCACCAGATCACAGTGAATGGTGTACCTGTCACTGCTCTAAGGGATACCCTTGCCAGTCAGATCATGATGGTGGAAAGACTTGTTTCTCCAGATCAGTATCTCCCGAGACAGGTATGTGGGAAACCCAGGCACATGAGCAGGACTTTGTCCACCCTGTTGCTCTGGTTTCTCCAGAATAGAGGGGATGGGGGAAGGTCCCAGAAGAAGGTCGTTGTCAGTCCCCAGATACCCACTGACTGCATCCTGGGAAATGAACCACTACCAGTGATATAACAGCTGAGTGGGGAGGCAGCTAGGAAGTTCAAAAAGCTTATGCTTCTGGGGTGCTGCTCCCAAACAGAGAGTACGAAGGCCCAGATGGAGTGCAAGGTTAGGGAGGTGGATGCACTTGACATTGGAAGAACCAATGGATCAGGGGCTACCCACTCTGAGTGAAGGGCACCCCAAGACTGTCCCTGCAGAGGCCATGTCTGACCTGCACGTGCTTCCTGTGCTGTCACAGAGACAGAAGACAGAATACTGGCACCAGGCAGATGCCTGCAAGACACAGAGTGCCACCTTTGAGGGGGTTGTGGTTCTCACCTGGAAGTCATAGCTTGCCCGGCACCTCTTCCGCCTCAGGGTACAGAACCTAGACTGAGGGACCAGTCTCAGGATACCTTCCTTACATGGTAGGAGGAAGAGTGGAAGTAGGGTGCATATCACAAAGGGTGTTGACCACCACTCTGAGAAAACTAAGAGGCAAGATAGACCCTAGGAGTAAGTGGGGGACATATTGGTAGCCCCAAGGTTGGAAGTGAGGCCTATCCTAGGCCACAGCTTAAAGCTTCCACCTGGCAGTGGATGGCCAAGGGCCTGGTTCTTGACACTGACATCGTCTTCCATTGGTTGTTGTATTTATGGGCAAAGTTTTCCTGGTATGAGGATGGAATTCTGGAACAAGGGGTGGTATAGGCCACATCACCTTGTTGGCCATGGAGGTACTGTCTGCCTACTGGGACGCTTCTGTGAGTAAACTAAAGCAGGAGTCTCACAGATGGGGTCTGCAGATGACAAGCATTCCCTATCGGCCAATCCAGTGGCCAAGGAGCATGGTGACAGAAGGGTACAGTTAGGCTCAATAGGCATAGGAACTGACAAGTGCAACTGGAGAACAGGCAAACTGTCAATGCCTGAGCAGTGACGCTCATCAAGGTATTGATTAGTCTACCCTAGCTTTTGGCTGGAGCAGTTGTATTGGAGTTGTGCCTTTCCTGCAGGCACATTACTCATGCTAACCAGTAGTAAAGGGCTTGTGCTTAAACTTTAAATTTCCTTTTAAGACCCTAGTATATGGCACTACATGTACTTAAAGCCCGTAAATTAAATTCTGCGAATGGGCTGCAGCACTCATTGTGCCTCCCACTAAAGTAGCACTATGAAGCATCCCTCCGGGTCACCCCTTGCAGCCTCGGGTTGCAGTTTAAAACTGACATTTCAACTTGGCCAAATAAACCTTTTGCCAGACCTAAACCTTCCTTTTTAATGCTTAGAAGGCAAGCCCATGGAAGGCTCTAAATGTGCATAGGATAAGGTGTGTGATATTTAACAAGCAGGACATATATAATCAATGTTTTATAAGTCCTAGCAGTGAAAAACCTTCAAAGTAATTTTTCACTGTGGCTAGGCTGGCCGCTCCATAGGAGAACACTGGATTGCACTATAACACTTCATAGTGCTTAATTGCAGTTATGAGAAATTAGAAATATGGTTCAGGGATGAATTTTAATAGTAATTTAACATTCAACTTAATGGTCAAGTCGGATTTTATATCACTATATTATAAATGTCTCTTTTTTAATGTTTTCATTTTCCCATCTAAGCCTAAAAGGGTCTTTCTGCAATTGTCCAGTGCCACCTGACTGGTCCCCTGTAGTGGGATGTGGATTACTCCCAGACTTTTGACAAGAGACATGAGTTATGCTCAGCCCCTTTCTCAACTTCAAATGCATGCAAACCCTGTTACTAGGAGAAGTAGCTTATACATAGGCATAGCTCACTTTTCTCTTGCTAGTCAATGCCTCCAAACCCAGTGGGTGGGGGTGGTGCCCCAGAACTGGTTTGGAGTGACCACAAGAAAGGGGTTGCCCTTTATCATAACCACATTTCTGGGTGCACACAGAGAGTTCTGACCAGGGGAGAATGGTTCTGCCATGTTGGATTGAGGTAGTGTGGGGCACTGTGGGAGAGTGTACAGTAATCCACACAGGAAATGCTGCAAAATAATTTTTCCCACCTACAGTCTTGTACTGGACATAAATGTGTCTTCCCCAGTACCCTTCTCAGATTTCTTCTGACCATGTGGAAGAACAAAAGATGACCTTCTGTCTGCACCCTGACAGAAGCCTCGAAGACTGGATTCACTCTACCTCTTGTACCCAGGACAAGAAAGTGCACTCCAAGAGTTAGAAGGCTGACCTCCTGGGCGGGCTAGAGACAAAACAACCTCCAAGTGGTAATTTTCCTGCATTCCCAGCTGCCAAGTTCGAACTGAACACGCCCAGGACCGCACTGCTGGTTTCTGCTGGAGTGAGTCTTGCCCCTTAATTGCTGTCCCTATGGTCCTGGACCCTTGGCTGGTGTAATGTGTACTCCTTTTGAAGTTTCCTGAAACCCATGGCTTTAAAAGTTTTACATCATTTTTGCTCTGTGAACCAACAAAGGAGCAGGACTAAACTGCCAACCCTATCTAATGAAGATGAACCATCGCTGGGTAAAAACTTAAGGTTTCTCTCACTATGATTTTCTCTACAGCAGCAAATCCAATACAGTGAGACTTAGCAGAGAAGGTGTGTGGCCTCATGGAGCCCTCTTCAGCTACCGTCTGCAGCCTTGCCCTGCTAGAAGAATTCAAACTCCCAAAAAATCTGAAGTAAGAAATCTTCATCTGGGGAAGGCGCAAAAAGTATTCAGTTGACAAGGGACATTTCCTAAGCACAAAATTCAAATTTTACTGCTCTAAGCTTTCCAGCCAAAAGTCTATGACTTCACTGAGACCCACTCCAGTAACTATCCAACAAGGTGGACCCATTTTAAGCCACAACCTGCTGCCTTTACCTGTTAAGTCCAAAGGTAAAACTTTTCACCTGGACTAATCTGATCCATGTCACCCATGCACACTCCATCGTGGTCGACCTTAAACCTTACCCTTGTCCCAGTCGAAGTCAAGCACAACCAGATAACAGTAGTTGTCACTTAACACTTTTTGGTGCTATTTTGAAACTTCAATTTTAAACATTAATAACTATGGTTCTACTGATTGCAGTTTTATAATTTCTATGTAATTTTATTTAATACAATTTACTCTTTATTTCTAAATTGTTTGGTATTTTTCTTGTGCTGTGTTTTCACTTCATTATGGATTGAGTACCGCATAAATGCTTTACACATTGACATTAATTTAAGCCTGACTGCTTTGTGTCAAGGTTAAGCACAGGGTTTGTGGTTTATGTCGTTCATCCTGACTCTGATTATTATTTGAAGTTGTTCTTACTCCCCTCAACTGATAATAATCTAGTCTCTTACATGGCCTAAACTAAAGTGCCCAAGAAATTAGCTGATATGTCCCCACCTCTGGAGCTAACACAACAAGGGGGTTCCAGTAACTCTGAACTCGGGGAAAAAAACAACTTAGACTGTCTTTATGAGTTGGCCAGATATAGACTGAAATTACTGATTACGCCAGGTATTTCCCCATCAAAATCGAGTTACTAAGCATATTTGTCCCTCTAGACCCTGAATTATGGTCTTTTTCTGATAGTTTTCTGTAGTTCTCAGGACTAATCCAATCAAATGTATTACTTGCTCTGAGGAGGTAGTTAATCTGGTTAGGGTGCGATGGGACGAGGAGTGGGGCCTGGGATCATGAGTGTGTCTGGGGCAGAACAGGTCCTTCGGTGCCAGGGGGAGGTGTTGCTTGCTGCCCCATGGAGTTGGAGGGCCCAGACAATGTGTGTGTGCTCACAGTCACTAACCAGAAGACCGTGTTTTTATCAGGAGCGGATCTGAAACCCAGTAAAACTGTCCCTTTGTACATACACCAGGGAATTATGGGTGCAGGAAAACCAACTCATAGACTGACACAAAAGTATGCCCCCATGGAGACACCGCTCCCTCAAACTCTCAATGAGTGCCGGAGTAACTCAATGTTCATATTGACAATGGGAAAAGTGCACGTGGGCGAGTAACTCATGAGTATGCAGAATATCTTAGAATTTCAACCTTTCTCATCTAAACATGTGCTTACTGAGTACCAGTGACCATTTCTTTTACATGTCATGCCAGGGATACAAAGGTATAAGTCTGCTTCATAGAACAAAAGATTGACATTATCACCATTTCAGTTGTCATTTATATTATTTTGTATAGTCAGCATTAATGCCAAATCATTTTCAAGGCGATTGGTGTTGCCACTAACCATCATTATCAAGCATGATTTATTAATAAGATTGAGAAAAATAGTACTAATTTTGACGTATAAGGTACGTTGCCCATCCTTGCCACTGACTGAACAATGTGCATTCATCCATATTTCTGTTGCTAGAAACCTGGAATAGATCATTTGTATTCCGCCTACCACCAGCATTCTTTATCCTACACACAAGGCGCAGATAAATTGTGTGTTAAATGTTTTCTTCAACACATTAAACTGCTCTCCGGAGAGTATGATAAATTCTGCGCAGCGGTGAATATGTTTTTGAACAATTGCATACAGGTATCGGTTATTTATAATGAAACGCGTGGCCAAAACGTTGGCTTTATTCGACAAATATGAAAGTAACATAACAACTATATACGCGCTTAAAATACAGTTCGTTTTATTTATTTTTATTTTTGCAATTTTATATACCGTGAAATGGACCCGAAGGTCTTGACGCGCTCTACATGAGCACCTGTTACATTACACAAGGGGACATTTTTTTTAGGCGGGTCACTGATACAGAGCTTATTCCAACTAAACCGCCTCAATTGCTTTGGAGTTGGTGTGTTTATCGTTTTTGGCAAAAAAAAGTAGTGGTGTTTCTGTTGGATTCAATTTTGAATAGAAAATGAAATCTCATTACCTGAGATATTTTCACCCTCTTTAGCCATTTCGTCATGTTAGAGGAATCTGACTGGATGAGGCAGACTTCCATTTCTTTCAAAAGAGGCTATTAACAGGTTTGGGAACCACCGCTCTCGTTTTAATACCATTTTAGGGATTGGGGTGGGGTAGGCATAAACACTGTATCCCCAAAGAAAAAGCTTAATTTACGATGTGAAGTTTGCAAACTAGCTTGCTGGCTGTCGCAGCGATCTGCAACTTATTAAAGCATAATATAGGATGAGGAAAAATGTAACTAGTAAGTCGGACATCTGATTTATGAATCAAAAAAGTGTACCTTGTGGAGGCTGTTAAAAATTAAACACATCACATCTGGAAGCCCACCAGTCATTTTTAAAGCAGTGGTGGCTGCCAACAATCAAGGGTAGTAGGGCAGGGGGAGGGGGTTGTATTGTCAGGGGAGAAGAGGGTAAAAAATGTACCTGCTGCTCCTGATCCTGGCCACCTACGTCGCTCCTCTCTTCTCGACAGTCAAAGGGGCACAGGCTCCCAATCCAGACCCTGCTCTCACACTACACCAAGCTTGTGAGCAGCGTCTGGATTGGCCTGAGCAATCTGGTTTGACGCTCTCTCAGGCACAGGGAGCTTGTGCCATTTCTCCAACCCAGCTGTGTTACACAATGTAAGTAAGGTTGGACTGTTTGACTGTTTATGTGCAGGAAGGTGTCCCTTCCTGCACATAAACAATAATTTCTGGCATTTTGCTCTTTCTATGCATGTTGCAGAATGCAGCACACATAGAAAAAGCAAAAAACGAGGAGGAATAATAGTATTCCTCACCGTTGTCCTTGGGGTGGCGTTAGATTTTGGTGCTGCCTCAGGTTTACAAAAACTCGTAAATTTGAGGCAGCGTCAAAATGCAATGGGTGTTGCTGTGGCACACCCACAGCAACACCCATTGCACGCCTCTTCCACACAAAGGGCTGCGTGAGAAGGGGACGTATTTACAAGGTGGCGTTAAGCCACAAAAAAGTGGCTTAACACCACCTTGTAAATACGGTGCAGGGCATTGCTCAACCTGAGCATCACGAAAATCGAAGCTCCTGTGGCACTAGGGACTCTTAAATATGCCCATTTGTCCTTATATAAATAGTCAACACTAGTAAAATATGATAGTAATGCCCTTTTAACTTAGTTTGTTTGTAACAGCAGATTTTAAGGTAGATTGAGGGCCTGCGCAAAGTGTGCATAGATCTACGTGTACCTATTACAGTTCCAGATAACTGCTGGTTATTTCACTTGCTGGAGAGATAGTCATGCAATTTCCGGTCAAGGGCTAGATCACCATAAAGTTACTCACCTGGTCATGTGCAAGCTGCAAAGCATCGCATGTAACAGGTAGGTGACAGATTGGTATTTTATGTAAAAAAGCACAGTGGCATTATGTTTTTTCAGGACACAACTCGAACGAAAGCTATTACTAGATGTTACTGAAGAAAAGTATTTGAGGCTTCTGAGATGGAAGGGAAAATATGAGCCACTCTCCCCTCTTACAGGATGCTGTTCGCATGATGAAGCATGCACCGAATGTGAGGTAGCACCGCTGCATGTGTCCTTGTGTGCGCACAATGCTAAGGGACACAGATGGGATGTCTCCTTGGGGCCAGCTCCGAACCAGATCCAGTTCAAGAACATCTACTGGAAGCAGACTGTGCTTGATTCTTTCTCTATTTCAGATCTAGTTCCGTCTATTCACTTACTTTTCCTGGGTCTGGCCGATGCAAACAGAGTCATTTGAGTGCGCCATTTCTCTATCTAATCTACTCATACAGTATCCAGATGGGGAGATTGATCATCTCCATATTTACAAGCAATTATGAAAATGGGCTTGTTGTTCTTCCACATTTTGTACATCTTTCCCTTCTGCAAACGCTTTTTCAGGAACAAGGATGTCTCTATTTTGTCATTGAAGCCTCATGCTAACAATACAGATAATGTAACCGTTTCAAATGTTCTACAAATAAGTTACATTGAGTAGGGGAGATACCAGCATCCTGACAGTATCAAGGTTGTGGGCTGTCAACGACTACCATTACTCCCACTGCTGATCTTGCCTGTTTTGATATTATAAATCAGAATCCAGTAGCAAATATAACGAACAGCTGCACTTGGTCAGTGAAGAGCTGAGCACCATTTTTTAGTGTTTGAGGGGCGGTATCATGTTTAGGTGCAGTCGCTCAATTACCTTATTAGATATTTCCCTATGTTAATGCATGAACGAACTTTAGACGAGAAAAGTCGAAAATGGTAAGCAGAGATTGCCTCTCTCTATGTCTCACTTGTTCTAATTTTCATTAAGTGCTTAATTTGTTAAATAATATGTGCCAAGGCTCTTGTCAGAGGACCACGTCAGCTTGAGTCACCCATTGCCCCTGCCACCACTGTCATTGACAACTTCAACACCCCTACAAACCATGAAACTCCTACAAGTGTGATAGTTCAGACTATTCAATACCCCAAAAGTTGGTGAGCATTAGACATTTTTGAATGTGCATTGAACTAATAAACAACTGTTGTTATGTATATCTCTAACTTAAACAAACAGCACCACCATGTGGGCACTGTCATAAAGTGCTAGTGATGAGAATTAAGTGCTGGTGCTGAGCACTGGAAACCACCAGCTCAAATTAAGAACTGGTTCCATGCATTAATTTGGAGAAATTCTCAGTGACATGAGTGAACTTCAGAAGCCTCAGACCAGTGCTTCCTTTCGAAAAGAATGACTGCCACCTCCTGAATCTCTGCTCAGAAGCCTGCAGCCAGTGCAATCAAATGTCAGTGTACCAAATATCAAGACTGATAGTCTTACACCGCCTCATGCCGCTTTTATTCATTACCAGACACTCTCTGTCCCTTTATCTAACTCTTCCAGGTTTCTGATTTCTAACTTTGTGATGGGTTTTTTGTCTTTCTCTTCCTCCATCTTTCCGATTTGTGTATGTTTGCCTCTCTTGCTCTCAGTAGATATAACATGAGGAAAATTAAGTACAAGTTTCCAAAAATAAGAAGTAGTGGTCCACACCCACAACCACTGGCTCAAATTAAGCACTAGTTTAAACACATAAAAACAGGTGTCCAGGTCTGCGCTGTTGGACCAACTCATCACAATAAGGCATCAGGATGAAATACAGATATCACAACTCAGAAACGGTGAGCAGGTGGTGCTTCTCCTCTTCCAACTTGAGCTATCCGAAGCCAAGAGTTAACACAAAAACATGTCTGAGTTCTTCGTATGAACTATAGACACCTCAGACACAACAAAACAGTGTATCTGTGCTGAGCCAAGGCAGCTCTTCATGGTACAAGGATTCAGTACAGATTGCAGCATCTTTTTTTTTACTTGATTGGGAACAGTATGACAATTATGTGGTAGACCATCTGTTGTCAAACAGAAAGATTAATTTTTTCATTTGAGAAAATACAGAAGGCAACTAACATAACAACTTACAGGGAGTGCAGAATTATTAGGCAAGTTGTATTTTTGAGGATTAATTTTATTATTGAACAACAACCATGTTCTCAATGAACCCAAAAAACTCATTAATATCAAAGCTGAATATTTTTGGAAGTAGTTTTTAGTTTGTTTTTAGTTTTAGCTATGTTAGGGGGATATCTGTGTGTGCAGGTGACTATTACTGTGCATAATTATTAGGCAACTTAACAAAAAAAAATATATACCCATTTCAATTATTTATTATTACCAGTGAAACCAATATAACATCTCAACATTGACAAATATACATTTCTGACATTCAAAAACAAAACAAAAACAAATCAGTGACCAATATAGCCACCTTTCTTTGCAAGGACACTCAAAAGCCTGCCATCCATGGATTCTGTCAGTGTTTTGATCTGTTCACCATCAACATTGCGTGCAGCAGCAACCACAGCCTCCCAGACACTGTTCAGAGAGGTGTACTGTTTTCCCTCCTTGTAAATCTCACATTTGATGATGGACCACAGGTTCTCGATGGGGTTCAGATCAGGTGAACAAGGAGGCCATGTCATTAGATTTCCTTCTTTTATACCCTTTCTTGCCAGCCACGCTGTGGAGTACTTGGACGCGTGTGATGGAGCATTGTCCTGCATGAAAATCATGTTTTTCTTGAAGGATGCAGACTTCTTCCTGTACCACTGCTTGAAGAAGGTGTCTTCCAGGAACTGGCAGTAGGACTGGGAGTTGAGCTTGACTCCATCCTCAACCCGAAAAGGCCCCACAAGCTCATCTTTGATGATACCAGCCCAAACCAGTACTCCACCTCCACCTTGCTGGCGTCTGAGTCGGACTGGAGCTCTCTGCCCTTTACCAATCCAGCCACGGGCCCATCCATCTGGCCCATCAAGACTCACTCTCATTTCATCAGTCCATAAAACCTTAGAAAAATCAGTCTTGAGATATTTCTTGGCCCAGTCTTGACGTTTCAGCTTGTGTGTCTTGTTCAGTGGTGGTCGTCTTTCAGCCTTTCTTACCTTGGCCATGTCTCTGAGTATTGCACACCTTGTGCTTTTGGGCACTCCAGTGATGTTGCAGCTCTGAAATATGGCCAAACTGGTGGCAAGTGGCATCGTGGCAGCTGCACGCTTGACTTTTCTCAGTTCATGGGCAGTTATTTTGCGCCTTGGTTTTTCCACACGCTTCTTGCGACCCTGTTGACTATTTTGAATGAAACGCTTGATTGTTCGATGATCACGCTTCAGAAGCTTTGCAATTTTAAGAGTGCTGCATCCCTCTGCAAGATATCTCACTATTTTTGACTTTTCGGAGCCTGTCAAGTCCTTCTTTTGACCCATTTTGCCAAAGGAAAGGAAGTTGCCTAATAATTATGCACACCTGATATAGGGTGTTGATGTCATTAGACCACACCCCTTCTCATTACAGAGATGCACATCACCTAATATGCTTAATTGGTAGTAGGCTTTCGAGCCTATACAGCTTGGAGTAAGACAACATGCATAAAGAGGATGATGTGGTCAAAATACTCATTTGCCTAATAATTCTGCACTCCCTGTAATGTAATGCTTAAACTACAGGTTCCATACAATCTTTTGTTCTACATGAATGCAAAGAAAATGTACAAGATGTACTCTGTAGGACAAGAATCTACACGCTTGTCAATCATTCGGTATAATTGCTGCAAGACGCTACCAAGTAGAACCCAAGGAAGGCTTTAGATGTGTTGAAAATGTGCACTAATATGAAAGCTGAGAGTTCTGTAAAATGAGATGGTGCCTAGCATTTTACGAAGGATGAGTCACACTGGGTCAGTTCGAGCGACGGAAAGCAATCTAGGAATCCATTCAACAAGATCAAAGCTTCATTCTACACATATAGAATTAGGGCTTTTCTTATATACTAACTATATCTAATTAACATCACAGGCTTTTTTCTTAACAAAGGCATTATAAACATTCAAAACATCTATTTAACTTCTTTTTGAGGCTTATCCAGCCTCAGTGCTGAGTCATTATTTGATGATGGGGCACATTACACTGAAGCCTTCATAACTTACTTCCCACAAAAGATATCCTAGCCAAATGTGAGTTATTTTTTTCAAACATCTTGGGGATTCTAAAGATATGGAACACAGGATTTGTGAATTTTCCTGAAAGTTATTGAGAAAATAGCCAAAACATGGCAAAATTAGGAATTTTTGGGGAAAAATGGGGAAAAAGTGCTGTGCAAAAAGTATAGCCCTCATTATGACATTGACGGTAAATCCCTCTTACCGTCACGGTAACAGCCGCCAACATACCGCCGAGGTGGTGAATATCCGTTCACCATATTATGACACACCAATCCGACAGAATACTGCCACATGCACAAATCTGCCAGCCCAAAGAACAGTGCTAAAGTGGCGGTACCAACACCCATACCGTTACGCCAACAAAACAATGGCCACTACATCATGACTGACGAATCACTACAGTGGACATTCAACGGTGGTGATCTATTGGCGGTACACACTGGCACGCTCATAAAGGACACCCAAATACTAAATTGCACAACATTGGCCAATACTAAAAACACACACCTGACATTCATACACACACCACAACCCACCCACAGCACTATAAAACACACTCCCACATCACCCACAACCCTTCATGATTACAAATTATTGTCACCTGGCTGATACCAAGACCACTGCGACAACCAGACACAAATTCCACATACACCCATACATCCCTCAAGCACCCCACAACGCACACCCAACCACAGTACCCAACACTCACACACTTATACCCACCACACAACACCCATGTCCCCACAAAGGGACCCCCGTTTCACAGATGAAGAGTTGAGGGTCATGGTGGAGGAAATAGTCAGGGTAGAGCCACAGCAGTTTGGAGCACAGGTACAGCAAATATCCATTGCAAGGAAGATGGAGCTTTGGTGGAGAATCATGGACAGGGTGAATGACATGGGAGAGCCTCCAAGAACAAGGGACGACATCAGGAAGAAGTGGAACGACGTGCGGGGGAAGGTACGTTACATAACGACATCAGGAAGAGGTGGAACGACGTACGGGGGAAGGTACGTTCCATATCAGCAAGGCACCAGTTCGCCATACAGAGGACTGGCGGTGGACGCCCACCTCCTCCTCCACAGCTCACAGCATGGGGGGAGCAAGTCTTGGCAAAACTGCATACTGAGAGACTCACTGGAGTTGTCGGAGGACTGGACACTGGTGAGTCAATATTTATTACTTATCAACCCCCATTCCTGCATGCCATCTCACACCCTCACCCTCACTCCCATCATTCCACTCCATCCCACACACTGCACCTATACACATGACTAACCTCAATGCCCAGACCTGCATGCAATACCAATGCATTGACAGCCCTCCCAGCCCTGCATGGACATCCATCACTAAAGCATGCACAGCATAGGGGAACTACCAATCCACAATACATCAGCATACACAAACCAAGGTGGCAGGGCAACAGCAACAATAGAGGGGAAGCTAGGGATGTACAATATGTCACAGGCATGAAGCATTATTCATCTCTTACATCCCCGCAGGTGCCACAGCCAATGTCAGCGGAGAGGAGGTGCCATGACAAACCAGTCCCCCAACAGAAGATGCCCCTAGGGATGACAGTAACTCTGGATCTCAGGATCAACAACCTGGCCCATCAGGGAACACTGAACAGTCAGTCACCCCAGCCCACTCACAGTCCACCACAGAGCCTCTCCCATCAGTATCCAACACTACAGCACCCACCCAGTGTCCCCACACCTCTGTCCCCAGGGCATGTCAATCAGTAGTGTGCCCATCTGTACAGGGACCCCATGCCACACCTCACACCCAACACAATCACGGACCTGGGGTCAGTGGCAGTGGGCACAACGTTCAGTGAACAAAGGCACAGGGGAACAGGGACACTGGGAGGACCTCTGTGCACCAGGTGGAGGACAGGCCCAGGGAACCGACTCTCCAGGAGGCACTCACCAAGATCCTGGGGTCCTACTAACAATCCCAGGACATGATGGGCCAGATCCTTGACAACATGCAGGGGAACAAGCGGCTGCAGGAGGAACACCTTTGGAGATCAGGGAGGACTTTCATGCTCTCAATACCACCATGATCTCCATAGCAGTGTTGCTGGCAGACATGGCCAACATCATGAGGGAACTGACAGCACACCTGCGGGCCCCTACCACTAGCCAGTCTATTGACCAGCCGACCACCTCCGCTGCAGCTAGTGGCGAGGAGGCCCCACCACAGGACCCAGAGGCCACCAACACCCCTCCCCCTGCAGAAGGTGAACCACCCCGAAAACGTTCCCTGCGACCCAGACAGAAGCCAGAGACACTTGCCAAGACCAAGACCAACGCAAGGAAATTAGGCTCTCCTGATTGTCCTCCTTGTGTCCCTCAATTTTATAGTGCTACAATAAACACCCTTAAACACAACTTGACTGATAGTATTTTATATGTTTAAAATGGTCATTCAGGGGAACAATCACATCTGGTGCAAATGATATCGACACTGTGATAGCATAAAATGTATGACCTGTAACTGTCTGTAGTAATCACATCAGGACACTGTTGTCATATCACCAACATCTGTAAAATGACAAGCCATAGGTGACAGTAAGTTTAGATGCAAGGGAAGTGAATGCCATCATGCCACAGTCGCACAGATGAAATCAATATTCAGAGCAATGATCTGTTCCACTTTCTCACTTGTGTGTCATTGGAAGTACTGACGTATAACTGATGTTCTGTTGTCCACATCCTCATCCTCTGCCTCCTCATCCTCACTGTCCTCAGGGTCCACTGCTGCCACAGGGGCATCTCCAGTCTCCTCCTCCTGCATAAAAGGCACATGTTGTCTGAGGGCAAGGTTTGTCAACATGCAGCATGCCACTACTATCTGGCAGACCTTCCTGGGTGAGTAGCACAGGGATCCACCTGTCAGATGGAGGCACCTAAACCAGGCCTTCAGGAGGCAGAAGGTCCTTTCAATTATTCTTCTGGTTCTCCCATGTGCCTCATTATAACATTTCTCAGCGTCTGTCCTGGCATTCCTCACAGGGGTCAGGAGCCACAATAGGTTTTGGTAGCCAGAGTCACTTATAAGTATTGAGGGACACACATTAGCCTAACACAATTCCATGGGGATAACACTTGAAGGCATACACTGACATACAGTGGGTGGGGATTCTGGCTGATCTATTAGCCACACCCTATGCCTCTGTAGTTGGCCCATCACTTTTAAGATGCTGCTATTCCTCAGGACAAAGGCGTCATGCTCTGACCCAGGATACTTGGCAGTGACGTGGGAGATATACTGGTCCGCCAGGCACACCATTTGCATAGTCATTGAGTGGAAACTCTTCCAATTCCTGAACACCTTCTCATTTTGCCAGGGGGGGACGAATGCAATATGTGTACAGTCAGTCGCCCAATAATATTGGGGATATGTATGCCCCATTGCATAGAATCCTGCCTTAATAGTGGTCAAATCTTCCACCAGGGAGAAAACAATGTAGCTGCACATGTGCTTCACTAGGGCAGACAAAACCCTTACCAGCACGATTGAGAACATTTGCTGTGACATTCCTGCTGCCAAGCCCACTGTCACTTGGAAATAACTAGTTGCCAGGAAATGGAGCACTGATAGCACTTGCACAAGAGGGTGTTCCCAGTGGGATGACGGATGGCGGATATCAGGCCAGGCTCCAATTGGGCACACAGCTGTGTGATTGTGGCCCTGTCCAGTCTATAGGTGAGTATAATGTGCCTGTCCTCCAGCGTATCCAAGTCCACAAGGGGTCTATACATGGGGGTTTGTCTCCTCCTCCTATTTATCCACAGCGGTAGGTATCTAAGGGACACAAGAGTGAGTAGGCAGTCACAGTTTGAACAATGGAACCACCACCTCAGTGTACATACAGCATCAATGTGATGGGACAGTTGGAATGGCAATGTATGGGCAATTTTAGGCAATGATGCTGTTTATCTGATCATTGTCCACCACCATGAAATGTCGACCGCCTGTCCTGTACCTTGGGACAGGTGGAAGTGAGGTAATTCGCCGATGTTGGGTGTCATGGCGGAAGACCGTCTTGCACTGCCGTGCAGTTCCTCATTTGCTAATATGGGGCTCTATGGAGTACAGTGGCCAATGGGGATCAGCAATGCAGTGACAGTGTACACCGCCGCGAGGTGACCGCCATTTTCTATCCAAATCCTCACTTGTTTCCTGACTTTCCACAGGACGACACCTACACTGCGTGTGCCACTGTGAACTCTGTCAGGTACCTACCACGGCCGGTGTGACCAGGGAAAGGGCTCCTGTCTTCACTTTGAGGAGTTGGAGTGACTGGTGGATGGGGTCCTACCCCTGTATGGGCCTCCAGACCAATAGGTGAGTACACCCTGGGCATGAGGCACCTGGGAACGATGCATGGAGATGTGTGTGCAAGCATCGTGTCATCGGAGGGGGAATGTCTGGTGGTAGTGTACGTGGTGTGCCATATGTGTGACAGGCTGGATTGTATGTGTAATGGTGTCCTCCTGTCTGCATTCTCTCTGCAGGTCAGCGCCCATCAAAAGAAGGGATTGTGTTGTGCCATCGCCAAGGACGTGCAGACCCTGGTGGTCTACACTATGCGGAGCACCCACTGCAGGAAACGGTGGGTGTACCTGAGAAGCTGGGCACGAAGACTGCAGAGGCCCAGCTGGGGATGGCCTCCCAACAACAAAGGGGTGCCCATCGGAAACTGACCCCCCTGATAGCCCGAATACTGGTGGTGGCCTACCCAGAGCTGGATGGGTGCTTGAGGGTATCACAGAAGTCACAAGGGGGGTGAGTACAGTGGGCGTTACTACAATAATTAGTAGGTGTCATGAGATCCGGGTGCTGCGTGTGACATGACTTAGTGGGTGCCTCTTAATGCCAGGCCAAGCATTGGAGCATGATCCATCTCAAGGGTAATGGGTGTATGGAAAAAGCAGGTAACCTCGCTGGTTTGCATTCCATGTCAGTCAAGGCTTTGTGAGTCCTAGGAGGTGTGCAGTTGGCAGTGTTTGGCCCTCATCTTGCTGTGGCATCTAGCCAAATCAATGGCAGTGCAAAGTATAGTGCTCACTCCTGATACCTGTGTGTGACGGTGCTGTGTATGGGAACTGTGGTGTTGGTGCAGTAATTGACCCAGTGTTCCCTTTCCCTCTCTCCCCCTTTCTCCTTTTACCATCCTGTCCATGTGTGCATTAGCATTATCTGACGGAGGAGCAGGGGCACCAGCGACAGAGTGAGCTGCATCCCAAGGGACCCAGATGACAGAGTCCACCGTCGCCAAGGGAACCAGTAGGACAGAGGGCGAGGGGAGCACCACGTCGAAGACAGGAAGTGACAACACTGACTCAGATACCTTCTCCGATGGAAGCTCCCTGATGGCGGAGGACACCTCTGTGACCATCCCAGCTGCAGGTGCAGCTGCCACCCCTGTACCAGCACCGCACTCCTATTAGTCCCTCAGTGAGTTGCCTGTGCCCACTCACCCAGGAGAGTGGGCGTCTCCTTCGCCCCAGGCCCTGCCCCAGTCAGCCCTGCTGCCCTGAGTGAGGAGGCTATTGACCTCCTGAGATCCATCTCTGTAGGGCAGTCAACCACTGTGAATGCCATCCAGGGGCTGGCATCCCAGATGCAACAATGCAATGCATTCCTGGAGGGCATCCACAGTGGATTGGCGGCCCAACAGAGATAGATTCAGGCTCTGGCCTCCTCTCTGATGGCAGTCATTGTCCCTGTTCCTATATTCCCCCTCCAACTACCACTTCCCAGTCCCAGTCTCCTCAACCCCAACCCATCCCATGCACACATACAGATGAGCATGCACACAAAACAACCCACAAGAGTGGCACAGTCAAACACAGGCACCACACTTCAGCCCACAAGCACTCACGCAAACACAAGTCAGATGTACACACAACCACATTCACTGCCTCCACTGTCTCCCCCTCCTCCTCCTCCTCTAACACCCTCTCAGTCACGTCCACACTCACACCTGCATGCAGTGCTTCAACATCCACCAACAGCATCTACTCACCAAGCAGCACATACACCTCACTTGCAGACACCTCCACAACATCCATCCACACGTCCTCTGTGTCCTCTCCCACTCTATCTGCCCACCTCTTAAATGACACAAACGCAGGCACTCAGACAACCAACAGCCATCTACCTCACATCAGCACACTCCCCATGCACCTGCACCCAAGTCCAGTAGACGTACTTCTCCAACAACCACTCCTTCAACCTCCACTCTCATCACTCCTCCCTCATCCCGCCCCACCGTCCCTAAAAGCTTTTCCTCACTCAACTTGACCTCTTCCCTCCCTCTCCACCCCGTCCTGCCCATAAGAGCAGAGTCCCAATGACCCAGCCTAGCACCTCAGCCAAACAGCCACGGGGACAGTGGAGGCACCTCCTAGTCGTGGAGGCAAGACAGTGAAGGATCCCACTCCACCAGCCAGGAAGGGTAAGGATCCCACTCCACCAGTCAGGAAGGGTAAGGAACCCACTCCACCAGCCAGCAAGGGTAAGGATCCCACTCCAACAGCCAGGAAGGGGAAGGATCCCACTCCAACAGCCAGGAAGGGGAAGGATCCCACTCAACAGCAAGGAAGGGGTGGGATCCCACTTCACCAGCCAGGAAGGGAAACGATCCCACTCCAACAGCCAGGAAGGTGAAGGAACACTCACCTCCTGCCAGGACAGGGGAGAAGCCCTCACTTCCTGCCATGAAAGTAAATACGCCCACAACTCCAGCTGAGACACAGCAGCCCTCACCTCCAACGGAGGCTGCCCAGGAGGCACCTTCCACAGCTAAGACACAGCAACCCTCGCCTCCAACGGAGGCTGCCCAGGACGCACCTTCCACAGCTGAGACACAGCCGCCCTCGCCTCTAACTGAGGCTGCCCAGGAGGCACCTTCCACAGCCGAGACACAGCCGCCATCACCTCCAGGTGAGCTGGCAGGGTACCAACACCACCACTACCAGTGATCACGGAGCCCTCACCTCCAGCTGAGATGGTGCAGCCCTCACTTTCAGCAGCGGACTTGTAGGCCACCCTCTAGGGACTGCTTTACAAGGAGCCCCCTCCAGAAGCAATGGGCAAGTCCCCCACCTCAGAGACTGTGACCTTACACTCCCCAGCATTGGGAAATGAGCATGGAGCCCCCTCCAGAACCAGTAAGCAAGTTCCCGACTCCAGCTGAGGTGCCCCCCACCCCTCTTCCCCCTGAGGTGCCTGCCCACTTCAGTAATGATGCCCCGGTGCACTTCTGTGAGGATGTCATCAGGAAACGAGTTGGGCCTTGGACTGTGCCCTGTGGCCATTTGAGCCTTTAGTACTTTGGACTGGGCATTGGCCCTTTGTGGACAATTGTACATATCTGGTTCATGTGGTGGCTTTTGCCTTGCTAGTACATTTTCAGTACTTGTGAACTCTAGTCCTTTGTATTATTATGCCGTGTGTCGTATGCCATTGGTTTCCATCTGCAGCTAGTTTTGTGTGTATAGTGTGTGTATGTCTGGTGTGTGTTGTGCGTCTGTGTGTCACTCTCCTTTTCCTCCCTCCCTCCCTGGGGGGCTGTACTCACCGTCATCGTCTTTGTCTGCGTTGGTGTTCCATGTGGAGCATGGCATAAAAGACCATCAGGAAGACTTGCAGTTCCGGTTCCATGGTGGCTTGTTCTTCTCTGTGTCTCTGATGGTAAGTCTTTGGTCTTCTGTGCAGTGTTTCTGCCAGGCTTTTGATGGCATTGGTTCCTCCCCGGAAATCGTGGCGGATTGCAGTGTTATCATATGGTGGGCGGTACCTTGTCTTCCACCTGGCTGTTGATGGCTACCTCCGTGGTGAGTGGTGTTAACGCCCTGGCGGATGGTGTGGTACATTGGCTGTCTATGGGAGTTCTCACTGCCATGGTCTTAATTTGGCAGTAATTACCGCCAGCCCATTGGCGGTATTTCCGCACTTTATCACTCACCGCCAATGTCATAATGACCACCTATATGTTTTTTCCTAAAAATGGCATCAACAATATATGTACTGTGCTAAGATCACCATCTCCCAAGCTTCCAAATTTAGTAAGGGGTCATTTATGTGGATTGATCATACATATCCTAAAGAAACTAGTTGTGGAATTAAAAAAAAAAACTTCCCCCAAAGAGTCTTCTCTGTTTTCCAGTGAGTTTTTTTAATAGAAATATATGACAACGTTTTCATGTGTAATTTGTTTGGCCTGTGAGCTGATTTGCAAAACTAATATACAATTATGCCTGTCAGACCTTTCTGGTTGCAGGGATATAGGGCCCAATTATGAGTTTGGCGGTCCTATGACCGCCAGGCTTATGGTGGCGGTTGGACTGCCACATCTGTGGCGGTCTGACCGCCACATCACGAGGTTGATGGGCAGACTGCCAACCTACCTCCATCCCAGCCAGGATCCTAGATGCCAACGGGCTGATGGCAGTGCTGGTTGTAATCAGATAGGGCAGCGCTGAACCTAGCGCCACCCTGCTGATTCGAACCTTAACCTCCGGCAGCCTTTTCATGGCCGTTCCACTGCCATGGAAAGGCTGGAAGAGAACAAGTGCAGGGGACGCAGGGGGCCCTGCACTGCCCATGGCATGGACAGTGCAGGGATCCCCCTTACCAGCACCCTTTAAATGAGCACTATCTGCTGTACAGACAGTGCACATTTCAAGGGTGCTGGTGCCCCCTCCATGCGGCAGCATTGCCACTGGCTCTATTATGAGCTGGTGGCAACGCTTTTGCACCTTTCCCCCTGGTTGACCATCGGAAACCTTGGTTTCCACGGTCAGCCCAGTGGGAAAATTGTAATGGGGCTGGTGGGGAGGCCTCCAGCACTACAACAACCTCCTAGTCGGGAGTTTGGCAGACGGATGTTTCCGTCCACCAAACTCATAATCAGCCCCTTAGTGTTTGTTGGTTGTCATAAACACCTAACACCCACAGCCGCCAACTGAGCTGTAGCTTAGGATGGTTTTTCATTCTGTACCAACCATGCAACAATTCATATGGTAAAATCTAATGAATAAAAAAAGGGCATTAGAGATAGCCTATACATTCTTCAAATGTGCCTAAGATTTTGAGCACAGGAATAATGGTTATTTGTACAATTGTGAATCTGAGGTTACCTATACAGATATGTGATTAAAAAGGCCCTTGCAAAATTTTTTCATTCTTGTTCACTAACTTATATTTTGAAACCAAAAACTGAGAGGAATTCAATTGATAATAACAAATAAATTATGCAGTATTTCCACACTTCTCCCAATATAAACTGTATCCCACTTGCAGGGCTGAGCCTTTCGCCTTTAACAGGAAAAGCCTTAAAACGCAACATGACACATTACATTTTCACCATCAAAAATAACCCATTTGGTGATTTAGATAGCTACAGAAATTGAGCCTAGGCTCAAATGCCACCCAGGAAAGACTACCATATATAAACATTTTTGAGAACCAGACACCCAGGGGAGTCTCAGGTAGTGACTTGTGCGAATCTCACTACCCTTTCTTGTCCAGAATGACCTCATGCATTTCCATTTCTGTGAGGGGAAGTTCTGGAATCTGTAAGGATCCACAATATTCCTACCTCTCAGCATTCCAACACTTCTGGTAAAGGTACCCCACTGGTGTTTTTAGGCCTAATGCCATGATAAAAAAGGCCCCAAAATGTAACTTAGAGATGTCACCTTTTCAACATGAAATATGAGCCATTTTGGTGGTATGGGTAGCTGTGATGTTTGGTTCCAGGCTCCGCAGCCACCCAGGGAATCCTAACAATCAGACATTTTTTAAAACAAGACACCGAGGGGAGTCCAGAGTGGTATGACTTACATGAATATTTTCTTACTCAGTAAGCTCAGCACCACCTGTGTGGATGGACGTAGTGACACAGAAAAATGTGAAGGCAGCTTATATTCCTCATAAAAAATGACATTTTTTAGGGATGTGGGAAGCAGCAGAATTTTGTCTTGGGGTCAGATGCCACTCGGGGAAACCTACAAAATCTAGCCATTTCTGAAAACTAGATACCAAAGGGAGACCATGACAGTGTGATTTGCATTAACACCCCTACCTTAATGTAGTTAGAATGCTCTCCAAACCTCAAACTTTCGCTAAAATCTCCCATTTTCCTCCCATTTCTTTGAAAAATGTAGTTGTCCCAGCATTTCCACACTTTTCCAGATAGAAATTGTACCTTACTCAATGTGTGCAATAAGGCAACCTAAATACCTTTTTTGCCTTAAAGAGCAAAATGTGCCATAGTATCTGGCACTATAAATCATTACTTTTTGGTTTGGGTGTGGTCCTTCAAAAGGGCAGAATGCCCTCCCTATCAGTGAAGGTAGCCAGCAGCTCACCCCATGCTGAATACTCTGGTGGGCAGAAGTAACATGAGAATGACACAATAAGAGACCAAGGGGAGAAGTGGGCTGATGCACGGGCCCCACGCGATATGCTGCTTTGGGCAGGAGCTAACATGAACAACACAATAACAGACCAATGAGTAAAGTGAGTTGAAGCATGGACCCCAACATGTATGATTTGGTGGGCAGCGGCTAAATTGAATGGCATAATTTTAGACCATAGAGTGAAGTGGGCTATGCTGTAGTGAGCAGAAGCAAAATGTGGGTAAAGTGGGCTGGTCCCTTGTGTATCAGCTCCCAGCTAAGAGGGCCAGTCCTTCCCCAAAATAAACTATTGTGGACTAGTATGATTCCTACTCAGGATTCACATTCCTAGCCACAATCCCTGAGTTATTGGCAGCGGGCATCATTGGAAAGGCAAGACTCTCCCTATTGCAAACGTGTATCTCATGTAAAAATTAAAACTAAAGTTGCAATAAATACCTTAAAACCAGGGAAAGCAACAGTGCCAGATAAGATACCAGGCGATCTTTATAAATCAGAAATTTCTATCTGGTCTTGGTACACTAACCTGATTTCAAATAGACTTGCCACTGGCGGTGCAATTCTAAGCACCTGGAAGGGAGCTGAAATAATTCCCACTGTCAAAAAGGGCAGCGCAAATTCCCCTGCCAATTACAGACCCATCAGCCTGATTGATAATCTGCAGAAATTTTTTGCTAAACAATTGCTAGAGAGGTTAACTACTTGGGTTCAAGACCACCAGGCCCTCTCTACGCTACAAGTGGGTTTTCAATCTAAAACCAGCATGATTGACCAGGTTTTTAGATTGACACTTCTGTATTGGAAATACGTGGCTCTTGCTAAACAACCTTTATATGTTGTTTTCGTGGACCTTAGAGCTGCCTTCGATCTGGTCTCTAGAGAAAAGTTGTGGGAAGCACTATTTCAGATGGGTGTTCCTATAAATTTAGTTTTTCTTCTTCAGCGGCTACATGCTAATACGTATGCGCAAGTGAGGTGGGGTGCCCAGGGAGAACTGACAGACAAAATCCCCATACAGAGGGGAGTCCGCCAGGGTTGTGTCTTGGCCCCCATACTATTCACCTTATTCATTAACAAAGTGGTTCAAATTCTATCCTCTTGTTCTAATGACGCTCCCACCTTGAATGGGCAGAAGATCCCAATATTATTGTTTGCCGATGACTCACTTCTTATCTCTAAGACCCCGATGGGCCTCCAAATCCTTGTGGATAGACTCAAGTATTTTTGTGATGACCATGGTTTGGAATTGAATGCTACTTAAAACAAAATTGATGGTGTTCACTTCTGGCTCCGGTTGGAAGCGCACCACCAATTTGGATGGGGCCTCATTAAGCAGAGTTAAGACTATAGACTATTTGGAAGTGCGTTTATCAAACAACTTGCACTGGGAGGATCAAGTCAATAAAAGCTTGGGGCTTCTTTAGCACAGAGCAGCCGTCATCCTGCGCTGTTATAAGAATTCCTTATCTAAAGCTGTATCTCCAGCCATTAAAATCTATTTGGCAAAGGCGCAGGGTGCCGCCGCTTAAGGTGCTGAAATATGGGGATTCTCCGACAGCAAACGATTAATAGTAGGAGAAAATACCTTTGCTAGGGCTCTACTACCATGCCCCCGTGGTACCCCCTTGATCCCTATGTTTTTCAATCAATCAATCAATCAATCATTGAATTTGTAAAGCGCTCTACGTACCCGTGAGGGTTTCAAGGCGCTTGGGGGGGGTGTTGTTGTTACTGATCGAAGAGCCAGGTCTTGAGGTCTAGGTCTTTTTGGAACTAGGCTTTAAACGTATAGCTGACCTGATAGCTTTAAGACCCCTGCTGTACCGGGTAAGGATTTGGACTGTCCCTGAGCTTATTGTATATAAAGATTCAGCACTCGATCTACTAAGGAGGCCGAAAGCGGCCACTATTCTATGGGTTAAGCAAGTTTCCAATTGGTTTTGTGTTCTTGGATTACGAAAGTTTTGGGATGAGCCACACAAGTTGGTAAGATCTGATAAAACTCTTTTGAAGACAGCGTACTGGTCCTATGTAAAAAACAACCTGGTCCACTGTATATCCTATGGCCAGTTGACCAACTCATGTATCGATCTTAAGTGGTATCCCCAATATGAACCATATCTTGATCTGATTCCCGACTTATTGGGGAAGGGTCTCTGTGCACGCTTCCGTTTTGTAAGCCTCCCGTTGTTATCTTTTACCAAAAGCTGGGGCACCACTCCATCTATTGATCTTTGTCCAGCTTGTCTTGGCTGTTCTGAAACTATTGAACATTTTATGTTTTTTTGCTCTGTATATACTGGTCCAAGATAAAAATGGTTACGCCCAATGTGTCGAGACATGGGCTTGAGTCAGTGTTCTTTAGCTCTCAGGATTTTAAAGCAAGTTCCTTGTGACCGCCTGGCGTATACGACATCGTTTATTGAATTAAATCTTTTAGCTCTGCCATCAACTACCAATTGAAGATACAAATATAGGGATATACCTTCTCTGTTTTAATTATTGTTTATATTTATTAAGTTATTAAGCTCGTTGTTTTTATCTTTGTTTTAATTCTGTTATGTATGTATTTTATGCTTTGATAACATTTTAGACCGAATAAAACTTTGCTATTGCTACTGCTTTTAAGTGATTGCAACCTCTTCTCAGGCATGATTGGCACCCAGGGAAAGGACATTTTTCAAATGTATTGTTGTGCCCCGGGGTGGGCAAAAGATGCCTTGGGGACAAACCCTTCCACCAAAGAGTCTTCTCTGTTTCTTGAGTTTTTTGATCATGAATCGTGGCACGTCGACAATTCCTGTGTTGAGAGAGGCAAAGCTGTAAAGGAAAGACTCTTTTGTTTCCAGCAATTCCCCTCTCACAAAAAAGTGAGGGTATTCAGTAGGATCAATGATGTCAGTGTGCCATTCCGCATGCTGACATCATTGATGGAGGCAGGGAGGCTGACGTACAAGCGATTCTGCATGATTATGTAATTCTACACGCTGACTTAATTGATGGAGGCCGGGAGGCTGACGTACCAGCGATTCTGCATGATTATGGTAACTGGGGAAGCCTCAGGTGAAAGCACCAGAGGTTTCCTTGTTTGGGAACATCTCATTCTCCATACTAAGGGGGCTAACAAGCCTTTGACATCCATTCCTGAAATGAAGGTATGCAATTGGAAATATAAACGTTAAAGTACTTTGCTTGAAAAGCAGAAAACAAATTTGCATATGAAGGCATGGTTATCTAGGTGTCATGTAACCTCTGAAATATTTCATCACTGTGCCTAAAGCTTTCCCTATCATTTCTTGCCTTTTTTATGGTAGGTAACTTACATGATAAAATACCTAAGCCACTCTCAAAAAAAAAACTTTGGAAAAGTCAATAGGTTATTGCATTTTCATTTACAGACTTATTGGCTTCATGTAGTTAGTGTGACTGCAGTGGTGGAAGCAGTGTAACTGCAGAGTATGGATCATGTAGTACATGAGGGAGCAGCCCCGAGAGGGAGGACAGAGAGGGTGGAATGCGGGAAAGGAAAGAATGATGGTGCAGAGTAAATCCAGATAAGTAGATTCTGAAAAACCCACCTGAAAGATGACAACACTGTGATCCGCTGGTGTGGCAGATGGTCCTGAGCATGTTGGGGATTTTGCCAGAAGTGGTTCCTCGAAGGCTTCTTCCCTGACAAGATGGTGCAAAGACAGCAAGCTCAGTAGGCCAACAGTCATCCAATATTTAGTGGGCCTCCAGGATAGATGCTCTTCCCTCAGGACAGAGCAGGCTGGTGTACCACGCCGTGGTGGAAAGCAGAATGATTCCTCTGGGGTTGCAGTGGCTCAGCTGCTCTTACCGAGAGATGACAAAGGTACTGGTGCCGCACTGCCACTATTGATATACTCATCATGTGCCCAATAAGAATTAATAATTCACTCTTGTGTATCCTATGCTTAATCCAACTGAAAGTAGATAGTGGTGCTTTTGAGCACGGATGAATAAATGTTGCTAAAATGTTTCGCATTCAAGGACCTTCTCAGTAGACACCTCAGTAGTGATACACATGTAGTCTGTGACCTTATTCTACGTCAGATATTCATTAACAGGTGACTGCTCTCTCTGTCAGTGACATAGTAACCTTAGAAAACTACATACAGCTCTTAACCTTCCCTTCACATTCAATGGCATGTATACATTTTAGGCACCCGTCTTCTTTCATCAATAGGCAGAAAAGTGTTAACAATTTGGCCAGCTTACCATTGTAGAAATGGGCCTATATATTGTTTTGTGGTACTTTGCTTCACTGCTGAACATAACCTTCCTTATGGTTTGTTTTTTTCTGGCCAGTGGCACAAATGTTTATGCTGAATGTTAATTGCTTATATTGACTGCTTATCCTATTCACAAAATAGAAGACGTGACATACCATTGCCATCTTGTGGATGAAACCTTCCTCTCCCATATCATAACATTGGGGATTCCTTATTACCTTAAATAAGCTGGTATTCCTATTTGAGAGGAGGTAGGTATATCACCTTTGGTAACTTGTAATGATAAACCCTCTTTAAAGGTAAACTTTGAACTATCATTACAATTTGCCACTTTTAGAAAGTTAAAAGACCAGATGATGGACGGAATGCTGAATAAATCAACCATTCACCCCCAGTCACAGATCTAGGTTTAATCCATCAGTTTTTCTGCTCACTACCCCACCCAGCAATATGCAAATCAGTCTTGACTCTGCTCCCCTTGGACCAGAACCAAACATCCTGGGACCGGTTTTGGGGGATCACCCCTCATCAGCCAGGCTAGCTTAAATCTAGTGGCACAGTGATCATGGGGCCCACATCTGGGAATACCCTTCCCACTTGGGTGACAAAAGCAAAAAGAACAGATCATGGATGGAATGTGGAACAAATCAGCATTCCGTCCATCATCTGTTCTTTTTGCTTTTGTCACCCTATGTGGAAACGGTACCCCCAGCCGTGGGTCCTGTACTCACTGTGCCACTGGATTTAAGCTAGCCTGACTGATGAGGGATAATACCCCAAAACCAGACCCAGGATGCTTGTTTCTGGTCCAGGGAGTACCTGGCCTGGCAGTTGAGGCTAGACTTTTCCCATGGGGAGCAGGGTCAAGCCTTATTTGCATATGGCTGGGGCCAAATTGTGGTGGCGTAGTGAGCAAGAAAACTGATAGAATAAACCCATATCTGTGACTGGGGGTGAATGTTTGATTTGTTACGCATTCTATCCATCATCTGTTCTTTTTACTTTTAGAAAGGTGGCACTGTCCTGCCTTTAGCCCTTTGTGTCTGCAGCCTGTCTTTGGACACATGGATGGGTGTAACCGACAGTCAGACTTTGTGAATTTCTCCCAGACAGTCAGCAATAGTGGGATTAGGTGTGCCTCAATGGGCAAATAAATGGCTTGGTCGAGGGCAAGGCTGAGCACAGCTCCACTTGCATCTGAATAGGCTGTTCACAATAGGCCTAAAGACCCTGTATTGTCAATGCAACCCGCTTGGAGCCAGTTAGAGGAGTCAGGAAATTCCAAGAACTTCAAAGAATCTTTCCAGAAATGTCTATCACCTTCTAGAAGGAGGGCACCAGTATATAAAAAAAGGACCTTAAGATCCACTCTTCAGTTCGCTACTAGACCTGTGGAAGGACTGTCAGAGAATTGCCTTCTGCTGTGCACTCTGCCAGACTGTTGCTGTGCCAGAAAGGACTGCCTTGCTGCCTGGAGCCTCCCTTGAACCCTCAGAGGCCAGACCTGCTGTTCAGACCAGCATCTATACCTGCACCCAGGACTACCTGAAGTGAATCCAAGGGCTAGTTAGGTGGCCTCTTGGTCAGAGCCGTAGGGACTTAATGGGCTCCCACCATCTTGAACCTGCACCAGGACTCAATCTGAATGAGTCCTGAACCCCCAAGAGGTCTCCATACGCACCTGGACCCTTGGTTGTGTTGCTAAAGGTGACAGATGTCCATGGTTTGTGCTTTTAACTTTTAGGTGATATTTTGAACCTTGAACTTTAAAAAGTCATAACTCTGGTTCGAATATTTGGATTTTTGTTGTTTTGGTGTCAAATAGTTTATTAAAATCTGCTCTATTTTTCTAATTGGAATTTTCTGTGTTTTTTTCACTTTATCATTGTTTCTGTACAGCATAAATACTTTACACATTGCCTCTATGTTAAGTCTGACTGTTTTTTGTGCCACGTTCCCCAGGGTTAAGCAGAGGTTAATGTAGTGACTTTTGGAGGTTTACCCGCCAAGGGATTGTGGCTGTTGCTTAACCAGGGATCATACACTTGTCAACCAACAACCCGATTTCTCACAGAGTTGATACTCTGAACACAGTGTGCAAGATTGTGCATTGTCCTCATCATCTTTGCAATTCACAGTCACAGAATTCATAAGAAGTTCAACCAGTAGTATTGCTTCAAACATTGGAAACAGCACTTCCAATAATGATATTTTTAAATCATTAGTTCGAAATAATTGAAAAAGAAACATTTCCAAAAAGAGTTAATACCCCAAATATATTGCAGAAGGAACCATTTGAAAATGGTTAAGGTGTTAGTGCTAGGAATTTTGGGTATAGAGTGTTGAGGTCAAAGACATTGGATTATGAGTTAAGGTTTAAAGGTAAAGGAATTATGGTGAAGGGCTAAGGATTTGAGGTTTTGAACTTTAAATTTAAGTGACTATGGATTAAGATTCAAGGGTTAGGGGTTCAGAGATTAGGATGTAGTGTATAGTGCTGGTTATTATGGTTTTACATGTTTAGGGTATAGGGTTAAGTTTGTAAGAGTCATGGGTATGGGTTAATGTTCAATAGAGAGGGTTAAGACTATGGGATACATAGCTAAATTAAGGGTCTGGGGAATTAGCTTAATGATTTCTGGTGTTGGGTTAAGGTTTGGTAGTTTGAGGAATAAAGGTTAAGGGTTAATGGTTATGGGTTACAGGTTAGACATTTGGGATATTGAATTGAGAGTGTAGGGCACAAGTGATAAATGTATGGGGTTAAAGGTTGAGGTTTAGGGGTTAGGGTTATGAAGAAATGTTATAGAGTTAAGGATAAAGGGTTAAGGGTAGAGGGTTAGGTATATTGGATAAGGGTTTACGGTATAGGGTTAAGAGTTTGTGACATGAGGCTAAAGGTTTGGATCTTGGGTTAAGGATTACAGGTTTGTGTTATGGGTTGAGTTTGTCTGGATCAACAAGTTATCTTTAGGCCCTAGGAAAATTTGCATGATCTCGGCATTATTAGTATAATTTCAGTAATTTTCAGGTTGCTCGTTATGTGAAATTCCAGAAATTAGGCTATTATGCCACACTGCAAAATTATGTGCCATTAATTGTAAAAATTTCGAACACACGTAAACAACGTAAATGAGAGAGGACAAGCAGTTGTTGTTTGCAGTGTTTTTACACTACTTTTTTTTAGAGCTAAAGTGAATTTGAGGGTGCATTTCGCACTAAAATACACCATTGCATTCCACCTAATTGCACATAATTTTTCACAATTTTGTCACAGTTTTGCATAATTATACAAAAGCAAATTTTGAACATTGTTCACAGGTGTGGTTAAGGGTTAAAAGTTAGGAAAATCTGGTTCAGGGGCTAAAGCTATAAGATTAGGGTTAGAGGTTAAGAGTATAATGTATAAGATTAAATGTAGTGTTTGATGTTAAGGGTATAGAGGTAATGGTATAAAGTTAGAGGTTTGGAATATCAGGCTAAGGGTTTGAAATATAGGATTAAGAGTTAATGGTCTAAAGAGTTACATGTTAAGACGATCAAGGGATAGAGCTAACTTCTCATAATGACATGTCTTCAGTGTTTAGATGAAAATGCGTTTTACCTAAAATGTGTTGATGAGAGTCACGGTTATTTTAGCCTATCTGTGCAAAAAAGTATGTGTAAATCTGTAATAGTAATACAATACTTAATATCAGTGGAGCATTTCAGTTTCATAATGGCACAATTAGAAGAGCTAAAAACAGATCGATGCTAACACTCAGTATAACATTCTATTTAACAAAGTATAACACAATCTACAGATTCCCTACTTCATTCGGTGTGCTTCCGAAATGGCTGAATGTTTGACTTCTAAATGCTCAGGCACCATTAGGTTTGTCCTACTCCCCGGGGTGAAACAAATCCAAAATAGAGATGAGCTCTGGTGGTGCCAGAAGGAGAAATTAAAATTGATGCATGGTTGATGGTGGTGCCAGCCTCAGTGAACAATGAATCCTGAAGTGCAAGTGCTATTTGATTGCAGTCTGCTGCAGGCATCAGTCACTCTTTTCTATATTAGTGGCCGGAAATAGAGCTAACGGGGAAAACAGGCTTTTTCTAGGTGTCGTCCATGCCGTCAGCCTCACTGAAAAGGCTGTGTACAGTTTACAGAGTAGAGTTCCCTAGTGGAACCCATGCTTTCTTAAACCATGTTTTGCTCATGCCACCATTGGTGGTCAGAGTCTGAATTCCCTGCACTGTCATCACCATCTTAAGTGGGACCTAGAAAAAATGCAGAAATTCATGAAAAAGATAGTGAACAATGATTGAGATATTTAATATCAGCTTCAGCTGTAATGTCTTGCTTAATTTCTGATGTTGATCCTTTGGTCTACATTGTGTTACCAATGTTTGCAGCCACCAAAGGAACACCTTTCTTCTATGGATGGATGAAGGTATATTGCACCCATTTGTTTTTATTTCTACATCACTGATACTGGATGCAACATGCCTCATGCCTGAACCAAAGGCAGCGGGTGATTTTTGAAAGTGAGGGTGAAATACCCTGCAGAAATTTAAGAGCCTGGCACCCCTAGTGGTAATTAGAGAGGTGTTCTCCACGAGAAGTTTCAAAACATTTAAATGAGCCAAATAGTTAATTTTAGAGCAGACTTTTACATCCCTTCGCTGAGAGCTATAATGCCTATTAACAAATTGCATGTTGTAGTATGTTTGATACTATTACAACAGTACTATTAATGTACTACAAAATGCTATTCACTAACATGTGCAGTGGTCTACACTGCCACCTTTCCTATTGTTTATGTGGGAGATGTCCGCCCAGCCTGGAGGAATGCTTAATAGTGACAGGGAATACTCACTACTAAAGGTTAGGGTTTGAGGGAGGATTAAAGAAGGTTTAAAGGGGACTAGGAAGGAGTTTAGGCACTGACATTCAACCACCTATAAAGAAGAAAGCCCATTCCTATTCACAACCTGCACTTCTATAGTTACTTCAGCCAAAAAGATCCAAAAACAGTGCTATGTGTACTACAGGCCAGAGCTGGCATAACTGCGACTCCAAAGATGGTCATCACTGGTACTTCAACACTCTGCCATTTAGAATAAAGAAGGTAGTGGCTTTGAATAGATCCCTAGAGGAAAACATATTGTAATAAATAAAGTTATTTAAAATCATTAAAAATATATATATGTTTTATTTTAATGGTAAAAAAATTAAATATAAATCATAAATAAGTATTATTTCACTTTCAAATAATGTATGAACCTATTATCAACGAAGTTCTGCCAAAAGAAAGGGTCCCACATACACCTAAGAGACTCTGCATTTTCTCAGGTGACATCCATCTGACCTTTGCCAATCCTGTCCGGTCCTGATTAATCATAAATGGTCTTGTCCCTCTTGTTTGTGGACTTCCCAAACTGAAGGAATAGAAAGTGCACCATCCAAGTCACACTAAAGTAGGGTTTTTTTGCTGGCTAATTGTTGGTCACTACCAGCACATAAATTAGATCTGTTAATAAGTGATATCTCCCCCCACAGCCCTGTTTCTGACTGAGACATGGCTAAATGAGGGATCCTTGCCGGATGTTAATATGGCACTTTCTCAAGGATATCAAATAATAAGATCAGATAGAACCACCTCGAAAGGGGGAGGAATTGCCATTATCTATAAAGAATCTATTAAGGTCACTTTTCGGTCACTTCAGATAACTGATTGCGAAAGTATGTTCTTTTCACTGTCTCTAAATCCCCAATTTACGCTTTTGGGAGTTCTAGTCTATCGTCCCTCTGGCCCACCAGACAATTTTTTACACTCTTTTTCAGATCTAATGGCAGATTTATCATGTAAAAAAACAAATTTCATAATTTTAGGAGACTTTAACATACGTGCAGACAATCTAGATAGTGTAGCAGCTAAAGGTCTTCTGGCTGATATGGAGGCTTTAGAACTGGATCAATTAGTTAGAGGCCCTACTCATGAGAAAGGACACACTTTTGACCTAGTTTTCAGCAATTTAGTTGGTCTAGTTTCTAAGCCTCTGCTTAGCCTGGTCAGATCACTTCCTAATTTCACTAAACTTAGTCACATCCTCCAATTCTAGTTCTACGGAAGTGTCAGGTCAACCTTTCAGGCGCTGGTATAAACTCAATGCCAGAGACTGGAACCATACCCTGATAGACAGTAAACCTGTCTTTATTGACACAAATGATATTAGTACAGACTCATTTAATGAATGGATCAAGGATGGTCTAGATATTTTATTCCCTTACAGCAAGATAACGGGGAGCTACCGGAAGACGGGCCCCCTATGGTTTACCCCTCACTCGCGAATTGTGAAAAGGAAATGTAGATGTTTAGAAAGAAGTTGGAGAAAAACGTATGAACCGTCTTTAAAGAAAGACTATGGGAAGGCTATTAGACTCTATCATGCAGAAATTAAACTAACCCAAAGTACCTACTATGCTGCTAGGATTGAACAATCTCCCATCTCTTCGAAAGAGATATTTCAGTTATTTAAAGAAATCTTACATTCACCCTCTGAGGAGAAACTAATTGAAGCATCACAAGAACACAGCAATAATTTAGCTCTATTCTTTCAGCAAAAAATTGCAGACATTTATTTGAGTTTTTCAAACATTGAGCCTCTTGTGGAGGAGGTGATCAATCCTTATATCAGTGGTGCTGCCTCCATTTCTCAATTCTCCCTCATGTCACAGGATCAGGTAGCTTCCTCTCTATCAGCTCTTAAGTCAGGGTCCCCCGTGGACCCTGCCCCGCCAGTGATAATGGCCCTAGGGTGCAAAGCTATCATTCCTGTTCTGATGGATCTGATAAATCTTTCTATGTCGAGAAGCCTGGTCCCTGATCAATGGAAACACGTGACAATCAGACCTTTGTTGAAAAAAAACAATTTGAATGCATCAGTGATGAAAAGCTATAGACCCATCTCGCTACTTCCCTCTCCCTCCAAAATATTAGACAAACATATTAATGCTCAACTATCTGCATACTTAGAGGACAACAATATCCTTCACCCTACCCAAATGGGCTTTAGGCCCTCTATCAACACTGAATCAGCCTTGACCACTGTTATGGAAGAGGCTAGGAAGCGCATGGATCAGGGACGCCCTACAGTGATTATACTCCTGTACCTCAGTGCAGCTTTTGACACAGTAGATCACCAGCTGCTGTGTCAGGGGATGAAAGAAATGGGAATTGAGGGAAATGCACTAAACTGGCTTTCCTCATTTCTGAAGGTAAGAACATTCCAGGTTCCGGATCGGTCATACCTTTCCAGTAAATTTAAAGGCAACTGTGGGGTGCCACAGGGCTCCTCCCTCAGTCTCACATTACTTAATATATATATGGCTCCACTGGCCAAGATAGTGGAGTCATTCGGGATTTCTCTGGTTTCCTATGCTGATGACACACGGTGGTCTCTTTCTCTTCCAATTCAGACCCCGACGACTGCCTTCTGCCTCGCTGTTTACAGGCAGTATCAAGATGGACGAACGCTAGTATGCTTCAATTAAACAAAGATAAAACCAAAGTAATGATACTAGCCAGAGTCCACGTCTGGGTATGAACCCCAGGCTGCCGATTTCCTAGGTGGAGCTACCAGCCCCGAAGAACAACGTTAAAAGTTTGGGAGTTTGGCTCGACCTCCAACTCACTTTGAAACACCAAGCTAAGAAAATCTCTGCCACCTGTTTTAGTATAATGAGGCTTTTGAGAAAAATCTTTGCTGTACTTCCGTTTTTGGGAAAAAAGACTCATCGTTCAGGCTCTCATTATATCTAAATTGGACTATGGAAACTGATTATTGCTTGGTTCTCTAAGATATGTCAAAAGGAAACTGCAAGTAGTTCAAAATGCTGCAGCCCAGCTTCTCTTAGATACACAGAGGCATGCCTCGGTTAAAACTGCTCTTGCTGTCCTTCATTGGCTCCCAGTGGAACAATGTATAATGTTTAAAACCCTGTGCTGTATGCACAGATCACTATACAACAGAGGTCCTAGGCATTTAAAGAGGCTGGCATCTTTTTATATTTCAACCAGAAAACTTAGATAAGCCTCAGCAGCCCTTGCCTCTGTACCTAGAGTTAAGAAATCCAGATGAGGAGGCACCATGATGGCTTATCTTGGAGCCAAACTGTGGAATTCCCTCCCCCAATGCCTTCATTCCACGAGTCATGAATTCAATTTTCAGAAAGGATTAAAAACCTGGCTGTTCTAATATGTTTGTTATGCATCCCTCTTTTTTTGGAGAGTTGTCCCCCTAGCGCTGGGAGACCTTCGGGTAGCCATGCACTATACATATACCGTAACATAACATAACATTTGAAAACGAAGGGGCTTATTTACAAGCCCTGCTTGTCACAGGTGCATCACTTGTTGTAGAGGCATATATTTAGCTTACGCTATCTTTCTTTCTCTTCAGTAGCCAAGGGTCCCTTTATACCACCAATTGGCATGGATTCAGAAACAAAAGTCTTAGGTGGTCATTATGAACACGGCAGAAACAACCGTCGTGTTCATGCTGGCGGTCAAAACAGTGACCACTAGCGACCCCAGAACCCCGCTGGCCAAATAATGAAACATTGTTTCCACCCGTCGGCTCACAGAAAGGCTCGGCTGGGACATTGATGGCGGCTCCACATGGAGATGCCGTCAATGCCTCTGTGCGGCAGCTGCAGTTGCACCCGTCGCGCAGATCACTGCCTCCTGCGCAACGGAGCTCTGCACCAGGGCCCCTGCACTGCCCATAGTGCATGGGCAGTGCAGGGCACCCCCTCCGCCAGCCTTTTCCTTGTGGGATATCCCGCCTGGAAAAGGCTTGCGGGAATTGAAACATTATCCGTAGAGTAGTGCCGCTACCCTGGCGGATGGTGTTTCAACTGGCTGCCAGGCTGCCTGATGGCGGGAGCCTGGCTGTGGGTGAGGGCTGTCACTGGCGGTCCTCACCATGTTCAAAATATGGCGGTTGGCCCACCATGCCGGCTGGCGTTTTCAGCTGCCACTGCCGGCAAGGCGGGCCAAACCGCCATGTTCGTAATGAGGGCCTTAGTCTCAGTTTCCTTTTTCTCAGTCATTAAGACTACAACTCTCATGTCACTACCAGGCCTTTCACTCTAGTTTGTGGTCGAATTTGACCACAAGATCTGTGAATTCAGAGCAGTCATCAGGTAAATTCATTATGTGTGACAATGAGTCTTTCAAGTCATCTTTGAGACCTCAATGGAATAATGATGTATCCTTTCCTTCTGGTCAATAGGTCTCAGCTATTAAACAGTTGAAGGTGGTTACATAAGTCAGATAGTGATACAGTGGACGGGATAGCCGTCACATTTGTGACAGAGTAACCCATCTGCCAGACTCTAAATCAGGCCCTAAATCATTCATTATTGCTAGATTGAACAAACTTATGTTTTGGAAACAACCTAGTCATGGCAGCTTTGAAGGCAGCAAATTTATACAGGATAGGGTTGTTGGTTTCAGTTAAGGGTATTGACCAATTGGTTGACATCCCTCCTATGTAGGAAAGAATAAAGGCCACTCTTTCTGCATCACTAGTAAAGATTTGTGGCTTGCACAAAAAGTGTGGTTGACATTGGCTCATAAAAATAACGAATTTTGCGCTATCTCCACAAAAATTGCTCAGGCATGGCTAAAGGGATTGTGCTAGATATCATTACAGTGACATGTAAATATTGATCTAACTGTGATGGAGAGGGTGTCTTAGTGTATGTTTTTCTAAATTTGGGAGGGTTCAAGATGGGGTGAGATTCTTTGAGTGTGGTATCCCTCCGTTGAGTGAATTTCAGTTTACAGCCAGCTAACTCTTCTTTTAATTCTGAATTTTCCTCTCTGAGTCTCTGCAGATCTTGCTGCAGGTTATGTACTATCCCAGCAAACCCTCAGCCACCGAAGTGTCACCATCTGAAGTTTGAGAGAGGTCCTGTGCATAGAGCTGATCATACTCATCCATATCGTCGCCCAAAAGAAGCGCTAATTGCTGTGGCTTAGCCTTTTGTCGAAGGCCACTCACATGAACTCCAGGTGGTTCGGATTTGACAACATTATTCCTCATTTCCTCCCAAAGACTAACCCCGGTAGAAATTATTAACACTACTCCAGTGATGGTTCCAAAGGGGAAAGGGCATTGGGAGTGACAAGCGAGAGAAAAGAGACGCTGAACAGTCTATGGTATGTCTTCAAGGATTGAGGGGAAGCCACTGATCATAGATACTTGGTTTGAATTGACAGCACCTAGTACATCTGTGAACAAAGAAAAGACTAACTGCTGGTGTAACTATGTGTACTTTATATGTATACAATAAACTTCATAAAAAACACTCATACCAAATAACTGTCACGGTTAAACTCTTCTCACTCTAGAGTGTCAAAACATCTGCTGTTTCACAGTTTTTTATACTATCATATTCCATCATATATAACATGTTGCTTCATATGTCATGACATCAGGTTCTCTATTTTCATAGGGCTCTCCACTCACTAAGCATGATTAACCAAAGTGATTATCTAAGCCAAGACTGACTATAGCAGCAACTGTATCCGTGTTACACCGAACAAATGAAATGCAAAAAAACAATGCCCTCAATAACAGGTTAACAGTTCCTGGGAAATTAGTCTTTATACCTTTTTATATGTTATTGTCTGTAGTACTGATATCTCCTAGTTTTTGGCATGAGTCTCTTATGCAAGTTCTTTGATACACGCTAAAGAATGCACAGATTACCTTTGTTTTGAAGTCTTTTGTGGCTTACTGTGGACCTGGACATACCTGTTTTTCAATGTCTTTCTTCTGTTTGTATTTATTTCAAGGGACCGGATGCAGATAAGCACTGCGGAAGCTGAAGAGTCATCAGGTACTCGGGAACATGCAGTGCGATGTTGGGAATTTGGAAAGACTGCAACATGACAGCAGGAACTCTGCAGCGCGAATAGAGAACTGAGAAGAGTCTTAGGCTAATGAGTTTAAGCGCTGAGGTTGCAGAAATTTGAGGGAGAATTTACAGTTATGCCAATAAGCAGCACAGCTGCAATTGACAACATTTTGTGTTACATATCCTCCACAGTGTGTTTTACCAGCAATGAGCTGGAAATCATATAAGGATTTACATAACAATGGGGAGGTGGGCTAACTCTTAATTTGGGAACATGTTTAGTGTGGTCAAATTGACTCTATCTCACCATGACCCTATACTTCTATTGATTAATCCTCTATATCTTCTCTCTGACTCAAACCAAACCCATTCTACTACTATCATCTCCAAAATAACCCTTCCTAGACTCTTTCCTCCTCTACCCCTCCTGGCTCACTCCAAACCTCAGGTTACTACTAACATCTCCCAAATAACCCTCACGTATCTCTCCTTTGACTTGTCCCAAACCTCATTTTACTACTATGGTCTTTCTAATCCCTTTCTACAGACTCTTGCTTCATCCACCTCTCTTTTACTTATCCCGAACCCCATCTTATTACTATGATCTCCCAATTAACACTTCTGGATTCTTTCCTCTTCTCTCCCTCCACTATCCTATTCAATACAACTAACAGAACCACATGTCTTCACTCAAAGTAACTCATACCTCCCTATACTAATACTATGCTCCTTTTCCTATACTAATCAACCAGTAATCCTTTTGGGTTCTGGAGTAGCGTGTTACTCGCTGTGAAGTGCTTCATCAGGGGTAGTAAGCGCTATATAAATGCAATTACAAATTGCACAAATTATAAATTATGAGCTGGCTGAGGTGCGATCACTAGAGGAAACCACTGTGTCTATGACACTAGGAAAGTGGTATTACACATACCAGGCACCTGTAAATTAAGTGCTACTAGGGAGCATGCAGCACTGAGTGTGCCCTCCACCTAAGTAGCCATTTAAAAACATGCCTTAGTCCTACAATTACAGCATGTTTGTGTCATTTTTAAGTGAGATTTGGACCTTGAAAAATAAACCATTTGCCTTGCCTAAACCTTCCTTTTTAACTTAGGTAAGTCACCCATAGGGTAGGCCCTAAACAGCCCATAGGACAGGGCCTGTTGTTTTTAAAATGTTGGACAAGTAACTGTAAGTTTTACATGTCCTGGTAGCGAAAAGCTCTTAAATGTCTCTTCCACTATTACAGTGTCTACCTCTACCATACGATAACATTTGGTTACCTTATTACATTTAATAAGTGATTATTTTTATTTAGGAGCAGGTAGGAATGTTGTGTTTGTTGTCCGAGGAATTGTATTTGTAATTTAAAACTCTTTTAAATGATAAAGTTGGATTTTCAATTCTGAAAATGCCACATTCGAAACCTTCACATTTTCCTGTTCTAACCATTTTGTGTCTGCAGCCTGTTCCTGTGTCACATGACTAAGTATAGTTGGCCGTTGGCCTTTGTGCATTCCTTTCCAACAGCTTCACAATATAAGATGTTGGTGCTGGCAGGATGATTCACCTAGCAAGATGGGGGCCAGAACTTTCACCTACCACACTTTTACTTCAGAGGCACAGGCCAAGCTCTCACACAGAGGACTTCACACTAGCCTATTGTGACACCAGACACAGGCAGGCAGGCGGGCATATACGCCTCACACATTTTGGAAGGAACACTCTTGAAGGTTTTACCACTTCAAAGGTGGCACCAGGTTTAAAGATGGGGCCCTCAGACCCACTTTACATTACATTTCTGGACCTGTGGATACTACAGAAGAGGAACTCCACTGTTCCAAGTGGACTACCATGCTGCCTGAGGCTTGTCCTGCTGTTTGGGAAGGAAGACTGAACCTACACCCTTCATTCTAGGCTGAAGTGACTCTAAGGAACAGCTGACTAACCTCCTGTTCTGAGCTACAGGGACACAACAAGTTCCAGAGGCCTCTCTGCAACTCCCCAGCTGACCTGCTGAAACTGGACCTGCCTGAGCCCTGCCGGCCTCTGCTGTAGTAGATCCCTAAAAGGTGCCTCCCAGGTCAATGGCCCTTGGTATTGCATCAGTTGACCTTCTCTTTGAAGGAAACTTGACATTTTGGGCTCTTTGTGACTGCAAATGGGCTTGTTCTAATCAAGATCTTGCCACCCGTGCAGACCGCCAACATGAAGCTCCAGTGAACCTGCATCTTCATGCTAAAGTGACCGCCAGCAATGACCAGCAATGGCAGATCTGTGCTTTGCATTACAGCATGGTGGTGGCCTGTTCTTCACAGAACAGTGAGAACCATCCATGATGCTCTCCCTCCTCCTAGCAGATTCTTCCACTGTGAATGGAGCTGTTCATGCCAGAATTTAGAAAAAAACTTTTTCAGAGGGTCTAACCTGGTTGCTGTATCCAGTGCGCACTCCATCACAGTCGGCCAGAATTTGCGACTTTCACTCGGTTTCATACAACAAGATAACCGGGAATCAATCTTTGTGCTTTTTGGTGCTATACTTACCTTAAAATCTGAAATTGCATATCTACTGGTTGGATTTTTGTCCTTTTGATGTCAAATAATTATTAAATTGTCTAAACTGGTGTTGTGTTTTCGCTTCCTGTCTGTCTGTCCTTGACCCTCTGGTTGTTAGACTCTCAGGGCTCAAGTCACAAAGAGTCTCTGCAGTCATGGCGGGACCTTGTGGAGGGATCTTCGCTATGGGAAACTGCAGTGTGGAGATCCTGCCATGAGTGCAGAGATTCTGCCATTACTGTGTGAATCTGTCTCTCAGACTTACACTTATGTTTCTTTCCCCGCATGTCTTTAGATGAACTCTTGACATATACTGAGCACTCTCATGATATGAATGCTCAAAACAAATAAAAACTGCTATAAAGCCAAGGACATCAGTGCCAAATGTAGACACCATGGTGTAATGATTGCCACCAAATTGCAAAGAAGTGCCACATTATGCAAGAACCTTTATTCAGTAGGGTAGGTACCATTATGCCACAGAGTCACAATATAAAATTAATTACTATCACTACTCCAGAGCCAGGATTATTCCAGAAGTGGACAGCATCCTGCCATGGATATAAAGAATTACTACCATTATAAAGAAGTATAGGCATAGTATTCAGACACACTCACATGCATGAACATATACAGAACCTGCTAGACATTGTTTAATGCTTAGCATCTTGGCCGACTTTCATGTCTCACTTCCCTTCAGTCACCAAATAGGACTCCCAGTTGTATATTCTGTGACATGGCAGTGTCTCACTGTACTGTGATTGCATCTCAAGCCTTGCCTGGTTCCAGAGCTGTCAGTCATAATAGAAATTTACATAGCAAGAGGGGTATAGATCCTCACACACCTATTAACATTATTAAGGCCCTCATTATGAGCACGGCGGTAAACACCGCACCGCTGGCGGTGGTGGTAAAAACCACCAACAGACGTGCAGTATGTACTGCCAAATAATTAACCACCTGAAACACAGGTATCCTGAAACCACTCACCGCCAGCAGAGGAGTGCCAACAACGACGGCAGAGCCCACCCACAGGCGGGAGGGAAAGGCCCTACTCGCCCATCAAATAATGAGGCACTAGACCGCCGTCAGTTCCGGGGCAGGAGCCACCGCCACGCGAAGCCAGGCGGAAACGAACCAAATATAAGGAAACACTCACCAGACGCTCACACAACACGCCAAAGCAGACATGGATAGAGAGCTGCTATTCATGCCACCACTGCTCCTTGCCTTATACCTCCATGACTGAGACCGCCTACGAAGACGACGACGGTAAGTACCGCATCCTACGAAACAAGGAAAGAAAGGGCACTGTTACATACCCACCCACTCCACCCACCCTGCAACGCTCCCACAACCCTTCACAGCAGCACAAGCCATACACCCCAGAGCAAGAGGTACTTACCCGACACAAGGCAAATCCAACCTGTCCAAAGTACATACATGTGCCCCACACCCACAAACACTGAAATGAGAGACCATGGATCCAGAGTGTGCCTCCAACAACACAGGCCATACATTAACCTTTATTATGCTCACTGAGCAACCGAAGTGGATATAAGGCCAATGGCCAGTCCGTCTGAAGACAAGTCCAATGGGCCACAATGGCCCCAACCTGACTCCCACAAGTGCTACAGTACTCCACCTCATAGGGGCAACAATGGGGCATCCAGGCACCTCAGGGAACAGGGGCAGGGGGTGGTGGGGATTTACGATGGGGGTGGGGCTTAGATTTTCATTAGGAAGGTGAAGTGGGTTTGCCCTTGGAAGGTGGGGGAGTGTGCTTGGACCGGGTGGAGGCAGATGGGACAGGCTCAGCACAGGGCTTCTTCCTCTCTGGGGAAGGGGCACGGGAATGTGAAGGGCAGACAGGGGCGGGCTGTGACGTGGAAGGAGTGGACAGGGCAAGGAGGTGTGCACCTTTAGGGATTGGACGGGGTGGGCCAGTGGGTTGGAATAGGTCAGCATGCGAAAGGAAAAGTTTCTTTGGTGCATTGGGTTGGACCTGGAGGAGGGTATGGGAGTGGAGGTAGAGGTAGTGGTCGTAAGTGGTGTAGGTGTGCGTGATGTGGGTGGAGTTGACTGGACAGTATGCTGAGGTGTGGTGGATGTGTGATGGGTGGGTGTTTTGGTGCGTTTGAGTGTCTTGGAGGGTTGGACACAGTGGGACAAGACAGGCTGCCAGTGTGAATGTATGTTGTCTGGGTGTTTGCAAGTCTGATGAGTGTGCTGCAAGTGTCAACTAAAGTAGTTGTGGTGAGTGCAGGTGTGGTGTCTGGGGTGCATGGAAGGAGGTGTGCTATTGTGGTGACTGCAGGAATAGGCTCAGTAACAGTGAATGAAGGTGCAGTGCCTGGGGTTGTGCATGTAGAGGGGACAGACAGGTAGGTGAAAGAGGTGGGCACACTGGGGGAAGTGGATGTTGTTGTGTTTGCATGTGTATTTTGGCTGTGTGTATGCTTGTGGTGGGAGGTGTGGTGCTTCTGTTTTGAAGTGTGCTTCTTGTGTGTTGAGATGTGTGCCTGCGTGTCAGGATGTGTGCTTTTGACAGATGAAGGGAGTGGGGTGCTGGAAGGGGTAGAGGATGTTGGAGGGGGGACGGAATGACCAGGTACACTGGCTGCCGTTCAAGAGGAGGCCAGAGCCTGAAAAGATCTCTGTAGGCCAGACGCGGCACCGTGAATGCCATCCAGGTAGGCATTGGTCTGCTGCATCTCTGATGCTAGCCCCTGGATGGCATTGACGATGGTTGTCTGCCCTACAGAGATGGTTCTCAGGAGGTCAATAGCCTCCTCCATGAGGGCAGCAGGGCTGACTGGGGCAGGGGAAGAGGTGCCTGGGGCGAAGGAGATGCCCATCCTTCTGGGTGAGCGGGCACGGGCAACTCGTGGGGAGCAAATGGGATGGAGGTGATGGCATGGGGGTTGGTGGAAGATGACACAGTAGGTGTGGGCCCACTAGGGTCCACCACCGCCAGGGAGCTCCCATCAGAGGAGGTGTCGGAGTCACTACCTCCAGTGGTAGTTGCCTCCTCCGTGGTACTCCCCTCGCCCTCTAAACCACTGGTCCCCTTGGCGTAGGATGACTCTGCCGCCGAGGATCCGTGGGCCACTGGGTCCCCACTCGCCGGTGCCTCAGCTCCCTCGCCAGATGATGCTGATGTTCACAGACATCACAAGAGAACAAGGATGGGGAGACAAAACAGGAGAGACACTTGTAAATAGCTGAATGGAGGTACAATAGTGGTTCACACAAACACCCATCCAGAAGACCCTCCAGCAGGCAGCTACCTACCGCTATACCCATGGCTATGCCCCTGACTAGTGCCCAGAACCCTGCTCTACTGCCATTCCCCAAATAACTTAAGGACCTGACGTGTAGTACACCTGACCAAAACACCCCAACTCCCCACGGGCCATAATGTAGATGGACATCAGTCATAGTCCCTGCAACTAGGCAGCATAAATCCAAATACACACACACACACACATGCATTAAGGGTCAAAAATATGGTATGTGTACTCACCCCCTTGTGACTGCTGTGCAGCCTTCAGGCGCCTATCCATGTCCGGGTACGCCACTGCCAGGATGCGTTGCATAAGGGAGGTCACTGCCCGATGGGCACCCCTACCCCGTTGGGAGGACTTCCCCAGCTGGGCCTCGCAGATCTTTTGCGCCCAGCGCCGCAGGTCCTCCCACCTCTTCCTGCAGTGGGTGCTCCGCCAGTTGTAGACCCCCAGGGTCCGCACCTCCTTGGCGATGGCATGCCAAAGTCCCCTCTTCTGGTGGGTGCTTACCTATAAGGGACACACTGAAATGTAACACAGAGGTCAGACACTGGCCAATCATATACAGCTGGCTATACGTCCACTATGGGACGGACAGTACAAACCAACTGACAGCACATACACACGCAGCATTTCAGGAACCCTGGCCTATCCAGTGGCAGAGGTGCACACATGTATGCAGCCAACATCAATCATTACACACATCCATGGCCCCAATCCTCCTACTCAACTGTACCTCTGGCCGTCCGTAGAGCTTGGCATACAGGGGCAGGACCCCGTCCACGAGCCTCTCCAGTTCCTCTTGGGTGAAGGCCTGGGCCCTTTCCCCTGCAACATGTGCCACTCCCATGACCAGAAGTAGGACACAGCAGTACACTCAGTGAGGTAACTGCTTGCACAAGATCAGGGAGTCAAGTGAAGTTGGGGTGACGAGTTCGCGTACACACCGCGGTGGTGTGCACCGTCACCTCCCGGCTGTGATCATGATATGCTAGGATTCCCCATTGACATCCATGTTAACCAATGAATTTTCACACGGAGGTAAACACCGCCTTACGCTGTTACATCAACCGTTAGTGGTATGAGGTCACTTCCACAACGACAGTTCAGGATTTCATGGAGCAGACATTTTGGCTAAAACTGCGCATTTGTAAAACTCCTATCTGCACAATGCAGGCTGTATTGTTCCCCAAACACCCATAGGCATGTGACAATTAACATTACCTCACCTGACCAGCCCTGATCTATCATTGTGGTCAAGTTGCTGTTATGTCACACACACTATGCATTAGTGTTGACGACAATCATATCAGCAGTGCTGAATGACTAGCAATGTGTGCCGATGTATGTGTGTTCCTCACACAGGTTTTCTACTCCTCCTAGGTACAGACCCTTGTGGCAAAGAAGGGCCCCATAGGTGACCACTTGTGGATTTGTGGACCATGGTGGAGCGTCACATCATTATCAATTACAGACTCACTTGTGCAACTATTCTTGAAATTTGTGCATTACTGGATCCTGTACTGACTCCGCAAATAGTAATCAGCATGTCATCTCTACTGAAGTGCAGGTGCTCTCTGCACTCCATTTCCTGGCCATGGCTCATTTCAAGTGACAGTGGGCATGGGCGCAGGTTTTTCTCAGCCATTGTTTAGCATTATACTGTCAAGATTCCTGAATGCATTTGTACGACACCTGCAGTCCTATCTGAGGTTTCCCCAAAGTGCTGACTTCTCTGCCATTAAGTCGGACTTCTATGCCTTTGCCAACATACCCCATGTGATAGGTGCCATCGATGGCACACACATAGCTATCATCCCCCCAAGAGTCAGTGAACAGGTGTACAGAAACAGGAAGAACTTTCATTCCATGAACATTCAATTGGTGTGTACTGCAGACCAGTACATCACACATGTGAATGCCATGTTCCCTGGTTCAGTCCATGATTCATTTGTGCTGAGGAACAGTAGTGTGCCACACAAGATGGAACAGCTACAAGACGACAGAGGGTGGATCAGAGGTAGGTGTTTCTATCACTTATTGCCACCTAACAGACAGCCAGGCTGTCTGCCTCTGAGGCTTGTCATTTAAAGTTGTGTTGTGCACCTTTTTCTAGGTGATTCTGGCTATCCCAACGTATGTTGGCTCCTGACACCAGTGAGCAATCCTGGAACAGATGCAGAGAGGAATTACAGTGGGGCCCATGGATGTACTAGGAGGGTAATAGAGCGTACAATAGGTCTCCTGAAGGCTACATTTCGTTGTTTACATATCTCTGGTGGTTCCCTGGCCTATTGCCTGAAAAGGTGTGTAGAATAGTGGTGGCCTGCTGCATGCTGCACAACGTGGCTGTGAGAAATTCTATCCCCCTCTTGGAGGAGGAGGATGCTGTATATCCAGACCAGCTTCCTCAGAGAGGGGATGAGAGTGATGGTGATGATGAGGAAGGGGAAGATGTAAATTCCAGGACCCAACTGATACAACTCTACTTTCAGTAACTATGTGGGACAATTGGATGAGATTGGTGTCTGTGCATCATACTGTCAGTGCGCCTTGTCATCTAGGGGGGTGTTGGGTCAATACTAATTGCAACTGTGACCAGGTCTGCATAGGACAGATTACAATTGAGTCTATTATTTCAACACATATTTAGGCACAACAACATGTAAGGCGTGTGGTGCTTTTCATGCTACTCAGATACAAATAAAGGATTTATCAACCAGTTTCATCCATACTTCACTTTGTTCAAACTTAATGACAGGGGACATTGTAACACGTGAAAATGTGTTTTATTTGGTGCACGGATAAAATTGTGCAGATTACAGTGATGGGAATGGGCTAATGGTGGTTATCCAAAATGGAAACATGGTGGCAGCATTGTTGGTAGTATTGGTAGGTCCATCCATCCTTACATGAGTTTGTATTATTTCTGGCACTGTTTGGTGGTTGATTGAGTGGGACACTTGGTAGACAGTATTTTGCAGAGTCACTTCTTAGAGGGGGCCTTTTTCTTGGCAGGTGTTCCTGTGCCATATCTTGGCCTGAGGGTCCGTTTAGGCACCTGTTGTTGGCCTGTAGGGCTTAAGATGGATGTCCCCTGTGTGTCCTCAGAGGGTAGTACATGTGAAGTTGATGTTGATGCTCTTGTTGTCCGGCCTGTATCCTGTGCTGTAGTGGGGGCTTCCTGTTCTGTGTGGGCCTCAGGCTGTATTTGGACAAGCTGCAGCAGCGCACTTGCTATGCTGGCCATTGTGGCATTGTGCAGTTTCCACTGCTCCATGGCCTCTTGGTGGTGTGCTTGCTGCATCCTTTGACTCTGCTCCAGGGTGGATACTATCTGGGATAATCTGTCCTGGGTATGGTGGTAGGCTCCCAGGACCTCTGAAATCAAGTCCTGGGCTGCAGCATCCATCCTGTGGCCTCCCACCTGGGCCACTGATGCCCTCCCACTGGGTCTAGCCCCTTGTGCATGTGTCCCCTGCACAGGTCTGGTGGTTCCACTTGTACTGGGGCCATTGTCTTCCTGTATGTTGGTAGGGGGTGACTGTGGCCTCTGTACTTGTGTTCCACCAGTGGCCTGGATACACTGGTGTGGGGACGGTTGCCCTGGGCTGATATTATCGGCTGTGTGGTAGGAGTGTCAGTGGTCTCCTGGGTGGGGCTGCTGGATGGTGACAGTCCAGGACTGTGTGAGGGGCCAGCCTGATGGTCAGTGTCCAGGGTCCCATACCCAGTGTCCTGCGAGGTGCCTCTGTCTCCCTGTGGGGCACTGCCACTCCTTATCCTCTCCGTCAGGGTGGCATGGATGGTGGTGCCTGTTGGAGGAAATGGACATGTCTGTTACATTAGCATGGTCGGATGGGGTGCAGATGTCTGGGCGGGTTTGTGCAGCTTACACACTTTTAGGCCATGCAGAATGCTTTGGTGAGGTTAGCTTTGCTTTTAGCTTAGGCTGTGGAGGTGCATTGTGGGTGTTATAGGCCATTGTGTTTCCTTGCAGGGGTGGGTGGCTGTGCACAGGGGGTGGGATGTGGCCCTGTTAGTGGGTTTGTGGGCATGCAGGGGGACTGGATTAAGTGCTTGTGGGCTTGGTGGGGTAGTGGTCTTGGTTGGTGTTGGAGGCGTGGGGTGGTGCATGCATTACAGGTGTGGTGAATATGGGGTCATTGTAGATGACTTACCTGAGTCCATTCCTCCAGTGAATCCAGCAAGGCCCTCAGGTTGCAGGATGGCCAGTACCTTTTCCCCCCAGTCAGTGTTGTCGGGTGGTGTTGGTGGGGGTCCTCCCCAAGTCTTCTGGAGTGCCATGTGGTGCCTAGATGCCATGGCCCTGACCTTCCCCCGCAGGTCATTCCATCTCTTGCGGATGTCGTCCCTGGTGCATGGATGGTGTCCCACTGCATTGACCTTGTTGACTATTGACGGCCATAGCTCCATCTTCCTGCCCATGGGTGTGTGCTGCACCTGTGCTCCGAGTAGTTGTGGCTCAACCATCAGGATCTCGTCCACCATGGTCCCTCGCTCCCTTTCTGTGAAGCGTGGGTGTTTGGGGGGCGCCATGGTGAGTGTCGTGAATGGTGTCTTGTGTGGATCTAGGTGAGGGTGCTCTTGTGTGGTTGGGTGTAAGTATCATGGATTGTGGTGTTCTGTGTCTGCTTCTGGTGTTCTCTATCTTCGTTGGGCTACTTTCGTTGCAAAGGATTTTGGGGTGTGTCTGTGAGTGTTTCATTGTTTTGTGAATGTGTGTCAGGTGTGTGGATTTCTAACTTATCCAATGTGTGCACTTCTTACTGTTGGGTCCACTTGCCGCCTGTGGCGGTCTGCACCGCCAATGGTCGTTCGCCTTCCACTGACCGCCACTGTGATTTGTGCATCATTATTTGGAGGGCGGTGTTGGTGTGCTCGGCGGTGGCAGGTCCAGCATTTCCACCGACAAGGTCCTGGAGGTGATTGGTGGAAGGGTGATTTTTGTCGGATTCAGATTTTTGTTTCATTCTATGGCGGGTTTCTGTTCACCGCCAATTGCGGTCTTCTGTTCACCGTCACCACAGCGGTAGACGGTGTTTACCACCAGGTTCATAATGAGGGCCTAAGTGTGTGGCACACATTGGTTAATATGTCTTGAGTAAGATCTCTATAGAGGTGCCACCACAGTGAACGGTGTCACTACCAGGTGCAGGCAAAAAGATCAACGCACGTTCATTTTAAACCATAGCATACCGTTATGATTTCTAAATAAATTAAATGGTCCAATCAGTGCAGGATTAGTCTTCATTCATCTGTTTTTATTCTTGAGACGTTGTAACATACTTTGATCATTCAGCTCAACACTTTCTCCAAACTGTGAAATTGTGCAAACAGTATTTCGAATCGTTCTAATTGCATTAGTATGTTAACATAAACATTGCAGTAAATCAAACATGAACCTATAAATGTTGTTAACGTGTGAGGTTTATAGAAGTCTGCGCAGGTAAGTATAGAAAGATGTGTAACTCGTCTGAAATGTCTCTGCCCAGCATGAAGAATCTCACCCCATATTCCATACTACTAACAAAGAGACATATTTTTAGACTTTGCGTTGCATACAAAGAAGATGGTATTAGTTATAGAAGACAGTAATTTAATAGAGTATATAGAGTTTTTCTGTGTTGGAAATAATGTTGGACATCTGCATACTATAACAAAGGCAAAAGAAATGCTTGAATTACCAAACGATTTGTGCATCCTACAAAACAGAGTAATACATATCGTTGATGTAAATGGGTAGTAAAACCAGATCTGCCAAAAGGCACCGAACTTAGGGTCATATTTATACTCCGTCTGCGACGAATGTGCGTCAAAATTTTTGACGCACATTCAGCGCAAACCTGGCCCCGTATTTAAACTTTGATGCCCGAGCCCGCGGATGACAAAATTCTGCTGTGTGCGTAATTTTTGGGATGCGGCAACCCACCTTGCGTTAATGATATGCAAGGTAGGCGTTCCCGTCCAAAAAATGACTTAAATGGCCGTGCGTCGTATTTATGCTTTCGGGCAAAAATGACGCATGACCGGGAGGTGGAGCCGGAAAATGACGCACAGCCCGATTTGCGTCAAAAATGTATGCCTGGGTCAGGGCAGGCGTTAAAATGGGGCAAACAAACCTGTATTTAATCAGAACACACAGAAGCAACAGCAGAGCAGCAGAGCAGCAAAAGCGAGACATGGAGGTGATTCTTATCCAGCGTGCACGCAGACGCAGAGCCCAGCAGCTACAACAGCAGCTACCACAACACCTGCAGGGACCCCAAAGGCAGCACAGAAGGCAGGAGAGGATATTCTGCCCCAGAACAACCCTTCATGGCCTCAGGGAACACAACATCATCCAGAGGTACAGGTTGAACTGGCAGGCCATTCAGCAGCTGCTGCGCAACATTGAGCCGCAGCTGGCACCCACTTTGCTGACACCCCGCACCATCCCAAAAGAAACCAAGCTGCTTACCGTACTTCACATGCTGGCAAGTGTCTCTTTTCAAACAACTGGTGCCCTGGTTGCCAGAATATCCCAGCCATCATTCTCTGCCTTTTTGCCCAAAGTACTTGATGCCATCATTGGACTTACACCCCGCCACATCTCCTTCCCTAACACACTGCAGAAGCAGCAGGAAACAAAACAGGTATTCTACCTCATTAGTGGCCTCCCACACGTCCTTGGTGCAATCGACTGCACACATGTACGCCTTGTGCCACCTGCTGCAACTGAACACCTCTACCGCAACAGGAAGCACACACATTCCATCATTGTGTAGGCCATTTTCAATCACCAAGGATTGATCACCAACATTGTGGCCAAATACCCTGGGAGTGTCCATGACTCATTCATCTTCCGGCACAGCACCATCAATCAACACTTCCAGGATGGACGGTATGGCAATGGATTACTTGTTGGTAAGTACAGAAACCTACTTATATACACACTGCACAGCAACCCTCTAGGACACACAACACATTCACCACAACAGCAACATGTCGACAGGAACACACTGAGGTCGTAACACCGCTAGCCATGTTTCTTAGGTCACCATTGAACCTGTCACACATCTGAAATTAGTGTACAGTCTAATGTTAAGATGTCAAAGATCACAACGTTTGGAGTGGGTTGCCTAAATGTCACCTTGCAAATTGTAAGTGTCTCAATGACGTTTACATTAATCCATTGCATAAGTCTAAAGGAATGGGATGTCCAGGGTACATTGATATGAACGTGTTAACAACACTGTCAAAATTAACCTGTGTATGGAACTATCATCTCGCCCCCAGTGAAGACACAGGGACACCTGTATCACAAGTCACAATGCTAGGGAGGTCACACTGTACTGCAAATCCCAAAACATACTGCTGACAACTGGTCAGCAGCCAAACACTCATCCAGCCAAGGAAACAACACAATGCAGATGGTACATCCTACAAGCCTAGGATGCAACACAATAACACAAAAGAGTCACAGACAACACAAGACAATTACTGCCATGCAAGGTCATATCAGTAGGGCTAGCTACATCAACATGATCCCATTCATTTTCTCTTGCAGCTGATCAGGGGTATGGCATCCAGCCATGCATAATGACTCCTATTGGCAACCTTAATACTGCAGCAGAGTGTGCCTAAAATGACGCACATAGGAGGACACACACCATAGTCGAGAGGACCTTCGGCATCCTCAAGTCAGGGTTCCGGTGCCTCGACATCACTGGTGGTAGCCTCCTATATTCCCCGGAGATGGTCTGTAAGATCATCTTAACGTGCTATTCTGCACAACATTTGCATAAAAAGGAACATTCCCACCCTGGAACCCGAGCCACACATGCCTGAAGAGGAGGAAGAGGAGGATGGTGGCCTGCAACATGAGAGGGGAACAACAAAACACAGCCGCTGGTTTGCGCAGGCGGCAACATATTGTGAACAATTTCTTTTAAATATAATCACCATCACCACTTTATGAACTAATTTAAATAAACACCTAGAATAATCACCATATCATCGTTTGGCTATTCATTTGTGCACACCTTCATCTCTAACTATCAGAATAAGAGTTTTGCTTCATGGAGCATTGCTGATATACCGATTAGGACACTGAAAATCCCAGAGCAAATGTGATGCGTATCATACAATGGTCACATGCACACACACTGTAAATGAAATATATCCTGTACATTTCATCTTTGAAGGGTAATAGCAGAGGACCACACCTATTTCACACATACATGTTGAAATCATGGTTCATCGCAGCATATGGCTCACAACTAAGACTCCATCACTCAATAAGGGGAAAACAAGCCTCATACATGAGGCAGTGGATGTGCTTTTGCATCAGTAACAGGAATGTCTGACCAGACCCTTGACAGCAGTAAGTCCAACTGCATCCAACATTTGCAAGGACTATCTTTGACCAGAGTTCCATAGAAGCAGTACATAGACAGCACAAGTGCCACACAGATAAAAAGCATTGCGCACATGACATTCCATGTACATGTCAGCCCATTTCCTAACTCCTGACACACCCATGCACCTTGTCACAACCCACCTGTCTGAAGAGGTCCCTGGAATAGTAAGATGTGTACCCTGATATTCCCTCCTCTACACACACAGCTTGTCAATAGCAATCCAGTGTGCTACACCCTTTTCTATGGTATACCATTGTCATAGAACATCTGACTGCATGGACGTCAGGTCAATTAATACACTGGCTTCTAGTTTCCAAGCTCTGTTAGCACCTGTAGATTGCTTCCCGTGTGAAAATGTCTGTTGGCCATTAGAATGCAAATCTCACCTACAGGACTTGTGAGAAACAGATGCAGCCCACACCTGTGATCACCTCCATGTACACCACCCATACCCAAATGCATTGTATAGCATCATCTGCCTTTTAACTATACCATATGAGTTAAATCCTCTATGAAAACCAAATTTCATGGCCCATCCCTTGTCTGGGTCTCATTTATGCATGAACGACAAAGTTTGACAGTGTCCCACGGTCATATGCAGGGATTGGGTATGGGGCCTTCAGCAGAACCAGCAACCTCTGATAATGTCCATGAAAAATCCACACATGTCAGGACCCTGACAGTTCACACAAAGAATTACATTGCTCACAACATATTGATGGGCTGTGTGTGGTGAATAGCTGCGAGAATAATCAGCACAGAGGCTATGATGCTCCCAGATGAAGTGGGAATTGCAGAGGCTAACCTGTATACAAATGTTGTAATGACACCTGCCGGAACATGACACCTGAAACATTACCTCACTCAGCACACCAAGGTTGCCCTGTTGACTGTCTCATTACACGTCTTTAGTGACAGGGTGGGACCATCCCCATGTAGGTTCTTATGTCCACATCCACTTTACTCACATTGATCAACAAAGGATGCTCAGTAGATACAGGAATAGCTGTCACTGACTCATGATGAGTCCTGGACCTAACTGTGACAAATTACACCCCAAAAAATATACAGGCTTAAGATTGGACCACACACATGAACAAGACACCTATGTGCAATTGATCACTGGAAAAATGTGGACATGTGCTGCCTCGTCTGCTGGTCCACCACAGCCACTTGGGAGTTGTGGCTCAGTCATATGACCTCAACTGTGGTGTCATCATACATTTGTGGTTCACCCTTGTCTGTCTGGGCAAACAACATGGTACCCACTTCCTCAATGCATGTGTATGACTCACTGTGGGATTCACCAACAAGTGCCTAGGAAGCTGTTACCAAAAATCTAGGACATAGTATGTTGAAAATGTGGACCATTGACATAAACAAGCGTCTACCATCTATCTGGTGCATGCTTTGTCATATGTGGTGTCTACGTTACCCTAAATCTTGGCAGTGCCCATAATGGATGTTCCTACATGTATGACTAACACATGTCCTCTCTCATTTCCACAATGACTTGCATCTAAGGTTTGGACACATGGACTTCACATTCATACAAGCATATGTGCAATAATGCATCATGTGATGCACACACATTTGGTCAACAAATACATTAGTTGCCACAGCACACACATTGAGCCATGGGCATTTAGGTATTGTACATATGTGCGTCACATTGCTATACTCTCCTGATGCCAAACATGCCCAATTTGTGCAATACATATATATAGGGCACACATATGGCCATCTAGTGCATCAGCCAACCGTCAAAATACGGTGAAGGAAGTAGCGGGTCATGGTCCGCTGCAGTATGATGTCACACATGTGAACATACTCCATCAACACCATAGTGGGTGCCATCAGCCTATCTCTGATGTGTCCCAAATGTAACATAACATAAAAACAGAAAAAAATGCCCAAAACCAGTTCATGCACTGAAATGTTTACGTTGCTAGCGTTATGCGTAATTTTTTGTGCACCAATACAGAATTTGCATCATTTTTTTGACGCACAGGAGTGAAAACTAGGCCGCATCCAGATAATTGTACAGGCCATTTACTATTATTTGGATGCAGGCTAATTTTCACTCCTGTGCATAGAAAATTATGACGCACAAACTGTATGCGTGAAAAAAGCATGACGCATAACGCGAAAAAGGGGGGACATTTTATTCAGGAAATAATGTAATAGGTTATCCTGTTTACAGATCATGTACAATGGGTGTACTTTCACTTTCGCTTTGCATTCTGTGATTCTTCTAGACTGTGTGGCTGTGTTGAGAGTGGTGTCCATTGATTTTGTGCTTTTGTGTCCTGTGTGCTGTCTCTATTGTCAATTTGTGAAATAAATATTGTTGGTGTATACTGTCCTACTGTGTTTTGGGTACATTTGTCCAGTTTTCTAGTGTTTTTGTTGTTTGTGGGAGTCTGTTGTGGGTAGTGCTAGTTTGGGGATAGTTGGGCTCTTTTAGTGGTTAAGTTTACTTTTCTTCTGTATCTGTATCCCTACTTTCCCCCTTTTTCCCTTTCTATTTCTTTAACCCCTATTCCCTTTCTCATTTGTACAATGTCTGGTAGGCCACGTCTTGGCAGGATGGGTGAAGAGGAGTTGGGGGGCTTCATATTGCTTGTGTGCCATTTCTTGCCACTGATGATCGAGGCAGGGGGCAGGGTGATGCAGGGGTATCACACTGAGGCATGCAGAATCCGGCGGGGAAAGGTGCTGCATCACCTGCAGCGTGTGTATGCCAGCCAGAGGAGTGACCACCAGCTGAAGCACCGGTGGGCTGACCTCATCACCAGGGAGCAGAATCTCTTGGACCACCTGGGAATCGTGATTGGTGGCCCTGTTGGTGAGTACTAATCATGTAAATGTGCACAATTAAATGATCTGTAGTGACATCAGATGATTTGTACAATATCTGCCAGCTAAGTTGCTGACTGTGTGTAATGTTGGGGAAACATACAGGGTAATTGATGCACTATAGGAAGGATCACAATTGCTAGCTGTTAGGTAGCACGTGCTCTGCAAATTTACAGGATACTTTTCCGTTAAGTAAATTGGTGCTGCCTTTGTGTCAGACAACCAAACTAAATGGGAGCCAATCATGTCTATATAGGCCACATTTGCCAGAGTAGTAAAGATGTACTAACATATTGGCTAACTTTGTTGACACAATAGCTAGACTGACTTTAGAATCACTACATGATGCAGGAAATGAGTGCTGGCTTCACGTCAATTGATGATAGCAAAGTGGCCCAGACATATGTCTCATGTGGAAGGAAAGCGTTCACGGAAGTTCTATGAATGTTAGGGATTATTGTGGTCCTTTATCTTTTTGGATACATGTCAGATCTGGATTTGAAAACATAGTGAAAAGGTGTAAGGTGCCCTCAGCTAACATCTTACAATGGTTTTTGGAGTTAGTTGTGCCACATTCCAATTAGGGATGGCAGTCCAAAGGTATGCACAAGGGTTCACATCTCCACGGTTGGTGCAAATCACCATAGCTGGGCCACATCAAATGAAGAAACTGTAACAACATGAGGGCTTACAAAAGTCCCTGTCCCTCTGTACATTGTACGTATGTGTAATAAATGTGTCATGGCCACATAGGCTGTTTGACTGGTAATGCAGTCCTCAAGTAACCAGGCTTTGGATGTCTCTCTTTGATGCACATGATGAGACGATTACACTCCATATTTTTTTCTGGTCACTAATGACGGGGCATGTTTGCCACCACATGATAGTTAGGGCCACTGCATGTGTGCAGATATTATTGTAACTGTCACAGGAGACCCATGCTATGTACAAGTTGGCCGTGATATGTCAGATGCAGTATCATCGTGTCTGAATGGCTGCCATTTCCTTATTCAGCCTACACATTGTATATGTCTTTGAAATTGTTGGTCAGTGCACAGATTTTGAGCACATTTATTCCTTCCATGCCTTACAGGTGGACCGGCACCCTACACTGTGGGAGAGGTGACTACATTTGAGGACCCCGACCACTCCAGTAAGTGTTGATATGTCTGTTATGTGTTGTGTTTGCTGGTCATGTGTGATCGACTCCTGTGTGTTGAACGCATAGCAAGGTGGGATGCGTTGGGCAATCATTTGTCTTGTTCCATGAGTGGGATTTCAGTTTCTCAAATGTTTTGAGTTGGCCAATGCGTATCCTATTGTATTATCTAGGGATTGTAGGCCATTCCTGTAGGCACCACAGTGAGTACTGGGGTGAGTCATGTGGATGACACTTGTATCAACAAGAGTCGCACTGGAAGTCAGCTCAGATTTAGTCAGCCTTTCAGACCCACATTCTCCAAGATTGGTACAGCCAATTGCTTTCCAACAGACTTCTGCTTCCCTATTTACCAAGGTACTTATTAAACTGTAAGTAGAACTTCCTAGCAGCATGTACTTCCACATGTAGTGCTACAAGTATGTGGAACTTGAGTGCAATGCCCTAGGTGTGCATGCTAATCATGATCATGGGTATTCTTGCAACTCTGTGTCTGATGTAAGTCATGCCTTACTGGAAGTATATGTCGTGTACCAAGCTCTGCATTTCCTGACATGTGTGGTGCTATGATTGGTCTAGGGTTTGCAGACTCCTAATTGTTGATAGACCTTACCTGTGGTGTGTGTGTAGAGCCAAACACGTGTGGAGTTTTCTATACACTCCTTGGTGTCCATGTTGTTTGGAATTGTTAGTTGTTTATCCACCCCCCCACACTCAAACACAGGCATGGGTTTGTGAATAGGGTACCTAGGACTGATGCTACCAGTATATTACACATACATGTGAATAAGTGACTGTTTGGTCAGAACCTAGTATACACACTCAGGTATGGCACATGGGTACTATACTGGCAAGTCCTGTTACAACTTGCAGACCATGTGGCTTTAGTTTTGCATTCCGTACACTGACATTTGTAGCCCAGGTATTGGCGGGGGATATGCAGCATGATTGTTAGCTGATAACTGGCAGAACTCAGATGGCAAGTCAGTGCCAGTTGTTACCCATCTTGTAGGTTTTGGATGTGCTATGTGTGATGTGACCTTTGTAGGCTGGCCTGCCATGTACTTACTCAGGGACATTCAATGATCTGTATTGTGATATGAGCTGTTACAAGTACTGTAGATGTATTGTCTGATTGACTTCTTGTGCCGTTTCACACAATGCAGTTCCTAATGTAGATTATTTGCATTTGTCTTCACAGCTGCAAACATGACTCAAGACCAGGTCCGTGAGTTCCAGCGGCGGGCCATGAGATACCAGCACATCCTGCTGGTGGAGTCGGGGTTCAGGAGGATGGCCCGTCGGTACCGCCATGAACGGGCCTCTGGGGCATGGAGGGCCTTCCCACAGGGTGGCCCTACTTTGCCCACCACAGCCACCACCAGCACAATCACCACTTCAAGCCAGGTGGCCCCAACTACAGCTGGGCCTGTTGTCCCTACATCTGCCAGACTTCCAGGCCCCAGTATTGCTACAGGTGCAGGACAGCCCACTGGCCTTGGCTCCACACATGCACAGACCTCCTCCACCAGTACCCAGACTGCCCCAGCTCCATCTGTTGACCCTGCAGCATTCCACAACATGGAACGGAAGATGGACAGTGTGTTGCGAAAGTTAAGCCATCTGAGCCGGGATGTTCGCCACATTAACAGGCGTGTGAAGTCCATAAAGAGGACCCTCCGGAGGGCCAACCTCTAGACTGATGTAACAATGCACATGATTCCCTCCCCTCCCTCCTCTTTCCTTGTTCTCATACTTAGTGGGCTTAGGGGCTTAGTGTTAGGTTAGTATAGGATGTTAGTTTAGTTATTGTTAGTGGGTGGGGGGTCCTGATTCTTTCTATTTTTACGTATTACGTGTGTGGGTGGGTGTGTGTCGGGCTATTTTGGGGTTCTTGTGTGTTTAATAAAAAAATATATATATATATATGTATATATATATATATATATATATATTTGTTTGGGATAGTATAGTACGTGTTTAGGTTAGTATGTGTTGTCCTCCATGTGTCCCGTCTCATAAGGGGGGTGGGGGGTGGATGTTTAGAACGTTTTGTTACATGTGATAAGTAAGTTTAGCTTAGGTTAGTTAGGGACAGTTGTGGGTAATGAGTGGTCAGGGTAGATTAGGGTAGGTAAGACTTTTCCCTCAGTTTCCTCTTCTGTGATTAGCATTTAATAATTATATAGTTAACCCTTAACAGTATGTGTTACATGCTACTTGATCATGGGCTTGGAATTAGTGTACATGAATGTTGTTCTATTACATTTGTGTCCTATGCTACAAACAAATCCCAACTGAGCTGTAAGATTGGCAGCTACCCAAGAGCTACCTTGCAAGGTTTCCACCATTCGTTCCAACCTCCAATCACAGTTAATATGGATCCCAATGTGTTTCTGTCGATAAGTATGTTTTCTAAGTCACAAACAGTGCTTCCAGACTTGGTATTGGGGGAACAGTTTTAGGTCTGACTGCAGTGTGATGATCAAGGACACCCTTATAAGATGAGTTCTCGTAAGCACTCTTGTATTCTTGTCTTCATGACTCACATACGTCATTTGTGACACAGTTCAGCATGATTACCTATTTGTATGTAAACTCAGCAGCTTCATTCATGCAGTTTTTGTAGTGTTTGCTTAGATTTGTGTGCACTGTTATATGTGTTAATATTGCATGGTGGCGGCATTTTGAGGCCACTGTTTGATGACTTAGAGATCCCTTGAGGAAGCATTATCCTGTCCAACACAGCATGATGGTGTATGGTTTCTCACTTCATCAGATATGTCCCCCAGGAAGGGCAGAGTATGATGCAATCATGGGCACTGTGCAGAATTATCTTACTACATAATATCAGGACAGTTGTATCGACAAGCTACGTAATTTGACAGTAGGCACATTTCAGTTATCTACTGCACAGTTGATATGTCAAATTACCCAGTGACAGATTTGTTGTGTAAGTGCTATTTATTGAAAAGTGTACATTGGCCATGATTGTCCATTAGAGTGACATCTTACATTGTGATCCTACACAAGGGGTTAAGGAAATGCTTTTGACATGCTGGGGTGATGTTTCAGACAGTGCAGAGGGACAGGATTTGTCAATGAGTAAGAGAGAGACAATCTCTGAGCAGGCTGACAAGATATACAGTGGTAAGCAGAACAGTCATTAAGTAGAGTTGTTGTAAGACTGGCATGTTACAAAGTGCAGGACCTTGGTAATAGTTGGCCATGTGGCAGGGACTAGTGCTTCCGGGTACTTTTCCGTGTGAAAGTGATCTGTTCCATGTCTTCTTCTTCTGATGTGTGTGTTGCCTCCTCTGTCCTTGTTGGTCGTGGTTGTGAAGGGGCAACACACACCTCAGTGTTAGAAGACGTGGAGTCAGACATCCCGGTCGCTGCTACCTGTGAAGGTCTTAAGGGCAGTACTGCAGCAAGGAGGATCTGCTGGTTCTTGAGAATAGCAGACACATCATGATGTTAGGCAGCCAGGTCAGCCCTGAGGGGTTCAATGTTGCCTTCGTGCACGCGTTGACAGGATTGCTGTTGTAGGTGTTGGGTCAACTGTATTACAGCTGTGCTGATTTCCTTCAGCCTTTTTTCTACTTCCTGCAAGATAGTTGTTCGCCCTTGCATAGCTGCTGCCTTTTCTTCAGTTGACATCATGCACAAATGCACCCCCTCAAGGCTGGCTGCCATAGTTTGCATCCCTACCCGCACCTCCTTGGCCAGCTCCCTCTGTACTCCGACTACAGTTCGCTCACTGCTGGTGCCTGTGTCGTCTGAGTCCTCAGCTGTATTGGAGCTGCCAGGTCTTACAATTGGGGTGGTGGGTGGGTCCTCTGCGATGGCTGCTTGTTGTGTGCTCCTCCTTGTGACTGAAGGTGGGATCTGGAGGGTTTCAAAGACCTCTTGGATGGTCTCCTGGGGAATGTTTATCAGCTCGTCATCCATGTCATCAGGGTAGTCTGGGACAGACATATCCGCAGGAGATCCATCTTCCTCTGCAATGAACTGGGGTACAATTAGTGTGTGTGTGGTGTGGCATGAGTGATGAGACATGCCTGCCTTGTGATGACTTCACATTGTGATCTTGTTTCGTTTTTATTGCTCCAGTCTTTCAGATGGGCATTCTCCCAGGCCTATGGCCCACCTGCATGTCACATGTATAGTATTAAGTTATTGGACTTCTCTGCATCATCTCCTCCAGTCTTGTTTTAGGCCAAATAGTGAATTGCCACCTTCTTGTCCTACTCAACCCTCCGTCAACATCCATTCTCATTCCCTTTCACTGGCTGTGGGTGTTCTGATGGCACTGGCAGCACACTTGACAATCTGGACCTGTCCCAGTTTCTGATCTTTCAAATCCACTTAAATGTAGTTGAAATGTAGCATATCCTATGCATAGCAATGTTATGGCACAATATGGATGTTGGCATTGGTAATGTGTACAACTGATGTTGGGAATGTGTTGTACATTGGATTGCCCTGATAATCGTAGCAGTGTCCTATTTCCTCCTCTGACTGTGCAGGTGTATTTCAGTGACCAGTTACATGTGTCCTCCCCCTCAATGCTGTTGTCTGAGCAGTATGACATTTGGGATGTTACACTGTGACCCAAGCACAGGATGGTCCCTGACATATGCAGCATGGGTATGTCCTTAGTGCTGTGTAGCTCCTATTGTTGTTGACATTGGCTGATGTTTGCAACAACTATGGACATTGACATTTGACAGTAATGGGGCCTTTGTCTTTTTTCAGGGGATTGTTGACGTTGTCTTCCTTAACCCTCTAACTTAGGTGTGTATGATCCATGGGGAGGTTACTGCCATTGGCTACTTGAGCTGCACACAGAGTGGAGGTGGTAGTGACAACTGTTGTCGCAGTTACATTCCAGTTGTCGGTATGGCTAGAGGTTGTTAATAGGGCCCTAGTTAATTTAGGGGGTATGGTGGCTGACGTGTGCCGAGATGTCAGTTTGACGTTGTGCCCTTCCCTCCTGGCGTGGCTTTCCCTTTGCTCCATTGTTGGCATGGCAGCATGCCCCCATGGGACTGTTGTTGGTGTAGTGTAATGGTGTCCCAGCTTCTGTCTGTCCAGGCCATGCCCCCATGCCATCCCCCTTTTGCCATGCCACTCCATGTATATGATGACTTACATGCATCGTGTAGTAGGTTCCACCCCCCCCGCTGGCAGTTAACATTAGTGCATCTGAATTCCCCATGCGACTTACCCTGCATGTGCATTGTCTCCTGATAGTCTGCACTGTCCTGTCCTTGAATCCCTGTGACAATCTCCTCAGGGATGACGGCTACGACCATCTCCTCCATGTGGTCCAGGGCCTCCTGGTGTGCTGGACTTCCACCTCCAGTCTGCAGTGCTGCCTTCCTGTTCCTGGCCATCTTTTCCTTGGTCCTGCGTTTGCAGTCATGCCAGCATTTCTTGCACTAAATGACTGTTCTGCGCACTTCTGCCACACTGTTGATCTCGTCAACAATTTGTTGCCATATAGCCTCTCTCCTACTACTTGGCAATTTAGAGGTGACAAACAGTTGGTGCTGGTGCTGGTGTTCCATTAGTGCATTTTAATTCCCCATGCGACTTACCCTGCATGTGCATTGTCTCCTGATAGTCTGCACTGTCCTGTCCTTGAATCCCTGTGACAATCTCCTCAGGGATGACGGCTACGACCATCTCCTCCATGTGGTCCAGGGCCTCCTGGTGTGCTGGACTTCCACCTCCAGTCTGCAGTGCTGCCTTCCTGTTCCTGGCCATCTTTTCCTTGGTCCTGCGCTTGCAATCATGCCAGCATTTCTTGCACTCAATGACTGTTCTGCGTACTTCTGCCACACTGTTGATCTTGTTGACAATTTGTTGCCATATAGCCTCTCTCCTACTAATTGGCAAATTAGAGGTGACAAACAGTTGGTGCTGGTGCTGGTGTTCCGTCACCTCTTTCACCAGAATTTCCTGCTCCTCTGCACTGAAGCGACACTTTCTTTTCTTCTTAAAATTGCCCTGGTTCTTGTGTGGGTCATCCTGGCTGGTTCCTGGCCTGTTGTCATCTTCCTGGGGTCTGTAGTAGCATCTGGGTTCCATTTTGGCACTCCTCTGCTGAAATGGCAGTGCTAGCGGGGTTTTTTGATGCTATTGCGTCAAAAAACGCTGCACATCCGGTTTGCGGGTCGTAAATCGACCCACAGTCATTTCCGCCGCGTTAACGTCGTTTTGCTTTATGACTTGACGCTGCGGTGTGCGTCAAAATAAATGACTCCCACCTGTGGTTTGCGCCGCCGTGCGTCAAAGTATAAATTTGACGCCCGCACGGCGCACCAAAATGGCGTTACCGGCGGTATTATTTTTGACGCAAAACTGTGCCGGCACAGTTTTGCGTCTTAATCCTTCTTGTGAAGCGTCACTACCAGTGAAGAGAGAAACCTGATGCAGTAATATCAAACCCATCATTATCAATGCCAAAGGAAAGGTAATTACTGCTACATCACTATGGTTTTTAACAATTACAATTAGTAAAAACCACCTAAATCATAGTTCAGACACGAATATTTGCATTTAAGCACCTAAGAGAGGTCTCTTTCCACCAGGTTTAATCCTCCTGCTTTTGACAGGTGAAATGTGTGCAGGGAGAAACACAAAGGCACGACTTCTCCTGCGCAATTATAATGGGCAGTATTCTTCCCAAATCACCACTATCGGGAAACAATTCTCTGTTTTTAAAAGGCCTACTTTGTCTTTCTTCTTATCTGGTGTTCATGTGCAATATTGTGCTAGAGTATAATTGCCTTCATTTAATGTTCAATGTTCAAAAATAGAGCTGTCCTCCCACGTCAATGGAGGAAGCTGCTTTGTGGGCTAAAAAGTGATGACAGGACCGTCAGGACATAAGGCTTGGCAGACTTGCCATCTCTGAAATGTTTTCAAGGACAAAAGCCCGAAGGCGGATACTAGATTTTTCCTTTTCTCCAGTCTTCCATGCCAAGTAAGTCATAAAAAAAGCAACTTTTGCAACCTGTGTCAATGAGACTGATTGATCTATAAGATACTATAGAATCCAAAAGCCCATTTGTATAGATTTGCACATACACGCATTTGACCCACGAGGCAGGGAAGGGCAAAGAAGTGGTGAATTTCATAAAACCGTGAGCCAATAATGGAAAATGAAGATTAGATCGGGGTTTTTTTCTGTACCTGACTCAGAACGTTTTGACTTGGTCAGTGTAAAACTCCTCCTTGAAATGTAGACCAATATTCACAGCAAATCACCTTGCTAAAATGCCTGTCCTTTTCCCCTTAGCTGATGCACAATGAGCTGCCTTGATCCAATGAAGGCACCCTTGCACCATGGTGCAACCGTCTCTCAATTGTATATAGGATTGTTTTTGTGCATGAAGAAAACAAAAACAACCCTTAGAGGCATATTTGTCTATGTGTGCTGCCGAATGCAGGCTGCAGTATGAAGTTATACTTAGAAGCAATTTTTGTATTGCTAATACTTTGGTGTCATTTGACAAATCTTCACTCATGACATGGTCATTGACATCACTGATGACATCTTAAATGACATCATCCAGCAAAGTAAACTTGAATATGCTTCATAAAATACCACATATTTTTCCAAAATAAGAAAAGGCGGCAGGTGAGAGACGTACAGCAGAGAGCGCAATGTAACTTTATCAACTACTACACTCACGTATCAGCCAGGGAAGTGATCTCAGCAGATAGTCCTGTCCCTTTGAAACCCCTACTCTAAACACTAATGACTAAAGTAAGACATCTAACCTTACGGGCTAGTCTATCACAACAACACCATTCATCATTCTGGAAAGTTGTTTTAGTGCAGACATCAGTTTAACACAAACCACCACAACACACACCCAGTAGAGAGGTCTTAGTAGACAAGCCACTGTGTTGCAAACCACTATTAAAGTTATTCTTCATCCTGGAGAAAAGTGTCAGCAGAGAAGCCAGTCTGTTGCAAACCACTACTATACTAGCTGTCACCAAAGAGAGAAGTCTTAGTTAACAGATGAATTTATTGCAAACTACTACTACACTCATTCATCACAAAGGCGAGAGATCTAAGCAGTCGTCAGAATGTCCTAAAACATAGCTATACTCAGACATCACTGTGGAGTAGTCTCAATGAACAAATTAGATTGTTGCAAAGCAATACCAATGCATACATCAGCAGGGGACATGTGTCAGTGAGAGGCTAGTTCACTCATAAATATTATGTGTGCTTTAAAAATGGGATTATAGTTCAGATTAAATATGTTAGAAGTACTAACACTCATTAGTTGTGCATAAGCAGTGCATTGCAGAGAGCATGCATTATAGTTAGCTCAGATAACTATAAGTGCTAAAGGTCTATGGCTTTGCGTGTGTAAAATCTGAACCTAACCCTTAGTTTGTTTGCTCTTTACATTACCCAGTGGTAGTCACCACTGGGTAGTTATAGTTAGGTCAGCAGTCAGCTTTCCAAAGACAAGTTGCTTTTGATTTGCTAAAAACTTTGACAAATCTCCATGAAAGTTTCTCCAAAATGTTTGTCAGTTTGTTCACCTCAGCTCCTTCCCCGACAGTTTAGGGGTGATCCATCGAGTGGAGGCTGAGAAAAAATGAGGGTCCCAAAAGGATATTTCTCCATGCATTTTTCAGTGACTTTCGTCAAAAGTGATTTTGTTCAGTAGATTTTGAGAAATTAAGTTTAAAATATATTTGTATATCTGGATGGTTAAGTTTGCAAGAGTATTTTGAGTCCTGAGAAAGCACAAACTAAAAAATTGCACCATCTGATTAGTGCAGAGGCCCTTTTTTCACATCAGCTGTCTCACTCCCACAGGAGTGAGTGACTCCGGAGTGAAGTAAATGACCTCCATTAGTGTATGTTGTGAATAAATTCTGGTGTTGTGAGAATGAAGTACAGAAGCCATTTAGGCGGAAAGGTTAAAGGCATCCTGTCCCCCTAAAAATTGAAAATAGGTCTGTAAGGGATAAGTACTGTGATGAAAGAAAATGCTAATTCTTCATTTTGAATTTTATGATCACTGGACTCTTGCAGGATCATGGAAATTAGAAAGGGTAGCCCATCTATTTACGCTACTATGCACATCTATCACTGTATTGAGGAGTGTCAGTGGTGAGGCTAGTGCTTTAACACAGATTACTTCACATAGCTATCACCTTTGGAAGAGGTTGTTTCGGAGAGGGAACTCTCTCCACACAGCCTCCTATGCATGCCTCCTCCCCTGGGAGAGGTGTCAGTGGAGAGGACACACCCTTCCCATACTCTACTTTGCACAGCTGTTGCCCTGGGGATAGCTGTCAGCGGAGAGACCAGTCCATCCCCATACCTTATTATTCACACTCATCAGCCAAGAGAAACCTCTCAGCAGAGAGGCCAGCCCCTCCCTACATCCTACTATGCACACTAGTCACCTTGGGGAGAGGTGTCAGTAGAGATGCTTGTCTCTCCCCACACCCTACTATGTATGACTTTCACCCTGCGGAGAGGTCTCAGCTGGGATGCCTGTCTCTTCTCACACCCAAGAGCTGCCCATTTATTATTCACTGCTCCTTCTTATCCCATAATGCCTTGCGCAGAATGTTTACTTGTTTAGATTTTGACTTGGTGATGTCCTATTGGGGAAGGAGCACCACCACATATTTATTTTAGTGTTGTAGGAGCTGCAGGAATGCAGCAGCCCCCAGCAACATAAACAAAAAAAGTAAATCTCCTGAGTCATTTAATCCATGGCCTCAGGAGAATTTACCATATTGTTTAATACACACTCATAGCTGGAGCTCTGTGCGCTTCAGCTGGAGTGTAAGGCCCTCTTGGGGTTGTTTTTATAATAAAAACAACCTGTTTTTGAGTTTTTCCTTTAACATTTTTTTAGCCCCCAAAATTCAATGATAAATAGTATGTTAAAATATAGACTCCCAGACATGTAGATTTGATTAAAAACTTTATTAAACATTTTTATAATAATAAGGGGTGAGTTGACTGACCCCGTAGCTATTAAAAAAGGAGTTAGACAGGGATGTGTTCTGGCACCCACTCTTTTTTTGCTATATATCAATAATTGCATCCACTACTTAGAGAACTGTATAAATGACTCACCTAAATTGGTTGGGAAAAAAATCCTGTGTCTGCTATATGCAGATAACACAATTTTGATATCTAAATCACCAATGGGAATCCAAAACCTGATCAACCAATTTTGTGTTTTTTGTAGTGACTATGGTCTGGACGTAAACATTAAGAAAACAAAACTCTTGATACAAAGTACCTCCAAGAAACGCTCGCGCGTTAGCATAGAAATGAACTTGATTCCATTGGAGAAAGTAGAAGAGTTTGACTACTTGGGTTTCAGACTATCGACCACAGGCAAATGGATGGCAGCCATTGACAAAGGGGCTCTCATTATAAGCCAGAGAGGTGGGGCCCTTGTCCGTAGATTGAGAAAGGCTCCGAGTCCCCCCTTGAACATACTTGCAGAGATTTACAATGTCCAAATCAGAGCAGCGGCCCTCTATGGAGCGGAACTTTGGGGGTCCCACAAAAACCTTGATACTCTGCAAACCAAGGAAAACCATTTCCTTAGACAGATTGCCCGGCTAGGTATGGGCTCACCAATGACCCCTCTAAGGCTAGACCTAGGTCTAAACAGTATCAAAACCACAGCAGCCCTAAGGCCTCTCTCCTATTGGATTTGCTTATGGAAATCTGTTGAACTCGAACCATATAGGCTGGCTATAAGAGAGCTCATAGCCACCCCCCAGGCGCTGGAGAAAATCCCATGGCTGAAGGAAATGAAATCTGCCTGGGTCAAAATAGGTTTTCCTTCCTACTGGAACTATCCGGATCAAATCCCCGATAATGCAAAGAAACTTGTCACAAAAAGATATTGGGAGAACGTTAACGAAGACTCCTTGCACCAAAAAGGGGCTGGCAGGCTAACAATGGAATTTCTCCAATTCAAGCACGAGCCCTGGCCTGAGAACTTCTTGAACCTTCCCATGCCTCCGTACGCCCGTGCTTTATATCTCCAACTAAGATATGGTACACTGCCTATTAATGGTTTTACGGCTCACTGGTCATCTAACATCGCTCCAAATGATAGATGTTTCTCTTGCCATAATTGTAAAGAAACAATAGAGCATATACTATTTTTCTGCCCTCTGTATAAAAGTCCCAGAGGGAGGTGGATCATTCCCGTGTGCAAAAATATGTAATTACATGATAGAGCAAACGCCACCAGAATCTGTACATACGACTCATCCTCCGTGATAGCTAGTACAGTTACCAAATTTTTAGCGGAGGCCTGGTACATCCGGCGTAGGCTTATTGTTTCAAAGGGCATGTGAGCCATCCTGACATTAGTCGTCAGAAGGAGTCTCAACTGTTATTTTTTTTGCCTCTATATGAGGATTGACGAGGGCCAGGTCTTACGGGGAAGCAATTGCACACATTGGTATGTTAGACAGAATTTAATATTCTAGTTTTTATCTTCTTTTATCCTTAATATTTTAGCCATGTCTTATTTATTGTACTTTTTATCTATAATCAAATACTTAGTCTTGTTGATCTTATTGTTATACTGTCCTGATTATTACTGTTTCTTTTATTGTTATCTTTTTTTTTTTTTTTTAACAAATACTATTTTATCATGTATGATTGTTATCTTTGTTACTCAAAATGGCCTAGATCTCTAGACCGAATGAACTCAAATAAAAATAATAATAACTGTTAGTAAACATTGCATTGTGTGAATTACTGAACTATATGTTTGAGATAAAATAATGGTGATTTTGGGCCAATGATAATAAATCTGCTTTATATATATATATTTATATATATATATATATATATATATATATATATATATATATATATATATATATATATATATATATAAATAACCCCCTTGGTAAAGCAAATAGACCCATATTTTAAATTTGGTTTTATGACTCTTTGACAAAGTTAGTAAGTCTGTCTGAGTGTGGCCTGGACCTGTCAGGCCAACCGCACACTGTGCTTGCTGCAAGGAGCGTGCTGCTGGAGGTCAGGATTTATATATTGATTAGATTGATTTACTTCTTCTTTTACTGTGCTATGATTTTTTTAAAGATTTAGGGGCATATTTATGAGAGGCTTGTGCCTCGGTTGCACCAAAAGATTTGACGCATCAGTGGGGCAAGCACTACCCTAAATCTGTGAAACAATGCATTTGCCCAAATGCATCGTGTGTTAAGATTTGTGTCGGACAAAAGCTGTGCCATGCAATAATTAAAATATGCAATGTAGGCATTTCCCCATAAAATATCACACAAAAATAACATGGTTATATTTATTAGTTATGCAATGTGTGACGTATCAGATGGATGTGGCACGCAAAGCCTGAAAAGCACAAAACGTTCTGTGAATCGGTTACCCAGGTGTTGGAAATTACACATTAGCTGTGATATAAAAACCTGAACTTCTGAAAGCACTTCAGAAAGCTCAACTCCCCCATGGTGGTAATGATTCTGCAGCTCGGTGTCACAAGAAGACCAATGCCACATGTGTATCGGAAGAGGAGCACCACGGTGCAAGGGTGTCTGTGTTTGTGCTAGGCAGCCAATTGTGTGCCAATGCAGGGTGAAAGGGCAGGAATTTTCTCTATAGCCAAAATACTGTGCACTATTGGCCTTATGAAGTGATGCAGTGCAGCATAGATAGGCAACTTGCAGTGCTGCACTGTGCCACTTTCCTAAATATCTGGCCCCTAGTGTCATGTGCACATAGTGGGACCAATGTACTGCAACATGTAGCTAATGATTTCACATACTGACATTCCATCACTAATTTGTCAATGTCAGTAGCTACAGAACATCTGTGAGTAGTAATGTTTCATTCCACTCCGTGTGAATGTAGGGTGAAAGGACAGAAATGCACTCTCTGGCCAAAGTGCTGTGCACTCCTGCCCTTTCCCAGTGCAGCATGGATAGGTGGCTTGCAGCTCTGCACTGTGCCCCTTTCCTAAATATCTGACCCTTTGTGTCATGTGAACATAGTGGGAACAATGTACTGCAACATGCAGCTAATGTTAACACATAATGACATTCCCCCACTAATCTGTCAATGACAGTAGCTGTGAGTACTAATGTTCCATTCAACTGTGTGTGAATGGACTGCACCACATCATCTGCACTGGTCAAAGAATCATGTCAAAAACCATGTGTATGCCAGGCAAGTCCATATGAGTACAAAGATTACACAATAGAAAAGTGTGAGATGAGTGTCTCCTCAATGGTGTACCTACTCTTGGTGTCAGTCAAAGGACCATAAATTCAATGGTGTGATAACAAATACTGTGGAAATTAATAAGTATGTCACACATGGCAATATAGTTGCATGTTGTCCAACGTTTCAGGAGCAACACTGGGAGAAGTGTTTGCAAAGTCCATGTGTGGCATACAATGTAAGTGTAGGCCCCAGAAATGTATAAATGTCAATATTTTATCACTTTATGACACCAACAGTGCAAAACACACATATGTGTTAGCCATACTGACAGCCTAAGTACACATATACTCATAGATATTAAGCACCATTGACTTATGTAAGAAACGTGCTAGATCACCAGTTTTGTTTCATAAGTTGCCCAAATGAAAAGCATATGAATCCAGCAATGTGAAACCTACAAAGTCAAACACAATGCTGTCAAACATGTCATACATCAGTCATGAACATAGCCTTATATGCAACCTGTAAAAGGCATCAGAGTGTACTCAGGATATCAATGTCAACATTCACGGGTCACAGCAATGATGTCAGAATCAAGGCATAGAAGCACAGAATCCCGTACAAGTTAGAGACATACACATACATGTGAGAAACCAAAGTATTGTGTCCAGATCTGTAGTAGACAGCTACTTGTAACAACATCAGTGTGTCCCATATAAAGATGGCACACATTGCAAGACCTATGTGTGTCAATCCAAGTGCACAATGACAACCTTTTAAAAACCAGTAGCTAAAGGCTGACAATAAATTGCAGAACAATCCATGTTACATCTTTGAAACACACAACATATATGCAACATATTCACATGCTAAAGTAAGTGAACAATTAAAAGGGTACATCAATGTCATGTAGGCCAGCAACAACATCAGTGGCTAAACAAATATTTTGAGTCTTACATGCAGTACCCCAATTTTACTATTTTAGAGGATTTTAATTTTCGTCTTGACGCTCATAAGAATGTTGACACAGAGAAATTGATGGATAATCTAAACACCTTTGATTTGGTAATAACGTAAACGATGTACAAGATAACCTACAAGCATTCTGGGGTGCATGTTTAGAGTTCTCACTGCTGACCGAAGAAAGGGTGAGTCAGCTTATTGACTCTACTAACTCTGGCTCTGTCAGACCCCTGTCCTCCCTCTGTCCTACATTTAGCATCCAAAGTAATTTCAGGTCATTTTACCACACTCCTGAATCTAATCATCCAATTAGGAATTCTCCCATCGACTGGAAGAAAGCTTCTCTTCTTCCTATACTGAAAAAGCCTTTTCTGGATCCTAAGGAGGAAAAACATCCATATTCAGACTCTCGTTTCCAGCTAAAATACTGGAAAAACATCTCAATTCCAAACTTTCAGAATTTTTGGATGCAATGGAAATTTTAGATGATGCACAGTATGGTCTTAGAAAAAAACACTGTACAGAGACAAACTTGACTGTAGGTGGAAGAAATAAGAATGATCATGGCAAGGAAAAAGGAAAGTGGCACAGATCTTATTGGATCATTCTGCCACTTTTGATACTGTTTCCCATTCTATACTTGTCAAGCAGCTAGAAAGTATAGGGGTTGGTGGATCAGCTTGTGCTTTGTTTAAATCTTTTCTCGTAGACAGAGAGCAGAAGGCTGCATTTGGAGGTTTTACATACACACGTTTCACACAGCCATGTGGCGTGCCTCAGGGTTCATCCCTGAGCCCAACCTTTTTTAATATATAGGTGGCACTTCTGGCCAAACTGGTTAGGTTGTTTGGTTTCTCCACTGTACCATATGCAGATGAAACACAGATTGTGGTACCTATCTTGGGAGACACAGCAGATGTTGCAAATCATTTAGATCTTGCATGCGTGAAGTGGGGAGCTGCCTGAGCAATAACTGTCTGAAATTAAATTCACATAAAACAGAGCTCTTACTGTTAAGAAAAAATACGACTTTCTGGGATTCCTATTGGTGGCCTCAGGACCTTGGCCCTCCACCTTCTCCAGTTGCGAAGGTTAGAAATTTAGGGATTATTTTCAACAGTAAGCTTACATTTGCAGAACAGATAAATCAAGCTACTTCTGCATGTCCCTATCTGCTCAAAACTCTAAAAAAAGCCAGCTTATTCCTTTTGATCTACAAAATACAGTAATCATCACCTTAGTGATGTTCTAGATTGATTACTGTAATGCTCTGTATTTAGAAATTCTAAAAAGACATTTGAGCAAATTACAAGCATTACAAAATGCTGATGCACGCTTGTTGATGAAAATCCCTAAACATTCACCAGTTTCTCAAGCTTTCAAGCAGCTTCATTAGCTTCATGTGGCAAAGAGAGTGGCTTTTAAAGCACCCTATTTTGCCTACAAAGCACTTAATGATATGGGCCCTCATTTTATGAGGAAGATTTTTTGCTGGTATAGGCCGAGCAGAACTCTCCTGTCCTGCCATATGAAATCATTGGTTGGATGTAGAGTAAAAAGAGCCTCCTGAGGAGGGAGACGTTTTTCTAAGATTGCAATTAAATTACGTAATACCCTTCCTTTGTGTACTAAAACATCACCAACCCTCTTGCCTTTAAGGGAACAACTAAAACCATGGCTTTTTGTACAAAGGCTGCTCCTTTAACATCATTATCTCTGTTTTTTTCTCTGTTTCATGGTACGAACGCCAGCGCCAAGACACCTTTGGGCATTCAATCTCTTTATAAACCCATTCATTCATTTATTCATTCATTGGGGAATATGTATGTGTGAGTGTCAAACATGTTGGCAATGTCACAACCTACCTGGGGAGGACCAACAGTCTGAATATGTGATCAATAATCTGCCACTTTCCACAAGTAGTGAGTGTTCAAGAACCTCTCAAAATACCGACCACAGTAAGCTACTGGATAAACATGAAAGTCAGGATGTAGAAGTGCCCAAAATATCTGGACATGCTCATTATTTTCTATTACACAGAGAACTGGAAGAGTCATGTTAAACCAATGGCCAACTGCATATGTAACACATATTGTTAAATACTGTAAGAAATGCGTATGACTTATTCTGTACAAATACACTGACAGGAATGTTGTAACAATGAGCAAATTCATTGACAGTTGCAATTTCTTTTCTACTTTCAGCTGACCAAGGATATGTTCTCCAGCCATGGGTCAAGTCCCCAATTGCACATCCCCAGACTTAGCTGACAGTACACCCAGGCACCTGTCAAGACTCGGAACATCAGGAACGTATTTTTGGTGAGGTGAAGTCCCAGTTCCAATGCCTGGACTTTTCAGGGGGGAGATTGCTATACTCATCCCCTCATGCAAGTATGTGCCATCCTCCGCAACATCTGTGTACGTACGAATGTCTGGTGGGACGTGGACTACGATGAGCAGGAACTAATAGAGGAGGAGGAGTAGAAGGAGAATGGAGGAGAAATCCAGCACACAATGGTTGGTAGGCAGTGACGTGAGGACATTGTGCAAAATTTCTTTACTTAAATTACTTTTACCTTGATGGACAACATTTCTGAAAATAATAGAGAAGTTCAAGAGGAAAATAAATGTTTGAACTCATTCTTTGTGTTGGCTTTTATGACATAGTTACTGTAAACATCAACTTTCCCAAATCTCTTCAACTGGAAGTAGGCCTCAACATGTAACAATGATGTCATCAGACCCATTGAGCAACATGGGGCCATGCCTCTCATTAATCAATCCACTTATACAGAAATGCAATGTGATGCATTGTACTGAATTAAAAAGACAGGCCAGGCATGCCACTTTTCCTCTTCCAAAATGGTAATTACTGTCCTCACACACAAGCAGTGCAGAGCTGCATAGCCAGCAGTAATGCTGTGATGTGAAACAGCAAAATGCGTTACAGATGGCACCAACCATGTCCATACCTGAGACAAAGCTCCATTTTAGTGTGTCTCATCAATGTGGTAGCATGCAGAATGGCAGCACTTTGCAGGAACTAAAGTTGCTCCAGATGCCATCACAGATAATGAGTGACAGTTGTCATGGACAAAGGCCTAGTGTCATGTGATCATGTAAAGCTGTCACTAGTAAAGAACATATACATGCATGAGTGGCCATCCTCAAAACACAGCACATGTGACCCAATTTATGGCTACATTGTCACATATACCACATCAGGCTACAGTAGATAAATCACACTTTTGCCATGCATTGCACAGAAATGCAATGAGGAAAAAAGGCCGCTAACACAGCACTGTGGACAGATGACATTGTACAGTGAGTGAATTGCCAGAGAAGTATGACATTGGAGATATTTTTTGCAAACATCTGAACACCTGAAGAATACAGAGATGTCAAGAGTGTGATTCCTCAATGTCAAAAGCCCGATAAAACTGTACGTGTACACACAGTAATTCATTGCACATGGTGTGATGGAGAAAATTGGAAAAAAACTTAACTTAGCATGGCAAGAGTAATTTATCTCTGACCTGAGGGTACAAGTGCATAGTTGAGGGATCACAAATCTTGAATCATCCCAGATCCAATTTGGGAGACCATTTTCTATCTATGGAGGTACTTAACCAAAGAACATGCTCCCAACAGCATTACAAGTAAAGTGATTATGCAGGGAGGTTCCTGGTTTGGCCTGTCAAAAAGCAACAAAATGTTTCAGTGGTCAAAACTATATTTGACGAGGCCCAGGGGCGGACTGTCGATCAGCCTGACGAGATAGGTAACATCTTTATGGCACATTATACAAAGCTAAACACACCTACAATTGTGGTTCACGATCACCACATCAATGTATATCTAGATTTAATCACTCTACCTAGTCTCAGTGAGGAGCTTTAGGCAGCTCTACTGCAGCCAGTTAGAATCAAGGAAGTAACTGAGGCCATTATGAATTCCTCTAATGGCAAGGCTTGTGATAAAAATGGTCTTCCTGCACAGCTATATAACACTCTCTGAACAGAACGCCCAACCTCATCTGCATTATTTAACGCTATGCTTATGGGCCAGGAAGTTCCTAGCTCCTTCACTAGGGCGGTGATAGTCAGCTTTTTTGAAAGGGCAAGCCTGGGGAAAAACCTGATTCTTATCACCCAATCAGCATCCTCAATAATGATTACAAGCTCTTTATGAAAATGTGGGTGGTCCGTATTACCCCGTTGGTCCAGAGCCTTGTCCATAGAGACCAGGGCAGATTTTTGCCTGTGAGGTCTATCACTACCAATACTAATTTCTTACTCCAGGCAATAGATTATTTTTTGAGAAACAAAATTAAGGCTGCTATAATTATGCTTCATCATGAAAAAACATTTGATCTTTTCCAATGGGAGGTTCATTTTTCAATCCTGCTTAGATTTAACTTCCCTCACAAACTTGTGAAGCTTCTGTCAAACCTTTATCAGGGAGCCGAAGCAAAAGTTCTAGTTAATTCACAAATAGTTGGTAAGGTTGCGATATGTTGTGGGACCCATCAGGGGTGTCTTTTAATCCTTGTTCTTTTTGCATTATTCATTGAAGCATTAGGTTCCGCTCTGAGACAAGACTTATCTTTTAAGCCCCCACTTCAAAGCGCACCCAAGTTAAAACATTTTGCATATGACATGATATTGTATCTCGCTGCCGATTTTCAGAATAATGTGCATGCCTTTTATAGGATTAAAGCGTTTTCTGACTTGGGAAGCTATCGGATCAATTCATCTAAATCTGAGGCACTACTTTTCAACAGTACAGAATCAGTACTGCCACGCGAAATGCAGGACAATTATCTGGCCTCTCATCCAATCAGATATCTGAACATTTATGTTTCCCACAACATTTCAGCTCTTTACCTGTTGAACTTATCTTTCTACCCTTAAGAAAGTCCAAGTTCCTTTAAATAATTGGCATAATATCCAATTGACAGTAATTGGCTGCACTGCTTTGTTCAAAATGATGATGTTGCCATTATTTCTATTCATTTTACAAATGTTATGATAAAAGTGCCAAAGAAATTCTTTAAGGAAATCAACTCAATGCTTTGTCACTTTATCTGGTCCAACAAAAAGCCTTGTATTCAGCTGGAATAACTCCAGCTGGCCGTCGAAGATGGCGGCTTTGGTTTAGCTCATCTTAAGAAATATTATGGGGCAGCCTTCATGGACTGGATTGTCAATTCTGCTAGTACAGCTCAATCCAATTACAATTTCTATCTCAACCAGAGGCTCTCTGAGAACAATTTGCAATCATCCCATTATCTTAAAATCCCATGGCTCCTGAAACGCACTAGACATAAACCTCCATACCTTCTATGGTCTTGAGGTGTTAAAATGCAATAGTTCTATCATTTCGTCCATTTTCATTAATTATTCTCATTAAAGGAATCTGGGGCATTTGGGCTCCAGGTGCCTCAGAAGTTCATAGCAGACTGGATGAATTTGGGGTTCTTCAAATTTGAAGATTTTATATTAGCAGATAAGGTGAAAACATAGGAGCAACTCAAAACCAACAACTCACCTATTTTAGAATCTTTGATCTTTTATTTTCTGCAGATCTCCCATAACATTAATTTAATGCTTCCTTTAATACACGATTCAGCTGAAGCATTGGCCTCCACAATCATTCAAGCCCTGTTTGTGCAAGAGCAATCTGGGGCTGGGAATTGGTATCGGATTCTCCAGCAAGGGTTACAGGAAAGAATCCTCCCATCTACTTTAAATAGAATAACAACAGTACAAGCTGCATTATAGATCTTCAGTCTTGGAAGCAGCATCATTTACTTTCCCAAAAAGTTGTAAGGGATGCAAATTAAGGGAGAATGGCTTTTTACACAAAATGGATGCTTTATTATACACCCCATCGGGTTAACAAGATGTTCCCTTCAATTCCATGTGAATTCTTCAGATGTCATCATGATGTGGGAGAATGGCTACATAATTGTTTCCTTTGCCCTCTTTTAACTAGTTTTTGGGACAAGGACTTCTAGGGGATTAGTAAGCAATTTCAGGTACTTCTTGTGCCGGATTCTATTGGGGCCTTGTTTGGAATACCTAGCTGTCTGGAGCTGCCAATACAATCAAAACAGCTCTTTTTTATTGCATACTTACTTGCAAAGTCATTGACCTTGCAACAATGGAGAATACCTTTGCCCCTGTTTTATGATTCGTGGGAACGCAAAATGAAATCAGTCCAGTTCAAAAAATTGCTCTATGCTCAAAGAATTGGGGCCACTAGGAAATACCGTAGCATTTGGGGAAGTAATACAACTCTTCCAGGGCAAGCAGGGTCTGAAGGAGTCATAGGGATTGGGCAGCGAGAATAAGAGCAATCCAAATATGTTTATGTGATATGTAAGACAATTTGATATCACTAATGTATCATATTGCAGATGAATGTCTTTATTTTGGATTTTGGTCCCTAAACTTGATGTCTTTCTATGAATTTCATTGTAGCAATTGGGCAACGAGAATAAGAGCGATGAAAAGACTTTTTTTTCATGTGCTATAAAAGGTAATTCTATATCAATCATGTAGTATATTGAAGATGGATGTCCTTATTTTAGAGTTTGATCCCTCAATTCAATGTTTGTCTATGAATTTTGTTGTATAATCATGTCCACCTGCATATATATGAACATTAAAAGTATATTTAAGTAACAGAAACCTACCCTTACAAATCCCCTTGCAATGTGCAAGAATGGACACCGTTGTCCAGCGTGAGTGTACAGTCATTATGGTGCCAGCATTTATTTTGCAATGAGTGATGACCCACACAGTGACAGTTGTGCATGTGTACCATATGCATGTTGTGCCAGTGTGTCCCCAGCCATGTGTGACACAATTGTCTCCCCAACATATGCATGTCACAGTGATTTATAAAAATTACTGTGACATGTATGTATATGCCTGCAAAGGTCCTGGCCTCATTTGCAGTGCCCACCCAACGTACCCTGTCAATGCGACATCCCTACCTTTGAGTCCGGTTATGGGGGGTTGTGTTTTCTTCATGGGTCGGGGGCTGCAGTGGTGGGGGTTGTCCAGTCATTTCTAGTCAAAGACTGAGGTGGAATGGGGAAAAAGGTATTTTTGCATCACTTTCCCCCCCAATCTGCCAGCTCAGAGGTGGTGGTCAGACTGCCACCTTTTTCTTGGTGGTAGGGCAAATTCTAATCTGGACGGTGAGAAGGGTGGTTAGGGTCCCACTGGCACCCACTTTTCCCTCTCTTGTCGTCAATGCTGATGGTGTTTCTTAGCAGAGAAAGTGATTCAAATGTGGGCTTTTGTCTACGGGACTGCAAACATTTAAAGATGGCAGGTGAACCATCGCAGCGGCGGATGAGCTTTCAGGCAAAATTTCAACGGCGGGACCATTACCACCAAAATCTAAATCAGGCCCTTCATCTTTTTGGGGTTTAGTCTGTTGGGGTATGTTAAGCAAGAGGGACTTATGACTCTGACCACAGTCTTTTGTCATGTATTGATTTTATTTTCCAGGTTAGGATATAGTACAACTGTCTCTAAATGATCGTCCTCTTGCCTTCCAGTTGTCAGGAAGTCGTGCCCACCAGGATGGAGTACGCCCCTTGGAGGATGAAGAAATGTCACAGGTAAGTGGAAGGTTTGGAATAATCTTTACTTGCAAGGATTGTGACGAATTAGCACCGGTGTTTGACTTCAAAACCCTGTGCACACTACCAAGCGAACACAGCACCCAGAAGTGCACGATTTAATCTTCAACTTCATTTTTTCTTTGTGATTGGGGAATCATAAATTCACATGAAAGCCCAGTTCCTCTCAATAGGCAAGTACCATAGTTAGTTTCCTTTGTTTATAACAACAACAAAAAACTACATTCAATCAAACAAATCAATTAAATAACACCCTCAACCGATAAGGACTGTGGTTTCTGGTCAACTTTATGTAAGTTTTGACTGAGTAATCAAGCAGGGTTCCTGGTACTGCTTTATTTGTTGAGGACATGCAAGGAGTGTTGATAGTGGCTCTAAGATATCCTCGAGCTAACTGAGGAGGATACTTAGGGGGTCATTCTGACCCCCGCGGGCGGCGCAAGCTGCCCGCCTGGCGGGAACCGCCAGAAGACCGTACCGCGGTCTTCGGTCATTCTGACTTTCCCGCTGGGCTGGCGGGCGACCGCCAAAAGGCCGCCCGCCCGCCCAGCGGGAAAGCCCCAGCAACGAGGAAGCCGGCTCCGAATGGAGCCGGAGGAGTTGCTGGTGTGCGACAGGTGCAGTTGCACCCGTCGCGATTTTCAGTGTCTGCAATGCAGACACTGAAAATCCTAATGGGGCCCTGTTAGGGGGCCCCTGCAGTGCCCATGCCAGTGGCATCGGCACTGCAGGGGCCCCCAGGGGCCCCACGACACCCGTTCCCGCCATCTTGTTTCTGGCGGTGAAAACCGCCAGAAACAGGATGGCGGGAAGGGGGTCGGAATCCCCATGGCGGCGCTGCTTGCAGCGCCGCCATGGAGGATTCCCTGGGGCAGCGGGAAACCGGCGGGAAACCACCGGTTTCCCTTTTCTGACCACTGCTTTACCGCCGCGGTCAGAATGGCCCCAGAAGCACCGCCAGCCTGTTGGCGGTGCTTCCGCGGGTCAGAATGACCCCCTTAATGCTCAGTCCCCTCATGCTCACCTTTCTGCCTTCCGTATTTCCCTTGGAATCAAGCCCGTACCTGGGAAAGCCATGCTCCAGTGTTGCCGGTGGCCACCTGGCTTCTCCGAGACTTCTTCCTCCTGTGTGATCGTTTCTCTCCCAGGCAGCAATCTCCCGGCTTTGGCTCTCATGTGGGCATCCAGCACTCTTTGTTCCTTGGTACGTCAAGGCTCACTCTGCGTGTTCTCTTCTCTGCTCTCCTGACTCGTGACTTCTGAGGAATTCCTACTACATCCTCTGCGTACACTTCCGCTTGACTTGCCCCACTGTCCAATTTAAAGGGGCCACGTCCCGTATGCTTGACATCAATCTGCTTCTAATTCCATTAATACCCTGTGTTAATCTCCTCCCAATTCCGGTCGAAATGTGAAACAAAGGGACTTTCTTATGTCCCTCGCAATGTTCCCTGACCTCATGTTGGGGGCTGCAAATAAAGAACAGTAGGATAAACAGTTGAGATGGATCGCCTATAATGTGCCATGGTGGTTCATTGGTTCATCTGTCATCTCATCCAAGGTATTGTCTGTATCCCGGTCGTCTTGACAGTGCAGTAAAAGTTGTTAGGGTGTTTGGCTTTAGTGTGTTTGGAAGGAATAGGGACACATCTGGGAGGGGGAAGGACTTTTCTGAGGCAGAGTTGAGAGTGCTGATACGGCTTATCACCCATTACCTGCCCAGGATACTGGTGGCTGGGTGAGCCAAGGCTACCCTGCCAAGGACTAGAAGAATCGCTGGGAGCGTGTGTGCTGGAACAACTAGCAGACATTTAAGGTAGCTCGGACCACCGTCCAGATCAAACATAGGTGGGCTGATGTGGTTTGATGGGAGACCAATGCCATTGACCTCCTTGAACTTGCAGATTAGTGGACCCGTAGTTTTGTATTTTTTTTCCTTCTGCATTTTGTGATGTAGCTTTATAATTAATGCCAAACATAAACATGGACTGTACATCATTTGAGTATTTTTTCCATATTGCAACATGTAAGATCAGGATACATTTATGTAAGTGTAGGAAGTTGGCTCTGTATGTGCTATTTCAAAGTAAGGAATAGCATGCACAGAGTCCAAGGGTTCCCCTTAGAGGTAAGATAGTGGCAAAAAGAGATAATACTAATGCTCTATTTTGTGGTAGTGTGGTCGAGCAGTAGGCTTATCCAAGGAGTAGTGTTAAGCATTTGTTGTACATACACATAGACAATAAATGAGGTACACACACTCAGAGACAAATCCAGCCAATAGGTTTTTATATAGAAAAATATCTTTTCTTAGTTTATTTTAAGAACCACAGGTTCAAATTCTACATGTAATATCTCATTCGAAAGGTATTGCAGGTAAGTACTTTAGGAACTTCAAATCATCAAAATTGCATGTATACTTTTCAAGTTATTGACAAATAGCTGTTTTAAAAGTGGACACAGTGCAATTTTCACAGTTCCTAGGGGAGGTAAGTATTTGTTAGGTTAACCAGGTAAGTAAGACACTTACAGGGCTTAGTTCTTGGTCCAAGGTAGCCCACCGTTGGGGGTTCAGAGCAACCCCAAAGTCACCACACCCGCAGCTCAGGGCCGGTCAGGTGCAGAGTTCAAAGTGGTGCCCAAAACGCATAGGCTAGAATGGAGAGAAGGGGGTGCCCCGGTTCCGGTCTGCTTGCAGGTAAGTACCCGCGTCTTCGGAGGGCAGACCAGGGGGGTTTTGTAGGGCACCGGGGGGGACACAAGCCCACACAGAAATTTCACCCTCAGCAGCGCGGGGGCGGCCGGGTGCAGTGTAGAAACAAGCGTCGGGTTTGTAATGGAAGTCAATGGGAGATCTAGGGATCTCTTCAGCGCTGCAGGCAGGCAAGGGGGGGGTTCCTCGGGGAAACCTCCACTTGATCAAGGGAGAGGGACTCCTGGGGGTCACTCCTCCAGTGAAAGTCCGGTCCTTCAGGTCCTGGGGGCTGCGGGTGCAGGGTCTCTCCCAGGTGTCGGGACTTTGGATTCAAAGAGTCGCGGTCAGGGGAAGCCTCGGGATTCCCTCTGCAGGCGGCGCTGTGGGGGCTCAGGGGGGACAGGTTTTTGTACTCACAGTCTTAGAGTAGTCCTGGGGTCCCTCCTGAGGTGTTGGATCGCCACCAGCCGAGTCGGGGTCGCCGGGTGCAGTGTTGCAAGTCTCACGCCTTTTGCGGGGAGCTTGCAGGGTTCTTTAAAGCTGCTGGAAACAAAGTTGCAGCTTTTCTTGGAGCAGGTCCGCTGTCCTCGGGAGTTTCTTGCCTTTTCGAAGCAGGGGCAGTCCTCAGAGGATGTCGAGGTCGCTGGTCCCTTTGGAAGGCGTCGCTGGAGCAGGATCTTTGGAAGGCAGGAGACAGGCCGGTGAGTTTCTGGAGCCAAGGCAGTTGTCGTCTTCTGGTCTTCCTCTGCAGGGGTTTTCAGCTAGGCAGTCCTTCTTCTTGTAGTTGCAGGAATCTAATTTTCTAGGGTTCAGGGTAGCCCTTAAATACTAAATTTAAGGGCGTGTTTAGGTCTGGGGGGTTAGTAGCCAATGGCTACTAGCCCTGAGGGTGGGTACACCCTCTTTGTGCCTCCTCCCAAGGGGAGGGGGTCACAATCCTAACCCTATTGGGGGAATCCTCCATCTGCAAGATGGAGGATTTCTAAAAGTTAGAGTCACTTCAGCTCAGGACACCTTAGGGGCTGTCCTGACTGGCCAGTGACTCCTCCTTGTTTTTCTCATTATTTTCTCCGGCCTTGCCGCCAAAAGTGGGGCCTGGCCGGAGGGGGCGGGCAACTCCACTAGCTGGAGTGTCCTGCTGGGTTGGCACAAAGGAGGTGAGCCTTTGAGGCTCACCGCCAGGTGTGACAATTCCTGCCTGGGGAAGGTGTTAGCATCTCCACCCAGTGCAGGCTTTGTTACTGGCCTCAGAGTGACAAAGGCACTCTCCCCATGGGGCCAGCAACATGTCTCGGTTTGTGGCAGGCTGCTAAAACTAGTCAGCCTACACAGATAGTCGGTTAAGGTTCAGGGGGCACCTCTAAGGTGCCCTCTGTGGTGTATTTTACAATAAAATGTACACTGGCATCAGTGTGCATTTATTGTGCTGAGAAGTTTGATACCAAACTTCCCAGTTTTCAGTGTAGCCATTATGGTGCTGTGGAGTTCGTGTTTGACAAACTCCCAGACCATATACTCTTATGGCTACCCTGCACTTACAATGTCTAAGGTTTTGTTTAGACACTGTAGGGGTACAGTGCTCATGCACTGGTACCCTCACCTATGGTATAGTGCACCCTGCCTTAGGGCTGTAAGGCCTGCTAGAGGGGTGTCTTACCTATACTGCATAGGCAGTGAGAGGCTGGCATGGCACCCTGAGGGGAGTGCCATGTCGACTTACTCGTTTTGTTCTCACTAGCACACACAAGCTGGCAAGCAGTGTGTCTGTGCTGAGTGAGAGGTCTCCAGGGTGGCATAAGACATTCTGCAGCCCTTAGAGACCTTCCTTGGCATCAGGGCCCTTGGTACTAGAAGTACCAGTTACAAGGGACTTATCTGGATGCCAGGGTCTGCCAATTGTGGATACAAAAGTACAGGTTAGGGAAAGAACACTGGTGCTGGGGCCTGGTTAGCAGGCCTCAGCACACTTTCAATTGTAAACATAGCATCAGCAAAGGCAAAAAGTCAGGGGGCAACCATGCCAAGGAGGCATTTCCTTACACAACCCCCCCCCAAACGAAAGAGGATGAGACTAACCTTTCCCAAGAGAGTCTTCATTTTCTAAGTGGAAGAACCTGGAAAGGCCATCTGCATTGGCATGGGCAGTCCCAGGTCTGTGTTCCACTATAAAGTCCATTCCCTGTAGGGAGATGGACCACCTCAACAGTTTAGGATTTTCACCTTTCATTTGCATCAGCCATTTGAGAGGTCTGTGGTCAGTTTGAACTAGGAAGTGAGTCCCAAAGAGGTATGGTCTCAGCTTCTTCAGGGACCAAACCACAGCAAAGGCCTCCCTCTCAATGGCACTCCAACGCTGCTCCCTGGGGAGTAACCTCCTGCTAATGAAAGCAACAGGCTGGTCAAGGCCATCATCATTTGTTTGGGACAAAACTGCCCCTATCCCATGTTCAGAGGCATCAGTCTGCACAATGAACTGCTTAGAATAATCTGGAGCTTTGAGAACTGGTGCTGAGCACATTGCCTGTTTCAGGGTGTCAAAGGCCTGTTGGCATTCCACAGTCCAGTTCACTTTCTTGGGCATTTTCTTGGAGGTGAGTTCAGTGAGGGCTGTCACAATGGATCCATATCCCTTCACAAACCTCCTGTAATACCCAGTCAAGCCAAGGAATGCCCTGACTTGAGTCTGGGTTTTTGGAGCTACCCAGTCCAGAATAGTCTGGATCTTGGGTTGGAGTGGCTGCACTTGGCCTCCACCTACAAGGTGGCCCAAGTAAACCACAGTTCCCTGCCCTATCTGGCATTTGGATGCCTTGATAGAGAGGCCTGCAGATTGCAGAGCCTTCAAAACCTTCTTCAGGTGGACCAGGTGATCCTGCCAGGTGGAGCTAAAGACAGCAATATCATCAAGATAGGCTGTGCTAAAGGACTCCAAGCCAGCAAGGACTTGATTCACCAACCTTTGGAAGGTGGCAGGGGCATTCTTTAAACCAAAGGGCATAACAGTAAACTGATAATGCCCATCAGGTGTGGAGAATGCTGTTTTCTCTTTTGCTCCAGGTGCCATTTTTATTTGCCAGTACCCTGCTGTCAAGTCAAAGGTACTTAAGAATTTGGCAGCACCTAATTTATCTATGAGCTCATCAGCTCTTGGGATTGGATGAGCATCTGTCTTGGTGACAGAATTGAGCCCTCTGTAGTCCACACAAAACCTCATCTCTTTCTTTCCATCTTTGGTGTGAGGTTTGGGGACTAAGACCACTGGGCTAGCCCAGGGGCTGTCAGAGCGCTCAATTACTCCCAATTCCAGCATCTTGTGGACTTCCACCTTGATGCTTTCCTTAACATGGTCAGACTGTCTAAAGATTTTGTTTTTGACAGGCATGCTGTCTCCTGTGTCCACATCATGGGTACACAGGTGGGTCTGACCAGGGGTTAAGGAGAAGAGTTCAGGAAACTGTTGTAGGACTCTCCTACAATCAGCTTGCTGTTGGCCAGAGAGGGTGTCTGAGTAGATCACTCCATCTACTGTGCCATCTTTTGGGTCTGATGACAGAAGATCAGGGAGAGGTTCACTCTCTGCCTCCTGATCCTCATCTGTTACCATCAACAGATTCACATCAGCCCTGTCATGGAAGAGCTTAAGGCGGTTCACATGGATCACCCTCTTGGGGCTCCTGCTTGTGCCCAGGTCCACCAGGTAGGTGACCTGACTCTTCCTTTCTAGCACTGGGTAAGGGCCACTCCATTTGTCCTGGAGTGCCCTGGGAGCCACAGGCTCCAGAACCCAGACTTTCTGTCCTGGTTGGAACTCAACCAGTGCAGCCTTTTGGTCATACCAAAACTTCTGGAGCTGTTGGCTGGCCTCAAGGTTTTTGGTTGCCTTTTCCATGTACTCTGCCATTCTAGAGCGAAGGCCAAGTACATAGTCCACTATGTCCTGTTTAGGCTCATGGAGAGGTCTCTCCCAGCCTTCTTTAACAAGGGCAAGTGGTCCCCTTACAGGATGACCAAACAGAAGCTCAAAGGGTGAGAATCCTACTCCCTTCTGTGACACCTCTCTGTAAGCGAAAAGCAGACATGGCAAGAGGACATCCCATCTCCTTTTGAGTTTTTCTGGGAGCCCCATGATCATGCCTTTTAATGTCTTGTTGAATCTCTCAACCAAGCCATTAGTTTGTGGATGGTATGGTGTAGTGAATTTATAAGTCACTCCACACTCATTCCACATGTGCTTTAGGTATGCTGACATGAAGTTGGTACCTCTGTCAGACACCACCTCCTTAGGGAAACCCACTCTGGTAAAGATACCAATGAGGGCCTTGGCTACTGCAGGGGCAGTAGTCGACCTAAGGGGGATAGCTTCAGGATACCTGGTAGCATGATCCACTACTACCAGGATATACATATTTCCTGAGGCTGTGGGAGGTTCTAGTGGACCAACTATGTCCACACCCACTCTTTCAAAGGGAACCCCCACCACTGGAAGTGGAATGAGGGGGGCCTTTGGATGTCCACCTGTCTTACCACTGGCTTGACAGGTGGGGCAGGAGAGGCAAAACTCCTTAACCATGTTGGACATATTGGGCCAGTAGAAGTGGTTGACTAACCTCTCCCACGTCTTGGTTTGTCCCAAATGTCCAGCAAGGGGAATGTCATGGGCCAATGTTAGGATGAACTTCCTGAACAGCTGAGGCACTACCACTCTCCTAGTGGCACCAGGTTTGGGGTCTCTGGCCTCAGTGTACAGGAGTCCATCCTCCCAATAGACCCTATGCGTTCCATTTTTCTTGCCTTTGGACTCTTCAGCAGCTTGCTGCCTAAGGCCTTCAAGAGAGGGACAGGTTTCTTGTCCCTTACACAGCTCCTCCCTTGAGGGTCCCCCTGGGCCTAAGAGCTCAACCTGATAAGGTTCGAGCCCCAAAGGCTCAGTTCCCTCAGAGGGCAGAACTTCTTCCTGAGAAGAGAGGTTCCCTTTCTTTTGCTGTGTTGCAGTTGGTTTCCCAACTGACTTTCCTGTTCTCTTGGTAGGCTGGGCCATTCTTCCAGACTCCAGCTCTACTTGTTCACCCTGTGCCTTGCATTGTGCTCTTGTTTTCACACACACCAGTTCAGGGATACCCAGCATTGCTGCATGGGTTTTTAGTTCTACCTCAGCCCATGCTGAGGACTCCAGGTCATTTCCAAGCAGACAGTCCACTGGGATATTTGAGGAGACCACCACCTGTTTCAGGCCATTGACCCCTCCCCATTCTAAAGTAACCATTGCCATGGGGTGTACTTTTTTCTGATTGTCAGCGTTGGTGACTGTGTAAGTTTTTCCAGTCAGGTATTGGCCAGGGGAAACCAGTTTCTCTGTCACCATGGTGACACTGGCACCTGTATCCCTCAGGCCCTCTATTCTAGTCCCATTAATTAAGAGTTGCTGTCTGTATTTTTGCATGTTAGGCGGCCAGACAGCTAGTGTGGCTAAATCCACCCCACCCTCAGAAACTAGAGTAGCTTCAGTGTGGACCCTGATTTGCTCTGGGCACACTGTTGATCCCACTTGGAGACTAGCCATACCAGTGTTACCTGGATGGGAGTTTGGAGTGGAACCTTTCTTGGGACAGGCCTTGTCTCCATTTTGGTGTCCATGCTGTTTACAGCTATGACACCAGGCCTTTTTGGGATCAAAGTTTTTACCCTTGTACCCATTGTTTTGTGAAGAGGTTCTGGGCCCACCCTCCTGTGCAGGTTTTTGGGGGCCTGTAGAAGACTCTTTACTATTTTTAGTTTTGGTTGTCTCATCACCCTTCCCCTGGGGAGTCTTTGTGACCCCTTTCTTTTGGTCACCCCCTGTTGAAGTCTTGGACACCCTTGTCTTGACCCAATGGTCCGCCTTCTTTCCCAATTCTTGGGGAGAAATTGGTCCTAGGTCTACCAGATGCTGATGCAGTTTATCATTGAAACAATTACTCAATAGGTGTTCTTTCACAAATAAATTGTACAGCCCATCATAATTACTTACACCACTGCCTTGAATCCAACCATCTAGTGTTTTCACTGAGTAGTCAACAAAGTCAACCCAGGTCTGGCTCGAGGATTTTTGAGCCCCCCTGAACCTAATCCTGTACTCCTCAGTGGAGAATCCAAAGCCCTCAATCAGGGTACCCTTCATGAGGTCATAAGATTCTGCATCTTTTCCAGAGAGTGTGAGGAGTCTATCCCTACACTTTCCAGTGAACATTTCCCAAAGGAGAGCACCCCAGTGAGATCTGTTCACTTTTCTGGTTACACAAGCCCTCTCAAAAGCTGTGAACCACTTGGTGATGTCATCACCATCTTCAAATTTTGTCACAATCCCTTTGGGGATTTTTAACATGTCAGGAGAATCTCTGACCCTATTTATATTGCTGCCACCATTGATGGGTCCTAGGCCCATCTCTTGTCTTTCCCTTTCTATGGCTAGGAGCTGTCTCTCTAAAGCCAATCTTTTGGCCATCCTGGCTAACAGGAGGTCATCTTCACTGAGAGCATCCTCAGTGATTTCAGAAATGTGGGACCCTCCTGTGAGGGACTCACTATTTCTGACTAACACAGTTGGAGACAGGACTTGAGGGGTCCTGTTCTCCCTATTTAGGACTGGAGGAGGGACATTGGCCTCCAAGTCACTAATTTCTTCCTCTGTGATGTCATCATCAGAGGGGTTGGCTTTTTCAAACTCTGCCAACAGCTCCTGGAGCTGAATTTTGGTAGGTCTGGAGCCAATGGTTATTTTTTTGATATTACAGAGAGACCTTAGCTCCCTCATCTTAAGATGGAGGTAAGGTGTGGTGTCGAGTTCCACCACCTGCATCTCTGTATCAGACATTATTCTGCTAAGAGTTGGAATACTTTTTAAAGAATCTAAAACTGTTTCTAGAATCTAATTTCAAACTTTTAACAAACTTTTAAACTCTAAAAGACAATGCTAAACAGGGACTTAACACATAAGGCCCTAGCAGGACTTTTAAGAATTTAGAAAAATTTCAAATTGCAAAAATGAATTTCTAATGACAATTTTGGAATTTGTCGTGTGATCAGGTATTGGCTGAGTAGTCCAGCAAATGCAAAGTCTTGTACCCCACCGCTGATCCACCAATGTAGGAAGTTGGCTCTGTATGTGCTATTTCAAAGTAAGGAATAGCATGCACAGAGTCCAAGGGTTCCCCTTAGAGGTAAGATAGTGGCAAAAAGAGATAATACTAATGCTCTATTTTGTGGTAGTGTGGTCGAGCAGTAGGCTTATCCAAGGAGTAGTGTTAAGCATTTGTTGTACATACACATAGACAATAAATGAGGTACACACACTCAGAGACAAATCCAGCCAATAGGTTTTTATATAGAAAAATATATTTTCTTAGTTTATTTTAAGAACCACAGGTTCAAATTCTACATGTAATATCTCATTCGAAAGGTATTGCAGGTAAGTACTTTAGGAACTTCAAATCATCAAAATTGCATGTATACTTTTCAAGTTATTGACAAATAGCTGTTTTAAAAGTGGACACAGTGCAATTTTCACAGTTCCTAGGGGAGGTAAGTATTTGTTAGGTTAACCAGGTAAGTAAGACACTTACAGGGCTTAGTTCTTGGTCCAAGGTAGCCCACCGTTGGGGGTTCAGAGCAACCCCAAAGTCACCACACCCGCAGCTCAGGGCCGGTCAGGTGCAGAGTTCAAAGTGGTGCCCAAAACGCATAGGCTAGAATGGAGAGAAGGGGGTGCCCCGGTTCCGGTCTGCTTGCAGGTAAGTACCCGCGTCTTCGGAGGGCAGACCAGGGGGGTTTTGTAGGGCACCGGGGGGGACACAAGCCCACACAGAAATTTCACCCTCAGCAGCGCGGGGGCGGCCGGGTGCAGTGTAGAAACAAGCGTCGGGTTTGTAATGGAAGTCAATGGGAGATCTAGGGATCTCTTCAGCGCTGCAGGCAGGCAAGGGGGGGGGTTCCTCGGGGAAACCTCCACTTGATCAAGGGAGAGGGACTCCTGGGGGTCACTCCTCCAGTGAAAGTCCGGTCCTTCAGGTCCTGGGGGCTGCGGGTGCAGGGTCTCTCCCAGGTGTCGGGACTTTGGATTCAAAGAGTCGCGGTCAGGGGAAGCCTCGGGATTCCCTCTGCAGGCGGCGCTGTGGGGGCTCAGGGGGGACAGGTTTTTGTACTCACAGTCTTAGAGTAGTCCTGGGGTCCCTCCTGAGGTGTTGGATCGCCACCAGCCGAGTCGGGGTCGCCGGGTGCAGTGTTGCAAGTCTCACGCCTTTTGCGGGGAGCTTGCAGGGTTCTTTAAAGCTGCTGGAAACAAAGTTGCAGCTTTTCTTGGAGCAGGTCCGCTGTCCTCGGGAGTTTCTTGTCTTTTCGAAGCAGGGGCAGTCCTCAGAGGATGTCGAGGTCGCTGGTCCCTTTGGAAGGCGTCGCTGGAGCAGGATCTTTGGAAGGCAGGAGACAGGCCGGTGAGTTTCTGGAGCCAAGGCAGTTGTCGTCTTCTGGTCTTCCTCTGCAGGGGTTTTCAGCTAGGCAGTCCTTCTTCTTGTAGTTGCAGGAATCTAATTTTCTAGGGTTCAGGGTAGCCCTTAAATACTAAATTTAAGGGCGTGTTTAGGTCTGGGGGGTTAGTAGCCAATGGCTACTAGCCCTGAGGGTGGGTACACCCTCTTTGTGCCTCCTCCCAAGGGGAGGGGGTCACAATCCTAACCCTATTGGGGGAATCCTCCATCTGCAAGATGGAGGATTTCTAAAAGTTAGAGTCACTTCAGCTCAGGACACCTTAGGGGCTGTCCTGACTGGCCAGTGACTCCTCCTTGTTTTTCTCATTATTTTCTCCGGCCTTGCCGCCAAAAGTGGGGCCTGGCCGGAGGGGGCGGGCAACTCCACTAGCTGGAGTGTCCTGCTGGGTTGGCACAAAGGAGGTGAGCCTTTGAGGCTCACCGCCAGGTGTGACAATTCCTGCCTGGGGGAGGTGCTAGCATCTCCACCCAGTGCAGGCTTTGTTACTGGCCTCAGAGTGACAAAGGCACTCTCCCCATGGGGCCAGCAACATGTCTCGGTTTGTGGCAGGCTGCTAAAACTAGTCAGCCTACACAGATAGTCGGTTAAGGTTCAGGGGGCACCTCTAAGGTGCCCTCTGTGGTGTATTTTACAATAAAATGTACACTGGCATCAGTGTGCATTTATTGTGCTGAGAAGTTTGATACCAAACTTCCCAGTTTTCAGTGTAGCCATTATGGTGCTGTGGAGTTCGTGTTTGACAAACTCCCAGACCATATACTCTTATGGCTACCCTGCACTTACAATGTCTAAGGTTTTGTTTAGACACTGTAGGGGTACAGTGCTCATGCACTGGTACCCTCACCTATGGTATAGTGCACCCTGCCTTAGGGCTGTAAGGCCTGCTAGAGGGGTGTCTTACCTATACTGCATAGGCAGTGAGAGGCTGGCATGGCACCCTGAGGGGAGTGCCATGTCGACTTACTCGTTTTGTTCTCACTAGCACACACAAGCTGGCAAGCAGTGTGTCTGTGCTGAGTGAGAGGTCTCCAGGGTGGCATAAGACATGCTGCAGCCCTTAGAGACCTTCCTTGGCATCAGGGCCCTTGGTACTAGAAGTACCAGTTACAAGGGACTTATCTGGATGCCAGGGTCTGCCAATTGTGGATACAAAAGTACAGGTTAGGGAAAGAACACTGGTGCTGGGGCCTGGTTAGCAGGCCTCAGCACACTTTCAATTGTAAACATAGCATCAGCAAAGGCAAAAAGTCAGGGGGCAACCATGCCAAGGAGGCATTTCCTTACAGTAAGGAAATGATGTGAGCTAAGGGAACTTTGTATGCCTTAGAGAGCCTTCATTAAGCAAACATAAAGCAAGCACAGGGTCAATTGCTCAATTCCTATACCCTGGCATGAGGGATTGTTCAATGGTTAGTGGGTGGTAGTTATACATGAAAATGCACAGAATTATGGGCATTTCCTTAGGTAACATACAGGAATGACCAGAGGATGCTTCCAAATTGCCAGAATGCCCACTGTTGAAGGCTAAGCTGGAGATCTATTTCCCAAATCCTTTTATGTAAAATCCTCCATGTGTGCTGCATTGTGCGGCACATGTACACAGATTGATACGCCTTGGGAGTAGCCACATGTGCAGAATTGTGTTTTTCTGGCTAAAACAAAAACATTATGGCTCTCATTATAATGCTGGTGGTAAATCCCACTTACCGCCACAGTGGCGGATATCCATTCACCATATTATGACATACACACACTAATCCGACAGAATTCAGCCACATATACAAACCCGCCAGACCAAAGGTCAGTGATAAAGTGGCGGTCCCAAAACCCATACCATTCGCCAACAAAACAACGCCCACCACATCATGACCCACGAATCACCACGGCGGCAATTCAGCGGCGGTAAATCATTTGCAGTACATACTGCTGCGCTCAGAATGGACACCTACAAGCAAAACAACAATACATTGGCCAATATGAAAAATACACAACAATCAACCATACATACACACCACACCCACTCACCCGCAGCACTATAAAACACCCACCCACAACCCTTTAACAACAACAGTTACTGCTAGGAGACTGAGAAGAAGAGCACTGAGACAACTAGACACACACACCGCATACACCCCTCACACTCCACATCACAAACCCCACATTACACAGCACACTCCCACCAACACACACCACACGACACCCATGGCACCACAAAGACACCCCCGTTTCACTGAGAAGGAGTTAAGGGTCATGGTGGAGGAAATTGTTAGGGTAGAGCCACAGCTCTTTGGAGCACAGGTACAACAAATATCTATAGCAAGGAAGATGGAGCTATGGTGGAGAATCGTGGACAGGGTCAACGCCGCGGGACAGCACCCATGAACAAGGGACGACATCAGGAAGAGGTGGAATGACCAAAGTGGGAAGATACGTTCCATAGCAGCAAGACAGCAGCTCGCCATACAGAGGACTGGCGGTGGACCCCCTTCTTCTCCCCCACAGCTCACAGCTGACAGCATGTACAGGTACTGGCAATCCTGCATCCTGAGGGACTCGTTGGAGTAGCCAGAGGACTGGACACTGGTAAGTCAACATTTACTACTTATCACCCCTGTAGGAGGCTGGCCTGGCTTATGGTGGGTACTTGATGGTATTTACACCTTGTGCCAGGTCCAGTTATCCCTTATTAGTAGATTAGTAGTGTTCTAGCAGCTTAGGCTGATAGAGGTAGCTATAGCAGAGCAGCTTAGGCGGAACTAGGAGACATGCAAAGCTCCTACTATACCACTTATATCATATAGCACTATATTATAAGAAAACACAATACTCAGAGTTACTAAAAATAAAGGTACTTTATGTTAGTGACAATATGCCAAAAGTATCTCAGAGGATATACTCCCTTAGGAGGTAAGTAAAATACACAAAATATACACACAAACCAAAATCAGGTACGTAGAACACTTAGAAAAGTAGTGCAAACACTGTAGAACACAATAGAATGCAATAGGAGACAATAGGCCTAGGGGCAAGACAAACCATATACTCCAAAAGTGGAATTCGAACCACGAATGGACCCTAGGCCTAGTGTAGTGTGTAGAGGGTCATTAGGAGTATAAGAAAACACTAAGGGTGTCCAAGATATCCCACCCCAAGACCCTGAAAAGTAGGAGTAAAGTTACCCTACTACCCCAGAAAGACAGTAAAGTCGAGATAGGGGGTCCTCCAAAGACAACACCTGACTGCAAAGCACTGAAGATGGATTCCTGGACCTGAGAACCTGCAAAGGAAGGGGACCAAGTCCAAGAGTCACGCAAGTGTCCGGGGGGACAGGAGCTTACTAAACCTCGGATGAAGGTGCAAAAGGGCTGCCTCCGGGTGGAAGAAGCCAAAGATTCTGCAACAACAGAAGGTGCCAGGAATTTTTCCTTTGGTCAGAAGATGTCCCACGGCATGCTGGAGGATGCAGAGTTGTTTCCATGCAAAAATACTTCAAACAGGCCTTGCTAGCTGCAAAATACATGGTTGAGGATTGTGGGTGCTGCCAGGGCCCAGGAAGGACCAGGAGGATGCCCCTTGGAGGAGGAGACAGAGGAGGCACACAGCAACAGAGAGAGCCCATGCAGAAGCAGGCAGCACCCGCAAAAGCACCTGAACAGGCATTCAGAAGATCTGAGCATGGCGGTCATCTCAGCACAACAAAAAAGGTTCCCACGAAGTCGGAGGTCAACTCAGCGAGTTGGGCAATGCAGGACAGAGTGCTGGGGACCTGAGCTGTGCTGTGCACGAAGGAATCCTTGCAAAAGTGCACAGAAGCCCTAGCAGCTGCAATTCATGCAGTACACAGGATTACTGTCTGGGGTGGGGAGGCAAGGACTTACCTCCACCAAATTTGGACAGAAGGGCCACTGGACTGTCGGGGACACTTGGATCCAGCTCCTGTGTTCCAGGGACCACGCTCGTAAAGATGAGAGGGGACCCAGAGGACAGGTGATGCAGAAGTTTGGTGCCTGCGTTAGCAGGGGGAAGATTCCGTCGACCCACAGGAGATTTCTTCTTGGTTTCCAGTGCAGGGTGAAGGCAAACAGCCCTCAGAGCATGCACCACCAGGAAACAGTCGAGAAAGCCGGCAGGATGAGGCACTACAATGTTGCTGGTAGTCTTCTTGCTACTTTGTTGTGGTTTTGCAGGTGTCCTGGAGCAGTCAGCTGTCGATCCTTGGCAGAAGTCAGAGAGAGAAGTGCAGAGGAACTCTGGTGAGCTCTTGCATTCGTTATCTGAAGAGAAACCCTCAGGAGAGACCCTAAATAGCCCTCAGAGGAGGATTGGCTACCTAACCAGGTAAGAGCCTCTCAGGAGGGGTCTCTGACGTCACCTGCTGGCACTGGCCACTCAGAGGTCTCCACTGTGCCCTCACACCTCTGCATTCAAAATGGCAGAGGTCTGGGACACACTGGAGTAGCTCTGGGCACCACCCCTGGGGTGGTGATGGACAGGGGAGGGGTCACTCCCCTTTCTTTGTCCAGTTTCATGCCAGAGCAGGGGCTGGGGGCTCCCTGAACTGGTGTAGACTGGCTTATGCAAGGAGGGCACCATCTGTGCCCTTCAAAGCATTTCCAGAGGCTGGGGGAGGCTACTCTTCCCCAGCCCTTAACACCTATTTCCAAAGGGAGAGGGTGTAACACCCTCTCTCAGAGGAAATCCTTTGTTCTGCCTTCCTGGGACTGGGCTGCCCGGAACCCAGGAGGGCAGAAACCTGTCTGAGGGTTGGCAGCATTGGTAGCTGCAGAGAAAACCCCAGAGAGCTAGTTTGGCAGTACCCGGGTCCATGCTGGAGCCCCGGGGATGCATGAAATTCCATGATCCTAGACATGTTACATGACCATGTTCGGGGTTACCATTGTGAAGCTACACATAGGTATTGACCTATATGTAGTTCACACGTGTAATGGTGTCCCCGCACTCACAAAGTCCGGGGAATTTGTCCTGAACAATGTGAGGGCACCTTGGCCACTGCCAGGGTGCCCTCACACTAAGTAACTTTGCACTTAACCTTCACTAAGTGAGGGTTAGACATATAGGTGACCTATAAGTTACTTAAGTGCAGTGTGAAATGGCTGTGAAATAACGTGGACGTTATTTCACTCAGGCTGCAGTGGCAGTCCTGTGTAAGAATTGTCTGAGCTCCCTATGGGTGGCAAAAGAAATGCTGCAGCCCATAGGGATCTCCTGGAACCCCAATACCATGGGTACCTAGGTACCATATACTAGGGAATTATAAGGGTGTTCCAGTGTGCCAATCAGAATTGGTAAAATTAGTCACTAGCCTGAGGTGACAATTTTAAAAGCAGAGAGAGCATAAGCACTGAGGTTCTGGTTAGCAGAGCCTCAGTGATACAGTTAGGCACCACATAGGGAACCCATACAGGGCACACTTTATGAGCACTGGGGTCCTGGCTAGCAGGATCCCAGTGACACAGGCAAAACAAACATACATACAAGTAAAAATGTGGGTAACATGCCAGGCAAGATGGTACTTTCCTACAACCCCCCATACCTGTATGCCATCATACCCTCTCACCCTCACTCCCATCACTCCACACCATCCCACACACTGTACCTACACATATGACTAACCACAATGCCAAGCCCTTCATTCAATACCAATGCATGGACAGCCCTCCCGGTGCTGCATGGACACCCATCACTAAAGCATACACAGCATAGGGAAACTAACATAACCACAAAACATCACCATACACAAGCAAAAGCTGGCAGGGCAACACCAACCATAGAGGGGAAGCTACGGAAGTACAAATGTCATACACTTGAAGCATAATACATCATTTATATCCCACAGGCACCCCAGCCAATGTCAGTGTCAGTGGTGATTAGGTGCCACCACTATCCAGTCCCCCAACAGAAGAGGCCCCCAGTGATGATAGTAACTCTGGACTTCTGGAGCTGGAGGACCTACCTGGACCATGAGGGACCACTGGACAGCCGGTCACCCAAGCCCACTCACAGACCACCACAGAGCCTTCTCCCATCAGGAACCAACATCACAGCACCCACCCAGCGAACCCACACCTCTGTCCCCACAACACGTCAATCAGCAGTGTGCCCACCTGAACAGGGACTCCGGTCCACAACTCGCCTCCAAGACAATCAGGGACCTGGGGTCAGTGGCAGTGGGCACACCATTCAGGCGACAGGGCTACAGGCCAACAGAGACACTGGGAGGACTGCTGTGCACCAGGAGAAGGACAGGAGCAGGGGACCGACTCTCGAGGAGCACTCTGTAAGATCCTGGGAGCCTACCAACATTCCCAGGACACAATGGGCCAGATCCTTGACAACGTGCAGGAGAACAGGCGGCTGCAGGAGGGACAGTATAAGGGGATCAGGGAGGACTTGCAGGCCATTAACACCACCCTGATCTCCATTGCAGGGGTGCTGGTAGACATGTCCAACATCATGAGGGAGGCAGTGTCACACTAGTGGGCCCCTACCACTAGACAGTCAACTGGACAGCCCTCCACTTCCGCTGCCGCTAGTGGTCAGGAGGGCCCGCCACAGGACCCACAGGCCACCAGCATCCTTCCCCCTGCGGAAGGTGAACCATCCCGCAAACGTTCCCTGCGACCCAGACAGATTCCAAAGACACTTGCCAAGACCACTGGCAGGAAATGAGACTCTCCTGTTTGTTCCCCTTTTGTCCCACTCTGCCACCTTGTCCGTCTTGAACTGCCATTGCTCCCCTTCCTATGTCCCCTTGGACACTGCAAACGGACTGGAACAATACCAAGGACTTTCCTACATCATGACCCCATTCCATTGCACTTTTACCTCAATATATTAGCATTACCTCAATATATTAGCACTACAATAAACACCCTCGGGTAAAACTCGACTACTAGCATTTCATGTATTGCCAATTTGTATTGATTGAAACAGCTACATCCATTGCAAATGAATTGTACACAGTGAGAGCATAGAATGAATGGCTGGCTGTTGTGATCACATCATGGCATTGTTATCATATCACTAACATCTGTAAAATGATAATCCATAGGTGACAGTAATTAGAGGAAACAAGTGGGTAATGCCAGCATGCCAATGCCACACGGAATACAACAATAGTCGTAGAAATGTTAAGTTGCACTGTCTCATCTGTGTGTCATTGGAAGTACAGACTGATCACTAATGTTCTGTTGTGCACATCCTCATCCTCTGCCTCCTCATCCTCACTGTCCTCAGAGTACACTGCTGCCACAGGGGCATCTCCAGTCTCCTCCTCCTGCAGCAAAGGTACATGGCATCTGAGGGACAAGGTTGTGCAACATGCAGCATGCCAATACTATCTGGCAGACCTTCTCGGGTGAGTAGCATAGGGATCCACCTGTCAGATGGAGGACCTGGCCTTCAGGAGGCCAAAGGTCCTCTCAACTATCCTTCTGGTTCACCCATGTGCCTCGTTATAATGTTCTTTAGCCCTTGTCCTGGCATTCCTCACAGGGGTCAGCAGCCACAAGAGGTTTGGTTAGCCAGAGTCACCTGCAAGTAATGAGGGACAACATATAGCCACACACTATCCTATTTGGCTAACAGCAGAGGCATACACCAACATACACTGGGTGGGGACCAAGGATCACCTATAAGCCACACCCTGTGCCTCTGTAGTTGGGCCATCACATTTGGGATGCTGCTATTCCTCAGGAAAAAAGGCATCATTCACCGACCCTGGATATTTAGCAATGACGTGGGAGATGTACTGGTCCACCAGGCACACCATCTGCACATTCATGGAGTGGAAACGCTTATGATTCCTGTTCATTCTGCTGGGAGGGAGGACAAACGCAATATGTGTACCCTCAATCGCCCTAATAATATTAGGGATATGTCCCACTGCATAAAATCTGGCCTTCACAGTGGCCAAATCTTCCTCCTGGGGGAAAGCAATTTAGCTGCACATGTGTTATGTTTTACCAGGGCGGACAAGACTCTTGCCAGCACGATTGAGAACATTGCTGTGACATTCCTGCTGCCAAGCCCACTGTCACTTGGAAAGAACCTGTTGCCAGGAAAATGGAGCACTGATAGAACCTGCACAAGAGGGGGTTCCCAGTGGGATGACGGAAGGCTGAGATCAGTTCAGGCTCCAACTGGGCAAACAGCTCTGTGATTGTGGCCCTGTCCAGTCTATAGGTGAGTATAATGTGAATGTCCTCCTGTGTAGCTAAGTCCACCAGGTGTCTGTACACGGGGGTATGTCTCCATCTCCTATTTACCCGCAGCGCTAGGTATCTAAGGGACACAAGAGTGAGTAGGCTGTCACAATTTAAACAGCTATACCACAACAGCAGTCCACATCGTGCAATCATGTTTTGGGACAGTGTAATTTAAAAGAATGTGCCTATTTATCCTGTGACACAGCAATTATTGATAGGCCTGTTCACCCCCCCGAAATGGCGACCGCCTGTCCTGTGTGGAGGGACAGGTGGAAGTGAGGTAATTCTGCTGACATTGTGTGCCGTGGCGGTAGGTGGTCGTGAATCGCCGTGCAATTACTCTTTGGATAATATTGGGCCCTATGGGGTACAGTGGCCAATGGGGATCTATGCCAGCGGTGAAGGTGTACACCGCCGCGTATGTGACAGTCAATTTCTATCTCAATCCTCACTTGTTTCCTGACCTTTCACAGGAGAAGACCTACACTGCATGTGCTGCTGTGACCTGTGTCTGAAACCTACCATGGCCCGTGTGACCTGGGAAAGGGCCCCAGCCTTCATTCACTCCTGAGGAGTTGGAGCGACTGGTGCATAGGGTCCTACCCCAGTATGGACTGCTGTATGGTCCTCCAGACCAACAGGTGAGTACACTGTGGGCACGATGCATGTGGGATGAATGCATGGAGATGTGTGTGAAGGCATCTTGTAAGGGTGGGCGGGGAAGGTCGGGGGATTGTCTGTTGGCAGTGTACATGTTGTGAGCTAGCCTATGTGTATTGCAATAGTGATGGGATTGGGTATGGTGGGCCATGTGTGTGACAGGCTGGACTGTTTGTTTAATGGAGTTCTCCTGTATTTATTACCTCTGCAGGTCAGCGCCCATCAAGAGAAGGGATTATGGCGTGCCATAGCCGAGGACGTGGGGACCCTGGAGGTCTATGGAAGGTGGAGCACCCGCTGTCGGAAATGGTAGGAGGACCTGAGATGCTGGGCATGGAAGACCGCGGAGACCCAGCTGGGGATGGCCTCCCAACGAGGAAGGGGTGCCTGTCAGACCCTGACCACCCCTGATGGTCTGCATACTGGCGGTGGCATACCCTGAGCTGGATGGGCGCTTGAGGGAATCACAGCAGCCACAAGGGGGTGAGTATACTGGGTATCATTACAACGTATGGCTGGTGGGGTGGTATCCGGGTGGTGTTTGTGTCTTAATAGGTGCCCCTAATGCCAGGCCAGACATAGCAGCATAGGTCCTCTGAAGGGTAATGGTTGCATGGCAAATACAGGTAACCTAGCTTGCTAGTATTGACTTCTAGGCAGGGCTGCGTGGGTCCCAGGTGGGCTGCAGTTGGCGATGTGTGCTCCTCCTCATGGCTTGGTGACTAGCCATTTCACTGCAAGTGCATTGCATAGTGCGTAGGCCTGTTCCCTGGGTGTGAGGGTGCTGTGTACGCCAACGGTGGTGTTGGTGTAGTCACCGACCAAGTGTATCCTTTGTCTCTCTCCCACCTTTCTTGTTTTGTCATCCTGTCCTTGTGTGCATTAGCATCATCTGGTGGAGGAGCAGAGGCACCGGTGACAGAGGAAGCTGCATTTCACTGGACCCTGGAGGCAGAGTCCACCGATGTCGAGGGAACAAGCGGGACAGTGGGGAGCACCACGGCGGAGACTGGAGGGGACAACACAGACTCTGCTACCTCCTCTGATGGGAGCTCCCGTACCAGCACCGCACTCCAAGTAGCCCCTCATCGAGTTGCCCGTGCCCACTCACCCAGGAGGGTGGCCATCTCCTTCACACCAGGCACCTCAGGCCCTGCCCCAGTGAGCCCTGATGCCCTGAGTTAGGAGGCTATTGACCTCCTGAGATCCATCTCTGTAGGGTAGTCAACCATTGTGAATGCCATCCAGGGGCTGGCATCCCAGATGCAGCAATGCAATGCATTCCGGGAGAGCATTCATGGTGGTTTGGCAGCCCAATAGAGATCGATTCAGGCTCTGGCCTCCTCTCTGATGGCAGCCATTGTCCCTGTTTCTACCGTTCCCCCTCCAGCTTCCACTTCCCAGTCCCATTCTCCTCAACCCATCCCAAGCACACAGACAGACGAGATGTGGTCAGGATTCGAGTTGGGCCCGAGACTGTGCCATGTGGCCATGTGGGCCCTTTGAACATTGGACTGGGCAGTGTCCCTTTGTGTACATGTGTACATTTCTGTTTAATTGACAAATCTAATTATTAATTTTGAAGTCAATCTGATTACAATCACTTTAGTCAATTCCTGTTGTCCTTGCATTATTCTGCCATTTTTCAGGGACAAATTGTTTTTTTGGTGCAGCTGGTTGTTTGTATGGTGTGTGCGTCGGGTGTGTGTTGTGCGTGTGTGTGTCCCTCTGGTTTTCCTCCCACCCTCCCTTGTGTGCTATGCGGCTGCACAAACCATTGTTGTCTTCGTCGGCGCTGGTGTTCGAGGTAGAGCATAACGTAGAAGATCATTGGAAAAACATGCAGTTCGGGTTCCATGGTGGTTTGGTTCTTCTCTGGGTCTCCAATGGTAAGTCCTTTCACTTCTGAGCTCTGTTTCCGCCATGCTTTTTTTGGCATTGGTACCGCCCCGGAAAAGGTGGCGGATTGCAGGTTCAAAATATGGTGAGCGGAACTTTGTCTTCTGCCTCGCTGTTGGCGGGTACCGCCGTGGTGGCAGCTGTTTCCACCATGGTCATAATTTGGCAGTACTTACCACCAGCCTGTTGGAGATATTACCACCACTTTATCACCCACCACCAGGGTCGTAATGAGGGCCTATATCTGCTAACAAAGCATGCAGCCTTACACAAATTTGTAAGGTACAACGATTTAACACTAGTCAGCACTCTGTGAACCAGTGCCTGTAAACCCTTCTGTGTTACATACTGTGTATGCCTGTCCTTTTTCATCATTACAACACTTATTTTATCCAAGGGTCAATGTTGCTACCCATGTGTCATAGTACAATGGAGTCTGACAGACTGGCCAGCATTACTAAATACATCACATGCCTGAGGCATGCTTCAAGCATGTTGTGAAGGGTATATCTAAACTTCATCATCCAGCCAGCTCAGGCCCGCAAGAGGACTAGCCCCGTCCAATAATCTGGTCATAATTACATGTGTGTGTTTGAGCTGTTGTGTAAATCTGAAATACAGGGATTGCATAGTTTGTAATATATAAATGTAAACATAAGTGAAAGCACTATTCACATTGCAATGTCCTCATTCATGTCTTCTAGGTGGATATCTACCATTTACACAGGGAGAGGAGGACTCTTCTGGGACCCCAATGCTATGAATGGGTGTTATAAGGACATGTATGTACCATTTTGAGGTCTGTGTGTGATCTATGTGAAATGTAACTTTGTAATGTGTGGTGGGAGGTAACACTCACCTACTTTCAATTAGCTGTCACTGTGTGAATCAGAACATAACCTGCCCACAAATTATTTAGGAATAATCAAGGAGAAAAATCATTGTGAATACAGGGTGTATGTAAGCAGGCCCACAGGATGTAAGCATCTTTACATTTGTTTTAATGTTGGCACATCTATAGTCATACAGCTTTGGCCACTGCAGACTTTGCAGGTGTTCAACACAAACACATTAACTCATACAACAAATGGCACAAATCTAAACAATCAGGATTCAACATGTGCTGTAGCACAGTTAAATAAGTATTGCTAAGCATGTCTGGGTAGGGTTCTGTTGTATATGTCCAAAATTGTGCATGATGCAGGTGCAGATGATGTGCAGTATTTATACACAGATACTGTTACCAAGCATGGGCAGGTAGGTATCATGGAATCAGAATCACACTCTGTAATTATGCAACATATGTTCCATCAACGTGCAGCATACTTTGCTCAGACATGCTACATACTTTTGAGCTCACCAAATACATTTCAGTTTGACTGGCCATAAGGGTGCTTAAACGTACCTGCTCTGTTATACGTAATATGTTGGTAGAGAACATAACTGTCCTTGTAGCAGTATGACAAAACTAAAGCAGAATTGTGGGAAGATGTATGACCGTGTCAGCAGAGTTGCCATCACAATCCAACCAATTTTGAATATTGTGGTTGTGGCATATTTTTTTGTGATGGACTGAGTTCTTCCTTAATAATGTGTTTGGCACCTGATAGACGACAAATGATATGGCTACATGTGTGTCTGTTCATGTGTTTGTTAGTACATGAACCTATAGATCTTTGAGGTCTTAGCCTAAAACAAGGTATGTCTGTTGTAGTCCACCCTCAGTGGTACATGAGCCTCTCATAGAGTCATCGTGCAGGGGGTCCCTACATCATATGCAACAATTTTCTTGGTGGGATGAGTACTCCGGAAAGCATACATTCATTACTGAGATATATTAAAAAATTCATAATGTATGCAGCCAAATGCATCCTTCGATCGTGTGTGTGCAAAAGCATGTTTAAGTATGACTCACAATGTTTTTCCCTACAAGTGCAAACCAGAAGATAAATGTAACATTTCTGTACATCTGCCTAAGGGCAAATATTAGTAATGTTCCCTAGTCATGTTCTGACAATCCCCTATCCAGGTATTGTCTATCTGACACAGAGTAAGTGAAGCTAGTAATGTGTGCGGCCTTATGTTACTTCAGATGGGTCATATAATGCAGAGCCGCACTGCCTGGACTGTATCACCTTATACACTTACACTTATATTGATGAGCAAGGATTAGCCCATTTGCATTCAAATTCAAAATTTAAAAAAATTGGACCATGTGTCCAATTTTATCTATGGACATCATCATGAGTGTGAATTATTGTTCTGTATGATATGGTTGTAATCTCATTGTGACTACAGTTAAATTTTGTGCACCTACACAGATGGCACCTGACTCAGTTTTTCTTGCTCAAGTAGAGGATTTCTATGTAGTGACATTATATTGTTCATATATTCATCTCTATTGCTGGTCTGGTCTGGAACATATGATTGTGTTGCAATGTCAGCCTATTTTCACACCATCATGTTCATGTACAGCATGCGCTAACTATTTATTTCTATTATCACCCCAGATAACATGACAGCTAAAAAGGCAAGGACTATTAAATATGCCAGGACAGGTACAGGCACGTAAAGCAAGTCTCAAAGGCCTATCTCAAAATGGAAAACTGCATGACTGTTCCAAAGCAACGGAGTCCTGGAATGTCCCTTGTCCCACAATACCTTCAAGTGCAACATCTGCCACAAGCCCTAACGCAGCGGGACCACCAGGCACCCCAACTCCCCATACCACCGGCCACCCTTGCAGCCACTGATCCAACAACTACAACGGCCAGGAGTCTCAGAAGTCAACGAGATTCAATCTTCAAGACTGTATAATGAAAGAACTGAGGAAGATCAACAAGAAACTGGATGGCATTAAGAGTGAACAGGCCAGCAGTGAATGGACAATATGGAGGCTGCCCTGGTACAGGTCTCCCAACTCATTTGATCTTTTTAATGGACAAGTTTAGGGTTACATTTATAGTTTAGTATTGTAATGGTTTTAAATATAGTTTGTTAGTGATTGGGATAGAGTTAGTTTAGTTACATTTGAGCTTTTGATAGTTTTTATGGGGAAATGTTTTTATATCTTCTCTACTTCTAAGGTTTTTAGTGGGTGGCATTGATGTTTAGGATTTGCTTTCCAAAAAAATATTTAAAGAATAAATACAAAAAAATATATATTTGTTTAGGTTTACATGTGTAGTTAGTTTATCTTTTGGTTTAGTTGTTGTTTGTATTGTGCCAATCTATGTTTTTACAGGTATGGGGGTTGAAGTTTAACATATTATTTGTGTTTAGTGCTTAAGATAGGTTAGGATAAGTTGACTTAGTATAAGGTAGTGTTAAGGTTAGTTAGCTTAGAATAGGTAGATGCAGATAGTTTAGGATGCATTTAGATAGAATAAGATAGTGTTTAGGTTAGTTGATGTAGGTTAGGTAGTTGTAGTCTGCTTACATAGCTTTGTTAAGAGTAAAACTTTTCATACTTTCCCAATATCATATTCATTGCATCATTGTGAGTTTCTAACACTGAGTATGTTGAGTGAAGTTGAGTACACAATGTAGCTATTGCCTTGCAATCTTTAAAGGTAGATACTATTTTGTGAGAGGCCTATGGTCAATAGTGAGTATATCTCACATTTGAGTCACCTAAAGACTATTTAACATTCTTAGTGCATTGGTAGTGGTCATTTTAGTGTGACCTGACACACAGCCCAACACTGATAGTCGCCTACTGTAGCACTGTGTGTGAAAGACATATAACATGTATAATTTGGATGTTTAGTGACAACAGATTACAGATTCTGGCCAGTGCTGGGATTCACACTGGTGCCTGCCACTAACATTCACACCCTTGCACCATTCTGCAAGAAGGCAATTGTTGTTAGTTAGTTAGTTAAAAATCATGGCTGGTGAACCTCAATCATCCTTTGCATTGAGTACTTGCTAAGTGTGACACTACATGCACGTAACTTTGTGCAACTACTTTCTACTTTGCTAGGTACAATAATACATCATCCACATAAAGTGAGATGCAGTCTTCGTGGCCTGTTTCCCACCACCATCCTGTGAGCAGTGGATCTCAGCGTACAAGCTGAGCGAGAAGTTCTATGGCCACCACAAAAAGGAGGAGGGATAGAGAGTAGCCCTGCCGGGTGCCACAACATATGTTAAATGCCTCCGACACCACCCTATTGATGTGCACTCAGGCTGTTGGTATGCATAGAGCAGGCAGACCAGGTGACGAAAGCAGGGTCCAAAGCCCATCTTTTCTAGGACTCGAAATAATAGTCCCAGTACACTGTATCAACTGCCTTCTCAAAATCTATCAGTAACAAGGCCAGTAGAGCTGGGAGAGTGTGTCGGTGGGTGAGCGTATCATGCAGACATCACAGGCTGTGTCTTGTGCTGCGGGCTGGCGTGAGACCGCACTGGTCAGAATGGATCAAGGACCCTGTGATTTGTTGTAGGTGATTAACCAGGAATAGTGGCATAAATAGGGAGATAGGTGGGTAATCGGCACAAGATATAGATTGGGGTTGTGTCTTCGGTATGACCACTATAGTGGCCTGGTTAAGGTGCCTACTTTCATTGCCTCTTCATAAAGGTTTAGTAAGTGAGGGACAAGGATGTCATAGAATTTGGTGTGAAATTCGTCAGGACAGTCGTCTGGACCTGGCGTCTTGCTTGGCTTCAAGGCTGAGATTGCTTCTACAGTCTCTTCTAGCATAATCATATGGTCCAATGCCCATTGGTTGGAGCTTGATAGGTGAGGCAAAGTTATCTCATCAATGAGGCAAGCAGCTCTTTCGTAATCAGGCTGGGGGACAGCCATGTAGAGCACAGCATAATAGTTAACAAATGCAGAGGCTATGGCAAGGGAGGTGGTTTGCATGAAGCCCCTCGAACCAGTCATTGCAGGAATGATCCACCCTAACAGAAGTTTGCAAGCGAGCCAGTATAGCAACTTGCTCTTTTTGTCCCCCCACCATAGAACCATGCCAGAGATGTGCACCAGATTTCTTTTGATGCCTCTAAGGAGTGGGCTCTGATCTCATAGCTCACCAAGGCCAGCTGTGCAGAGTGCTTGAGCCTCCAGTTGGGTAATGCGATCCGGTTGGGCCTTCTCTTTCTGCCTGAGAAGAGCTTTGGCATTGCCTCGGACGGTGGCCTTACATGACACCCACAGGGTTCCCTGGGATTAGACTGTTCCCATGTTACTGTAAAAATATGTCTCATACTCTTGGCAGAGGTCTCTGGTGTATTCCTCATCCTGGAGGTACCAAGCACTGAATCACCACCGTGGGTGCCGAGAGAGTTCCGGTGGGCCAATACAGAGAAGTAATGGAACGTGATCTGAGATTCCTCGAGGAAGTATCTGGATCTGTGTGACTGACAATATATAAGTAGCCAGCATGAAATATATGTCAATAGCACATATGTATGATGAGCGGCTGTGTTATGAGTGCACTGCCAGTTCCTGGGGTGCTAGCTCCTCTATACATCTCAGAGACCCAGGTGGGTTACCCAATTATGGAGGGAGGCAGATCTCTGATGCCGAGTGGTAGAGAGGGACCTGTAGATCCATCGCTGGTTCCAAGCCAGCATTTGCATCAATGCCAATAACTGTGAGACCAGGAGGAAGGAAAGCCACTATTTCGGTGAGTGTGGCTAGGAAGGAATCAAGTGCCGTTAGAGGTGCATAAACACAGAGAATATTCAGGGAGCGGATCTCCGACATACCTTCTAGGGCAAGGGTACAGCCTTGGGGATAAATCCAGGATTGATTCACCACTAAGGGGAAGGAGCGACACCACCATGCTGGACCCTTGTGTAATACCAGCATGTTATACACAATCAAAACCATAGAGAGCAAGGAATGGGCAGGATGTGTCCAGCAGATGGGTGTACTGCAACAGTAAGATGGAGGGGAGGAGCCGCTGAGCATAGCTCAATACTGCGGAATGTTTATTTTGGTCTTGTAGGCCGTTTACATTCCATGACATCATGGTGTACGGGCCATTAGAGGTGTATTAACATGGGGCATGACCGGATTGGAAATTAATCATTGACTTCGAGGAGCCCAAATGTCAGGTATGGTGTACAAGTATACACAAGTGTGTAGGGGTTGCTGCAAGCATGGTGGCATTAGGTCTTTGTGACAACCTGAAAGGAAACAAGTTAAACAAACAGCATTCAAACATGTCTTTGGTAGTACATATATAAGCATTGAAACTCCCCCAACTGCCCGCTCCCAATACTTCCCCCCAAGGACCATCTGTCGCCCCATACCCATTGCCCCAACACAGAACCAAAATGAATTATGTGGTGTGTAGTGGTGGACCTCCAACAACATCAGCGCCAGCCAGCACATGCAGGATGCCAGTCTATCATCAAAAAAGTATATCAGGCCAAGGAAGACATCCCTCAGAATGCTTGATGATGATTTTAAAGGCCCAAGAGGGTTTGACCTAGCCTGTCTTCTTCTTGAGCAGCTATTTGTTTGTCTTCGCCAGGATGGCGGGGGCCGAGGAGCCAGATCTTGGTGATGGAAAGGTTGGCCTTGCTTTACCCATTCACTGATGGAATCTATTGTGGGAGCATTTAGGGCAACTGTTCATTGTAGTTGCAGCTCCAGGTGTGCCCACAGAGGTCAGGAGGGAGGAGGAGACAGTTAATCTGTGCCATAAAGATGCCTCTCCTCAGTCAGCCATTCCCATGCCGACTCCGGGTTGTTGAAAAAGTATGTCTTGCCCGCATGTATCACCTTGAGACGTGCCAGAAACAGAAGCATGTAGGACAGGTGTAAAGCACGCTATTTTTGCTTATCAGGTTCATAGCTGTGACAACGCATTTGGACCTCTCACATGTTATCTGGAAAGATAAGGATTTGTGAGTTCTAAGAGCGGAGGTCTGTGTGCGCACAGGCCTCTCTCAGGATGCAATCTTATTCTCTAAAGTTGAAAAGACATGCAATCAGGGGCCTGGGTGACACTCCTGGAGGGAGTTTGGATGAAAGTACCCTGTGGGAGCGTTCTGCGGCAAGCTAGCGAGAGAGTATGTCAACCGGTATCCAGAATTTAAGCTATTTCTTGAGGAATTCCATGGGTTGATTACATTCCTCCTCCTATGGAAAGATGATGAGATGCAAGTTATTAAGCTTCAAATGTTTTTTGGGTGTTTTCCGCTTGTTGCTGAAGTTCATGCGTATGGGTGAGCAGGCGGCGGAAATTTTCCCCTCTGTCTCCGTGATGCGGATTGTAGCATTTTTGAGGTCCTGAGGGAGGAGAGCCACCTCTACCCCTACATCTCCGATCTTGGTCTCAACCGCCAACTGTGAGTGCTGGATAGCTTGCAGAATTTTATCTGTGTCTCCTCTTGTAGAGGCAGAGGCCTCCATGGTGTCACTCCATTGTACTCTCATTGGGAGTGATGAATCTGTCAATGTGCAGTTGGGAGGGGTGGGATTTTACTGGTTTGTCTCTCCCCATCTTGGCTGTTTTCAGTCTCAAAATTGTGCGCTCACGCTCAACACTCCTCCTACAACTTGCAACAGCATGAGCAGCTGGGCATCAACATGTACACTGTCTTCCAGCAGTGCACAGAGGCATCCATAAAGGTGGGGAGCGTTAGGCCTCAGTGGAGACCACGTAGTAGGGCGGGGACAGGAATCTTACAAGGTGACTGCAGGAGAGACAAAAAAGCAATGTCCCAGGAGGCAGAATAAGCGAGTGCGTCAGATTGAATGGATCTTCACACAGGGTCCGTTGAGCCAAGCGGTAGCGGCAGGTAAGTATGCCCCGGCAGGGCCCTAGGAGTCTCAAGATCTCCCCCACCACCTCAATGTGGGAGCAACTTTAGAGATACCAATGGGTGTGCAAGGCTGTAAAGCAGCCATTGTAGGCCCTCAGTGGGTCCATATTTGACCTTTATGCACTATCATGTGCCCACCTAGTAGGCAATATCAGTGGGGTTGGTATGATGGTGCAGATCTAACAGTCTGTCTGTGAGGGCCAGTGGCGGGCCAAATAGCAAGTGGCCATGTTCAGTACTTTATGGTTTTGGTAGTTGGTGGGGGGAAAAGGGATGACACAAGGCGGCTGCAGGAGAAACAAAAGGGCAATGTCCAAGGAGAGAGGACTAATGAGCGTTTCAGGGTGGGTGGGGTAGGCCCTCACGTGGAGCCTGTGGAGTCAGTTGGAGGTGGCAGATAAGCACACCCCAGCAGGGCAACAGGTCCCCCAAGATCCCCCATCACCTCAATGCGGGAGCAGCTTTGAAGAGACCAATGGGTCTATAAGGCTGTGAAGAGGAGGTTGCAGATACTCGATAAGTCCACAGTCGACCTTTGCACTGTTGTCACACATCTACCCAGTAGGCAATGTCTATGAGGTTGGGCTGGGTCTGTTCTGGGGTGGTATGGGGCTAATGGTGCAGATCTAAATCGTGGGCCAGCGGCGAGTGATCCTGTTTAGTATTTTGGTGTTTTGGCTGCTTGACCTGTGAGGGATCCTCACTCTCTGCCTGCATCTCCCCATGCTCTTCATCTTCAGTCCTGGAAGGGGAAGCAGCCATATGCAAAAAGACCCCAGGGTCGCAAACAGGGTCTCTGTCCGAGCCACTGCATGGAGGAAAGAAGGCCTGCGCCGGGAGTGCCTGTCAAATCCTAGCAGGCTAGCGGCATCACCTGATCGGGCCTGGCTCCAGCTAGCACTCAACGGGACTCCGGGCAAGGAAGACTATCCCTGGGCAGGCCTAATGACTCACTGCCACTGCCCAAGGTAAAATATGATAGCACAGCATCAGGTAGGTAGTGCATTGCGGTGTTGATGCTGCAGTCTAGCAGCTCCGGCAGAACCAGAACGGGTGCGCCACTGCTCAGGGGAAAGGCGGGGCGCTCCCTGCAAGGCCACCCACCACAGGGACACAAGGCTGCTGCACCAGCCAGGATGAAGTGGGTGGCAGGTGGTTCCTAGTCTCGTCCCCTGGCCCTGTTATTCCTGGCCTCAGGGACAACACGGATCCCCCATCTTGCGGGACTGCAGATCTCGCCCCCTCAGTGCTCCTCAATTACAGCAGAGTGGACCAGGATGGCCTCCGTTAGTGTGGCATTGTAAAATAAGGCATTGTAACAGGCGTGTATATCCTCGCTGGCAGCCAGTCAGTGACCAGGATGGCGGCGGATGCTGAAGGGGTCTGGAGGACTCTTATAGTGTGACCACCATCTTGATGCCTCAAACCATGCCCTCGAGTCTTATTGGCTCACAGGCCCATTTTGAGCAGGTAGGCATTTGTTTGTTTGGTAAGTCCTTTTCACTGTGTGGCTGTCAATTACCTAAAGCTTATTGCCACACCATGATGCTCAATTGGTAGACAAGACATTCCACATAATCCTATGGCATTGGATGTACATCATGGTTGGGCATATACAACAAGAGCAGGTGATAGTGACATTAGCTCAATCTCCTTGAGATGCTAAGATGTAGGTTTTGTATGTTTACATAAACCATGTTATAAGTAGTCTTCTGTGGAACAGACATACAGCACACAGGCTGATAGGAGTGAATTTATTTACGTGTGTGGGTTGGTCAGCATGATAATTTTTTCATTGTTTGAGGCAACAACACCAAAAATGATTGACAGCAAAGGATGTTAAGACAGTATCCATTTGGGAGACATTTCGTGTGACATGTAGAGGTGCTGAGAATTTCAGTGAGGATTTCCAAATTGCCATTAGGGAAGGTAGGCCACTTCACACGTCCACAGGCAGATAGTAGTAGCAGGTGCACAAACAAAAAATGGCTGTTCTGGGAAACAAAAGAGATAACATGATGACAGACATAGGATCACTAGTGAACTGTCCAGGGGGCTCAGACATATGTTACCCGACAGTTCACCAAAAGAAATTGGAGAAGCCCAAATCTTCCTCCTCTGATGAATGTTATGCCTCACCTGCAGTTGGTGGTGTTTATATGAGGGGCATCTGAGGCAAACACACATCAGGGTTCGAAAATGTGGATCCCCTGTCCGTGGCAGCATCTGTCTATGCCAGCAAGGAAGGCAGCACAGCACTGATAAGGGTCTGATGGCTTCTCAGCAATGAGAGAACATCTCTATGGAGGGCACCCATTGTTGCTATGTGGGAGTCTAACTTGCACTTTGTATATGCCTGATCTTAATGAAGGTCCCTACCTTGGTGGCAACCTCATTAGTGTCCGATGTTGAGGCCTGTTGTTCTTGCCTCTGCCTCATGACACCATAAATGTCTGCTAGGGACTCACCGATACTATGGAGGCAAGTATCGGTGCCTTTCATTACCTCAGATGTATCCTTATTGAGACTAAGGCACCAACCCACTCCTTCTAGGGTGCCCACTATAGTCTCCATCCTCTCCGGCACCTCATCAACCATCTGCTGCTGGACTCCTACCACTTACATTGGAAGCCAATTTGGGGGTCCTCGGAGTCCACAACTACACTTAGACTGGCAGATGGGGCATTTTCCGTGGGCGGCAGTTAATCTGGAGACCCTACAAAGCTGTCATCCCTTGCCATACCGAAGAAGGAGATTCTATGGAATCCAGGATTTGCTAAAAGGTCTCATAGTCCATGGAAAGGCAGGATGTCATCAACAAAAGGTTAGTCATCCAGGACAGGCTGCTGCACAGTAGGTGTTGTTTGTCTATTTGCAAATGAAACATTGCTATGTTTATGATGATGTATGATAGAAGTTGATAATAGTATTTTTGGTGACAAATAGACTATTTTATCAGTCACTTTATATTACACCTTGAAAGGGGAGAGTGCACCACTTTAATCGACTATGGTTTTGCAAACCAGGAACTATGCACTTGGGTCCGAGATGCTAAAATAGAGATCAGTGCCTACAGTGATCATAGTCGCTTATGCGTGGAACTATGTATCCAGAGGAGGGCAGGAGGACCGAGGATCCTGACTGCGGAGTCCCTGGAAATCAAGACCCAACGGCTCCCCTGGTATGGAGAGTCCCTGGAAATCAAGACCCAACGGCTCCCCCTGATATGGAGAAATGTGGACATGGCCTCTATTTTAAAGAATATGACCCTCATTATGACATTGGCAGTAAATCCTGCTTACCGCCTCGCTGACGGCCGCCAACTTACCGCTGCAGATATCCGCTCACCATATTATGACACACATACACCAATCCAACAGAGTTCAGCCACACACACAAATCTGCCACACCAAAGGTCAGTGATAAACTGGTGGTATCAAAACCCACACCATTACAGCAACAGAACAATGCCCACCACATTATGACCCACAAATCACCAAGGCGGACATTCAATGGCAGTAAACCATTGGCGGTACATTCCGCCACGCTCAAAATGGACACACACAAACAAAACAACAATACATTGGTAAATTTAAATAACACACACCTGACACCCATACACATTCCACACCCACACACCCACACCACTATAAAACACACACCCACATTACCCACAACCCTTTACCATTTCAAACAATTGCCAGCAGAGACACCAAGACCATTGACACAACTACAGCCACACACCACTCACACCCTCCACATCACACACCCCAAAACATTACCCAACACAACCTCACCAATACACCTCACACAACACCCATGGCACCACAAAGACACCCCAGTTTCACAGAGAAGGAGCTAAGGGTCATGATGGAGGAAATTATCAGGGTAGAGCCACAGTTATTTGGAGCACAGGTGCAGCAGATATCGATAGCTAGGAAGTTGGAGCTATGGCGGAGAATCGTGGACAGGGTCAACGTCGTGGGACAGCACCCAAGCACTAAGGATGACATCAGGAAGAGGTGGAACGACATCCAGTGGAAGGTACATTCCATTGCAGCAAGACACCAGCTCGCTATACAGAGGACTGGCGGTGAACCCCAACCTCCTCCCCCACAACTAACAGCATGGGAGGAGCAGGTCTTGGCAATCCTGCATCCTGAGGGCCTGTCCAGAGTAGGAGAAGGAATTGGACTCTGGTAAGTCAACTCTCTACTACTACTACCCTGCATGCCATCACATACTCTCACCCTCACTCCCATCACTCCATCACTTCACACACACCCCACCATCACATCTCTCTCATCCCAATGCCAAGCCCTGCATGCTCTACCAATGCATGGACACCACTCACAGCCCTGCATGGACACTCATCACTAAAGCATGCACACTATAGAGAACTAACTATTTCAACCATACACCAACATACACAAGTGAAAGCTGCCAGGGCAAATCCAACCAAAGAGGGCAAGCCACGGATGCACAATATGTCAGACACAGAAACCATAACACATCATTTACACCCCCACAGGTACCCCAGCCAATGTCAGCGGAGAGGAGGTGCCAGCAATATCTAGTCCCCCAACTGAAGAGGCCCACAGTGATGACAGCAACTCTGGTCTTCAGGACGTGGATGACCTACCTGGCCCATCAGAGACCTCTGGACAGCCGGTTACCCAGGCCCCGTCACACTCCACCACAGAGCCTCCCCCATCAACAAACACCACCACAGCACCCACACCTCTGTCCCCAGGACACGTCAATCAGCAGTGTGCCCACCTCTACAGGGACCCCAGGGCACACCTCATACCCAAGACAATCAACCTGTAATCCGTGGCAGTGGGCACACGGTTCAGGGCACAGAGGACAGGCCAATGGAACCGACTCTCCAGGAGGCACTTGCAGAGAATCTGGGAGCCTATCAACATTCCCAGGACAAGATGGGCCAGATCCTGGACAATGTGCAGGAGAACAGGTGGCTGCAGGAGGGACAGTACCAGGGGATCAGGGAGGACTTGCAGGCCATCAACAACAACCTGATCTCCACAGCAGGGGTGCTGGCAGACATGGCCAATATTATGAGGGAGGAAGTCTCACACCAGCAGGCCCTGCCACTAGCCAGACATCTGAACAGCCTTCTACTTCCGCTGCCGCTAGTGGCCAGGAGGCCCCACCACAGGACTCACAGGCCACCAGCACCCCTCCCACTGCAGAAGGAGAACCACCTGCAAACGTTTCCTGTGATCCAGACAGAAGTCAGAGAAACTTGCCAAGACCCCCACCAGGAAATGAGACTCTCCTGAGTGTCACCCTTGCGTCCCACTCTGTCACCCTGTCCACCTTGAACTGTCACTGCTCCCCTTCCTATGTCCTCTTGGACAATGCACCTGTGCTACAAATAGACTGTAGCAATACCCTGGACTTTCCTCCATCATTACCCCATCCCATTGCACTTGCCCCTCAATATTTTAGCATTTTAATAACACCCCTGGAAAAAAAGAAGTTTGGAATATGTCATATTAGAAATATGTATTCATTGAAACTGGTACAAACATTGCAAATTAACTGTACAAAAAATGAGCATAGATTAATGACCTGTAGCTGGCTGCTGTGATCACACCAGGAGTATATGCGAGGTCACCAACATCTGCAAAACGAATTGCCAGAGGGAACAGTAAATGTCATTGAAATGTGAAGTCCTGGGCTGTTCTATACCCCTGAGGTAAACAACAGAATTTTTCTGGGAGCCTAGTGCACTGAAACTTGTTAAGTCTCTACTCTCAGGCGCTATATTCTGGTAGAAAAAAACATTGGAAATGTCCAGTGTTGTGTTGTATTTTTTACACACTATATTGTTCATTAGCACTGTGCTATGTGAGTTTTGTATAGCATAAGTGTGGGTATGACTGTTTAAATGTCTGTAATCTACGACTATTCTATATGAATGGTCTGGCTTAGCTACAGGGAATAATGGATTATTCATTGGTGAGACACATGGTTCAATTATGTCCTGGTACTCTAACTGTGTGAGTATTTCTCTCACAGGTGCTTTAGCTTCATGTTTTATAGGATATTGCGGTTGGGGCTGAGGTTCACTTTTAATTGGAATTATATGGTAGGGGAATTCTTTATCCCATCCTACATGGTTTCTGTATAATGTGGGTGCTTGTGCGAAAGCCCATTCAATAGAATAGGACTCGGCGAGTTCCTCTGGAACAAGGGGCGAGAAGGAAGGATTAATGACATCTTCTCCATATGGGCAGGTACTGACAAATTCAGGTGGCCAATCTTGTTCGGCCAATAAAACATCATATATGTTTACCACGCGATCTCAAAATATTGCGTCTATTATGCGTTCAATGTCTCCATCTAACTGTAGCGTTGCTTTATACACCCTATCAGGTGTGGAGAAACGCATGTCCGCAGTCTCTACTTATATAAAGTCATCGGTTGCTTTCACCTCCAGATGCTCTAGAAGATTCCGGAGAACTATTGTAACCTCTGCTGCACTGTCTAGCAGTGCTAGACCCCATTTCTTGTTCTTCAATAGGACCCTCTTCCTGAGTGGCATGTCGGACTGCGACTGCTGCCACTTTTTTCTTTTTGAATTGTGGTTTTTGTTGGGCGGGTTTCTCTTCCTTTTTAACAGAAACCTCCGAAGAGCGTTGTGATTCCTGTCTCGGTTTCACGTACTCTGTCCTTTGCTCTGATCGCCCACCGCTCTCATTTCGTTTTTCCGATGAGTCCTGAAAGGAACGAGATTGGCGTGTATCAGTATATTGATATCTATCAGGCGTTTTTATATTATCTCTATTTCTGAGATTATATCTATTCTGCGGGGTCTCCATACGCGGAGATTCTCCCCCCTTTTTTTGGCGTGTGTTGCTTTTTATTCCAGCGTTTCTTATTACCCTCAGGTGCTTGCTATGGGGAATCTTTACTCGATCTGCCCTGAAATTGTGGTGTAGATGGTCTGGCCCCTAAGCTATCTCGACCGATACTAGAATAGGTCTCTGCGATGATTTTGGGCACCTCTCATTCCTGATCCTGTTGAGGATCCGCATGCGTACTGCTAGCGCTACTGCTTCCCCTTTAAGATTACTTAAAATGATTGAGGATACTGTGGCAAAATTGCCCATCAATTGCATCCCCAAATCTAAGGCCGGGGCAGCCCCATACTCATCTTGAATTTGTTTCAACACTTCTGGTAAATTGGCAAAAGTGCTGGTGTACCGTGTGCGGTTGTATAGAGCGCAGCAAATACCGTGCCCCAGGTATTACAGTTATCTACTGTAGGGACCATTGCAAAGGGCAAGCACATCATTAATATTCTATGTGTATCCTGAGGTCCCGTATGAGGAAACACTGTCGCCAGTGCATTAATCTTTTGTGCTAACCAAAACGGAGTTTCCTCTCATTTCGTGGGTACTTTACCCTTAATCGAATGTACAGTCGCAGGATTTGTACCTGGCGTTGCAGCATGTGGATGTGCTGGAGCAGCACGTGCTGGGTTTGTATTTAGTGTTTGCATTACAAATTGTACTAATCGTCTATATATCGCTGTTAATTCAGTATAGAAACGACGAACCTCAGCTACCGCTAAATTTGCAACTGCAGGATGTGGTGTATAGGTGGCCAATAAAGACCAGTTAGGACCATCATTACTTAGAGAACCTAACCTTACTGGTAAAATTGCGTGGGGTAGGGCGCCATCAAGACAATTATTATGTTCTTGATAAGATAACGGTATTTCTAAATATGCATATGCTCTGTATTGTCCATGTGCAAGTGTATAATGATGAAATGTATTTGTATTTCCATCAACTGCTGGAAATGTGACCCAAGAATAAAAAAGTTCTGTTTTATAAGCTGCATGGACATCCACCACAAATGTGACTGGACCCCCCTGGACCGTTAGGCCATTTGCTAATAAAAGTGCAGTTAGAGGTTGTCTCATATTCACCGCTATTTGTACCTGCTGTGGATTCGCCATTGTAGTGAAAATATAAGTTCAGAAAAGGTACACCAGATAGGGCTTTCCTTTTAAAGTTCAAGCTTGAATAACCTCCAGCTGCAAATAGGATAGCCTATGTAGCTGGGGTGGAAATCCTTAGTAGCACGGACGTCTCCGTATACGGTATTGAGGCGTCATTATATATAATGAGACAGAGATACTCCAGTGGACACAAAGAATCATAGCCTGCCCAAACGTTGGCGGCACCATGTCACGTAGGCTCTCATTATTCTAATGAGACTACTGGATTTTGAGCGGCAGAATCACCCGCGGTGTGAGAGACTGAGTCCAAGCCACTGCGGGCGACACCTGTCGCTCCAATCCGGGTTTTGCTCCGGCTAACTAGCAGTGCCTCATCTCTACCAAAGGACAGTGATGATTGGGCAGCAGAGCGCATGACATACTAGGCTTCTCAGGGAAGTCGTGGTCACTCAGGTCGCATCCGGTTCTCTCATTTACAATTCAGTCTCATATATAAATGACAAACAGAGGCAGTATATGTTTCAATAAAGAGTTTAATAAAAATGACTGCATCTTAGATAGCAAAGCGTGAGCTGCGATAACCAGGATGACACAACATGACAGTATTAAAATTGTGACGAGGAGAGTGAAGCATAAAGACAATGCTATCATATTGTCACTATGATCGATGGACTATTTTCTTTCCAAGTTGTAATTTGAGCACAGCATGTTAAGCTCTAATTCTGCCTTTCAGGTTCCCCTGGGAAGACATCAACCCCCATACCTGAGTAAAGGCCTGTGGTCTGCATTAACATCTTTAGCGAAGCATTCAGCAATCAGCATACATTCGTGGTTCCCTGGATGGAATCTCCCTCTAATGTATAAGGGGCAAGGAAGTGCTTGTATAATAACACAGCTGATATTCTGAGAAAATGTCCCTACGTAAGGATGTGTACTTTCTACGAATGTTGGAGACTAAACTTCTACTACGTTCACCGGCAAAATACTGAGCTGTAGCCTTAAAGGAAGCACAGATGGATCAAGAAAGTCTTGTTTGAGAACGGAGTGCTGGCTTAGGCAAAAACCGTTAGATAGATGAAAATAAAACAAGACCATAAAACTGGTTATTGTAATAATAATAAGACAAAGCTGAATAAATTATATCTAGGTTAGAGTGCACAGCGGCCTAGTGTGTTAAAATAACGTGCATGGAACTATAACTAAAATGGCTACACAACAACACTGTCCTACCTGTGTGCCATTGGTAGTATTGTCTGATCACAGATGTTATGTTGTCCTCATCCTCATCCTCTGCTTCCTCATCCTCACTGTCCACAGGGTCCACAGCTGGCACACGGGCATCTCCAGCCTTCTCCCCCTGCAGGAATGGGACATTGTATCTGACGGCCAGGTTATGCAACATGCAGCATGCCACCACTATCTGGCAGAAACTCTTTGGCGAGTAGCACAGGGATCCACCTTAGATGGAGGCACCGGAACCTGGCCTTCAGGAGGCCAAAGGTCCTTTCAATTATCCTTCTGGTTCGCCGATGTGCCTCATTATAACGTTCTTCTGCCCTTGTCCTGGCATTCCTCACAGGGATCAGCAGCCATGATAGGTTGGGGTAACCAGAGTCACCTGCAAATATTGAGGGACAACATTTAGCCACACGCTATTACATATGGCCCACACCATACCAATACACCAACATATACTGGGTGGGGACCAGGGCTCACCTATTAGCCACACCCTGTGCCTCTATAGTTGGGCCATCACATTTGGGATGCTGCTATTCCTCAGGAGAAAGGGTACTTAGTATTGACTTGGGAAATGTACTGGTCCGCAAGGCACAGCATCTGAACATTCATAGAATGGAAACTCTTCCTATTCCTGAACACCTGTTCATTCTGGCAAGGGGGGGCAAATGCAATATGTGTTCCATCAATCGCCCCAATTATGTTGAGGATATGTCCCATTGCATAGAACTCGGCCTTCACTGTGGCCAAATCTTCAACCTGGGGGAATACATTGTAGCTCCACATGTATTTAATCAGGGCAGACAACACTCTTGTCAGCACTATTGAGAACACTGCCTGTGACATTCCTGCTTCCAAGCCTGCTGTCACTTGGAAAGAACCATTTGCCAGGAAATGGAGAGCTGATAGCACTTGCACAAGAGGGGGGATCCCAGTGGGGTGACGGATAGCAGATATCAGGTCAGGCTCCAATTGGTCACACAGCTCTGTGATTGTGGCCCTGTCCAGTCTATAGGTGAGGATAATGTGCCTGTCCTCCATTGTTGCCAAGTCCATCAGGGGTCTGTACATGGGGTATGTCTACATCTCCTATTCATCCGCAGCAGTAGCAATCTAAGGGACATAAAAGTGAGGAGCTGGTCACAAACTGAACAGTGGTGCTAAAACAGAACTTTGCATCCTGTAAACTTCTAATGTGTTATTTTGATTTGTGCAGTATGTCCTAATATCTCTTGTGATGCAGCATTATTCCAGGGCCTGCCCCCCCGAAATGGCCTCCGCTCTGTCCTGTGTGGAGGGACAGTTGGATGTGAGGTAATTTTGCTGACGTTGTGCGCCGTTGCGGGAGGCGGTCGGGAACTGCCGTGCAACTCCTCATTGGTTATAATTGGGCCCTATGGGTACAGTGGCCATTGGTGATCTGTGCCGGTGGTGACAGTATGCACTGCCGCTGACGTGACAGCCATTTTCTATCTGATTCCTCACTTGCTACCTGACCTTCTATAGGAGGGGACCTACACTGCATGTGCTGCTGTGACCTGTGTTTGGAATCTACCATGGCCTGTGTGACCAGGGAAAGGACCCCAGCCTTCACTTCAGAGGAGTTGGAGAGATTGGTGCATGGGGTCCTACCCCAGTACAGACTGCTGTATGGGTCTCCAGACCAACAAGTGAGTACACTGTGGGCACGAAGCATGTGGCATGAATGCATGGAGTTGTGTGTGTGAAGGCCTTGTGTAAGGGGGTGGGTGGATGTCCTCTGGGTGGCGTACAGGTTATGTGCTGGGCCATGTGTGTGTAAATGGTGATGGAAACAGGTATGGTGGGTCATATGTTTAACAGGCAGGACTGTTTGTCTAAATTTATTTTTCTGTGTCTTATGCCTCTGCAGATCAGCGCCCATCAAAAGAAGGGTATATGGTGTTCCATTGCCAAAGAGGTGCGGACCCTGGGGGTCCATGGCAGGCAGAGCACCCACTGTCAGAAACGGTGGGAGGACCTGAGACACTGCGCATGGAAGAGGGCAGAGGCCCAACTAGGGATGGCCTCCCAACGAGGAAGGGGTGCCCTGACACCCCTGATGGCCCGCATACTGGTGGTAGCCTTTCCTGAGCTGGATGGGCGCTGGAGGGCATCACAGCAGCAACAAGGGGGTGAGTACAGTCCCCATCATTACAACGTATGCATGGTAGGGTGGTATTCGGGTCGGGGATGTGTGTCAGTGGGTGCCCCAAGGCCAGGCCTGACATTGCAGTGTAGGTCCCCTGGTGGCTAGGGTTCAGTAGGGAAAATCTTGCTACCAAGCTCGTAGGCATCCTCTACTGGTCAGGGCTGCGTGGGTCCCAGGTGTGCTGCATTTGGCGGTGTGCAGCCCTCCCCATGCCTTGGCCGCTAACTATTTCTCTGGTAGAGCAATGGCATATTGGGTAGGGCTGTTCCCTGTGTGTGAGGGTCCTGTGTACACCAACAGTAGTGTTGGTGCAGCCATTGACCAAGAGTATCCTTTGCCTCTCCCCCCCCCGTTTTTGTTTTGTCATCCTGTCCTTATGTGCATTGGCATAATCTGGTGGAGGACCAGAGGCACTGGTGACGGAAGGAGCTGCATCCCACAGGACCCACGAGGCAGAGTTCTGACACAGATACCTCTCCATTGGAAGCTCCCTGGTGGTGGCTCACACTTCTGTGACCACCCCAGCTACAGGTACAGACGCCACCCCCGTACCAGCACCGCCATCCCAGCAGCCCCTCATTGAGTTGCCCGTGCCCACTCACCCAGGAGGGTAGGCATCTCCTTCGCCCCAGGCATGTCTATCCAGTTGCAGACACACCAGCATCCACTATTTCCACTGTTTCCCACTCCTCCTCCTCCTCCACCTTCCACCAAGTTCCGTCCACACTCACACCTGCATGCACTTCATCATCATCCACTGACAGCATCACCACACCAAGCAGAACACACACCTCACTGGCAGACACCTCCTCAACATCCATGCACATGTCCCCTGTGTCCTTTCCCCCTGTTTCTGTCCCTCCTCCTAAAGTATACAAACGCAAGCACTCAGGCACCCAACAGCCATCCACCTCACAGCAGCATACAGCCCATGCTCCTGCACCCAAATCCAGCAGACAAACACCTCCAACAACCACTCCCTCATCCTCCACTCCCATTCCTTCTCCCTCTTCCCGCCCCAGTGTCTCTAAAAAACTTTTCCTATCCACCATTAACCTCTTCCCTACCCCTCCCCCCATCCTGCACATATGGCCAGGGTCGGAAGAACCCAGCCAAGCACCTCAGCCACACAGTCCATGGGCCCAGTCGTCACAACACCCACTTGTGGTGGAAGTGGATCCAGGCCACATGTCCTGAAGGCGAAGGAGCCTGCACCAGCCAGCCTAAAGGGAAAGGATCCTGCCCCAGCAGGCAGGAAGACCAAGGAGCTTGCCCCAGCAGGCAAGAAGGGAAAGGAGCCTGCCCCAGCAGGCAAGAAGGGAAAGGAGTCTGCCCCAACAGGCAGGAAGACCAAGGAGCCTGCCCCAGCAGGCAAGAAGGGAAAGGAGCCTGCCCCAGCTGGCAGGAACGCCAAGGGGCCTGGCCTTGGAACTGTGACGGAGCCCCCACCACCAACCATGGCAGTGCAGCCATCCGAGGTTTCAGGGGATGGGCAGAAGCCTCCCCTCACCAGCAGCACCACCACTGTACAGCCATCCGAGGTTGCAGGGGATGGGGAGGATCCTCCCCCTACCAGCAGCACCACCACCGTGCAGCCGTCTGAGGTTGCAGGGGATGGGCAGGAGCCTCCCCCCACCAACAGCACTACCACTGTGCAGCTGTCCGAGGTTGCAGGGGACGGCCAGGAGCCTCCCCACACCAGCGGTGCCACCACTGTGCAGCCGTCACCACCGGCTGACAGTATGTAATCCTGCCTCCATGGGCTGCTGTGTGGCCTGTCCACTCCAGAACCAGTGGGTATGACACCCACTTGAGAGACTGTGACCTTGCACTCCCCAGGATCAAGCACAGTGCACATTGCCCCCTCCAGAACCTGTGGGTAGGACACCCACCTGAGAGACTGTGACCTTGCACTCCACTGGACCAAGCACATGAAATGTTGCCCCCTCCAGAAACAGTGGTCTGGTTACATCTCCCAGCTGAGGTGCCTTCCCGTCCCCCATCTCCCTGAGGTGCCTGCCTATTTACCAACTGATGCCCCTGCAGTGTTCTCTCCGTGCTTAAGCAGGTGACATGTGGCCTTGGACTTTGGCCTGTGGCCATGTGGCCTACGAAAATTGTGGACTGGGCTGTGTCCCTTTCTCTGTACATATGTATATATCTATTATCATCCTAACTTATTTTTCATGCTGTGTTGATCTCATTACATTCACTTTTGCGAAATCGTTTTGTCCTTGCATTATTCATCCGAGTTACGGGGTAAAATTGTTTTTGTAATGCAGCTGGTTGTGTGTATTGGGTGTGGGGGTGGTGTTGTGCATGTGTATGTGTCACTGTCATTTCCCCCCCCTCCCTTGTGTGCTAGGCGTCTGTACTCACCGTTGTCATCTTCGCCGGCGTTGGTGTTCATGGTGGAGCAGACCATAGAAGATCATGAAGAAGACATGCAGTTCAGGTTCCATGGCGGCGTGGTTGTTCCCTGTGTATCGAATGGTGAGTCCTTTCCCTTTTGATCTCAGTTTCCACCAGGCTTTTGATGTCGGTGGTACCCCCCCTGAAAAGGTAGCGGTTTCCTGTGTCCTTATGTGGTGGACAGAACATTGACTTCCACCTGGCTGTAGGCGACTGCTGACGATGTGGCTGTTGTTTCCACCCTGGCAGTCGGTGTGGTACATTGGCTGTCTATCGGAGATCTTTTTTACGCCATGGTCATAATTTGGTGGTAGTTACCACTGGCCTGTTGGCGGGATTACCGCCACTTTATCACCGACCGCCAATGTCGTAATGAGGGCCTATTTGTCTTCCCCTGGTACTTGCTTCTCTCCAGACACCAGACTGACTGCATGCTCTGTCAACCCATTTCAGAGAGTTAAGTTCAGCAGTGGTTGGCCTATTGTCTAAACCTGGTAGACAGAGGCTTGATGGATCAAAATGGTTCAATCAGGCTTGTTGGGAGATCTGCATTAGCTTCCATGTAGCCCTAAAGGATGATCCAAGGGATGTGCTCAAAGTTGCCATTGTAGGTACGTCTATAAAGATGCGTTTAGGGCTAGAGGGAAAGAATTGCACAACGAGTCCTGTAGAAATTTTGTGAAAGCTTGCAGGCTAACTGACACCAGAGCTTTTTGGCAGGTTTTCAAAAGGGCAATCCCCAGTCCCTTAAATGTTAGCATCCAATTTTGCTATTGAACTCTGCCGTTAAGCTGGTGAGTAGAATTGTTCAGGCTGATCTCTAGGACTGGGTGGGGGCTAAAGCATTCTGTCGGAGGCGCAGTATGGATTCTGAGAGGGGCTAGGCACAGAGGAGTAATGCCTAAATTTACATCAATTGGTTAGGAAAATACAATTGCAAAGCAGGGCTCCATGTGGTTGGCTTTCATGGATTTGTTCTGCACCTTCAATAGTGTTGTGAGGTACAAGCTTTGGGAAATATTGACTGACCTGGGGATTGATGGTGATCTGGTTCAGTTCTTGAGAGCTCTTCGTTATAAACTCTTCTCCTCATTCCATTTTGGCCAATCAGGCGAAAGGACAGAGAGTTTTAGGATTGTCCGTTGTGTTTGACAGGGGTGCCTCTTAGCCCTGCTCTTATTTTTATTATATATTAATGCTTTAGGTCCCACCCTGGTTGCTAAAGCATCTGATGCCCCCTAGATAGCTGCAGAAAAAGTTCCCATATTAATATACACAGATGATGCCATCTTGGTCTCTAGGACCCCCAATGGTCTTAAGTTACTATTTTGTCATTTGTTGCCTTTATAGGTTCCCTAGGTTTGTCTACTAACTGTTTTAAAACCTTTCTTATGTCGTGCAAACTGAAGAAGGCCAAGATGTGGGGGCATTAGTTTACAAGGCGACCCTGTGGCACTCATCCAGGATTTCTCATATCTAGGTGTGGTCTTTGATTCTAAGAAGAACTGGGGGCCCTGTATTTCAGCGGTTAAGCAGAAATTCTCAGGCTCTGTAAGTAGGTCTTCCGCTTGGCTAGGCGCATTGGGAAAAAATCCTTAGCTCCCCTATTGGAGGTGTACAGTAGGAAATGTCTCCCCATCATTATGTATGGTGTAGGTATTTTTGGGGTATAGCAATTTCAAGATTCTCCAGGGATGCAAAACAAAACACTGAGGAGACTGCTGGGTGTTCCACCCACCCACTCCACATTTATCTTGCACCAGGAGCTAGGTATGGAGCAGATGGAGGATTCCTTTTACTTTGCCCCTGTGTTGCTGTGGTGCTCGATTTGAATTAATTCCTAGGCTGCCTTCAACAGGTATATCATTCTGTATTGCGTAGAATGTGACAGAGGGCTACAAATTCCCTGGTTCCACCATGTGAAGTCTGGGTTAGATGACCTAGGGGTTCCGCAGTTCTTTTATAATCCGGAAACCCTATCTATCCAAGGCATGGCCCAGGTTAAATCTTTGTTTAAAGCGAAGCAACTGAATTTCAGGGAAGCAAAATATGTTTCTAAAACTACGGTTAGAGCCTATGAAGCCCTGAACAACACATCGGGAATGGCATCTTATCTGGAGTGGATAGATTCTACCTGAGAGAGAATGATATTAAGGCGGTTTCAATTGGGTTTTATAAGATGGCACCTGAATTTCCCCTTAAGGCAGCTTGATGCATCTAGCACCGTGATATGCTGTAGGACGTTGGCTCTGTATGTGCTATTTCAAAGTAAGGAATAGCATGCACAGAGTCCAAGGGTTCCCCTTAGAGGTAAAATAGTGGTAAAAATAGATAATACTAATGCTCTATTTTGTGGTAGTGTGGTCGAGCAGTAGGCTTATCCAAGGAGTAGTGTTAAGCATTTGTTGTACATACACATAGACAATAAATGAGGTACACACACTCAGAGACAAATCCAGCCAATAGGTTTTTATATAGAAAAATATCTTTTCTTAGTTTATTTTAAGAACCACAGGTTCAAATTCTACATGTAATATCTCATTCGAAAGGTATTGCAGGTAAGTACTTTAGGAACTTCAAATCATCAAAATTGCATGTATACTTTTCAAGTTATTGACAAATAGCTGTTTTAAAAGTGGACACTTAGTGCAATTTTCACAGTTCCTAGGGGAGGTAAGTTTTGATTAGTTTTACCAGGTAAGTAAGACACTTACAGGGTTCAGTTCTTGGTCCAAGGTAGCCCACCGTTGGGGGTTCAGAGCAACCCCAAAGTCACCACACCAGCAGCTCAGGGCCGGTCAGATGCAGAGTTCAAAGTGGTGCCCAAAACACATAGGCTAGAATGGAGATAAGGGGGTGCCCCGGTTCCGGTCTGCTGGCAGGTAAGTACCCGCGTCTTCGGAGGGCAGACCAGGGGGGTTTTGTAGGGCACCGGGGGGGACACAAGTCCACACAGAAATTTCACCCTCAGCGGCGCGGGGGCGGCCGGGTGCAGTGTAGAAACAAGCGTCGGGTTCGCAATGTTAGTCTATGAGAGATCTCGGGATCTCTTCAGCGCTGCAGGCAGGCAAGGGGGGGGTTCCTCGGGGAGACCTCCACTTGGGCAAGGGAGAGGGACTCCTGGGGGTCACTTCTCCAGTGAAAGTCCGGTCCTTCAGGTCCTGGGGGCTGCGGGTGCAGGGTCTCTCCCAGGCGTCGGGACTTTAGGTTCAAAGAGTCGCGGTCAGGGGAAGCCTCGGGATTCCCTCTGCAGGCGGCGCTGTGGGGGCTCAGGGGGGACAGGTTTTGGTACTCACAGTATCAGAGTAGTCCTGGGGTCCCTCCTGAGGTGTCGGGTCTCCACCAGCCGAGTCGGGGTCGCCGGGTGCAGTGTTGCAAGTCTCACGCTTCTTGCGGGGAGCTTGCAGGGTTCTTTAAAGCTGCTGGAAACAAAGTTGCAGCTTTTCTTGGAGCAGGTCCGCTGTCCTCGGGAGTTTCTTGTCTTTTCGAAGCAGGGGCAGTCCTCAGAGGATGTCGAGGTCGCTGGTCCCTTCGGAAGGCGTCGCTGGAGCAGGATCTTTGGAAGGCAGGAGACAGGCCGGTGAGTTTCTGGAGCCAAGGCAGTTGTCGTCTTCTGGTCTTCCGCTGCAGGGGTTTTCAGCTGGGCAGTCCTTCTTCTTGTTGCAGGAATCTCATCTTCTAGGGTTCAGGGTAGCCCTTAAATACTAAATTTAAGGGCGTGTTTAGGTCTGGGGGGTTAGTAGCCAATGGCTACTAGCCCTGAGGGTGGGTACACCCTCTTTGTGCCTCCTCCCAAGGGGAGGGGGTCACAATCCTAACCCTATTGGGGGAATCCTCCATCTGCAAGATGGAGGATTTCTAAAAGTTAGAGTCACCTCAGCTCAGGACACCTTAGGGGCTGTCCTGACTGGCCAGTGACTCCTCCTTGTTTTTCTCATTATTTTCTCCGGCCTTGCCGCCAAAAGTGGGGCCTGGCCGGAGGGGGCGGGCAACTCCACTAGCTGGAGTGTCCTGCTGGGTTGGCACAAAGGAGGTGAGCCTTTGAGGCTCACCGCCAGGTGTGACAATTCCTGCCTGGGAGAGGTGTTAGCATCTCCACCCAGTGCAGGCTTTGTTACTGGCCTCAGAGTGACAAAGGCACTCTCCCCATGGGGCCAGCAACATGTCTCGGTTTGTGGCAGGCTGCTAAAACTAGTCAGCCTACACAGATAGTCGGTTAAGTTTCAGGGGGCACCTCTAAGGTGCCCTCTGGGGTGTATTTTACAATAAAATGTACACTGGCATCAGTGTGCATTTATTGTGCTGAGAAGTTTGATACCAAACTTCCCAGTTTTCAGTGTAGCCATTATGGTGCTGTGGAGTTCGTGTTTGACAGACTCCCAGACCATATACTCTTATGGCTACCCTGCACTTACAATGTCTAAGGTTTTGTTTAGACACTGTAGGGGTACCATGCTCATGCACTGGTACCCTCACCTATGGTATAGTGCACCCTGCCTTAGGGCTGTAAGGCCTGCTAGAGGGGTGTCTTACCTATACTGCATAGGCAGTGAGAGGCTGGCATGGCACCCTGAGGGGAGTGCCATGTCGACTTACTCATTTTGTTCTCACTAGCACACACAGGCTTGTAAGCAGTGGGTCTGTGCTGAGTGAGGGGTCTCTAGGGTGGCATAAGACATGCTGCAGCCCTTAGAGACCTTCCTTGGCATCAGGGCCCTTGGTACTAGAAGTACCAGTTACAAGGGACTTATCTGAATGCCAGGGTGTGCCAATTGTGGATACAATGGTACATTTTAGGTGAAGGAACACTGGTGCTGGGGCCTGGTTAGCAGGGTCCCAGCACTCTTCTCAGTCAAGTCAGCATCAGTATCAGGCAAAAAAGTGGGGGGTAACTGCAACAGGGAGCCATTTCTTTACACAAGCCCCCCCCAGCCCACAGGCCAGGAGACTCAGCCCAAGCTGGGAGAGTCTTCCTAGTCTGTCAGGCGAGGAAGAGTAGGAGAAATAGGCTGGTTAGTTGCAGGGCCTACTCTGCCTTACATCCTTCTGTTCAGGTCATTCCCTTTGGGGAACTGACCTACTTCCACAGTGATAGGACCTAGTCTGAATTGCCTCTTGTCTGCCTCTTCAATGTCTCCACCCATTCTTTCTATTTTGGTCTTAGAGGTATCCACCTCTGCTAACCTTATCTTGGCCAGGGTTACCCCTAGCTTACCCAGAGAGGTTACCCAGAGCTGGAGTAACCCCACCATGACCAATAGGGTCAGGGGGCCTAACTTGCTATTTGGCATGGGGTCAGACCACCATGCTAAGGATAGTGCAGCCATAGAGGCTAACACCCAGCAGAGGCCACTGACAGTTGTCAGTGCCCAGAACCACACCTTTAGCTCTTCACCTAAAAGGGAAGGGGCTAAGTTACAGGCCTCTTTGGGTTCAGGTTGCCTGTCTGCTGTATTAGAGTGGGGGGTTACCACATCTTGTAGTAAACACCCTTCTTCCACTCTTTCTTCTGTTAGCTGAGGAGCCACCCACTCAGGTTTAACAGTTGCCTGACTAGCCAGGACTTCTTGTGGGTCAGGTTGGACTTTATCAGGGCCATTTTTGGAGTTCTCCCCTACTGGAGCAGAATCTCCTTGGCTTGCTGTAACCTTGGCTAAAGGTTGTCCACCCTTCCTACTCTGTTTTCTTTTCTTCTTCTTCTGGGGCCTGCTTGCATTTACTGCAGAGGCAGGACTTCCAGAATCCTTGGGAGAGGACTGGCACTGGACCAGTTCCTCTCTTGGGCTCTGACTAACCTCTGGGTAGTCATTTCCAAGGAGACAATCAAGGGGGAGGTCTGTACTGACTACTACCCTTCTCCAGCTAAGAGTGCCACCCACTTCTATGGGTACTAAAGCCACAGGCCTCTTAGTGACCCTGTCTAGGCTAACTCGTACCCTGGCAGTCTCACCTGGGATGTACTGGTTTGAGAGCACCAGCCTGTCATGCACAATAGTGTGACTGGCACAAGTGTCTCTCAGGGCAGTGGTTGGGATTCCATTCACCAGTAGGTGGTGGAAGTGTCTACTTCCCTCTGGAATCTCCAACTCACCTGTTGGGCCCTGTTTCCAGTTGAAGGCTATGAAGACCTCCTCATCTGAGGAGTCATCTCCCATGGCTACACTGGTTACCCCTGGAATTTTGTTCTGGGGTTTGTTTTTGGGACAAGAAGTGTCCTTGGTGTGGTGCCCAGACTGTTTACAGTTGTGGCACCATGCCTTAGTGGCATCCCAGTTCTTACCCTGGTACCCACCTTTGTTTTGGGTTGTGTCTTGGGGCCCACCCACCTGTTCTGGTTTTTGGGGGCCTACAGAGGACTCTTTTTCTTTGTTTCTAGTGTCACCCACTTTCTCCTGGGGAGTTTTTGTAACCCCTTTCTTTTGGTCACCCCCAGTGGAAGTTTTGGTTACCCTAGTCTTGACCCAGTGGTCTGCCTTCTTTCCCAATTCTTGGGGAGAAATTGGACCTAGGTCTACCAGATACTGATGCAACTTTTCATTGAAGCAGTTACTTAAAATGTGTTCTTTCATAAACAAATTATAAAGCCCAACATAGTCACACACTTCATTTCCAGTTAACCAACCATCTAGTGTTTTTACTGAGTAGTCTACAAAATCAACCCAGGTCTGGCTCGAGGATTTTTGAGCCCCCCTGAATCTAATTCTATACTCCTCAGTGGAGAATCCAAAGCCCTCAATCAGGGTACCCTTCATGAGGTCATAAGATTCTGCATCTTTTCCAGAGAGTGTGAGGAGTCTATCCCTACACTTTCCAGTGAACATTTCCCAAAGGAGAGCACCCCAGTGAGATCTGTTTACTTTTCTGGTTACACAAGCCCTCTCAAAAGCTGTGAACCATTTGGTGATGTCATCACCATCTTCATATTTTGTTACAATCCCTTTGGGGATTTTTAGGATGTCAGGAGAATCTCTGACCCTATTTAAGTTGCTGCCACCATCGATGGGGCCTAGGCCCATCTCTTTTCTTTCCCTTTCTATGGCTAGGAGCTGCTTTTCCAAAGCCAATCTTTTGACCATCCTGGCTAACAGGGGGTCATCTTCACTGGAGTTATCCTCAGTGATTTCAGAGGTGTTGGTCTCTCCTGTGAGGGAACCAGCATCTCTGACTATTATTTTTGGAGTCAGGGTTTGAGGGACCCTGTTCTCCCTAGATAGGACTGGTAGGGGGGAATTTTCCTCCAAGTCACTATCCTCTTCCTCTGAGTTGCTACCCTCAGAGGGGTTGGCCTTTTCAAACTCTGCCAAAAGCTCCTGGAGCTGTATTTTGGTAGGTTTGGGGCCCATTGTTATTTTCTTTATTTTACAGAGTGACCTTAGCTCCCTCATCTTAAGATGGAGGTAAGGTGTGGTGTCGAGTTCCACCACAGTCACATCTGTGCTAGACATTTTGCTTCTAAAAGTTGGAATACTTTTTAAGAATCTACAACTGGTTCTAGAATCTAATTCAAACTTTTACAAACTTTTAAACTCTAAAAGACAATGCTAAACAGGGACTTAACACACAAGGCCCTAGCAGGACTTTTAAGAATTTAGAAAAATTTCAAATTGCAAAAATGAATTTCTAATGACAATTTTGGAATTTGTCGTGTGATCAGGTATTGGCTGAGTAGTCCAGCAAATGCAAAGTCTTGTACCCCACCGCTGATCCACCAATGTAGGACGTTGGCTCTGTATGTGCTATTTCAAAGTAAGGAATAGCATGCACAGAGTCCAAGGGTTCCCCTTAGAGGTAAAATAGTGGTAAAAATAGATAATACTAATGCTCTATTTTGTGGTAGTGTGGTCGAGCAGTAGGCTTATCCAAGGAGTAGTGTTAAGCATTTGTTGTACATACACATAGACAATAAATGAGGTACACACACTCAGAGACAAATCCAGCCAATAGGTTTTTATATAGAAAAATATCTTTTCTTAGTTTATTTTAAGAACCACAGGTTCAAATTCTACATGTAATATCTCATTCGAAAGGTATTGCAGGTAAGTACTTTAGGAACTTCAAATCATCAAAATTGCATGTATACTTTTCAAGTTATTGACAAATAGCTGTTTTAAAAGTGGACACTTAGTGCAATTTTCACAGTTCCTAGGGGAGGTAAGTTTTGATTAGTTTTACCAGGTAAGTAAGACACTTACAGGGTTCAGTTCTTGGTCCAAGGTAGCCCACCGTTGGGGGTTCAGAGCAACCCCAAAGTCACCACACCAGCAGCTCAGGGCCGGTCAGATGCAGAGTTCAAAGTGGTGCCCAAAACACATAGGCTAGAATGGAGATAAGGGGGTGCCCCGGTTCCGGTCTGCTGGCAGGTAAGTACCCGCGTCTTCGGAGGGCAGACCAGGGGGGTTTTGTAGGGCACCGGGGGGGACACAAGTCCACACAGAAATTTCACCCTCAGCGGCGCGGGGGCGGCCGGGTGCAGTGTAGAAACAAGCGTCGGGTTCGCAATGTTAGTCTATGAGAGATCTCGGGATCTCTTCAGCGCTGCAGGCAGGCAAGGGGGGGGTTCCTCGGGGAGACCTCCACTTGGGCAAGGGAGAGGGACTCCTGGGGGTCACTTCTCCAGTGAAAGTCCGGTCCTTCAGGTCCTGGGGGCTGCGGGTGCAGGGTCTCTCCCAGGCGTCGGGACTTTAGGTTCAAAGAGTCGCGGTCAGGGGAAGCCTCGGGATTCCCTCTGCAGGCGGCGCTGTGGGGGCTCAGGGGGGACAGGTTTTGGTACTCACAGTATCAGAGTAGTCCTGGGGTCCCTCCTGAGGTGTCGGGTCTCCACCAGCCGAGTCGGGGTCGCCGGGTGCAGTGTTGCAAGTCTCACGCTTCTTGCGGGGAGCTTGCAGGGTTCTTTAAAGCTGCTGGAAACAAAGTTGCAGCTTTTCTTGGAGCAGGTCCGCTGTCCTCGGGAGTTTCTTGTCTTTTCGAAGCAGGGGCAGTCCTCAGAGGATGTCGAGGTCGCTGGTCCCTTCGGAAGGCGTCGCTGGAGCAGGATCTTTGGAAGGCAGGAGACAGGCCGGTGAGTTTCTGGAGCCAAGGCAGTTGTCGTCTTCTGGTCTTCCGCTGCAGGGGTTTTCAGCTGGGCAGTCCTTCTTCTTGTTGCAGGAATCTCATCTTCTAGGGTTCAGGGTAGCCCTTAAATACTAAATTTAAGGGCGTGTTTAGGTCTGGGGGGTTAGTAGCCAATGGCTACTAGCCCTGAGGGTGGGTACACCCTCTTTGTGCCTCCTCCCAAGGGGAGGGGGTCACAATCCTAACCCTATTGGGGGAATCCTCCATCTGCAAGATGGAGGATTTCTAAAAGTTAGAGTCACCTCAGCTCAGGACACCTTAGGGGCTGTCCTGACTGGCCAGTGACTCCTCCTTGTTTTTCTCATTATTTTCTCCGGCCTTGCCGCCAAAAGTGGGGCCTGGCCGGAGGGGGCGGGCAACTCCACTAGCTGGAGTGTCCTGCTGGGTTGGCACAAAGGAGGTGAGCCTTTGAGGCTCACCGCCAGGTGTGACAATTCCTGCCTGGGAGAGGTGTTAGCATCTCCACCCAGTGCAGGCTTTGTTACTGGCCTCAGAGTGACAAAGGCACTCTCCCCATGGGGCCAGCAACATGTCTCGGTTTGTGGCAGGCTGCTAAAACTAGTCAGCCTACACAGATAGTCGGTTAAGTTTCAGGGGGCACCTCTAAGGTGCCCTCTGGGGTGTATTTTACAATAAAATGTACACTGGCATCAGTGTGCATTTATTGTGCTGAGAAGTTTGATACCAAACTTCCCAGTTTTCAGTGTAGCCATTATGGTGCTGTGGAGTTCGTGTTTGACAGACTCCCAGACCATATACTCTTATGGCTACCCTGCACTTACAATGTCTAAGGTTTTGTTTAGACACTGTAGGGGTACCATGCTCATGCACTGGTACCCTCACCTATGGTATAGTGCACCCTGCCTTAGGGCTGTAAGGCCTGCTAGAGGGGTGTCTTACCTATACTGCATAGGCAGTGAGAGGCTGGCATGGCACCCTGAGGGGAGTGCCATGTCGACTTACTCATTTTGTTCTCACTAGCACACACAGGCTTGTAAGCAGTGGGTCTGTGCTGAGTGAGGGGTCTCTAGGGTGGCATAAGACATGCTGCAGCCCTTAGAGACCTTCCTTGGCATCAGGGCCCTTGGTACTAGAAGTACCAGTTACAAGGGACTTATCTGAATGCCAGGGTGTGCCAATTGTGGATACAATGGTACATTTTAGGTGAAGGAACACTGGTGCTGGGGCCTGGTTAGCAGGGTCCCAGCACTCTTCTCAGTCAAGTCAGCATCAGTATCAGGCAAAAAAGTGGGGGGTAACTGCAACAGGGAGCCATTTCTTTACATATGCCCATATGAAGAGGCCTCCCTGCAGTCTGTTGCATTTTGTGTTTTTTTGCAAATTATATCAAGACCACACTAAATTATATTTACTCCCCATCATTAGGAAGGAATATATTTGTTCCTCCCTGTCTGCTCTGGAGGACCTCCAATCCCTACAGTCTCTCATGATTTGTGTGAATGTTTGATCCCTTTTAAGAGGTGCTACTAAAAGAAGGAATTCAATGGCATTTTAATCTAGATCATTTGTTTTAACTTGTTTTTATCTATATCTAGTCACAGTGACCTTTTAATCTTGATGGGTATTTAATGTATTTAAAAACAAAGTAGCAATTATTCTTTTTGTGTTGGGCTGGAGCCGAATTACCATTAAGAATTTCCTTTTTAATGTGTTGTTTTTCTTATGTTTTACATGTTTTTGTTTCATTTTATTCACACACACTGCAATGTGATGTACTTTGATGCATTTATGTTGTACTTTTATGGCCATTGATGTGGCAGAAATAAAAACTGAAACTAAACTATGCCACACATAGATGTGTTGAAAATGTGTTATTAAGAGTAAATGAAGCAAAGTCACACTATTTTTGCTTTCCAAATGGAAATACCTGTATATTGTTCACACAACCACTGTGTAACAAGTGGGGTCATTTGTGTGTCATTGCACACATTGCATGGCAGTTACGCAGCTTACTGGCCAGTCCTGGCTGAAAGGGTGAGTGCATGTAATGATCTCATTTAGCATGTTTCTTGACTTATTTTCATATCATGGCTATATTGATGTAAGGTTCACTTATTGACACTACTATTGAGAACATTGCACCATGTCAAAACAGTGCCTGCATTCCCTGTGGCCATTATGTAGCCCACAGCTTTTCACAATGTGTTGCTAATTTGGTTAACTATTATTTTTGGTCCATCACTCTGCCTGTCACAAAATACAGAACACCAATCTGCCTTGCAGTGCTGTATTGCATACAATTTGCACATTTATTAGGCCAAGGGCACATACTTGACACACATCCACACAACTCTACACAGCAAGTAACCTGCAGGAATGGGTAAGGGCATGTACTTACCATGATTTACTTATTTGTGTGTACTCCTGTGTTTTGCTTGCATTCACAAACATTTCCAGGGTCCAGACCAATAGGCACTGTGAACTATCTCTAAAGAAGATACGCACCACCACACTTGTAAAAATAGAAACATTCAAGTTCACCACATTCTATAATTACCCAGGTTGGCCCTCTGCAAAGTACCACAGATCAGTTCACTCAGCCCTACTCACTTGTACCTGTCCTTGACTACTCTCCAAATCATCATTTGGGCCTAGGGCCAGGACTTACTCTCGGACACTGATGACACCCAGATCATATATTGACTTTCAGGAGACACTTTCACCACCAACATTAGTTACAAAATGCAATAGTTGAACATGCCTATCTGTATGTCAGAACTATGGATCATGCCTCACAAGAGAGTAATGATGATGATCTGTAACATTTATCTATCATGGATGTCCACACGCCTAGGCCCAGATACCTCACCCTCTAACCATCCCCAAAATCTGCCCATCATTGTGGACAACTGACTCATCCTGTCACTTCACAATGCCCTATTTAACAACCTCCTTATTTGACGCATGTAACATAGACAGACTTTTGTGCTTACACCTCCCTCCTGACACCTGTGACACCTTCAGCCAGGCCCACATCACATATCTAGCGTAGTGCACTAATGCTCTCTTCTACACCATATCTCCACAGCGATTACACAAGTGCAACACTATCAAAAAGAAGCAGTGCATGACTATCACTCAGGCTGCCATGCAGCACATACATCACCCCTCTCCTCCTCGAGATCAAATGGCTCCCCATTCAGACCCACTGCCAGTTCAATGTGCTCAGCCACACCTACATGGCACTACACTACCAGGGATGCACCAAGTTCTCACACCATCTATGCTTCCGATAAACACTCATAGACCTCTGGTGTGCATCACTTGTATTCACCCCCAGCCCCAGTATTAATTTGAACAAGACAGGAGGTAATGTTGTCTATAACATGGCAGGCAACACCTGTGAGATCTGACCTAGCATATCAGGATAGCTGCTGCACTGGGGTTTCATGCTAGTTACTGTACACATGGCTCTTCACGGGATAGTAGTTGGAGATACTCCACATACTGAATCCCAGGATCCCCTATCAGGTGAAAGGATGATCCTCTGCCAACCACATTCCATTCCATTAATTCACACTCCACTTTTGGCTGGGTAGCCCCAAGACAAACACATTTGCCTCCTGATGCAAGGGGAACTATGTTATCATAGTAAGTTTGGGTAGATTTCTCATATCCATGTACGATGTGCTGCTCCAGTCCAGGCTCTTGGCTTTGTATTGTTGGACTTGTAGTCCTGGTCACTCATGTTGAACGTTAGACCACAAGTTGCAGAATTCAAAGGACAATCTGGACTGGGGCAGCACATCACACATGGACATGAGAAACTTCCCTGAGCTGAAATGCACTGAACAAATTGCCAGTTTGCAAAATAATTGACATTTATGTGAGGTATGGGTTGATATGCTAGATATTTCAGCCCTTTCTCTTGCACTTAGCACAGCGGAGCTCAGCAAAATACATTGCTTTACTGCACAACATGACATGTTTAACCATATTGTTCATTGATGACTAATACCCTGTAGTTCATCCTGACCCTCAACTGCAGCACTGTCCTGTCCAGCAACTCGTGCCACCAACTCTGTTGGGATAAGTGATTCCACCTACATCTCCAATGGGTTCATATTCTCCTAGTGCTCTAGTTCTCCCCTGTTTGCATGCCCAGTTTCTCCTTGGTCCTGCGCTTCTGTTTGAGATAATAGATAGAAAGGGACTGTGTAACACTTTGGAAGCTCTGGGTATTGACTCTGGTGCTGTTACGTTCCTCTACACAGTATCAAGCCAGGGACCAGTCCATTAAAAGTCCTGACATTCAACAGGATGAAACAAGGCCGTCTACCCACTCTTCTTTCATTGACCTGACGCATTGTTCCTTTCAATGCAGGTGATTTTACTCCATACCTAAAAAAGTGTCATTCAGCTTCCTTGTGGCTGTCGATGAGACTGATATATTACATCAGAAAAACAAACAAGCCTGGCAGCTGACCAGCTTTTTGTCCAAATCCATGGTTGGTTGCATGGGAATGCCCACGTATCACCCATGGAACGTTTCCTTAATGAAGATAATGCCTAGAGCTACCTTGCATTAATTTAGGGCTATGTTCCAATGCGCTAATCATGCCATCTTTTTTCAGCTCAGACACTGTCCTTTTACCTTGGCCAACACTGTTGATCTCATCCACTATGGACTACCAAATGGCCTCCTTCTTCCCTCATGGTTATTTTGAGGTGAAAAAGAGGCATTCATTTTTTTGTCACCTCAGCTATTAATATTTGACCCTCCCTCTCACTGAAATTGCTCTTTCTCCTCCCCTGCCTGCTGTCTGGTCATCTTGGTTGGTGTTGGTATTGTTGCCCTCCTGACTCGTGGATGTTGCTGCCTTTATTTTCTGCATTTGTTTTGAGTTGCTGCTCAAATTTATTAAATGCATCTTTATTTTAATGCATCATGTGACGCAACGCACTCCTACCTGTTGCAGTGCTGGTTTGCAGCACTTTCAAGTGTTTTATGACACGCAAATCATCCATGCATCATGTATGGGCCAGTTGCCTTACACCAAATTGCATCACTTTTTTTTTTGAAGCGTCAACAGTTTTGAAGGAGCTTAGGGCCTTCTGACATGGTGTGTCGATCCATAAATATGGCGCAGCCATGTCGCTTGGAAATAGCACACTGAAGTGCAAGTGCAAATCAGCATTCCCTCACTCTCATAGATCTGCCCCTTACTTTTTTAAAGATATTTACATTTTTTTCAAGGATTAAAAAAAAAAATCTATTTAATATTTTTTGTAGTATTAGTCCACATTTACTGCTGGGTTCTTCATATTGTAGGGAGTAGAGTGGGAAATGCTTAATTGTACAGAATAACAAAGTCCAAAGCTTCCCTGCTGGTCCTTAGGTTTGAGCGCGAATAGTAAATCTGCCCTCAACCAAATTCCATTAATTTCCTTGCTGTTGATTAGGCTGACGTGGAAATAGCACTTGTGACTTCTCCAAACTCCAACACTTTCTCTTATGCAGCTTAGATTAAAATGCAAATTGTATACTTTGTCCGTCTACATGCAATAGTTTTGCTACTGTTGTTTAGGATGCAGTGGGAGTAGCTAATCTTATTTTTCAAAATGTTATTTCTTTTAACATTTTTTGGTGTGTAACAAATCTTGATTTTTTATTTTTTTTATTTTTTTGGTTTGAGCTTTATTTTAATGACATGTACTTGTTTGTTTGATATTTACTGTTTATTTTTTTTTCACTTAGAATGCACCATGTTTATTACCTTTTTGTAGGTGATATATCTACGTTTATTAATTGGGTCTATATTCGTATGTTTGATTTTTTGCTTATATTTGTATTTTACTTGTTGTTATCTTATTTGTTTTATATTTATTATTTGAGATTTTATTTCACACTATATTACAATTAATTTTTGCTTTTTATCTATTAACGTTTTAATAATTTGTTTTAAAATACAATTTAGAATTATTTAATAACTATATCATGTACTTTTGAGTAAAAGTGCATTTTATGTATATTTTGTCTTTTTAGAATGTTTTAGTTTTCGTAGTATTTGCTTTAATTTTGTGACAAATAATTTTAGTGTGTTATAAATTAATTATTATATATTTTCTTTATTTATATACTTTTGTTAACGTTAACATTTTTAACTAAAAAATACACAGAAATTCACCAGTTAAAGTTAGCAAAATTAACTATAACTTGCGCTCCAGCAATACACTGTTTATGACCTCTCATACGACATCACTCATGACATGTTATCATTTATGACATCACTGATGACATCTCAAATTACATCACTGATGACATTTCAAATAACATCATTTGAGATATCACTGATAACATCACTAATGACATCACCCAATGAGTGTCCTAGCTTTTTCTACAGTTTACATAGTGGCAGATGACTCCAATAGTACTTTTCTTCCTCATTTTGTACAGCTTAGGTCAAACTAATGCTTTTAAGTGTGTACAAAACACATATGCACCTAATGCAATGTAGCTGTGTGGAAGTATTGAACATGTTATAAATCTTTGCCTTGAAGAGTAACTCTGTGTGTAACAGCTGAGTTGTATTTCTTATGGTCTCCAAATTTTTTTGTTCTGCCATAGAACTTTCAAACAGGAAAACACCCTATATCAAAGATACTAACTTTTGATAGCATCCTTTGAGTTGTTAGAGAGACTTGTGTCAGCATAATAATTCATACTTAACATAGAGTGTGCACCAGATACTGATCTATGCATGCTTGCTTGTTTTGCTTCAGAAGATCGCCTATCTTTAAATCATACAGTATGCAGTATGACGGGTGCAGTTAGTATGATCTTTAGCACCTTCAGATTTTTTTTTAACAACTGTTGCATAGAGTGTAAACTGTTCTTAGTATATTCTTTTGAATACTCTGTGGTGTATTTCCCATGAGAGTTGAACTGTTTGCAAATGGTGTGGAATCCAAGCAATTCTTTCCATAGAGTAAATACTGTTTACAGTACTCAGTTTTCTACTGATATCAACTTTATGTCTTAATGTAGGTTCAGTGTGTGTTTGAGGTTTGATACAGATAAAAGCTGTCCTTAGTGAGGCATTTGTTTTAAGATTGGCATTCACTATTTTAACTTTGTGTGAACAGTTGTATAGATATTGAACACCTTTTGCAATGTGGGATTCCATATACTTGTAGTTGACTGATAATGTGAACCATGCTTTGGCTAAAGGAGTTGTTTCTGTGTTGGTAGAAATGATGCCTGCTTGTCTCCTGCACTATTTTGTACTTATTGTCAGACCTCTAATGCTACAGTAATTAATACACCTGTATGCAGGAAAATGAAGATTGGATGATATCATCAGTGGACTCATCAATGATGTCACAAATGATGTAATTTAAGATGTCATCAGTGATGTAATCAGTGATGTCACCAATTATGTCATTTTGGATGTCATCAGTGATCAGTGATGTCATAACTGATGTCACAGAACATTTCATGAGTGGTGTCATTTGTGATTACATAAGCAGTGCATGGTGAGGGTGCATGTTTTAGATAGTGCTGCTAACTATAACTGGTGTATTTCTATGTTTTTTTAGTTCAAAATGTTAATGTTGTCACTGAGAAATTCACCTTGGTATAACATTACTTTAACCTTTGTTTTTTGTTCAGTGCATTTCTATTTTTTTTTTTATTGAAAACAGATTTTTATTACACTTAACTATAAGTGTCACTTTTTCTCAGTGAATTTTTAGTTTGTCTTTTAAAGTAAATTAATTATTTAGGGGTGTGTGTGTGTGTGTGTGTGTGTATGGTAGAATGATTTTATAATGTATGTTGTGATTAGATGCTATTTTGTAAAATGAATGTTTTTTTCTTGTAACATAACAGTGTATTAAACAGATAAATATTCAATATTTCATTAGAAAATGTATATCTGCTCAGTTCTTGTAAATCTCATAAGAATACGATATTAGCAATCTATTTTTAAGTTTAAGGTGTGATTATGAGAGCCTCTAAACAGCTCTTTACAGAGCTACCCTCTAGTTTTACCATGTAAGTTGTTTTGTACTGTTTCCCTTCTTTTTGTTTTGTTCTTAAACTCACTTGTGAGACTCTCGGAAGTGCCAGAGAAGCACATTATAACCAGCGGCTATCGCGATTCTCTCACAAGAGATTTTGAAAGCCAGGGAGAAAATCCCATGCATGCTGTCCGACAGGGCAGTGCTTCCTGGTTTGATCTTGTGAGCCTCTCATGAGATCGTACTTTTTATAATGGAATTTACATTAATACTGAAAATATACTGATGTGTCATTTATAATTTATATACACCACAATAGTAACAGTGTATTTAGCGTAATGAAATGCAATCATTTATATAAATGCAGGAAAAAATAAATCACTTAGATTTATGAAAAACCCATGTGGTGTATGGGAAGAGACTGGCCTCTCCTTTTAGACCTCTCTTGGATGATGGGTATACACATTAGGGTGTTTACATGAATTGGCCTCTTCTGTCAGACCTGTCTCTCAGATCTTGGGTTAGCATAGTAAGGTGTTTACGTGGACTGGCCTTTCTTCTCAGATTTGTCTCTCAGGTGATGGGTGCACATAGTAGGCTGTGTGGGGAGAGACTGGCTTCTCTGCTGGAACCTCTCTCAGATGAAAGGTGTGCATAGTATGCTCTGTCTAGGGACTGTTCTCTCTGATAACACCCCTCTCTCTGTTATTGGGTGTGGATAGTAGTGTGTGGGAAGATACTTTTCTCTACTAATAACTCTTACCAAGCCTATGGCTGTAAATAGTAGACTCATAAACACCATCTCTATTAATAATCCTTCTAACAGTAGCAAGTGCGCATACTTCAGTGTATTCAACAATCACCTACGTCTTTCTACTTTTCATGATCCTGCTGGAGTCTTTCAAAAGTGTAATTTTTTGTAAATAAGAAATTAACCATCTACTCTTACACACTTCCTCTCAAAAACAAGGACAGCAGTATGCATTCCTTCTAATGGAGTGTATTGAGAACTCATTTACCCCTTTTCACTATACACGATCCGGCAAGAGCACAGCAAGATTGTAAAAATGTGTTAAAAACAATATACATTTATTTTCTTCATAGCAGTTATCCCTTAGAGACCTCCTCTCCAAACGCAAGGGGGCAGGTTGTGTTTCTGCTATCCCCTTATATAGCTTTTTATTTCAGTTCCACAATACCTCCAATTGTTCACAGTAAACAGTAATGGTGGCCATTTAATTTCTAACATTACAACAGCTAGCCAATCAGAGTGCTTGCTCGTGTGAGACTCGCAGAAGCCTCTCAATGCTGCGAGAGTGTGAAGGCTCATAGGAAAAATGGGTCTCTCGACCAAACACAGAGCTCTATGTTTAAATTTGCACTCTAGCAGGACTCCCGCAGGACTCCAGTGGTACTCTTGATAGCTATACCATCCAAATATACAAATATATTTTATCTGTAATTTCTCAAAAATAGGTTCACACCAAATCACCAAAAGTGTAATCTCTAGACAAAGATCTAGCTTCCTGCCCAATTTGGTGTAATTTTGTTCAACAGTTGTTGCAGTAGCCGTGTTTAAAGAAATCTGGAAAACACATGGGGATTTTATGTTTTGTGACCCCCTTTTTCCTCATTCCCCGCTTGACAGATCACCCTGAAACTTTTGAGAAAAGACCTGAGGTGGATGAACTATTTTTTTTGAAAGTTTTATGAAGATTCATTAAATAAGGCCAAAGTTATCATCTCATCAAAAAAAGTAGACCTAACCATAACTACCAACTGGCGACTACAAGTAGTTTATATATAATTTTACACATATATATATATATATATATATATATATATATATATATATATATATGCACATATACACACACATATATATAAACATGTATACGCACATATATATATTTATCAACAAGTATACATATGTACATATAAACATATATACATATGTACATATATATATATTTATATATATACACTATAACCACCTACTGGCAACCACAAGTAGTTTTTATATATACAACTGAAAAAAACAAAAGTTACAGGGACCTTTTAGTTAGGTTCAGAATTTACTTGTACAAAACCAGAGAAATTTAGCTGCTATAGTTAGAGGTATTTCAAGTAACTATAACTTGCGGCCCTAAGGTTACTATAACTCGTGAACCCACCATGCACGGTTTGTTCTTTAATCAAATCAAATCAAATCAAATCATTAACATTTATAAAGCGCGCTACTCACCCGTGCGGGTCTCAAGGCGCTAGGGGAAAAGGGGGGGGTTATCGCTGCTCGAACAGCCAGGTCTTTAGGAGTCTCCGGAAAGCGGAGTGGTCCTGAGGCTGGTGGGGAGGGAGTTCCAGGTCTTGGCGCCAGGAAGGAGAAAGATCTCCCACCCGCCGTGGAGCGGCGGATGCGAAGGACAGCAGCGAGTGCGAGGCCAGAGGAGCGGAGGAGGCGGGTGGGGACGTAGAAGCTGAGGCGTCTGTTGAGGTATTCCGGTCCCTTGTCGTGGAGGGCTTTGTGTGCGTGGGTGAGAAGTCGGAAGGTGATCCTTTTGCTGACTGGGAGCCAATGCAGGTGTCTCAGGTGTGCGGAGATGTGGCTGCTGCGGGGTACGTCGAGGATGAGGCGGGCCGAGGCGTTTTGAATGCGTTGCAGGCGATTTTGGAGTTTGGCTGTGGTCCCGGCGTAGAGGGTGTTGCCGTAGTCCAGGCGGCTCGTGACGAGGGCGTGGGTCACGGTTTTTCTGGTGTCGGCGGGGATCCAGCGGAAGATCTTGTGGAGCATGCGGAGGGTGAGGAAGCAGGCGGAGGACACGGCGTTGACTTGCTTGGTCATGGTGAGAAGAGGGTCCAAGATGAAGCCGAGGTTGCGGGCGTGGTCTGTGGGGGTGGGTGCGGTGCCGAGGGCCGTGGGCCACCAGGAGTCGTCCCAGGCGGACGGGGTGTTGCCGAGGATGAGGACTTCAGTTTTTTCAGAGTTCAGCTTTAGGCGGCTGAGCCTCATCCAATCTGCGACGTCCTTCATACCCTCTTGTAGGTTGGTCTTGGCGCTGGCGGGGTCCTTGGTGAGGGAGAGTATAAGTTGGGTGTCGTCAGCGTAGGAGGTGATGATGATGTCGTGCTTGCGTACGATGTTGGCGAGGGGGCTCATGTAGACATTGAAGAGTGTCGGGCTGAGCGATGAGCCTTGAGGTACACCGCAGATGATCTCGGTGGGTTCTGAGCGAAACGGAGGGAGGTAAACTCTTTGGGAACGGTTTGCGAGGAAGGAGGCGATCCAGTCCTGGGCCTGGCCTTGGATCCCGGTGGAGCGGAGGCGGGTGATTAGGGTGCGGTGACAGACGGTGTCAAAGGCAGCCGAGAGGTCGAGAAGAATGAGGGCGACTGTTTCACCGTTGTCCATCAGGGTTCTGATGTCGTCTGTGACTGAGATGAGGGCGGTTTCAGTGCTGTGGTTGGTTCGGAATCCGGTTTGTGAGGGGTCGAGCAGGTTGTTGTCTTCCAGGAAGGTGGTCAGCTGTTTGTTGACGGTCTTCTCTATTACTTTGGCTGGGAAAGGCAGAAGAGAGATGGGGCGGAATAATAATTTGACTTCTAATGCTTTATTGATATTTTTATTGACATTATAAAAGTTGTCATGAGTGCTGTAATATCTGGGGTAATTAGCAGTGCATGACGAGGGCATGAATTATAGTTACCTTAGGCCACATGTTATAGTTACTTGAAATAACTCTAAGTATAACTGCTGAATTTCTCTGGTTCTATGCGAGTAAATTCAGAACCTAACTATAATGTCCCTGTAACCTTTGGTTTTTTAATTGAATTTCTAAGGTTTTTGTTTTCATTTCCTAATTATAGCATCCCTGTAACATTTAGATTTTTCAGTGAATTTAAGTGTTATTTTTAATGTAAAGTATTTAACATTACTATATGGTAATCCAACCACTGCTGCGCACTGCCTGTGGCCAGTCCCTGTGGCCAACCCCCTAACCATCCAACCCCACTCTGCACCACTAGGTCAAAAGCGCAACTTACGTTTTAGAAACTGTACATTACTGTATAACTGAAATTCAGCAGGTGTACCTGACTCTTAACCAATGTAACAATATAAAAGAATATAGTACACATTTTATTTCAAACACAGCCAATCACACAGTACTTTCTTAGTGTCAATAATCACAACCTAATTTTAAGTATCTCCATATTAAAATCACCCAATGGAATGTATCCATATTTTTCAAATATTTTAACTGCCTTTCACTATTGAAATATCTCATTCTTGTGCGTCCCTTCTCTTGTGAGGTATTAATCCTTGTCTTCACAATGCTCAGAGTGTGGATTGTTGGGCACAGCTTTCTGTATGGGCAAGTGAGTTTGCTAGATAGAGTGGCATTGACCAGGACCTAGGTTTTTCAAATGTGGAGGGAAAATGGTTTGGCCATAGAGGTTTAAAGCGGCATCAATTGCTGCCTTTTGGAAAAAGCATGAGAGATTCCCAATGCCCTCCCCTCATTATGGTGCACTGTAGTGGCAATGACGTGGGCACACTTACTGGGATAGAACTGGAAATACTAATGAAAGATACCTTTGCAGAATTAATGGCACTTTTTTCTTACACTGCCTTGGTATTTTCCAACATATGGCAAAGGCACAAATGGAAATGGTCTACCAAATTCTGTCCACAGATACACAAAGCCAGGAAACGTGTTGATACTGTTTTAGCATTCTTCAGAGACCATAACATGGGCTCTATCTACAATAATAACCTCCGCTTTGACATGGAAGTGATGGTGTTCATTTCACAGACAAAGGCAAATGAGTGTTTCTCACCAACTTGAAACCCTGCATCCTATATTATGTGTAGTTATCATCCTCTACACAATAAACACAAATGTTCTTCTTAGGGCCACCCTATTTCCCAAACACTAAGGGGGTCATTCTGACCCTGGCGGTAATTACCACCATGGCGGAGGTCGGCGGTAGCACCGCCAACAGGCTGGCGGTGCACCGCTGGGCATTCTGACCGCGGCGGTTCAGCCGCGGCCAGAAACGGAAAGTCGGCGGTGTCCCGCCGACTTTCCGCTGCCCTTGAGAATCCTCCATGGCGGCGGAGCGCGCTCCGCCGCCATGGGGATTCTGACACCCCCTACCGCCATCCAGTTCCTGGCGGTTCTCCCGCCGGGAACAGGATGGCGGTAGGGGGTGCCGCGGGGGCCCTGGGGGCCCCTGCAGTGCCCATGCCAATGGCATGGGCACTGCAGGGGCCCCCGTAAGAGGGCCCCCGTAAGAGGGCCCCAAAAAGAATTTCAGTGTCTGCCTAGCAGACACTGAAATTCGCGACGGGTGCAACTGCACCCGTCACACCTTCCCACACCGCCGGCTCAATTCTGAGCCGGCGTCCTCGTGGGAAGGGTGTTTCCCGCTGGGCTGGCGGGCGGACTTTCGGCAGTCGCCCGCCAGCCCAGTGGGAAAGCCAGAATGACCGCTGCGGTCTTTTGACCGCGGAGCGGTCTTTCGGCGGGAACCGCGTGGCGGGCGGCGACCGCTGTCCGCCACGGTCAGAATGACTCCCTAAGTCATTGTATTTTAACATCTTTTTTTCACCCTTTTCAAAACTTTCATTCCTCAAAAATTTGCACAACAGCATGCATTTAATGCACAGCACCACTTTTATATTTTACTACTAGTTCAATAATTCAGTACACAACAATGAGAGTCTGACTAGGTCGGTGAGTGGGTGTGTAAGTAGGTGCATGGGTGTCTGAGTGTGTCTGTGAGTGGGTGCGTGAGTGTCTGAGTGGGTCTGTGAGTGGGTGCATAAGTATGTGAGTGGGTCTGTGAGTGGGTGCATCAGTGTGTGACTGGGTCTGTGAGTGACTATGTCAGTATGTGAGTGCATCTGTGAGTGGGTGCATGAATGCCTGAGTGGGTCTGTGAGTGTGTGCATGAGTGGCTGACTGGGTATGTGAGTGGGTGCATGAGTGTTTGAGTGGGTCTGTGAGTGGGTGCATTAGTGTCTGAGTAGATCTGTGAGTGGGTGCGAGAGTATCTGAGTGGGTCTGCAAGTGGGCACACAAGTGCTTGTGTGGGTGCATCAGTACCTAAGTGGGTATGTGAGTGGTTGCTTGAGTGCCTGAGTGGGTCTGAGAGGGTGTATGACTGGCTGAGTGGGTCTGTCAGTGGGTGTGTGAGTATCTGCATGTGTCTGTGAGTAGGTGCCTAAGTGTCTGAGTGGGTCTGTGATTGTGTGCATGAGTAACTGAGTGGGTCTGTGATTGGGTTCATTAGTGTCTGAGTGAGTCTGTGAGTGTGTGAATGGTTCTATGAGCAGATGCATGAGTGAGTGGGTCTGTGGGTGCATGTGTGAGTGTCTGAGTGGGTCTCTCAGTGGATGCATGAATGTCTGAGTGGTTTTTGAGTGGCTGCATGAGTCTGCAACTGGGTGCATGAGTGTGTCTGTGAGTGGGTGTATGAGTGTCTTTATAGGTCTGTGAGTGGGGCTGCAAGTGTCTGTCTGTGTCTGTGAGTGGCTGTGTGAGTGTCTGAGTCTCTGTGAGTGGATCTGTGAGTATCTGAGTTGGTCTGTGAGGGGGTGCATGAGTGTGTCTGTGAATGGGTGCATAACTCTACGAGTGCCTCTGTGAGAATGTCCATAACTGTTTGAGTGGGTGGGTGATTGAGTATGCCAGTGTGTTTTTTTTCATTTTTTTCTGATATTTGCAAATTTGCTGCAGTGCTGCACAGAGGCCTACACTGGGCATCTCAGCGGATTTGTGAATATCCTCATTGTGGTAAAAAGAACACCTTCCCGTTGTTAACACACATAGGGGATCATTACGACCTCGGCGGTCTTTTCGCAAGACTACCGAGGTACCGCCGTGCTGAAGACCGCCAGTGGTGGCGGTCTTCTGCGCCGCGTATTATGACCGCAGGCAGGCCGCCGTCCTTTTTCGTTCGGAAAGCCGCCAGCAGCCATACTGGCCGACGGCGGGAAAGTGGAGGTTGCTCAACCTCCACCGCCACGTCAACAGAACACCGCCCACTGAATCATGTCCCATGATTCGGTGTGGCGGTGTTCTGGTGATGATGTTCTGGTGGCGGAGCTGCCCCCAGGGATCCCGTCCCCTCCCGGAGGATCAACGGACAAGGTAAGTTGATCGTTCGTTAGGGAAGGGGTGGGGAGGTGTGTGTTGTGTGCATGCATGGGGTTGTGCGTGTGGGAGTGTAGAGGGGGTGAGTGAGTGAGTGTGCGTGCGGGGGTGTTTTGTGTATGGGAAATGTGTGCGAGTCAGATGGTGTGCATGTCTGTGTGTATGTGTGTCGGGGTTTATATGTGCATGTTGGGGGTGTGTGCATGTAGGGGTGTGTATATGTGCATGTTTGGGGTCGGGTGGGGAGGGGGTTGTGTCATCTGTGGGGGGTGGCAGGGGGTGGGAGGTGTGGGGGGAGGATTCGTGGGGGGTACCAGGGGTGGGGGAGACCCCTATCAGTGCCAGGGAAGCAATTCCCTGGCACTGATAGTGCCTACCGCCATGGATCTCATGGCGGTTCCCAACCACCCGAGATCCATGGCGGTATGCAGGGTCCTGATACTGTCAGCAGTCTAGTGACGACAGCCAGGCTGGAGACCGCAATCTCCAGCCCAGCGGTCTTCATCCCCATGGTGGTCAGAATGGTGAAGTGGCGGATGACTGCGGCGGTTCCATTTTTTTTGCCGCCGGCCTGTTTGCGGTCTTACCGCCGCTTTACCACCGACCGCCAGGGTCGTAATGAGGGCCATAATCTGTCACAATATAATTTACCCATTCCATTCAGAGGGTCAGAGTACCTCCACAATGCCCATTTATTTCCACAGCATTTCAGCCCCAAAGACCATTCCCCATTCTACAAAATGGTGGCTGCAACTTTCAGATCAGGTTGCTACCAATGAGAGCATTCCTGTGGCTTGAGGGTTCACAAATATGTCACGACTATATTTGTTAATTGTTTGCGCCTCCAGATTATCTATATTTTGTTTTCCTTTAATATTTAAAAAACTGCTGAATGGATTTATACCAAATAACAAAAAGCAGTCTTCCTGGACCAAGAGTTACCTTCCTGACAAATGTGGTGTTATTCCGCCCAGCGGTTTGGGCTGTAGTAATGTCTAAAATATCTATGGGAATTATAATGGGAAACACACTTTTTTTACCCCACCTTTTTCACAGCCCCCGCATGACAGATCACCCCTAACCTTCCAATGTAAAGCAAGATTCTCTGGACCACTTCTTTAGGAAAATGGAAGACTTGTTAAACAGCGCCAAAGATAAAGGCACTATAAGTACCTGCTGGCGACCGTGACCGCCAGTAGGTAATGTGCCACGTATCACAAGCACTAAAAGACTCACACTCCAAAGCTTGATTCTCTTGCAAAAGTTTAATTGGCGACACGTTTCGATCTTACTAAGATCTTCCTCACAGTCAAAAAGATCGAAACACGTCACCATTAAACTTTTGCATTAGAACCAAGCTTTGGACCCCCTGCAGCCCCGGGGACCGCCACCTCCCCAGGGCACCAATCAAAAACAGCTTGGGGTGCCTGGCCACCCCACAGCCCCAGGGATTGCCACTTCCCCGGGGCTCTATTCAAATACATTGTGAGAGGCTGCACACCCCCCCCCCCACAGCCCCGGGGACCACCACCTCTCCAGGGCTAGATTACATTGAAGGGGGCCATGCAGCCCCCCTCGTGGAGCTAATGATGGCCCTGGTGACCACCACCCCCCTGGGACAGCTACTGCTATGTCCCTGGGTGCCCATCCCCCGGACATAGCTGAGTGCATTTACTTGGCGGCAGCTTTGACAGTTGCCACCAAGTCAGAGAAAACACTCTAGTTCCAGCAAGTGAGAACTGTCAAACAGCTCTCGCTTCCTGGAAGTGGAGGTTTTCCTCTGTTTTCCTGCCTGAGAAAAGCAGGCAGGGAAATAAAGGAAACATTGCTCTCACAGAGAGGAACCTCTCTGTCACAGCAGTGCTGGCTTCCCCAGGAGGCAGGGAGCCAGCTGGGACCGTGGCGGCCTACAGTCTCCAACCGCGGTCCCCAACATTTCCACTGGGGGGCGCCTAGGTCACATGACCTGGCCCTGGGTGATGGGGTCCCCAGGCCTAGATCATGGCGGGGGCGTGAGTTATAGCTACATAAAGGCACAAGTTATAGTTACTTGAGATAACTATAGCAGGTGAATTTCCATGGTTTGGTACATTTAAAATGTGAGCCTAACTATAATGTCCCCTGTAACCTTTGGTTTGTCAAGTGAATACATATATCAATATACAAAAAAATCAAAGGGAGGTATTGGTCGCAGGCATTCATTTCTAAGAAACAATAAAGGGTACAATGCCTGTACCCATTCCACATGTCCACATGTCACCACACTGATTGGAGTACTAGTGAGAAAGAGGACACCGTGTGGTTGAACAGACAGTGCAGATTTTCCATGAAGTTCACACTGAGACGGTATGGATTTTCACATCAGTGGCCCTTGAAGGTATATTATTAGTATGTACTGGGTGTATGTGTTATGTGTTACTCAACCTTTAAAATATATTTACATTAATGTTATTGTTGGGGCATGACAATAAAAGGCATAGTTTTTGAGTGCACCACTAGCATTGTTGTCATTGTGCATACCTGTGTGGGTGATAGAGATCTGTGCGGACATGGGCCTGGTTGTCACCCCACCAAACTACAGGCTGCTTCTGCTCTAATTATTGTCACACAGTACATTGAATTTGGGCACTGTATTAAAGGAAGACAGAGTATTGGGACAATAATATAACAAACATTCACTATACAGTCCTGGTTAAAGCTGAGTATGACTCATCTGTGAGAGATGTGTTTCTATCTTTCGGGAAAGTAGATGTGACACAAGTGGAATAAGATAATGTAGTGGATAGATACAGGACTTTAGTTTCTTATATGGCCTGATATTGGGATTTCTGGAAACAGGTAGGTCATAATGTAGGTGATAGGGCATTCAAGGGATGTGATGTGGCCTGATGGTCAGAGCTGCTGAGCTGTCTTGGCCTGGGCTCAACGTCACATAATTCAGTGCAAACACTTACCCCATCCATGCCTTAAAAAGCAATATTTAATCTGGTTTTCATGTAGGGTGCTCTGGTGCATCTGGCCAAGTTTATGCTAGATAACACTGCAAACGAAAATTGGTGGAGGGTATATGTTTGCTTGTTACATTTCATGGATATTTATTCCATATCAATCTCTCTAATCCATCTCCATGAAGAGCGTTGCCATGTGACTCTTGGAAAACAACTTCTTCATCAGCCTCCTCTCACTGTACTATTCCCTTTCCAGCTCCCAGATGGTATGTACCACCATCAAATGCACTGATAGAGTCTGCCAAATCCTACAACATTTCCACCTTCTCTGCTCCATTGAGGGTGTACTGAGGCAGACAAAAGTAACTAAAAGGTCTCTCTGTTCATTAGTGATGTTCTATCATGACTGTATCTCAGAGTGCATTGAGGAGGTTGAGGCCAATCCAGACTTCCCTAAGGGGTCTTTCCACAAGAAAGTAATGTAGTCCATTTGGAAGAGGGGAGAGCTTAGGGTGTGACCTATATTTATGTGCTTGCATGATTGATGTTTGTCAGGTGTGTGTAATTTAAGACAGGTGAAAGATTTTTCCCTATATTCTGAGTTTTTTATAGCAGAAGCAGAGGTGTTTACCTTGAATGTAGAGGTCTCTCTCTACAGATGTGTAGGAAGAAGGATTCTGCCCATTGATTCTACCGGGATTCTTCAATTTTTGATCACATAGTTTTAGACCCTCTTAGTGTGGTGGAGCCTCATAACCTGTGAATCGCCCAGAGTAAACTCATCGCCAATCTACTCCGTGTGTCTGCCGCCAGTGCCCCCCCTTTAAGATAAGGCTGCTGTGGCACAGCAAGGGTAAGAGGCACTTGGCTGGTTACACGAGAACCTGTGTGCACAAGTGTGTGCATGCATGTAAGGGCCGTGCATACGAGGCTTCTGTAATGCACGACCCAAGAACTGCATACAGGTAGCCTGGCGCATAAGGGACTCTGTAGTATTCGGCATCGACCTGGGATAGCCCTTATAATGTTGGTGTACACATACACAAAAAGTCTGTGTAGTTTACTGTCTTGTCTGCAGCAACACTCCATTATCCACTTATGGGGAAGGCTGCCTTTGAGTGCAGCTCCACTTTCCTTTGGCCTACAGACACTGGAGTTGTACCATTTTGCAGCGTAATCTGAGTGGAAAGATCAATTCTACAATGTGCAAAGATATATCTATACAGCTTATGGGTCATCAAGGACTGTCATATTTCTATGGCTCAGCTCAGGATCAGAGCCAGGCATTTTGTCACCCTGCTGGGATGGATTAATTAATTTTTTCTCCAGCAGCAGGAACAAAGGCCTCCTCCAAAGGGAGCAAATAACAGTGATTAAGTCAGATCCTGAGAGGTGGGGCAGACTGCTGGGCATCAATCAGCCAGCTGTCACCCTGTGCCAGGAAGAGAGCCTGCCAAAGCCCACTAAACAGAGGAGGGAGCCTAGACCTCCTGAGCCAAACCAGGAAGGGGAGCTCCTTCAAGGGTTTTTCTCCTGGGGAGGGTTCTGACTGTGAGGTCTGTGAGGGGGTTGAGCGGAGACCCCCAGAGCAGATGTGGCAAGTGACTTCTGGGTGACACCATTTTAAAATATCCCAGCAGCTTGTGGAGGGAGGTTGGGACAGAGGCAGAGAGGTGGCACATGAGGATCGACCAGAGTTGAAACCTTGTGGGACACTCCCGCCCCTACTTAAAAGGTCCTGTGCAGGACAGAGAGATCTCTCTTGGGTGTGTCTTTCTGCTGGACACTGGGACTGGAGGGAAACACCATGTGCAGTTGGAAAGAAGAACCCCCTGATGGCCATCAGGACTAAGGACTCAAATGTTAATTGACCCCAGGACTAGGGGGGCCCTCCACAGGACTCGGGAAGCTGGCCCTCCAACACCTCCTGAGGACTAGTTGGTGGTAAAGACTGGGCTTCTGCACAAGGAAAAGAAAGGCCCAGAGGAAAAACAAGGAGAAAGGCCGGTGCAGGGAGCCAGTGACACCAGCTCCCTGCAAAGTTTGTCACCTTTGAGACTGAAAGATCTGACAAAAGTGCTCCAGGGGACTAGGTCTTGGCCACCAGGAGCAAAATGAGTCTAAGAGCGTCAAAATCAGCCAAATAGGGCCTGAGATATGGCCTTTTCAAGTTTGGGTGACCTTTGACCCCCAGGGCAAGCCCAGAGCTTGTGGAGCTCCACTGCCAGATGATTTTATCCCCCAAGATGGGCTAGGCGTGGGTGTCATTGCGAAGAAAGATCCCGTAAAGAAGAGGAGACAGGAGAAGGCATGTGTTCGGGCCCCCTCCCTGCTGCTCCAGGATACCTGGGGACCCCATTCCCCACAACAGGTTTATGATTAGGGGGTTTTGAGACCCCATCTCTGGGTCTCTGATCACTACCAACATAGGAAAGTGCTGTCACGCTTTCCCAGCACTCTCTAAGCATCGAAAGAACCACATCCCTGGGCCCTGAGTGAAGAGACTACTGGGAGAGTGCCTCCACACTCCTTGGTAAGGTTGGCCCACCCTGCCTCACTCCCAGTGTCCATGATTGGGGGAGCAGGAGGCTGCCACAAGTGTTGCACCCCGCTTGCAAGAGTGGATGAGGCAGAATGGACCTGCTGGCTCCTGCAGTAGCACACAGGAGTGCAGCCCATGCAGGGAGCTGGCAGGGACAGCCAGGGGAGGGGATCCGAGGCTGTCCCACAACTAGGAGAAAGTGCATGGTGTCTGGGTGGGACCAGGCCCCCAAAACCAGGGAAAGGGCGCAATGGTACACGGCCTCAACAAAAAAGAAAAGCTAAGAAAAGACAATGCTCTCCCTGGCACAGCTGGAGAGCCACTAATAATATATGCATGAAGCTTCGAGGTGCACCCATAATGCTCTGTGGTTCTTGTCTGTTTCGGCCTGTTTTTGCCATGTTTCTCTCTTTGTGGTAGCCCCAGGATGACAGGGTCACCATCAACGAACTCAGGAATTATGGGGAGACCTGCAGGAGGAGCACAGCCTTCTCCCAAAAAGATTTTAGGAGTCTGCGCTATAAATTGGGTGGAACTCCACAAGAATAATCTTCCCAGAATTTCCCTTGCATTTCCAAGCATTCCCTAGGCTGGAGTGTGTACTCTTCAGCTGGAAGTAATGGCTACTCTACTCGCAAAGTCTAGGGCTGCAGTGTCTGTGGCCTGAAGGTGTCCAACATATGTTTTCATGGTGCACAAACACTCTCTAGGGGCGAAAGATTGTAACTGTCCATGTTGTGATTATAAATGTAATGCCATTTATGGGCTATGTTATGTATAAATTGCAATATTTTATGCTAAAGGTTCTGTAGGGGTGAAGGTCTGCAATTGCACAGTGTTGAGATTGTAAATGTAATGCCTTTTATGGGCTATATTTTAATTACATATTTTCAGCTAAAAGATATTGTGAGTGCACAAAAAACCCAGACATGCTTAGACATTTTCTCTTGTGAATGCTTTAATGAAGTAGTGACACTGCCAACCACTCATGTTCAAAGTATACATGCTATTGCCAATATTAAGTGTGTTCATTCAAGGTTATATTCAATTACTGCATTGTAACACAAGTGAATGTTTTGACGTGATCTGCAGAACTAACCTCCCCTCCACCATTTGGGAGGGACAAAGGAACAAGAGTGTTGCAATGTCACCAAAAATTATTTCCCTCAGCTTATGTGTATTTGTAAATTCCTGAATAGTACTTAGTGTGTGTGTAATAAATGTGCTTTTTCCTTTTTCAGGAGAAAATGCACACACTGGGCAATCATTTGTGGAATGTTATTATTGTGTACCTATAAATGACTGTTACAAGTCCACGCCACCTCCATTGAGCAGGCCTTGAACTGCTCTGCTTCGGTACCCTGAGAAGGTCAAGCACTACCGTGGGGTGTTTGATTCTTAGTGAAGGACAAATGTGGACCCATTACATGCGTGTGCCACACAACTAATGTCCCGTTTCCTTACAAGGTGTGATTGCGAAATGCAGTTGCAAACTTGTATTAATTTTCTAACCATAAAATAAATCGCAAAAGCCTTCACCCCCATCCTCGAAGGGAGTGGAGAATCTTAAATCTCACTAATGGGCAGATATGTTAATGCAGAATTGGTGAATAAAATTGCTGAGAGCCTGCCTCACTGAAATCTCCAGCTAGACGTAGGCAGAAATCTACATTTATGAGGTTTACGCATATAGATTTCCCTTTATGAGTAGGTCACAGAATGCCTATATTTGTCAAAATCTGGGTAGCTTTTTTAAACCTATACTATTGTTTTAGGTATTCACCTTTTTACAGTCATGTGTTAATTATCCTTTATGGCTTTTAAGCCATGCAACACAATTCTAACATTATCATTTAAAGTCTTTTACTTGCTTGAAACTTTATTTATCTATATTGATTGGTATAACATGCTGTGTATGTCAGTTTTTGTTGAAATTCATCTCCTGACATTTTAAAGTTTCCTTTGTAATCACTATTGTACTCTGCTGTTATTTTGATGGTCTTCTGTCCTGTGTGTTTTGAATTGTTGAATATAAAATAGACAATGTCATAATTGTCAGGGCTAAGCTCCTGTCCAAACGTTTAAACAAGGAAAACAAAAACATACATTGCACCTTTAGGGTTCCATTGAATTGAACATGAAGGAGTGCCAAATGCAAGGAATGAACTACGTTGACATCACACAGACAAATTCAAGATAGCAGACTCCAATAAGATCACTCAGAGAGGTAAATGCTTAATCCAGTATTTGAATGTGAATCTTGCTGATTCTGACAGTCTCCCTGCCCCCTTGGTAAACTGAGAACCAATAAATGAGGTAATAGTAACCTATCATATCTACAGAGGTGTACAGTGGCAGAGGGTATTAATATTATTATTATTATTATTATTATTGTCCTCTAAGAATAGATTGAAAGTAAAATGCACATTTGCAAGGCCATATCCCCACTATTGAAGTTGCAAGTGGTCTTACATCCCTTCAATGACATAATATTGTCAGCAATTATGGTGATACAGCAATATCATTGCAAAGATATTGTCATAATGAACATCAAGTTTACATACTCAAAATATAAATTACAAAAATAAAAATATAAGCAATAATTAAAAAATATGAATAGAAAACAGATAATAAAAACAGATGTATCACCTACAAAAAGGAAGACAATGGTGCATTCAAACTGAAGAAATAAAGTAAATATAAAACAATTAAACACCATTCAAATAAAGTGTACACCAAACAAATAAATAAACAAAATGAACATTTCAAACTCACCAAAAAATTATAAAGAAATAACATTTTGAAAAATAAAATGTGCTACTTCCTCTTCATCCTAAAAAACAGTAGGTAAAATATTGCACTTCAGAAAGATGAGGTTTACTGTTGCAATTCCAGCTTAAGCTACAGAAGGGAAAGTGTTGGAATTTGGAGAATTCATATGTGATATTCCCACTGCAGCTTGATCAACAGTAAGGATGGCATTGGACTTTGAGCAGGGGCAGATCCACTAGACCCGCTCCAACCTAGGCAACTGTAGAAAAAATGTTGCCCTTTGTTAATCTTTACAATAAATCTCTTCCCAATCTACGCCCTGCAATCTGAACAATCCACCAAAAAGGTGCAATGATACTAAGATATTATTATTAAATGACAACTTTCTTCTTAAAAAATACTAAAACTTTAAAAAAGAAATGAATCAATTTAGTCAAATAAATTACATAATTGCAACAACAATCATATTTGATAATAATCATGTAAATACAAATATACATTAAACATCACAAATTATTAAAAATATACTAGTATATTTAATACATTTAACTAATTTAAAGTAACTACCAATTTTTTATAATCTAAAGTAAATAATATACAAGTTAATAGATTGACATAATTATTCATCCAATTAACAATTACATTTAAAAACCATTGTAGCATATATATATATTTATATATAACTTCTCTTCTTTCTTCCACCACAGATGAAAACACACAGGGGCTGGATCTTTTTATATTAAAGTAATCGAGGACTTACACTCTGACAGCATGTATTTTTATCCGTTGTGGAAGAAAGAAGTTGTTTGATTTTATTGGGAGTCGCACCCGATGACACGCACCACTTTTGACAGGGAAGCCAAGTGTTTGTGATATTTATGTTTTAAATATATATATATATATATATATACAGACACATGTAAACATATATTTCAATATCTTCTCATCCTACTCCCCTACAAACCCCAAACCCAGCCAATAATTACCTCAAAAAACACCAAAACAACATAACACAAGTAAAATCATAAAAGGTTACAAACTACTGCAAAATCAATATCATATAAAAGTCTATTGTTAAAAAAAATACATTAAGCTCTTAAAAATGATATTCTTACCTGATACATTCTGTACCACAATATTCTTCACCTCTGTGTTTGTTTGACAATATTTGTGTCCGATGTTATTTATGAAACTATATTAATACAATGAATCCCTGTAGCTATGTGATACAATATAATAACATATTAAAATAGCAGTGATGCTTGGATTGTCCCACACAATTTTCTAAAAAATACTTAGCCGAAAGATATAATCAAAGTTTCACAATGACCAGTAGACATTTAGGGCCTGATTAGGAGTTTGGAGGATAGTTTGCACTGTCTGCCGAACTTCAGACGAGGAGGTTGCCACCACACTGGCTACCACCCCGCAGTACTCATTAAGAGTTTTCCGATAAGCTGGTGGGTGGAAACCATGGTTTTCCGCTAGCCGGCCTAGCTGGAAAAAGGCTAAATCATTGTCTCCGGCTCATAATTGAGCCGGCGACAATGTTGTAGCCAGCAGGGTGCACCAGCACCCTTGCAATGTTCACTGTCTTCAAAGCAGACAGTGAACATTGTAACAGTGCAGTGCAGAGCAGAGTGGACACTGCACTGCCCATGCCAAGTGCAGGAGCGCCACAGGGCCCACTCCGTGGCCATCTGCACCTGTTCTCCGCCAGCCTTTTCATGGTGGTGTTACCACCATGAAAAGGCTGGCAGAGAACAAGGTTGTAATCCACAGGGCAGCACTGCATGCAGCACTGCCCCTGGCGGTTTTGGATCTCCACCACCACCAGACCACTGGGATCCAAGATCCTGGCAAACCTGGTGGTTGCATGGCGGTCATACCACCAGGGTTGTTATGTGGCAGTCGGACCACTGCATAGGCGGTGGTCCAGACCGCAACCACCAGTGTGGCCATCATAATACCGCCACACTAGTAATAAGACCCTTAATGTGGTTAAACCAAAAATGTATTCCATTGTGGACATGTCACATCAATCTCCCAAAAGGCTAGGCAGATGGTACTCCAAAACAGAAGTAATGTAGCAAATGAGGTGCCAAACATTAAATCAGGCCAAAAATCTTAAGGTAAACACTGGTAACAGATCAACCACCAACTTGCATCCTATCTCATTTACTGGACAAATTAGCCATAGAGGATACACAGGTGACATGCTGTATTTTTTTTACTTCTTTTAATTTCCCATAGGATAACACTGACTACCTGTTTACGTGTTTTTCCTATGGAGTAATTTTTAAATTAATCTAAGTCTTGATTCCTACTTCTGATTTTGCTTACTTAAAAATATTTTTGTTATTAATTTTTCTTTTTTCATTAACTGGGTTTCGATGATTTGTGTTCTTTCTACTAGAATTCTATTATATCATTATAGCCTGCTCCTGAGGGTTATACTGGTTGGTAAAGGTCCTGAACCTGAGTTATAGAGCTAAGCTGCAGGAGAGGGCCTATAATGAGGGTGAGGGCTTTTAACAACCGGTATAGCTTGAGGCAGAAGGGCTATAAGGCTATCAGAACATTTCACCCAGTGAGGGTAGAATTGTTCTAAATTTCGACATGAAGACATACATTCAAATGATGGAGCTCTTGGCTTATACCAGTCATTATAAGCCTGGAGCTGCTCCATTGTCTTTAGTGGATCTCTCAACATTCCAATGTTTTAATATAGCATTATGGCCCACCGTAGCAGGCTCTATGGCCATTATAGGCCCACTCCAGCATTAAAGGCCCGACACAAAGGTGAGGGCCTTAAACAAGGGAGCAGGATGCCGGTATAGCCCGCTAAAGAGTTCTATAAGGCTATTAGAACATTCCACCACCAGAAGGCAGACTTTTCTAATAAATAAAACAAAGTCCTCACGGAGCCAGAGGGGATTGAATTACCCTCGGGCTCCGTGAGACCTTTTTCTACAGCAACAGCTGTGAACAACATTTGAAGGTTTGAACTCCAGGCTTCTACTGGCCATTAGAAGCTCAGAGCACGCCATTGTTTTCAGTTGAGCTCCCTACTTTCCATTTTCTAATATTGCTTAGTTGTAGCACACATACAACATGTATTTTACCTGAGGAAAGCATTGTTGCTTTGGGTAAGCTACCAAGAAGGACTCATGTACTTATCACATATATCTGTTACTTTTGTGTAATGGATTTCTTTAGCCGTCTTGGACCTTACTGCTCAGGCACGGTTCATAGCAAGAATGTGGCCTCTCGTTACCATAGCTTAAGTTTCTGATTTCCAATGTTTTTGATTTGCAATGTGGCTGCAACTTGTGTGTTTTCACCACCTACCAAATAGCCTTAGCGTTAGAGGCATTGAACTCCTTATAAAAAATATGGCTATATTTGTTTTGATTTTTAGAATCATAGAGAGTGGCCTGGATCTTTACTAAGCCTGACGTGCCATCATAAAGGCACTACGAAGTAGATATGTCTCCTAATCTGTGCACAAATCAAGAAAATCTGAACTAGTGAAAGCCCTCTCTGCATAGGAAGAGACAATATACAACATTTCATACTGTAAAACCAAAAAGGGCCTGTGATATGATCACCTCAGTCATGAATCTTCCACTGTGCTCTCCGGAGTTAGTTGTCTTGCCTGACAGCCAGAAGTAGAACCTGATAACTAACAATGAATAGAAGAATGGAAAGGGCAAAGAGCATTTTAGTTTCAGTTAGCCAGATAGAAACCCGGTTTAGCCCTGGAAGAAAGAAGCATTGGCTTTGTGAGTAAAGAAAGCAGCTTACCTAAGGGAGGAAATGAGCTCAACATAGGTTAATGAGAAAAGAAAAGTAGGATTGCATCATGAACAGAATATGAAGAGGACATAGATCAAATTCTTGAAGGCCTCAGAAATCACCCAGACAGTAAGTGAATCATCTTAGGGAAACCTAAAGTTCACTTTTCAAAGTGGTTCCATGTCCAGGTTGAAGAGGAGCAGTGGAGGACAATGACCAAGGGGAGGTTTCATGCAGTGAGGGAACCAATGCCATTCTCACTTTAGAAATGGCGCTATGCATTCATACCAAAAACATGCAGGAGATTCTTTTAAAAAGGTTTTGTTTCTCTGCCCAAAATTACATGAGGACCAATTTAGTTCTAAGCAATCTCCTTAGACAGGCAAGGATTGTGTGAGTCACACATAAAGATTGCATCACTTAGAGATTTTATAAACTTCAATAATTGGCTTCCTTTTTATGACTCTACTGCTGGATACGGATTAGATAAAGGCAGATGCAGATTCATCATCCACATTGGGTGCAAAGCTTCATTTGCCTACATTAGACTGTTGTTGCAGGGTTCATCATGAGCTCTTACTCTGAGGATTTGGTTTGTGTGATTGTCCTAATCCCACTTTATGAAGAGAAAGCTACCTTCCAAAGGTGTACTAATTGACCAGCCAGTGGGTTCTGTAAAAGTGGTATAGAAACAAAAATGGGAGTTTTTTAGTTATTCATCTAATTGAAGCTTAAATCATAGGGTGTTAAGGGACTTAAACAAAAGTCCTGCTTAGTGCTTAATTTGAACCAGTGGTTTCCAGTGCTTACTGGCACTTAATTGTCAACACTGACACTTATGACAGCTGTGGCACTGTTTGTGCAATATATAGATAAGCACAACAGCTGTTTCTTATTTAAATAGACATTAAAACAACTAATACCTACCTCCCAAGCCTTTTTGCAGCTTTGGGGTGCCTCGAACAGTCTTAATTGTCCCACTTCTAGCAGCGTGAGGGCTAGTACTTGTGTTTGTACTGTCATTGGCAGCGCCGGCAGTGGCAACAGGTGATGCAAGCTGGGGTGGCCTCCTGATGCGGGCCCGGTACTTTTTTTTTTAACTAAGCCTTGGTCCTGCTTCTGAAAATGTGTCAGCATGTTGCTGCCCCACTGGTCAAGCTAGTTGGTCGGGGTCATTTGTCAGGACCAAACAGATCAATTCCTATTTGTGCTTGGTACTGGGAAAAAGACGAGGTAGAAATGTACACATATTACCTGTATGCAGGGAAATGGAGGGCTGCAGGGTTAATCATGAGTACAGTTAGAAAACAATGAGATGCCAATATGGTACGTATATAATTTAGCACCATAGTTTTAAATCCATCAAAGTATGGAGCACCAAAATGCCTTCTAGTGCTAGTAACCTATTTACTATTCATCACCATTGATTCACCATCACATAAGTTCACAATAAAAAGATGTTTAGTGAAGTGATCAAACACAGAAAACGCATCTTTTAGACGTTTTGCTCACCCAGTAATGCAGAGCTCTAATCCTTTTAAATGCTAGGGTGGGGGATCTATGCATCCCTTTAAAGGAGGAGATGCTCCTCTGCAATTTTTGAAAAAAAAACATCCCTTCACACTTCTATTAATACTTTGGACTATAGGGCTTTTTATTAGAAACAAAGTTCGGCTGAAAACCTTGATAAGGATCCTTGTGGATCATTTAAATGCAATATACAAACACTATGGCCCTCATTACAACCCTGGCGGTAAATGCCGCCGACTGCTGTGCTGAAGGTCGCCAACATACCGTGACCATGGCGGTATACCGTTATGGGTATTATGACCCACACAGAGAAATCCACCACTATACAGACACCCACACAAGTCCGCCAGGCCAAAGGTCAGTGATAAACTGGCGGTTCCAAAATCCACATGGTTACACCAACAGAAATACGCCCACAGCATCATGACCCATGAATCACCGCGGCGGTCATTCAACCGCGGTAAACCATTGGGGGTACACACCGCCGTACTCAAAATACACACACACTAACAAAACTACACCACATTGGACAATTCAAACTATATAAACCTAACACACAACACCACACGCACACCACTATAAAACACAGATCCACATTACCCACAACCCTTTACAATGAAAGAAAATATTGCCAACTGACAGAGAGAGACAAGCCAGGAGCACCCACTGAATCTGAGCCACATAACACCATCACCCATACACCATCCAGGCACCTCACAGCACACACCCCAACACATCACCCCACACCCTCACACATACCACACACACTACACCCATGGCACCACAAAGACACCCCAAGTTCTCTGAGGAGGAGCTAAGGGTCATGGTGGAGGAAATCATCCGGGTAGAGCCACAGCTATTCGTATCACAGGTGCAGCAGATGTCCACTGCAAAGAAGATGGAGCTGTGGTGAAGAGTCGTGGACAGGGTCAACGCCGTGGGACAGCACCCCAGAACAAGGGATGACATCAGGAAGAGGTGGAACGACCTACGGGGGAAGGTGTGTTCCATTGTAGCAAGTAGGTAGCCGTGCAGAGGACTGGCAGTGGACCAGCACCTCCTCCCCCACAACTAAAAACATGGGAGGTGCAAGTCTTGGCGATCATGCATCCTGAGGGCCTGGCAGAAGTAGCAGGAGGACTGGACTCTGGTAAGTCAAATCTTTACTACTATATCCCCCACCCTACCTGCATGCCATCACAAACTCCTACCCCAACCCTCACCCACCCATCCCAATATCAAGCCCTGCATGCAACACCAATGCATGGACACCCATCACAGACCTGCATGGACACCCATCACCACAGCATGCATCCTAGGGACAATCACTTAGCCAAACCAAGAACATCACACACAACCCAAACATGCCTTGCTAATAACAACCATGGAGGAAAACATATCCATGCACAAGATGGCACACGCAGATACAATCACATTGCATTTACATCCCCACAGGACCCCCACTCAACGTCACGGGAGAGGAGGTGTCACCAACATCCAGTCCCCCCACAGATGACTACAGTGATGACAGCAGCTCTGCACGCCTCGATCACGATGACCAACCTGGCCCATCAGGGACCTCTGGACAGTTAGATACCCTGCCACAGTCCCAACCCACCACAGAGCCTCCCCCCTCAGGAAACACCAGCACAGCACCCACCCAGAAGGCCCATCCCTCTGTCCCCAGTACACGTCAATCAGCAGTGTGTCCACCACTTCAGGGACCCCAGGCAACCCCACAAACCCAAGACAATCAGAGACCTGGGGTGAGTGGCAGTGGGCACACAGTTCAGGAGACAGAGGCACAGGACAGCAGGGAAGCTGGGAGGACTGCTGTGTGACAGGGGGAGGACAGGCCCAGGGAACCCACCCTCCATGAGGCACTTGCAGGGATCCTGGGAGCATTCCACCATTCCCAGGAGACCTTGGGCCAGATACTGTACTATTTGCAGGAAGTCAGCGGCTGCAGGAGGGACAGTACCTGAGGATCAGGGAGGACCTCAAACACATCCACATCATCCTGGTCACCATTGCAGTGGTGCTGGCTGACATAGCCAACATCATGAGTGAGGCAGTGGCACACCAACGGTCCCCTGACACTAGTCACACGAAGAACAGCCCTCCACCTTTGCCGGCGCTAGTGGACAGGAGGCCCCGCCACAGGAACAACAGGCCACCAGCACCCCACCCCCTGCAGAAGGAGAACCACCCCACAAACGGTCCCTTGCGATCCAGGCAGAAGCCAGAGAACATTGCAAAGAACTCCACCAGGAAATAAGACTTTCCTGAATGTCACCCTTCTGTCCCACTCTTTCACCCTGTCCACCTTGTATTGCCATTGCTCCCCTTTCTATGCCCCCTTGGACAATGCACCTGTGATACAAATAGACTGGACTCTATCCTGGACATTCCTCCACCACCACCGCAGTCCATTGCACATCCCCCTCTACTTATTAGCACTTAAATAAACACCCTTGCAACAAATACAAGTATGGAGTCTGTCAAATGATTGAAATATGTATTAGTTTAACAAGTTTCAAACATTGCAATTCATGTGTACAGTTATATATGCATAGATATGACCTGCAGTGGGCTGCAGTAAACACACCAGGAGCCAGAGGTGGGCACAGAGATCTGAAAATAGAGATGCCAAAGGGTACAGTAAGTGGCCATAGACATAGAAAAATCAGGCTGCCATGCACAATGTCTAACACAAAAATGCAATGGAAAGTGAAGTTACAGTGTCTTACCTGTGTGTCAATGGAAGTACTGTTGAATGAGTGAACTTCTGTTGTCCACATCTTCTTCCTCTGCTTCCTCTTCCTCACTGTCCACAGGCTCCACCGTTGCCACAAGACCATCTCGAGGCTCATCCTCCTGCAGAAAAGGCACCTATCATCTCAAGGACAGGTTGTGCAACATGCAACGATGATCTGCCACACATTCTTGGGTGAGTAGTACAGGGATCCACCTGTCAGATGGGGGCACCGGAATCTGGCCTTTAGGAGGCCAAAGCTTCTCTCAATTATCCTCCTTGTTTGCCCAGGAGCTTTATTGTAACGTTCCTCTGCCCTTGTCCTGGCATTCTTCACTGGGGTCAGTAGCCATGAGAGGTTGGGGTAACCAGAGTCACCTGCTGTGAGAGAACAGGGCTGATTGCAGAGGCCCCCTAACTTTTTGCCCCCATTTTTCACTTTTTGATGATGTTTTCTTGACTCTGATGGTGCCCTGGGTACTGCTAACCAGTCCCAGGGCCTGTGTTCTGTGTAAAATCAGTGTGCAAATTAGACTAATTATAATTGGCTAAGTCAACCTACCTTTAAGTACCTAGGTGGTCATTACAACCCTGGCGGTCGGTGTTAAAGCGGCGGTAAGACCGCCAACAGGCCGGCGGTAAAAAAATTGCAATTACGACCGTGGCGGAAACTGTCAACAAAGACAGCCACTATAACACTCCGACCGCCACGGCTGTACAAACAAACAGCGCAGCGGTCACCGCCAGCAGACAGGTGGGAGACAATGTACGGCCCACACTATTATGACAGGCCAATCCGGCGCCTTTTCTGGGGCGGATTCACTGTGGATAAAAACACGGCAGAAACAGGAATCCCGAAGGGAAAACGCTCACCTCTACACACCCTACGATGAACGAGGACGCCATGGATCCGGATCTCCAAATTCTCCCTGCAATAGTCTTACTGCTCCTCTACCAGGAGCACGAACGCCAGCGGCAAAGACCTCAGTGAGTACTGCACCTACGACACAGGGGAGGGGGGAGGGAAAAAAACAGGGCACACGCAACACCCCCACCCTCACCCACTACAACACACACACTAATGCAAATCAATGCATCACAGTTACACCACCCAAATCCCCCAGAAGAATGCAAAGACAATAGAAAATGAGTGTAACCATTGTAATATATTAAAAGCAAGTAGGCAGGAATATATATATATACACCATGTACAAAAGATATACCAAGCATAGTAGTCCTGGTAGTGCTCTAAGAAAGTCCGGGGAACACTGGGACCACACGGTATGGGCGAGGCCCACACAACATCCCCGACCATGACGGAGAGAACACTACAGGGGCATCAGAGAGCAACTAAACAGGCACCTCAGGGGGAGCGAAAGGGGGGGCACCTCAGCCGGTTGAGTGCACGATGCCAAATGCACGAGGGGGCCACATGCCCACTGTTCAATCCTGGGGAGTGCAAAGCCACAGTCTCTCAAGTCTCTACAGTGGGTGGTTTGTCCACTGTTCAATCCTGGCGAGTGCAAAGTCACAGTCTCTCAAGTCTCTACAGTGGGTGGATTGCCCACTGTTCAATCCTGGGGAGTGCAAAACCACAGTCTCTCAAGTCTATACAGTGGGTGGTTTGTCCACTGTTCAATCCTGGGGAGTGCAAAGCCACAGTCTCTCAAGTCTCTACAGTGGGTGGGTTGCCCACTGCCATATCCTGGGGAGTGCAAAGCCACAGTCTCTCAAGTCTCTACAGTGGGTGCTTTACCCTCTGTTCATTCCTGGGGAGCGCAAAGCCACGTCTCTCAAGTCTCTACAGTGGGTGGTTTGCCCACTGTTCAATCCTGGCGAGTGCAAAGCCACAGTCTCTCAAGTCTCTACAGTGGGTGGTTTGCCCACTGTTCAATCCTGGGGATTGCAAAGCCACAGTCTCTCAAGTCTCCACAGTGGGTGGTTTGCCCACTGCCATATCCTGGGGAGTGCAAAGCCACAGTCTCTCAAGTGGATAACAGTCTCCACTGGTTCTGGAGGGGGCACGGTGCCCAGAGTGTTTCATCCTGCTAAGGACAGAGGTAGTGGATGACAGTCTCCACTGGTTCTCGAGGGGGCATGGTGCCCAGAGTGCTTCATCCTGCTAAGGACAGAGGTAGTGGATGACAGTCTCCACTGGTTCTGGATGGGGCATGGTGCCCAGAGTGCATCATTCACCCCGTGGCACACTCAGTTGCGTCAGTGCCCTTGCTGCTCATGGGCCAGAGGTACTTGAGACAGTGGTGCCCTGTTCAGCGGTGTTTGAGATGGCGGTGCCCTCATCAGCGGTGCTTGAGACGGTGGAGCCCTGTTCAGCGGTGCTTGAGACGGCGGTGCCCTGTTTAGCGGTGTTTGAGATGGCGGTGCCCTCTTCAGCGGTGCTTGAGATGGCGGTGCCCTGTTCAGCGGTGCCTGAGATGGCGGTGCCCTCTTCAGCGGTGCTTGAGACGGGGGTGCCCTGTTCAGCGGTGCTTGAGATGGTGGTGCCCTGTTCAGCGGTGCCTGAGACGGCGGTGCCCTGTTCAGCGGTGTTTGAGATGGCGGTGCCCTCTTCAGCAGTGCTTGAGACGGCGGTGCCCTGTTCAGCTGTGCGTGAGATGGCGGTGCCCTCTTCAGCAGTGCTTGAGACGGCGGTGCCCTGTTCAGCGGTGCTTGAGACGGCGGTGCCCTGTTCAGCGGGGCTTGAGACGGCGGTGCCCTGTTCAGCGGGGCTTGAGACGGCGGTGCCCTGTTCAGCGGGGCTTGAGACGGCGGTGCCCTGTTCAGCGGTGCGTGAGATGGCGGTGCCCTCTTCAGCGGTGCTTGAGACGGCGGTGCCCTGTTCAGCAGTGCTTGAGACGGCGGTGCCCTGTTCAGCGGGGCTTGAGACGGCGGTGCCCTGTTCAGCGGTGCTTGAGACGGCGGTGCCCTGTTCAGCGGGGCTTGAGACGGTGGTGCCCTGTTCAGCGGGGCTTGAGATGGCGGTGCCCTGTTCAGCGGTGCTTGAGACGGCGGTGCCCTGTTCAGTGGTGCTTGAGACAGTGCTGCCCTGTTCAGGGGTGCTTGAGATCTCGTGCCCTGTGAAGCGGTGTTTGAGATGGCGGTGCCCTGTTCAGCGCTGATTGAGGCGGTGTTCTCCATTGCAGGGACTCAGTTGCTGGCGGTCTTTCATGGCCCAGCAGGGCTTTTGCTGGCAGGCCTTCATGGCCCAGCGGGGCTTGTTTATGCTGGTGGGCCCCTCCTGGGCAGGTGGGCTGGTGCTGGCGGGCCTCTCCTGGGCAGGTGGGCTGGTGCTGGCGGGCCCCTCCTGGGCAGCTGGGCTTGTGCTGGCGGTCCTGTCCTGGGCAGCTGGGCTTGTGCTGGTGGGCCTGTCCTGGGCAGCTTGGCTTGTGCTGGCGGGCCTGTCGGCAGCTGGGTTTGTGCTGGCGGGCCTGTCCTGAACAGCTGGGCTTGTGCTGACGGGCCAGTCCTGGGCAGCTGGGCTTGTGCTGGTGGGCCTGTCCTGGGCAGCTGGGCTTGTGCTGGAGGTGGCCTCCTGCGCAGCGGGGATGATGGCGGTCTTCTCCGCCGTGCTGCTCTTCCCAGACTTGCCGGGTTTCTTGTGGCCCTTCCCCACCTTGGAAGGTGTCACAGCTGACTCCACACTCCCACCGGGACCCCTGGGAGTTGCTTTGGTGGGGGTAGTCTTCCCCTTCTCCCGCCGGGCACTGGCAAACTTCTGATGCTTCAGAGGTGGGGGACTGAGGTCAAGGTTGGACAGAAAAAGTTTTTGGGACACACTGGGACGGGTAGCTGGAGGGGGTTTGGGAGTGGAGGAAGAGATAGTGGTTGTAGGAGGTGTACGTTTGGTGACTTTGGGTGAAGGTGCATGCGCTGGAGGCTGTCGTGAGGTGGATGGCTGTTGGGTGGGTGTATGCCTGCGTTTGTGTATCTTGGGAGGGTGCATCACAGACACACTGGGAGAGGACACAGGGGACGTGTTAAGGGTAGTGGGGGTGGTGACTGCACGTGAGCGGGGTGTGAGGTGGTGGGTGTGCTGGAGAGGGACGTAGTGGCTGTAGAGGTATTGCATGCAGGTCTGAGTGTCGACCAGACTGGGAGGGAGTAGGGAGACGAGGAAGAGGGGGACACAGTGGAGGCAGTGGATGTTGGTGTGTCTGCATGTGTGATGCTTGCGTGAGTGCCTGTGGGATGTGTGGTGCTTATGTTTGCCTGAGCTTCCCTTGTGTGTTGACGTGTGTGCATGCTGATCTGTAGGTGTGCTTGGGATAGGCTGTGGTACAGGGGATTGGGTCGGGGTGGAGGAAGTTGGAGGGGGTAGGCTAGACACAGGGACAATGGCTGCCATCAATGTTGGGGCCAGAGTCTGAAAAGCTCGTTGAAGGGCCGCCTGACCAGAATGAATGCCCTCCAGGAATGCATTTGTTTGTTGCAACTGCCTTTCTACACCTTGGATGGCATTCAAAATGGTAGACTGCTCAACAGTGAGGGACCTGAGGAGGTCAATGGCCTCCTCACTGAGGGCAGCAGGGGTGACTGGGGCAGGGCCTGAGGTGCCTGGGGCGAAGGTGATGCCCACCCTCCTGAGTGAGCGGGCACGGGGTGAAGGCTGAGGGGCTGCTGGGAAGGAGGTGCTGGAAGGGGGGGTTGCGGCTGTACCTGTAGATGGGGGTGGCACAGATGTTGCTGCCACCACAAGGGAGCTTCCATCAGAGGACGAGTCCGTTTCACTGGTGTCAGATCCTGTCCCCGCCGTGGACGTCCCCTCGCCCTCCTTTCCACTGGTGAAGTCCGATTCTGTAGTGTGGTCCTCCATGGCCATGTGGGATGCAGCCCCCTGGGGCTCCAGTGCCACTGCTCCTCTGCTTGATGATGCTAATGCACACAAGAACAGGGAGACCACAAAAAGGGGGGGGAGGCGACAGAAGAAAGACATGTTGAGTGCATGCATTACTGCTACCGTTGCCGGACACGACAGACACAGAAGCCCCCTGCACAACGCCGCACTCTTGGGCTCCACTGTTCAATTCCTGGGAAATGGCCTACAAGGCTATGGACGACATCTGCACACATAGATGACACAGGGACATGACTAGGTGTAGTTGTCACTCTACAGAGGTGGGGTGGGGTGCCACATGGCCTGCCTTACGGAGGGGCCTTGCCTACAGAACTTGCCCTGGACTAGGGAAACCCACAGCCCACCTCCCCCACCCAGACACCTCCACTGCGCGCAAAGTCAGCAGAATGAGAGTGTACTCACCCCCTTGTGGCTGCTGTGATGCCATCAGGGGGTCATGGTGCAACGGGAACCCCTCCCACGTTGGGAGGCCATCCCCAGCTGAGCCTCCGCCGTCTTCTTGCTCCAGCGGCGAATGTCCTCCCATCTTTTCCGGCAGTGGGTGCTCTGTCTGTGGTAGACCCCCAGGGTCCGGACGTCCTTGGCGATGGCACGCCAAATATCTTTTTTCTGGTGGGCGCTGACCTACATGAAATGTACAGGGGAAAAAGAGAAGTTATTACCAACTGCACCGTCAAACTGATTGGCCCCCATCCCTACCCTTGACATGTGGCACATGCATTCACCGTCTTTCAAGCACGCAGCACACTCCCCCCTTCCTTCTTACATCCAGCCCTCTTCACACAGGCATAGCCCATACAAGATGCTCCCTGTGTACTTACCTGTTTGTCTGGAGGACTGTAGAGGACTGTAGAGTAGCGTGTACTGGGGGAGGACCCCATCCACGAGTTTCTCCAACTCCTCCGATGTGAAGGCAGGGGCCCTTTCCCCAGACACTCGAGCCATTGTCTCTTTCAGACCGAGGTCACAGCAGCACTTGCAGTGTAGGTCCTCTCCTGTCGAAGATCAGGTATCGAGTGATTGAACAGATGGAAAATGGCGGTCACGTCCGGGGCGGTGCGTACCGTCACTGCTGGCATACATCGTCATTGGCTCCTGGGACCCATAGGGTCCAATGTTAAACAGTGCAGCATTGCACCGCGGTATTTGACCGCCTACCGCGACGGTGTACAATGCCAGCGCAGTTACCTCACATCCCATTGTCCCACGTTAGAGGTCAGGCAGCCGCCATTTCAGGGGCCCACATGACTTCATTTTCAACTGCGTCACACATACCTAGCCCTAGACTCAACACACATACAGGCCACCTTTTTTGTATAAATGGTGTTCTGTGTAAACTGTGGGTACGTACCTCTGAGTTTTTTTACTCTGTGCTCGCTGTTGTCCTTCATAGGCACCGTCCGCTGGGACATGTGAGGAGATGGCACCATCCTCCGGTGTACCGACCGTTGGTGGACCTGTCGACAATGGAGGAGCGACATGTGATTATTACATACAGGCTTGACCATGCCACAATCCAGGAACTGTGTACCCAGTTGGAGCCAGACCTGATGTCAGCAATCCGCCATCCCACAGGAATCCACCTTCAAGTGCAGGTGCTGTCAGTGCTCCATTTCCTTGCAAGTGGGTCTTTTCAAACAACAGTGGCCACAGCATCAGGGATGTCCCAGCCTATGTTTTCCAACGTATTGTCAAGAGTGTTGTCTGCCCTTCTGAAACACATCCGGAGCTACATCGTTTTTCCTCAGGTGGAGGATTTGCCTACAGTGAAAGGTGATTTCTATGCCCTGAGACACATTCCCAACATCATAGGTGCCATTGACGGGACACATGTGGCTTTGGTCCCCCCCACAGAAGTGAACAGGTGTTCAGAAACCGGAAGAGTTATCATTCGATGAATGTACAGATGGTATGTTTGGCAGACCAGTACATCTCCCATGTGAATGCCATGTTCCCTGGCTCAGTGCATGACGCCTACACCCTGCAGAATAGCAGCATCTCTTATGTGATGGGTCAACTCCAGATGCACCGTGTGTGGCTATTAGGTGAGCACTTGGAAGCAAGTCAGTGGGAATGGTTGTCTGGGTCTGAGGAAGTTGCCATCGTCTCCTGGGAATAGTGGTAGGCTCCCATGATGGAGGAGAGGGCCTCGTGGATAGTGGGTTCCCTTGGCCTGTCTGCCCCCTGTCGCACAGCAGCCCTCCCAGTTCCCCTGTGTTCCTGGGCCTCCGTCCCCTGGACCGTGTGCCCACTACCACTGCCCCCAGGTCCCTGTTGTTGTTGGGGTGGTGGGTTAGCCTGGGTTCCATGTAGTGGTGGACACACAGCTGATAGACGTGTCACTGGGACAGAGGTATGGGCCCGCTGGTGGGTCTGTGCTGGTGTTTCCAGAGGGGGGAAGGTCTGTGGTGGCCTGTGACTGGGTGAGGGCAACCGACTGTCCAGAGGTCCCCGATGGGCCGGGCTTGTCATCTAGATCCATTTGGACAGAGCTGCTGTTTCACTGTGGGCCTCTTCTGTTGGTGGTGAGGACATGTGTGGACCCTCCTGTCCGGTGATGTTGAGTAGGGGTCTAGCAGGGGTATAAAATGATGGTTATTACATCTGTGTGTGTCATGGTGTGCAATGGGTGGTTGACCGTGTACCCCAGTGCTTGCATTCCTGTGTGGGACCTTGTGTGATGATGGTTTAGGGGGTTGTAAGGGCATGTGCAGTGGGCATGCTTTAGTGATGGGTGTCCATGCTTTGTTGTTGCCTGCAGGGCTTGGTGTTGGGATGTGTAGTTTGTGATGTTGGGACATATATGAGGAGTTGGAGTGCTGGGGGTGAGGGTGAGGGTGGGGGTATGTGATGGCATGCAGGTAGGGTGGGGGATGTCATAGTTAAGATTTTCTTACCAGAGTCTATTCCTCCACCTACTCCTGCGAGGCCCTCAGGATGCAGAATTGCCAAGACCTGCTCCTCCCATGTTGTTAGTTGTGGGGGAGGAGGTGGCGGTCTGCCGCCAGTCCGCTGAACCGCCAGGTGGTGTCTTGAGACCACGGAACGCACCTTCCCCCGTAGGTCGTTCCACCTCTTCCTGATGTCCTCCCGATTTCTTGGGTGCTGTCCCACTGCGTTGACCCTGTCCACGATTCTTCGCCATAGCTCAATCTTCCTTGCAATTGAGGTGTGCTGCACCTGTGTCCCAATAGCTGCGGCTCTACCCGGACGATTTCCTCCACCATGACCCTGAGCTCCTCCTCCGAGAACCTGGGGTGTCTTTGCCGTGCTATGGGGTGGTGTAGGTGATGTGTGGGGTGGAGTGTGTGGTGATAAGTGTGCTGATATGTAGTGGTGTGTTGTGTGAGGTGCGTGGAAGTTCTGTGGGTGATGGTGTTGTGTGCCTGTGGATGCTGTTGTTCTTGCGGGTGCTGTCTCTGTCTGGCCTTCTTTCAGAATTTTTGGTAGTAGGGGTTTGTGGGTGATGTGGATGTGTGTTTTATATTGTAATGGGTGTGTGGGAGTGGTGTCTGTATGTGTATCAGGTGTGTGTATTTTGAATTGTCCAATGTGGCTGTGTTTTGTATGTGTGTGTGTATTTTGAGCGCGGCGGTGTGTACCGCCAACGGAATACCGCGGTTGAAAGATTGGATTCGTGTGTCGTGATAGTGTGGGCGTATTTCTGTTGGCGTGACGGTGGAGGATTTGTTTTCACCAGTTTATCACTGACCTTTGGTGTGGCGGACTTGTGTGGGTGTCTGAATTTTGGCAGATTCCGTGCTGTGGGTCATAATAGCTGTGGCGGAATTCCGTGGCAGTGTGTTGGCGGTCTTCTGCACGGCAGTAAGCGGCTTTTACCGCCAATGTTGTAATGAGGGCCCTAGTATCTGGTAGGGCATGTAGGTTTAGGGTCCTCAGCATAGGTAGTGCACCCATAGGTGCACTGCTGAGGTGCCCAGTGTCATTTTAAAGGCAGGCCTTCCTTGCTGGCTGCTTTTAAATTAAAGTTACATGCAAATTCGACCTTGGAATTAAAAGTAGTTCCAAAGCCTTAAACCACCTTATTTTTACATATAAGGCACCCCTAAGGTGTGCCCTATGTGCCCCTAGGGCTGTGTGTCATGTAACTATAAGCAGGGACCTTATCAAAAATAGTTTTATAAGCCCTGGTGAGGTAAAACAGCCAAATTCGTTTTTCCCTCATTGTAGTGAAGGGCCTCCATAGGCTAGAATGGGGAGACTTTATTTTAATTTTAAAAATCCCCTTAAGTAACAGATATTACAAGTTTGGTATCAAAATAATTGTTATAATAAATCCCACAATTTCCAGTTGTGGGATTTAATATAACTTGTTCAGGCAAATAGTTTTAAACTTTACCTGAAAAGTTCCCAACTTCAGCCCTGCAGTGTTTTGCTGCTTTGCTCTAATTGGCCAGCCTCGGGCAGCCTGGCCAGGCTTCCTTGATGGGGTGTGAAGTGGCCTAGCTCCACACAAAGAGATGTGCCTGGGGGAGGGGATCTCCCCTCAGCAGGTGGGGGAAGCAGGACGGGGGAGTGCTGCCACACTGGTCTCCAAAGGCAGAGAAGGACATTTGGAGCAACCCAGCAACACCCTCACATCCTGCAAACCCAATTAGGTGCCCCCTTGATTAGATTAGGAGAGAGCAGGAGAGGGGTGTGTTAAGGATTTTTAGCCACACCAGTGGGTGGGCTCAGCCAGATGTAACCCCCAAAAATCACTTTCAGCCATGATGGATTTTTGAGGAATGTTGCTCCCTGCGATTTATTTTTGCCACACTTCCCAGGAAGTGGTCATCACAGGGGTAAGGACCCTGCCACTGATTGGAGAACCAGGACCCCCCTATTTTTCACCCAGGAGCAAGGATAAAACTGGCAGACCTGCACCCACACCTCAGTTCCCTACCAGATCCCTATTAGATTCCAACAAGGAAGAACTACAGAAGAAGAAGGACTGCCCTGCTGGACCCCTGACCTGCACCTGGACACTGCACTCTAAAGGACTGCACCAGCTGCACACTTGGGCTTCACCACAAGAAGGATTTTGCCTGTCTTCAACTGGTTCTAGGAGTAACTCCCTGTTTGCTACAGGTGAAAACTTGCTAGCCAGAGTCCCCTGCACCAACTCCTGAAGAAACCAACCAGCTGACCACTGTCCAGTGGCCAAAAAGGAGTTTGGGTCAGGTGCATTTTGGGAGTTGTAGTCCACACCCCGCGACCGCGTCGGAAGCGCTGCTGTCGCACCGCCGGGACCGGCGGTTTCCCGCCACTTTAGTCCTGGCGGTTTAAATCCCCCAGGGCAACACTGCTTGCAGCGCTGCCCAGGGGATTACAAGTCCCCCTCCTGCCAGCCTTTTCATGGCGGTTTGAACCGCCATGAAAAGGCTGGCGGAAAGGGGAGTCGCAGGCCCCTGGGGGCCCCTGCACTGCCCATGCCATTGGCATGGGCAGTGCAGGGGCCCCCTGCCACGGCACCATGCAGATTTTCACTGTCTGCATAGCCGACAGTGAAAAGCGCGACGGGTGCAACTGCACCCGTCGCACAGCCGCAACACCGCCGGCTCCATTTGGAGCCGGCTCCCGTGTTGCGGCCGAGATCCCCGCCGGCCCAGCGGGGATCGCCAAATAGGCCCCGCAGGAGTGCGGCCGCATTGGCGGCCGCCCAGCGGTTTCAACTTGGCGGGCGGCAGTTGCCCTAAGTCCCAACGTAGGAAGTTGACAGGGACCTCCCAGCCAGCCTATCCGAGGAGGGCTCCAAGGGCGTCCGGTCAAGATCCAGATTTGCCCTTGTCAGGGATTTTCACCTCAAAAAAATGACTACGTCCGAAGGTAAAAATCTCCATCGAGGGCTCCTGCGACACGTATCCGAGGAAGAGTTCCAGGAGGTCAGATTGGACTGGCAGGTTCGTCCTGCTGAAGAAAATCTTCAGAAAAACGACTAAGTCCTAAGGTAAACTTTTGACTGAGGCCTCCCGCGGGCTGTAGCCGAGCTGGGCTCTATCGCGGTCGGCCTTAAACTTTGACTTTGCCCCGGAGGAGGTTTTTATGCACAAAGTCTTTAAAAATTCATATCTCCGTTTCCCCTTATCTGATTTTATTTGTTTTGGTGTCATTTTAAAGCTAAAAATATTTCCTATGTTTATAAATTGATTTTTGATTTTTAAACTGTTTCCTGTGTTTTATTTAATTACTGTTTTGTGATTTTTGAATGCTTTACGCCTTGTCTCCTAAATTAAGCCTTGTCGCTCGTTGCCAAGCTACCAATGGTTGAGCTGGGTTTAATTTACTGAGACCTAACTGGACCTAAGTGGAGGTTAGTGGCCTATTGCTAAGTGTAGGTATTTACCTGCCCTTCCCAGTAACCCATTTTCCAACATTTTATGGTGCGCAGTGGTGGGATCCTGTACTTGTGTTCAGTGTCACATTACAGTTTTAAGTGAAACAAATTAAAAATCCTTTAACTTGTACTAGTGTAAAAATTGTTTTTAATTTTTAATCTGAATTAATTTCAATTATAAAATTTTTGAGATTTTTCTAAATTCGTGTTTCCAATTTTTGAAAAAAGTTTTTGTAGACACAAAACTAGGGAACCATGGAGCTTGATCTGGCTAGCCTACCCACACTGACAGTTGTCCAGCTTAGGTGGATGTGTACTGCAAGGGGGTTGCCTACAACCACTGACCTCTGGAAGCATCTCCTGATTAAATCCCTGACAGCGTGGGCTGAGGTCCAAGAAGTAGGCCCGAGGAAGCTCCTGAGGAGGAAGAAGCAGGGGAGGATGCTAGCTCCAACCACTCAGGGGAGGGAGGGCATCTGAGCCTTAATGAGGATGAGGAAGACCAGTCCTCACTACACACAGTCGCTACGCTCATACCCAAAGTTAGTTGCGGGAAGGGGTTCCCTTGAGGAGGAGAGAACCTGTCCCTCAGGAAAAGAGAGCTGGAGGCCCAGCTAGCATTTATAGCTTTGGAGGCAGAGAAGCTGGCCCTAGAAAAGAAAAAGTGGGCAAGGGAAGAGAAAAGAGATGGTGGCAGCGACGGAGAAGCTGAGGTGTTCATGGGTAGAGAGTTTTGCCCCAGATTACCTAAGGGGTGGTTCCTGCCTTTGTAGATGGGGATGACATAGATAAGTGGCTGGGGGCCTTTGAGAGGGCCCTCCAGATGAGGAGAGTTAAGCCGCAGTACTGGGGTTCACTTCTTTGGGAGTTGGTCTCCAACTCTGGGAGGGATAGGCTCCTAACCTTGACGGGGGAGGAGGCAGAATCATACCACAGTATGAAGAGATGCTTAACTGAAAAGTTTGGTCTGACCCCAGAGCAGTATAGGATGAAGTTCAGGGTCACCCAGAAGGTCAGTACCCAGTCTTGGGTTGACTTTGTAGACACCTCACTTAAGGCACTAAAGGCCTGGATTCATGGTAACAAAGTATATACTTATGAGGGTTTATACAATCTGATCATGAGAGAGCACATCTTGACCAATTGTATCCAAAAAAGGTTACGCCAGCATCTAGTGGACTCTAAGCTGACCAACCCTAGAGAGCTGGGGGAGGCAGCTGATGAGTGGTTGAGAACCAGGGTGGTTGTCAAGTCCCAGGGGGGAGACTCCAAGAAGGTGGGGTCAGGTCTCCAAAAAGCTAAGGAGGGAGGTGGTAAGCCCACCACCGAAACCCACTCTGTATCCCAGAACCCTAAGAAGGAGTGGAGTCAATCCCATTCTCAGTCTGACAAGCAGAGACAGGGAGACCCAGGGTTAAGAAAACTCTTGGACAGTGAGGCTTGCTTTGACTGTCAGCAGACAGGTCACTTCAGAGGAGATGCAGCCTGTCCAAAGAAGTTGGTTAGCACTGGGCTGTCCAGTGTAGCCATGGAGGAGAACTCCTCAGATGATGACGTCCTCAAAGCATTGGGCTGGGAGACAGGACCAGATGGTAAGCTGGTGATCCCTGAGGGTGGGAGTACGCACTTTCACCCCATTCAGGTGAATGGGATCCCTACCACTGGCCTGAGAGACACCTGTGCCAGTCAAAATATAGTGAGTGACTGGTTAGAGACCCCAGACATGTTTGTCTCAGGAAAGACCAGGAAAGTCAGGATAGCCACAGGGGAGGTCACCTCCAAACCTGTAGCCATAGTGCCCCTAGAGAGGGAGGGTATCCGTGGCTGGTTTAGGGTGGTAGTCAGTGCTGACCTCCCTCTAGATTGTATCCTGGAAATGACCTCCCAGAGGTGAGTCTGGTCCCAGATGGGGTGTCGCCCAGAGCACCCCCAACCCAAAGTCCTGGGGAGTTAGTCCCTACAGTTAGGAGACAGGGGTCACCACGAAAAGGAAAGAAGAAAAGGAAGGGTGGGCCCCTCTTAAAGAGAGTTCCAGGGAGCCAAAGGCCTTCTGTCCCAGTGGGGGGGGGAGCACAGCGTTGGCACTGGTGAGGCCTCACCTGACCCCAAGGAAGTCCTGAGTAGTCAGGCAACTGTCCAGCTGCAGGGGTTTGCCCCTGCACTGACAGAAGGGAGAATGGAAGGAGGGTGTCTGCCACCGGAGGTGGTAGCCCACCACTCTAGACAGCAAGAGGGGTGCCAGGACCCCACAGTTGCCCCTAAAGCAGCTCAGCCACCTGTCAGTGGAGAGCTTAGGGTGTGGTTCTGGGTGCTGACAGCTGTCAGTAGCCTCTGCAGGGTGCTAGCCTTCCTGGCAGCACTGCATCTGACCTGGGAGGCAGACCCCAGAGCCAAAAGCAAAGTAGGCCCCCTGACCCTGTTGGTCATGGTGGGGTTGCTCAAGTGCTGGGTGCCCTCTTTGAGTAAGCTAGGTGTTGCCCTAGCAAGGGTAGGGGAGGTGGGCACCTCACTACCCAAGTTGGCAGAGAGAGAGGAGGAAGACCCCCCTAGAGGGAAGTTTCAGTTTGAGATGGGTCCTTTCACTGTTGGGATGGATTCACTACCCAGAGGGAGTGACCATGGCAGGAGGGTGTAAGGCAGAGTAGGCCCTGCAAAGGGACAGCCTGTTCTCTTCACTGTCTTCCTCACCTGACAAGCCAGGAAGACTGTCCCCGGGATGGGATGGGTCTCCTGGGCGTGTGGGCTGGGGGGGCTTGTGTGAGAGAACAGGGCTGATTGCAGAGGCCCCCTAACTTTTTGCCCCCATTTTTTACTTTTTGCTGGTGTTTTCCTGACTCTGATGGTGCCCTGGGTACTGCTAACCAGTCCCAGGGCCTGTGCTCTGTGTAAAATCAGTATGCAAATCAGGCTAATTATAATTGGCTAAGTCAACCTACCAATAAGTCACTAGTATCTGGTAGGGCATGTAGGTTTAGAGACCCCAGCATAGGTGAGGTGCCCAGTGTCATTTTAAAGGCAGGCCTGCCTTGCTGCTGGCTTTTAAATTAAAGTTACATGCAAATTCGACTTTGGAATTAAAAGTAGTTCTAAAGCCTTAAACTACCTTATTTTTACATATAAGTCACCCCAAAGGTGTGCCCTATGTGCCCCTAGGGGTGGGAGCCATGTAACTATAAGCAGGGACCTTATAAAATAGTTTTATAAGCCCTGGTGAGGTAAAACAGCCAAATTTGTTTTTTCCTCATTGTCTTGAATGGCCTCCATAGGCTAGAATGGGGAGACTTTATTTTAAGTTTAAAAATCCCCTTAAGTAACAGATACTACACGTTTGGTATCAAATACATTTTTATAATAAATCCCACAACTTCCAGTTGTGGGATTTAATATATCTTGTTCAGGTAAAGAGTTTTAAACTTTACCTGAAAAGTTGCTAACTTCAGCCTTGCAGTGTTTTCGCTGCTTTGCTCTGTTTGGCCAGCCTCTGGCAGCCTGGCCAGGCTGCCTTGATGAGGTATGGAGTGGCCTGGCTCCACACAAAGAGATGTGCCTGGGGGAGGAGATCTCCCCTGGGCAGATGGGGAAGCAGGAAGGGGGAGGGCTGCCAAACTGGTCTTCAAAGGCAGAGAAGGACATTTGGAGCAACCGAGCAAAACCCTCACATCCTGCAAACCCAGACAATTAGGTGCCCCCTTGATTAGATTATGAGAGGGCAGGAGAGGGGAGTGATTAGAATTTTTAGCCACACCAGTGGGTGGGCTAAGCCAGATGTAACCTCCAAAAATCACTTTCAGCCACGATGGATTTTTGAGGAATGGTGCTCCCTGGGATTTATTTTTGCAACACCTCCCAGGAAGTGGTCATCACAGGGGGAAGGACCCTGCCCCTGATTGGAGAACCAGGACACCCCCCCCTGCTTTTCACCCAGGAGCAAGGATAAAACTGGGAGACCTGCACCCACACCTCAGTTCCCTACCAGATCCCTATCAGATTCCAACAAGGAAGAACTACGGAAGAAGAAGAACTGTCCTGCTGGACCCCTGGCCTGCACCTGGACACTGCACTCTAAAGGACTGTACCAGCTGCACACTTGGGGTTCACCACAAGAAGGACTTTGCCTGGCTTCAACTGGTTCAAGGAGGGACTCCCTGTTTGCTACAGGTGGAAACCTGCTAACCAGAGTCCCCTGCACCAACTCCTGAAGAAACCAACCAGCTGACCACTGTCCAGTGGCCAAAAAGGAGTTTGCATCAGGTGCATTCTGGGAGTTGTAGTCCATACCCCCAAGTAGCATCTTAGAACTTCTGGAACCTTGGGGTGAACTGTGGACCTCAAAAGGACCTTAAAAGAACATCTGGAAGAAGATCCAGAAGTTTGGAGAACTTTGGAGAACTTTTGAAAAAAAAGCTCCATAGAGGGACCGACCCGCCGCGGTAACTCTAGCCAGCTTTCCTCAACCACGACCCAGCCTGGCTTGCAGGTTCATCCCGGTGAAGAAAATCTTCCAAAAAAGAGACTAAGGTGGTCATTACAACCCTGGCGGACGGTGTTAAAGGTGCGGTAATACCGCGAACAGGCCGGCGGACAAAAAAAAGTGAATCATGACAGTGGCGGAAACCACCAACATAGACAGCCACTTTAACACTCCGACCGCCACGGCTGTACAGACAAGCAGCGCGGCGCTCACCGCCCATAGACAGGCGGAGGACAATGTACCGCCCACAGTATCACAACCCGCCAATCCGCCACCTTTTCCGGGACGGATTCACCGTGGATAAGAACATGGCGGAAACAGCTTCAGCAATGGGAAAACGCTCACCTTCTACACATCCCACGAGGAAGGAGGACACCATGGAGCCGGAATTACAAATCCTACCTGCCCTTGTCTTCCTGCTCATTTACGAACACCAGCAACGGCGGCGACGAAGACAACGGTGAGTACTGCACCTGCGACATAGGGGAGGCAAAAGTCAGGGGGACACACACGCAACACCCCCACCCTCACCCTCACACATTACAACACACACACCAAGGCATTTAAAAACATCACAGTAACAACCCCCCCGGAACAATGCAAAGACCAAAGGAAATCAGTTCAAAAATTGTAATGTGTCAAAATACAGTTACCAAATATATACAGATATATATATATATACGCATTCAAAAGTATATACATTACGAGAAGTAGTGCAGGTATGCACATATCAATGTCCGTGCACCACTGGTCCAAAAGTGCATGGGCGAGGCCCACAATAGATACCTGTCCACAAACGGAGAGAACACTGCTGGGGCATCAGACAGAAATACAACAGGCACCTCAGGGGGAAGGGAATGGGGGGGGCACCTCAGCCGGATGAGTGCAAGACGCCAGATCCACGATGGGGCTCCATGCCCATTGATGTATCCTGGGGAGTGCAAATCCACAGTCTCTCAAGTCCATACAGTGGGTGGTTTGCCCACTGTTCCATCCTGGGGAGTGCAAAGCCACAGTCTCTCAAGTCCATACAGTGGGTGGTTTGCCCACTGTACCATCCTGGGGAGTGCAAAGCCACAGTCTCTCAAGTCCATACAGTGGGTGGGTTGCCCACTGTTCCATCCTGGGGAGTGCAAAGCCACAGTCACTCAAGTGGATAACAGTCTCCACTGGTTCTGGAGGGGGAATGGTGCCCACACTGCATTAGGCTCCCCGTGACGGTTCCTGTTCCGTCACAGTCCCAGCTGTACATGGGATAACAATGCTTGATGTGGCGGTGTTTCCTTGTTCAGCAGTGCTTTGCCATGGCGGTCTCTGCCCTGTTCAGCGGTTCTCTGCCCTGTTCAGCGGTGCTTTGCCCTGTTCAGCGGTCTTCACCATGGCGGTGATTCTCTTGTTCAGCGGTGCTTTGCCATGGCGGTCTCTGCCCTGTTCAGCGGTTCTCTGCCCTGTTCAGCGGTGCTTTGCCCTGTTCAGCGGTCTTCACCATGGCGGTGATTTTCTTGTTCAGCGGTGCTTTGCCATGGCGGTCTCTGCCCTGTTCAGCGGTTCTCTGCCCTGTTCAGCTGTGCTTTGCCCTGTTCAGCGGTCTTCACCATGGCGGTGATTCTCTTGTTCAGCGGTGCTTTGCCATGGCGGTCTCTGACCTGTGCATTGGTGTGTGGCATGACGGTCCCTCATTGCCCTCCTGGGCACTGACTCCGGCGGTGGTCTCCTGACCAGTGACGATACTTCTGTCCTCCTGGGCAATGACTCCGGCGGTGGTCTCCTGACCAGTGACAAAACGTATGCCCTCTTAGGCAATGACTCCGGCGGTGGTCTCCTGACCAGTGACGATACTTCTGCCATCCTGGGCACTGACTCCGGCGGTGGTCTCCTGACCAGTGACGATACTTCTGCCCTCCTGGGCAATGACTCCGGCGGTGGTCTCCTGACCAGTGATGATACTTCTGCCCTCCTGGGCAATGACTCCGGCGGTGGTCTCCTGACCAGTGACGACGGTGCTGGCGGTGGCGTCCCGGCCGCCGGGGAGGATGGCGCCCTTCTCCGCCGTGCTGCTCTCACCAGACTGTGCAGACTTCTTCTGGCACTTCACCACCTTTGGAGGAGTCACCGCTTACTCTGCAATCCCCCTGGGACCCTTGTGAGCAGTTTTGCCGCCAGGAGACTTCACCCTGTCCCGTCGGCCACTTTCCAACTTGAGATGCTTTACAGGGGGTGGACTGGCAGTGCTTTGGCTCCGTGTCACACTGCCTGCCCTGGTGGCTGGTGCGCTCCACACACCTGTTACACACACCACTGGTACTGGAGTCTTTTTGGCTGAGGAGCTACCACAGGACTTATGAATTGGAGGGGTGGGGATGGGGGCAAAGAGGTCAACGTTGCTGAGGGAGAGTTTCTGACGAACACTGGGATGGGTAGCTGGAGGGGGTCTGGGAGTGGAGGTGGTTGTAGGAGGTGTCACTTTAGGTCTTTTGGGTGCAGGTACTGGAGGCTGTTGTGAGATGGATGGATGTTGGGTGTGTGGGTGTCCGCGTTTGTGTACTTTGGGAGGGGGCGTCACAGACAAACTGGGAGAGGACACAGGGGACGTGTAAATGGGAGTGGGGATGGTGAGTGGAGGTGAGCGGGGTGTGGTGCTGGGTGTTCTGGTGCGAGTCCTAGTGCCTGTAGATGTAGTGCATGCAGGTGAGAGTGTAGACGACACTGGGAGGGAGGAGGGAGACGACGAGGAGGGGGACACAGTGGAGGCAGTGGATGTTGCTGTGTCTGGATGTGTGTGATGCTTGTGTGAGTGCCTGTGGGATGTGTGGTGCCTGTGTTTGCCTGAGCTACTTTTGGGTGTTGAGGTGTATGCATGCTTGTCTGATGGTGTGCTTGGGATGGGCTGGGGTACAGGGAATTGGGTCTGGGTGGAGGAAGTTGGAGGGGGGAGGCTAGACACAGGGACAATGGCTGCCATCAGTGCTGAGGCCAGAGATTGCAGGGTTCGATGAAGGGCAGCCTGACCAGAATGAATGCCCTCCAGGAATGCATTACCGTGTTGCAACTCCCTTTTTACACCCTGGATGGCATTCACAATGGTAGACTGCCCAACAGTGAGTGACCTGAGGAGGTCAATGGCCTCCTCACTGAGGGCAGCAGGGGTGACTGGGGCAGGGGCTGAGGTGCCTGGGGCGAAGGTGATGCCCACCCTCCTGGGTGAGCGGGCACGGGGCGAACGCTGAGGCGCTGCTGGGAGGGCGTTGCTGGTAGGGGAGGTGGAGGCTGTACCTGTAGAAGTGGGGGGCACAGATGGTGCCGCCACAACAAGGGAGCTCCCATTGGCGGACGAGTCCGTGACGCTGGTTGGTGATCCGGTGACCGACGTGTAGCTCCCCTCGCCCTCCGTCCCACTGGTGCATTCTGAGTCTGTGTTGTGGCCCTCCATGGCCATGTGGGATGCAGCTCCCTCGTGCTCCGGTGCCACTGTACCTCTGCCTGATGATGCTGATGCACAAAAGAACAGGGAGAGCAGAAAAAGGGGGGGGGACGACAGAAGAAAGAGAGGTTGAGTGCATGGCTTACCGCTACCGTTGGCGGACAATACAGACACAGCAGCCCCCTGCACTACGCCGTGCTCTTGGCCTCTACAGATGCAATTCCTGGGATATGGCCTACATCGCTATGGTGGACATCTGCACACATGGATGCCACAGGGGCATGTATACCTGTACTTGGCACTCTACTGCAGTGGGGTGGAGTGGCACATGGCCTGCATTACGGAGGGGCCTAGCCTATGGAAGTCGCCCTGGCCTAGGGAAACCCACAGCCCTCCTCCCACACCCAGACCCCTCAACTGCGCGCAAAGTCCCCAGAATGAGGGTGTACTCACCCCCTTGTGTCTGCTGTGATGCCATCAAGCGCCCATCCAACTCCGGGTAGGCCACCGCCAGGATCCGGAACATCAGGGGGCTCATGGGTCGACGGGCACCCCTCCCACGTTGGGAGGCCATCCCCAGCTGAGCCTCCGCCGTCTTCTTGCTCCAGCGGCGAATGTCCTCCCATCTTTTCCGGCAGTGGGTGCCCCGTCTCTGGTGGACCCCCAGGGTCCGGACGTCCTTGGCGATGGCACGCCAAATGTCCTTCTTCTGGTGGGCGCTGACCTACATGACATGCACAGGGGAAGAAGAGAAGTCATTAGCAAGAGCACCGTCGAAGTGAGTGGCCCACATCCCTGCCCTTGCCATGTGGCACATGCATTCACAGTCCTTCATGTTCACTGCACTCTGCCCCCTTCCCTCTTACAACCAGCCCTCTCCACCCAGGCATATCCCATACAACGTGCTCCCTGTGTACTTATCTGTTGGTCTGGAGGACCGTAGAGTAGCGTGTACTGGGGGAGGATCCCGTCCACGAGCTTCTCCAACACCTGAGCAGTGAAGGCAGGGGCCCTTTCCCCAGACGAAGCAGCCATTGTCTCTTCCAGACCGAGGTCACAGCAGCACTTGCAGTGTGGGTCCTCTCCTGTCGAAGATCAGGTATCGAGTGATTAAACAGATAGAAAATGGTGGTCACGTCCGCGGCGGTGACGTCCGCGGCGGTGCGTCTCATCACTGCCGGCGCACTTCATCATTGGCTCCTGGGACCCATAGGGTCCAATGTTAACCAATGCAGCATTGCGCCGCGGTCTTCGACCGCCTACCACGACGGTGTACAACGCCAGCGCAGTTACCTCACATCCCATTGTCCCAGTTTAGAGGTCAGGCAGCCGCCATTTCAGGGGCCCACATGGCTTCATTTACAACTGCATCACACATACCTAGGCCTACACTCGACACACATACAGGAAGTTTTTTGTCTTTGGTGTCGTGTTCTGTGTATCTGTGGGTACATACCTGGGATTTTGTTGACTCTGTGGTCGCTGTTGTCCTTCCTAGGCACCGTCAGCTGGGACATTTCAGAAGATGGCGGAATCCTCCGGTGTACCGACCGCTGGTGGACCGGTTGACAATGGGGGAGCGACATTTACTCATCACCTACAGGTTTGACCGTGCCACTATCCAGGAACTATGTACCCAGTTGGAGCCAGACCTGATGTCACCAATTCGCCATCCCACAGGAATCCCCCCTGAAGTGCAGGTGCTATCAGTGCTCCATTTCCTTGCAAGTGGATCTTTTCAGACAACAGTGGCCATGGCATCAGGGATGTCCCAGCCTATGTTTTCCAACGTGTTGTCCAGAGTGTTGTCTGCCCTGCTGAAACACGTAAGGAGCTACATCGTTTTCCCTCAGGTGGAGGATTTGGCTACAGTGAAAGGTGACTTCTATGCCCTTGGACATATCCCCAACATCATAGGTGCTATTGATGGCACCCATGTAGGTCTGGTCCCCCCCCCACAGGAGTGAACAGGTGTACAGGAACAGGAAGAGTTATCATTCGATGAATGTACAGATGGTATGTTTGGCAGACCAGTACATCTTGCAGGTAAATGCTATGTTCCCTGGCTCAGTGCATGACGCCTACATCCTGCGCAATAACAGCATCCCTGGTATGATGGGTCAACTCCAGAGGCACTGGGTGTGGCTATTGGGGGACTATGGTTACCCCAACCTGTCCTGGTATTGACCCCAGTGAGGAATCCAAGGACCAGGGCAGAGGAACGCTACAATGAGGCCCATGGGTGGACTGGGAGGGTGATCGAACGCACCTTCGGCCTCCTGAAGGCCAGGTTCAGGTGCCTCCATATGACAGGTGGTTCCCTATTCTACTCACCGAAGAAGGTGTGCCAGATCATCATCGCCTGCTCAATGCTTCACAATCTTGCTTTGCGACGCCAGGTGCCTTTTCTGCAGGAGGATGGTCCAGATGGTGGTGTTGTGGCAGCTGTGGAGCCTGTGGAGCCTGTGGACAGTGATGAGGAGGACGCTGAGGAAGAAGACATAGACAACAGGGAGTCAGTCATACAGCAATATTTCCAGTGACACACAGGTGAGAACAGTTTGCTTTTTACCATTACATTCACTTTCACACTTCTACCTCTATCCTGTCCTGTCATTTCATAGCAGCATTTTGTCACTGAGTTGTTCCTTTCCATTACGGTTCCACGGGTGTGGTTAGCAACGTGTGTCATCTGCTTGCATCCTTCACGGACTTGTGATGTGTGACATAGGTATGTTGTCTTTACAATTGGAAACGCATGTTGACACTGTCATTGATTATACATATTTACCAAATCACAGACTGACTCCAGATTGTTTTGTGGTTCAAGGGTGTTTATTTAAGTGCTCAAAAATGGAGGGGGGTAGTAATATGGTGATGGGGGACGGTGGAGGAATGTCCGTGGCAGAGTCCAGTCCATTAGTCACACAGGTGCACTGCCCATATGGGCATAGGAAGTGGAGCTGGGGCAGTTGCAATCTGGACAGGGTAACAAAGTGAGACAGTGGGAGGACAATCAGGGTGGTCTCATTTCCTGGCGGGGGTCTTGCCATCTTGCTCTGTCCTGTTCCTGGATCTCAGGGACCGCTTGCGTGGTGGTTCTCCATCTGCAGGGGGTGGGGTGCTGGTGTGGTGGTCCTGTGGCGCCGGCGGAGGTGGTGGGCAGTTCATCGTCCATGCTAGTGTCAGGGGCCCCTTGGAGTGCCACGGTGTCCCTCATGGTTTTTTGTATGTCCTTCAGCACCCCTACGATGGTGCCCTGGCGGAGCTCATGGTTCTGAGTTCCTCCCTGAAGCCCAAATACTGTTCATCCTGCAGGCGCTGGGTCTCCTGAAATTTGGCCAGGACCGTTGCCATCGTCTCCTGGGAGTGGTGGTAGGCTCCCATGATGGAGGAGAGGGCCTCGTGGAGGGTGGGTTCCCTTGGCCTGTCCGCTCCCATCGCACAGCAGCCCTCCCAGTTCCCCTGTGTTCCTGTGCCTCCGAACCCTGGACCCTGTGCCCACTACCACTGCCCCCAAGTCCCTGTTGTTGTTGGGGTGGTGGGTTATCCTGGGTTCCCTGTAGTGGTGGACACACCGCTGATTGACGTGTCCTGGGTACAGAGGTATGGGCCCGCTGGGTCGGTGCTGTGCTGGTGTTACCAGAGGGTGGAAGGTCAGTGTTGGGCTGTGCCTGTGCAGGGGGAACCGACTGTCCCGAGGCCCACGATGGTCCGGGCTGGTCATCAAGATCCTTTAGGGCAGAGCTGCTGTCGTCACTGTGGGCCTCTTCTGTGGGTGGAGTGGAGTTGTCTGGACCCTCCGGTGTGGTGACGTTCCGTAGTGGTCCTGCAGGGATATGAGAACATGATTATTGCATGTGTGTGTGTAATTGTGTGCAATGGGTGGGTGTTTGTGTACCCCAGTGCAAGCATTCCTGTGTGTGGGTTTGTGTGATGTTGGTTAGGGGGTTGTTATGGGTATGTGCACTGAGCATGCTTTGGTGAGGGGTGACCATGCTTTGTTTTTGCATGCGGGGCTTGGTGTTGTGATGGGTGGTTTGTGTTATGTGTACATTAGTGGGGAGTTGGAGTGATAGGGGAGGGGGTGATGGTGGGGGTGTGTGATGGCATGCAGGTAGAGTGGGGGATATGATAGTTGAGATTTACCTTACCAGTGTCCATTCCTCCACCGACTCCTCCGAGGCCCTCTGGATGCATGATGGTCAAGACTTGCTCCTCCCATGTTGTTAGTTGTGGGGGAGAGGTGGGGGTCCACCGCCAGTCCGCTGTACCGCGATGTTGTGCCTGGAGACCACTGAACGCACCTTCCCCGGTAGGTCGTTCCACCTCTTCCTGATGTCCTCCCGATTTCTTGGATGCTGTCCCACAGGTTTGACCCTGTCCACGATTCTTTGCCATAGCTCCATCTTCCTGGCTATGGATGTGTGCTGCATCTGTGAGCCAAATAGCTGTGGCTCTACCCATAGGATTTGCTCCACCATGACCCTGAGCTCCTCCTCAGAAAACCAGGGGTGTCTTTGGCGTGACATGGGGTGGTGTGGGTGATGTGTGGGGTGGTGTCAGTGTTGATGTGTGTGTTGATGTGTAGTGGTGTGTGGTGTTTTGTGCGTGTAATGTTGTATGGGTGATGGTGTTGTGTGCCTCTGTGTGGTGGGGTTCTCAGTTGCTGTGCTCTCTGTCTATCTGGCCTTCGTCCGTGAATTGTGGTCGTAGGGGTTTGTGGGTGATGTGGGTGTGTGTTTTATATTGAATTGGGTGTGTGGGAGTGGTGTTTGTATGTGTATCAGGTGTGTGTATTTGTAATTGTCCAATGTGGTGGTGTTTTGGAGATGTGTGTGTATTTTGAGTGCGGCGGTGTGTACCTCCAATGGAATACCGCGGTTGAAAGACCGCCGCGTGGATTCGTGTGTCGTGATAGCATGGGCGTATTTCTGTTGGCGTGACGGTGGAGGTTTTGTTTTCACCAGTTTATCACTGACCTTTGGTGTGGCGGTCTTGTGTGGGTGTCTGAATTTCGACGGATTCCGAGATGTGGGTCATAATAGCTGTGGCGCAATTCCAGCGACGCGGCAGTGTTTTGGCGGTCTTCTGCACGGCGGTAAGCGCCTTTTACCGCCAATGTTGTAATGACCCCCTAAGTCCGAACGTAGGAAGTTGACTGGGACCTCCCAGCCAGTGTATCCGAGGAGGGCCCCAAGGACGTCGGATCAAGATCCAGGTTTGCCCCAGCCGAAGGACTTTCACCTCGAGAAAATGACCAAGTCCGAAGGTAAAAATCTCCACTGAGGGCTCCCGCGATGCATATCCGAGGAAGAGTTCCAGGAGGTCGGACTGGACTGGCCGGTTTGTCCCACTGAAGAAAATCTTCAGAAAAACGACTAAGTCCTAAGGTAAACTTTTGACCGTAAAACTTTCAGCCTTAAACTTTGACCTTGCCCCACTCGAGGTGCGACCAGATGACAAGATTGGCGCTTTTTGTTTCTATGCGCTATAAAGTAATCATTCTTTAAAAATTCATATCTCCGGTTCCCCTTGTCCGATTTTATTCGTTTTGGTGTCCTTTTAAAGCTAAACATATTTCCTATTTTTATAAATTGATTTTGTGTTTTTAAACTGTTTCCTGTGTTTTATTTAATTACTGTTTTGAGGTATTTGAATGCTTTACACTTTGGGGGTCATTCTGACCCCGGCGGTCTAAGACCGCCGGGGCCAGGGTCGGCGGGAGCACCGCCGACAGGCCGGAGGTGCCCTGCAGGGCATTCTGACCGCGGCGGTTCAGCCGCGGTCAGAAGAGGCAAACCGGCGGTCTCCCGCCGGTTTACCGCTGCCCTTAGAATCCCCCATGGCGGCGCAGCTTGCTGCGCCGCCATGGGGGATTCTGACACCCCCTACCGCCATCCTGTTCCTGGCGGTTCGCCCGCCAGGAACAGGATGGCGGTAGGGGGTGCCGCGGGGCCCCTGGGGGCCCCTGCCATGCCCATGCCAATGGCATGGGCACGGCAGGGGCCCCCGTAAGAGGGCCCGCAAAGTATTTCAGTGTCTGCTAAGCAGACACTGAAATACGCGACGGGTGCAAACTGCACCCGTCGCACCCCTGCAACTACGCCGGCTCAATTCTGAGCCGGCGTCCTCGTTGCAGGGGCATTTCCTCTGGGCCTGCGGGCGCTCTTTTGGAGAGCGCCCGCCGGCCCAGAGGAAATGTCTAAATGGCCGCCGCGGTCTTTTGACCGCGGTGCGGTCATTCAGCGGCGGTACCTTGGCGGACGGCCTCCGCCGTCCGCCAGGGTCAAAATCAGGCCCTTTGTCTCCTAAGTAAAGCCTTGTCGCTCGTTGCCAAGCTACCAAGGGTTGAGCTGGGTTTAATTTACTGAGACCTAACTGGACCTAAGTGAAGGTTAGTGGCCTATTGCTAAGTGTAGCTACTTACCTGCCCTTACCAATAACCCATTGTCCAACACCTGCAAATATCGAGGGATACCTGTTAGACACACACTCACCTCTTAGGGACACCCCCACACCCATAGAGCTACATCAACTGGGTGGGGACCATGGGCTCACCTATTAGCTTCACCCGGTGCCTCTGGAGTTGAGACATCACATATTGAATGCTGCTATTCCTCAAAATAAAGGCATCATGCACAGAGCTAGGATACTTGCAGTCACATGGGAGATGTACTGGTCTGCCAAACACAGCATCTGCACATTCAGAGAGTGAAAGCTTTTTCTATTCCTGAACAGTTTTTCATTTCTCCGGGAAGGGGGGGAACAAAGGCAATATGTGTACCATCAATGGCACCAATGATGTTGGGGATATGTACCAGGGCATAAAAGTCAGCCTTCGATGTGGCCAAATTCTCCACCTGGGGGTTTCAGCAGGGCAGACAACACTCTGGTCAACACGTTGGAGAACATTGGCTGAGACATCCCTGATGCCATGGCCACTGTCGCTTGGAAAGAACCACTTGCCAGGAAATGCAGCATTGACGGGACCTGAACTAGAGGGGGGGATACCTGTGGGCTGGCAGATAGCTGAAATCAGTTCCGGCTCCAATTGGGCACAGAGTTCTTGGATTGTGGCCCTATCAAGTCTGTAGGTCAGGATAATGTGTCTGTTCTCCATTGTCGCCAGGTCCACTAGGGGTCTGTATACGGGGGGATGTCTCCATCTCCTATTCATCCTCACCGGTTGAACTCTAGGGTGGAAAACAGTGAGCAGAGGGTCATATTCACACATGTGAAAATAAAAATGCATTTCTTTTGTTTACAGAAACAGTCTGTGAATTCGAGAGTCAGTTGATGTGCCAATGTCTGCTGTGATGCAGTTCGGTGCCATGGCCTGTACCCCCCTGAAGTGGTGGCTGCCTGACCTGTAATCAAAGACAAGTGGAAATGAGGTAATCCCACTGGTGTTGTGTGCCGTTGCGGTCGGCGGTCGATGACCGCCGTGCAACTTTGCATTAGTTATAATTGGGCCCTATGGGTTCCAGGAGCCAATGGCGATGTACGCTGGAGGTGACGGTACGCTCTGACGCGGACGTGACAGCCATTTTCTATCTGTTCACTCACTTGCTACCTGACCTTCAACAGGAGAGGAACTACACTGCAAGTGCTGCTGTGACCTGTGTCTGGAAGCGACAATGGATCGAGTGTCTGGGGAAAGGGCCCCCGCCTACACTTCGGAGTGGTTGGAGAGACTTGTGGATGGGGTCATACCCCAGTACACTTTATTCTATGGTAATCCAGACAAATAGGTGAGTACACTGTGAGCTTGATGCATGGGCCATGAATGTAAGGAGTGCTGTGTGTGTAAGCCTCGTGCAGGAGGGGCTGAGGGGTCCTGGGCAGAGTGCTGCATGTATGGTGGTCAATGTCTGTGCGTACGGGGAAGGGAGGGATATGGTGGGCCATGAGTATGACAGTCCGGACGGTATGACTAACCCCTTTTCTACTGTTTTTTTCCTGCAGGTCAACGCCCATCAGAAAAAGGGTATTTGTCATGCCATCGCCAAGGAAGTGCAGACTATGGTGGTCTTTGACAGGCAGCGCACCCACTGCCGCAAAGGGTGGGAGTACCTTCGCCGCTGGGCAAGGAAGACGGCAGAGGCCCAGCTGGGGCTGGCCTCCCAATGAGGAAGGGGTGCCCGTCGTACCCTGACCCCCCTGATGTTCTGCATCCGGGCGGTGGCCTATTCGGAGTTGGATGGGCGCTTGAAGGCATCACAGCAACCAGAAGGGGTGAGTACAGATTCTGCAGCATGACTTTGCACACGTTAAGATTGAACCTATGTGGGCTGTGGGTGCCCGTAGGCTAGGGCGAAAAGACAGGGCAGGTCCCTTGTTGGTCAGGCTCTGAAGCACTCGAACCCCAATAGTGTTTGCGGGCATCTACTACTGGGCAGGGTCCTGTTGGTTTCCGGTGTTCAGCTAATGGTGTTAGGCACTGTACCTCATGGGCTGGTGACTAGCATTGTAACTGGTAGTGCATGGCCTAGTGCATAGGGCTGATCCCTGTGTGTTGTGTATGCCAACGGTGGTGCTGTTGCTGGCATTGACCAAGTGTATCCTCTGTCTCTCCCCCCTTCTTGTTTTGTCACCCTGTCCTTGTGTGCATTAGCATCATCTGGCGGAGGAGCAGAGGCACTGGCGACGGAGGGAGCTGCATCCCACATGGGCCTGGAGGCTGAATCCACTGACGGTGAGGGCACAAGTGGGATGGAGGGCGAGGTGAGCACCACGACGGAGACAGGAGGAGACACTACAGACAGCGACTCCTCCTCCGATGGAAGCTCCCTGGCGGTGACGGACACCTCTGTGCCCACCCCAACAACAGGTACAGCCGCTACCCCCGTACCAGCACCGCCCTCCCAGCAGCCCCTCAGCGTGTTTCCAGTGCTCGCCCACCCAGGAGGGTGGGCATCTCCTTCGCCCCAGGCACCTCAGGCCCTGCCCCAGTTAGCCCTGCTGCCCTCAGTGAGGCTATTGACCTCCTAAGATCCCTCACTGTTGGACAGTAAACCATACTGAATGCCATCCAGGGTGTCGAAAGGCATTTGCAACAAACAAATGCATACTTGGAGGGCATTCATTCTGGCGTGGCAGCCCAACAGAGAGCAATTCAGGCTCTGGCCTCTGCACTGATGGCAGCCATTGTCCTTGTCTCCAGCCTCCCCCCTCCAACTTCCTCTACCCACTCCCAATCCCCTCAACCCCAACCTATCCCAAGCACACCTTCAGACCAGCATTCCCCCCAATCAATACACAGAAGTGGCTCAGGCAAACACAAGCACCACACTTCATCTCACAGGCACTCACCCAAGCACCATCCCCATGCAGACACACCAACATCCACTGCCTCCACTATGTCCCCCTCCTCCTCCTCGTCCACCTCCCTCCCAGTAGCGTCTCCACTCACACCTTTATGCACTACATCCTCATCCACTACCTCCATCACCAGCACGCCTATCACTACACACCCCTCACTGGCAGTCACCACCCACACATCCTTGCACATCTCCTCTGTGTCCTCTCCCACTGTGTCTGTGACCCCTCCTCCCAAAGTACACAAACGCAAGCACACATCCACCCAACAGCCATCCACCTCACAACAGCATCAAGCTCATGCACCTGCACCCAAACACAGTAGAATGACACCTCCTACAAGGACTCCCTCTTCCTCCACTCCCAAACCTTCACCCTCTTCCCACCCCCAAAGTCCCTAAGAAGCTTTTCCTAGACAACATTGACCTATTCCCTACCCCTCCCATCCCCCGTCCTTCACCTCAGGCCAGGGTAGCCAGAACCCAGCCCAGCACCTCAGCCACCAAGTCCACGTCCGCTGTGGTTTCTGCAGCTGTGAGAGGCTCTCAGGAGGCACCCGTCAGACCAGCCAGTGTGCCACCAACACCTGCCAAGGCCAAGAAAGTTCCGCCACCTGGCAAGGGCAAGAAGGGGACAGCATCCAGCAAAGAGAAGGAGCCACAAACAGCCAGTAAGGATAAGTCAAAGACTCCAGCTGGCAGACCCAAGGAGGCACCACCATCTGCCAAGGGCAGGAAGGGGCACAGAACACCAGCCAGGGCACTTCAGCCGTCCGAGGCTGCAGGTGAAGGCCTGGAGGCTACCACCACAACCGCCAGCACCGCCACCTGCACCGCGGCCAGCACTGCCACCTGCACCACCGCAAGCACCGCCACCTGCACAGCGGCCATCAGCACCACTGCCAGCAGCAGCAGAGTCCGAGACTGCAGGGGGAGGGCTGGAGCCTCCTCCACCACTGGCAGCACCAGCACCTGCACAGCAGCCAGCACCCCCACCTGCACCGCCGCAAGCACCGCCAACTGCACCGCCGCAAGCACCGCCAACTGCACCGCCGCAAGTAGCACCACTGCCAGTAGCAGTAGGAGCAGCCCCAGTGGGCAGCTGTCAAAGGCTGCAGGGGAAGGGCTGGGGCCTCCCCCCACCACTGGCAACACTGACACCAGCACCGGCACTGCTACCACTGTACAGTCGTCCCCGCCAGCAGATGGACTGTAGTCCTGCCTCCATGGAGTGTCACGCATCCTGCCCGCAGAAAATCATGTGGGCCTGACACCCAGGTGAGTGACTGTGACCTTGCACTCCCCAAGGTCTGCATCACAGGGCACAAAGCCCCCTCCAGAACGAGTGGAAGAAGGCATCCACTCACCCTATCCTTGGCAGGATAAAGCACACTGGGCAGAACCTCTGCTGCACCTATTTTGGGGTTATTTCATTCTCAGTTCTAATCTGGATATACTCTTGTCCTTGATAGGAGTACATCTCCTGCCATTTTCAGGATGGCATGGCAAAGAAACGTTTTGGCAAACATTTACATTTGTCAATGTTACCAAACCTTCAACGAATTTCTGCTCTAGAAACCCCACCCTCTGCTGTTGGTATGACACTTGGGCGAACAAAAATGTTCTTGTCGGTAGATCTATTTAAAAGATTAAAACCATATTTTGAGAATAGCAAAAGTGCATTCACGTTTATTAAAGGGCTATTATTGGCTATAAGCAGAGCCAATTCCTTTTCAAATTGAGACCACTATGTACAAAATCACATACATAAATTGTCCTTTTTGGTTTTGACTTAATTTCGTGTATGAAATTTATGCGAAATTAATGCACTCAATATAGAAGAACAGAAGAGGCAATGGTCTACAGAATTAGTTTGTGATTTTTTTTTACAGAAGAGTGGCTTTCTCTGGAAGGAAGAGTTTATCTCGTATATGCTAATTCAATATTCTTTGTTTCCACTGGTTTTCCCTGGTGTGGTAGAAAGAACGTACATTTCTTGCACATGCACCTTGTTTGTTTAGAAATCAAGGCTCTCCTGTGACTGTTGGATTCAATCATTACAAGGAAGCAGTTATCAGGAAATAAAACTAACAGATGCAGATAGCTGGACTTTTTTTCATTAATATTTTTATTGACAATTGCAAATAGCAATGTCATAACATATAATTGTATTGCTATAATTTAATGAATAGTTAGATATTGGACAAATAGGAATATCCAAAATAGAGAGATTTGTATATTCAAAAAGAAAAAATAGAAGAGAAAAAAGGAGAGAAAGAAGAAAAAGAAGAAAAGTCAAGAATGTATTGAGTGCATTGTATGAGGTAGCCAGAGGAAGTCAGATTTAGGGCCCTATTACGAGTTTGACAGATGAGAACACCGATCCTCCAAACTCCAAACAGGGTGGTCGCCCCTGCAGGCCCCCTTAATACTTTCCCACTGGGCTGACTGGTTTCCACCAGTCAGCCCAGCAGGAAAGTGGCAACAGCATTGTCTCCGGCTCATAATTGAGCCAGCAGCAGTGCTGCCACAGGCAGGGGGCACCATCACCCTCGAAATGCACATTAAAGGTGCTGGGCAGGGGGACCACTGCACTGCCCATTCTAGGGGCATGGGCAGTGCAGGGCCCCCCTGTGGTGCCCTGCACCTTTTCTCTGCCAGTCTTTTCATGGTGGTGGTACTGCCATGAAAGGTCTGGCAGAGAACAAGGTTGTAATCAGCAAGGTGGCGCTGTGTTTAGCTCCACCCTGGCTGATTGCAGCCTGCACCCACCATCAGCTCATGAGGATCGTAGATCCTGGTATAGATGAGTGGTAGGTTGGTGGATTTGCCCGCCAACGCCAACCTCGTAATGTGGCGGTCGGACCACCACAACCATGGCGGTCCGACAGCCACCGCAGCATTGGTGGTCTTTAAAATTTAAATGTACACTGAGAGAAGAACATTGAAAATTTAATGTTCATCACATACAAAATTCCACTAAGTAAGTACAGAGAGTTTGGAGAAGTCTTTCCAACATGAGCGTATAACTTTAAAAGCAAGTGCAATAAAAAGATACAATAACATAGATCTATGAGGCAAACAGTCATCCCCAGGTGGCATAAAACCTAAGGAAATATTAAGTAGTCTAAGAGGTATATTACATTTGAGAATTTTCAAACACATAGATCAAATTAAAATCCAAAACCTTTAACATGGTGATATTCATACAACATATAAACAAATTAACCATCTTGGCCAGAACAAGAGCAGCAAAGAGGAGAAGCTGAAATAGCATATGCATCAACATGCAACAGAGTAATAACATATATATAAAACTCTACTGTGCAATATGTGCTGCTTTAGAGGTTTTAAATCATTCAAACCATGTGTTATAACAAAATTGTGAAGGTAAAGATACAGCTAAAATGTCTTCCCACAAAATGTTCAAAGTAGTTTTAGGTCTAGATAAAGTTGGGTATGATAAATCCTTGTAAAAAAACAGCACAATTGGTAGTGAAAAAATAATGGAGGGGGAATTTATAAAACAAAGAGGTGGAGAGAGGTATAGATTGAGTTGCAACCCTGTAGACTCAGCTAAGGTGTATTTTTATCTGTACAAAATAAAAAGTGACAATACAAATCTCATCCATGAATTGATAAGTATATGCAATGCCTTTTTCTCTCCAATGTTTGAAATAAAAAAATCAATTCTGAATCATAATGAACTTATGATAACAAAAAGAGTTTCAAAACATTGCTGAGCAGATAGGTTGTGACAAAAACCTTGTTTAACAGAAAGTGTGAATATTTGAAAATGGGGTACTTTGAAATAAAATTTCACAGAGCTCCCTTAAAACAGAAAGCATAAAGATATTTCCCAAATAATCTTTGTCGCTATAGGATCATCATGAAAATAATGTGTCAAGGCATAAAACTGTTGAATTATACAATTATAAAATAAGAATTGCATAATTTTAAATCAGGAAATCTAATACCACCTTCAATTTAGTAATAGCAATACGTGGATCAAGTAGCAAATAAGGCGTGTATCATAGATTTTAATATTGGAAAATTATAATTTATCATTTCTTTAATGTTGAGAGAAAACCAGGCCCAAAGCTATTTGATTTTCAAGGGACCCCATGTGAATATAAACTCATTAAACGTATGCTGAAAACTTGAAGAATTCTAAGGTAAAATCTCAGTTTTTGTGAAATTAAGTTAATATCAAAAGATACTAGAATACAAAGAAATTTGTTGCAAAAAGGTGTCCAAAGAAGTAAGAGGACTGGACATGTATAACAAAATATCATCAGCATATGCAGACAGTTTAACCTCTTGTGAACCACGTTTGAAACCTGATATTGTTGAATTACAACAAATTCTTTCTAGAAAGGGTTCCGAACATAAAACAAATAGTAAAGGAGACAGACGAAAGCCTTGGCTTGCTGCAAAGTAAAATAAGGGGAAAGGCAACAATTGACAAATATACTAGCATGAGTATTTGAGAAAAATAGCTTCACAAATTAAATTAATTTAGGGTTTTTATACATATATTGCCAGTTAATGCAATCAAAAGCCTTTTCAGGTTCCAACAGCAATGCCACTAGTGTGGAGTATAATCTAATGGCTTTACTAACAATCTTAGAGAACATTCTTGATTATCATTATCAATCCCACAGTTGATAAAACCAGACTGATCAGATTTGAAGAGAAGAGTAGCAACAGAATTTAAATGAGGGGTTACAATTTTGGCAACAATCTTACAGCCAAAGTTAATAAGTGGAATAGCTACAATATTTAAGATCCTTATCCAGCTTGAATATGATAATTAGTAAACATCCAAAACAGAGACACTAGCTTTGGAGTAAAGAATAAAGGAATTGAAAAGTTATAATAGTTTTTGAGCAAAAAAAGATAAGAGAAAATAAATAAGCTCATTGGAAAAGCTATCACCCACAGGAGCCTTCACTTTCTTCAGTAAATTAATGGCAGTTAATATTTCTTGAGGGTATTGTCACACTCCAAGTCTACAAAGTTGAGTGAGGAGGGGCAGCTTAGAAATGCATTCAAATGATTTCTAAACATTAAGTTCACAGGAATATGTATCCTCAGGGTTAGACCTGGCATCCTTGGCGTGGTCTTCCCTGTCTTTTTTGCCTCTGCTTACCATGTTTTGACTGTGCGCTGTACTCAGTTTTTGCTGTTTTGGTACTCTGGGCACTTTACCACTGCTGACCAGTGCTAAAGTGAAAGTTCTCCTGTTTACAGTGTATGTGTAATTGGCTTTTCCTGATTGGCATATTTGATTTCCTAGTAAGTCCTAGTAAAGTGCCTAGGGCCTATAAATGAAATGCTATTAGTGGGCCTGCAGCACTGGTTGTGCCATCCACATTAGTAGCCCTGTAAACATTGCTCAGACCTGCCACTGCAGTGTCTGTGTGTGCTGTTTTAAACTGCCAATTTGACCTGGCACGTGCCAGGCCTAAACCTTCCCTTTTTAGACATGTAAGGCAGCTCTAAGTAGGCCCTAGGTAACCCCATGAGCAGGGTGCAGTGTGTGCTAAAGGTGGGACATGCACTGATGTGTTGTGAAATACTGCCAAATTCGTTTTTCACTGTTGTAAGGCATATCTCTCTCATAGGTTAACATGGGGGCTGCCTTTAAATATTCTTAAAGTGTAGATTCCCTTTGAGAGCAGATAGAAATATGGATGTTGGTGTCTCTGAACTCACATTTTAATAATACATATTTTAGTAAAATAGTTTTTTAGATTTTTAGTTTGAAAATGCTACTTTTAGAAAGTGTGTGTTTTCTTGCTTTAAACATTCTGTAACTCTGCCTGTTTGTGGATTCTCTGTCTGGGTCAGACTGACAGTTGGGCTGTTTGTGAATCTCCTCTAGACAGTGACACAAAGGGAGCTGGTGTGTAGCGTGCATATCCTGATGAGCCATCTGAGTTAGAGTGGAGGGAGGAGTAGTCACTTGCACCTGAATGGGCTGTGCCTGCCCTCACACAATGTAGTCTCCAGCCCCCTGGTGTGTGTCTGGGGGCTGGCCTGGGCAAGGCAGGATCTTGTGAACAACACAGACTTTCCTTTGAAGTTTGCCTACTTCAAAGGGAGAAACGGGTATAAGTAGTGGACCAAAACCCCAAACTTTAGATTTTTTCAAGATCACTTCTGGAACCAAGAGGAACCTCTGTTTAGGAGAAAAGCTAAAGAGCTGAGGAGAAGTGCTGCCCCTGCCTGTGACTGTGCTTTGTTGGGCTATCCTGCAGTTGCTGCGTCTGCCTGTAAAAGGGGACAAAGACTGTACTTTGTTGTGCTTTCCTGCTTGATAAGAATCTCTACGGGCTTGAACTGAGCTTGCCTCCTGTTTTGAAGTCTCACGGCCATCAAAGACTTCCTTTACCAGCACCTGGACTCTCTGCTGAGACTCCTGCCCTGCCAAGTGGTGCCCTATCAGTCCCTGGGCTCTTGAAAAGTGAAGATGGCAGAACAAGAGCAGAAATCCAGGCACAGAATGCCGTGCAGGGAAATTTTCGACACACCATCTGCAATGTGGCTGATAAATGACGCGCCACCGCTTAGCACCTGAAATCGACACTGCACCTGCATCACAGCTGGGAAATATACGCATTGTGGCTGGAGAAATGACACAACACCCACTTGCAGCTGCTGATCACGACACAAACCCCACATATAGTGGTTTTCTAACACTGTGCTTCCGGATTTCTCATGCATCGTCCCTGGGCGTCAAAGTCATTGTGAACTGGCGATGATATGAGGTACCCTGTCTGGAATTCAAAATATCGCTCTCTTGCGAGGGAGGAAAACAACGCATCGCCGACCTGACTGGAGAAGAAATGACGCACAGCCTCACTTGCAAGCAAGGGATCAACACATTGCTGACTTTTCCGACACACGCTCGCCCGTGCCGCTTTATTTTTGACGCATACCAGGTACTTTGTGTAAAATCAACATTTTATTTGTTTCCTATGAAGTAAGACTTTTAGGCCCTCATTATGACATTAGCGGTAAGTCCCGCTTACCGCCATGCTGACTGCCGCCAACTTACCGTGACCGCGGCGGTATACCACTACATGTATTATGACCCACACATAGAAATCCGCCACTATACACACACACACACACACACACAAGTCCGCCACACCAAAGGTCAGTGATAAATTGGCGGTACCAAAACCCATACCGTTACGCAAACAGAACTACGCCCACAGCATTATGACCCACGGATCACTGCGGCGGACATTCAACCATGGTAAACCATTGGCGGTACATACCGCTGCGCTCAAAATACAAACAACCTAACAAAACCATACCATATTGGTCAATTTGAATAACACACACCTGGCACACATACACACACCGCACCCACACACCCACACCACTATAAAACACACACCCACATTACTCAAAAACCCTTTACCACAACAAACAAATTACAACAGCGAGAGAGACACGCCAGGAGCACCCACAGAACCAGAGCCAAAGAACACCATCACCCTTACACCATCCACGCACCTCCCAGCACACACCCCAACACATCACCCCACACACACTCACACACAACACACACACCATACACACTACACCCATGGCACCACAACAACACCCCAGATTCTCTGAGGAGGAGCTAAGGGTCATGATGGAGGGAATCATCCGGGTAGAGCCACAGCTATTCTGATCACAGGTGCAGCAGGCATCCATTGCTAGGAAGATGGAACTATGGCGGAGAGTCGTGGACAGGATCAACGCCGTGGGACAGAACCCAAGAACAAGGGATGACATCAGGAAGAGGTGGAACGACCTACGGGGGAAGGTATGTTCCATGGTAGCAAGACACCAGATAGCAGTACAGAGGACTGGCGGTGGACCCTCACCCCCTCCCCCACAACAACATGGGAGGAGCAAGTCTTGGCAATACTGCATCCTGAGGGCCTGGCAGGAGTAGCAGGAGGACTGGACTCTGGTAAGTCAAATCTTTACTACTTTCACCCTCCTACCTGCATGCCATCACATACCCCCACCCTCAACCTCGCCCTCACTCCCATCACCCCACCACTTTCCGCACACCCCAACATCACACCCCACCTCTCCCAATACCAAGCCCTACATGCAACACCAATGCATGGACACCCATCACAGACCTGCATGGACACCCATCACCACAGCATGCACAGTAGTGACAATCACGTAGCCAACCAAATTACAACTCACACAAGCCAAAGCTGCCTTGGAAATAACAACCATAGAGGGAAACACACCCTTGCACCATATGTCACACGCAGAAACAATAACACTGCATTTACATACCCACAGGACCCCCACACAACGTCACAGAAGAGGAGGTGCCAGCAACATCAAGTCCACCCCCAGAAGTGGCCCACAGTGATGACAGCAGCTCTGCACACCTGGATATGGATCACCAACTTGTCCCATTAGGGATCTCTGGACAGTCTGTTACCTAGCCACAGTCCCTTACCACCACAGAGCCTCCCCCCCTCAGGAAACACCAGCACAACACCCACCCAGCGAGCCCATCCCACTGTCCACAGGACACATCAATCAGCAGTGTGTCCACCACTACAGGGACCTCAGACCACCCCACAAACCCAAGACAATCAGGGACCTGGGGTCAGTGGCAGTGGGCACACAGTTCAGGGGACAAAGGCACAGGACAACAGGGAAACTGGGAGGACTGCTGTGCGACAGGGGGAGACAGGCCAAGGGAACCGACCCTCCATGAGCCACTTGCAGGGATCCTGGGAGCATACCACCATTCCCAGGACACCATGGGCCAGATACTGGCCAAGTTGCAGGAGATCCAGTGGCTGCAGAAGGACAGTGCCTGGGGATCAGGGAGGACTTGAAGGACATCCAAACCACTCTGGTCACCATTGCAGGGGTGCTGGTAGACATGGCTAACACCATGAGGGCGGCAGTAGCACACCAACGGGTACCTGACACTAGCCACACCGATGAACAGCCCTCCACATCTGCCAATGCTAGTGGACAGGAGGCCCCGCCACAGGAACAACAGGCCACCAGCACCCCACCCCCTGCAGGAGGAGAACCATCCCGCAAACAGTCCCTGCGATCCCGGAAGAAGCCAGAGAACATTGCCAAGACCCCCACCAGGAAATAAGACTCTCCTGATTGTCACCCTTCTGTCCCACCCTGTCACCCTGTCCACCTTGAACTGCCATTGCTCCACTTCCTATGCCCCCTTAGACACTGCACCTGTGATACAATAGACTGGACTCTATCCTGGACTTACCTCCATCATCCCCCAGCCCATTGCACATCCCCTTCTACCTCTTAGCACTTAAATAAACACCCTTTGAATAAGTACAAGTATGGAGTATGTCAAATGATCTAAGGATACAGTTGTTTAACAATCTGTAGACGTTGCAAATAGACAGTACAGTGATGTAAACATAGTTATGACCTGTAATGTGTTGTAGTCAATACCCCAGGAGTCACTGGAGGGCACAAATATCTGCAAATAGGCATGTTAAAGGATACAATAAGTGGGTTGTGTAGTGGGACAGCAGCCAGCCAGATAAAATACACTTCACAAAACAGCAATGGAAGGTGAGGTTACAGTGTCTTACCTGTGTGTCACTAGAAGTACTGTTGTAATATAGTTGTTCTGTTGTCCACATCCTCTGCCTCTGTCTCCTCTTCGTCACTGTCCACAGGCTCCACCGCTGCCACACAACCATCTCCAGGCTCATCCTCTTGCAGAAAAGGCACCTGGCATCTCAAGGCCAGGTTGTGTAACATGCAAAATGCAACGATGATCTGGCAGACCTTCTTGGGAGAGTATCACAGATGGAGGCACCTGAACCTGGCCTTCAGGAGGCCAAAGGTGCGCTCAATGATCCTCCTTGTTCGCCCATGTGCCTCATTGTAACATTCCTCTGCCCTTGTCCTGCATTCCTCACAGGGGTCAGTAGCCATGAGAGGTTGGGGTAACCAGAGTCACCTGCAAATACTGAGGGATACCAGTTAGTCAGACACTCACCCTTAGGGCCAACCCCACACCCATATTCCAACATACACTGGGTGTGGACCATGGGCTCACCTATTAGCCACACCCGGAGCCTCTGGGGTTGAGCCATCATATATGGGATGCTGCTATTCCTCAGGATATAGGCATCATGCACAGACCCAGGATACCTTACATTCACATGGGAAATGTACTGGTCTGCCAGGAGCCACCGACCACGGGAGCACCGCCAACAGGCTGGCGCTGCTCCCACGAGCATTCTGACCGCGGCGGTTCAGCCGCGGTCAGAAGCGGAAAGTCGGCGGTCTCCCGCCGACTTCCCGCTGCTCGGGGGAATCCTCCATGGCGGCGGAGCGTGCTCCGCCGCCATGGGGATTCTGACACCCCCTACCGCCATCCTGTTCCTGGCGGGTCTCCCGCCAGGAACAGGATGGCAGTAGGGGGTGCCGCGGGGCCCCTGGGGGCCCCTGCAGTGCCCATGGCATGGGCACTGCAGGGGCCCCCGTAAGAGGGCCCCACTGTCTATTTCAGTGTCTGCAATGCAGACACTGAAATACGCGACGGGTGCAACTGCACCCGTCGCACCCCTGCAACTACGCCGGCTCAATTCTGAGCCGGCGTCCTCGTTGCAGGGGCATTTCCTCTGGGCCGGCGGGTGCTCTTTTGGAGAGCGCCCGCCGGCCCAGAGGAAATGTCTGAATGGCCGCCGCGGTCTTTTGACCGCGGTGCGGTCATTTGGCGGCGGTACCTTGGCGGACGGCCTCCGCCGTCCGCCAAGGTCATAATCACCCCCACTATCTGCACATTCATATAGTGAAAGCTCTTTCGATGCCTGAACACCTGTTCATTTCTCTAGGGGGGTAAAAAGGCAATATGTGTACTGTTAGAAATGGGGTTTTTGGTTGACAGTCAGGTTACCCCCTGTCCAAGCAAAAGCCCTCACTCTAGTCTGGGTAAGTCACACACAATCCAAGATTATCCTGTGCCCACCCTCTGGTAGCTTGGCACGAGCAGTCAGGCTAAACTTAGAAGGCAATGTGTAAAGTATTTGTGCAATAAATCATACAATACCATCATATAGCACCACAAAAATACACCACACAGTGTTTAGAAAAATATATAATATTTATCAGGATAATTGTAGGTCAAAACGAATAAAGTTGCAATGTGAAATTGTAGAGATATCACTGAAAAGTGATATAAAGGCCCTGATTCTAACGCCGTCCGCCAAGGTACCGCCGTGAAATGACCGCACCGCGGTCAAAAGACCGCGGCGGCCATTTAAACATTTCCTCTGGGCCGGCGGGTGCTCTCCGAAAGAGCACCCGCCGGCCCAGAGGAAATGCCCCTGCAACGAGGACGCCGGCTCAGAATTGAGCCGGCGTAGTTGCAGGGGTGCGACGGGTGCAGTTGCACCCGTCGCGTATTTCAGTGTCTGCAAGGTAGACACTGAAATACTATGCGGGGCCCTCTTACGGGGGCCCCTGCCGTGCCCATACCATTGGCATGGGCACGGCAGGGGCCCCCAGGGGCCCCGCGGCACCCCCTACCGCCATCCTGTTCATGGCGGGTTTCCCGCCATGAACAGGATGGCGGTAGGGGCTGTCAGAATCCTCATGGTGGCGGAGCGCGCTCCGCCGCCATGAAGGATTCCCCCGAGCAGCGGTAAGTCGGCGGGAGCCCGCCGACTTGCCGCTTCTGACCGCGGCTGAACCGCCGTGGTCAGAATGCTCGTGGGAGCACCGCCAGCCTGTTGGCGGTGCTCCCGTGGTCGGTGGCCCTGGCGGCCACCGGCCGCCAGGGTCAGAATGACCCCCAAAGTGTCTTAAGTCTTTAAAAAGTAAACAAAGGGGGTCATTCTAAGTCTGGCGGGCGGCGGAGGCCGCCCGCCAGACTTCCCCCACCAAAATACCGCTCCGCGGTCGAAAGACCGCTGAGGGTATTTTGGGATTTGCCCTGGGCTGGCGGGCGACCGCCAAAAGGCCGCCCGCCAGCCCAGGGCAAATCTACCTTCCCACGAGGACGCCGGCTCAGAATTGAGCCGGCGGAGTGGGAAGGTGCGACGGGTGCAGTGGCACCCGTCGCGTATTTCAGTGTCTGCAAAGCAGACACTGAAATACAGAGTGGGGCCCTCTTACGGGGGCCCCTGCAGTGCCCATGCCATTGGCATGGGCACTGCAGGGGCCCCCAGGGGCCCCGCGGCACCCCCTACCGCCATCCTGTTCCTGGCGGGAGACCCGCCAGGAACAGGATGGCGGTAGGGGGTGTCAGAATCCCCATGCGCCATGGAGGATTCTCAAGGGCAGCGGAAAACCGGCGGGAGACCGCCGGTTTTCTAAATCTGACCGCGGCCAAAGCGCCGCGGTCAGAATGCCCTGCGGGGCACCGCCGGCCTGTCGGCGGTGCTCCCGCCGACCCTGGCCCCGGCGGTCTCAGACCGCCGGGGTCAGAATCAGGGCCAAAGTCTCTTTCAAGCACAAAGTACCTGGTTTGGAGTGGAAAATCTCCTCAGAGGGCCACAGAAGAAGAGATACGTGGAAAAAGGGTGTGTGTGTCGATTTCTCCCCAGCACACACGGACTTGCGTCATTATTTTTCACGCGGGGAAGTCGTGCGTCGTTTTCCGGCGCGCGGACAGTCTCTTTCTGTGGATCGCGGGGATTACCAGATGTCCCGGGTCTGTGCGTGGATTTTCCTGCTTGTTTACCGGCTGCGCGTCGTTCTGCGGGGCTGCACGTCGAAATTTTGATCTCACGGCAGGCGTCACGTCGTTTTCCCCTCTGGAGGTCGGGCGGCGTTGTCCTTGCGAAGCCGTGCGTCGAAGTTCCGGTCGTCCCAAAGGCGTCGCGTCGATCAGCGTCGGCGTGCGGCATTTTTCTCGCCGCAGAACAAGCTGGGCGTCGAAAATTTCGCCGCACAGAGCGTCCAAGTGAAAAAGAGAAGTCTTTTTGGTCCTGAGACTTCAGGGAACAGGAGGCAAGCTCTATCCAAGCCCTTGGAGAGCACTTTCACAGCCAGACAAGAGTTCAGCAAGGCAGCAGGCCAACAGCAAGGCAGCAGTCCTTTGTAGAAAGCAGACAGGTGAGTCCTTTGAGCAGCCAGGCAGTTCTTCTTGGCAGGATGTAGTTTCTGGTTCAGGTTTCTTTTCCAGCAAGTGTCTGATGAGGTAGGGCAGAGGCCCTGTTTTATACCCAAATGTGCCTTTGAAGTGGGGGTGACTTCAAAGAGTGGCTAAGAAGTGCCCCAGGTCCCCTTTCAGTTCAATACAGTCTGCCAGGGTCCCAGTAGGGGGTGGCAGTCCTTTGTGTGAGAGCAGGCCCTCCACCCTCCCAGCCCAGGAAGACCCATTCAAAATGCAGATGTATGCAAGTGAGGCTGAGTACCCTGTGTTTTGGGGTGTGTCTGAGTGAATGCACAAGGAGCTGTCAACTAAGCCCAGCCAGAAGTGGATTGTAAGGCACAGAAAGATTTAAGTGCAAAGAAATGCTCACTTTCTAAAAGTGGCATTTGTAGAATAGTAATATTAAATCCAACTTCACCAGTCAGCAGGATTTTATATTACCATTCTGGCCATACTAAATATGACCTTCCTACTCCTTTCAGATCAGCAGCTACCACTTCAATACTGTATGAGGGCAGCCCCAATGTTAGCCTATGAAGGGAGCAGGCCTCACAGTAGTGCAAAAACGAATTTAGGAGTTTTACACTGCCAGGACATGTAAACTACACAGGTACATGTCCTGCCTTTCACCCACACAGCACCCTGCTCTAGGGGTTACCTAGGGCACACATTAGAGGTGACTTATATGTTGAGAAAGGGGAGGTTTCGGCTTGGCAAGTACTTTTGAATGCCAAGTCGAGGTGACAGCGAAACTGCACACACAGGCCTTGCAATGGCAGGCCTGAGACAAGGGAAAGGGGCTACTTAAGTGGGTGGCACAACCAGTGCTGCAGGCCCACTACTAGCATTTAATCTACCGGCCCTATGCACATAGAGTGCACATTACTAGGGACTTATAAGTAAATTAATAGTCCAATCAGGTATGATTCAAGGTTACCATGTTTTAAGGGAGAGAGCATATGCACTTTAGCACTGGTTAGCAGTGGTAAAGTGCGCAGAGTCTAAAAGCCAGCAAAAACAGTGTCCAAAAAGTGGAGGGAGGCAGGCAAAAAGTTAGGGGTGACCACCCTAAGGCTGCCAGGTCTAACATGTACCATCAATAGCACCAATGATGTTGGGGATGTGTCCCAGTGCACACTGTGGCCAAATCCTCCAACTGGGGGAAAACAATGTAGCTGCACATGTGTTTCATCAGGGCAGACAACACTCTGGTCAGCATGTTTGAGAACATAGGCTGTGACATTCCTGCTGCCATGGCCACTGTCGCTTGGAAGGAGCCACTTGCCAAGAAATGTAGCACTGATAGGACTTGCACAAGAGGGGGGAACCCAGTGGGGTGACGGATAGCTGAGATCAGGTCTGGCTCCAATTGGGCACACAGCTCTTGGATTGTGGCCCTATCAAGTCTGTTGGTGAGGATAATGTGCCTGTCCTCCAATGTCCACCAGGGGTCTGTACACGGGGGTATGTCTCCATCTCCTATTGATCTGCAGCGGTTGAACTCTAGGGTAAAAAACAGTGAGCAGATGGTCATATTCAAACATATCCTCAGAGTAAAATGCCTTGCATGTTGTGACAGAAGCAGTATATGAACATGTAGTTCTGTATACGTGCCTATGTGTGATGTGACGCAGTTAGGTGCCATGGCCTGTTCCCCCCTGAAATGGCGGCCGCCTGACCTGTGTGGAGCGACAAGTGGAAATGAGGTAATTCCGCTGACGTTGTGCGCCGTTGCGTGAGGTGGTCGACGACCGCCCTGCAACACCTCTTTGGTTATCATCGGCCCTATGGGTTAGAGTAGCCAATGGTGATGTACGCCGGTGGTGACAGTACGCAACACTGCGGACATGGCCGTCACTTTCTATCTGTTCACTCACTTGCTACCTGACCTGCAACAGGAGTGGACCAACACTGCAAGTGCTGCTGTGACCTGTGTCTGGAAGCGACCATGGCTCGAGTGTCTGGGGAAAAGGCCCCTGCCTTCACTTCGGAGGAGTTGGAGAGACTGGTGGATGGGGTCCTACCCCAGTGCCGTTTACTTTATGGTCCTCCAGACCAACAGGTGAGTACACTGTGAGCACGATGCATGGGGCATGAATGCATGGAGTGCTGTGTGTGTAAGCCTCGTGTAAGGGGGACGCGCCTGAGGGGTCCTGGTCAGAGTGCTGCATGTATGGTGGTCAATGTCTTTGTGTAAGGGGATGGGAGATATATGGTGGGCCATGAGTGTAACAGGCCGGACGGTATGACTAATACCTTTTTCTATGTATCTTTTATTGCAGGTCAGCACCGATCAGAAAGGATTATTCGTGAGGGAGATGATGAGCTGGGTGTCATCAGCATATGAAATGATGGTGAGGCCGTGGGGGTGGATGATGTTAGTGAGAGGAGCCAGGTAGATATTGAAAAGGGTGGGGCTGAGGGAGGATCCTTAGGGAACCCCACAGAGGGTCTTGGTGGCTGTAGACCGGAAAGGAGGGAGGCAAACTCTTTGGGTTCTTTCGGAGAGGAAGGAGTTGAGCCAGTCCAGGGCTTTGTGGTGAATTCCGGCATCCAAGAGGCGTGTGCGGAGGGTTTGGGGGCATACGGTGGGGAAAGCTGCGGAGAGGTCTAGGAGGATGAGGGCGACAGTTTCACCCTTGTCCAATCTGGTCCTGATGTCATCTGTACAGGCGATGAGGGTGGTCTTGGTGCTGTGGTTTTTGCAGAATCCAGACTGTGAGACGTTGAGTATGTTGTTGTCTTCTAGGAAGCAAGATAGTTGTATGTTTACTATCTTCTCTGTGACCTTTGTGGGGAAGGGGAGTAGAGAGATGGGTCGGTAGTTTGTGAGGTTTTTAGGGTCTGCTTTGGTTTTTTTTCAGAAGAGCGTTGACTTTGGCGTATTTCCAAATATCTGGGAAGGTTGCGGTCTCGATGGAACTGTTGATGATGGCCCAGAGCTGGGCAGGGATGATTTGTCTGGCCTTGTTGAAGATGTGGTGGGGGCAAGGGTCTGTTGGGGAGCTGTTGTGCTTTCCTCTTATTTAGTTTCTAAGCACTAACATAACACAACAGAAATGCACTTCTGAGGTCAAAGAAGACTTTTATTGTTGTTAATTCTTCCCCAACCACAATATTTATGAATGACGAATTAGTAGCTTTCAAGTCCGCGTTAATCAAACAAAATATATCAGTTTGCAATATACACAGCAGGTTATATTTATAAGATATTGAATGCAAAGCAAAACAAATACTTCACCGTGTGGGAACTATCTACAGCTTCATCTTTCTAAGGTCTGCAAGCTGATGACCCCTGTCAGCCGCGAGAAAGAGAGATTCATCTACCCACACGGGATTGCTGGCAGCCTGCGCCAAGCTCCAGCACGAGGTCCGGCAGATTCGAATCTGACCCTCTGCAGCCTGTTACATTAGTTACAAAGGTGTGCCCCCTCCTCTCAGACCTGGGAAACTGAGCAAGCCTTTTGGAGACTGACCAGGTCTCCAAGACTACTCCTGTTCCCAAGCTCAAGCAGAGAGAACAACACCCATGTACTCTCTCTTATCATGTCTAGTCTACTGTGAGAACAAAACATCTTGGTTCATCTTGTGCAAAAAACACAGCTTGGAAAAATACAGCTTGGATTCTCAACTGCAATGTCTAACTCCACGTTAAAGGCAATGGGCAGCTAACCTAAATATCAAATGCAATGTCATGTTAAAGGCAATAGGCAGCTAACCTAAATATCAAATGCAATGTCTAGTGTCATGTCAAAGCCAATAGGCATCTAAGCTGAATATAAAATGCAATGTATAATATCATGTCAAAGCCAATAGGCAACTGAGCTGAATATAAAATGCAATGTATAATATCATGTCAAAGCCAATAGGCAGTTAAGCTGAATACAAAATGCAATATATAATATCATGTCAAAGCCCATAGGCAGCATATCTAATAGCATGTCAAAGTCAATAGGCAGCTAAATTGAATACATCATGTCAAAGCCAATAGGAATGCAATGTCAAAGGAATGCAATGTCAAAGCCAATAGGCGGCTAGACTGGATACAGCATGTCAAAGCCAATAGGCAGAATACAGCTAAACTGAATACAGAAAGCAATGGCTAATGCCATGTCAAAGCCAATAGGCAGAATACAGAATGTAATGACTAATGCAATGTCAAAGCCCATAGGCGGCTAAACTGAATACAGAAAGTAATGGCTAATGCCATGTCAAAGCCCATAGGCGGCTCAACTGAACAAAACATACCATGTGCTACTGGTGAACATTGAGCAACTAATATGCGCAGTGGTGAAACACAAAGTCATTGGTCAAAACAAAATTTAACAAATGGCAGTACAGGAGCCTGAGTGGATGGAGCTCATGGTTTTGCCGATTTCTCGTCGTTGGTGGGGGTTCAGGTGTTCAGTAGGTTGGTGCGGCAGGGTGCTGTGGTGTTGGTTGTGTCGGTGGTGGTGATGGTGGGTGATGATGATGTGAAGCTGTTGTGTATGTCTGCGATATTGCGGTGGAAGTAGTTGGAGAGAGAGTTGCAGAGGTCTTGGGAGTGCGGAGGGTCGATGGTGCAGGATTTGGGTTTGGTGAGTTCTTTGATGATGGCAAAAAGTTCCTTGCTGTTGTGTGTGTTGTCGTCTATGCGTTCTTTGTAGAAGGCTCGTTTGGTGGTCCGGATGAGTTGGTGATGTTTGCGCATGGCTGATTTGAGGGCGGAGAAGTTGCTCATTGAGGGTTCTTGGCGCCATGTTTCCCAATTTTTCGTAATTCTCGTTTGGAAGCCTGAAGTTCTGCAGTGAACCAGGGGGCGGTCTTGATGGTGCGGGTGTTGTTGGTTATTTTGAATGGGGTGAGGGAGTCTGTGCATGTTTCTAGCCATTGTGTGAGGTTGAGGGCAGCGGCGTTGATGTTGTTGGTACTGGGAGGTGGAGCTAGTGCGAGGTTGGAGATTAGTTGTTCTTTGGAGATCTTGTTCCACTTGCGGTAGGGGGTAGGATGTTGTTGGTGGTGGGTTTCAGGAAGGAGAAATGGACGCAGTGGTGGTCAGTCCAGTGGAGTTCGGTGGTGTGAGTGAAGGCGATGTGGCTGCTAGAGGTGAAGATGGCATCTAGTGTGTGTCTGGCTGAGTGTGTGGGTGAGGTGACCAGTTGCTTGAGGCCGAGGTTTGCAAGGTTGTCCAGCAGGGCCGTGGAGTTGCAGTCGTGGGTGCTTTCCAGGTGAAAGTTAAGGTCACCAAGGAGTAGGTAGGCTGTGGAGGTGAGGGCGTGGGAGTTGATGGTGTCGGTGATGGTGTCACAGAATGGGGGGCAGGGTCCTGGTGGTCTGTAGATGAGGGTTCCTCTTAGGATGGTGTTGGCGTTGATGTGTACCTGAAAGTGTAGGTGCTCTGCGGTATCTAGGGTGTTGTTGGTGTTGGTGGGAATCTTGATGGAGTTTTTGTGTATTATGGCAATTCCTCCTCCTGGTTTGTTGGTGCGGTTTCTACGGGTGATTTTGTATCCTTTTGGGATGGCTATGGCGATGTCAGGTTCTGATGAGGAGTTCATCCATGTTTCAGTGAGGAAGGCGATGTCGAGAGAGTATGTGGTGAGTAGGTCCCAAAGCTCAATGGCATGCTTGTGGACGGAGCAGGTGTTAAGGAGGATGCAGTTGAGGTGATTGGGGGGTTTGGTGTTGTTGTGGTGCTTGTTGGTGTTGGTGTGAGTGCAACAAAAGTGGCATGAGTGGCATGTGAAAGGTCCGTGTGTGTGTCTGGGGCTAGTTTGGGCACAGGCAGTGTGCCAGCCAGGGTTGAGAGAGAGGAGCTTTGTGGAGGAGTAGTGGCGCTTGGCGGGCCTGAGGGGCGTGGACCAGGCGTGGCCGCCATTAAGAAGGGGAGGCGGGAGGCGGGAGGGAGTGTCCAATGGGGGCGCGAGGGGAGCGGGGCCGCAGGGGACACAGCGGCTGGGTCAGAATAACCGGTGAGAGCCAGAAAAGAAAAACGGGCACAATTTACAGCAAAAATACGAAGCGGAGCAGAAAATGGGCACAATTAAAGTTAAAAACAGTGTGTAAAATGAAAAACCAATTACAAGAAACGTACTATGATTTACAGAAAACGAACTAGATACGCCTACCACTAGGCACCAGGGATGAGGCGCAGGTGGGTGCCTGCGGGTGGTAGAGGGCCTCGAACTTCTTTTTGCAGCAATGGCGGGGTCAGGGGCACCGAGGCAGGCTGGTGGATCCGAGTGTACTCCTGGCCCAAAGCACATTGACATTTATTAATATTGACATCAGCCTCACATAATAATATTATACAAATCTAGTGCCATCCAATGGGTACTTAGCTGTTGTCCACTTGTTATCGAAACTGCGTTTTGACCCACAGGTTGGACAGTACAAAAATCACTAACATTTGCCCACGCTACCTGCAATACAGAAACCTGGGGTCACTTGACTGATCACTGCCATATACAACGGATATGCCATATCTGTTGAATCTATGTTGAGAATATGGCTCGTTGTGAACATTATGCTGTATTTAGGTTGACAATATGTTGGTTCTAGGTTGACGCCTTACTGATAACTCGTTGGAACTCTGTTGGCTCTAAGTTGACACTATGTTGATATTATGTTAGCACTATAATGACAATAAGTGGAGAATTTACTGCAAACTGTACACTTTACTCCATAATTATGAAATACATTTGGTACCATTTTTCACAATCCTAACTGTTGACATAAAAACTTAACTCAGCAGAAATGACACATGTGTCACCAACTAACACCTATCTCACAAATAGCCACATCACTCACTACAAATATTAGACTTTCTATATATACTACAACACCTACACCTGCAAATACATTAATATAAACAACAGAATACACATTATTATCAACTCCAACTAAATGGCAACTAAATCACTAGGCATCTCTATGGAAACAACACCAGGCACTCCAGCCACCATACAATATAGGCAAACATACCATACTTAGACACTGCCATGACTCCTAACATACACCCCATACTATACAGGGAGCGGCAAGACTGCACTCCGGATATAGGCTTGACCACTTGTGGCCTTCATTGCCTTTCCTCAGTTAGATTTTGTCGTCTACCTCTCCCTGGTATCTAGATTCTCATCACTAATATTGAATCAATCACTGTACTATCATCTTCTTCTCAATTTTCTTTTGACCTTTCATATCTTTCCTCCTGTCCTGAACTGTGCGACTCTACTATTTCCTGTCCCTCCTCTCTACCCTTCCCTTTCCTCTCTCACCCATTTTGTTTCCCCTCAACCATGCTGTTCCTTTAAACCTAAGCCACCCACCCCTCCCCTCCTACCCACACATCACCATCAAACAATAATTGGCATTTAGCTAATTACATTAATGAGAAGACTCACTTCCCACAAAAATGCAGAACATTAAAATACTCTCCCTTAATGTCAGGTGTCTAAATCCCTCAACCAAATGACAGTAAATTCTAGACTATACAAACAAACTTAAGGGGGACCTCATTTTCCTTCAAGAAACCACGGTGGCCTTGAAAGAGGCAATCCTCCTAAAAAAAGTATGGGTTAATGACTTGTCATGCACCTCAGCCACAAACATAAAAATGGGCTGAACACCTTTATCTCAAAAGCCTCTGGCCACACTATCTTGTCCTCGGAACTAGACACAGAGGCAGATGGCTTCTTACTAAATTACAATCTCAATAAAAAACTCTGAACTTTACCTCCCAACTGCAGATTGATTCTAGGAGGAGATTTCAATTTACCCTGGGATGCCACCTTTGACAGGAATTTGTATATCAATTTAAACCCAACATATCCCATAAACAAATGCAAACGTGTCCAATTCTCTTAAACTTAAAGACATATAAAGACTATTCAATTCCACAGAGAAAGATTACTCATGTTTCTCTCATCCGTGCAATACATTCTTTCACATTGATTATATCTTAATTGACGAAACTCACGTCCCAGCCATCTCTTTCCCAACAATTGAGCCAAATCCTAGTCTCAGACCATACCTATAATTCATTACTCTTCGATATTGCTTGCTCACCAACACCCTCAGCAAGTCTCCCCCTGCCCCACACTGCAGATGCCAACATTTTAGCACGGAACTTCCACCAATGGATTTCCAAATGGGCCAACACTCTAGCACCTCTCCGTAAGGCCTCAGCTAAACACCACCTCAAGAAGGCCAGCTGAAAGATGGAGAAACATAAAGTCCTCAGAAGACTTTGAGGCCTTCAAAGCTGCCATCAAATCCCACCAACACCTCATCAGAGCCACCAGGAAAACTGCCCTGCAGGGCCCTATCAGAGCCACCACTCACAACACCAAAGAGCTCTTCGCTATGGTCAAAGAGTTTGCCAAACCCTAATCGGAAAGGGCAAACATCCCTCCATCTCAAGACCTCTGTGACAGACTAACCAACTTCTTCCACAGAAAAATCAAAGTCATACATGACAGCTTTGGAACCCAAGACCCTCTGAGCCCTCCAACAGCTCCCCAGCTCCGACCCCCCAAACCGTCACAGATCCTGCACCGCTGGACCAGCCTCACGATGGACGAGACCCACTCCATCATGAGCAGCATCTACTCTAGAGTCCCTAAGGATCCCTGACCTCACCACATTTTCAACAAAGCCAATACCTCCATCGCACCCGAGCTCTGTCACACCCTCAACTGTTCCATAGATACAGCTACCCTGTCGAGGACTGGAAGCACGCTAAGATCGGCCCACTTCTGAAGAAACCCACGGCTGACCCCCTGGACCTAAAGAACTACCGCCCCATCTCTCTGCTGCTTTTCCCAGCCAAGGTCATCAAAAAAGCCATCAACACACAGCTTCGTAAGCACATCGAGGACAACAACATCCTGGACATCTCCCAATCAGGTTTCGGGAACAACCACAGCATAGAGACCATCCTCCTTGCCACCAGAGCTGACATTTGCTCGCTCCTTAACCGATGCCATACAGCCAGTGCTTAATTTGTGCTTGCTGTTTCTGGTGCGGTGCACCAGCACTTATTTTTGAGGGCCAGCGCTTATTTTTCTGCCTCAAACATTGAGTGTGAACAAAAGATATGTATGCGAAAGACGGAGGAAGAGGAACACCAAAAAGCGTCACAGAGGGCAAAGTAGAAAACTGCAAGAGTGAGATAAAGGGGTAGGAGGTTGTTGTAAATGGATTGAAGAGGCCCGAGATGGCTTCAGTATTACGCTGCCTCAGTATTCCGTGTTCGCTCATTTAATTGCAGCAGCCATGATTTTCAGAGGAGAGCTTTGGGCACTAGCACGTTTTTATTTACAAATTAAGCACTGCATACGGCTGCCCTCATCCTAATGGACCTATTGGCCGCCTTCGACATGGTTTCGCACCTCACCCTCTGCTCCAGACTCCACGTAGCTGGCATCTGTAGAAAGGCCCTACAATGGATACACTCCTTCCTGGGTGGCAGAACACAGAGAATCAGACTCCCGCCTTACTTGTCAGAACCTACAGAGATCAGCAGAGTTCCACAGGGCTCCTTCCCGAGCCCCACGCTCTTCAACATCTATGTGGCCCCGCTCGCATCCATCATCAGGAACCATGGGCTGCATATTGTCTCTTACACCGACGGCACCCAGCTGATCATCTCACTGACTGAAAATCACACAACTGCCTAGAAGAATTTCCACAACGGGCTGGATGCCGTTGCCACCTGGCTGATGGTCAGCTGCCTCAAGCTCAACTCTGACAAGACCGAGATCCGAGATCCTCCTCCTGGGATCCTCCACATCAGCCTGGGATGACTTCTGGTGGCCATCCAGCCTCGGCACCCCTCACCCCACGCACATGTCCTCGGCTTCATCCTAGATTCATCGCTAACCATGACCCGCCAAGCCAACTCAGTCTCATCCTCCTGTTTTCATACACTCCGACATCCCTGGAAGATCTACAAATGATCTCAAGGGACTGCCGCTGAACCGTAACCCATGCCCTGGTTACTAGCAGACTTGACTATGGAAATGCCGTCTATACTGGCACCACCCAGAAGAACCTGAAGAAACTACAGCACGTCCAAAACGCCTCCGCCAGACTCATTTCCTGCTGCAAATACATCACCAATCACCTAGGAGATCTCCACTGGTTTCCTTTCGAGAAAATAATTAACTTCAAACTCCTCATCCACGCATACAAGGCCCTCCACGAACTAGTACCTGCCCACCTCAACTACTGCATCACCTTCTACTCCCCCACCCAACCTCTCTGATCATCATACACTAGCCGCTGTCCCCCGCATACGGAAGACCTCGGCTGGAGAAAGATCCTTTGCCTACCTTGCTGTAAAGAGCTGGAACACCCTGCTCCTGCACCGCAGGCAGTCACCATCATTACCTCAATCCAGGAAGGACCTTAGACCCTGGCTCTTCAGCTGAAGCACAGAGGACAAACCTCTTCAGCGCCTTGAGACCTTTACGGTGAGTAGTTGCGCTCTATAAATCCTGATTTAATTTGATTTGCAATGCATCATGAACAAAAACATGGAGAATGAACGACCTCCTCACAGAGGAACCCTCCTTTGAGGAAATAATCAAAAAAGAGATTGATGAATGCATAGAACTCAATAGGTCTTCTGGTCCAAATGCAAAAGTCATTTGGGACACCCTGAAATGCACTATCTGGGGGCACATGATTAAACTTATGTCAAAGAAAAACAAAGTAGACAACTAAACCTTAGATCAACTAGAACTAAAAATAAAAGCATTAGGAAAAGATCTCAAACGTACCAAAGACAAAACTCAATTAAACAATCTCCTTAAACTCAAGTATGAATACAATAAGATTGTGAGTAACAAAGCCAACCTAGTGGTCAAAAAATAAAAAGGCATTCATTTCTGTGGACGTAATAAAGCTGGCAAATACTTGCGTCTTATTTAAAACAGACCCATCAGAAGACAAGAATAACCTCTATAACCAATGAACATGGCGTCACATCGTCAAACAAAAAGGACATAATAAATTCCTTCTAAAAATATTACTAGACCCTCTACTCCAAAAGTAATAAAGTATCTCATGACATATGCTTAAACTACCTCAACAAAATTAATGTAACTAAGATAGATGAATCAACAAGAGAATCACTAGAATAACCAATTTTTCGTAAAAAAAATCATAAACACGATCAAACAATGAAAGCCAGGAAGGTGTCGGGCCCAGACACCTTCCTGGTGTCATTCTATCAAACTTGGGGTACCTCACTAATCACTCCATTAAAAGACTTACTCACCCACTTCTCCTCCGCTGGCTCCGCCAAGGGGTCTGTCGAAGAGGCCACCATAATTGTTATACCCGAAGAATGGAAAGACCCATCTATCCCAAGAACTACCGACCCATATTCCTCATAAACACAGAGTGTAAAATATACACAAATCTCCAAGCCCTTAAAATAGAGTTCATTCTCAAAAACACAATACATCCCTCTCAATCAGGATTATCAAAGGAAGATTCAGTGTGGATAATATCAGACTTTTTAGCCATGCGATTGAAATAGGCAAACTCCTGCACCAACCAACCTGAGCAATAGCATTAGATGCAGAGAAGGCCTTTGATAAGGTATTGTGGACCTTCCTCTAAGCCTCACTCGCCTCCTTCAACTTTGGCCCTGCTCTCTCAAAAATTATCCTTGCTCTATACAAAGAACCGAAAGGTAGAATAAACATCAACGGAAAGTCGTCTAATCCGTTTTACCTCCAACAAGGAACCAGACAAGTATGCCCTCTCTCCTCATTACTATTGCTACTAATGATAGAACCCCTACTTAAATTGTTCTGAGAAAATCCATTTATCCCTGGTATCCCTTTCTAATCAGGCCCACAAAAACTAGCTACCTATGTGGATGAGATTCTCCTTTTTACCACCCAGGCAGACTCAGCCTTGCCGCACATCATATCCACCATCAATGGCTACTCTAAGATGTCAGGCTACTGCCTCAACAAGGAAAGATAATATGAAATTCCTGGGTATGATTCATCCATAACCTTAAAGACTCCATCAATCTCAATGAGAAAAAGATGCTAGATAACATCAAAGATAGCGTAGACAAATGGTAAACCAGGTTTATTACTTGGTGGGCTACAATGGACTCTATTAAGCTTTTTATTCAGCATGTCCCCCATATACCTCTCAGACACCTTTTTTTACTAAAATAGACATGTTACTCAATGAATTCTAAAAAAAACAGAATTACCCAAAAGAAACTGAGGCTTCCTAAAAAACTTAGCAGGCCTAAACTTACCTGACTACCGGAAATACCAACATGCCTTCTTAGTGAAACAGGGGAGCCACTGGCTCCTAACCACCACCAACCCCTCGCCGCCATGGCTTGCTACTGAAATCGCCCTCACTAAGCCCTTATCGCTCACTTCATTTTCTAACCGTCAAAAAATAAATAAAACACACCACTCTATAAACATTCTATCCAGCACAGCACAGGCAATCTGAAAAATTGACAACAGAGTACCCAACAAAGTTAAACACCCATGTCTATCCTGTCTATGGCACAATGAAAACTTTACACTAGATGGAAGAATGATGTTTATAGAGAAATGGGCAGAAATAGATATTCCCCTGGTGAGAGATATCAGCAACCCCTCAGAACCCATACCGTTCTCTCAAATTTGACCTATATGACGTAGACTTTTACCATTTCCTTAAAAATAAAATAACTTTTAGCCAAACCTAAACCTCCAACCCCCCTTGATCTACCCAACACATTAGAAAAGTGTACCAAAGGCAGTCACCTAGCTTCCAAACTGTACTCTCTCTTACCCCCCCACAAAAACCTCACTAAATAAACTAAATAAAAAGCAGAGGCACCGGCGACGGAGGGAGCTGCATCCCACAGGTCCCAGGAGGGCGAATCCACTGACAGTGAGGGCACCAGTGGGACGGAGGACGAGGGGAGCACCACAGCAGAGACAGGAGGGGACTGCTCTGACAGTGATACCTCTTCCAGTGGAAGATCCCTGGTGGTGACAGACACCTCTGTGGCCACCCCAACTACAGGTACAGCTGCCAACCCCTGTATCTGCACTGCCCTCCCAGCAGCCCCTCAGCGTGTTTCCCGTGCCCGCTCACCCAGGAGGGTGGGCATCTCCTTCGCCCCAGGCACCTCAGGCCCTGCCCCAGTTAGCCCTGCTGCCCTGAGTAAGGAGGCTATTGACCTCCTGCTATCCATCTCTGTTGGGCAGTCAACCATAGTGAATGCCATCTAGGGGCTGACAGCCCATTTGCAAAAATCAAATGCATTCCTGGAGGGCATTCACTCTGGAATGGAGACCCAACAGAGATCAATCCAGGCTCTGGCCTCCTCTCTGATGGCAGCCATTGTCCCTGTTTCCAGCCTCCCCACTCCAACTTTCTCTGCCCACTCCCATTGCCCTCAACCCCAACCTATCCCAAGCACACAGGCAGACCAGATTGCACACAAGACAACACACAAGAGTGGCTCAGGCAAACACAGGCACCACACATCATCCCACTGGCACTCACACAAACACCATCCAGATTCAGACATACCAACATCCACTGCCTCCACTGTGTCCTCCTCCTCCGCCTCGTCCACCTCCCTCCCAGTAGCGTCTCCACTCACACCTGCATGCACTACATCCTCATCCACTACCTCCATCACCATCACGCCATCACTACAGGCCCCTCATTGGCAGTCACCACCCCCACATCCATGCACATGTCCCGTGTGTCCTCTCCCACTGTGTCTGTGCCCCCTCCTCCCAAAGTAGACAAACGCAAGCACTAAGACACCCAACAGCCATCCACCTCACAACAGCATGCAGCCCATGCACCTGTACCTGCACCCAAAATCAACAGACACCTCCTAGAACCACTTCCTTCACTCCCAAACCTTCTCCCTCTTCCCACCCCAATGTCCCTATGAAGCTTTTCCTCTCCACTGTTGACCTCTTCTCTATCCCTCCCCCTCATCCTTCATGTCTGGCTAGGGTGGTCAGAACCCAGGCGAGCACCTCAGCCACACAGTCCACAGCCACAGTGATGTCGACAGCTGCTGCAGGTGGGAGAGGCTCCAGGGTACCAGGCACCAGCACTGAAAGTGTGCCTGCACCAGGTGCGGCAAGGAAGGGCAAGGAGGCACCACCAGCTGGCAAAGGGAAGGGCAAGGAGGCACCACCATCTGGCAAAGGGAGGGCAAGGAGGCACCACACGCAGGCAGGAAGGACAAGAGGCCTGGTACTGGGACTCATTCGCTACCCCTACCACCAACCATGGTGGTTCTGCCGTCCGAGGCTGCAGGGGAACGGCTGGGGCCTCCCCCCACCACTGCCAGAACTGCCACCAGCACCACTGCCAGCACCACTGCCAGCAGCAGCAGCCCCAGTGGGCAGCCATCCGAGGCTGCAGGGGAGGGACTGGAGCCTACCCCCACCACCACCAGCACCGCCACCAGCACCACTGCCAGCAGCAGCAGCCCCAGTGAGAAGCCGTCTGAGGCTGCAGGGGAAGGGCTGGAGCCTGCTCCCATGACTGCCAGCACCGCCACCAGCACCACCTCCAGCACCACTGCCAGCACCACTGCCAGCAGCCCCAGTGGGCAGCCCTCCAAGGCTGCAGGGGAAGGGCTGGAGCCTACCCCCACAACTGCCAGCTCCACTGGCAGCACCACCACTGCCACCACTGAGCAGCCATCACCGCCGGCGGACAATGTGTAGTCCTGCCTCCATGTGCTGTAGTGCATCCTGGCCCCTGCAAATCCTGTGGGCGTGACACCCAGGTGAGAGACTGTGACCTTGCACTGCCCAAGATCGGCATCACAGAGCACAATACTCCCTCCAGAACCAGTGGAAGAAGCCATCCACTCACTCCCTCCTTGTCAGGATGAAGCACACTGGGCACAAGGCTCCCTCCAGAACCAGTGGGCAAACCACCCACTTGAGAGACTGTGGCCGTGCACTCCCCAAGACCAAGCAGTGGGCAAACCACCCACTTGAGAGACTGTGGCCTTGCACTGCCGAGGACCAAGCACTGGGCAAATCACCCACTTGAGAGATTGTGGCCTTGCACTCCCCAGGGCAAAGCAGTGGGCAAACCACTCACTTGAGAGACTGTGGCCTTGCACTCCCCAGGACAAAGCAGTGGGCAAACCACCCACTAGGGAGACTGTGGCCTTGCACTCCCCAGGAACAAGCACAGGGCATGTAGCCTCCTCCAGGACCAGTGGTGTTGTACCATCTTCCGGCTAAGGTGCCCCCCCATTCCCCATTTCCCTGAGGTACCTGTGTATTGTCGACCTGATGCCCCTACAGTGTTCTCTCCGTGTTGTTACAGGAGTAAGGTGGGGCCTTGGCCTATGTGATGTGTTCCTTTGGCCCACGGACATTAAGGACTGGGCAGTGTCTCTCCATTTGTAAATATGTACATACATTTTGAATTTGAAGCATGTATTTCTACTATTTTGTCTTATTACACTCACTTTAATCAATTCCTTTTGTTCTTGCATTCTTCCTGAGGGGTACGGGCGGATATGTAATGTTATTGCATCTGTTTGTGTGTGTGGTGTTGGGGGTGGGTATGTTGCGTGTTGCGTGTGTGTGTCACTCTCTTTTTCCTCCCCCCTCCCTTGTGTGCTAGGCAGCAGTACTCACTGTGGTTGTCTTTGCCGGCGTTGATGTTCGAAATGTACGAAGAGGTCTACAAGCATGGGGAAGATGTGCAACTCGGGCTCCATGGTGTCGTGGTTGCTCCCTGAGTCTCGAGAGGTGAGTCATTTCCCTTCTGTGTTCTGTTTTCACCGTGCTTTTGATGTCGTTGGTACTGCCCCGGAAAGGTGGCGGATAGGCCTGTCTTAATACAGTGGGCGGAACATTATCTTCCACCTTACTGTTGGCGGTTACCACCGTGGTGCTTGTTGCTACCACCGTGGCAGATGGTGTGTTAAAGTGGCTGTCTATGTGAGTGGTTTCTGCTGTGGTCATAATTCAATTTGTTTTACCGCTCGCCTGTTGGCGGTATTACCGCCGCTTGATCTTTGACCGCCAGCGTTGTATAGAGGGTCTATGTCCCTAAATATACAACTCTGTTTTTTTCCATTAACAAGGACTTCTAGAATAAAAATAATTTTAGTAGGGTAATTTAGCTAATTTTAATCTCACTTTTTCACTAATCTACACTTCTACAATTAGCTTCTTCTCTATTAAAAACTTCATTAACGACCAAATAAGTAAAAGAACTGTTGCAAAGAGCCCTTTTTCATGGGTCCATTGGGCATCAACCAAAGAAGAGTTGCCAGATGATGAAGCATGACACCCTGGTTGGTGGGTGAGGACTTCTGCTTCGAATTATAAACATTTCCACCAAACATTGTTTCACTCAGGTACGCTTGTCTGTGTATACATAGAGTGTGACTAGGAACAGCATACTCTATGAATATCAATAGCATGTGTTGAAGAACAATGATCAGTCGAATTGGAAGAGCAGTTAAGTGTCATCCTTGTCTGCGATCAGAAGCGTGTATTCTACAAGCTGGATGGCGCCTTTGTTACTTCTGCTCTGGGGTCTGAATCTTCATTGACTGTCATATAGGAGACAATTGATGTTAAGCTGGTTTTGATTTTAACAATGAATGCATAGTGGATGATGGGTCAATAACTGCTTACACCATCAAGGTCTAGATTGACTTAGGAAGTGAAAGGGTTTTCTTATTTTGATTATGTTGCTAAAGGTGCCTGTGTTATGAAGCTATTGAGAAGCAAGTAAAATATTGTGCATTGTAGGTACCTGTCTTTAAAAAGGTAAGGATCCTAAAGGTGAACCATTTGAGTATACTTCATGGTGGGTTAGGTGGCATTGTAATGGTGTGTTTAGTACTGCCCATTTGTTGCCTGAATTGTGTTGACCTTTCTAACTTTCTGTTTAATGGAAAACCATTTGAAGATTCAGGGTGGTGCTAGTGGTCAAGTAGTTTTTTAATTACTTTGAGGAATACTTTGCTTTTAATGGTATCTTCTGTAACAGTGCAGGTGTACTTGGTGGTTTCGCTGGTAAGATTTGGTTTGTCCTTGCTGGTTAGTCTATTTATTTGATTGGGTCATCTTGAATTGAGAGTTGTATATTTTACCACTTTGTTGAAGGTAATTAGCATAAAAGGTAATAGGAGGAAAAGGGCAAAATTTTGAAATGAACTTTGACTGAGGAACAATAAGGCATAAGCAATCCGATCCACAAAAGCAAAATGTGTTTCTAAAAGGAATCTTTGCCTCATTTTAGGTAGGTTTCCTAAAGCAACAAGGTCTTTCTCAAGTAAAAGAACACATGGTAAGTGTGCAACAACTCACCAATGATTTAGTGAAATTAAGAATTTAAATTATTAAATGAAGCTAATTTAAAAAAAAAACATAGTTAAAAATAAAAATGAATTTAAGTAAAATCACAAAAATGAAGAAAATTGACTAATCGAACGTTATAACAACATTGCCCTAAAGGAAACTAATATTCTGCTATAGGAGAGTCTGGTGGCTGCGGAGGTGGTGAACACAGTCTGTTGGTGGTTGCTCTTGCTGAAAATTTATATTTTGGATCTTTGAAACCTTTCTGGAGGAACGATATCTTCAGTTGGGCAAATGTCAATGGGCTGACTCGGCCTTTCAACCTTCCCGGGTTAATTATTGTAAAATTAGCCCCAAATATATGTACCTTCTGTTTCTTTCTGTACTATGTGAACCATAAAGATTCATAATATTAGGTAGAACATTTCCCAGAGGTACTTTAAAGCTGCTGCTGTAGCATGAAGGTGGAACAATTGGTTTGGCAAGAGTTATTGACAAATGCATGCGTTCTGCTGGGGTGACTCGGGAATGTATACTCAACAAGGTGATAAAATGGGTCTATTTGACAGTAGTGCATGTGTGAGGCGGGTCTCAGGAAGCAGGACGCCGGAGTCAGGAGTCTCTGCAACCCCGCAGCCCTCTTGAGCTCTGTAGCTCACCAACCGCCTGAGAGGGCGCCCAGAGGTGAAAGCCCCAAAGAACACTGAGCTCTGGTCTCTCAGGCTTCCACCCTCCATCAGTAGCTGAGGAGGCATGTGGGAGCGCAGAGTAGGGAGCAAGAAAACACCTGTGCTCCTGATTTCTAAGGTGATATACAAGGTAGGGGCAAAAAACGATCAAAACAAAATGACCCAAGTGAACTAAGGGTATGAGGGTGAGGGGATCAGTATCTGCCCTGCATTAGGCTGCAGGCAGCTCACACCGCGCAGCCGTGGTCGGTGTTGGGCCAGTGCAGTTTGCGCGTGTGTAGCCATCTGCATGCCCCTTTCTGTCCCACCTTTGCCCCGTTCAGCCCTGCCTGAATACCGCTACTGAATACGTGTCAGAATACCGTTCCTGTGACTGTAACTGTGACAACTACTGACCGAATAATCTTAAGGAACCTAAGCAAAGGAGAGAGACGCAAGGTGATTTCAAGGCACAAGTGCAGCAAGCTCCCCTAATATTTCACAAAATGCTATTGATATTGATATTATGATACTGTAATACTGCAATTCTAGTGCAAATCTGGTGCATAGAGCATCCTTTTTGCTGAATCAGCAGTATGTTTCAGTGGCAAAACAACTGCCAACGACCTGCCACCCCCAACCTGCTACCAGTTAAAAAGGCGCCCCAGCTGTGTGCTCATGTCCCTCCATACCTGCAGGAGGTCAGGAGGTGAAGCTGCGCAGAGAAGGTTACCTTTGCCCCTTCAGTCCTGCTGATGGAGGAGCCGTCACCTTAGAACTGTAAAAATCCCTGTCTTGTGGTCATCAGCGCAATCTTCGAGGGAATGGTGAAACTGAAACAGCCAGCGCATAGACAGGCCCAGGTGGGTGAAAAACAGAGCAAAGTGCTGCTCCAACCCCATCTTCCAGATCCTACCATTTTCGCCGGCTCCAGAGTTGGGACCTCTAACTAGCACGAAGGCCGTGTCCCTTTTCCACCTTTGGTGCTCCCTTTCACAAGGACTTCAATTAAGCGATATTTCTTCAAGGCATCAGAAACGGCTTCAAAGGATCAAGAAGTTGTCTCAGATATGGCACCTAAAGGTATATTTTTGAATTTCTCGGGGAGCTCTGTTAGTAGTTTGGCCAGTTCACCCCAGCTTCTTAAAAAAATGTTAAAAATGAAGCAAAGAAGTAGCTGGTGCAGGGCTCATTACTAAGCAAAGAACACAATTGTTCCCCAGCTTAAGACTGTGCGACACAGTCATTGATTCTCCTCCATGTCCTGCTCCCCCTTACCTGATCCCGGTGATTTTCCTAAAGTTGGGCATGAGCAAAGCAAGAGCCAACTTTCACTGCCAGCCCTGGCCCTACTCTCAACATAGGTAATGTTGATCACTTGCCAGCTCTTATGAGCGTAACCACAAATTTATTTCCAAACTCAAATGTGAGCATGGCGTCTACAACAATACAAGTCTACCAACCCCTGGATTGGTCCCTGGAGTTGATGAGCACTACGGCTTTGCCACCCCAAACAAATGATCTGTCCCCAAATCAAAAGGCAGTCAGCCTGCCCCTCAGAAGGTGGAGTTCTTTACTGACTTGGAGCTGGGAATCCGTTGGGTCGCTTCCTCTCTAACATTGAGGTTCAAATAGATGAAACTTTGGGGCAAACACCTTTAATGCCTCAAGCCAAGTGGAAAAGGCCACTGAGCCAATTTTGACAACCCAGACCCCACCAGGTATGCAAGAGAGGGAAGCAATTAGAGCTATGCAGAACACTATAGCCAGGACCCTCTTGTGGCAGTCAGGCAAAATGGAGCTGCAACTTAATATGATTCAATCACTGGCAACCCATCTTATTGAAGTCGGTTCCAAGCTTAGCCTCCTGGAATCAGAGTTAAAACTTCTTGCAAATGTTAAACCCTGTCCTTGTTCCCCAATTATCAACAAGCTGAATACATTACGAGAGATAATGGAGGACCTGGTTGGGGAACTCAAGTCTCCCACAATCAACAAAGCTGCCCAGGTTAAGGTACTGATAGCTACTATGCCATGGAGGCTTCCCAGAAGACAAATGGTGGTCCCCTAAAGCGGCCATCTCCCTGGTAGTTTTCAGGAATGTCCTGTTTTGCAGGACCAGGACTGTTTTTTCTCTTCTTTCTTCAACAGCCCACTGGATGTATAGGGCAAGTCTCAGGACAGGACTGCCCGAGTGATTAACGAGGTGGCCACTGTGAGAGGATCACTAGTGGCAAAAGTAGTGGGACTTCATTCTGAGCCATCCTCTTTCTCCTGCCTGTCTAGAAGGGTGAAGAAAAGGTTAAAAAAAAACAATAAAAAAGCAGCGTTTGCTTAAAAGAACCTCTTCATCTGCCAAGCTAGCCACAGATAAGAAAATACAAGCATCCATGAATCCTGGTAATTCCTATCCATTTTTTACCCCTCCAACTGAGGTGATATGCCAGCTCCTGCTATCAACTAATATATCAGGTATAGTCCCGTCGGGTGCCCTTGTAGTATCTGAACCCAATGAGCTAATCCAGATTATTGGGGCATCAGTGATAGCCGACGTCTCAGCGCAAAAGGCAACTGAAGACTCAGAACTGCAGAAGTGTGGAACGTTAGACCAAGACCTATGAACCCTCACCAAAAGAGGTAAACTTACAGGAGTGGATGGGTTGCTGGCCACACATAGTGAAAAAGCGGGACATGGCACTCAATCTGAATGGGAGACCCTACATCCGACAGGCCCCAATCTTAGGGGCCAATCAAAAGATCCACTTGTTTGCAGACCTATAATTGACCAAGTACCTGGAAGGAAGTCTCCTTCAACTTGCTGGACTATACTTGCCTCTTCAGTACAAGGTATAGAGGGGCCCTCTAGGTGCACAGAAAATTCTGGGCTCCATTTGGTGTCAACTTGCCCGAAAATATTATTTGGTGAGCGACATAGGAGTGAGACCTATACCTTACCTGGTAACAGCTCCCCAGCTCAGCTTTCAACCTCCTGCTCTTGTCCCTTTGCAGCACAGACAGAGGATGAACATGATTCAATTTTCCCCAAGCGTGACAATGAGGAGAGCTCTCCCTTAACACTTCTCTTCATACCTCAATACTCTCCCAAGAGCTCAATGGACACTCTCAACAGAGGGAACTTGTTGAGGTTGTTTACTCATATTTATGGCTTTAAGAACATAACCAACAACTACCAGGATTGGGTCAAATTTGATCCGCCTCTGCTAAAGTCAATCCGGGAAGTGACCAAGACAATCTGGAAAAGTGTGGGCCAACGGAATGCTGTTTGGGTAGAAAGATGAAGAATGAAGGATAGGGCATTGATCTATATATGCCTACCCATTAAATATCCATATATTCTCCTAAAACCTCCTTAAACCCAAAATCAAGGTTATAAACTGAAAGGTGCAATTTTGGGAAATCACAGTGGGCCATTTTCCATTAACCGAAAGCACAACCAGAGGGAGGTTTCCTTTATCTCAGCAAGAAATGTGCAGGGCAGGTAGCCGTAGACTGAGACCAACATGCAGGTCCCTCGAGGAAATGTCTCCTACATTCACGAACACCTTGACAATAATCTCCTGAAATGTTGCGGCGCTGGGTCCCAAGCTCATCCAAGAGGACTGGGGGGAATTCATAGACTCTGCTGATGTAGTTATGTTCCACGAATCCTGGGATATTTCCCCCATATACAGGCAGAGGTTTTAAAACTTTCCACGCCCCAGCCTGCAAGCTTAAACCAGGTAGACCCTCTGGTGGACTGTTACTATAGATCAAGGTTTTCCTAGGTTTCAATGCTACCCACTTACCTATGAATTGTCCTGCCTTGCTTGGCATCGCAATATCTGCCCCTGACAAAATTACAATTCTTCTCTTTAACGTATACTGTAGAAGCATTTCTAAATCAGCTGATTCCCCCATCCTTTACCTTTTTATTGATTACATCTCCTCTTTACCAAGGAAAAAAACAGTTGTGACTATGGCTGGGGATTTCAATGCATGCTTTGAACCATTAGCACTCTATTATGACGTGGCTGGAGAGGAAGACCAATACTGGAGTATTCCCCAAATCTGAAGCCCATTGTTGCTATTGCTTCCACGGGCTGCCTTGCAAGTGTTGGATCTCTGTTTGAGTTACCACTTGAGGGCTTGCAATGGCAGAACTAAATCTCATCAGGGGCTATGCCCCACAGTTAAAGGAATAGTTAACTAAGTCATATTAATTATTTTTTACTAGATGTTCAATTCTGGGGGAACCTTATTGATAAGGAAGTCCTGCATAGATATGAGAGCAACCAATTCCCCCTTCACCTCTCCCTCTGCGGACGCAGCGGGGGGGGATAGGCCTCTCCAATTACCTTGTGAAGTCTCCTGGGTTAGTAACAACCAGAGGAGAATTATGTGGGAGAGCATTATGGTTAATTAGTCTAAGTATGCCCTATTATATAAAAAACTAGTTCCCATTTTGTCCTACATGTCTAACCCAGCGGCAGCCCCGGACTCATTTATGGGAGCTCACCTTAGATGGTTTGAAAACCTAAAAATTAGTTGGCACAACATTACCTCATAGCTGGGTGAATCACTTTGAGGCTTTATAAGGTTGCAGCGTTTCAACCGCTGCAACCTCTGAAAGCATTGGTTTCCCATAATCCCCTGTATCTTTTAAGATCTCCTTCAATTCAGAAACTCCTAATTAAGGTTGGTCATTTACATTGGCTGAAATGGCTGCGGCCATTAGATCCGAAAAAGCAGGAAATGCGCCTGGGTTAAACCAAATACTGGTGGACCTCTTTAAGTACTAATCAGTACTCTGTGTACCATACCTTACATGTTTATTTAATGCCGTTCTAGCAGGAGGTGCGATTCCAATGTTTTGGAAGTAGCTGAGCTTATGCCTGTTGACAAGAAAGGCCCAAAGTCTGCCCCAGCCAATTATTGTCCAACCAGCCTCATTGATTCAAGTCAATCTTCTGTAAGATTTTATTAGATCAACTTCTCACCTGGGTGTCTGAGATTATAATCTTAACACAGTTCAGTTTCAGGCTGTTCTTGGCCCAAAAATTAGCACAGTTGACCAAGTCTTTAGGTTTCAACTCATAAGGTGGAAAGAAATTATAATAAAAAAGGGGTAGCCTCTACATCGCTTATGTTGATATTGAAGTGGCTTTTGCCATGGTTGATAAGTTATGGTGTACCCTAGCTGATTTAGGTCATCCCCGCCCTCTCCTTGATCTATTTATTAGGCTCCCACACTAAGAAAGCCAGCTGAATCCAGAAGCACTTGCTGACGCCTCGAGAAAATTTGGAGAAACACCAAATCCACAGAAGCCCAAAGCAACTTCAGAGCTGCCAACACCGCACACCACCAACTCATCAGAAGCACCAAAAAGAAAGCAATACAAGACAGAATCTCCTCACACGCACACAACATCAAGGAACTCTTCTGCACCATTAAGGAGTTTGCCCAACCCAACAGCGAAACAACAGACATCCCATCCTCACAGGACCTCTGCGACTGACTCAACACTTACTTCCACCACATAATCAAGGCCATATATGACAGCTTCAACAAAAACAACCTACGTGCAGAACCCCCTCCATCGGAACCCGACACCAACAAACCAATGATTACCATCTGGACCCCCCTCACCACCGAAGATACACTGAAGGCAATGAAGTCCATACACTCCGGGGCCCCCATGGAGCCATGCCCCATCACATCTTCAACAGAGGCACTGACATCATTGCCCCCAAGCTCTGCCTCACCATCAACAGCTCCCTAGCTGACGCCTTCTTCCCTGATGACTGGAAGCACGCCAAGATCAACCCCCTCCTCAAAAAACCCTCAGCAGACCCCACTGACCACAAGAATTTCAGGACCATCTCCCTGCTCCCATTTTCAGCGAAAGTAATTGAGAAAGCAATCTTGACGCTTCCCAATCTGGATTCAGAAAAAACCATAGCACCAAAACGGCCCTCCTGGCCACAACAGATGGCATCCTCTCCCTGCTGGATAAGGGAGAAATGGTGGCACTCAACCTGCTAGACCTCCCAGCGGTCTTCGACACATTCTCTCACAACACCTTGATACGCAGTCTTCACGTAGCTGGCATCAGAGACAAAGGCCCTTGACTGGATCCAACTCTTCCTCTCAGTCAGAACTCAATGAGTGAGACTCGCTACCTTCCTCTCAGACCCAACACCTACCACCTCCGGAGTTCCCCAGGGGTCCTTCTTCAGCCCCAATTTGTTCAACGTCTACATGGCCCCGCTGGCCGACATCGTCAGAAGCCACAGAGTCAACATTGTCTCCTACGCTGACGACACCCAACTCATCCTCTCCCTATCCAACGAACCCAACACAGCAAGACACAATTTCCACGAAGGCAAGGGAACAGTCACCAACTGGATGAAAAACAGATGTCTTCAACTCAACGCGAACAAGACATAAGTACTCATCATGGGCCCTCAACCTAACGCGTGGAAGGACTCCTCGTGGCCACCCACCCTGGGAAGCCCACCCACCCCCACGAACCATGCCAGTAACCTCGGAATCATCCTTGCTCCAAACTCAACATGGACCGCCAAAACAACTCAGTCACATCCACCTGCTTCCACACCCTCCGCCTCCTACACAAGACCTTCAAATGGACGCCCCTTGAACACAGAAAGACCGTCACACACACCCTCATTACCAGCAGACTGGAGTACGGAAACACGCTCTACGCCAGGATCAACAATAACCTCACCCGTAAACTACAGAAAATCCAGATTGCCACCGCCAGACTGGTCCTAGGCCTGCCTCAAAACTGCCACATCTCTCAACACCTGCGCACACTACACTGGCTTCCCATAGAGAAAAGAATCACCTTCAAGATCCTCACCTATGCACACAAAGCCCTCCACAACACCGGTCCAGCCTACCTGAAAAGGCGACTCAACTTCAACGTACCCCACAGGACCCTACGCTTAGCCCAGCTCTCTCTCGCCGAAGTACCCCACATCAAGAAAACTAGAAGGGGGATGCTCTTTCTCCCACCTCGCAGCCACAGAGTGGAACGCCCTTCCACTCTACCTCAGACAAACTAACCCCCTCCTCAACTTCATGAAGGAACTGAATACATGGCTTTTCGAAGAACCACCTCACTGATGGATGTTACATTCCCCCCCCTCCGCAGTGCCTTGAGGCCCTTTGTGAGTGAGTAGTTGCGCTTAATAAACACCTGATTGATAGATTGATTGCTTCATCAGGATAGTTTTGCAGTAGTCATTTGGAGCACAAATGGGGAAAACATTGACCCTTGCAAGATTGCCAAAGGCGTACGGCAAGGATGTGTTCTTGCCCCAACATTGCTCCTGTTGTTTATAAATGGCTGCATAGACTATCTGTTTGAGCTGTGACAATGACTCTCCGGTCTTAGTGGGAACTAAAATACTGGCCATACTATTTGCAGAGGATACTTTACTAGTGTTGAAAACCCCCAAGGGCCTAGAAACCTTAGTGAGTAATGTTAACAGATTCTTTCAGGATCATGGACTGGCAATTAACGAAAGTAAGACAAAGTTTATGGCCACAAATCCCCATAGAGATTTCAGAGGACCAATAAAGTTAGAAGCGGAAGTGTTGGTGAAGGTGCTTGATTTTGATTATCTTGGCATTCGCCTTTCTAGCACAAACACATGGGAAGCCAAGGTTACCAAAAACACGCTTATACTGAAGCATAGTGCTTCAGCCATCCTAAAATTCACAAATAGAACCCTATTCCACCCAAATTCTCCCCTTTTCGAGTTTTGGAGGTTTAAAGCAGTTGCTGCCGCAGTATATGGAGCAAAAGTCTAGCGGCACATCAACCTAAAATCTCTGGAGATGGCTAAGAATAAATTCCTCAGAGTAGCCCTTAAACCTCCCCAAAGTACGTCATTGATCTTCAAACATGACTTAGGTTTCTGGTCCATCTCCCCCTTTCACATTTGAAACTCATCTTGTACTGGTTACGGATTTGCTCAATGCCTGAGCTGGCTGAATACAGAATGGGCTTAAGAGAAGTTTTGGATAAATTCCTGACAAGAACCCGACTACCCTGGCTGGACTATGGTAAACAGTCTTTAAATTCTATGAATTTACATGAGTACTGGGGGTCCAATGAAACCATTCCATCTTCTGCAAATATTAAACTGAAGACCACCTACTGGGAGTTCCAGGAGGTCAAATTGCTCAATCAGGTAAGCCTCGACAGACTTTTTTATATGGTTCAAGCCTTCCTCTTATTTTGAAAAATCTATGAATGACATTGAGCCCCCATTTACAAAAAGTCTTTATATAAGGTTCAGAGGAGGCACCCCTTGCTACCCTGACTGTTAATTGGAACGGTCAGCATGGAGGTGGTAAAATGTGTTCTATTTGCAAGAGTGCTGAAGAAACTGACGCTCACATTTTTTTTTGTCCAAGGTACCACAAGCAGCATAGACGTTGGATTGTCCCTCTGTGCTGCCAGTTAGGCATGGCCCGTAGAGGGTAGCGATATGATCATGCAAAGTGGACATGTCTCTGGCCATTGTCTTCTCTGTTGCTAAATATCTAGAAAGCATTTGGCCTACCAGGCAGAAAATTGGCCTCCCCTCTATTATTTCGCTCTCCGCGTAGTGCTAATTTCCTCCCCTAGGTGTGAACTGTACTGAAACTGGAGCACTTGCACTTTGTTAAGCCAGACTGTCCAGCTCGTTAGGATAGGGTTGTACCTATACCCTGTGTTTTATCCTAATACTCTTTTTAGGTTTTCATGTTTCAGTTTTATATGCCATTTGTAGTTTGCTTGCACACAGCAATGTCCCATGTATGAGTATCTGCTGTTAAAGTCATTATTGTGAACTGACGTTTTGTAAATAGGCACTTCTATTACAGTTTGACACACCTAAATTGGATTTTTAGGCTTGGCGGTCCATATTTGATTTTCGCCTTTGGTAAAGTGCTTGCCTATCTGTCTGTGCTTTTAGGCCAGGAAGGGATATTTTTTAAGAAATTTAGATGTATGGTATTTGTACAATTTATATCTGATATTGTACTGTGTATCTTCCTTAAATTAACTTTGTAATACTTTCATGGCCATTGGCCGAAATAAAGTAAATACAGAAGGAAAGATAGTAGTGTTAGACTGATAACTCTGATCTTTACAAAACACTCACATTACTGGCAGCTGAAAGTAAGTGATTTACAATTAGCACACTTATAAACACGTATGTTCGAAATGAATTATGAGGGTCATCCCTGATTTTTGCAAAATATGTGGCCCAATTCCTTTTTGCCATAGTCCTTACAGTCTCTCTACTGAGTTTTTTCAACTGTTTCATAAATGAAAAATAAAGCTGCCTTTCCTTGGCCCTAAGGCAATTTCCATACAGGATTACAGGGCAATAATGTGTCAGGGTCCACCTGAATGAATAAATTAATGAATTAGAGCTTTTATAAATGGCACGAACTACCTGAGTGAGTCATCTATATGGACTAGAATGTCCTTAAAGGAGGTAAAAGTCACTCGTTCTCTGACCTGAAAAGGGAGGGTTTCCGCATTGAGAGACCTCTAATGGAGAAGGTGCTACTGCCTCTGAATATGCATTTGTATTTGGGATCTAATATTAATTGACTCAAGGTTTTAATTTAGAACGTTATACTGTTAGTGGATGAAATGCTCCAAAAGCCTTATAGCCCTCCTGCCTCAGGCTATACCGGTTGTTAAGGGCCCTCTACTTCATTATAGGCCCTCACCTGTGGCTCAGGCCTATAACTCTGGTTCAGGGTCTTTAACAACAGGTATAGCCCTCAGCAGTGGGCTATAAAGCTATATTATGGCACTTAAGAGCCTTACGACCCTGCTGATGTTAATGTTTGTTCATCAAACAAGCTATTATAAATCTGATGCCATCCTTGCTGAGAGCCAGGGAAATGCATAACTGGCCAAGGCGACATAGGGATCATTTTAATATTTGGGAGTCGGACCGTCCCCTTTCTGGGAGTAGATTATTCCATCATTGTGGTGGAAGTCCCAACTGAAAAATTTTGAAATGTCCATGGGGCTGGCAGACATTTCAAGTATTGATAGGAACTGCAATCAGGGCAGTTATTGACAATGTATCATAACTTTCCTGGGAGGCTCTGTCAAATATGACAGAGCCATCCGGCAAGTGACAATATTTTTTCATAAAATAAAATAATAAAAAAATAAGGATTTTCTTTTTCAAAATAAAAAAACTGTGCCCCCTTGCCATGGGAGTTACAGTGCCCCTTACCCCCAGTTTTTCCTTGGCAGTTACTGGCATTTGAAAAAGGTCTAAATGTTGGCCCATATAAATTTAAGTGGGTGGACATAAACCCAAATCTCTAATGGTCTTTATTCTGTTGGCCCATCAGGGAAGTTTGACCACGATGAAGACGGAGTAGTCTCTGCCGTCGTCAGACTATGGTCTGCCTGTATTTAAATTGGGCACATGGACCATATTCTTGGTAGGGAGCGACCTTTGACGCTGTTGCAATGGAATTCCCTCTCCTTCAAGATCTAAATGGACCCAAAGTCCAATGACTGCATTAACAGATCTGATGACTCCCTATCACAAGGGGTTTGTGTTCCGGTTTCCGCAAGATATGTTTCTATCTTTTTGTGATAAATGAGAGGGAGCTTTTGTCTTGGCTTTTGTATTAGGTTTATCAAGTGCCTTTCTGGGTGTCAGATTGCTTGAATTAATGTCAGTCACTGGTTATTAGTCTGGGCCACAATTCAGTCTATACTCTTTTGTTGCCCACTATGCCACTTCAGATAGCAACAAGCCATATACAATTAAGTCTTTGTCCTTCACCAATAAGGACAGTCCGGTCCAGCTCAACAAAAAGTACGATGGGCTGAGTTGTGGCTCGAGTAATTACCACTGTCTGAAGTTAATTCAAGCAATCTACCTATCACTTTTTGTTTTTTCTGTATTTTAAACCATGGTTTTCCAAGGTAAGGCTGTGGTTAAATCCTGCAAATGTGAGCGAATAGTTGCTTCTATGATGTACATTTTATAATAATTACTGATACAAAATGAAAGGTAATTGTTTATTTTCCTTTTATTATGCAAAAGGAAAATAGATGACAAATGTATTATTGTGACCTTTGTTTGCTCTGTTCACTTTTCTTTGTAGAAAGCTTTAGTGCAGTTTATTTTGTCATTTCAATGATGTACCTTTGCTTCTCGGATTTTTGGCCATGCATATCTACTGTTCAGTAGTTAAGCCCTTCCTGCGCCAACTCTTCGGATCTGGCTACATATGAATGTGGTCGCTCTTCTTTTATTAAATAAATGTACTTATCTTCTTTTCGTGATTAATGAATTACTATAGTTTCTCTGTTTGGTCGGCAGTTTCACTTAGAAGTAAACGAGGCACTTGAACCTAGTGCTTGAACAACAGTCTGGGCTGGTTGACGGTAGTTGAGCCGGTTTGGAGACAGTATAAAGCAGACAGCAGTGATCTTACCTCATTCATACATGATAGGCTACATCTTTTTCTTATAGTGTTCATGCTATACTGATGTTATGTGAAAATATGTTTTGGATTGTCAACTATTTCTTTTAGGAAATCACTGGTGAAGTTGGCATTTGGTTTTATGGCAGCTTATCAGAACTTTGAGATAGAATACAACGGTTTTTGTCTCCTGACACTCATCTTTCCATGGGGGACCACCTCGCAGAATATCTTCTGCTTCCAGGTCTCACATTTGGGAATGTCTTATGGAAATATTGGCGCTGAGGCATCAGCTTTACTAAGTTGCTGTTCACCCTGACGTTTCTTTCCATGGAATAAATGGTATGATGTGAGCTCTGTGCTGAGTCACAGCACAGTGCTAGCTACCAAGGACTGGCATGCTTCCCGGCTTGATCACAGTCAAGTGTGTGGCCTTGTGTATTTACACAGTCATACATGACTACGTGAAAGTCTGGTTGGAGAATCACAGAATGTAACATCAAAATGATGTTCGTAAACTAGAAAAATTAGTTTAATATGGAAAAAATAACAAAGCATCAGAATAAATCACATACCAAGCATCAAATAATGGGTCAAGAGGGAAAAATGGAACTAAGAAACAAACGGCAAACATATTACCATAACAAAAGATGACAGGAATGCAAATGTAAATCGGATTAAAGAAAAAAATGGAACCCAAGAAAAAGGAATGAATAAAAAGGAAATAGGTCATGAGAGTCTTTATTCTTTTCCATGACAAGAACCGACACGAGGACAAGGGAAATATGGAATAGGGGAATAAATGAGGCGCATATGGGGTGACGGAGGCAAGAGGTCCGGGGGTAGGGGGGGAGGTGGGGGGGGGGGCGGGGGAGGTGGGAAAGAAAAAGGCAAACTTTAAAAAAACAAGATTTAAGAAAAAATGCGTAGGCAGAAGTGGAAATATACAGAGAGTGAGAGCGTAATTTGGGGGTGAAGGTTGTGGACACCTCCCGCATAAGAGAGCAATTATCACCAGAATAGGCTCGTTAGTTTGGATTCATGAAACTAGCCATTTACCGAGATTGCGTATGCTTGCGTGCACAGTAAACTCCAGATGTGGCATGAATGGTTTGAAAGCAAGAAATTCCAAGGCACAAGTTAGCATTCAGCAACTGGAATTTTACATTTGCATATGGGCTGAAACGATTTCTTCTTTAAGCATTGACTGACTGAAACTTCAAAAACTCAGTTGCTATTTTTTCTCGCTCTGTATACCAGGAATATAAGAATGAAATAAGGATCGGACAGGCATTTTTTGGACCAGGCTTTTGACCTGTGGCTGCAGTCCTTCAGGGCGGGCTTTAGGACTTAGGTTTTAAGGGGTCCTGGTGCCTCTGTCACTTTCCGAATGTTCCCAATGTGTGTGTGTTTGTGTGTATGAGAGAGAGAGATTGCTTGAGGAGATTAAGGGAGCGAAGGCTGATTTGAGCATTCTTTAAAGGCTGCTTTGTTTGGTTCCCTGGTCGGCCCTGCTGACCGCTAGGATTTCAACTGTAAATTCTATTTTTTTAATAAATGTTCCTTACTATTTACTGCATTGAACTGCAAAAAACTGTACTTTCATTCACAAGGTATTATGTGTGTCACTTGTTTTAACCTCCTTGCACAGCCTTAAGCAGCACAAGCATAAAACACAATGAGGGGGCTACCCACAAAAGCTGTTGCAATTCACAAACCTTTGGTATTAGATCTCCACCTTTGCCTCTCCTATGGTCTCTGTTCGAACTTCCACCCCTGTAGCGGAAAGCTCCACAAATAGTTGAAAATGTACTGGTAGTAACTTTTCGGGCGCAACTTCAGTCATCCAATGTGACTCATACATCTAAATCTAGGTGGCGATCTCCGCACCAAAATGGTGAATTACAGCCACAAAGAGAACTACGCCTCGGTGTGGGTGTAGAGTCCTATATGCAGAGGTCTCTGCATGTGAAAATACCTGTGCGAATAGGACCCAATGTGCCATATGAAAAGAAAGTAGGAAAAGCACATACTTTTGCTACTTCTTGCTATTCAGCAACATTCCTTGTAATATGTCTCAAAAGTTGTGCCAGTTTCCATGCTTACTCTTGGGAAGGACAGGTGACTTTTCTTCGTGATCCTATTATTGATGTGTGGAGTTCTCCATTCTAGTGACACCTGCATATGTGAAATAGGATCCTCTATGCAAGCGCACAACTTTTTTCCCTGCTGGCAAAATATTTTATCCCCTGGATAAACTCATTCCAGTAATTTCCTCAAGCCTCATCAAATTGAAGAGGAGGACTATATTCTCCCCCAAACCTAGAGCAAGTGTTAATCAGCCTTGTCCTGGAGTATATGTTTAACCGTTTTCAGAGGGGAAAAGGAATAGAGATGAGTTTAGTAATAACCACAAAAACACGTTTGTGGGCTTGTCAAATGGCGAAGGAAAACCATAACTTGGAATGCTATCTTCTCACCCTTTGAGTGAGATTCATGGCTGCAGAGACATCCACACTCCTAGCAGATACCTCCTTTCCCTTAAATGGATTTACATCTGCTGGGAATACTTTTGTGAATCTTTGACAGTTGTAAAAATGGTAAATTTGATCATAAATATTGGTTTACAAAAAATGTACCTTTGTGAACAGAGCCCATATAAATAAATAGGCTAATGGTTAGATGCCCCAGTTCTGTTTCATTTACCCCTTTCATGCGTTTTGTACTGATTTCATTGTATATGTTGAGATCGAAGTTCAACTGTTTGTTTACTTGTGCATCAAGCAATATTTTTGTTCTGTGCGCAACAGAGATGTGCTGAGTGTACCATCATGTCAAGTCATTAAAACATTGTAATTTAAAGTTGAAAGTCAAATGAAAAATAAACATTTTATGACGCGTCATCATAAGGTAAATCCGGTGCTGTGTTTCTAAAAGAACACAGCATGATTGAGAATTATTTTTGCTACCGGCTGAAAAAGTCAATGGGTCTGATGACAAAACATTTGTGTCTGTCGCTATTGATTTGTCTTTGGTGGTAAATAAGTCAAACACCTTTGAAATAAATAAGGTGCTAACACAATTGAACCACCATAATATGAAAGCAGATAGTTGGAGATTGTAATTTTTAAGAAGAATATTTTGGCATATTTGTTGCATTGCATTTGTTGGTGATGAATTGTTGGTTCGTCTTTTGTGATATTTTGTGTTGTACTGCTATATTGCATTATTATTGTGTTGTACTGTAGGTTGTGTGTTGATTTATTATATTTGTTTTGTTATGTAGTATCCTGTAATTGTATTTTGTGTTGTTACATGGGTTCCTCTTTATGCCTGTGTCTTTCGGAAGTTGCTACCTGGATGGACTCCAGTTGTTTAACGCTAAATGCAGGAAAACCTAAGGTGCTCGTCTTAAGCAAGCAGCCCAACATCTGGTCCACTGCGTGGCGGCCTAACAATTTTGGTCCACTACCTCTCCCCAAGCCTAAGGTAAAAAAAGCTGGGCATCTTGTTTGATGATAAACTATCTTTTGACAACTAAATTACCGCATTAGCGGTTAAATTGTGAAAATCCCTTATGAAAATTAATTGCCTTTTGCCGGAGTCTGCTCAAAAACTGTTGTCCAAGCTCTCATCATATACAGCTAAAGTACTGAAGTGTTCTTTATCTAGGTGTGTCCCAATCACGTCTGAGCAGAGGTCAACTTGTGCAAAATGCTGCAACAAATATACTGCTTAATCTTCCCAATCTTGCTTCCAATGGGGGCTGCATTTAGAAAACTGCACTGACTCCTGATGAGGCAGAGAATCGTGTTTAAAACTCTCTGCTACTGCCACATGGCCTTTCATTTCAATGGTCCACATTACCTTCAGTCATTGGTTAAACCTTATGTTCCGTCCAGAATCTAAGATCGGCTTAAACTAAGCTTGCCACTATCCCTAGATTCAAAAGATCCCAAATTGGTGGCAGCTGCGTCAACTATCTGGACCAAAAAGTTGGAACTGTCTTTCTCTCACAGTTCGTCAGGCTCCATCTAAAACTTTTATTAGGAAAAAGTTAAAAATCTGATTTTTTTGGGTCTGGGTGAAAATCGGTGCAGTTCCCTTTACGTTCTTTTCCCACGAGAATCAGGCTCCTAGCACTAGGACACTTCATGTGAAGCACCCGTGCGGTCTACAAATGTTTTTGTAGTTGTTATTTCGCTTTGTGTTAGGTTATTGTGTACTGTTGTGCTCTGTAATTTCTTTAGATATGTCAACAAATGCTGCTACATTTTCAGACAAAAGTTGCATATTCCAATACAGATCTAGTAACAGTCATTGACCACTGATTGAAGTACGTAATATGTATTCTTCATATAAGTATGTGTGTGTGTGTGTATATGTGTGTGTATATATATATATATATATATACATATATTTATTTATTTATTTTTATTTATTTATTTGTCAGTGTGTTTGGTTAATTAAACCCATTACACAAAAAGTCATAAAATACAATGGTAAAATCAGTTTTGAATTGAGAATATTCAGCTGAGTTGTGGAGTATGATGAAGTTGCCTGCTGGCTAGTTGTGCACGCTTGTCTTGCTTGTTCAGTCTCTTGGAGATGGCGCCCTAGTTTGTCCAAGATTTTAGCCTGTCTGCAGCTGAGATGCACGTCGTCCCCTTTGAAGCCGTCCAGAATCGCCGGTCTGCACCTATACAGCCCCCTTTGAAGCCAGACTGGTCGTAAGAGCCTATTACAATTCGTTGTGGTGCTTTTGCACAGGCATATCTGATGGATCGGTGTTTCCGGAGCCAGCCCAAAAAGTCAACAGGTGCCCGTCATGTTACCTTGCATCCACCTAAGGAGGTGGGCGTATGTTGGAAGGCAGCCAATTCAGTATTTGATAAAGGCTGCTTTGGTCCATGGATTAACTGCTGCTCCGAGATAAAGTTATGGGGTTTAAGTGCCATATGATAACAAAACGAGCCAGGCATGACTTTGTTTCGATAAAGCCTCTTTATCCTGGAGATGCAAGGGAGACTTGACACTTGCTTTCGTCGCACGTTTGACGAGCTGGTGTGAGCTGAGTTGGGTTAGTTGGTCTACCAGGCCCAGTGTTGTCAGAGAGGACTCAAGGTAGAGGCGAAAGGTGGAATTGGGGTCTGTAGTCATTTCCACCCAAATAGGAGAGCTTAAAGAGATATAAAAATAATGCGTATATGTGCATTTCTCTATCACCAACCGAGCAAAAGACAGCTAAGAACGGCAATTGGTCAAAGTCTAGCATAAAGTCAAAGTCAACGGGTGATCGGTTAATACTTTGTGGTGTAGTTTTCTTTAAAAATGTGGGTCTTCCACTTTTTCTTAAATTCAAGGTGCGTTGTGGTGGTTCTAATGGATGCTGGGATGCTGCTCTGGACCCTGGGTGCATAGATGGAAAGGCCTGCAGCCTTGCTTTAACTTTTTTTACACTTCTCATTCTGCAGTCTGATGGTCTACTGGCTGGGGATGTGCTGAGAACCATCAAAGATGTAGAGCTTATCTGTAATATAAGTGGGGTGCTTATCGAGTTTTTTAAGCAATGCAGCTGGTTTCAAAGATGTTGCAGGTTGGCAAGGGGAGCCAATGTAGTTCTATCAGGATGGTGGTGATGTGGTCATATTTGTTCAGAAACTGTATGAGTTGTGCTGCAGATTGTGAGATGACTTTAATGGGTGCCAATACAGAGTTTGGAAAGCCATGGAGCAGGTCATTAACATCATACAGATGCAAGAGTACGAGGAACAGCAGTTCAGAAGTCATTTTCTTAAAGAAATGTTTTCACTTTCTATAGGAGAGAAAGCTGGTTTTAGGTCATCTTTGATTTTTTGGCAATGTGTTACTTGAGGGAGAGGTCGGTGTCTGTGGTTAACTAACGCAACTTGGCATTCAGAGAAAATTCAGTTTTGAAGCCATCAAGGTTTGAGCTGTTTCTTGTTCTTCCTGGCAAATAACACAAATTCTGTCTTGGATGGGTTGAGCGTCAGGTAAGTGTTGGACATCAAGATCTTTATAATGTGCAGGCACTGTTTGAGTTGTTAGATGTCTGAAACAGGCGACTTTCAAGTAGAGTTGTGTATCATTGGTATATGGTGAATCGTGTTGCTGTAATCTGTTATTCGTACCCTTATCCAACAATAAACCCTAAAAATAATCTTACTACCAATACACTTATCTTGACCTAAACCCCAAAAATACCCATGGCATCCTATACCTATACCTGTACTCACCCCTAAACCCCCAGAATACCCTTACCACCTTATGTCCCTTACTTTGCTCTAAACCCTAAAATGCCCTTACTACCCTAAACCCTAAAACTACCCTTTCCACCCAATACCCTTACCCACACCTACACCCTAAAAAAACCCTTAGAGCCCAACACTCTTACCCACCCCTAAACTCTAAAAATACCCTTTTCACCCAAACCCTAAAACTATCCTTTCCACCCAATATCGTGACCCACCCATAAACCTAAAAACATCCTTTCAATCTAATACTCTCACCCATCCCTAAACCCTAAAAACTCCCTTACAGCCCAATACCCTTATCCACCCCAAAACCCTAAAAATACTCTTACTACCAATAAACGTACCTTGACCTAAACCCAAAAAATACCCATAGCACCCTATAACCATACCCACACCTAAACCTTAAAATACCCTTATCACCCTATGCCCTTTACCTTGCCCTAAACCCTATAATACCATTGCCACCCGACCCCTTACCCTCCATAGAAATACTCTTTCCACCAATACCATTACCCACACCTACACCCTAAAACACCCTTACAGCCCAGTACGCTTACCCACCCCTAAACCCTAAAAATACCCCTTCCAGCCAAACCCTAAAAATATCCTTTCCACCCAGTACCCTTACCCACCCATAAAACCTAAAATTACCCTTTCAACCAACTACTCTCACCAATTCCTAAGCGCTAAAAACACCCTTACAACTTTATACTCCTACCCTCCCATAAACTCTTAAATGTATATATATATATATATATACATATATATATATGTATATATACACTATCTACATATATATATATGTATATATATATATATATATTGCAACAATGTTTCAACTTCTACTTCTTCATCAAAGAAACACAATGAGCCACTCGAGCCAGCGCTTATGCAGAAAAATGCCTTTATTTCAGCAAACGATGACATGTTTTGACACATAATCAGGAGAGCTATTGCTAACAACCTTATATTGGCGTGGTTACATAATGGGAAATGACTACATGAAAATCACAAATCAGAAAATACTTTAAACAAAAAGTATTTATTTTCTTTAACCTATGATTACAATTATTTACATATTATGAAATGTTAGTTTCTTTACAGTAGTTTGTCCCATTAGAGTTAGCCCGTCATGCCACTTCATTATTTTACTATGTTAATTTTATTTAACTTTCCAACTCTGGTAAGTGAGAAACTCGGAAATAATGTTATCAGGCTCTAAGTAGCCAAATGTAAACTTGCGCACCTGCTTTCCAATGTATCAAAGTTCTAGGCACATTCTTAATGGTAGAAAGAATCTCATCAAGTTTCTTGGCTATAGTAGCCTAAACATCATAAACATTAACATACATAACAAATATTATAATCAAACTGCAGTGGTTTAAATAGCCTATATTATTATCAACTCTAGAAGACACTCCTTAATATAATTTCCGTAATGAACACATTCACTCCTCACCAAAATTTCAACATTGCATCACTGTATTCAACCCTTCATTCAAATCATATTTAAGACATCCATTTCTGCGCTGAAAAAAATGTCATATAAACAATAGCGAACAGTAGTCATGCTGATGGATTAATCCTTATTATACAGTTAAGAAAACCCTAACATCTCCTGTGCCAATGAAACATAACCCCTTGATTATATTGATTTTTATGGCAAGGCCCAAGAAGCCTAACTTTTAATCTATCGCTACAGGTGTACATGAAGCTCTTCATCCATGTTCATCCCTAGTGGTACTATACAGTCTTTTTATAAAATACATTTTGATGCCAATTTCCTTAGGCATGCCACCCTATCACCTCCCCTAGGATTTCTGGGCACTGTGTCAATCACAAGAAATATCACTTTTTTTCAGACTCCTTATGACTGGGATTGAAATGTTTGCCAGTGCTATAACTTTGGTCATTATTTGTTATGGCCCGTCAATGTCCCAGAATTTATTTTTTTGCTGGAAAAATGGTTGAGCTAATGTACCATTTCCAATACAGACACATAATACCATAGACAACAAACTGTCTTGCAAGTGATCAATTTTGCTATGTGCCGCTTCTTTTGTGTGCAAGCTAGTGTGAGTGTGTGTATTTTTGCTGTATTTATAAGATTTGCATTGGCCACATCATTTGAACCCATGTCCTTGTTTTAACCAATTATCTTGTTTGGGCATTAAGTGACTGTGGACTAATAGGTCTTTTAGCTATGGATTTCTTTGAAAAGAGAGCGCCAGATATGTGCCCATCTTTCCTTTCAAGACAGAATCACAAGTAAGATTGTCTCATCGTTGCCTCAGAATCTGTTTTAATTGATTTGATTTCATAGTATATTTTACAGTAAAATTAATGGGTTCACCCTTGTTTCATATGTTTTTTGTGGGTCTAAAAAGTGTCTCCTCCCTGCTGATTTCATCTGCCCGAGTACTGGCTACTTCCAGAGCTTTATTTGGGTGCCCTCTCATGTTCAGCATCTTAACCATTGCTTTCTTGGTCTTTTGACAATCATTCTCTGCACTGCAACTCCACTTGGCATAGAGGAATTTGCTGAATGGAATATTCCACTCCAAATTCGGCAGATGGCTACTCTAGGCATGTAGGATTGAATTTCCTGCTGTCGCTTTTCTGAACAATTCTTTCAATAAAGGGCTGTTTCTCACAGAAAATTTCCGATCCAAGAACTCAACACTACTTCTACTGTGGGTCATAAGAAATCGTGAATTTAAGTTATTCTGATTGACTTGGAAAACTGTTTTAAATCATCCTCGGAGCTGTTCAAAATACACAAAATATTGTCGATGTAATTTAACCAAATGATAAAAAAAAAATCAGTTTATTATTCCATACTTGCCCATAGAGCACATGCTCCTCCCAGTAGGCCATCACTAAATTGGCATCGCTAGGGGTGAAACAGGTGCCCATTGATGTTCCTTGTAGTTGATTAAAGAAGTAATTTTTTAACATGAACACATTTTTAAACATGAAACATAAATCTGACAGACAGATATTAATCATCTGGAGCAACATGTGAGTATGTTCTAATAAATTGATGCCATGGGCTTGAAGGAAATATGTGCATGCTTCAAGCCTGTCACTGTGTATTTTACATGTATAAAGACTTTCTACATCGAAATTGGCAATAACAAATGTATCTTCTCAATGTAGATTTAGAATTTTAGTTATGAAATCTTTAGTATCGTTTACATAGGAGTTTAGATCACGTACAAAGGGGAAAAGGAAGAGGTCGACATATATAGATGTTTTTTACAACAGACTATACTTTGACAATACTATAGGTTGCCTGGGGGGTTAACCTCATATAAATATATATATATATATATAGTGTTGTGGGTACATTAGCACAACCAAGTGCTCCATTACAGTAAGATGCTGTTGCTTGCAACATTCAGATTTATTTGGGTATATTCATTATATCCTTGAATATCAAGTTTGCAATAACCAATGCTTGTTAAATGTCTCATTTATTATAACCACAGTGTGTTGATTATGCACATTGTATTCCACCTGCTCCAACTGTAACTGCCAAAACAATGTGATCAGTACTGAACATGCGCCACAATCAGGAGGATAATTGCTAATTTCCTTGACAAGCAACCAACTGCCTTTCGACCTGCACCAACTGTAACTACCAAAAAATGTGCTCTTCACAATGTGATCTGTATTGAACATGTGCCATAATCAGTAGGATAATTGCTCATTTCCTTAACAAGCAATCAACTGCCAAAAGGCACACATGCACATTTGATTATTTAAGGATGTTTGTGAGTCTGAGGCCTTGTTTGGCTTTGTACCTATTGCTCTGCTCACCTGTTTCCAGGCAAGTTAATTTCTTTGTTCTCCAGTCTGCCTCCAGTCAAGTTCCAGTGTTCCTCATTCTCTGACCAGCTTCCAGCCGAGTTCCAGTGTTTCTTGTCCTCCGGACAGCCTACAGTCGAGTTTCGGTGATCCTCACCCTCCAGCAGCTTCCTGCGGAGTCCCGGCTCTCCTCTTCAGTCTTCTGCCAGTTATCCTATATTTCCTGTAAAAGAGAGAAAATAAGAAGGTGAAAAACCCAGTTTGGGTTCTTCTAAAATTTTCAAGCAAGTAACTTCATTTCAAGGTAAAGAAAGATTAAACGCTTAAATGAAACAATACAGTGCACTGTCTTTTAAATAATTTATGCCAATAAGAACTAGTGTGATTTAGCGTTGGGTGGGAATCCAAGACACGGCTAAGCAGACATTAAGGAAATATATATTTCCTGTAACAAGCGCTTCCCTGAGAATTAGGAGATTGGAAATAGAGCAAGTTTATCAACTATTATTGGCAAAAGGTAACACCAAAATGCAAAGAAGCTCTTTAATCAAGTTGAATATTTTTGAGTTTAGACATAACTTCAGAGCATCTCAAAGTATTGTAAAAAGAGGAACAGACTTGTTCAGCCTCATAGAAACGTATGGACAATGTGTCAACAATGTATAATTTTGCAATAGTTTATGCAAGTTCTATGTATTAACAAAGTAAATTATTTTGCAGCCCAGAATCCTAAGAACCAAGAACCCAGTATTTTGAGAAATCAGAAGTCCTGATGCCCAACACAACATGCAGTCCAGGTTCCAGCAGTCCGATTCTGCAGTCCACAAAGCAGAAGCTGGTATTTTCTCTTTTTCTCTTACCAAAACCCTCTTCCCCTTGAAGGCTTGCGAGAGGGCAATGTACTCTTCATCAAAGTCATGTTAGTCCTCTCCGGGAATGGGAAATTGTCATTGCCCCATCGGAATGTCTGGAATTCAGGTGAGTGGCTTGCACAGAACATATTGTTAGGACCTAGTTCCCATAGAAAAAGCAGTTTTTTACTTGTCTATATCTTTAGCACAGGTTGACTAATCTTCACAAACTTTAAAAAAAATAAAATAGAAGCGCACTTCAGCTACTGTCTGGAAAGTTTTGGGGTGATCTGTCAAGCGGGGGCCGAGAAAAAGGGGGTCAGAAAAGGTGCATTTCCAATGTTAATTCCCATAGATATTTTCAACAGGCCTACAGCCCAAAACACTGGCCGGAATTACACACAATTTGGCAGAAAGGTAGCTCTTGGTTCAAGAAGTGCCCTTTTTATTATTTGGTGTAAACCTGTTCAGTACTTTTTGAAATATGAAAGAAAAAAAATGTGTATATATAAAGACGCGAAGGCTGCAAAAACCTTCCCAATATCGTGCTGAGATCTGATTGGCTGCCAGCACTTCAACAAGGAATTGTTGGCATCCATGTTGGGACTCAGGTTCAGCCAATTCCCAGAAAAAAAGTTGAAAAAAAAACAGAAGGTGCCGGGGTAGGGTCGTCCTGACCCCTTAGCTTTGGTGGTGAGGTCCCAGAGAAACCCCCTAGAGCAAAAAAGTTTTTTAAGCATTTTCAGCGGAAGTCGCAGCGGATTCGCGGATTCGCCAATTTTTTTATTAAAAAACAAGCACAGACTTCTGTGGTTGTTTCTGTGAGGCCCCCGGGTGGGCCAGGTACATGGGGCATTGAAATTATCAATATGGGGTAGCCGCCTGGTCACCTCCCTGGGGCTTTTTTCAAAAACTGTGGAGGGGGGCCGCCCGGTACCCCACAGCCTCGGGGACTGCCACCTCCCTGGAGCTCTAATGAAAAACAGTGCGAGGCTGCCTGGCCGCCTACAGACCTGGGACTGCCACCTCCCTGGCGCCTTAATCAAATGTAATGTAGCCACCCTGACCCCCCTGCAGCACGAGGACCACCACCTCCTTGGGGCTCAATTACATTAGAGGGGGAGCTGCCTCATGGAGCCAATAATGTCCCTGGGGACCGCCACCCGCCCAGGTTTGGCTCTTGCTATGTCCGTGGGTGTCCACCCACAGGACATAGCTGTTTGCACTGCTTGGCAGGAGCTTTGGCAGCTCCCACCAAGTCAGATCAAACACTCTGCCTGCAGGAAGTTAGTGCTGTCAAACAGGAGGATTCCTCTGTTTCCCTGCCCTTAGAAAGGGAGGTAGGGAAACAAAGGAAACATTGCTCTCACAGAGACTCTGTGTGACTACAGTGCTAGCTTCCACAGTAGGTGGGAGGCCAACTGAGACTGTAGGGGCCTTCAGGCTTCCCCTGCGGTCCCGAACATTGTTGCTCGGTCCCCTGGGGGCACTTAGGTCACGTGGCTGCGCCCCGGGGGACAGGGTCCCCGGGGTTGAGATTGGACGGGGAGTGGGGTCATGTGCCCCTCCTCCAAAATAAATCAATAATTAGACCTGGCGTATGTGGTCCCCGGGGCTAAGACCGGCCTGGGGAGGGGGGCCACATGGTCCCCCTTCCCAAAAAAACAATTAAATATGTAGGCCAGGTCCAAGGGGATGGGGTCCCTGGGGCTGAGATCGGCCTGGGGAGGGGAGGTGTGTGGCCCCTCCCCCCCAAAAAAATGTAGGCAGTGATCTGGGGGATTGGGTCCCTGGGGCCCAGGTCAGCCCAGAGAGGGGGGCCACTGGACCCCTATCCCACCCCAAAAAATATATTGATGCCAGGCCCCAAGGATTGGGATCCCTGGGGCTGAAGAGGAAGGGGGCCGCGCTCCCCCCAAAAAATAATTTTAAAAGACTAGGGTCCAGGGGATGGGGTCCCTGGGGCTGAAATCAGCTGAGGGATGGGGCTGCGCAGACCTGCAGCCAACTCCTGCTACACATGGGCAAAGGCTGTGCGCAGCTTGTGATTGGGTGGTTAGGGAGTTGGCCACAGAATTTGGCCACAGGCCAGGCTCTGCGGCCAACCACACCATGCACGGGCAAAAGCCCTGCACAGTGAAAGGTTGGTTGGTTATAGGGGGCTGGCCTTAGGGCTTAGCCTGCAGCCAACTACGGTTGGACTAACGTATAGTAACGAAAATTTCTTTACAATAAAAAAAACATAGAAATTCACTGAATAAAACAGAGGTTATAGGGATGTTAGAGTTATGAATCACAATTTAAAAAAAACATAGAAATTCCCTTAAAAACCAAAGATTAGTGGGACGTTATAGTTAGGCTTACATTTTAAATGTACAAAACTATAAAAATTCACCTATTACAGTTACAGTTATCTCACGTAACTAAAGCTTGCGTCCTAAGTTAACTATAACTCACGCCCTCGCCATGCACTGCTAATTACCCCACAAATTACGGCACTCATGGCATCTTTGATAACATAATTGATAATATCAATGTAATATTAGCAGTGAAATTTCTGACGAAAAAACTGTGCATGGCAGTGCACAAGTTATAGTTACTTTAGGGCATGACTTATAGTTGGGTCCCCATGGTCAACACTGGCCTAGTGAGGATGGCTGCGTACCCCCCTCCGTGCCTTGGTGCTGGGATATGGGGTCACCATGGCCAGAAATCAGCCCGGTTAGGGGGACTGTGTACCGCCAACCCCCAAAAATCAAACAATGGGCCCTAGGGAATTGGGTCCTTGGGGCCAATTATGGCCTGGGAGGGAGGGTATGCAGACCTATCTACTACAAAAATATGGAGGGCCCTGGGGCCAAAATAGGCATGGGGGTGTGGTCCTCCTCCTTCATTCATTGCATGTGGGGGATTGGCTGCAGACTGTGCACAGGTCATGGTAGGGTGTTTGCAGGGTGTTGGCCGCAGGGCATGGCCTGCCGGCCGACCCCTGCCAAGTTTGAAACCATAGAAGTTGAGCAGTTATTGTTATACATATCTCAAGAAACTATCACGCCATAAGGTAACTATAACCCACGATCTTGCCAGGCACTGATAATTCCCCCACATACTACATCAGTGATGACATCTTCTATCAAATAGTTAATAATATCCCTGCAACCTTTGCAGTGAAATTATTGATGGAAAACTGTGCATGGCAGGGGCACAGCCACTCTCCCTGAGTCTTGTTAGGCCTCCGGGAACACATCCCTTGAGGCTCATTTCTTTAATAAAGGAGAGGGTGGAATTTTTTAAATCTTTTGACACATGAGAGCACACACAAAGTCTGTTCCCAGCAGTCAGAAGCTTTACAAATACTCCCACCAGCTGGGAGCAGAATTTTAATCTGCTTCCCTGCCTGCACTGATGCTGGGAGGGAAACACATAAAAAATTGCTCCTGCCAGGGTGGAGCAGCATTAGCAGCTGATCCCTGTGAGTCATAGCAATGTCAGCTCCCATTGCAGGTGGGAACTGGCTAGAGCCGCAGGGGCCTTGGGGTCAACCACAGCCCCAATGAGTGCATGGTGGGTGCCCACTTTTAAGTAATGGGTGCCCTGTGGGAGTCGGGTCCTAAGGGCCAATAACGGCTCAGGGAGAAGGGGCCACGTGGCACCCTTCTTTTATTTTAAGTAGGGCTCTGGGGGATGGGGTCTCCAGGGACTAATAAGGCTTCGGGAGGGGGTCACCAGGGCCTAATAAGGCTGTGGGAGGGGGGCCATGCAACCTCCCTCCCCATTAATAAAAAAAAGCCCTGGGGGATGGTGTCCCCAAGGTCTAATAAGGCCTTGTGAGGAGGGTCACTCGGCCCCCCCCCTCTTTAAGAAAAAAAGGCACTGGGGATGGTATCTCCAAGGCCTAATGGAGAGCAGGAATGTGGCATATGCAGCTTTCGTCTCCTTTAAAAAAAAAAAAGACCCTGGAGTATGGGGTCCTCAGGGCTGATAACGGCTGAGGAAGGGAAGGTTGCACAGGACCACACCCTTTATTTTAAGTAGTGGCCCTGGATGATGGGGTACCCAGGGCCTATTAAGGCTGGGGAGTGGGGCCACACGGCTCCCCTCCTCTTTATTTTAAGTTGTGGCCCTAAAGGATGGGTCGCCAGGGCCTAATAAGGCTCCGTAAGGGGTGCACACGGTCCCCCTCCCCTTTAATAAACAAAAAGGCCCTGAGTCTGGGGTCCCAAAGGCATAATAAGTCTCAGTGAGGGGGTGCACGCAGACCCCCTCCCCTTTAATGAAAAAAAGCCCTGAGGGATGGGATCCCCATGGCCCAATATAGCACAAGGAGGAGGGGTGCAGCCATCCTACCCTTTAGGGACCATGAGGAGTATGGGGTCCCCAGGGACTAAAGAGACCCTGGTAGTGGGCTGTGCGTTCCCTCCCCTTTTTTGTATGTTTTGGCCCCAGGTATGTGCTACCCAGGGCCTGTATTGGAGTGGAGGGGCCCAGCAGCCCCACTCCCCTTTAAAAAAAAAGGCTCTGGGGGATTGGGTCCTCAGGACCCATAACGGCTCAAGGAAGGGGCCACGTGGCACCCTCCCCTTTATTTTAAGTAACGGCCCTGGGCATGAGGTCCCCATGGCCGAATAAGGCTTTGGGTGAGGGGACACACAGCCCCCCTACCCTTTAATTAAAAAAAAAGCTTTGGGAAATGGGGTCCCCGGGGAATAATAAGGATCTCTGAGGAGGTGCACACGGTTCCACCTCCCCTTTAATTAAAACAGCAGCCCTGGGAATGGGATTCCCAAGGCCTAATAAGGCCAGGGATGTACAATTCCTGTCTCTCAGCGTCTGGGTCATATTGTTTGGGGTCAAGGGCATGAAGATTTCATGTTTATTTTGTCTTTGGGACAAGTAGGCCCAACCCCCAGCAGCACAAATCCTTTGGGTGCCAGCTTATAGAGAAGGGAACAGTTGAGGTAATAAATGTGCCCATAGGTTAATGCTGTTCAAACTTGCAATGATGGTTCATTAATGAAAAGCCCTCATTATTAGGGTGAGCACTGTAAATAAACGTTTTAAGGTCGCACTACAGTACTGACAGTAGTTCCAATTAAAAAAAAATGACACACATTTGAAAAGTTTAACAATATGAGGCAAAGTATAATGTTCCCAGAATGCTCTCTGATTAGATGTTTGCAGAAGCTTGTAAGCAAGGGTGATGATTCTTTGTTTTCAAAATAAAACGTGCAGAAAAAAATGCACGTAGGAAAAAAAAGTTTTTATGTTATGTAATTATAGGTGCAATTTCTATGAACCGTCATTTAGTAAAATGTGTTGATACATGCTAGTATTCTCCAAAAATATTCCTAATGGAAAATCAATGTAACCATTTTCAACACGATTATGGGAATCATGAAAATAAACAAGCACTGGCAAAGCCAATCGATCTGACACTTTTTTGTGAGTCTTTTGGTTTTGTCAATGCATGTCTTCTTTTGATATTACTTTTGTAATACTTTATTGTTGTGGAGCTGCCAGGCCCTCACCAATGTAACAAACAGTGGTAAAAAGAAAAAAATGTTTTTAATCTCAAAAAGCACACATTCCCACCAGTGGCGTAACAAGGGCCCGCATCCCCCCTTTAGGGGACCACCTCAGAAAAGCACCTGCCCTGAGTGAGTCTGGAGAGGGGAGAGGCCCTCCATGTTTTTTTACAGGGGGCCCCCTCCAGTTTTGTTATGCCACCGATTGCCACAGTAGTTCCTGGCACTGAACAAAACTACTTTGTGTGCCAATATGCTCCTTGTGGAAACGCAGAATATGATCATTCACTTTAAAGCCAGCCGATAGAGAGAGAGAGAGAGAAATAGAAGTTTAATAAAAACAAAATATCTTTGTTAATGTCAGACCTAATTAGGGACCCAGTTCATAAAGAAAGTCACTAAAGTGCACACATGGTATATGTCTTTGAATTAGTGGCTTTCATTAAATCACAGGAAATTACAGAAGTAGACCAGAAAATCATACTCATAGAAAATATTTGTGAACTTTATTTTAGCACGAGAAAATATGCATGCGTAGATTTGCTCATGTGAAAATCTATTGAGCGTTTACAAGTTCACTGTCCCTCCAACCACTTTTTTCCGAACCCTGGAAGAACTTCTACTTCTGCCATCGTCAGTAGTAGATTTGCAAACTTTCTCATTATGGGAAAAGATTAAAGAAGAGCTGGTGAAAATCCATAAAACATGCAAGTTAGTAGGTTTGAAGACTCAAAGGCATTCCAGCCCTGGAACTATTGCTTACTGCTTCCTCCAGCCCCAGAATGTAGATCAAGTTCAACTTTTATTTATTTATGATAAGGAGCTCTTAACAAGATCCACATAAAAAGTCAAAAGAGAGAAAGGTTGTATACATACACAAACAAATGAACTAATCACCCAGCAAATATTACACTCAACATATAAAATACATCATATTTAGAATCCACATACTTAATAAAGATTTAGAAAACACTTTAAAAAGTTAATAATTCTAAAACAGAACAATTCTTTAAAGAGGTCATACAAGGATTGAAGAACTCCGGAACAAACATAATAAACAGTTAAAACCAATCTCTGACGCAACAGAATACAGAATCACCTATCACCAAACAAACATTACACTCAGCATATGAAACATGTCATATTTAAATTCCATATAGCTAATATAAGTTTAGAAAGCACTTCTTTCATCAGCAAGGACATTAATGGATTATCTTCACTCCTTTTAAGGCAGGCAACCCACTGCATGATCCCTGCTAAACCCTGAGCAAAGACTCTTCTCAACCCCACCTCCAACCATACGGCCGCCTCTGAGGTAGACATGTTGACTGAGGTGAGTTTTCTAAGAGTTTTTCCTTCCATCATTCAACACCCCCCCATTTAGAGATATCAATGAATTCCAAGCCATAAAGAAGGCATGCTGGAATTTTTGAAGGTTAGCCCGCTGAAAGGTGCACACAATGCCTCCTCCCAGTAGGCCTATACAAGGCTCCTAAACATCTTGCTTGACAGCCAGCTTCACACATATTGTTTTCTATGTGAGCCCATCACTGAGATTCTCACACACTATCTTCCCCAAGAATGTATTTGAGTTCACAATTTCAAGCTTTTCAGCCCCTAGGGACCAGTGAAAATTACAAAACTTAATTTTTTTGTTTGGATGGAAGCACATAATTTTGCTTTTGGAAGCATTACCCTATAAAAAGTGAGCATTTGTATACTGTTCCAAAAACTGGAGACGAATATTTAAGCTTTTAGGGGTAAGATCTAAAATTATAATGTCATCAGCATATAGTAAACAGGCTACAGATTTACCGCCGATTAACGGGGCAAAGCCCTCACTCTGAGAGAGGTAAGTAGGAAGATCTGAGATATATAATGAGAAAAGCAGATGCACTAGGAGACACCCTTGTTTCAATCAATTCAAGGTGAGTATCTCTTGGGACAGAACGTTATCCCTCGTAGTAATATTCTACACCAGGTAGAAGAATGGAGCGCAATCACAAGGTCAAGTAAGATGTTTAGCATGCCCAAATTAGCAAGCTTTCCCCACAACAGGGCTCTATCTACTTTGTCAAAAGCCATTGAAAAATCAATAAAAGCTGCATAAACTGCTTCACCTCTTACTTTCACATACTTTTCAGTAATTACTTGAAGCACTGCAAAATTATAAATAGTGCTTTGTTTACGCCTAAACCCCGTTTGCTCCAGAGGAATGATATTATTTTCATCAACCCATACATTTCATCTGGATAGCAAGCATTTAGCAAAACGTTTGCCCACTGCGCCCAGAAGAGCGATCTGCCAACAGTTGGCAGGACAATTTTGATTGCTCTTCTTAAATAAAGGCACTATGATACTTACTGTCCAGGAAGGGGGGATAATTCTGTTTAGGAAACAACATCTAAAAGTCACAAATAAAATCTTACTCCTCAAGTGAATATCCTGCTTTATTACAGAGATGGGTAATTAGTCAGGGCCCATTGTGGTGGAGAAATGCATAGCTTGAATGGCCAGCTCTAGCTCCCTTTCTGAGGGGAAATCATAAGAGTGAGAGACCTCACTTACAAGTGGCCGATTAATCTCAACCCCATTTAATGCGTAAAGGGTGAAAATAAATTCAATCCAAAGTGCCTCATCAATGGCTACAGGGGGTTGAATGGATTCTTGACCCGCAGCCTTCTCCAACCAGAGACCAAAAACGTCTAGCCTGCCCCTTCAACGCAGCTTCCCTCAAGTAAATTCCTTGCTAGAACACCTGCTTCACCTTTTTAAGAGGGACAACCTTGAGTTCCTTTCAGGAGAATACACTAAGGCGGTCATTCTGACCTTGGCGGACGGCGGAGGCCGTCCGCCAAGGTACCGCCGTCAGAACACCGCTCCGCGGTCAAAAGACCGCGGCGGTGATTCTGAGATTTGCCCTGGGCTGGCGGGCGGCCGCCAACAGACCGCCCGCCAGCCCAGGGCAAATCAACCTTCCCACTAGGATGCCGGCTCAGAATTGAGCCGGCGGAGTGGGAAGGTGCGACGGGTGCAGTTGCACCCGTCGTGTATTTCAGTGTCTGCTAGGCAGACACTGAAATACTTTGTGGGGCCCTCTTATGGGGGCCCCTGCCGTGCCCATGCCATTGGCATGGGCACGGCAGGGGCCCCCAGGGGCCCCGCCGCACCCCCTACCGCCATCCTGTTCCTGGCGGGAGAACCGCCATGAACAGGATGGCGGTAGGGGGTGTCAGAATCCCCATGGCGGCGGAGCACGCTCCGCCGCCATGGGGGATTCTGACGGGCAGCGGAAAGTCGGCGGTACACCGCCGGCTTTCCGCTTCTGGCTGCGGCTGTACCGCCGCGGTCAGAATGCCCGGCGGAGCACCGGCGGCCTGTTGGCGGTGAATGACCCCCTAAGTGCTGAATCCTAACCAAAGTATTTATTTTCCTATTCAAGCAAAGTAAAGGACGAGGGATCTCCTTAGATCTACTTTTAGGAGATCTTGTTGAAGTTCTAATTAACAGCCACTTCAAAACCTTGCAGAGTGTTCCACTTCATTACCCTCTCAAATATCCAACTTCTCAAGAGCAGATTCTAATATCTCTAACACACCTGAAATCCTTCTATGATCCTACTGAGTCCTCCCTGTCTTTTTATCGAAATTAGAGAATAGCCCATCCAACTCCCAGGACCCCGTAGTGAACATATTCAGATCCAACAAGACTATGAGAAGGCTATAATCGCTTACAGGAGTATTCATGATCTTTAAATCACTTAACAGAGAAAATGAGGTACAACGTAGCACCACATAATCTAAAATTGCATTTCCCCATGGAGAAACATTCCTATAGAAGGCTGGCGAGTCCGAGAGAGACCTCTCATTTGCTCTGATACAATTGTTTCTCCTAAGGAGATCAAGAAGGAGTTTCCCTCTCTTATTTGTTCTTATCGAAGGGTATAAAACACTATGCGGGATTCGTAGGGCGTCCTCTCTCTCTACCTCGCAAACTTGAAGCAAGGTGTAATTAGGCATGTTACAATTTAGATCTCCTGCTAAAACTACACAGGGGGTTGCTCGCTATCAAGAGCGTTATTTATGTAAATGAAAACCCTCTGCCAGAGAGCACCATAAAACGCTTCTCGGGGGGGGTGGGTAAGGGATATGAGCATTGACCAATAACAGGGGGATATAACCCCTGGTCTCGTCATGAACATAAAAAGATAGAATCATAAAAAAAATTACTCAGATCTTAGTAACAATCATACTTCAACTTAAATTTAGTTGATAATAAACAAGCAACTCCCCCCTCTGTATGCCCCTTTCTAGCTTGTATTGCTCCAGAATGTAGGATTTGTTAATCATCCCACAACAGATCACTATTGCACCATGTCTCCTGGAGGCAGATCAAATCTGGGTTAAATGAACTAAGAAGATGTAAGTTCTCCCTACTATTCTTTACACCCACGGCATTCCACAAGACAACTTTTAGGCCATTGCTATTTCTGGGGTTGCAACAGGAACCTAGGCCACCGTGCCTGACTTCAAACATTCAGTAACCAGCCCCATCCATTTAGACCATTGCAGTGACACCTGCCTTTCATTCCCTCTCAGGAAAACTGTCAGGTCCTGCAAATCTACCAGGGACCTACACATATACTGGTCATTATAATTGGAAGACTCATTAAGTACATCACATTCTTTATCCCTTTCCACTAGCACCCCTCCTCTAGCACATCTTCCTTTCATACCCAGGGAGGGAACAACATCAATACCATGACATTGCAAACAATCAGCATTTTGTAGGACTAAGTTAGCCAACGCTTGGAATAAAAGGTAACCCTTGTCTTGAAGTCCACTTTAAAATACAATAAAGAAACCAGATCAATGTCACAGCTTTGAATTGAGCTCAAAGGACCAGATTCCAAATAGCAGTTTAACAACGTAGATCTGTTCAATGTTAAATCTGCTTCAAAAATTGGAATGAAGTCTAGTAAACAAGAATCCATGGTGCAACCAGGTGTATTAATTCGGGTTCAATGCAAGGAGTAACCCAGGAGGGAGTTCAGTGAAGGGCTCTATTGCTGACACCCTCACTGACTCCTGGGCAGCTACTCCTATAGTCCAAGAATCAATCCCTACCACCAGGGGGAAGGGTTAACCATGCAAGAAATCTCCTTGCATCTTTGCAGGAGATTTATCTCTTCTGAAAACTGGACTTTCCTTCTGCCTTTTTTGGTAATCCTTCAAATTGGTCTTTTTATCCCTCTTGATCTTTTCCTCTTGTTTTTATTTCCAGCCATCAGCGGAGGAGCAGGAGACACCATAGAACTATTCTCCTGGGTAGTCAATGCTTTAAAATTGGAAATACATCCTTTTCAGTGGAAATAGTATTTGCTGAACCCTTTCTTCTTAGCCGGGGAGGAGGCAAAAATAAAATGCATTGAGTCCACTGGACTTTCGATCGAGACCCCTTTTGCAATAATCTCTTTACATTGGGGTTTGCCTGCCTGAGTACTAACATTCACATATGAAATTACAGTTCTGTTCTCTGGCTCTCTCTGTGACAACAGGGTAACACCCAGTGGCACATACAGGCCTCAGTTCATGCTCCTAGTTTTCTCATCCTTAGTTGATTCCTTACAGACGGCCGTCACAATGTCAAGAATACAAGACCCTTCTTCAAATTTCTCCAATAGCTTTAGGATCAAAGTAAGCAGATTTTCAAGATTTTGTAAGTAGAAATCCTGACCTCCTGGTCTGGTGGTTAACTAGGCAGATTGCCACTTATATCCAAAGCTGGAGTTGCAGACAGATGAGAATACAGAGATACATGAGAGAGGAGGAAGTACTACAGAAAAGTTGCAAATCTGTCGGTGGAAGCTAAGGCATAAGACCCCAGAAGACAAAGGATGATCCTTTTCCTGAAACCCATACCTCCTACAAAGATCGAGATCCAAATTGGGCAAAGTGAAGTCAGCGTCTGGTAGCCCGATGTCCAGAGTCCCCGCAGTCCTCATTTGGGAGAAATACCCCGAAAGTCTTCGGAAAGTTTATCCATTTCCTCAAGGGCTACTGGAGTTGGGGATGGACTGACACGTAAGTGGGGGGAGAATGAAGGTGAAGTACACAAAGGCACCCCAGGCAGGTCTTTTGTTCTCTGCAAAAGGGCCTCCTGGGGGGCTATACCCTCTACTCCCCCGATCTACTCTCATCACAACAGGGCTCCATTAAAACGCCCATCGACAGGATTTTGTTTGGTTCCATGCCAGATGTCATACCGGATAACATATCAGGATTCTGCACCCCCTGAAGGATTTTTTTTCCTACAAAGTAAAGATTTGGTGATGGCCCTTCAACTGGAAGTCCAGATTAACCTTATTCCATAGGGGATTAGATTTCGTTTTTATACATGTCCTTCCTGGGAGCAAGTGCCCGGAGCACAATTTTTTTCAAGTCATTGTCCAAGGGGGAGAGCAAGGAAGAATCGAGTTCTTATAATTCTTTGAGCCTCATATATCCAAAGCAGCTGTCACACTTACTTGGGTAATTCCCTACAATCCAAATTTACAGCTAGTGGGGGCAAGATTACACTGTCCTTAACCACCGCACCTGTAGCAGGATTATAGCTTTTCCAAATAAGAAGGAAGGGGAGGATTCAGGTACACGGCCACCCGCGGGAGCAAGTCGCACCAGCCTTATGCCGACTGCTTCTGCCCCATGCGGAAGAAAACCATAACTCTAGACTTTTTTACCCAAACCACCCAAACACCCCCTTGCCACCTTCAGCTCTTCAACTCTTCAGTCCCTTTGATCCACCACCTGATGGAAACAAAGACCAACGGATGGGGACAAACACCAACGACAGGGCAGCGGGGCTGCGTTAGTAGCACTAGCAGAATTGCAGAAATACAGGTTTACTACAAGAAAGTCTTATATATTTTTTAAGGTTTTCCAAATTTAGGCTCGCAAGAAACCTCATGAGACCCTCCAAAGTCAGCCGCTTGTTCAATGAATAAAGGGCACTTATTATGAGGTACAAGCGTCTATTTTCTGCTTTTTCTGCTCCTTTACATTCTGAGCTACACTAGACAATGCGAAATTTCACTATTAAAGTGCAGGGACATGCAAGTAAAAACTGCAGGTATGGAGCGTTCGTCTATCTAGTACGACCCAAAGCTGCTTTCTACTCTTTCGCCAGCTTCCTCTACTGACCCTAAATAAGCAGCAAAAAGCCACAGCGTCCTGACCCACAAAACCGCTGCGTCCAGATCCACAGGACGTGGCTCTTCCTAATAATAAGCCGTATTGCTGCGTTACCGCAGCCAAAGTCGTACACTGGGGATCGCTCCCAAAACTTCCCCGGTCAGCTTGTCAGTCCAGGGCTTCCGGCTCCCTGCACAATTCGAGGCCTGGCAAATCCTGCTGCCATCCGTGGCCCACTGCCTGGCTGCCTCCTTTCTCCTCCTCCTTCACAGTGTAGCACGTAAAACGTAACACGTTGAGTCGACTACTAAGATATACTGTGCAAATCTGTGGAAAGGTGGCAAAATAAGGAAATTGCTAAAGTAGGGATTGAAATTGCAAGTATTCTAGCCCTACTGTAGTAGTAGCCCTGGCATTATCAGAGACGCAATTATCAGAGCTCCTACATAATGAAGTTGCTGCCGTAATTTTTTTCCGCACTACATGGCACCAAAGGGAAAATAGCATTTTTTACAGGATAAGTAGATTTAAGAAGCAACCTATCCCATGGACAAGTAGATATTTTACTAAATTCCACACCCCTGTAAGCCTCAGTGAGGCGGTGCATGCGGTCCTCTTCCCCCTTTAATAAAAAAAGGCCTGGGGATGGGATCCCCAGGGCCTAATAGAGCTCAAGGAGGAGGGGTGCACAGCCAACCTCCCCTTAATAAAAAAAAGGCCATGGAGTATGGGGTCCCCAGGGCCTAAAGAGACTCTGGGAGGGAGGCTGTGTGACCCCCCCCTGCTTTTTTGTAAGTTTCAGCCCTATGTGTGGGCTCCCGGGGCTTACAATGGCTTGGGGGGCCTGCGGCCCCATTCCCCTTAAAAAAAAGCTGTGGGAGAGGGTCCTGATGGTCGATAACAGCACCAGAAGGAATTATGCGGTACCCTCCCCTTTATTTTAAATAGTGGTCCTGGTGGGATGGGGTCCCATGGGCCTAAAAAGGCTTGGGGAGTGTGTCCACGCAGTCCCTCCACTTTAATAAAAAAAAGAACAGCCCTGGGGCATGGGGTCCCGGGGCATAAAAAGGCTCCCCAAGGCATAAGAAGGCTCTGCGAGGGAGTGTATGCGGTCCTCCTCTTCCCGTTAATAAAAAAAACCCTGGGGAATGGGGTACCCAGGACATATTAAAGCACATGGAGGAGGGGCACACAACCAACCTCCCCTTTAATAAAAAGAGGCCTTGTAGGATAGTGTCCCCAGGGCGTGAAAAGACTCTTGGAGGGGGTGCCAAATGGCCCCCTCCCCATTTTTTGTAAGTTTCAGCCACAGTTGTGGGCACACCAGGGCCTATAATGGCTTGGGGGCCCTGCAGCATCATACCCCTTTAAAAAGGCCTTGGGGATGGAGTCCTCAGGGCCTAAAAAGGCTCAGGGAGGGAGACAACTGAAGAGACTACATATACCATAGTGTACTAGAATAGTAAAGTGGAAACCGGGACTGGAATGTAATGTGGAGCACTATATGTGCAGTGTGCTAGAGAGGGTACTGTCATAGGCAGGTATGAAGGCAGGACCTCACAAGGCCTACATGAGCACCATCAAGTGGCTGGATGAGGGATTCCTGACAGAAGTTGCATTTTGAATATCCTCTGGTTGCAATAACACAACACATTGAATTGTTTAACGAACAATATGGCTATAGGTTTTTCTCTGACAGGACCACAACAAAAGAACAAGTTGAAAAGAGATCTCGTATTGTGTTTGGCTATGATGTGTCATGCAGAAACTATCTAATCCCACAAGGATAGTTACCAAAAAAGGACATGGAGATATACATCAAAATATTAAAGGCACACTGAGCATATTAGATGGCAACCTCAGAAAGCTGAACAAAAGAATATATTCAATTTTAGAATTAACATCACTTGTTTTTACAATTGTGAAAGAAACATTAGAAGGTTGCAAGCAATAAAAATAAAAACTATATTTGCGTTACAAGCTTCCGCACAAGCCCTAAAATCACTCAGAGAACCATGAAACCTTATTACTACTTTGTAATACTTAAACCTAATGGCATTATTGAATATCAGGAAATATTCAGAAAACAAGACTTAACCTGTAGTTTGTTTTCAGTACAGTTATCTTCATTTAGCCTATATGAAAAAACTGAATATCTCATGGTTAAATCATGGGTTCATTACAATACTGATACATGTTTTATGGCTTTAAGCTTATTCATTAAAGAATGAAATAGGGTTGTATAGTGAGTTAAGAACTGTCTCGATGCATTATTAATGGAAAATCCTGCCTTCGTCAAATTGCTTTCTAGAGGAACACCCTATATTCTAAAGTACAGCAGAATGTGCTAACCCCTTGGGTTATTCACTTAGAGGTAAACAAATCACTTCAGGCAGTTAACACAATTTGAGTGATTTGAATAAAAAAATTAATCTCAATGTCTCCAAAGACAACATGGCTGTAGAAGTCGTAGATATGAAAATGAATCATATTAAGTCAGATTTTCAAAAACATGCTATCCTTTGAGAAATAGATTCAGTTATGTAGTCACAATGAAGAAAACACTGACTGTTGTGGTTAGTGTTATTTTCTACACCAACAGGAGGCAACCATGTTACTTTACTGGCCAAATACCAACAAGCTCTTGTATACACACCTTGGAAATGTAGCCAACATAGTTTCACTGCTATAAGACAAGATGTAGCACTAATATCAGCACTTCTCTACTAAGATTTACTGGCAGAGTTACACAGATTACTCAGCTGTTACAGGCAGCTATCCACCAGTATTCAGTGAAACGGTTATGTATTCTTCTAAAGCAACTGAGATAATCTCACATATAAAAGCAGCTGAAAAAGACAAACTGAGTGCATTGAGATACACTTTTAACTGAGCCTCACAACTCCTACGTCACTTAACATCTAGTCTTTTTCTGGTTTGCCTCCAATAATACTAATGGGAGTAAAAGTAGTAATTACAATACTAATAATGAAGAAATAAATGTACTCAGTAGGCCATAAAACATGGTCCCAGGGTGAATCAGAAAATAAAGATGTTGGGTTAAGAATGATCCATAAAGCATACATTAACTCAGAACGATCAGGTACCAGGAAGACATTGAAATGTTTAGGTTGTTAAGGTTCTATTATGCATACAAGAGGAGAGTAAATGATTGGGGACAATGGCAATCAGCCCACAAGACCAAGGTGATATGTATGGCAGAACTTCAATATTTATTTCTTAATGTTATATCAGGCGTAGATTCTATGTAATATTGTCGTAGTTTGGACTCTTGCTCTGAGCAAGACTGCTGGTCTCAGGATGACAGTACTTTCGTTTGTAGGTGACTAAGTTTCTTCCTACAACTAGTTGTAACTGTTGTCCAAACCTTACCGGCTTACTAGCAGTACTTCACCAGAAACACAATAGTAAAGAGGTGATTTGTAGCAGTCGCTTACGCATGGACTCAAAATAAGATCTCTCAGGGTTGTCGTGGTTAAACGGAAATTACCCTTTTCTCACAGATTATTATGTCTCGTACAAACAAAGGCAATAACACAGATGCAGTGAAGTTATAATAGTTTTTTATTTAACATAACTGCAATTTGTTATAAGTTGCATGAATTGCAATGATTAGGATAATGAATATACCAAGCAACAGTATTGTGAAGAGGAGAGTCGTTGTTATAAAGACCCCTACCATTATGTAATATATAACAGGAATATATGTATAGGTATGAAAATGTAATAAGCCCTAATACCCTAAGGAGAGTAGGTCTAAACTCCTACCTAAAGAAGGAGAGCTGGGTTCGTTAAACCTAATCTGCCAAAACCGCGTCCATGAGAGGAGCCCCCAACCCTCGTTACCTTGGAATGAGGTTTCTATCTCAGACTCCGCAGGGACACGAAGACTGGCTCAGCGTCAAGATGACTGCAGCATCGGTATCAGCGATGGTGGCGATGCCCTCTGGTCGGAATCCCTCTGATTATCTGTCTAAAAGTGTGTTGTATTTATACAGATCTACAAGGTCCCCTGACATAAGTGTTATTCATAACAATAGATAACAGGCATGCTTGGGACGGCAATTAATATCAACAATCCCTCGAAAGTATAGAGAGGGAAAATCCCTAAGTGTGAATGCCTACTGTATGTTTGTCTTTCGTGCTTGATCTTGACTCCTTGGCGCAATGACACTGATAATAGAACCCATAACAAGTGGCCTAACTATAAACAAGGCCGCCATTTTAAAGGAAATAAATAATTAAATGGACTAAGACAGAGAAAGCTAAGTAGGTTAAAAGTCACTGGGTGACGGGGGCACGAGTTCACACGCCTACGGCTAAGCTAACTCCTGTTATCCCGCTAAAACAAACTAGGATTCACTACACCCTCCCCATTGCCGTAACAGGTATGATGAAGGTAAGGAAACCCAAGCGCTAAAAAGCTGCTACTGAACCAAAAAGCCAAAAAACGAAAATGAAATCTCAAGCCAAATTTTTTTTTTACGTAATGACAAAAATAAATGCTGTGTATTAAAATACGTTTTAAAAAACATTCAGAGATGTTAATATCAACTATGACAAGTATAGCAAACTTTCAGTTAAATTGCTAGTTTTTAGAACCGGGAACTGGCAAGCAAATTCACCAAATTATGTGCTGTATGCAGGATCTTGAAGAATGTCATCGAAGTCACCATTCAAGGATCTTAAAAATGAGTCAACATCGTCTGAAGTGAAATTGAGAGCTGGACGGACAAACGGATCCACAGAGCAGAAGTGCCATATTCATCGGTGTATCGACACTCGCTGCAGCTTCCTCATCCATGTTAGTTTGAATAACAGAAGGCTCATAGGTGGCCTCGCGGAGCAACCTCAGTCTCAAGGGGCATGACCGTGTATGAACCCTCATCGGGGACATCAGCAGTTCATGGTCCACAGGAGATGTTGGTGCAACAGCAAGACAGACCATAGGCAGATGTTCAAAGAGACACCATATGCAGCGGAACACCTGTTGTACACACCAGAGTAGAGGCCGGAATGACAATGACCAGTCAAACTCTAGTTCCATCAGCAAAGGTGTACCAAAGATCGGAACCATGCGTTCACGGCACAGCGGGGTTGACGGGAGCGGCTCCATTGCTCTGTGTCGCTGGAAAAAAACAACCACCGCGAATCAGAAAAAATAGCAGTAGTAGTCCGCCAATTAAATCCAAAATAATTGGTAAGCCACCAAACACACTGGAAAAGAGAGAATGGATGGCTGATGGGATGACTCCGAAGACAGTCTGGAAGATGGACACGAAACCAGACCCGACAGCCTTAAAGAAATGAACAATCCCAGTGGTGCTTGAAGCATTGAATATTCTGGATACCAACTCTCCAAAGTGTATGGGGAAATCGGTATTTAAAAGGGATTGTATCTCGGCTGATGATCTCGCAACCTGGAGAGCATACGTCTCTTTTGCGGATGTCAAGGCGACCTGTTTTTGAAACAATAGCGCCTTCAGTCTACTCAACTTGTCATAGTTCACATTAATAGTATCAATGTGGGGCCACATTTCAGATACGTGTATCTCTCGTGTGGGGGGAAACAAAACATGGCCACAACACGTAACGACCTTCGTGACTGAGATTGCGTAGGCAATTCCAGGTCGCAAGCCGCAACAGCTGTCATCGCTCAGTAGAACATAACTTCCAAGGGGACGGGAGTACCCTTCAGAAAACAGGCCAAATTCGCGACCCCAGCATTGCAAAGACCGTGAAGAGACACCTGTTTGCATATCATGGAATGCCGAACATTAGTCTCACATTCACTTCCGCTAAGAAAGACCTCCTGTTCGCCGTTCAGACATCGATACTCAAAGGGTAACTCCCACTCTTCCTTAATAAAGCTATCTCCTAGCTGGTCATAGCGTCCCACTGCAAGATGTTTCAGGCAGTTCGAGAAACGGAAGGTCGAAAACAGTAAATTAATAATGCCGTGTAGGAGCCAGATAGTTGAAGGACTTTCTGCTACTGTGAAGGGCAACTTATCTAATTTTTCCACTTGAAGCAATGAAAAACGAGCCTCCCTTTTAGCCATTGTCTCTTGTTCCCTGGAAAAATTAAAAGCAGCGAATAGTTCGCTTCCATTAATGTATTTCCATGGAATGTGGCCACTTCTCAGCGTCTGCAATGCCCAACCCAGCTGCATGATGGAACGTAGCTGTGTTTGCCCATGATATAACCGGGACAAATCAGTCTGAGTGATATCAATAGCAGATGACACTATATTCGACAGTGAGTATATCCTGTTGGATAGAGTGTTCATGCCATTATCGACAACAGCCAATGTTTTTTCCAAATTCTCCTTATCAAGTTGCCGTAAACGTGCAGCAGCCTCAATTTGAGAAAGTTTCCAAATTTCATTATACATTGCATATAAAAACCGTTTCGAGCGCTGCTTCCTAGGACCCAATAGGAAATCTTGTAAATCTATACTGTCTGAAAGAGTGTTCAGGTGTTGTTTAACCGCTGTTAAAGTGTTTGTCTGCACCCATTGCTGGCACAGCTTACCCACACTGTATGTTGTAATGATACCAGTATGTTGACCTGATAGAAAGCGAGGGTCAGGCCTATGGATGGAAAAACCCCTGGAAGAGTTTAAAAAACGCTTCTGACACTCATCAGTGTCGGTGGGCCATACCAACCATCCCCCGGGACGGGAAAGTGAAGAATTATATTTACCAGCCTTAACCAATGCATCTAGCCTGTCCTCTGAAACATTAAGAAAGTGTTGCCAATCTCCAAATTTTGTCGGTGTAGGAATATTGGGCGTGTTTAAATCTTTAATTTTTGCTAACCCCAGACACGATGTCTGCTCAACAGTGTCATTCAAGAAAATCATTTGTACAGGTATTAAGCAAGCTCGAAACAAAGCTTCTCTACCCTGAATGTTCCCCATACACTATTCAAATCGATAGTGTTCTTCCAATATTCATATCCTTCAATCGAGAGTCGGGAAACAAAGGGGTCTGAATAAATCAGTTTTGTATCTGTTAGCAAGAGTTTTCTAAATTGTGTTGTAGGTAATTTAAAATAATATGATTCAGCTTTCGTCGTATCATGCCCAGAAAAGTATGTGAATTTGTCACTGTAATACTTTGGACTCCCCACCGGTGGTGTTGAACAGTGTTCCCATTGTGTGTAGTTAAAGAGAGGCCTATATCTAGTTGCACGGTGCAGGTAGTGATGTCCCCAATTGTTATAGCAGAACATATCCCCATAATTCATCGTATAATCATATACATCATCACTCCCAAAAGCGGAGTAGTCCTTCATCTCAGTTAGCATGGAATCAACTGTTTGGACATCCCAATCATCAGAGACTACATTAGGTGTAATAACATCAGACATAGAAATCTTGAACACGTATGGTATTTGAATTATCTCTGTAGGCCCGTAGATATCGAACGGAACTTTGTTCCAGACAATCCCATCAGGAATTGGAATAGCCGTAATATTTACAGGGGACAAATCACGCCGGACCTTATGTGATGAACGATGTGGTGTTAAAATTACATCAACAGGCTCCACTGAGGAGCGATCAGCAATATAGTGACCATTAATTAGTAAAAAGAAAACAGTCACAAACCCAATCCATAAAAATAATGCAATAAATGTGAAACAAAACAAGAGATAGTTCCATGGATATATCAAATAGTTCTGCTTAAGCCATCAATAGAATTGGCTACCTCTCGAACATTTTCCAGTCTCAGTAGAGGATGAATCAGAAGAAAAATCATCAATGTCTATAAACTAGCCAGAGGAAGTCTCCGCAAACACAGGACCCATGGAACGCTCATCCACTGCTCGTGGAAGTTCTTGATAGACAACGTTGTTAGTCGTGGAAGTGTTCGTGTAAAATACAGCCAAATCCTGCAGCAGGGAGTCCTCCGAAGGTGTTACTGGAACCAACAAAAGTTCATTGTCCGCCCTCCCCATTGTCGAGGAAGTGTTCGGAACAACAGCTGACATAGTTGCATAGTCAGAAGTAGCGATGGTCATCCTACCATGTAGAGGGACGTCCTGTTGGGTAGTGAGAGGGGATCGGGAACTACCCAAGGGACCTCCTGGTCTACTGTGAAGAATCGGCCACATGGTGTAATTTGATGTCATCAATGGAGACAAATCTGTTGGATTTGGAACCAGACAACGGTGGAAGGATGACAGTCCTGGTGCCTTTTATTCCCAAGACCGGTACAGGCGCTCTGTATGATGGACCAAACTCTTTTTTCACAGCGATCTTCTCACGAACCAGATCCCCAATGTTAGGAATCCAGCCAGTCGAAGTTTTCGCCAAGTCCCTTATTCCCAAGGTGGCAGCACTTTCAGATGATTTATCATCACGGAATTGTTGAAGCTCCTGCAAAACAGTGAGATGTTCTTTTATGTCAAATGGTGTTTCTGCTGCCACCATACCAGGGGCATCAAGATCGGGGACATACATAGTCGACCCAAAGAGAACCTCATATGGAGACTTTTCCCCCAAGGACCGTCTTGGCAGATTATTCAGTGCTCTCTGGACCCCATATAGGTGATGTAACCAACTGCGGCCTGAACCTAATACTCGAGCTGTTAAGGACTGCTTTAGATCACAATTCTGCCTCTCCACGACCGAATTTCCCTCGGGATGGTATGGTGAGGAGTAATGGAGTTCAACACCCATCATCCTCATGGTGTCCCTGAAAGCCTTAGAGACAAATGCAGGGCCCTGGTCCGAATGGAATGCTGCAACCGCATATGTACCGATAAAGATCAGCAAATCTTTTATAACAGTCCGGGCGTCAGCCGACCGCTGTGGCCATACCCACAGGAATCTAGAACAGGAATCTACAGCCACTAAAATGTATTTGTATGCAGCATCAGGTTGCAAGGGACCACAGTGGTCCAGGTACACACAATGGAGCGGCTTGTCTGACACTAAGAGAGATGTCTGCGGAGGGCGTCTGATATTTGAGCCCTTAATCTGCTGACAAATGTCACAGCAAAGGACATACGTTTTAGTCCGTCTGCATAGACCAGGCCACCAATACCGTTGTTGTAGAATGGTGATAGTGGCCTGTATACCAGCATGTGCAGAAGCGACACCCTCATGTGCAGCTGTAATCAGCCCCAATCTTTGATCTTCATTTGGGATCACTCGATCACCAACATCAGGAATTGTTGCAAAAGCAACATTCTGTGCACTGATATGATATGTATAGTTCGTAGGGTATCCTTTCGGAAGGGGCTTGCCTGTAGCCGAGGCTTTAACGGCAATCAGTATTTCATTATCCAACCTCGTCTGAGAACGAGTCACTGCAGCCACAGAAGCCGTAGCTACTGAAGCTTTGGCTGCTTTGTCAGCCAATGTATTACCGGCAACATGTATTCCTACACGTTGGTGCCCCAATGTATGAACTACATGGACACATGGCAGCTTATCCTTAAGATCAGCCACCCTTCCCTACAATATTTTGTGTTTAATGGTGTTCCCTTTAGAATCTCTAAACCCGTTCAGTATCCAATGATTGAGGTATTCATTGTATGACTGGACGCAGCAATATGAATCACAGACGATCAAAGTCTGTGTTCCTGGCTTTGAATGTTCGAGCGCTAGAAGAAGAGCCTTAAGCTCGGCCAACTGGGCTGTGCAGTCCCCTAAGGTCTGAGTGTAGGTATTATGAGGATGGAAAACTCTGTCTTCCATTACCCCGCACACGGCTGCGCAAGCTGCCGAGTATTGATGTTTAGTACCCACAGCCGGTTGTGCCGATCCGTCAGTGTAAATGATGGTATCATAACTGTCTATTGGAAATATATGTAAGGGAGCAGGGTACTCCTGTTCATACTGGAGAAATTCTAGTGTCTGAATTCTTGGGTCAAACACATAATCTACATCAGTGGCGGTCAGAGAAGTTGCCCATTGAATCCAGCGTGGATGTAATGCCTTAGCGTTTGGAACGCTCGCTTTGGTGACAGTCTCTAAGGCCGGTACCGGGGAGACAACAATAATGCGCTTCCCTTGGGCAAGTGGCCTCTCCTTTATGACGGCCATCTGAACTGCTGTCAGAATTTTTTCAGTAGGAGCAAAACGTTTCTCTGCATTGGAGTACAAATGTGATTTGTATGCTATCGGCACCGTGTCACCCTCATTAAAGGTGACATAGGTAAACCCAAGGGCACCAGCTATTATTCTGATGACCAAATTCGTTTTATTGTCACGTGTGTACAAGTGTCTAGCCTCCAGCATGTCCCGTTGTATATCCCTAAGGATGTGTGTGTGTGCAATTGTCCATCGCCTGCTAGAAAAATTGGGCTGAATTAAGTCATATAGTGGCTTGACGCGTTCGGCGTAATCTGGAATGTATGTTCTGCCAAAATTAAAGAAACCCAGTAAGGACTGTAATTTCTTAAGCGTGTTTGGAGGCTGTAGCTGACCACACTTCTCTAAGAAGTGGGGGGCCAGGCTCTTCCCCTCGTGTGATAGTTCATATCCTAGGAACAATACACTAAGAAAGGCTATCTTGCTTTTCTTAAAATTAAATTTATATCCGAAGGCGGCAAATCCCAAAATTATCCGATCGACCCTTGCAAGATGAATGTCAAGGGTGTCATCAGTGAGATAGATATAATCCACATATGATAATGCCTCGGAATCAAGTTCCTGTAAGATTGATGTGACACGGGCCGAAAACAGTCCTAGGCTGTTTTTATAGCCTGGTGGTAAACGACAAAAGCGTTTCTGAGAGCCAAAGGAAAATGCACTTAGGTCTCTACTTTCATGTGCTAAATTCTGGCAGAAAAATCCATTAGATATATCCAATGTAGTTTTGTATTTTTTACACACTATATTATTAATCAGCGCTGTGCTGTGTGAATTTTGTATAGCATAAGTGCGAGCATGACTATTTAAGTGTCTATAATCAACCACTATTCTATATGAATGATCAGGTTTTGTAACGGGAAATAGCGGATTATTCATTGCCGATGTACAGGGCTCAATTACTCCCTGGCATTCACGTTGTGACAGTATCTCCGTCACTGGACCTTTTGCTTCATGTTTAACAGGGTACTGTGGCTGCGGGTGTGGTGTGGACCTAACGGGAATAACATGACAAGGAGAGTCCTTGTCCCAACCTACATGATTACGGTATAATGCAGGTGCCTGCGCTAAAGCCCAATCCGCAGCATAGGCTCTTTTGTCTGCCTCCGGAACAAGATCGGAGAAAGAAGGCAAAATGACATCTTCCCATGTGGGAGCTTGCGGACATGTTCAGGTGGCCAGTCTCTCTCGCCCAACAGGATATCACTAGTAAGTTCATCCCAGAATATTACACTAATAATGCGTTCCACGTCTCCCTCGATCTGAATTGTTAAATCATAAACCCGATCGGGTGGGAGGACGCGGCCATCCGCCGTTTCAACTGCGATATAATCGCTAGTTGCTGTCGCATCCAGATGATCTTTCAGACTCTGGCGACATATCGTGACCTCTGCCGCGCTATCCAACAGAGTCACTGCCCACCTCTTGTTCCTCAACAGTGTTCTCAATACTACTGCCATTTTTAACTGTCAGTGCTGCCACTTTCTTCTTTTTAAACTGTGGCTTTTGCTGAGGAGTCTTTTCTTCTTTTTTAATGGTAGACTGCAGCGAGTCTTTCTTTTCTTTCACGTATTCCGGACGTCGATCTTGACGGCCCCCTCTCTTGCTACGTTTATCCGGTGCGTCCTGAAAGGAACGAGAAGGACGTGAATCAGTATATCTGTCTGGAGTTCTAATGTTATCCCTATTCCTGAAATTATATCTCCTGTCGGAGTACTCCGGATGCGGAGAATCAGCTCTTTTAATTCTCCTATCCTTGAAATCCTTTTGTTTGTCCCAGCGCTTTTTAGACCCCTCTAGTGCCTGCCTTGTACCTTCCTTATGGGTGGTACTCGGTATGTCCAATTTTTTAGGTTTGGCTCCCAGCCCATCCCGTCCTATACTAGTATAGGTATCAGAGATTATTTTCGGTAGCTGTCTCTCTTGTTCCTGGTGTGGAGTTTCCCGGAGACGCTGGCGTATCGCCAGTGCTACTGCTTCCCCTTTAATATTACTTAATATTATCGAGGAGACGGCGTCAAAGTTACGCATCAATTTCATCCCCAGATCTAGGGCCGGTGCAGCCCCATGCTCATTTTGTATTTGTTTCAACACTTCCGGTAAATTGGCCAGTGTAGGGGTACCGTTTGTGGTAATATAAACGGCAGCGAAGACTGTACCCCAAGTGGCACATTCATCCACCGAGGGAACCATTCCGAATGGCAAGCACATAGTGAGCAATCTATGTTTCTCCTGTGGCCCCGTATGGGGGAACACAGCTTCCAGCTGATTTGTTTTCTGAGCAATCAAGAACAGTATTTTTTCTCGATCCGAGGGCACTTTACCCATAATGGTATGCACCCTTTGTGGATTAATCCCAGTGGCCAATTGATATCCACCAGCTACTGGCGGTGCTGGACGCGCTGGTGTAGTATTTAATGTTCGCAATACGAACTGGACCAATCGTCTATATAATGCCACTAATTCATTATATAATATCCTTAAATCTACAAGCGGCATATTCTGTATGCCTGGGTGAGGTGTATATGTGGCAAACATGGGCCACGTAGGCCCTTCATTACTTATAGGACCTAGCCTCACCCGCTGCAGTATATGTGGTAGGGCGCCTTCAAACCAGTTTTGATGCTCCTGATATGTGAGCGATATTTCATGATACTGGTATGCTTCGTACCTTACGGGTACGTCCGCAATGTCATAAGTGTGAAACGTGTGCGTTCGTTGGTCAGCCTCAGGAAAGGCAACCCAACAGTAAAATGTTTCCGTTTGGTATGCTTCAGTTGCTTCTATAATCAAAGTAACTTCCCCGCCCTCTTCTGTAAGGCCATGTGCTAATAAATGTTGTGTAAGTGCATGTCTAGCATTCGCAGGAATGTCTATGGTATTAGCCATAGTTGTTTAGAGAAACGGAACACCAAAATAGGGGAAGTTTTTTCCTTTTGTGAGTTCGAGCTCGAACAACCTACAGCCTACTTAGGAGTTACCTGTTTGGCCGAGGAGGATTCTCCCAAAGACCACGGACGTCTCCGTATAATGGTACTGAGGGTACCTGTTGTCTGTGAGACAGCGATAATCAGGGTAACCGTAAATTAGTGCCTAAACACCATCGTTGGTGGCGCCATGTCGTAGTTTGGACTCTTGCTCTGAGCAAGACTGCTGGTCTCAGGATGACAGTACTTTCCTTTGTAGGTGACTAAGTTTCTTCCTACAACTAGTTGTAACTGTTGTCCAAACCTTACCGGCTTACTAGCAGTACTTCACCAGAAACACAATAGTAAAGAGGTGATTTGTAGCAGTCGCTTACGCATGGACTCAAAATAAGATCTCTCAGGGTTGTCGTGGTTAAACGGAAATTACCCTTTTCTCACAGATTATTATGTCTCATACAAACAAAGGCAATAACACAGATGCAGTGAAGTTATAATAGTTTTTTATTTAACTTAACTGCAATTTGTTATGAGTTGCATGAATTGCAATGATTAGGATAATGAATATACCAAGCAACAGTATTGTGAAGAGGAGAGTCGTTGTTATAAAGACCCCTACCATTATGCAATATATAACAGGAATATATGTATAGGTATGAAAATGTAATAAGCCCTAATACCCTAAGGAGAGTAGGTCTAACCTCCTACCTAAAGAAGGAGAGCTGGGTTCGTTAAACCTAATCTGCCAAAACCGTGTCCATGAGAGGAGCCCCCAACCCTCGTTACCTCGGAATGAGGTTTCTATCTCAGACTCCGCAGGGACACGAAGACTGGCTCAGCGTCAAGATGACTGCAGCATCGGTATCAGCGATGGTGGCGATGCCCTCTGGTCGGAATCCCTCTGATTATCTGTCTAAAAGTGTGTTGTATTTATACAGATCTACAAGGTCCCCTGACATAAGTGTTATTCATAACAATAGATAACAGGCATGCTTGGGACGGCAATTAATATCAACAATCCCTCGAAAGTATAGAGAGGGAAAATCCCTAAGTGTGAATGCCTACTGTATGTTTGTCTTTCGTGCTTGATCTTGACAGAGCAAGCTAAGTAGCTTAAAAGTCACTGGGTGACGGGGGCACGAGTTCACAAGCCTACGTCTAAGCTAACTCCTGTTATCCCGCTAAAACAAACTAGGATTCACTACAATATTAAAAAATCATATAAAAGCCACTCCACACATGTTAAGACAAAAGGTTTAACAAACATGTTTTCAAAGATTTTGAATTAGAGCTCGAAATTCAACAGCATTGTGCCTTCTCTCCATTACTGTATGTACTTATCCTCAAGCCATATTGAGTGGATTTGTGTAGAAGATGCCGTGAAGGAGATGAATGAGAGGTAATCTCCGAAGTAACTGGAAAAATCTTTAGAAAGTTATGAAAATTTTACAGCTATTAGCAAAGTCTTTGTCAAGGGCCTATCAAAGGGAACATTTATTAAAATGTATCAATAAAAGTATCAGGGAAAGAGAGTATAGACATAAAGATTATTTCTAAAACAACAAAATTAAGCCAATATTATTTGCAATAGAAGTTTTAAAAAGTGACTGTTTTGGGAATGCCCCACACTAGCTCACTTCTGGAGGGGTGTCACTGCTGCTTTTGTGAAGTTCTTTCTTAGACGCTTTCATTAAACCCCTGGCTGACCTTACTGCACATCTCCAATGGTCTTGGGGGAAACAGATACAAACGGGCATTTCTTTTCCTAGGCCTCACCATTGCAAATAGGGACATATCTCAGGCATGGAAATCAGATTGTGCATGCCCAATAAGTGGAAGCGAGGTTTGTATTATTGTATGGGGCTAGAGATACTTGTGTTTCAGGCGAGTGGATGCCCGCACAAACATTCAAAAATTTGGCAGAGATGGGCAGACTACAGGGGTATAGTACTGTGGCAGGTAAACACTCCTCAAGCATATATGTGTTCAGGAGTTCATAGGCCTTATGATGTGGTTATGATCACCATCAGATGTACACTACATAATTTTTAGCTGAAGAGGGTGGGGGCGGTGGGTTAATGGCTACTTGTGCTGAGGGAGCGTTATTATCATTGCAAAATGTCTTCTGTTTTCTACCAGCCTCTGCTGGCCCATGTAGAAAATATGATAACATTTGTTATGAAACAATTACAGTTTGTTAAGGTCTACTTGGTATGTGTTGTTATGAGGAAAGGTATATATTATGAAGATGAATAGCATATATCATATTTTCTGCATCTATTTGATTAAATTACAGGAATATCCATTTGTAGAATACAAAGAGAATAATACCAGAAGTCTAAAGAGGGCATGCATTCTTCTAGTAGACGCTTTGAAAATGGACAGTTTCAGCTTCTCAGATGCTTCCCTAATTAAATAAGCATTTTCATCACATAATTTGCTAATCAGGCTCTTGTATGGAAATGAAATAGATACTGGTTGGCTGAGGATTGACAAATACTTTGCCTTCACAAATTCTCTATTCTTTAAAACGTACAGATAAGTCTTGGGTTGGAAAGGAAGAGTTAACAATGTTGGCTAGCAGTAATAAAGTTTAGAGGGGTGCCCTTTGAGTTTAGACCAGGACCCCAATATTGAATCATCCTCTATCTGCAGATAAGTTCTGAATTCAGATTTTAACAAAATAACCTGGCCAAGCTAGCTAAAGGTTACGCTTTCATGCTGAACTTTGACCATCTGAAACACAAACATAAATGGAAGGAGGCAAGTAAAGGGAAATAAACAATTTCAATCCAGATCTTTAGCCACCTCTATTTTTTCAAAGCAAAATATTCTGTATGTTTGAAACCAACCATGGAAGCACCTCTATGCAGTTGATTTTAAAGTATAACTATGATACTTATAGGAACTCTGTAGTATCTCTTCTTCTCTTCAGCCTTCATATTTCTTGTACAGAACTGAATCGTCCTGGTACTTGGCCTGCACCCTACCACGAAAATTGTAAACCAGCGAAAATGCGTTGGCTGGGCTTGATAACTGTGCCACTTGTTGAACATTTAAGGAGTTACCAAACTTAATACTTTCACACTTGGACTAGAATTGGGTTGGACTCTCTAGGTTCTGCTTGTGTTTTAGTTACAGGTAAGTGTTTTATATATGAGCAGCAGATGAATCTATGGACTGCTACCTTTTCACAGATTTTGTCTCAGATTTGCTAAAGCTTTCCACTGCCCCTATTCCTCCCTGGCTTGGGCTCCTTCTCCCAAAGCATAACGTGCTGCGCATCTGTTCTCGTGGCCTCCTGCCTCCTCACTACATCGCGGTATCATCGCATTGTGTTGTCTGCCAGCATCTGTGGTGTCCCACCCTGCAGCTTTGTTCCTCAGTGCAGCTGGAGGCAAATTCTCCTTCTTTTTTCATCTTGTGGCAGCCAGCTAGACCCATTTGGGCCTGACGCATAAATGCCAGCCACCCACCACTGTTGCTGCCAATTGGCTTAAACTGCAAAGCAGGCCACCAGCAGGAGCCGCTAGGAGGCCCCACAGTAGTGGCAGGCTGATAAATTCTGCAGTGTATCGCAGGAAGGTGCCAGTTTTTGTAATACTGGAGAGGCCTTTCTTGGCCATTTACTGGACAAAGCTGGAATAAACTAGAGTAAGGAGAGGGAGTAGATACAGGGTATAAACCTAGAGCTGCGGACATCAGGAACGGGGTTGTAAAGGGTGGTGGTGGCGGTGCTGTAGCACGGCTATAGTCACTGCAAGTAGTAGGAGGATGTAAACAAGCATTTTATAAAAATAATTTGTTAGAAATGGGGTCTTTGGTTGACAGTCAGGTTACCCCCTGTTCAAGCAAGGACCCTCACTCTAGTCAGGGAAAAAGAGAATCACCCTCAGCTAACCCCTGCTTACCCCCTTGGTAGCTTGGCAGAGCAGTAGGCTTAACTTCAGAGTGCTAGGTGTAAAGTATTTGTACTAACACACAGAGTAACTTAATGAAAGCACTACAAAATGGCACAACACCAGTTTAGGAACATATGAAATATTTATCTAAACAAAACAAGACCAAAACGACAAAAATCCGACATACACAAGTCAAGTTATGAATTTTTAAAAAAGAAACTCAAAAATAGCACTTAGAAACACAAAATGCTTCGATGAGGTGTTAACACATCGTTGTGACGGAGTCGTTCCCAACAAGCCGACACCAGCGGCGCCGGACACAGAGTTGCGTAGACCCCCCAAGTACAGTACCTTTGGTGAAGAGTGAAAATAAGTCGATGCACGAAGTTGGGGATCGCGGCGTTGGTGCGAAACGTTGAATCCGTGCACTTCGAGAGTCGCGGACTTCAGCGGGGCTGCAGCGGCGTAGGGCCTGCGAAGATCGTCACGTTCCAGTGAAGATCACGGAGTCGGTGTAGGCGGCGTCACCGGATTCAGCAGCGGCGTCGGTCCGAAGTCGTCCGAAGTCGATTTCCTTGGATTTCCACCAGCTTTCCTTTCAAGGGTCCAGGGACTGGATAGGGCACCACTTGTCAGAGCAGGAGTCTCTCCAGAGACTCCAGGTGCTGGCAGAGAGAAGTCTTTGCTGTCCCTGAGACTTCAAACAACAGGAGGCAAGCTCTAAGTCAAGCCCTTGGAGATTTCTTCACAAGATGGAAGGCACACAAAGTCCAGTCTTTGCCCTCTTACTCTGGCAGAAGCAGCAACTGCAGGATAGCTCCACAAAGCACAGTCACAGGCAGGGCAGCACTTCTCCTCAGCTCTTTAGCTCTTCTCCAGGCAGAGGTTCCTCTTGTTTCCAAAAGTGTTCTAAAGTCTGTGGTTTTGGGTGCCCTTCTTATACCCAATTTCTCCTTTGAAGTAGGCCTACTTCAAAGTAAAGTCTCTATTGAATGTGAAATCCTGCCCTTCCCAGGCCAGGCCCCAGACACTCACCAGGGGGTCAGAGACGGCATTGTGTGAGGACCAGCACAGCCCTTTCAGGTCTAAGTGACCACTCCTCCCCTCCCTCCTAGCACAGATGGCTCATCAGGAAATGCAGACTACACCCAGCTCCTTTTGTGTCACTGTCTAGTGTGAGGTGCAACCAGCCCAACTGTCAAACTGACCCAGACAGGGAATCCACAAACAGGCAGAGTCACAGAAATGGTATAAGCAACAAAATGCTCACTTTCTAAAAGTGGCATTTTCAAACGCACAATCTTAAAATCAACTTTACTAAAAGATGCATTTTTAAATTGTGAGCTCAGAGACCCCAAACACCACATGCCCATCCGCTCCCAAAGGGAATCTACACTTAATCAGATTTAAAGGTATCCCCCATGTTAACCTATGAGAGGGAGAGGCCTTGCAACAGTGAAAAATGAATTTAGCAATATTTCACTGTCAGGACATATAAAACACATTACTATATGTCCTACCTCAACCATTCACAGCAACCTGCCCTTGGGGCTACCTGGGGCCTACCTTAGCGGTGCCTTACATGTAAGAAAAGGGAAGGTTGAGGCCTGGTAAGTGGGTACACTTGCCAAGTCGAATTTACAGTTAAAAATGCACACACAGACACTGCAATGGCAGGTCTGAGACATGATTATAGAGCTACTTATGTGGGTGGCACAACCAGTGCTGCAGGCCCACTAGTAGCATTTGATGTACAGGCCCTGGCACCTCTAGTGCACTTTACTAGGGACTTACTAGTAAATCAAATATGCCAATCATGGATAAACCAATGACATACAATTTACACAGAGAGCATATGCACTTTAGCACTGGTTAGCAGTGGTAAAGTGCTCAGAGTTCAAAAGCCAACAGCACAGGTCAAAAGAATAGGAGGCAGGAGGCAAAAAGATTGGGGATGACCCTGTATAAGCAAAAAAGTCCAACACAACCCCCTACCAGCCTAAAGCTAGGGGAGAACAATCAATACCTTGATGTACTTCCCTGATTGGGGCAATAGAACCCAGGCCCACAACAGCAGGGGCATGTTCCAGTTCTACACCTTCCTGACTCCAGTCGGATCCCTCTGTCCATACTCTCAGGGCCCACTAAGTTAACCCATGGGGAACCCTTCTCCACATCTGCGGACATCATCTGTGCAGCACCTAACTTTACTTTGCTCACAGATGTATCCCAATGGGCAGATAGTACCTCCATGGCCAACACAATGGTGTTGCCCTCTCCACCCCGGGGTGTGACTCTTGTTCCCCCCCAGGGGCAACTCTGTCCACCAGGACAGCAAGCCACAGTGACCCCTGACAACTGTCAGGGATGAGAGCCTGACCTCAGGCCTCTCCAACCACTGCGACTGTGGAGAGTGGGGGGTGGTAGCCCCAGGTGCTTGGCACCCTTTGACCACTCTCCCTTCCACCAGGTCAGGGATAACAAACTGACCCTGGTCCTCCCGTCTGGGTCTCTGTACCCTCCATGCCGGAGCGGCACCCAGAGTCCAAAATTGTCAGGGTGCTTGTAGAAGCAGTCCTGCTCAATTCTTCCACCAGTGCAGGGATGTTAACCTGCAACTGGTCCTCCAACCTGGGGTCTGTACCTTCAGGTTGGACTAGGGCCAGGGGTGAGGCTTCCCTCCCCCTGCCCTCCCTTCTGGGGTCCTGTGCCCCCCAACTAGGAGTGGCCCCCCCAGAAGACAACATGGGATGGGCACTGTTAGCAGTAGCCCCTTCCTCCAGGTCAGGGGGGACACCCTGAACCTGATCATCCAGTCCAGGGTCTGTACCCACTGACTGGACCACCGCCTGGCAACCCAGGACTTTCTGGGGGGCATACCTACCCCCCACCAGGTCAGAGTTTACCCTCTGAACCTGGTCATCCAACCCAGAGTCACCACCCTGCAGTTTAACCATTGCCTGGCATACCAGGACTTCCTTGGGAGCATACCTACCACCCATCAGGTCAGAGTTTACCCCCTGTACCTGATCATTTAACCCAGAGTCACCACCCTGCGGTTGAACCATTGCCTGGCACACCCGGACTTCCTTGGGAGCACACCTACCCCCATCAGGTCAGAGTTTACCCCCTAAACCTGATCATTCAACCCAGAGTCACCACCCTGCGGTTGAACCATTGCCTGGCACACCTGGACTTCTAGGGGGGCACACTTACCCCCCTTAAGGGACACACCATCCCCAAGTGCCACACAAGAGTCTGGCTGGCGCAGGTCTCCTGACCTCTGTCCAACTGACAGAGTCTGGATTGCCCCCAACCCAGAAATGGTCTCACCAAGGTCATTCTTGGGGGGCTCTGCCCTCAGAGCTAACCCCTGACCCTCCAGGTTCTCCAATGGGGTCTGCAACCCCCTTTCAACCCTCTGTCTGGACTTCTGCACCCCCTCACTAGGAGTGGTACTGCCAGACACCAGAACTGATGGGACGCTGGCTACAGCCACCCCCCCAAGTTCTCCTGACACTGTGGGGTCTCCATCAACAGATGGCCCTACGGTACAGGCTAGGCTTCCCTCCTGGAGTTCTCTCATAGAACCCTCCAGGACCTGGGACCAGATCTCAGGCACCTTGGGCCTCAACCCATCCCCATTCCCTCTCCTCTGAGACTGGACATGGGGTCCCTCACCCATCCCACTACACTGGGACCTACAATCCTTCCCTACCTCACCTGGCTGGGAAATACCTAGACCACTCCTCTCAGGAGCACCCCCAAATGCCTCTTCAGACTCTCTGGTACTCACCCAGAAGTCTGCCTCCATTGTAAGCTCCCTGGGGTCATAGAACTCACACTCCACCTGGTGCTGGCGTAGCTCTGGAAAATAAGGACTAGACATATGCTCTCCAGCAATTACATCACTCAGCCCCTCGCATGAATTAACCAAAGTACCCTTCACCCAACCATCCAGTGACTCTGCTTTGATAAAGCACCCTACATCACCCTCCTGAGACTGGTGAGACAGTACCTGACTGTCCCTGACACTCAACCCACACTCTTCTGGGATGTCTTCACACTCCATAACCAGGACTTCTACCTGGGGGTAACCCCTCTCCCTGTCACTCTCACTTAGAGTCAGTAGAGTGTCCCTCCCACCAGTAGGAATATGACTCCCCATGCCAGTTCCCCAATCCACCTCAGGGACCCTGCGTATCACTGGAGCTACCTCATACCCCTGAACCTCCTGGCGTGTGTTAACTCCCTCCTTCAAGTAGGGCACCACATCTCTGGGCATGTGTACTTCTTCAGCAGCACTGGATATGAAATTGTTGCTGCCACCATTCCAGCTGGACTCAGCCCTCCTGACTGCTAGCTCTTCCAGTTTTAGCTCATAAGCCAAAATCATCTATTTTTATCTCTAAGTCCCTTTTCCACTCGTCAAGCTCCCTTTGCATCCTCAACTTTTCTGACTCCAACCGCCAAGCCCTTTCTGCCTGTCTGCCCTGCACATCTTTAGGAGTCAGACCCTTAGAGGACCAACTGCTACCACTCCTGGAGACCCTCCCCCCAGATGTAACAGGTACCTCTACTACACCACTGTGTAGACTCTGTACTTCCCCATCCATATCTTCTGTGTGCCCCCCAGCTTCCTTGACTGTCACCAGGCCCTCAATGCCTCTTGCAGCTCCCCCTTCCTGGAGGAGCTCTTAACGGGACAGGCAAGATCTTCACAGAACTGTTTCAATTGAGCAACTGAGTACCTCTTCAGTTTCCCTAATTCAAACACAGCTCCAGCTGTTGCATCTCCAGATTGAGACATGATGGCAACAAGTGCAAAGTTCCAACAGCAGAAAACAAGTTCCCAATGAAGTAAAAAGAATCAGTCAAGGGATCAGCAAAATCACGGAAGTAGAACAAAAAGGAGTCCCAAAGAGAAAAATTAAAGATCACCAAACAAGTAGTAGGTGGTCACGTAGTGGTCTGAGATGAAAACAGTAGTGTACACTTAATCACTGTATGTCAAGTACAAATACAAGTACAAATCCCATCGCTGCCACCAATGTTAGAAACAGGGTCTTTGGCTGACAGTCAGGTTATCCCCTGTTCAAGCCAGGACCCTCACTCTAGTCAGGGTAAAAGAGAATCACCCCCAGCTAACCCCTGCTTACCCCCTTGGTAGCTTGGCAGAGCAGTAAGCTTAACTTCAGGGTGCTAGGTGTAAAGTATTTGTACCAACACACACAGTAACTTAATGAAAAAAACTACAAAATGACACATCTAGAAAAATATTAACTATTTATCTAAACAAAACAAGACCAAAACGACAAAAATCCGACATACACAAGTCAAGCTATGAATTTTTAAAGATTAAACTCAAAAATAGCACTTAGAAACACAAAATGCTTCGATGAGGTGTTAACACAGCATCGTGACGGATCGTTCCCAACAAGCCGACACCAGCGGTGACGGACACGGAGTCGCGTAAACCCCCAAATACAGTACCTTTGGTGAAGAGTGAAAACAAGTCGATGCGTGAAGTCGGGGATCGCGGAGTTGGTGCGAAACGTTGAATCCACGCACTTCGAGCGGCGTTGGTCACGACGTGGTGCAGCGACTTCCATGGAGTCGCGGACTTCGTTAATTCCTTTTTGTCAGTTTTCTTTTAAAAAAAAATCTTAACTTTCAAATAAGATTAACCAGGATGCCTCCACAAAGGAAAGAGCCTCTGCCAAATCCAAAAAGTAAAAAAAGTGGTGGTGTGATAGCAAATACATCTGAAGTCAGAGACATTCTTTCTCCCAAGTTTATCTCACCCTCATGTCAGGATGAGGCAAGCCACGTTGATCCAGAACCTTCTCCCACACTCAGAAACGTGCAATCTACCCTGGCAGTGTCGAATAAGGGCTTCGAAGGGAAGCACTTCAGGACCATAGCGGTTCATGATCTCATAAAGGTAGGGGAAGTGGCATTTCTCTCAGGTGGTCCCCTGGAAAGACTTGATACCCGAGAAAAGGGGGTTCTGGACTTGACTGAATATCATGAAGTGGAGCTTAACCTAAATAAGGCCTTATCAAAAAGAATTCCCTAGAAAATGGGCTGAGCTACGACTGTTTTTTGGCCCTTACGTTGTTTTCTCTGTTTCTTGCAGACCTTCCTAGAGCCCTTGTTGTCGCCAATTCCTTTTTGCTTGAAATGGAGGACAGACACATTCCTCCTTTATGCAGACAATTTGGCTATGCTATTTTAGACCTACCTCATGTAGACCTAAAGACGAAATTGCACAAATGTAATATCTGTTGTGAGACCAACAAACTCAAGGTTAACCTGGAAAAAACTAAAATAATCACTTTTAGGAAAAATTAAAAAACGTTTAAGTGGTTATTGGATAATAGGATGGTGGAAGTAGTAACCTCTTATAAATTTCTATGGATGATGTTTACTGAAAAATTGAATTGGGCTCTACATAAAGAAATTGTGGGGATGTGTGCAGCTTCGACCACAGGTAGACCAGTGTGTTTCAAGAACGCTTTTGGTGGACCCTCATGAATCCCGCTATTAAATACCTATATGGTCATGGTCCCCTCCCAATGCCTATCTGGGTACTGAGTTACTGACCTTAAGCACAGAAACAAATTGGGAGAAGTGTGAGGAAAAATGTGTAAAAAAGTTGTTTGGTCTGCTAAAAAGTGCTATGGGCCAGGCGATAAGGCTGGAAGGGGATCTGCAGGCTTGGAATTTCCTGGCCTATAAATCAACCATGAGATTCTGGGATAAACTTTGGTCCTTAGGGGTCCAAATGTTATCACTTCTCTGTGATAAGGAAATTGTGAGGAGTGAAATAAGATGGGGGGGCAGGCCAGGAATAAATTAGGAAAAACTATTGTGGCTTTACAAATGGTAAACTTCAAGTTGACAGAGGCCTCTCACCTCTCGAAAGGTGAATTGAAAGACGCAAGTAGAAGAGTGTCAAAGCTATCTGACCTGGGATATGTAAAAAATAAACCCTCTGCAAATTATGGGCCAGATTTAAGAAGCCCCTAACGCCACCTTGGGTCACACTAACGTAATTTTATTTAGCTAATGTGGTGTTAGGTTGACAGTTATTTACAAAGTGGCACAATGCATGCGCTGCGCCACTTTGTAAACCCTTGCATCATATTATGCCTGCACCAGGCATAATGTATGCAAGGGGGGCAACATGGCATTAGCGTCCTTTTTAACGCTTGCCTAAGGCAGGCATTAAAATGATGCTCCCATTAGCAATGGGCCTCCTTTCACTTTGCAGGATTAGCGTCAAAATGTTTGGCTCTACGGCAAAGCGCCAAACTAGTTCCCAAATGTGCGCCATTGTGCGCTGTATAATAAATATGGAGTACACATGGTGGCGTTAAGGGGGCGTAATGGGGCGCAAGAAAAGTGGAGCATCATGACATGAGGCACCACTTTTCATAAATATGCCCCTATATGTTGGAATCCTGTGATAATCAGAGAGTGTTTCTATATAATTGCCTTCCCAAATGCCCAACTACGCCTACTACCTTCAAAATTCAGGGTCACTTTGAATGTTTCGTATCTAAGGACTGAGAAGTTTAATGTACTATCGGATGCAGAGAACAACTGTACGTGTGGATTAGGATTTCAAAATGTTAAAACTCATTATTTATTAGATTGTTTCCATTTTTATAGGATTCAATGTGGGATTTTAATAACACTTAATACAACCTCTCTCATCCTAATGAAGCACTTGCACTTTTGGCTAACATGGAATTCATGTGGCCTCACAAAATTCTTTAAAAAAATAAGCTTGGGTTAGTAATGCGGTGACTGCAAATTTTAGTCTGTTAGATTAGCTGAAGTCACCTCAAATGGATTAAGGAAAACATATTATGTAGTGATATATATGTGTGCTTTAGCTTTGCTGTGTAGAACAGACTTTGTGGTGTTCTGTGTGTAGTTTGGGTCTTGGAATGGGTAAGGTAGAGAGGGACGAGGAGGGAGTTACAATTTTCTGTGCATTTTATATATTTATTGTTTTAAAAACATTATCTAAACATTAATAAACATGAACTGAACTGAACTTCCCACTGCCATAAAAAAAGCAACTTCCTTGTTTTTACTTTCCAGTGCAACAGGTATTTTGTCTTGGAAAGGTGACCTTTTCTCAGCAGAAAATGAGCTACCCACTGCTTTTCTTCCCTTTGTGTCAAAGAAAAGTTACTTGGGCATTACTTGGGTGGATAAGCGCAAACACACATAAGTTGTGACTCAAAGCCAGATCTACTGAGATTGTGGGCCTGGGTTTTGCAATACAATGTAACGTCTCCTGGAAGCAGGCAACAACAAGGGAAAAGTGTTCACTTAAAAATAAATTGTATGCATGTGTGCTGAAGTGCACAGAGTACATCCTCTGCATTTGATCCTTTTGTAATGTGCCATTGAATAATAATTTGTGCTGGAATGACAATGCTTCCATTACAATAGCAATTCTAGATAGTTCCTACTTCCTGCTGCACTGTGGTACGAGGCTGTGAGTGGCACAAGGCAGCGATGTTAGGGAAGACAGCAGTATTGGACCTGACATCCTTGGCATAGTTTTTCTCCAACATTTTGCCTCCCATCTTCCTGTTTTGTCTGACCTCGTTTTTGCTGGCTTCAGGACTCTTGGCACTTTACCACTGCTAACCAGCACTAAAATGCTTGTGCTCTTTTCCTTAGACATGGTAACATTGGCTTACACCAAACTGGCACATTTAGTTTAGTTGTAAGTCCCAAGTAAAGTGGTACTACATGCACCCAGGGCCTGTAAATTACATGCTACTAGTGGCCGGCAGCACTATTTGTGCCACCCACTTAAATAGACTTATAAAAATGTCTCAGGTCTGTCATTGCAGCCTGTGTGTACAGTTTTAAACTGCCATTTCAACCTGGCAAAGTAAACATTTTGCAAGTCCTAAACTTTCCTTTTTAATACATATGTCACGTCTTGGGTATGCCCTAAATAGCCCACAGATTAGGGTGCAGTGCATTTAACCAGTTGGACATGTACTTTTAGGTTTTATGTTTCCTGGTAGTGAAAAACTCTTACATTCATTTTTTCACTACAGCAAGGCCTACCTCGCCCATAGGATAACACTGGGTTCCCTTATTCCATTTAATAAGAGGTAACTTTCAATTGAGAGCAGATAGAAATTTTGAGATTGGTGTCAAAACAATTGTATTTTAAAACCTTCTTTAATGGTAAACTCAGATTTTAATTCCCAATTCTGAAAATGCCACTCTTAGAGAGTTGACATTTTCTTGTCTGAACCATTTGGTGTCTGCACCCTCATCCTTGGTCAGTAGGCACAACTGTTGGAAGGTCTTTGTCTATTACTCCCAGACAATGAGTCATATAGAATAGGTGTTGACAGGATAGGCCAGGAAGAGGAACTGTCACCCACCACTCTAGCAAATCACAAAGGATCTACCTAACTGTACTTATAAAGGGATTGATACTAGTCTTTTGTGGCCCCAGACAAGCTATGGTCCGGGCAGGGAAGCCAGAAATTCCAAACACCTCTAGAGGTGGAAACCTCCTAAACCTTCTCCTCCTTCAAAGTGGGCACCAGGTATAAATAATGGACCCTCAAACTCAATGGAAGACTCAGAAGGACTGCTGTGCTGCTCTTCACGAAGGACTACTACTCTGCTGCCCTGCCGCCTGAGAAGGACTGGACCTGCATCTTGAAACCAGAACCATCAGAGTGACTCCAAGGGCTAGTTGGCTGGCCATCTGGTCAGAGCCTCAGAGAAGGCTCCTACCATCTTGAACCCAGCACCTGGACTCTGACTGATGTGAGTTCTAGCCCCCGAGTGGTGTTACCCCAGGTCTGGACCATTGGAAGTGGGCATGAAGGTGTACTGTCAGCCAAGCTGTTGTCAGAACTGACGCAGCATGACACATCTCCTAGCAGCCCCGCTTTAGAACCGCCAAAGTGCGATGCATCCTTGATGTCGAATGTGGCATCACAGTCCACAGTCTCCTCAGAGCCGCAGGCTACTCGATGCATACCTTGAAGATGGCTTTCGTAACACAAGTCCCCTTGCTACAGCACCCTCGAAGATGACACAGGACTTTGCATCATAGCCCTGCAGCTTCTTCATACCAGCCTGTGCGCATTGCATTTTCAATGCCAGACTTAGCATCGCAAGTTCATCATCAGTGGTATACTCGACATTGATGCAGGACTTCACATCGCTGTCTTGCAGCTCTCTGAACCACTGGTGCATGACACATCTTAAAATGCTCCACAAACCACAATTTAAGGTATTTCGTTCAGCTGTCCTAACTTGGACCCTGTATCTGGCCTTCACTCCATCGAGGTTTGGCCTGAACTTGTGACTTTGTCCTGGTCCAGCATGACCAGATAACCTCAGTTGGAGCTTTTTGCTTCTAGACATTATTTTCACTTAATCTTTATAACTAAATATCTCCGGTTCAGCTGATTGTACTTTCTTCATTTTGGACTCAAATAAGTTATTAAATGTTACTTTATTTTTCTAAATATTTGTGAGATTTTTTAACTTTCTTACTTTTTGAACTGCTCATAAGTACTTTACATGTTGCCTCTAAGCAAAGCCTGACTGTTTTGTGTCAAGCTACAAGAGGGTTAAACACAGGTTAATTTGAAGTTTGCGTATGTTTCACCTTGACAGGCAGCCACCGATGACATCCAAACCCTCCTCAACCGAGGACAAACAGCAGCTTTATCCTCCTCGACCTCTCGGCAGCCTTCGACACCGTATCCCACCGTATCCCACCACATGCTGATCGAAAGACAAATTGACATCCAAGGGGACACGCTCAGATGGATCACCACCTTCCTCATCGGAAGAAAGCAGAAGATCTACCTCCCACCTTTCATCTCAGAACCAAGGAGATCACCTAGGGTAACCCCCAGGGCTCATTCCTCAGCCCCATGCTCTGATATGTGAACCCATTGGCCAACATCGTCAGATCCCACTGTCTCAACATAATTTTCTACGCAGACGGCAACCAACTCATCCTCTCACTCATATATGGCCCCTCCACCTCCAGAACCAGCTTCCACAGATGCATGACAAGCGTCGCTGATTGGATGAAGAACAACTGCCTGCAGCTGAACACAGGCAAGACAGAGGTACTGATCTTTGGCAACAACTGCAGCACATGGAATGACCCCTGGGGGCTATCAGACCCACTCCCTCCAACCAAGCCAGAAACCTTGGAATCATCATTGACAACAAGCTCACCAAGAACTAACAGGTCAACGCTGTCTCCTCTGCCTGCTTCTTCAGTTTGCGAATGCTGCATAATATCTTCAAGTGGCTACCTCTATAAACGAGATGCACCATGACACAGGCCCTCATCACCAACTGAATGGACAATGGCAACGCCCTTTACATAGGAATCGCTGCGCACCTCCAACAGAGACTCCAGACCATATAGCACGCGCCAGCCAGACTCATTCTCAGCCTTCCCCAGACGAACCCACATCACACTCCACCTCAGGCAATTCCATTGGCTCCCTGTACAGAAGAGATGCCAATTCAAGCAGCTGACCCATGCACACAAGGCTCTACACAACAAAGGACCTGCGTACATTAACACTACCTTAACTTCAACCAACCACTGAGAAGACTACACTCTGCCTTCCTTTCACTTTGCAATTCTCCCCGCATCTACCAAAGGAGAAGTGGAGGACTCTCCTTTCATGTTGCAGCAAAAACCTGGAACAGCCTCCCCACACCCCTTCGGACTATCACCTCACTTCCGGAATTCCAAAGGGCCCTCAAAACCTGGCTGTTCGATTAAGCCTCTGGGACTTACAAGCGCCTGGATACCCTATCGAGTGATTAGCCGCACTTTATAAATCTTGATTGATTGATTGCTACTTGAGTAGTGATAGAGCGTTCCGTACTAGTAATTTACCTATACTTTGGACGCTCTTTAGGCCGATGAATCTTTTGGCTAAGTGGGACCCTCTCCACCCTTAGTCAGTCAATTTAATCAAATCAATAATCAATAACGAACATAAGCAATCCCCTGATCAACATAACACTTAACAATTAATCCAGAATACATTTTCGGCGAACCCTGACCTTTCAGTCAGGAATAACCACACCAGTTTATTCAAAGTTAGTGAATTTATTTCCCTATATTAACAAAGCTAGCACAATATAGATGTGTCTCAACACCAAATGATAAACATAAATGAACATTAATAGCTGTCCATAACGGCGAAACAGGTGCAATCTATGCAACATTTGAATAACAAGGCATTCGATAATAGCAATGCAAATCACTAGAACTATAATCTGTAATGAGCTAATTGCATACATTTAGTCAGCATAACAAGGTCTCAAATTGCATCGTGCGACAAAAGGAATCCTCATCTAACCTCAAATTAGCATCGGCATGTGGGACTTCATGCAAAAACGATTTAGCAACATTAATTTAGAAAACTCCTAACTAGGGCTCTTATCAAAATCAGCAGTTGGTTACCTAAACGAAACACAATGCAATTGTACAATTTCCTTTCATATTTACCAATTTCAATCAGCATTCAAGGAAGTCTTCGTCTCACAGGTACCGTTTCTCGATCAGCATGGGACGGGGCAAAGGGGCAGGGGTGGACGGGGCAGTTGCCTCACGGCGGCAAGATAAACTACTACTTCATGCAAAGGGACAAATCAAAGTTAAAGTCTCTAGGGTAAGAATCATTTAAGTCTCTTTCTCTCGATTAGAGAAAGCATCAAAGTCTCTCAAAATGGCGTCGCAGCAAAGTGGGCCATAATAGCTGCAATGTCCAAATGTTCGTAATCGCTGGCAAAAGGCTGCAATGGCTACCTTCTTCTCGTGCACCTGGTTTAAATAGACAACAGTTCAAATCCAGTAGGGTCTTCCATTGGAGGGTTCATAGGTTAGCTTCAAATTGTCCAATCAAAAACAACAGTTCTCAAGCTTTTACTTAAGCATACATTATCCTTGGAGACGGGTACGCAAGTTGCAACATTTTATACCAATTAACTCACTTTCAGAGCTTCCATTGTCCGCACCTGCAGATTGACCTTGGAGTAAAGAGAAAAATGCCGGGCTGGCACGAAACCTTAAGATAAGCATGTGAACGATCTCAGTGGAAAAGTACAGCTTCATGCAGAAATACACGTTTAATAGCACATTGGAAAAATACGAGCATCTAAACCGTGAGACCAGGCCACTAGGCCAAAGCCTCCACTAAAGTAATGCTAAGCAAAAACATTTCAAACAAGCAAATCATAGCACACGTTTATGATTATGTCGGATTAGTGCAATTCTAATACACCACGTTATATAAAGCACGCTTATAAATGTTGGCAAACTACTCTGAGGGCACATTTTGTCCCCGTACAATCTTTATTAGTTCGGTTAAAGTCACACATGATTATTTCACACTACGTTTATGCGCTAATAAATGTAAAACCTTCATTTCAGCTTCATCAATCCCTCCTCTGATGACTACTTGTCATCACACCATACCATGCCCACAAATTTTATTCCATTAAAATTCTGTCAGTTCTCTTTTCCTTTTAATTCCCCTAGTTTTCGCTTTGTATTCTTCTGCCATTCTTTTCATCATTTTCTCTTCCTTCCTTCTTCTAATTCTTTCCATTATCATTATTATTCCTCTTTTTATTCCCCAAATTCCAAAAATGCAAATTACTACTATTAATATTCCCTGTATTATTTTTAGCAATATTCCATTCCAAATTCCCCCAATCCAATTTCCCACTAAAGCAAGTCCTTTTCCAACCTTCTCCCACACTCCTGGTTCTTTCAGTTCCTTCAAATCTGCACTCTCTTTTGTTAGATTAGCAAGCATAGTTTTAATTTTCAAACTGTTGTCGGGAATATACGTGCAACAGTGGCGCGCACCAAGCATTTTGCAAACGCCGCCATCCTTTGCTAAAAGAATGTCTAAGGCAAGCCTATTTTGAAGAGTCATAGCTCTTTCCGCTGCAAGTTCAGCATCTATCAGGATTATAGCACCTGAAAACTTTGTCAACATGTTATCCACTATAGTAGACAACTTTCTTATTTTGATGGAATTCAACACAACTCCCAATGAAGGAATCATGGCTCCAAATATATCTCCTACCACAGCAGCTGCGGTCTCTCTTTTCTGGATACGATGGGATCCAGATGTCTTTGGAATCATCGATAGGTCATCCAGTTGATAAACCTTTGGGAACACTATACCCAAATAACATCTTCCCCACCATCCCTTTGGAAGACGATAATAGGCATTATACCCACAAATGTAATATACACCTGGAATGACAGGGTCAAGTCCGTTCATCATGAATGTCCATTTGGCCTTAAAGATAAACGTATGTTTACACTCACTCGCTCCTACGAAAATGTTATCATAATAAGATTCACCTCGATATATACAAAATTTCCCTACATGCCAAGCATCTAAAGCTATTCTCCCTTGTGTCTTTATTGCGGCAAAATCATAGTGATCTACTGAAGTCCTCTTATGTAGCTCTTTTTCTAATTTCGCATTCATTTGTGCCCTTCTATCATCTGTGCGATCTAAAAAGCTTATTTCTACTGCAGAGAGCGAGCAGGGAAGGTTTTCCCTATGAGCGTGAGCCGTTTCAAAAGGTTGCATTGGCTCGAAAAATTCCCTCATTATCTTAGCATCCCAATCTTTAGCAATCTGGCTTAGCTGCGCTATTATAGGAACATATGCAAAGGTAACATCATAATTCGAGTAAAAATACTGTATGTTAGTCTGACCATAAAACCTAGACATTACTATACTACATGTAATCCCGTATGTAAGAGGCATGTGGTGATAAGTCACCCCTTCCTTTACGGATGTCGGTATCTGTGTACACACATAACAATCTTTCGCATCCATAGTCTCAACATATTCTGTTAGCAAGCGATAGAAAACATTATACGAAAGTTCTTTCTTATCATGCAAGTGTCTCTCATCTAATTCTAGTCTTTTCAATGCGGTTAGTTCAGTGACAGTAACAGGAGCAAAAGTAGAAGCATCAATTTTCTCATTCTCACCCTTACCATGCATTCCAAGCACTATTGCCATTATTATTAGTACACATGCAATTACCAAGCCTATACACGCATATTTACAATACTTCTTTCTACTATTTTGCGTCATGATCTGTATAGAATCAGAGAGCTAGAAGCACCTATAAAGAAACTATTTAGCAATTCAGTTACAAAGCTGAACGAGCGCAATGTTCACACAGTCTTCTTCAAGAGGCCAGTCACTTATCGGTTAGCAGCATTTGTCTCAATTCGGCAATAACTCAGTCTCTATCAGTTCAGCAAGTGTCTCATCCGGTTTAGCAATGTCTCAGCTGGTTGTATCACGTTAGATTGTAGCAAGCAATGTCATTTATTACCCTTTCAATCGACAGAGTCCATAAAACTTTTCTTTTCTATTGGTATCTCTTCTTCTTCGTTCTCGAGGCTAAGAGATACAAATTCGTCAGTCCAATCGTCATTGTCTGCATATGCCCATTCTGGACCGGAATATCTCCTGTTCGGTATCCTTTTTCTTTTCAATTTTGCTTCCCTTTTCGATTCTGCCTCACTGGTACTTTCCTCTTTGGCCAAGTCTTTTCCTTCACTTGAGGATGGTACCACGACAGTCACTTCCTTTCTTTTCTCTTTCACTTTTGGCCTTTCTCCGTCGTTCAAACTTTCTTTAGTCCTTTGTTTTATTGGCGATATACTTAGTCTCCTCTTTGCACCGTGTCCATTTGATGGACCTGCGATCTTTTCTGTGGAAGCTTGAACTGTTTCGTTCTGTTCTGCCTTGTCCCCTCCTTCTGGGGAATCAATCACGTTCTCCTTTTCTTTTTCTCTATCGTCTGCTTCTGGGAAAGCCCTCCTCTGATCAGGCTCTCCTTCTTTTTCACCTCTTTCAAGCCCTTCGTCACCGTTACTTTCTTCAGGCTCTTTGTCACTTTCAGCTGCTTCAGGCTCTTTGTCACCTTCAGCTGCTTCAGGCTCTTTGCTACCCTCAGCTGCTTCAGGTTCTTTGTCACCTTCAGCTGCTTCGTCGCTGTCTGAACTTTCTCCTTGGTCTCCCCCAAGCGAGTTGGTCTCTTCGTCCTCAGAGAATATCTCTCTCTCTTCCGTTTCTGCCTGTTCGCTTTCAGTTTGATTTTGCTCTGTCTCAGCGCTCAGCACTGTTTTATCAGGCACTGGTAGTTTCAGCGCTTCAACTTCCTCATCTGTGGGACACAACACTTTCTTTGTGTGACTGGCGTGAATCCAGTTGGGAACTCCCGCACACTTCACAGCGGTAGTTGTCGTCAGGATCACTTGGAAAGGGCCTTTCCAACGGGGTTCCAGACACGACTTTCTCACGTGCTTCTTTACCACGACCCAGTCACCTGCTTTCAGTGTGTGTCCTGGACCTTGGATCGGTGGCAAGGTGGTTGCTTCCACCTGGTGAGAGAAAGAGCCAACCACGTCAGCCAGACCTTTGCAGTAGTCTAACACCATATCATCTGTAATATTCAAAAGCGCGTTTGCGGAAACTGCAGGAAGTCTCATGGCCCTGCCTATGAGAATTTCGTGCGGGGACAATCCAGTCTTTCTATCAGGGGTGTTTCTCATTGACATTAGCACCAAGGGCAATGCGTCAGGCCATTTCAAATTTGTCGATGCACATATTTTCGCCATTCTTGATTTCAGTGTACCATTCATTTGCTCCACCAGTCCTGAGGCTTCAGGGCGATAGCTATAATGCAGTTTTTGCTCAATGTTCAGCGCTGCGCAAAGTAACTTTATCACCTCGTTATTGAAGTGGCTTCCCCTATCTGATTCTAAAGAGATCGGGAATCCGAAACATGGTATTAATTCCCTCAACAATAGTTTTGCAACTGTAAGGCTGTCATTTCTACGTGTGGGGTATGCTTCAATCCAGTGACTAAAAATGCACACAATCACCAACACATACTTCAAACCTCCATGTACAGGCATCTCAATGAAGTCCATCTGCATTCTACTAAATGGGCCACTGGCTCTGCCAATGTGGCTCGCGTTCACAACTGTTCCCTTTCCTGGGTTCATCTGCTGGCAAATAACACATCGATGGCAAACTGCTTCTGCAGCTTGACGGAATCTGGGGTTAAACCAATCAGTTTTGAACAATCTTATCATGGCATCTCTCCCTAGGTGAGCCTGTCCATGATAGAAGCGCGCAAGCTGTGATAAGAGACTATTTGGCAAAACAAATTTTCCCTCATTTGAAACCCATAACTCATCTGGTCTTTTTATACATTGTGATTTAATCCAGGAATCTCTTTCGTCCTCCCTGACGTTATTCTGTAATGTTTTTAGTTAATCTATTGTATCTACGACTTTCAAGGCAAATGCTTCAGCTGGTTCGAGTTCTGGTTCACTAATCGAATTCCATTCATCTCTGAGTAATATACAATTCAAGGCACAAAATCTTGCGACTTGATCCGCATATGCATTTCCCAGAGAAACATAGTCCTGTCCTTTTGTATGAGCACTACACTTTACCACTGCAACTTCGGCTGGCATTTGAATGGCGTGTAACAATTCCCTTATTCTTTCCCCGTTTTTCACTGGGGATCCTGAAGAAGTCAGGAAACCTCTCTGTGACCATAGTTGTCCAAAATCATGCACAATCCCAAACCCGTACTGACTATCGGTGTAAATGGTGACTTTCATCAATGCAGACAGTTGACATGCTCTTGTAAGGGCTACAAGTTCTGCTACTTGTGCAGAATAGACTCCTTGAAGCCAGGCCGCTTCCAAGACACCTGTTACAGTACATACAGCATATCCTGCTTTCAAAATTCCCATCCCATCTCTTAGACATGAACCATCAACAAAAACAATTTGGTCATTTTCATCAAGCTTAGTATCCTTAATATCAGGTCGGGGTTTGGTGCAAAATTCAGTCACCTGAAGGCAGTCATGCTCGATGTCTTCAGCGTCCTCAATTTCTGCATTTTCACCGGGAAAGCAAGGTTGCTGGATTCAGCGTAGTGCACCTTTTCAGCTGCACATTCGGTGAGCCCAGAATTATCGTTTCATACCTTGTGAGTCTTGCTCCAGTCATGTGTTGCGTTCGGGAGCGGGTCAAAAGTATCTCAACTGAGTGAGGGACCATGACTGTTACTGGGTGTCCCATCACTATTCCTTCACTCTGAGTGAGGCTGATACCAACTGCTGCTACGGCGCGCAAACACCCTGGAAGTGCTGCTGCGACCGGATCCAAGGTAGCTGAAAAATACGCTACTGGTCTGTTTATGCCACCATGGGCTTGAGTCAAGACAGACAAAGAACATGCATCACGTTCATGACAAAACAATGTGAAAGGCTTTGTGTAATCAGGCATACCTAAAGCTGGAGCCCTGCACATGCATTCTTTCAATTCAACAAAAGCATCCATCTCATCTCCTTCCAGCTCAATTTGATCCAAGGCATCCTTCTGGGTCAGCTTCAGTAAAGGCTTTGCTAGAGTTGAGAAGTTGGGAATCCACTGACGACAGTAGCCCACCATTCCCAAAAACTTCCTCACCTCCCTCCTTGTCTTTGGTGGACTCATTTGAAGTACACTCGTTATTCTTTCCTTCATTATTCTCCTTGACCTTTTCTCTATCTGGTGACCCAGGTATTTCACTTTCTTCTGACAGAACTGCAATTTGGAAGGAGACACCTTGTGTCCATTCCTTCCCAAATGGTTCAACAGAGCAATGGTATTGGCTGTGCAGCCACTTTCTGTCTTTGATGCAATCAGTAAGTCATCGATGTACTGTACTAGGGTTGACTCGAATGGCAATTCTAATGCTTCCAAGTCTTTCTTTAGAATCTGATTGAATATTGACGGTGACTCAGAAAACCCTTGAGGAATTCGACACCAACTGTACACTCTGTCTAAGAATTTGAAACAAAAGAGAAATTGGCTGTCCTCATGAAGAGGCACCGAGAAGAACGCTTGTGACAAATCGATGACTGAGAACCACTCAGCATCGCAAGGGACTTGAAACATTATCACAGCTGGATTCGGTACTACAGCATTTGACTATGATGTCATTTATTTTCCTCAAGTCCTGCACGAGTCGGACCTTTCCACTCGGCTTTATTAGTCCCATGATTGGTGAATTACATGGACTGCTTAACACTTCTTTCAGTACTCCCTGTTTTACAAATTCGTCAATGAGTTGGGCAACTTTCATGAGGGTGTCTTGTGTCATGTGGTATTGTGGGGTCTGGGGAAAGGTTGCATTGGGCTTTACAGTCACTTTCGCTGGTTCCACTCCTTTCATCAATCCCACCTCTTTCCCTGTCATATCCCACACTTCCTTTCCGACTGTTTCCCGTAATTCAGCTGGAATATCTTCTTCAGTTATCATCGGGAACAGACAAATCAGAGGATAATCTTCATCGACAGTTTCCATCTCATCCCCCTCTGCACTGTCCTCTTCTTCCCCATCACTGCTCGTCTGTATTTTTATTCCCTCGTTCGAACACATAATCGAACAACCCAATTTGCACAATAGGTCTCTCCCTAGCAGTGCTATCGGGCTTGAGTCACATACCACAAATTTGTGTAACCCTTGATAGTTACCAATGCTGACTGGTACTGGATCTGTGATTGGGTTTGTCAGGTGCCTGTTTGCTACTCCCACCACTTGAACTGTTCTCCCTGAGAGTGGCAAATTCGGTACTTCAATGCTCTTAACAGTTGAACGTGTGGCTCCTGTGTCAACCAAGAATGAGACACGATGACCCATTACTCTTCCCTCCACGTACGGACCCTTTTGATCAACTTCCAAGGATGCTGCAAGCACACAATCTCCTTCCTCTCCTGAACTATCACTCTCCCATACATTGTTTATTCCACTCTCACTGTGTAATGGGAACTGTTGTACGGTGCCATTTGTATTCGTTACCTGACCCGAGACCTGTGGAGGAACCATCACTTGCTGCTGACTCATTGGTGCCAAGGGTATTTGCATTTGCTGATTAGGTACCATGGGTAACTGCTGTTGCATTGGCTGCATTTGCGTCATCTGCATACGGGGCATCTGCATCTGCTGCGGCTGCATGGGCTGTAATCCCTGTAGCTGATTTATGGTCTGAAAATTTGGGTTTGGACCTCTCATTTTCGGTCCCCTCATTGTCTGAAATGCATTGACATCATTGTTTTGCTGACCAATACCTACACCTTCCTGCACCACCATCGGGCACTCGCGTTTCCAATGACCGACAATTCCGCACACGTGACACGGCATCACCTTCTTCATTGCCTGCACACCATTCACAACAGTGTTCAAATCCGGACCATTATTCACAAAACCTCCTCTGCCTCTGCCTCTCGCCTGTGGCTGAAACGCTATGTTTCCCTGCAACTGCGGCTGCGGTTGCGGTACCTGTTGTTGGAACCCTTGCAACCCTTGCAGACCTTGCAGACCTGTCTGAGCTGCCTTAAGCTGCATCATCATCACCTTCTCTTTCAACCTTTTCTGCTTCACTTCAATTTCGTCGCTACAGTATTTCGCATAATTCAATACTTCATCAATAGGTTTCGACTGCCAACAAATCAAATGAGACTTTATCATCTGACTTATCTCTGGTCTCAGCCCTTCCACAAATCTAAACACAAAATGAAGCATGTCCTTCGCCTCTATTGTTTCCGTGCCACTGTAGTTCTTGAACGCCTTCAACAACCTCTCATAGTAACTATGAATCGACTCTTTAGCCTCTTGGGCAGTTCGATCGATCTTCTGCCAATCCACATTTTTCGCGGCAACCTTCGTCTTCAAATGCTCAATCACCTTATAGTACAAGCTCATTACCATAGGCGATGGTGCACCCGTATCCCTGTCTCTTTCTGGTTCACTTGTCGGCCAACCTACAGCTCTTTTGGAATCCTCCCACAAATCTGCCGGAACCACAATCTCAAAGAGAGTGTTCAGGTCTTCCCAGAGACATTTTGCAAGCTTCACAAACCTGTCAGTCTGTTGATACCATTCAATCGGTTTCTCTCTCAGTTTGGGAAAATCATCCGTAAAAGACTGAATGTCGCTTCTATGCCATGGTACATGTATTAGTTATCCCCCTGCTGTCTCCCTCATTGGTAACATGGTTACTGCATCGCTACTCTGTGGTCTCTTCTCGTTTAGCTCTGGGACACTGTCTTTCCTCTTTTCCTTTCTCTTTACCCATCTGCTTTCCCATTTGTCTAAGCACCTCCATACTTGTGCACTCTGCAACAATTCTCTAAGGTGCGCCTTCATGCCTGCTGACCTCATGTGTTCAAAATCTGTGGTCCCGAAATCCAACCTGTAGCTTCTGCTCAAGTGTTTTGTCTTGTCTATGTCAACCCCGTTTTTGTCAGCTATTTCCTGCAAGCTTTTATGTACCTTGTTCACTTCTCTCGTAATCCTGGGACATAGATACCTCAGCTCTTCTTCCGAGTAGGATTCTAACCTATTCACACCCATAGTCCCTTCCACCAATTCTTGTGCTTCCATGTTCAACCTGACCCTATTCAGATAATCTTCTTCCTTCCCACTGGCTGAGCTTTGTGTGGAATTCAGACTGTTGAACCACTGTGACAGCTGTTGCGCATTCAACCCCATCAGTGTAGCATTCACATCGACTGCCATTGATGGTTGCGGCAACTTTTCAGTATTTGATGACAGAGGTATTATCAGTGGGGGACTCGACCTCACCAGTGTTGACTGAGCACATATGGGCTAAACTCCATCAAGGACCCAGATCCGGTTGGCTGAGCCGCTATCGGAGTTATCCCTGGAGTGTTTTCTATGCACCTCCTTTCTGTCCCACTCTGCAGCATTGATCCCTGACCGCTCATTCCTAAGTTAGGCTGACTGTACAAAGGTACCGGTGGACCTACAGTAATGGGTAGCGATATCGCGTCTGGGTTCTGTCCATTTCCCATGTTCTGAGACATGTTCATTCCCACACTATGGGTCATCATTGCCGGCATGCCCATCTGACTCCCCATCATCTGAGCATGTGCTGTTCCCCCCTGCATCTGCTTTTGAGGCATCAAAAACTGGGTTGATTCAGCTTGTGCCATTGTTGGGTTGTGACCATTCTGTCCTCCTATTGCGGCTGAATCTATAATCATTCCCGTACTATTGTCACTGCTGTAGTACCTTGGGGCCTGCGGCTGATAATTTTCTGCTGGTTTCAACATGGGCACATCTGGATATATTCTCCTAACCTGCGGTATCTGCGGGGTGAACAGTAAACTCGGGTCCTTAGATCCCGGTGATGCTCCTGAACTCTGAGTTTCACTGTTCTGTACCGGTGCCGGAGGGGCAGAACTGGTACTTGGACCTTGTCCACTCTCTGCATAAGGTGGTGGACGGTCATTCAGCAATTGCATGATTAACTCCTCATCCTCTAACTCCTCTTCTCTTCTCAACTTTTCCTCGTCCTCTCTATCCTTGGAACACCTCCTGTTTGTCTTACAGGTAGCTTTCTTACCTGTCTCCTCTTCTTCCTTAGTAATCGCGGGAAACAATTTTATCCCCTGCAATACATCTGACCTCCACACCTTCTGTGCATTATCCCACCTAGCGTCCGCTAGTGTCTTTTCTACCTTCCTTATCCTAGTCTCGAACTTATTTTGCTGCTGCTGTCTAGCCATTAGTTCCCAAATTGCTAGAGCCTCAAACTGTGCTGGCCTTGGAGGTACCTTCATGTCGTACATCGCGAATCTCAAATTCTCTAGGATCCTTATATTGAATGTCCCATGTATCGGGAACGCTACGCTCCCATGTTTCTCTGTCAGCTTGTGCCATTGCTTTAGCCAAAGACACGGAGCTACCCCCTTCTCTTCCATTACAATGTAAGCTGGGGTACCTTCGGGCGGCGTCTCCTCTCCTACGCTCGCTTTAATGTAAGACTCCCCCTTCATCGCAATCCTAAATGCTTTAAAAAATTTCATTTTCTCGTCTTTTTATTTCACAAAGTTTGTAATCAATAGGTGACTTTAATTCCCGGAATACTCTTCGCTTGCCTTTCCCCTTCCAATCGAGCCCCACGGACTGCGTCCAATCCGTGCGCGACCCTTCTCTGCAACCAACCTATCCCAGCGCGGCTCCTAGTGACGTCACACTCACACACACTGCGGCTGACAAAGCTTCGCGGCTAGTCCTCCTTCACTCAACTCCTCTCGTAACAACTTCTGGCATGTATCGCGAGCTACCAAAAATATAAAACAGATCTGTCGGTTTACTACAGGAGGGGTAACACAATCGCTTCAGGACCTTAGGGATTTTTCACTAGCCTCGGCAGTTATTCCATCTTTCTCGGTCCCCACGTTCGCAAGCAAATCTGACCCGCAGACTCTGCTCTCAACTTGTCAATGATCTATTCTAGTGCACTTAGAATTTTTGTCAAAGCCCGAAGTCGAAGTTTTCTCTCACTCCCTTAACACACGTACCGACTCGTTGACCACGCCCGATCAACCTACTACACCGACCAGACCACAACATAAAACAACATACTCCGGAGTCTCTTGGCCTCGCAGGGCCCGTCTCAACAACAACAACCACGTGGACCTTTTTATGCACGAAGCGCCACATGCACATGAAGTTCGACGACTTCCCTACTCTCACACTCGGAGTCGCACCTCCGCTATTTCTATGAAGTTCGACGACTTCCCTACTTCTACACTCGGAGTCGCACCTCCGCTATTCTCTAAAAAAAAAAGGAAATCCTCACAAGCTTTTCACACAATCTGCGGCAATAAGCTGTGCAAGCGCAAAACCCTAACTTCTATCATACCGTCACTAGTACCACCAACGCCGATTCCACACCTCCATTCTCTTCATTCGCAAGCTCCGAGATCCCGGGAAAGTCGCGGGGGACTTAGCCCATCATCATTCTGTCAATCTGTTTTACCCAAGAAAATCTAATTCAACTTCTCGAGTGGGGTCTCAAAGGGCGTAACCGTTAATTCAACACCATGTACTTTAAGAGTACAGGGTCCCAAAAGGCGTAACCGTCCTCTGCTACCATCTACTGATAGAGCGTTCCGTACTAGTAATTACCTATACTTTGGACGCTCTTTAGGCCGATGAATCTTTTGGCTAAGTGAGACCCTCTCCACCCTTAGTCAGTCAATTTAATCAAATCAATAATCAATAACGAACATAAGCAATCCCCTGATCAACATAACACTTAACAATTAATCCAGAATACATTTTCGGCGAACCCTGACCTTTCAGTCAGGAATAACCACACCAGTTTATTCAAAGTTAGTGAATTTATTTCCCTATATTAACAAAGCTAGCACAATATAGATGTGTCTCAACACCAAATGATAAACATAAATGAACATTAATAGCTGTCCATAACGGCGAAACAGGTGCAATCTATGCAACATTTGAATAACAAGGCATTCGATAATAGCAATGCAAATCACTTGAACTATAATCTGTAATGAGCTAATTGCATACATTTAGTCAGCATAACAAGGTCTCAAATTGCATCGTGCGACAAAAGGAATCCTCATCTAACCTCAAATTAGCATTGGCATGTGGGACTTCATGCAAAAACGATTTAGCAACATTAATTTAGAAAACTCCTAACTAGGGCTCTTATCAAAATCAGCAGTTGGTTACCTAAACGAAACACAATGCAATTGTACAATTTCCTTTCATATTTACCAATTTCAATCAGCATTCAAGGAAGTCTTCGTCTCACAGGTACCGTTTCTCGATCAGCATGGGACGGGGCAAATGGGCAGGGGTGGACGGGGCAGTTGCCTCACGGCGGCAAGATAAACTACTACTTCATGCAAAGGGACAAATCAAAGTTAAAGTCTCTAGGGTAAGAATCATTTAAGTCTCTTTCTCTCGATTAGAGAAAGCATCAAAGTCTCTCAAAATGGCGTCGCAGCAAAGTGGGCCATAATAGCTGCAATGTCCAAATGTTCGTAATCGCTGGCAAAAGGCTGCAATGGCTACCTTCTTCTCGTGCACCTGGTTTAAATAGACAACAGTTCAAATCCAGTAGGGTCTTCCATTGGAGGGTTCATAGGTTAGCTTCAAATTGTCCAATCAAAAACAACAGTTCTCAAGCTTTTACTTAAGCATACATTATCCTTGGAGACGGGTACGCAAGTTGCAACATTTTATACCAATTAACTCACTTTCAGAGCTTCCATTGTCCGCACCTGCAGATTGACCTTGGAGTAAAGAGAAAAATGCCGGGCTGGCACGAAACCTTAAGATAAGCATGTGAACGATCTCAGTGGAAAAGTACAGCTTCAAGCAGAAATACACGTTTAATAGCACATTGGAAAAATACGAGCATCTAAACCGTGAGACCAGGCCACTAGGCCAAAGCCTCCACTAAAGTAATGCTAAGCAAAAACATTTCAAACAAGCAAATCATAGCACACGTTTATGATTATGTCGGATTAGTGCAATTCTAATACACCACGTTATATAAAGCACGCTTATAAATGTTGGCAAACTACTCTGAGGGCACATTTTGTCCCCGTACAATCTTTATTAGTTCGGTTAAAGTCACACATGATTATTTCACACTACTTTTATGCGCTAATAAATGTAAAACCTTCATTTCAGCTTCATCAGTAGGGTCTCACTCCCTTCAGGATTGAGAAGGATGTCCCCCGCCCCAACTAGGAACCCAAATTGCTACAAGCAGCATCAAGCCCATTTTAGTATATATGACTCTGCACCGTTTGTTTTCCTTGCACAAGGCAATGAAGCACAGTGCATATAATTTGGCTATGCTGTGTTGTCTGACATACTAGTAAATCTGCATCTTTATTTCAAAGAAAGAGACAAATTGAGTTGTGGGATACTGCGCTTTCAAAAAAATCCTGCTTATTTTGAAGAAGAACAACCATCTAAATATTTACATATGAATATCTGACTTGCCAAACTGGAAAAGCATATGTACCAGAAAAGAAAATTACTGGATCGACCCGATATATTATGCTGAATGGAGCGGAATGAGCAGTCTACTTTTTTAATATTCACACACATTCGGACACCTAAAGCAAAACTCGTTTATTTGTTTCTTCCTTAGTTTTAATGAGCCTTTCTCTTCCCCTTTATATTGCGATAGGGCTATCTTTCATGACTACCCATTCAAAATGACCTGCAACTTTAACATCGCAGTTTAAAATCTACTAATGTGTTCCATTTTTTTTCAACATTTCATCTCGAGACAGTCATTTCAAACCTTCCTAGGCAAGGCTAGCCTTGCTCACTAAGCTTGTTTACTCTGTGTCATTCAGAATATGGTTCAAAGTGGAGTACGTTTTATTTTTCTGGCCACTCCCTTGCACATGGGCATCAATTAGGGACCCCAGCGGTATCATCCTTATCTAGCCTTGGGTATTGACATTTCAAACCCTGCCATCAAGATTGGAAATGCAGGACCATAAATGGAAAGTAATGAGAGCATTCTACAAGCTAGGCTTATTTCACAAGTTAATATGCTTCAAATGACCATTGGTCTTTCATATATCTTGTACCACCTTTGTTTATTCGTGTTCTTAAAATGAGTCATTAGGGGTACCAATCAGCTGGAACTGGGCGCTCTAAAGGTGCAATACACTTCCAGTATCATCAACTTTATCCTGTAATTCCTGGGTTACCTTTGCTGTGGAAAAACGTGATTTCAGTATCACAACCCAAAAAGTGGTTTTCCACAGCTAGCGGTCAAAAGTTTAAATCATTTCAGGGCTACTCACCCGTTCATTCCTTTTAGGCCAAGAGCACAATTACCAATAAGGCCCTGATTACAACTGACCTAAAAAATGGACGTTATTGTCTCCACCCTCTTGAGTTACCAATCCTGGGTCACCAGTAACTCTAGTGGTGGGGAAAGTAGAGTCATCCAGTAATCCAGTAATTCCTCGTTTTCTCCAGACTTTCACAGAATATGTTGGCTGTCTTCAGCAGCTGAAATCTCAGTGTGAAAGTAAAAAAATATATAATTCCAAAGTGTTAGGTAACTCCTTTTAACAGCCTTGTTGAAATAAAGAGGCTTGTGTAATGAAAGCAAAAAAGGGCTACAGCAACTGTTACAAAGCCGGAAGACTATAACAGCTGCTGTTAAGTGGATATGATATTTCGAGTCAAAGTGAATATAGCATGCTACAACCTGAATCAAATCGGACATTATTTTAAAGACAGGTAATTAAGCTTTAATTAATAGAATATTAAAAGCAACAAAGCTGTAACTTTTGTGACAATGTGTTACTGAAGAAAATCCAAAAGTGCCAAAGTGTTTTATTTAAAAGGGATCTATAGTCATTTAAATGTACTGGTTTAAATGAAAAGCTAAACCTTATCATCATTGTTAAGTAATATCAGCAACTTTTATTTAACTCCAAGTAAGATTTCTGTTTGTAATTTATAAATACTCTCTAAACGTTTGATAATTTACATTATAACATTATACATACTCTAAACGTCTGATAATTTACATTATATCCTTATAAATACACTCTAAAAGTTTGATAATTTACATTACATCAAAGCAAGCCTGTTTACATCATATGTAATGCAAAACACCCAGCTGAAGATGTATATTAATGCTATAGATGCATTGCGACTTGATGACAAGATAGATCGGTGTTTTAAGTTCTTCCTGCTGCTAGCACTTCAAAAATCTGACTTTCCAACCAGTCGACTCGCCTTCAATCCTTCAGAGGTTGACAAATGGAGTACATTTAAATTGGGTAAATGTATTACTTACTTTTAGTGCACAAAATGTAAGGGCAATTAAGTGCAATATAAAAATATTAAAATTAAATTATTATTATTCTTTGCATGTGTGCATAATTATCATACAACGATTTCTTTATCAAAACGTGTTCTGTAGCCATCAATAATGGGAGTGCCAAAATCAGTTGAATTCAAAGAGACCTCAGATTAACACAGAAAAACAATGGGTTTTCGTCTTTAGCTACCTGTACAATGCAAACATTGTTCTTGAGCTGATGCTTTTTTTTTATAAACTTTATCTTTTATTGTTTCAATCAATAGCAAAACAAAACACACAGCTACGTACAGTATTTTAGTATTTATACTTTTGGGTTTACACATAAAATGCACCTAGGAAGAGATACCCCACCAACAATTACCGGCTGTGTCATTAGAGGAGGGTACTGCCTGATATACAGTGTCTATCTGTAGTGATAAGACACCTGGATGTGAACATGGTGACCCTCTCATTCCTGAGCCGTATCTAGTCTGAGTCATCTGCCATACTATCTGAAGTGGAATCCCCGTCTGAGGCATCTGGGTTAAGGAGTTGCTCGGTAAGTGTCCACCAAGTGTCCAGGTCCTCCCCCGCCTTATCGACCTGTCTGGCTAAATATGTATTTCTTTGGCTAGCGCCCATTCCTTCACATCCCACCACCATTATGTCATTGTTGGTGCACTCGTGCCCATCCATGAGATGCCAATTCTTCATTTTGTAAGCACTAACTGCAGAAGTCTGTATGCCATTTTTTTTTGCCTTTTGGATCCCTAACATTCCCCAGGAGGCAACTGGCTGGCATAGCGCAAATCAGGAAGCCCACTGTTCTATTTATTCGTGCAATCACTTGATCCCAATAAAACCATACTTCCTTACATTCCTATTCCAATGTAAAAACCCAGGGTCGTCCCTCCCACACCTTGGGCAGTTTTCCTGACGTGTGGCAGAGTATTTGTGAAGGTCCATAGGGGTTAGGTATTCTAGTTTGAAGCACGCCTGCAGGATACTGTATGTATGAGAGAATTAATGTGTGACCATTCGACTTCCCCAACCGGTCCTCTAGATCATTCTTCCATGCCGCTCTAGAGCTAGGCATGTGGGCTGCATTGTCCTCTCTCATGGCTTCGTACAGTAAGGTATTTAGGTGATGACCAGACCCACAAGGCAATAGGATCCCCAACGTGTGTGGGTTGTTCAATGCCACCAGGAAAGTGGGCCACACAGCTCTTGCAATGTAGGACAATGCCGTGTGGCGCAGGAAATGCCCCTGTCCCAGCTCAAATGTGGTACATGCCTCCTCAAAAGTACTGAACTAGTCCCCTGGGTATATGTCTTTTAACGTGTCACACCCTCCCCCCATCCAACCCTGGAACAAGACACTCTCCATGAGTTGATAGACTGGCTTTACTATCCAAATTGGAAGATCCTTATGAAATGCAGATCTTCTCAGGATCTTTTGTGCAAAACTCTGCCAGAAGGATGCTGTGGCATGCACCAGCCGGGGGACTATGGATAGGGCGCTGGCCCCCTCCATAAGGATTTTGGGTAATCGACCCGCTGGGACCCTGCCCACCAGTAGCCATTTCTCCCAATTGTCTTCGGGCGCCAGCAAGTGCGACGCATGTTGCAACTGTGTGGCATAGTATTATAAGGTACAACTTGGTACTTCCTGGCCCCCATCCTCATATGCTCTTTTTAGAGTCAGAAGTGTCACCTTACTCATTCGCCCGCCCAGGAGTCGGACCAGCAGTGTGACAAGTTGCTTAAAGACCCTAGTTGGTATTGGGCACAGCGAGTTTTGCAGTGTGTAGAGGCACCTGGGGAGTATCACCATCTTTGAAATGGCTAATCTCCTCATCTACGACAGAGGCAGGGTGTTCCAGAATGCTATGGACAAACCGAGATCTGCAAGGATCCTATCATTGATGCTTTATTAATGCTGTGCCTAAACATTTGATTTTTGTGCCCCTACCATGTAAAATTATCCTGTGCATCGCATTATTGGGTATCTAATGTTACTTTTGAGCAAATATAGCCGGGTTTGAACATTTTAAACTCTGGGACCTGGTCACAAACAAAATAGTAAATCTGCACCTACAGAAGTGTGCCTATGTAGGGAGCAGAGTTACTGTTTGTGGGAATTCACAAGTAAAAAGTCAGTGGTACACCTGGAAAGCAGCTCCAAGAACACACTTTCAGGCCTTTACTGATGTTCCTATTGGAGAAAGCCCTTTCCATAAACCCCAAGTAAATATGGAGGTAATCCTTTCCCCTTCCAACCCTGGAAGGGGAATGATTTCCAGGGTGTAAATGAGTATGATTTCCATTTGTTAATGGCCATATGGGTATTTTACTTCGGGCATTCACAAACCTACAAAGCAAACCATGCCTCTTCATGTCCACTTTCCATTCCTTGCATGTAGTTATTAATTAACATTTTTTTCTTTCCTGAAAGAGAAATAGTATTAAATGCATTAATTCCTGCCAGGAAAGGATTCCTTCTGTGCATTCCTGGAAGGCATAAAATAGGTGCTTGTGGCCATAAACTTAGCATTACAAACCAAAATTCGATTTGGAATAGGGCCCTACGATTCAGTGGGCATTTGATGGTCTTATATGGGCTTCTAAGGCTATGCATTTGCCTCTGGGTCTGTCTTTAAGCGCTTGAGGTTGTGCATTGTCATAGGATGATTGTGCTTGAGAGTTTCCTGTTCTAATTCATCAAGTATTGTGGTTGCAAATATCCTTGTTAAGTTGTACTTGGATCTATAATGACATGACTAGGGATGAACACTTATTTAAACTTGCTTTAAGCTGATACAGATTCTAATGCACTTTTTTTCTATTTTTGGTTGCTTATGCACATAGAATAAAAAAAAGAAGGGGATTATTTTGCGACATGCAAAGGCGCTGATTAGCAGTTTGTTAGACAGGGCACTGTGTTTCAAATGCAACAAAGTTCTCTGTTGACAAACTGATGATTCATCCAACCTATTTAGGATTTATAGTACTGTCATTTTTTCATAGAGGTAAACCCCTGTTGGCTCTGTCAATGAAAAACGTCCTCTAATCACCCAATGGAGTAGGGCCCAAAACAAAAAGGGCGTTACACTGCCCGTCCTAAATAGGTTACAGTGTGATGCCTTTTTTTTTTTTAACAAGCGGTAAGGGACAGAAAAAAACACATAATGACCCCCACAGTCAAAGAAAAATCTCCCTGTGTGTGTGTCATTAGTTTTTTTGTTTTTCAGTAACAACTTCCCACTTTGAGCAGCCGGTCCACCAAGTTTTTGTACCTTGACAGGAACCACTATGACGGTATTCACATTTATGCTACTGCACTCACACTGCAGCTCACTATACTCAGACTGCACTCCAGAGAACCAAAAAAAGCACATGTTTTGGATTCACACTGCCACCTCCAGCACTAAATTGCAGCTTTCTACAGTACACATCAGGAAATAGCATTCACACTGTACACTAGACCATGCATTCTAATCTCCGCAATACTAACACTGCACCCCAGCTGCGCTTACATGCATGAACATTAACATTTCTATGAAGTCCCAATCTCAAGCATGTTGCCATTTCTGGGCTTGGAACCTTCCTCAGAGGAGTTCTCTGCATATGAAATACTCTGGGCTTTTACAAAGCACAGAAAGCGTTCCTTGGTGTCTCGTCTTGCCATTTGAAAGCTGGGTAGAGGCGCTTGCTGCACACCAGTGATATAGAGGTGCAATAAGCCCCAGAAGTTATTGATAGTCGATAAGGTGAGGGTACAAATGGACACTGGTGGGCACACAGATCTCTAGGGGAAGTCTTGCAATAGCGTGGATTAACTCGCAGGAAGGTATTTTCCCACAGTGCATTCACAAACAAAACAACACAGTATTTAACTGCACTACGAAGCCTTGCTGTAATGCGCAAATAATGAAACAGCCTTAGAAAAGCATTACTATGTCCACAGTGGGGTTCACACGCCTGGCAGCAGCTCGACATGAGCACCCGAGGCGCTCCGTCACTTAAAGATACCTTGATTGCACTGGCTCCCTTAACATAATGTATTCACCATGAAAACGCTTCAAGCAAGATATGTGAGGCCCTGGACACTAGCCACAGGTGCGCACGTCATCAACTCGTAATGCGTGCTCTCGCTGAGCTACCTCATACTGCTGCAGGGCTGAATGCAAACAACGCATCACAACTCACAACTTCTTCACAATTGTTCCATTGTTGCTTGATGACTTTTATCGTTGGCCGGTCTCCAGCCCCTCCTCCGTCTTGGTTTAGGGGTAGGAGACGGTCTAGCTTAAATCCTTCTCTGCCTCGCCAGGACCACGACGGGGTGACACACAGTACACAGCTCAGAGAGACATGGCCCCTAGAGAGGAGTAAGCTGGCAGACAGAAAGCAAGATACAAAAAAAGAATGAAACAGAAGAAAGAAGCTGGGGAAATCGCTGAGCTTGGTCGTTACATGTTTTCACTGGGAGCAGTAATCCACGTACTACCCCATCCATGACGCGAAGAGGGCAGGGATGTATTAGAAGGGGAAGAAAGTGACTGTCTACCCTCTTTAACCTAAATGTAAGGAAGACTATCTATGTTCCAGTTACCGTGATCGGCCAGACCCCATTTTGCACTAACAAAACATTTTGCATTTCTTCTTTTTCGTAGAAGTAACGGGTCAATGCTTTTCTTAATCCTGCATGTGTTTTGTGCACCTTTCTGTTGTAAAAATCAACAATGAGGGTACCCCCAGCCCAAAGCCTCTCTGAGGGCAGAACTGCGTGCTGACACAGAGCATAATTAATCATCTTTGCAATGTGAAACTGCCAGTACTGGGAGTAGTACCTCTAGGGAAGTAGTGTGCTAATACGCACACTAGGGACTGCGGAGATCTGCTCCTGTTGCCCTTGTTTCATTAAAAGGGTTGCAATGAAGAAACTTGAAGAAGAGCTAATGGTTTCAGTGTGGCTCATTAGCGCCATATTGTAATATTCTAAGCCTGGGCTCAACAGTGGTGGAGCGCTGCTCCACGAGAAACAACCATGTGTCGCTAACAATAAGGTCACTGATTAAAAGAGCTCTTACTACTGTTGGCTCCATGCATCAAGCGAGCACAACATTGTCATGATTTGTAATCCAAGGATTCATTTTGTTTACGCAGAAGTTAATGACATTATGTGATCAAGATTCTGCTGCAGTTTTAAACACTGCCAAAAAAGTGCGGCTTGGGAAATCAGAAGTCCCTATAATAGGCCTCACGGTTAGTATAAGAATTATACAGTTATTTATCCAGTGAATGCTATGATGGCAGGACCTGCGGATATTCTGCATGCAAAAGAACTGTTGCAGTCTAGCTGAGCCTCCATTATAGGATATAGATTTTCAGTGCACTGATCTTCCCCAGTCACTTCCGCACAACTCACAGCAACAGATCTGGCAGCTCCTTTGCCCTTCCCACATTGTAATGGCTCTCCTGCTACTTGGCACTCCTGTTAGTTATCTGACTCTGCAGCCTGGCTGAACTCATCCACCAATACCACAACCATTGCTGTGACTTTTAACACCAGTGGAGCCATCATAATTACTGCCACCATTACCATAATTACCACCAATGTTACCACCACTATCAATACTATCATTAACATTATCATTACTACCATTGACACACCACTAACACAATTATTAACACCACCACAATTATTACCACCATTAGCACTGCCATCACCACCACTATAACACTTACCACATTACCACAACCACCACTGCCATAATTATGACCACCACGATGGTTACCACTGTCACCACCAGCTTTAGCACTACCATCACCACTGCAATAATTGTCACTGTTAGAAAAAGGGTCTGTAGTCAGGGTAAGGCAGTCACACACCTAAGAACACCCCTTCTCACCTTCTTGGTAGCGTGGCACGAGCAGTCAGGCTTATCTCAGAGGCAATGTGAAAAGTATTTGTACACACACACACACAGTAACACAGTGAAAACAAAAAGTACTCCACAGCAGTTTAGAAAAATATCCAATATTTATCTGAGTAAAACAAGACCAAAACAATGAAACTCCAACATGCACAAGAAAATATATCAGTTTTAAAAGATAGAAGAGTTCCAATCCATAGAAATAAATGGATGTGTTGTTTTAGCACAAAGTACCTGGCATGCACCAAAAATAAAGATGCAAGAGAGGTGATGTGTCAGAAAAACAAGCAATGCATCGATTTCTTACTCACAAGTGAGTCCTTGCATTGATTCTTTCCCCGCTGGGTAGGCGATGCGTTGATTCTTCCTCCCAAGACATAATGCGTCGATTTCCAGCCACACAGCCTCGGTTCCTTACACCGATGTTGAAAATTTGATGCCCTGGGACAATGCATGGAGAATCCAGACGCACAGCAACAATGGATCTGCACTGAAGCAGGCGATGTGTTGATTTCACTGGCGCTGTGTTGATTTTTCAGCCACGGGCAGGCGCTGCGTTGATTTTTCTGCCGTCACGGCCGCAATGCATGGATTTTCCTTTAAGTCACCAGCTTCCACTTCCAAGGGCCTAGGGACCGGATTTGGAGCCACTTGGCAAGTCAGGACTCTCAGCAGAAGAGCCCAGGCACTGGCAGATGAAGTCTTTGATGTCCTAAGACTTCACAACAGGAGGCAAGCTCAGTTCAAGCCCTTAAAGAACCTTGGAAAGCAGGATGTGGAAAGAAAAGACCAGTCCTTTCACTCCCAGGGCAAAAGTAGCAGCAGCAGGCCAGCAGAGGAAAGCAATAGGCAGGGTTGCAGGTCCTCCTCAAGAATCCAGCTCTTGTCCCTGGCAGAATCTCCTCAACCCAGAGGTTTTCTAAAGTTGTTGGGTCAGCAGTCCAATACTTATACTCATTTCTGCCTTTGAAGTAGGCAAACTTCAAAGCAAAGTCGTTGTTGTGCACAAGACCCTGCCTCTCCCTGTCCTGGCCCCAAACACACTCTAGGGGGTTGGAGACTGTATTGTGTGAGTGTAGGCACAGCCCTCTTCAGGTGTAGGTGTCAGCTTCTCCCACCACTCTAGCCCAGGAAGAACCCTCAAGATATGCAGGACACACCTCAGCTCCCTTTGTGTGACTGTCTAGAGTGAATTTGCAAACAGCCCAACTGTCAGTCAGACCCGTGCCTGTATTCAGCAGCCAGACAGAGGCACAGAATGGTTAAGCAAGAAAATGCTCTCTTTCTAAAAGTGGCATTTTCAAACTTACAATCTAAAAACCAACTTTACCAAAAGATGTATTTTTAAATTGTGAGTTCAGAGACCCCAAACTCTATACCTCTATCTGCTTCTGATGGGAAACTGCACTTAAAAGATATTTAAAGGCAATCCCCATATTACCTTAACGGGAGAGATAGGCCTTGCAATCGTAAAAAACAAATTTAACAGTATTTCACTATCAGGACATGTCTTGCCCTACCTTTTAAAAACACTGCACCCTGCTCATGGGGCTGCATTGGGCCTAACTTAGGGGTGACTTACATGTAGTAAAACTGCTCACACACAAACTGCACTGGCAGGTCTGACGTGTTTACAGGGCTACCCTTGTGGGTGGCACAATCAGTGCTGCAGGCCCACTTGTAACATTTGCGTTACAGGCCCTGGGCACCTCTAGAAACCAATCACCAACCCAGTTTAGGCAGAGAGCACTTTCACTTTAGCACTGGTCAGCAGTGGTAAAGTGCCCAGAGTCCTATAGCCAGACTAAATTCAGCACAGGAACCAAAATAGGTCAGAAGCAAAAAAGTACATGGAAAACCATGTCAAACGCTGACAGGTCTAACAGTCACTATCACCATTAGTAACATAATAAATTATTCTGGCTTCAATCACTTAAGGTGCAAATGGAGGGAGCAATAAATGATCACTGCATGTTTGCCCACTAGAGCTAGGGATATTTGCTTTATTAATGCTTGTTTCAAATTAGCCTAAATGGGCTCCTTTGGGGAGTAACAAATCTATTGTGTGTTAAGATAAAAAAGAGGTAACTGCTTGTTTTTCTGATGGAAGCATAATTGCGGAATTCAAATACATACTGATTAGTTACGCTCTGCGTGACTCTGTTTTTCACATGGCTTATTCCAATAACAGTTTTTTGAATTTGTCTTCCCACTGTTAGCATCTTGGAACTTTTATTTGATTACTTAGTCCCAGCTGACTATACTCTGGAGCTAATGAGCTCCAGGGGCTTGTTTCTCTTTCTTCATTGGTCCTTTCACTTTGAGATGCAAAGTGGGAAAGAAGTGGTAGAAGCCACAAAAACATCCTCTCTCTAAGCATTATATTTTTGAAGGACTATGATTCAAACAGTGGAAGAAAAACTGCAATATTGTTTTAAGTGCATCACACCTATCACGTTTATTTGCATCCTTCCCACAAAATAATTAACATTTTCCCTAATATCGCACCTAGCGACAGACGCACAAAACAATTGGCAAGAAAGTAAAATATGTAAAGTTTTGTCATAGGATAGATGAATAGGGCGTTTGAAGTAGATAGAAGGGCAAAATTCAGTGTATGTGTGTCTTTTTAAGATGTGCTGCTTCAATAGCTTGGGGGTATTCCCCCATGCAACTCCCCTTAGACAAGGTTTGACTGGCCTATAAGGCAATCAGCAAGTGCCTGAAGAGTTGGTCTGATAGGTCAGTGTGCTGGCCAGTTTTGTTTTTGGCTGTTTGGGGGGATTTTTATGGTCTTGTGGGCCGGTTGTGATATTTAGATTACATTGTCAATACATCTTTTGTATGTGTATGTTTTATATTCTTTTAAATATGCATCTTTCTTTGCTCTTAACTGAGTTTACTTTATGTCATCATTGTAGAATGTCGGTTAAGGTTCTTTTCTGTTCGGTTGGCACTCGCTTTGCAGTCTTTCTTAAGATTGAATGTGTATGCCTGCTGTGGATCCAATAAATTACATTATTCAATTTTGGAAACTTGAGAATTGTCTCCTGGAGTTTTTACTACCTGATTGGTCATCTGCTCTCCCACATTACTACATTTCATGGTACCAGGAGTGGGGTAACAAAAGCTGTGGATCCACCGACCGGCAAGGAAAGAAATATCGGCTGTTACAGATGTCCTTTGACCAGATTTAGAAGAGGATACCGTGTGTTCGAGGTACATTTTGCCAGGAAGGATATCGTGTGCTCGAGGTACATTTTGCCGTGAGCGCTGTATGACTTATAGTGGTGCGCTTGAGGAGGGCTCCCTTCTTCTATTTACTCGCGCCAGTATCGCACCCAGCATTTGCCTTGCAGCCGACATCGCGTTCGGATACAATTAGCTGAATTTACTTGTGCCGGCTTTGTGTAGTAGCTGGCACCCAGGATTTATATTTGAAGTGTTACATTCGTTCCTTTTGCACTCCGTGTGAGCGTGTGATTGCGTCCTTTGATGTTTATGCTGAAACTTGCTGTTGCCTAGCAACTTTCATGTGACAACGTGCACTGCCGGCAATATTCCCAGCAGCGACTAACAATTGCTTAGATACTTTCAGAGCATCCTTTGGGCGCGTGGGCACGCGATACGTCAAGCAACTAAGACTGTTGTCTATATTCCTGGGAAGCACTATTTGCTTATTGGCTGTAAAAACGTTGTTCAAGACGTCGTTTCATCATTACATTGCACAAGATCTTCCAATTGAACTTGACACAAAGGAAGGCTACATTTATTACGTTGTACATTTTTACCTTGGTTAATTGTTCGCAAGAAACTTAGAATTAACGAAGAAAGGACCAAGGAAATATCTGGAAAGAAGAAGGAGTTATAAAAAATATTTAAAAAACAGTTGTAAAACTATTTATATTTATAATATTTTTGTGACTGCTGGACTTCACTTTCCATTTTATTGATATAAATTGTATTTTGGATTGTATTTATGCAAGTTGGTTAATTTGACATGGCTACAAGTAACACAGTTATACAACCTCCGTCATTCTTGCCTAAAGCTGGGAAACCGGAAATAAGGTGGTGTGAATAGGTGAGAATTTTTGAAAATTACTTAGTTGCCACTGATGCCAATGACTATTCGGCGGACAGAAAGCTGGCACTTCTGTTTAATCATTTGGGGGTTGCAGGCCAGTGTGTTTTTGACAATTTGCCTGCTATTTTACAGCCAAATGATGATAATGTTTGCTGGAATGTGTACATTGAAGGCAAGGAAAGAATCAAGAAACAGTTTTCTGATGAATCGAATGTGCTTTTGGAAAGATTCAATTTTGCAATGAGCAAACAAGCTGTGTATGAGTCTTTAGCTAATTTGCATGTGTTGGCTGCGAAGTGTGAATTTGGGAATAATATTTATCTACATCTCAGAGATCAGTTTGTCTTTCATTGTTACTCCAAGAAAAATCAAGAGCGTTTTTTAGCCTGTCGCAATCCTTCTTTGGATGAGGTCATTGATATGGCAAAGTCTATTGAAAGATCCATTATTACATCTAAGGCATTGTGCGGAGTGAATGAGCAAGCCAATGTTAGCCAGGTATGCGAAGATTCTGATCTCTGCTAGATCAAAGAGAGGCCTTCAAGGCAGCATAAAGGTCAAACAACTTGTTTCCGTTGTGGTTCGCACAACCATATGGGAAACAGTCAGACTTGTCCTGCAGTTGGCAGAAAATGCAATAAGTGTCAGAAGTTTGGTCATTTTCAAATTGTTTGTAAACAATTTGGATGTGCCAATTTTTTTTCACAAAATGGAACAAAAGTGAGAATTAATAATGTTTACGCTTCAAGTAGAGATGGTTCGATCCAAGAATGCACTGACAGACTATCTAATGAAATTCAAGATACATTTAAGGAAGTTAAAGGGCCAATATGTCAAGCAGTCATTGACAATAGGGATGTTACTGTCATGGCTGATTCTGGTGCACCCATCACCATATTAGCAGAAAAAACGTTTAATTTATTTTGGCCAGCAACTAAGGGATTGCAAATGGCCGACATTTGCCCAAAAGCCTTTGGAGACCATGACATAGAACTCTTGGGTTTCTTTCCAGCCAATTTAGAGATTTTGGGAAGGCACATAATGACCAAAGTGTACGTTGCTGTGAATGGTAGGGATATTGTTGGTTGGAGAGATTTGGCGAGATTAAGGGGGTCATTCTGAGTTTAACGGGCGGCAGTTGCCGCCCGCCAAACTTAAGCCGCCGAATGACCGCTCCGCGGTCATAAGACCGCGGGGGCCATTCAGACTTTCCTGCTGGGCCGGCGGGCGCCTGCCAAAGGGGTGCCCGCCGGCCCAGCGGGAAAGACCCTGCAACACAGAGGCCGGCTCTGAATGGAGCCGGCGGTGTTGCAGGGGTGCGACGGGTGCAGTTGCACCTGTCGCGATTTTCACTGTAAACAGGGTGGCGGGAAGGGGGTCGGAATCCCCATGGCGGCGCTGCTTGCAGCGCCGCCATGGAGGTTCAGCCCAGCCAGGGGAAATCCGGCGGGAAACCGCCGGATCCCCTTTTCTGACCGCGGCTTTACCGCCGCTGTCAGAATGGGCAGGAAAGCACCGCCAGCCTGTTGGCGGTGCTTTCCGTCGTTCACGGCCCTGGCGGGTTTTACCGCCAGGGTCGGAATGACCACCTAAGTATTGTTCTTCGTCCTGGAAGTGATGTTCCTATAGCTTTAGGAGAGATACCTAATGGTGAAGTTGAGGCATCCAATTTGTCTACTATTTTCACCAGTGATTTTGAAGAAATTTTCCCCAATAAGTTTCCTGGTGTGTTTGCTGACCGTAATTGTTCAATTAAGGGTTTTGAGCATCATATCAAACTAAGAGAAGGGGAAATTCCTATCTTGCATAAAATGAGACCAGTTCCTATGTCAGCCAGGGGGCAATTGAAGACATTACTTGACAAATTGGTTGAAAAGAAAATTATAGCATCTACTGATTCTTCTGAGTGGGTTTCACCCATTGTTTTGACAAAGAAAACAAATGGTGAACTTCGCTTATGTGTGGACCTCAGATCTCTAAATAAGAACATAATTGTTGATTGTCACCCTCTTCCACATATTCAGGAACTCATTTCGAGTCTAGGAGACTCTAGTGTTTTCTCTACCATAGACTTTCGCTCTGCCTATCATCAAATTTGTCTTAGTGAAACTTCACAAGATCTTACTACCTTTATTACTCCTTTTGGTGCTTTTACGTTTTTGAGGATGCCGTTTCGGCTGGCGTCTGCAGCTAGTGTATTTCAAAAAATGATGGACTCATTATTCGGCCATTTAGACAGTATATGTGCCTTTCAAGACGATATTTTGGTACATACCAAGGATTTAGAACAGCATATAGATGTCCTTAACAATGTCTTTTCTATTTTGCAGGAGGCAGGCATGACCATTAAGAAGGAAAAATGCTAATTTCTAGTTGATAGTGTAGAATATCTAGGTCATTCTATATCCAACAATGGCATTAAACCAAAGCAGGGCAATTTAGAGGCGATCAGGGATGCTCCTTTGCCATCTAGCAAGGATGAATTGCGTTCTTTCCTAGGTCTTTGTGACTATTATTCCAGGTTTGTGAATGGCTATGCTTTTATGGTTCAGTCCCTTAGGTCATTACTGAAAAAAGGTACCAAATTTGTTTGGGATGAGCAAGCTGGTAATGCGTTCATTTCAATCAAACAAGTAGTGATGTCTGCTTCCGCTTTGAAACCTGACATACCATCGGCACAATCCTTCATCACCATAGATGCTAGTTTGAAAGGTTTGGGAGCTGTGTTTGGACAATGGATCGAAGGACAGGAACATGCAATAGCTTTTGCATCTAGATCTCTATCTGCGGCCGAATCCAACTATAGTACCATAGAGAGGGAAGCTCTTGCATGTGTGTGGGCAGTTCAAAAATGTAAAACATATGTGTGGGGCACATATTGCATTATTTATACAGATCACAAACCTCTTGTGTATCTCATGAGTGGAAATAGCTTAGGTAAAGCTTCTGCAAGGTTGGTTCGCCGGCTTTCAAAATTGCAGGAGTACAATTTGGATTTGAAGTACATTTCAGGTGGAAAAAACATTCGAGCAGATTGTCTGTCACGGTTGCCTCTTCCCTCTGCTCAAAACATGAGCGATATTGATGACACAGAATGCGTGGTTGGTGTGTTGGATATAGTGTCAGCTTCAGAAGGTACGTTCACCGAACAAGATTGGCAATTAGCCATGTCTAGGGATGAGACCCTTTCTCAAGTCTTATACTATATCAAACATGGGTGGCCCAACAAAAAGAAGTATTATGGTGAATTGGGAACTTTTTATCAAGTGGCCCCAGAGTTGTCCTGTGAGAATGGCATTTGTATGAGGGGTTCTGTTTGTATTCCTCCTTCTGATCTCAGACATATGTTGGTGAAGGCCGCACAAGAAGGTCATCTTGGCATTTCTGCAACTTGCAAAAGATTGAAATTAAAGTATTGGTGGCCTAATTTGGACAAACAAGTTGCAGATTTTGTCAATAATTGTCCATGTTGCGTTGTGTCTGACAAACATTGGAAAAATGATACCAAACCTTTGTGCACTGTGCCTTTTCCAAGCAAAGCTTGGGAAAGCATTGCTATACATTTTTCAGGACCATTCAGTGTATTGCCAAAGAACATGAAATTCCTAATTGTCGCTGTTGATGACTTTTTAAAATGTATCTCCTATTCTTTTGTGGAGACTGCTGACACAGAGTCTGTTGTTCTCTTTTTGACTAATCTCTTTGCTCTGGAGGGTCCTCCATTAAATATTGTGACAGACAATGGGGTACACTTTGTTTCCAAGGAGATGGACGTGTTAATGAAATATTTTAATATCAAACACTCTTGTGTTGCCTTGTACAGTCCAGCCTCCAATGGGTTAGTAGAAAGAGCTAATTGCTTTTTGAAAGAATGTGTGCAAATTGCCCTGGCTTCTAATCTAGACATGCAGTTGTTTCTAAAAGAAAAGGTTTGGGCATATCTCAACACCCCTCATTCCACCACAGGAGTATCCCTGTTTTTTCTACTTAGAGGTAGAGAGTCCAGGTCTAGACTTCAACCTTCTTGTATGTGTGACAGGTTGGGTGATAAAAAATGTGATATAGTAGTAGACTTAGATGAATTACAGAACAGAGTATGTCTGAAACAGTTGTTACAGAAAAAAACATATGATGCAAGACATAGGCGGTCATTCTGACCGCGCCGCCCGCGATGCGGTCACCGCCACTTGGCCGCTCCGCGGTCAAAAGACCGCGGAGGCCATTCTGGCTTTCCCGCTGGGCCGGCGGGCGCCCGCCAAAGGAGCGCCCGCCGGCCCAGCGGGAAAGGCCCTGCAACATAGAAGCCGGCTCCGAATGGAGCCGGCGGTGTTGCAGGGGTGCGACGGGTGCAGTTGCACCTGTCGCGATTTTCATTGTCTGCTAAGCAGACAGTGAAAATCATGCTGGGGCCCTGTTAGGGGGCCCCTGCACTGCCCATGCCAGTGGCATGGGCAGTGCAGGGGCCCCCAGGGGCCCCACGACACCCGTTCCCGCCATCCTGTTCCTGGCGGGAAGGGGGTCATCAGCGGCGCCATGGAGATTCAGCCCAGACAGGGGAAATCCGGCGGGAAACCGCCGGATCCCCTTTTCTGACCGCGGCTTTACCGCCACGGTCAGAATGGGCAGGGAAGCACCGCCAGCCTGTTGGCGGTGCTTCCGTGGTCCTCCACCCTGGCGGTCATCTAAAGAATCTAGTATTGATATCCATGATTGGGTTTTAATTTAAAAAAACAAAGAAATGTTGTAAAGGGGAATCTAAGTTTTCTCTTCCAAGTAAAGTGCTTCAAGTTTCTAAATATTCTGTTTTATTGGAGGGTAAGGGATGGTGGAACAAAAACAGTGTGGTACCTATCACGAATTCTCAAGCTGAAATATTTAAACCTGTTTACTCGGGACGAGGAGCTGATGATAATTCAAACACAATGTTTTTTGACAATTTGTCTCACCGTCAAGCTAAAAAAGATGTGTCAGATATGCAGGTTTGTCCGACTACTTTCACAGGAGAGAATTATGACAGTGACAGTGTTAATGTCAATGTCCCAGAGTGTATATGCACCCGTAGTAACAGACATGTTAGACTTGCATCCAAATATGATGATTTCGTGTAATGTTTTTTTTTTTTTTGTTCATTTGAAAGGAGGAAGATGATGTGATATTTAGATTAATCAAATAAATCAAAAAAGAATTTATAGAGCGCGCTACTCACCCGTGAGGGTGTCAAGGTGCTTGGGCAGGGAGGGTTCAAGGGGGGGGCAAGAAGGGTCACTGTTCGAACAACCATGTCTTGAGGTTCTTTCTGAAGAGCAGGAGGTCTTTGGTTTTGCGGAGGTTGGTGGGGAGAGAGTTCCAGGTTTTGGGGGCGAGGTAGGAGAAGGACCTGCCTCCTGTGGTGGTGAGTTGGATGAGGGGGACTGTGGGTAGAGAGAGGTCGGCTGATCGGAGGTTGCGGGTGGGAGTGTGGAAGTTCACTCTGTCGTTGAGGTAGGTTGGGCCAGTGTTGTGGAGGGATTTGTGTGCGTGAACGAGGATCTTGAATGTGATTCTCTTGTCTATGGGGAGCCAGTGAAGGGATTTGAGGTGTGGTGAGATTCGTAAGTGGCGGGGGAGGCCAAGGACGAGGCGTGCGGCTGTGTTCTGGATTCTCTGGAGCTTTCGTTTGAGTGTGGTGCTGGCGTAGAGGGCGTTACCGTAGTCTAGTCTGCTGCTGATGAGTGCATGGGTGACTGTCTTCCTGGTCTCTGAGGGAATCCATTTGAAGGATTTTTTTAGAGTGCGGAGTGTGTGGAAGCAGGAGGAGGTTAGAGCATTGATTTGCTGTGTCATGGAGAGGGAGTGGTCCAGGATGATGCCGAGGTTGCATGCATGGTTTGCGGGGGTGGGTGCGGGGCCTAGGGCGGTGGGCCACCAGGAGTCATCCCATATGGTTTTGTTGGGGCCGAAGATGATGATCTCGGTTTTGTTGGAGTTAAGCTTGAGGTGGTTAGTTGTCATCCAGTTGGCGGTGTCGGGGAGAGCAGCGTGTAGGTTAGTTTTGGCGGTGTTGGGGTTGCGGGTGAGGATGAGTTGGGTGTCATCTGCGTAGGAGAGGATAGTGATTCCATGTGATCGGAGGATGTTGGCTAGGGGTATCATGTAAATGTTGAAGAGTGTGGGGCTGAGGGAGGACCCTTGGGGGACTCTGCAGATGATCTTGGTAGCAGTGGAGTGGAAAGGTGGAAGGCAGACTCTCTGTCTCCGGTCGGTGAGGTCGGTCGGTGAGGAAGGAGGTGAGCCAGTCTAAGGCTTTGTGGCAAATTCCTAAGTTGTGGAGGCGTGTGCGGAGTGTGTGGTGGCAGACAGTGTCAAAGGCTGCGGAGAGGTCTAGGAGGATGAGTGCACGGTCTCGCCTTTGTCGACGTTGGTCCTGATGTCATCAGTAATCAGATCACATTGTCAATATATCTTTTGTATGTGTATGTTTTATATTCTTTTAAATATGCATCTTTCTTTGCTCCTAACTGAGTTTACTTTATGTCATCATTGTAGAATGTTAGTTAAGGTTCTTTTCTGTTCGGTTGGCACTCGCTTTCCAGTCTTCCTTGAGATTGGATGTGTGTGCCTGCCGTGGATCCAATAAATTACATTATTCAATTTTGGAAACTCAAGAATTGTCTCCTGGAGTTTTTACTACCAGATTGGTCATCTGCTCTCCCACCATACTACACCGGTGTTTACTGTAAAATCACTGATATTAAAACAAACACTGCCTGCAGCAAGGTCAAATCCATCCAGTCTCCTATACCTTCCGAAATACCGATACAGAATGTCTATACAAGTTCAAAGCTGTCTCAATTTGCAAACATGGGTCATGTTTTTAGCTATCCGGATTACTAATGTGGGTCACTTTCATTTTGGTAACAATGCCTCTTTTCTGTCCCAGTCCGACCGTGTACTTAGTTGCTGTTGAAGAGGATGTAACCTGATCCTCGCCTCCATCTGTGTCTCTGGGTCACTTGCTTGTGTAGGGCAACAGATGGATTTATCTGAGCGAGTTGTCCTCCTGGGTCCTATGCTTAGTGTTCGTTAGAGCTAGGCGATATATTATGGAGCATGGCTTTGTCTTTGTTTTAAGGCTTGCTGATGCTGGATACCCGGAGCTGAGGTACATCATTCGCAGAGCAGACGGCTGCAGTCAAACAAGCTTGCGCCACATACATGCTTGTGTATCACATTTCTTTATTATCTTCACAAACTAAGCAGTACATCACACAGTGTACTACAAAAACCAATTACAGTTACTGCTGTCTGATTGGACAATATATACAATTGGTTGCTAATCTGGAATAATGGCAACCAGAATGTCAAAATGAGTGGACGATATGCCACAACAGTCTGCTACATGTGCCACAATAGTCTGTTACCTCCCAATGGAGAAGGTAAGAGGAGTGAGAAAGAAATAAAGTCTCAAAGAGGTAAACAGGAGAAACAAAGTGGTGGTGCTTAATTTTGGTTGTACCATCATGAGTTACACAAGTGACATGACAATACATGTATTTGTGTGTCTTAACGTTACTAACGTAATGTAGAGCATGTAAATCGTATTATTGAAGGTGCATTTATAGTAGAAGACTAGTTCATATATATGTTTGTTCTAATGTTTGACTTTAACATGCTGAATTGTAGTACTCATGCACATTTATATTCATGTATTCTGATTATGGTACTACAGTGTAACTGCATATACGCACATTTCATTTATAATTCTTGCTTTCATTTGTAATTGCAGGATGCACTTATAATCATGTATTTGGAATGAGCATTGAATGTTTTATTCAGTTAGCAGAAACATTTGTTTTCTCATGTTTAATATTCAAATTGGAGTTTTGCCTGTGCTGCAATATTCTTTCTTTGCAGGTGCGTGTGTGTGAGTCTACAGTTAATGAAGGGCATTTTGTGTGTTAAAGGTAGTCGGGTACGGGAGGATACTTTGGCAAGGAAAAGGAGTGCTAACAAACTGAGAAGATAAGATAACTGTATGTGTACCAGATTCCCGAAAACATTCAAGGTTGTCCTGATGTTTGTTTAATGGGATGAGAACTTGAGAGGAGGTGCCAATTTCAACTGTGCAATGAAGATGGAAAACTACTGGTGTGGATGACTTAGCTTTCTCAAATGTTCTATAGGTTTAATTGGTATTCACCTAGTTAGACAAGAGCAGATTCCCTTGAGACTTGGAGGGGTACAGACCTCTCTACTCTCAATTCCTCTGTGTGGCTATATGCTATACATCACCTCGCTATCAGAACTTCTACTGAGGTTTCTGTTATGCTGACACTTTCCTATTTTTCCTGAGACTTAATTAGGATTTTCCTTTGGTTTAATTTAAGATACTTAGAATAATTTAGATTCTTCAATTATTAGGCAAGAGGACTGCAATGTGCATACAGATCATTAGATTCTATTTATCATCATTTGTATTGCATCAGCTGAACTTCTGGTATGCCTTCTGGTTATACCTCATTCGATTTAACCTCATTCGACGCTTTACTTCACCTTGGGTGATTTTTACTTATATTGCATGTTTTTGAGATTCATTTATATCAATTTGGCCCTTAATTGGTAATAAACGTTTACACCTGATCTACCACCTCCTGGATTTAATGTGTGCTCAAATAGGTGACACTGTCAATTGAACAGAAAGGTTGATTTTTTCTCTTTTTTATCTCTCACACATCCTAAAAAAGTCAGTCGGAAAAATTAAAATAAAAATGTGAGCCCAGAGCAACAATAGAAGAACAAAAAATGTGCTAATGTAACATTATTCCATTCTATACAGACTTCTCCAAATTAGCTAAGGGAGGTCCCAATAAATGCATAGTCATTACAATTTTAATAGGAACCCACAATATGTAAGATACAGCACCTGATAGCACATTGAGACACAGCACTACAGCACCCAAAATAGGTCTAACGGGCTATTTCAGAAAGTCCCACCATTTGTCCATGAATTGAGGCCACCTATCATTTATTTTGTATATTACTTTTTTTAATGCTACCATTTCGTACATAGCTTCCAGACAGTCTTGGTGAGCTGGAACTACTGGTGATTTCCACAGTCATAGAATGCCCACTTTTGCTACAACTCATGCCATAGTCAACTACCCGGTCATGCAGAAAATCATGGGTGAAAATTAGCAAGACCATGTAGTAATGTCAGCCTGGGCAAAAGAGTCATTGCCTTACCTAGTTACCTAGATGCTCTCTAAGATTTAACCCTTTATCATGACCGCCCATTTCCCTTCCTGAAATTGTGTGTGCAATCGTGCTTCCCACCATTTTGAGTGATGCTGAAGTGATGTGTGAAAAGATGTTACGAATCCGGGTGGAAAACAGTACTGAAGTTTTACCCCCAAAACTCTTTCCACTCTAATATGCAGTCAAGAATCGGTGAGAATTGCAGTGGAAGGGAAATGTTTCTCAGCATTGCTTTTAAAGAAGGATCCAGTTGGCCATATCTCCATCCTTGTATCTGTGGGAGTTTGTATTGCTGCATTACGGCCAAGACTTGCATTACTAAGCCGTCTTTCAGCATGCCATCTACACCAGTGACCTTGCAAGCTTTCCATATGGACCAGCCAATTTCCTTCCCACCTATCCATATCTCACTCTTCCGCCTCAGTGGGGCCTGTGTGTGTAAGAGGTCACAGACTTTCAACAATTTGTGCGCTTTCTTCCAAGCCTGATTTGACAATTGTATGAAGGGACTAGATTGCACCTTGGCCATACTTTAGTGTGCATACTAAATAGCGAATTTACTGGCTGCATTAAGGATCTGACGCTCCATTAGGACCCAAGGCAGTATTCTCTAGAGGTGTTTTGCATATAGAGTGAGCGTGCCAGTTCATGAGCTAACCAGTCGCATTCCATATGTGGAAGGCGCAGGCCAATGGCTGATGTGGTGGATGGGGTTTGAAATCTTTCAGTTTGGAGTTGTTTTTGCCCCTTGTAAAGGTAAATATTCCCTGTTCAAGGTATTTTAAAAGGTGTCAGGTTATCTCTAGAGGTAGTTTGCCAAAGATATAATTAAACCTTGGTACTATGTTAATTTATTTAATTTGCGTTTCCCCCAAAACTAGAGTTGCACATCCTGTCACTTTTTGACATGTGCCTTCATCTTGTCTGATAGTGGTGCAATTTTCTCTTGGATCTTATCTGTAAGCCCCTGATTTATAAGCATTCCAAAAAATTGAGCTGAGATTGTTTCTCTCTGAATGGTATTGAGCATATTGCCGCTCAAGTCGTCGCCAGTGTCAAGGAGCCTTGCGTTTGAAACAGTTGATTTAGTCTCCACAGTTGACAAAGGCTGCCCTGGCATCATATAGACCTTTAGCTCATGTGAGAAAGTTAGAGCCTATCCCCATGAGCTCCACTGTGTGGAATCGGTACCCCCACTCCATGTGGTCCAACTCCTTTTTGGCATCAAGTGAGAGGAGGATCCTGTCATCCAGGTCATGACATATTTCCATTTGACATGTAGCAGGGTTCATAGATGGTTAGCATAGGAATGACCCAGGCTAAAGACCACCTGATTCAGTGTATCAAGAGGGTAATGACCCTCTTCAATCAATTAGCCAGGATTTTCACCAGTATCTTAATTTCTGTGTATATGAGAGATATTGGCTGATAGCATTTTACTGGGTCCTGATCAGGCTTAGGGATGAGAGATATCCAAGCTCTCTTGAAGTCTACACATGCATGCTTGAGTTTCCCCAGGATGGTAGTGGGGAGCCTCTTTCCGGGAATCGAAAACCCATCCTTGGCTGCTCAGGAACATGTATCCGCCTCTTAAAGAAGGTCTGCAGGCTGTGAAAATCTCCAGGGTAACTGTGAAACATGAGATCAACTAAACATAAATATTTAGAAGAAATTGCTGAGGGTCAATATCAGGAAGATGTCTAATAGGACTAAAAATCAAAGCAGAGAATGCTGGTAGTCTTCCTTAACATACCACATTTGATGCCTGCTACTCCATAAATAGGGTTGGAAATGTGGTAGGGTGCTGGTGATGCATCAATGTGCATTTTATTGATATTCCTGAAAATGCTGATGGCCAATGTCTAATGGGTAATGTATGTGAATTTATGGAAAAACAAAAACTGAGAAATCACATTGGAGGAAACCAAAACATGGAAAACCAGTTTTAAGGAAGAACAATGTTAAAGACATACCAATAAAACAAAAATGAATGAAATCATTTTAAAGGAAGGCTAATTTTAATAAAAATCAACAATTAAATTAAACTTGGGTGGAGTTTAAGGTTACTGAGACATTCTTATTTTCAGTGATGGGTGACGTTTAGGGGTGATGAGGGATTTTTAAGGGTCAGGGACAGATTGAGCTCAGGCGTAGAAAGGGGTTTTAGGAGTTCAGGAGCAGGTGGTGTTTAGAGCAGGTGAGGTTATTTTAGGGATGAGCAATGGGTGGAGTGAAGGGGTGGTGAGAGGTTTTGAGGGTTCATGGATGAGTGGAGTTTAAGGATGTTAAGAGTTTTTTAGGGTTCGGAGAAGGACAGAATTTAGGGATGGTGAGAGTAATTAAGGTTCAGTGATGGGATGAGTCCAGAAGTGGTAAAGCGTGTTTAGGGTTCAGGAATGAGTGGAGTTTAGGGTGGTGGCTGTTTTGGAGGTCAGAGATGGGTGGAGTTTATGGGCAGAAATAGTTTAGGATTCAGGAATGGGAGGATTTCAGAAGGATGAGGATTTTAAAGGGTTCAGGGATGTGTGAAGTTTAGATGCAGAAAATATTTTTGGGGTCCTGGAGTGGATGGTGTTTAGGGGTGGTGAGGGGTTTTTATGGTTAAAGGAAGAGTGGAGTTTAGACATACAAAGTGGTTTTAGGGTTGAGGAATGGGTGAAGTTTGGGAGTCACTGACTGCTGTAGTTTAGGCATGGTAAAAGGTTTTTAGGGGTCAGAGAAGGGTGGTGTTTAGTAGTTTTGTGAGGTTGTCAGGGAAGGATGGTGTTTAAGGGTGGTGAGTGGTCAGTGAATTGAAGGCATTCAAAGTAGTTGTTTGACAATGTAAAAGATATCAATAGGAAATAATATCCCCTCAAGTAAAGTACTGAAACAAATACCTCAGGCAAAAACATTTCTGAAAGTAAGACCTACAACTCTTACACCCCAGCATGCAAAAGCCAAATTTGAAAAACAAATACATTCTATGAATTGGTTTCTCTAAAATGGTAAATACCAATCTTAGTGCAAGTTTCCATTAAGCAGTTTACATGAAATGGTTTCCCACTAATGGTACAAACTTTATGTGTGGAACTCTTTACTGACGATTGGGTTAAAACTGTTCAGAAGTTAAGGAGGCATCTTATTTTGGTTGAGTGAGTAAATGGGGGCTCTTCCAAGAATGCTATTAGCGAAACCCCTCAACTTTGAAGACCAAGGATATTTTACAAGGTGGCCAGAGGAGACTTGTGGAAGGCGTATGAGGTAAGAGACTCCAACCTTGAGACTCCCAGCAGATCTGTCAACATAATGTGGAGCTTTTTGCCTGAATGGGATGCGTGAGGTGCAGAAGCCTCTGTAGATGACTTCTTGTGAAACTTGGTTGCTGTTTGGAGATCCCTGAATAACTCAGATTCGAACAGGAGCTTACTGACAGGAAGAGCAATGGAATTCCTTTGGTGTCACTGGGTTCATTCTACAAAGACCTTACTTTATTGTGAGAGTAAGACATTTGATGATTACTGGTTGGAGGCTGTGTCTCCTGTACTGCATATGGACCATAGAACCAACCTATCCCTCCCAAATCACATGCTGCCAGGAGGAAAGAAAGTTCTAATGATGCTCATTTGATCTTGCAGTTTATGCGTCAACTATAGGTGAGGAATTGTCTGCCTCCTTGGGCAATATTCGTAATTGGCCAGACAAAAGGTGGGGAGCATTGTTATATACTTGTTATGGGGTTTCCTGCTGTATTTTATTTCTACCACTTTTTTAGAGGAAGCAGATTATTATTTGGGGTGGATGGTTGAGCAACTCAAGGAATAATAACACTCACTTATCATTGTGAACCCCAAAGTCACTAAATTAATCTGAACTCAACACCCTGAGAGTTATCGTAGTGAGCCTACAGACCTAACGTTGGGCAGTGTGGGAAGAAAGTATGCAGTACGAAAACAGCAATAAAGTCAAAGCACCAAACAATAAAAATCCCAATCTGAACAAGGAAAATAAAATATAATAATCAAAATGACGTCTAAATAACAACAATCCAATAAGGGGAACCAGAGATAAGATTTTTTAAACATTTTATGGAAATAGCACTAAAAATCACTAAGCACCAATAATAGACCAGGACCTAGGCGCGATTTCAGTGTGACCGCGATGGAGTGCGGGTCGAGTACACCAAGTGGATTCATCCAGGTCAAAGATATTACCTTCCGGCTTAGGGCCTGATTTAGATGTCGTTGGAGGGAATATTCCATCACAAACATGATAGATATACTGTCAGCAATATTACGATCCCCATAGGATAAAATAGGATCATAATACGCCGGACAGGATGTCCGTCACGTTTGTGACAGAGTCTTCCCCTCCACCGACATCTAAATAAGGCACTTAGGGCTTCATTATGAGTTTAGTGGTCCCACCGCGGGACCGCTAAACTCATGAGGAGGATGCCACCACCATGGCGGTGACGCCCCCCCAAGGATATTACAATGTTTCTGCTGGGCTGACCAGCGGGGATATTGTAATATGTGTTCCCACTGGTCAGTCCAGCGGGACCAGTGCTACGAGATAGGACTCAGCTCCCTTAAGGGAACTGAGTCCTATATTGTAGCACAGAGAGGGCTGATCAGTACCCTCGGAATGCTCACTGTCTGCAAGCAGACAGTGTGTATTCTGATGGCAGGGGGGCACCAGCACTGCCCATGCCATGGGCATGGGCACTGCAGGGACTCCCCGCGTGGCCCCCTGGCACTGGCTTTCCACCAGCCTTTCATGGCGGGGTCCCTGCCATGAAAAGGATGGTAGAAAGTGGGGTTGTAATCAGCAAGGCGGCACTGAATTCAGTGCCCCCCTCACTGGTTACAACCCTGACTGCTGTCACCACATCGGGAACGATATTCCTGGCATGGATGATGGTCTTTAGGCAGGTCTGCCAACCCAAAGTTGTAATTTAGCCGTCGGACCACCTGGAGTGTGGTAGTCTGACTGCCACCACAAGCCTGGAGGTCCATTAGTCTTATTTTATCGAGTTCAAAATCCTCCAGAATGGCAAGCCTGAATCTGTAACCAAGGAAGGTGCATTGAAATCGGACATGTTTCCCCTCCAAGTCCTCACAGCGCTGGAGGATTTGGAAGTCCAGAAATTTTTTTAGTCCCAATTTTTCAGAGTTTCTGCAGCAGCTTATTTAGGTCACTTCTAGGGCTCCCAAGACCTCAGGGTAAGCACCTAAGGCCCGGAAGCCACTCCAGCAGAGGCCACCTGAAAAGTCCAGTCCCGCTCCAGTTGGTACTTTTCAGCTGGTCACTTCAGGAAACAAAGGGCCCTATTACGAATTTGGTGGATTGGAACACCCGTCCGCCAAACTCCTGAAAGAGTGGTCGCCGCAATGCTGGCAACCTCCCCGCTGACCCCATTAAGACTTTTCTGCTGAGTTGACCAGCAGAAACTAAGGTTTCGGCCGGTCAGTCCAGCGGGAAATTGGCATCAGCATTATCTCTGGCTCATAATTGAGCCGGGAGCAATGCTGCTGCATGCAGGGGGCACCAGCACCCTCAGCACAGCAGACTGCGCATTTCGAGGTTGCTGGGCAGGGGGGCACCTGCACTGCCCATGCCACGATCAAGGGCCAATGGGCATAGGCAGTGCAGTGGCCCCTCTGTGGCCCCCTGCACCTGTTCTCTGCCAGCCTTCTCATGGCAGTTGTACCATCATGAAGAGGCTGTTGGAGAACAGGGTTGTAAACAGCAGGGCAGTGCTGCGATCAGAGCTGCTCTGGGTGATTACAACCTGCACCTGCTGTCAGCGCATCGGGACTGAAGATCCTGGCGGGGATGGCGGTAGTTTGGTGTGTCTACCCGGCAACCTCATAATGTGGCAGGTGGACTGCAGTCGCTGCAGCATTGGCGATCCTTGAACCGCCAATATTGTAATCAGGCCTTTAGTCTCTTGCAGCTTGTTCTGTCCCTGTAACCATACAAGGGATCAGCCCACTGACCCTTGGAGGGCACATTGTCCTGGACATGAAAACATAAAACTCTGAAGCAAAATGTAAAACAAAAAGGGCAGGCTACCGTACTATAAATAAACCCCCACCAGACTCCCTGAGCCTTAATAGATCCCAGGGGACCCCATCCTCTGGGGCCGTAGTGAACCTCAAGTGAGGTCCCCCTCCCTGAGCCCGTAAAGGCCCCCAGGATCCCATTCCCTGAGGCCAGCTCAATTACGGTGTTTCCCCAGGACACAGTAGTTTCCCTGCGCACTGTATCGCGGTTCTGGGGAACACCGTAATTTTTAAAGCTCCCAATGGGTGGCAGTAGACATGCTTTCCTTACCCACAGGAACTCAATATGTTTATGGAATTTGTTCATATTTTAAAGCACCAGTTGCAGAGACGGAAATGATCTCAAGTCAGGGTCAGACCCGCTGCTCAGTTTAAAAGGCTCAAACCCTACTGCGTAACTGTACAACTGTCACTTTATAGCCAGATTTTTATTGCCGACCTCCCCAAAGATAGGACCCAGCATGCCTAGACAGTCTCAAGAGTACGTTGTTTTTAAATTCTCAGTAGTTTAAATCTGATGTAGGTGTGCTTTATCCTAACTTCCTATGGGATGGGGAGAAGGGAGTCTATGATAAAAAGGTAGTTATTAACAAAGTGATTTACTCTCACAAACTGATCAATTTCTTCACAGATTTGGCTAAGAACTTTTTCAAACCATTGATCTAGCAATGTAAACGCCTGTCAACCAGTGACAGACTCGTGACCTCACACAGCACGTCGGGTTCATAACTGAGCTCTGTACACCCAGCTCTCAAAGTTGTCTCCCAGTCTGTTGTGAAATTGACTTTCATCACAGGAACGTTTACAAAATGGAAGTGCCTACTTACCACACCGCAAAAGTGAGTCTGAGCCCAATCTATTGAATGTTATAGAAACAATAACGTGTGTCTACTTAAAAAGTCTCAGTCATAAATCAACTGTACACGAGTGGTGAAAGACCACACAGATAAATACTGCACCTGATCACATTGGTAGTATCAGCAACCCAGCTTTCAAACCAATATATGTTAGGAAGCTACAAAGATGCCTCGTCTAATAGTACAAATGTCAGAACAATTGCACACAAACACTACAGACTGAAACGTGCCCAACTGAAATACTTTCAAAGCAGGGAACCACAGTCTAGTGTACACTTATCTGTTACAATTTACACATTTTACATTCGAACATAATTTCATGTAAGCAACTTTGATAAAAACGTGCTCGGCTAAGCCACATTACTAACTGAACTTTTGAGGCCAAAACAGTTTCGCTTCAGCTGTCATCTATGCATACATGTATGCATGTGTATAGCACGTTTGTTATATATTAATGCTATAGTTTATGTAAAGCAAATATGTCTTAAGCTTAATGACCACAAACCGACGGATGAGACTGTAAGTGAAAGAAAATATAAATAATTCTAACTGGGTTGATTTCTGCTAATTCGTTGTTGATTCAAAATAAGATATAAAAAATATGCTTTGGGTTTTCCACACCACCACTCCAATTAGAAGACTAATGACAGGAATATGCAAATCATGATACTTACTTAAGAAGCTAATCCTTTTACTTCGATTCTGGAATTGAAATATAATCGCACAAGCATGACATGAGCAATACAAAGATGGACATATCTACAGAGAATGTGTTTATGATGAGAAAAAGATTGTATCATTCGTAGTATTCTGCTTTACTCGTCTCCTCAATAAATCCACAAGCAGCATGGTATCACAAGGAAATCGCAGGAACAGAACGGCCAGTCAGCAGCAGCATTTGGACTCCCTTTAAGATAACTAAGCCTTTGTTGCTTCTGAGCAGAAGAAATGCTGGTTTGGTTGCTTTATATTAGGATTTACGTTTATTTTAAGGCTTTTACAGATACGATTATTATTATTATTCGTTCAGTTGATGTGCTAATCTGTTTTTCTTTTTCCTATTTCTGAATGTGTAGAGTTTTTTTCACTTTTTAGCGACGGGAACTGACCTACATTTTGCACCGTGGCAATCTTGGGCTCACAGACTGTCTGCCCTTTAATTGTGGGAGGTTGGTTCCAAGAGCAACACTAGTTTTCACTCTTAAACACCGACCTCTCTGAATCCTTGAGCTCAGAGTAACTGCTACACTCACAACTACTGGCAGCCATCTTTCTTTCTGTCTTACGTATTAATTCGATTCCTTTTGTCTTCCCTGTGAACTCTTCCTGTAATTTCGAAAGTGTGCAACTTCTTTCGGTGTGGATCTTTGGGGTTTATGTTTTTGTTCAGACACTTCCTTCCATAAATAACGTTTCAGGCAGAATTTGGGAAGAGGAGAACTTCCTCTTATGCTACTTTACTTTCCTGTCAAAGAGGATTCTTGCCTGTTTACTTTGGGTACTGAAATAGGTTTGTATTTTGGCTATTCAGTGACAAATGTGCCCTTTTCCGAAAGCAAGGATGCACCACGAGTCCCAAGCCTCCATTTTACAATTACAGTGGGATGCCACAGTAGAGCCCGTTACAAAATCCAGTGGTGCTCATCGTCATTTGGGTTCACAAAACAAGCAGATAGTTCTGTGAAATACAAATTTAGGTAATTTTATAGTAGTGAGTTTAATAGCTGAATTTTTCACTAACAAGTGCCACGATGGCACAGTACTAAGCAAAAGTTTTTAGATTCCATAACCTGGTTCATTTTCCATTTGTAAAAATATTATGTTGTATTAGAAAGTGTTACGTTTTAGAACCTTTGTGAGTTGCATGTTGTTAAACATCGGGTATCTAGTATGAAGAAGTGTCCACCGCCCAAGTAGGGACCAAAATCCTAGTCAAAGTAAGTCACAACACAACCCAAATTATCCTGTTCTCACCCTCTGGTAGTTTGGTACAGAGCAGGCAGGCTTAACTTAGAAGTCAATGTGTTAAGTATTTGTGCAATAACTCATACAGTAAAAGAGTGTAAACACCACAAACAGACTCCATACCAGGTTAGAAAAATAGATTATGAGTTCATAAATAAAATAAGAACAGAACAACAAAAATCCAATATGTAGAATTTGAGATATTAATTTTTAAATAAAAGCAAAATAGCGCTTATAAGCAAATAGAGGTTTTAGGGGAGACTTTAGGCTGTCCTACACCAGGGCAAAATCAAAGTTAGGGCTGACTACAATAGAGCGCAGGCCGGCTATAGGATCCATGCTGACCCTGGGGAACTATGGGCCACATGAACAAAGATACCGTTTTGCGACTCGCAAACTGCAAACAGTGTACTTTATACTATTTGCGATGCCCAATGGGGTCGCAAATGACCTACCTCATGAATATTCATGAGGTCGGTCGCATTTGCGACCCCATTGGGAATGGCTGCCCTCACAGGGATGGTGGCCTGCTGGAGACAGCAGACCATCGTGTCTGTGACTGCTTTTAAATAAAGCAGTTTGTTTTTTTAAATGCAGCCCGTTTTCCTTAAAGGAAAACGAGATGCATTTCAAAATCAAAAATGAAAAGTTATCTTTTCATTTTTAAAAGAGCAGGCAGTGGTCTGTGGGACCACTGCCTGCTCTGAAAAAATATTTTCGCTGCCATTCACAAAGGGGAAGGGGTCCCATGGGGACCCCTTCCCGTTTGCGAATGGGGTAGCACCAGTTTGAAACTGGTGCTAACTGCAATTCTTTTGGGACCACATTCACAGACACAAAACAATCCTACACCACACTTCGACTCGCAATTAGAAAGGGAACGCCCCTTCCTAATTGCGAGTCGCAAACCTATTTTGCGATTCGGTAAATAGATTACCGAATCCGAAAAACCAAAATGTTTTTTTCCTGTCACAATCGGCCCGATTCTGTGAATCAGGCCATTTGCGACAGGAAAAACAGTACGTACATGTGCCCCAAAGTTCCTTTCCTGGTTGCAACAGTGAGATGCGTGGTGAGATACGTCAGACTGTCCCACGCAGTGATGGTGATTGGCTCCGAAGAAAAGCGCTGGAGCTGTGGCGCATTTGGTTCTTAAATGCAATGCTCTTGGGTTTTCTACCCATTTGAGGGATGCGTTGTTCTTCGTAGACTGCTGTGGCGACAAAGCATGGTTCCGATGCGTCAGGCTATCAAGGCAAGACATTGGTTCAGAGTACAATGCGCCGATTCTATTCCCACACACGGGTCAGTGCACCGGTTCGGGTACACACAGACAGGAGATGCCCCGATTTTCATGATGCAAGTATCTAGGTCCACTTCCAGTGAACCAGGCACAGGAGCAGAAGTAGAGCCTTTGATGTCCTGAATCTCATGCAACAGGAGGCAAGCCAAAATGTCCTTGGAGATCACTTATGCAGCAAGGCAGAATCCAACTCCCCCTCAGTAGGGTCAGAGAGCAGCAGGGCAGGAGAGCTGAAAAGCAGTCATTACAGGTCAGCAGTTCAGCAGAGTATCCTTCTGAAAGAGTCCAGTTGTAGGCCCAGAACTGTCTGATTTGGTGGGGTCAGAGACCCAGCACTCATACCCAGTTGTGCTGTTGAAATGGGGGAGACTTCAAAGAAGGGTCTTTGTAGTGCAGAGAGTCCCTCTCTTCCCAGCCCTGCCTCCAGAATATTAGTACAGGTAATCAGCCCTGTGTGTGTGGACAGGCACTGCCTATTCAGGTGTAAGTGTCATCCCCTCCCACCCTTTGTACTGAGGAAGAGCCATCAGACTGCAGATGAATGCAGATGAGTACTCAGACACACCTAATTGTCCATAGTTTGTGGCTGTCTAGAAGGAATGCACAAAGTGTTGCTGTCACCCATCCCAGATGTGTTTTGGACCAGGCTGCAAGGCACACAGAGCAGTAAGAGTAGAGAAATGCCTACTTTCTAAAAGTGGCATTTCTAAAACAGTAATGTTAAATCCAATTTGACCATTAAATAGGATTTATTATTCCCATTCCACAGACATGGAACATTATGCAGCTACATCTTTCTGATCAGGAATTACAGCGTAAAAGTGTATCAAGTAATTCCCAATGCTAGCCTATGAGATTAGTAGGCCTTACAGTAGTGAAAAAAAACTTTGGGAGTTTTTCACTAACATGATATGTAAATCTTGAAAGTACAGGTCCTATCTTTTACATACATAGCACCCTGCCTTATGGGCTACTTAAGTTCTACCTTAAGAGTGACATATAATAAAAGGGGTGTTTCAGGCTTGGCATGTAGTTTTAAATGGCAATGTGAAGTGGCAGTAAACTTCAGACATAGGTCCTGCAAAGGCAGGCCTGAGACATGGTTAAGGGGCTACGCATGTGGGTGGCACAATCAATGCTACAGGCCCACTAGTACCATTTGATTTACAGGACCTGGGCACATGTAGTGCACTTTACTAGTGAACTATAAGTAAATTAAATATGCAAATTGGGTATGAGCCAATATTATCATGTTTTAAGGAGACAGCACAAGCATGCTAGCACTGGTCAGCAGTGGTAAATTACACAGAGTCCCAAAGCCAGCAAAAACGAGTTCAGAAAAAGAAAAGGAGAAAGGCAAAATGTTTGGGGTGACCCTTCAGAGAGGGCTATTTCCCAGCACATGTGATCAGCCTACTTCCTAAATCCTGTATGTGATTTAAATTTTACTCCATACCTTTAATGCTTCTTCCAATATCTGGTTTAGTGACGCAGACCATATCCAGCTGCTGCCATGTGAACCTTGGAAGAAAAGGGGATTTTGTGCTTTACCTTACAAAGGATGCAAACATAGCAGGACATTTATTGGTGGGCAGTACTGGGGAATCTTCCAAAAATAATCATGTGCCCTACCTGTCCATTTGACAGCTGTGATGTACAAAAAAACAGAACCAAATGGCTCGCCCTAAGAAAGAGAAGCCTTCTAATACCATGGATCCAATATGTCTGTGTTGGCTGGATCGAATGGAAGGTTGGAGCCAGCTATACTACCTCTCTGTCAGATAGAGGTTCTGTATTTACCTGACACTACATCCCGGTGAAGAAGATCCTTTATTTATGATATTTAAACTTTCCTACCGCTGTCAGTCTGTTACACTGCATTAGAAACAGTTCTGGACAAAACAAGGCGTAGGTTATTCAAGGTTTATTATAACTTCTTTATGACCACACACAGGTGAATGAGTGCTTGTTAAAACACTGAAATGTGGAGGAACACCGCTGGGTCAATTAATAAAGATCCAAAAATGTGTGAGTTTTGGAACATCATAGAACACGTTGTTGCTTAAGAGTATTGAAGAGTAATGACACTCGAAAACAATTAAGTCCTGAAATAATCTTTGTACTTGTGAATCCACAAACAGGGTGTGGAAACACGTGTCAACATTCTTAAAGCATCTTATGTTTGGATTGAAAATGCAGAATTGCATAAATGATTGTAGACACTCCATTAAAAAAGTTAAGTGGGTGTAATTGCCTTATGCTATTGTAAGAGGATTTGACAGCACTTCTCAAATTGTAGTAGGGCAATTGAGTTTACTAACATTGGTTATGAGGATAACCTAAGCCACTCAGGGCCTCACTTACAAGAAACTGACACATCGGCCTGACTTTTAACTATACTGATGAGCCAGAATTCTGTAGAGTGAATAGCAGGGGTGGGTGAGCCACTGAAAGCTCGAACCAGGCTCAACCATAAAGTCTGCCTCTGGCTGGGTTCAAGTCCTGTTGAAACTTCTAGCCCATAACGAGCCAAGTTTACATGTGGCTTCTGTCTGCCTCTTTCCCCATACCCTGAATGTGGCATTAGGACCCCAGCTGTCGACTTTGGACCTGAGGAACGAGTGTCAGTGCTGGCTAAACATCCTGCGATTTGGGGCAACTCACTTAATTTCCCAATCAATGTAAACAATGAATGATGACCTTGCCTAATGTATAAGGTGCTTATGTAAAGCACTACAATGTCTTCGAGTCAAGTTTGCACTATATCAAAACTGCTATAAACTGCACAAGACATAAAAATAAAGCCTTAACATTAGGAACATTATTTTATAATATTCTGGGCCAATACAGGATTTACATTACAATAGAAACTAAAGGTTCATGTTTAAAAATTATCACTTTTCATTTTGCAGTGCTATAATGTGGCAGATTAATGTAAATATTTCCACATGTTAAAGAAATAAACTTTTTTCAATAGACTTTATCATATTTTATGTGACATTTGCCAAGCCAATGATGTTCAGGCAGTTGCTGTGGAATGATTCTGAGGCAGCCGCTCTGTGAGCATCCAGGTGAGCACTGCAAGGTGTTGGAGGGCAGCAGAATTAACAAGGCCCCTTGGAAGGTTAAAAGTCTTTTCAAGAACAGCTTAACAAATCTAATGGTTTTGGGCTGGGCTGGGCTGGAAGTGCAAGGTTCCTTGAAACAAATTACCAGCCCCCTTGCAGAGGCCATTTCATATGTTTAATTAATGATTAACCAAACAGTTCATTTTTTTTAAAGGCATACAAAATAGTTTAAGAAGCCCTGGAACATACTCTGTAGATAACATAATCAGCATTACTGACTTAGGTCCTGATTTAGAACTTGGCAGATGGGTTACTCCGCCACAACGGTGACAGATATCGTGCCTGCCAAAATGTGAATCCCATAGGACATAATGGGATTGAGATTTCAGCAGATGGGATATCCATCACTGTTGTGCTGGAGTAACCCGTCCACAGAGTTCTACATTAGGCCCTTAATTGTGTACATCTTCATGGAAAACATAGGATAACATTTTTAACTGAATCACCTTCCATTAAAATACAGAATCTAAAACAAAAATAGACTGGTCATTTTGGCATTTAAACTTAAGCATAGTCTGTTAGAAACTGGGGGGCATATTTATACTCCGTTTGCGCCGGAATTGCGTCGTTTTTTTTTACGCAATTTCGACGCAAAACTAACTCCATATTTATACTTTGGCGTTAGACGCGTCTAGCGCCAAAGTCCATGGAGTTTGCATCATTTTTTACCGTGGACACCTACTTTGCGTTAATGATATGCAAGGTAGGCGTTCACGTCTAAAAAATCGACTCCGAGGCATGTGCGTCGTATTTATACTCCCGGGCAAAATTCACGCCCGGGAGTGGGCGGGTCAAAAAAAATGACGTACGCCGCTTTTGCGCCGTTTTTTAGCGCCTGCAAAAGGCAGGCGTTAAGGGACCTGTGGGCTCTGAAGGAGCCCAGAGGTGCCCTCCCATGCCCCCAGGGACACCCCCTGTCACCCTTGCCCACCCCAGGAGGACACCCAAGGCTGGAGGGACCCATCCCAGGGACATTAAGGTAAGTTCAGGTAAGTGTTTTTTTTTTTTTTTTTTTGTGGCATAGGGGGGCCTGATTTGTGCCCCCCTACATGACACTATGCCCAATGACCATGCCCAGGGGACATAAGTCCCCTGGGCATGGCCATTGGGCAAGGGGGCATGACTCCTGTCTTTGCTAAGACAGGAGTCATTTCTATGGGGGTTGGGAGTCGTAAAAAATGGTGCAAATCGGGTTGAGGCGAAAAAATTGCCTCAACCTGACTTGCCCCATTTCTTGACGCCCAAGCCCCATATCCCCCTACGCCGACGCTGCCTGGTGTACGTCGTTTTTTTCCACGCACACCAGGCAGCGCCGGCGGCTAACGCCGGCTAACGTCATTGATTAAATACGGCGCCCGCATGGCGCTTCAGAATGGCGTTAGCCGGCACTAATTTTTTTGACGCAAAACTGCATTAGCGCAGTTTTGCGTCAAAAAGTGTAAATATGGCCCTGGATCTCTAGGTTGCAAAGGTATGCACCCTGTCCAAGTCATGACCACAATCCAAGTCAGGGTAAGTAAGACACACAGCCTAAACTAACCTGTATTCACCCTTTGGTAGCTTGGCACAGAGCAGTTAATCTTAACTTAAGAGGCAATGTGTAAAGTATTTGTGTAACACGTAGTTACAGCAACACAATGAATGGCACTACAAAGACTCCACACTACTGTAGCAACATAGAGAATATTTATCTGAGTAAAACAAGACCAAAACGACAAAAATCCAATAAGCAGAAGTTGAGATATTAATGTTTAAAGATTAAGGCCCTCATTATGACATTGGCGGTAAATGCCGCTTACCGCCACCCTGACAGCCACCAACTTACCGCCGCCACAGCGGATATCCGTTCACCATATTATGACACACACACACACCAATGTGACAGAATACACCCAAAGACACAAATCCGCCAGACCAAAGGTCAGTGATAAACTGATGGTATCAAAACTTACACCGTTATGCCAAAAGAACAACGCCCACCACATTATGACCCAATAATCACCACAGTGGACATTCAACGGCAGTAAACTATTGGCGGCACATACCGCCGCGCTCACAATGAACACACACAGGCAAAACAACACCACATTGGACAATTCAAACAACACACACCTGACACCCATACACACACCACACCCACACTACTATAAAACACCCACCCACATTACCCACAACCCTTTACGATTACAAATCATTGCCACCAGAGAGACACCAAGACCACTGAGACAACTAGAGCCACAAACCACTCACACCCATACACCACTCACGCACTACACATCACACACCCCAACACATTACCCAACCCACCCTAATCAACACACCTCACATAACACCCATGGCACCACAAAGACACCCCCGTTTCGCAGAGGAGGAGCTAAGGGTCATGGTGGAGGAAATTGTCTGGGTAGAGCCACAGCTATTTGGAGCACAGGTTTAGCAGATATCTATGGCTAGAAAGATGGAGCTATGGCGGAGAATCGTGGACAGGGTGAATGCCATGGGACAGCACCACAGAACAAGGGACCACATCAGGAAGAGGTGGAACGACCTACAAGGGAAGGTACGTTCCATAGCAGCAAGACACCAACTCACTATCTTGAGGACTGGCGGTGGACCCCCGGCTCCTCCCCCACAACTCACAGCACAGGACGAACAAGTCTTGGCAATACTGCATCCTGAGGGCCTGGCCAGAGTCAGAGGAGGACTGGACTCTGGTAAGTCAACTCTCTACTATTATCACCCCACACCTGCATGCCATCACATACCTTCACCCTCACTCCCATCACTCCATTACATCCCACACACTCCACCATCACATCTCACTAATCCCAATGCCAAGCCCTGCATGCTGTCCAATACATGGACACCCCTCATAGCCCCCCATGGACACACTAAAGCATGCACAGCATAGAGAATTAACAATCCCACCATACACTAACATACAAAAGTAAAAGCTGGCAGGGCAAAACCAACCATAGAGGGGAAGCCAGGGATGTACAATATGTCATACACATCAACCATAACACATCATTTACATCCCCACAGGCACCGCAGCCAATGTCACCGGAGAGAAGGTGCCAGCACTATCCAGTCCCCCAACTGAAGAGGCCCACAGTGATGACAGGAACTCTGGGCTTCAGGATCTGGACGATCTAACTGACCATCAGGGACCCCTGGACAGCCGGTTACCCAAGCCCAGCCACAGACCATCACAGAGCCTCCCCTTCAGGAAACATCACCACAGCACCCAACCAGCGTACCCACACCTCTGTCCCCAGGACACGTTAATCAGCAGTGTGTTCACCGATACAGGGACCCCAGGCCACTCCTCATAACCAAGACAATCAGGGACCTGGGGCCAGTGGCAGTGGGTACACGGTTCAGGGGACAGAGGCACAAGCCAACAGGGAAATTCGGAGGACTGCTGTTCACCAGAGAGAGGACAGGCCCAGGGAACTGACTCTCCATAAGGCACTCTCCAAGATCCTGGAAGCCTACCAACATTTCTAGAAAACAATGGGCCAAATCCTGGATAATGTGCAGGAGAACAGGTGGCTGCAGGAGGGACAGTACCAGGGGATTAGGGAGGACTTGCAGGCCATCAACAACACCCTGATCTCCATAGCAGGGGTGCTGGCAGACATGGCCAACATAATGAGGGAGGCAGTCTCACACCAGCGGACCCCTGCCACTAGCCAGTCATCTGAAGGAAGTGAGGTAATTCTGCTGACGTTGTGCACTTTGGCGGGAGGCAGTCGGGAACCACAGTGCAACTCCTCATTGGTTATTATTGGGCCCTATAGGTTACAGTGGCCAATGGTGATCTACACCGGTGGTGGCGGTATGCACCGCTGCGGACATGACCACAATTTTTTATCATATTCCTCACTTGTTAACTGACTTTCCATAGGAGAGGACCTACACTGCATGTGCTGCTGTGACCTGTGTCAGCAACCTACCATGGCCCGCGTGACCAGGGAAAGGGCCCAAGCCTTCACTTCGGAGGAGTTGGAGAGACTGGTGGATGGGGTCCTACCCCAGTACAGACTGCTGTATGGGCCTCCAGACCAACAGGTGAGTACACTGTGGGCACGATGCATGTGGCATGAATGCATGGAGTTGTGTGTGAAGGCATTGTGTAGGAGGGGATTATTTTTTGGCAGTGTACATGTTGTGAGCTGGGCTATGTATGTGCCAATGGAGAAGGAAAGGGGTATGGTGGGCCATGTGTGTGACAGGCTGGACTGTTTGTCTAATGGTGTTCTTCTGTGTGTCAGCGCCCATCAAAAGATGGGTATATGGTGTGCCATCGCCAAGGACGTGCAGACCCTGGGGGTCTACGACAGGCGGAGCACCCACTGTCGCAAACGGTGGGAGGACCTGAGACACTGGACATGGAAGATGGCAGAGGACCAGCTGGAGATGGCCTCCCAACGAGGAAGGTGTGCACGTCAAACCCTGACCCCCCTGATGGGCGGCATACTGGCGATGCCCTATCCAGAGCTGGATGGGTGCTTGAGGGCAACACAGCAGCACAAGGGGGTGAGTACAGTGGCTATCATTACAGCTTATGCCAGGTGGGGTGGTATCCGGGTGGTGGTTGTGTGTCAGTGCGTGCCCCAGGCCAGGCCAGACATAGCGGTGTAGGTCCTCTGGTGGCTAGGGTTCTGAAGGGAAAATAATGGCTACCTAGCTTGGTAGCATCCAATACTGGCTAGGGCTGCATTGGTCCCAAGTGTGCTGCCCCTCCTCATGCCTTGGTGGCTAGCAATATCACTGGTATTGCAATGCATAGTGCATAGGCCTGTTCCCTGTGTGTGAGGGTGCTCTGCACACCAACGGTGGTGTTGGTGCAGTCACTGACACAGTGTATCCTTCGTCTCTTTCCACTTTCTTGTTTTGTCATCCTGTCCTTATGTGCATTAGCATCATCTGGCGGAGAAGCAGAGGCACCGACGACGGAGGGAGGTGCATCCCACAGGACCCAGGAGGCAGAGTCCACCGATGCTGAGGGCACCAGTGGGACAGAGGGAGAGGGGAGCACCACGGTGTAGACTGGAGAGGACAATACAGACTCAGATACCTCCTCCGATGGGAGCTCCCTGGTGGTGGCAGACACCTCTGCGACCACCCCAGCTACCGGGACAGCTGCTACTCTGTACCAGCACCGCCCTCCCAGCAGCCCCTCAGTGAGTTGTCCCTGCCCCCTCACCCAGAAGGGTGGGCATTTCCTTCACCCCATGCACCTCAGGCCCTGCCCCAGTGAGCCCTGCTGCCCTGAGTGAGGAGGCTATTGACCTCCTGAAATCCATCTCTGTAGGGCAGTCAAGCATTGTGAATGCCATCAAGGGGCTGGCATTCTAGATGCAACAATCTAATGCATTCTTGGAGGGCATTCCACTGGATTGGCAGCCCAACAGAGATTGATTCATGCTCTGGCCTCCTCTCCGATGGCAGCCATTGTCCGTTTCTACCGTCCCCCTTCCAACTTCCTCTTCCCAGGCCCATTCTCCTCAAACCCAACCCATCCCAAGCACACAGCCTGACGAGCATGCACACAAGAGAACACCCAAGAGTGTCACAGGCAAACACAAGCATCACACTTCATCCCACAGGCACTCACACAAACATCATCTAGTTGCAGACACACCAACATCCACTATTTCCACTTCCTCTTCCTCCTCCTCCACCTCCCACCCAGTTACATCCACACTCACACCTGCATGCACTACATCATCATCCACTACATGCATCATCACCACACCAAGCAGAACACACACCTCACTGGCAGACACCTCCACAGCATCCATGCACCCCCCCCCCTGTCCTCTCCCACTGTGTATGTCCCCCCTCCTCCTAAGGTACACAAACGCAAGCACTCAGACACCCAACAGCCATCCACCTAACAACAGCATACAGCCCATGCTCCTGCACTCAAATCCAGCAAACACCTCCAACAACCACTCCCCCATCCACCACTCCCATTACTTCTCCCTCTTCCCACCCCAATGTCCCTAAAAAGCTTTTCCTTTCCACCATTGACCTCATCCCTACCACCCCCCCAATCCTGCATGTATGGTCAAGGTATCAAGAACCCAGCCAAGCCCCTCAGCCACACAGTCCATGGGCCCACTTCCATCCGCACCTACTTGTGGTGGAAAGGATTCCAGGCCACAAATACTGAAGGGGAAGGAGCCTTCACCAGCCAGCAGAAAGGGGAAGGAACCTGCACCAGCCAGCAGAAAAGGGAAGGAGCCTCCACCGGCAAGCAAGAAGGGGAAGGAGCCTGCACCAGCCAGCAGAAATGGGAAGGAGCCTGCACCAGCAAGCAAGAAGGGGAAGGAGCCTGCACAAGCAGCTGTAACAGAACCCCCACCACCAACCGTGGTTGTGCAGCCATCAGTGAGTGCAGGGGCTGAGCAGGAGCCTTCCACTGCCGCCACCACCACCACAGTGCAGCCATCGCAGGGTGCAGGGGCTGAGCAGGAGCCTCCCACTAACTCCACCACCACTACAGTGCAGCCATTGCAGGGTGCAGGGGCTGAGCAGGAGCCTCCCACTACCACCACCACCACCACAGTGTGGCCATTGCAGGGTGCAGGGGCTGAGCAGGAGCCTCCCACTACCAGCACCACCACCACAGTGCAACCGTCACCGCCGGCATACGCAATCTGATCCAGCCTCCATGGGCTGCTGTGCGGCCTGTCCCCTCCAGAACCAGTGGGGAAGACACCCACCTGAGAGACTGTGGCCTTGCACTCCCAAGGACCATGCATAGGGCATGTTACCCCCTCCAGAACTAGTGGGGAAGACACCCACCCGAGAGACTGTGGCCTTGCACTCCCCAGGACCAAGCACAGGGCATGTTGTCTCCTCCCGAACCAGTGGGGAAGACACCCACTCAAGAAACTGTGGCCTTGCACTCCCAGGACCAAGCACAGGTCACATTGCCCCCTCCAGAACCAGTGGGGAAGACACCCACTCGAGGACTGTGGCCTTGCACTCCCCAGGACCAAGCACAGGCTATGTTGCCCCTCCAGAACCAGCGTGGAAGACACCCACCAGACAGAATGAGGCCTTGCACTCCCCAGGACCAAGCACAGGGCATGTTGCCTCCTCCAGAACCAGTGGGGAAGACACCCACTCGAGAGACTGTGGCTTTGCACTCCCCAGGACCAAGCACAGGGCATGTTGCCCCCTCCAGAACCAGTGGGGAAGACACCCACCAGAGAGACTGTGGCCTTGCACTCCCCAGGACCAAGCACAGGCCATGCTGCCCCCTCCAGAACCAGTGGGGAAGACACCCACTCGAGAGACTGTGGCCTTGCACTCCCCAGGACCAAGCACAGGGCATGTTGCCCCCTCCAGAACCAGTGGGGAATACACCCACCGAGAGACTGTGGCCTTGCACTGCCCAGGACCAAGCACAGGGCATGTTGTCCCCTTCAGAACCAGTGGTCTTTTTTCCGCATCCGACTGAGGTGCCCCCCTCCCCCTTGGGTGCCTGCCTATTTGCCAACTGATGCCCCTGCAGTGTTCTTTCCGTATCGATGCATGTAACGAGCCGGGCCTTGGACTTTGCGCTGTGGCCATGTGGGCTACGCAAACTGAGGACTAGGCAGTGTCCCTTTTTTGTACATTTGTACGTATCTGTTGCATTGGCAAAATTATTATTAATATTGTGTTGATCTTATTACAATCACTTTAGTCAATTGCTATTGTCCTTGCATTATTCAGTCGATTTAGGGGGATTAACTTGTTTGCTTGGGCAGCTGGTTGTGTGTATGGTGTGTGTGTGTGTGTGTGTGTGGGGTGTGTATGGTGCGTGTGCGTGTCACTGTTGTTTTCCTCCCCCCCCCTTATGTGCTATGCAGCTGTACTCACCGCTGTCGTCTTCGCCGGCGTTGGTGTTCTTGGTGGAGCATGGCATAGAACATCATCGGGAAAACTTGTAGTTCTGGTTCCATGGCAGCGTGGTTCTTCCCTGTATCTCCAATGGTGAGTCCTTTCACTTCTGAGCTCTGTTTCCGCCAGGTGTTTGATGTCATTGGTACCACCCCGGAAAAGGTGGCGGATTGTCTTGTCATAATATGGTGGGCGGAACTTTGACTTCTGACTGGCTGTAGGCAGCTACCGCCGTGGTGCCTGTTGTTTCCACCCTGGTGGTTGGTGTGGTACATTGGCTGTCTTTCGGAGATTTTTCCGCCATGGTCATAATTTGGCGGTAGTTACCGCCAGCCTGTTGGCAGTATTACGGCCACTTTATCACCAACCGCCCAGGTCATAATGAGTGCCTAAATGTGTAAACAGTGCTTAGAAGTCCCTAGCTGTCAAAAGGTTACTTGAGGTCACAAATTCAAAATCCAGGCCAACAGCAATGGAGGGTAGGCCAGCTACAGAACCCACGCAGGGTCCGCTGAAACAGTACCTTTGATGGAGCAATGAGGTGAAGGTAAGGACACAATGCCAATGTGTCAATATTTTTGTGGAACTTGAGGCACTGTCGTTGCCCAGCTCAATGGAAGTGAATGCAATGCATTGTCATCGTGCTGCAAAGAGTGCCGCAATCGTCCCATGTAGTCTGTGAAACAGCTGTCGTTGAGTAGCCGTTGTGTCGCCATCAACGGGGCGAGGCACTGATTCTTTACCTGCACTCAGGGCGATGCATCGCCCTTTACAAGGTTTAGCTGCAGAACCCACTTCTGAGGCCAAGGAAGGAGAGGGATACCTCAGACAAGGGTAGGACTCACAAATGGCAGAGTCCATCAGCACCAGGAGAGTTGTAAGCAGTCTTTGATGTCCCTATGGCTGCAGAAAAATAGAGGGGTAGCCAGAACACCCTTGGAGATTTCTTGGTTTCAAGGATGTAGAGAGCAATTCCAGTCCTTCTCACTGCAGGCAAGAAGCAGCAGGCAGCAAGCCAACACATCAAAGCAAGTAGCAAGGTGGCAGTGCCACCTACAGAACAGCAAGCAGTAGGCCAACACAGCAATGCATTTGCAGAGTGGAAGTCCCTCCTGGCAGCACAGCAGTCCTTCTTCCTGACAGAGTGTCCTTGATTTCAGGAGAGATCTGATTTTCTGGGGTTTGGGGTCCTGTACTTATAACTAAAGTGCCTTTGAAGTGGGGGAGACTTCAAAGAGGCCTTTGAAGATCACAAGGTCCATGCCCATCCCTTCTCTGGCTCCAGACACTGTACAGGGAGTTATGCAGCGCTTTGAGTGAGGAGAGGCATAGCCCTTTTCAGATGTAAGTGTCATCTTCTCCCACCAATCTATTCCAGATGGGGCCTATCAGCCTGCTTATGGGCCATCAGGATCGAAGAGTCACACCCAAGCTCCCTTTATGTGTGACTGTTTACAGGGCTCCACGGGCTTCTTGACTCACACTTTGTGGCCAGGCTGAAACTCCACCAAAGTGGCATTTGGTCATACCAGCATTTCAGGTCCTCCTGGCTGGCTTCTAGGTTTTCTTGGGTGAGATTCCTGAAGCACACTATCGGCTTGGGGAGGGCCAGCATGTAGCTGCCCACATTCTGGGTGGACTCTCCAAGGAGCTTGCTCCCAGCCCTCCCTGACAAGAGTGAGAGGCCCTCTTATAGGGTGCCCATACAGAAGTTCAAAGGGGCTGTAGTCAACCCCCTTCTGCGGTACCTCACTGTAGGTGAACACCAGGCGTGGGAGGAAGATGCCCTACTCACCCCTCATGGGTACGGATAGACTCATAATTATGTATTTTAGAGTTTGGTTGAATCTTTCAACTAACTCATTGGTTTGGGGGTGGTAAGGAGTGGTGAACTTGTATACCACTCCACACTCCTTTCACATGACTTTCATGTAACAGGGTATAAAGTTGGTACCCCAGTCAGATACCACCTACTTGGGGAAACCCACACGGGTTAAGATCCCCATCAGTGCCCTGGTTACGACGGATGCAGTCACTGTGTTCAGAGGAGTAGCTTCAGGATAACCAGTGGCATGGTCCACCAAGACCAGAACATATCTGCTGCCCACATCTGTCTTGGGATCCAGAGACACCACAACATCAATGCCAACTTCTTCAAAAGGGGTGCCAATGACTGGTAAAGGTTTCTGGGGCCATGCACTTCTCCCCTGACTTGCCACTTGCCTGGTAGGTAGAACAGGACCTACAGTATGCAGCAGAGTTCTTCCTCATTTGGGGGCAATAGAAGTGGTTGACAAGCCTGCCAAAGGTCTTGTCCTGCCTAAAATGTCCTGCCAGTGGACCATCATGAGCCTGACCCAGTAGGAAGGATCTGCAGCACTCGGGCCATCAACATGTGTTATACCAGGCTCAGAATCCATAGGCTCACTATACAGGAGACCATTCTCCCAGTAAATCACATGCTTGTCAGAGGCTTCACCAGCTGCCTGGGCCTCAGCCTACTGCTGCAGGCCCACGAGAGTAGGGCATTCTCTCTGCACCTTGAAGAACTCCTGCCTGGTCGGCCTTCTTCCGGCTGCCAATTGGACACCTCAGGCAGGTTCCCCAGATCAGCTGTGTCTTCCGCTGTAGGTTCTGGGTTGTCCCACTCAAGGTCGTCCTCCTCCGGGACCATGGGAATTCCAGGAGTGGGTTTACGGTGCCGCTTTCCCTTCCTCTTCTTAGTGGGACCCTATGCCATAGACTCAGGATCCAGGTCCTTCGAGCTGCCATGGATCGTGTGGCCAGGCACACCCACTCGGTTAACCCCATCGTCTCCAAGTGCGACCTAAGCTTCATCTCTTTCCAGATGGTATGCTCCAGATCATTGCCCAACAGACAGTCCACAGGTGTGGACAGACTCACAGCTACCCTGAAGGAACCTGAGACCCCTCTCCCCCACTCAAAGAGAACCAGAGCTACTGGGTAATGTCTCTCCTGGTTTTCAGCAGCTACAACTTGGTGGAACGTGCTAGGAACTACCTGCTCTGAAGACACCAGATGACACCTGATGGTTGTCATGCTGGCTTCTGTGTCTCTCAGAACCTCCACCCACTGCTTGATAAATACCCACTGACTGTACTTTTTAGTATTGTCAAGTATGTAGGTTCTCTGGACCATCCCTCCATCATCCAGGGACACCAGGGTTAACTGCACTTCCTCCCCAGCACTAGCTAGGGACATCACATCCCCAAGTGCTACACCAGCCAACCCCAGTGACTGCCCACCAATGGGGGGTAGGGGGTCTGTGCCCGCTTTGGATACTTGGTATCTACCTTGTAATGCCCTTCCTGCTGGCATTCAAAGCACTTCACAGGAAACTTCCTTGAATACTTGTTCTCAGGGAACCACTTTTTCTTTTTCTTAGAAGGATGAAGAGAACCCTGTCCTGCAGGACTACTTTGGGGCCCTTTGGACAACTCCTTACTCTTTTTGTCTCCCCTCTTTCTTCTTGTGAGGATCCGTCCCACCCTTGGTGTGATCCCTCCCAGGTACCTTCTTGGGGGCCTGGATGGTAACCCAGGGGTCTGACTCCTTGGCAAGCTCTCTGGGGTCATGGAGCTTGCTGTCAACAAGGTGCTAGCACAGATCTGGAAAGCAAAGACGGAACAGGTGCTCTGTTGCACACAAATTGTACAGCCCCTGATAATCTTTTACCTCACTGCTCTTCACTTAATCATCCAGTGTCTTGCAAAAAGAATCCACACAGTCTACCCAGGTCTGTTGGGAAATCTTTTGACTAACACTGAATTTCTAAGTATATTTCTCTGGGATCAGACAAAACTTCCTGATTAGAGCCTCCTTCATGAAGGGATACCTCTTCTTTTATCTCCCTGTGAGGGTCGATGGGGCGTGCGTCCCTTCACTAGAGATGTGTTCCTACAAACCAACCACCAATCTGATTCAAGGACCTTGTGCACTTGAAAGGCAATTTCATAGGCCTCCAACCATCTGTCTATGTCGTCTCCCACTATGAAATCAGACACAAGATTCTTGGGTATGTGAACCCTAGAGGATACAGAAGATGTGCTGCCAACATCACTGATAGACTCTGCCTGTCTAGCCTTGATGCCCAGCTCTCTCAGGCTCAGCTCCTGAGACAACATTAACTTTTTCTCTTCCAAAGCCACCTTTTTCCTTTTCTCCTCCTCTTTTATGGCCAGTTGCCTTTGCTTTTCCTCAAATTTGAGCTTGACCAGCTCCAATATGAAGGTTCTATACTCCCTCCTGTCCTCCAGCTCCTCTGTCTAGGGACAGGCCTTTAGATGGTACACTGTTCCCTGCCCTGGAAGTGGTCCTCATTCCTGGGAGTAAGTTCCTTGCCTCCCCTGCAGACAGCAGCTCAAGGCCTCCACTCAGACAGTGGTCCAAATCATTCTCCACGTCCAGCTATTCGTCAGTGTCCTCTGAGGTCCTATTTGCCACTGCATGGGCTTCTGAAAAGGCTCTCAGTGCCTTTTCAATTCTGCCTTTTTGCTCCTTGTGGGAAGCCTAAAACTGTTACTGAAATCCTTGAGCTGGGCCACAGTGTAATCCTCAAACTTGGCCAGCTCAAACTCCATCCTTGCAGGTGAAATACAGGACCTCCACCCAGAGCAATGTTTTAGAGTAAATATCAAAAATGGCAGTAAGGGAGAGTTAAAAAATAAAAATGCCAATTGAAGAGAGTAGAAAATATGCCATTGTGGATGAGACACAATTAATTCAAATTAATCTAGGTGTGAGTAGTAGTGTACACCAAATTACTGTTAGGCCCTGCACAAAAACAATTCCTATTCCACCACTGCCACTAATGTTTCAAATTGGGTTTCTAGGTGGCAGAGGTATGCACCCTGTCCAAGTAGGATAAGAATTATAGTCAGGGTTAGTCAGATACATAGCCTAAATAAAACTGTGCTCACTCTCTGGTAGCTTGGCACAGAGAAGTCAGACTTAACTTAAAAGGCAATGTTGAAAGTATTTGTGCAACACCTAATTACAGTAACATAGTGGAAGACACCACAAAAAGACTCCACACCAGTTTAGAAAAATAGAAAATATTTATCTGAGTAAAACAAGACCAAAACAACAAAAAATCCAATAAGTAAAAGTCAAGATATACATTTTTAAAGATTAAGGCCCTCATTATGACATTGGTAGTAAGTACCGCTTACCGCCATGCTGACTGCCCCCAACATAACACCACCGCAGCGGATTACCGCCATCCATATTATGACCCACACATAGCAATCCGTCACTATACAGCCACACACACAAGTTCGCCAGCCCGAAGGTCAGTGATAAACTGGTAGTAGCAAAACCCACACCATTATATCAACAGACCAAGGCACACGAATGATTGTAGCGGACATTCAATGGCGCTAAACCATTGGCGGTACATAACGCCGCACTCAAAATACACACATGCATACAAAACAACACCACATTGGACAATTCAAGCTACACACACCTGGCACACATACACACAACACACCCATATACCCACACCAATATAAAACAGACACTCACATTACCCACAACTCCTTATGACTACAAACAAGTGCCTCATGAGAGATAGCAAGACCACAGACAAAACCACAGGCACACACCACCATCACCTATATACCTTCCACGCACCCTACATCACACATTCCAACACAGCACCCAACACACCCTCACCCACACCACTCACAATACACCCATGGCACCGCAACAACACCCCAGGTTCTCAGAGGAGGAGCTAATGGTCATGGTGGAGGAAATCATCCGGGTAGACCCACAGCTATTCGGATCACAGGTGCAGCAGACATCCATTGCTAGGAAGATGGAGCTATGGCGGAGAATCGTGGACAGGGTCAATGCCATGGGACAGCACCCCAGAACAAGGGACGGCATCAGGAAGAGTTGGAACGACCTACTGGGGAAGGTGTGTTCCACAGCAGCAAGACACCAAAAAGCTATACAGAGGACTGGCAGTGGACCCCCACCTCCTTCCCCACAACTAACAACATGGGAGGAGCAAGCCTTGGCAATCATGCATACTGAGGGCCTGGCAGGAGTAGGAGGAGAACTGGACTCTAGTAAGTCAATTCTTTACTACTTTTACCCCCCACCCACCTGCATGCCATCACATACCCCCACCCTCACTCCTATCACTCCACCACCTTCCACACACCCCCATCACAACCCACTCATCCCAATACCAAGCCCTGCATTTAACATCAATGCACGGACCCCCATCACAGACATGCATGGACACCCATCAATAAAGCATGCACATTAGATAGAATCACCTAGCCCACAAAATCACTACTCACACAAGGCAAAGCTGCCAGGGCAATAACAACCATACAGGGCAACACACCCATGCACAAGATGACACACACAGAAACAATAACACTGCATTTACATCCCCACAGGTCCCCCACTCAATGCCACCAGAGAGGAGGTGCCAGCAAGTTCCAGTCCACCCCCAGAAGAGGCCCACAGTGATGAAGGCAGCTCTGGACGCCTGGATCTGGATGTCCAACCTGGCCTTTCAGGGACAGTTGGTAACCCAGGCACAGTCCCATACCACCACAGAACCCCCCCCCTCAGGAAACACCAGCACAGCACCCACCCAGCGGGCCCATACCTCTGTCCCCAGGACACGTCAATTGGCAGTGTGTCCACCACTAAAGGGACCCTAGGCCACCCCACAAACACAGGACGATCAGGGACCTGGGGCCAGTGGCAGTGGGCACACGGTTCAGGGGACAGAGGCACAGGACAACAGGGAAGCTGGGAGAACTGCTGTGCGACAGGGGAGGACAGGGCCATGGAACCAACTCTCCAGAAGGCACTCACCGACATACTAGGAGCATACCACTATTGCCAGGAGATGATGGGCCAGATATTGGACAAGTTGCAAGAGATCCAGCGGCTGCAGGAGGGACAGTACCTGGGGATCAGGGAGGACTTGAAGGACATCAACACCACCCTGGTCTCCATTGCAGGGGTGCTGACAGACATGGCCAACACCATGAGGGAGGCAGTGGCACAACAACGGTCCCCTGACACTAGCCAAACCGATAAACAGCCTTCCACCTCCGCTGCCGCTAGTGGACAGGAGGCCCGCCACAGGAACAACAGGCCACCAGCATCCCACCCCCTGCAGAAGGAGAACCACCCCACAAATGGTCCCTGCGACCCAGGCAGAAGCCAGAGAACATTGCCAAGATACCCGCCAGCAAATAAGACTCTCCTGAATTTCACCCTTGTGTCCCACTCTGTCACCCTGTCCACCTTGATCTGCCATTGCTCCACTTCCTATACCCCCTTGGACAATGCACCTGTGATACAAATAGACTGGACTCTATCCTGGACATTCCTCCATTATCACCACAGCCCATTGCATATCCCTCTCCAATCATTAGCACTTAAATAAACACCATTTGTTTAAATACAAGTATAGAGTCTGTCAAATCATTTAACCATGTAGTCATTTAACAAGCTTTAAATACTGCAATATAACTGTACAGTAATGTATACATAGGAATGACCTGTAGTCAACACACCAGGAGCGATAGCGGGGCACAAATATCTGCAAATAGAGATGCCAAAGGTTACAGTAAGTGGCCATAGAAGTGGGAAAATCAGCCTGCTAGTGACAAGGCCAAACACAAAACTGTCAATGTAAAGTTTTATTACAGTGTCTTACCTGTGTGTTATTGGAAGTACTGTCGTATTATTGCACTTCTGTTGTCCTCATCCTCTGCCTCCTTACATTCACTGTCCACAGGGTACATCCTCCTGCAGAAAAGGCACCTGGCGAAGTAAGACAAGGTTGTGCAACATACAGCATGCCACGATGATCTGGCACACCTTCTTGGGTGAGTAGTACAGGGATCCACCTGTGAGATGGAGGCAACTAAACCTGGTCTTCAGGAGGCTGAATGTCCTTTCTATTATTCTTATTGCTCACCCATGTGCCACATTGTAACGTTCCTCTGCCCTTGTCCTGGGATTCCTCACAGGGGTCAGTAGCCATGAGAGGTTGGGGTAACCAGAGTCACCTGCAAATATCGAGGGACAACTGTTAGACAAACACTAACCCTTAGGGCCCACACCATACACCAACATCCACTGGGTGGGAACCAAGGATCACCTATTAGCCACAGCCGGTGCCTCACATATGGGATGCTGCTATTCCTCAGGATAAAGGCATCATGCACAGACCCAGGACACTTTGCATTGACATGGGAGAAGTACTGGTCCGCCAGGCACACTATCTGCACATTCATGGAGTGAAAGCTCTTTCAATTTCTGAACACCTGTTCATTTCTTCGGGGGGGGCAAATGCAATATGTGTACCATCTATTGCCCCAATTATGTTGGGGATATGTCCCATTCCATAGAAATCAGCTTTCACTGTGGCCAAATCCTCCACCTGGGGGAAAACGATGTAGCTGCGCATGTGTTTAATCAGGGCAGACAATACTCTAGTCAGCACTATTGAGAACATTGGCTGAGACATTCCTGCTGCCAAGCTGTAGGAAGTTGGCTCTGTATGTGCTATTTCAAAGTAAGGAATAGCATGCACAGAGTCCAAGGGTTCCCCTTAGAGGTAAAATAGTGGTAAAAATAGATAATACTAATGCTCTATTTTGTGGTAGTGTGGTCGAGCAGTAGGCTTATCCAAGGAGTAGTGTTAAGCATTTGTTGTACATACACATAGACAATAAATGAGGTACACACACTCAGAGACAAATCCAGCCAATAGGTTTTGTTATAGAAAAATATCTTTTCTTAGTTTATTTTAAGAACCACAGGTTCAAATTTAACATGTAATATCTTGTTTGAAAGGTATTGCAGGTAAGTACATTAGGAACTTTGAATCATTTCAATTGCATGTATACTTTTCAAGTTATTGACAAATAGCTACTTTAAAAGTGGACACAGTGCAATTTTCACAGTTCCTGGGGGAGGTAAGTTTTTGTTAGTTTTACCAGGTAAGTAAGACACTTACAGGGTTCAGTTCTTGGTCCAAGGTAGCCCACCGTTGGGGGTTCAGAGCAACCCCAAAGTCACCACACCAGCAGCTCAGGGCCGGTCAGGTGCAGAGTTCAAAGCGGTGCCCAAAACGCATAGGCTAGAATGGAGAGAAGGGGGTGCCCCGGTTCCGGTCTGCTTGCAGGTAAGTACCCGCGTCTTCGGAGGGCAGACCAGGGGGGTTTTGTAGGGCACCGGGGGGGACACAAGCCCACACAGAAATTTCACCCTCAGCGGCGCGGGGGCGGCCGGGTGCAGTGTAGAAACAAGCGTCGGGTTCGCAATGTTAGTCAATGAGAGATCACGGGATCTCTTCAGCGCTGCAGGCAGGCAAGGGGGGGGTTCCTCGGGGAAACCTCCACCTGGGCAAGGGAGAGGGACTCCTGGGGGTCACTTCTCCAGTGAAAGTTCAGTCCTTCAGGTCCTGGGGGCTGCGGGTGCAGGGTCTTTTCCAGGCGTCGGGACTTAGGTTTCAGAGAGTCGCGGTCAGGGGAAGCCTCGGGATTCCCTCTGCAGGCGGCGCTGTGGGGGATCAGGGGGGACAGGTTTTTGTACTCACAGTATCAGAGTAGTCCTGGGGTCCCTCCTGAGGTGTTGGATCTCCACCAGCCGAGTCGGGGTCGCCGGGTGCAGTGTTGCAAGTCTCACGCTTCTTGCGGGGAGCTTGCAGGGTTCTTTCAAGGCTGCTGGAAACAAAGTTGCAGCCTTTCTTGGAGCAGGTCCGCTGTCCTCGGGAGTTTCTTGTCTTTTCGAAGCAGGGGCAGTCCTCAGAGGATGTCGAGGTCGCTGGTCCCTTTGGAAGGCGTCGCTGGAGCAGGATCTTTGGAAGGTAGGAGACAGGCCGGTGAGTTTCTGGAGCCAAGGCAGTTGTTGTCTTCTGGTCTTCCTCTGCAGGGGTTTTTCAGCTAGGCAGTCCTTCTTCTTGTAGTTGCAGGAATCTAATTTTCTAGGGTTCAGGGTAGCCCTTAAATACTAAATTTAAGGGCGTGTTTAGGTCTGGGGGGTTAGTAGCCAATGGCTACTAGCCCTGAGGGTGGGTACACCCTCTTTGTGCCTCCTCCCAAGGGGAGGGGGTCACAATCCTAACCCTATTGGGGGAATCCTCCATCTGCAAGATGGAGGATTTCTAAAAGTTAGAGTCACCTCAGCTCAGGACACCTTAGGGGCTGTCCTGACTGGCCAGTGACTCCTCCTTGTTGCTTTCTTTGTTCCCTCCAGCCTTGCCGCCAAAAGTGGGGGCCGTGGCCGGAGGGGGCGGGCAACTCCACTAAGCTGGAGTGCCCTGCTGGGCTGTGACAAAGGGGTGAGCCTTTGAGGCTCACCGCCAGGTGTTACAGCTCCTGCCTGGGGGAGGTGTTAGCATCTCCACCCAGTGCAGGCTTTGTTACTGGCCTCAGAGTGACAAAGGCACTCTCCCCATGGGGCCAGCAACATGTCTCTAGTGTGGCAGGCTGCTGGAACTAGTCAGCCTACACAGACAGTCGGTTAAGTTTCAGGGGGCACCTCTAAGGTGCCCTCTGTGGTGTATTTTACAATAAAATGTACACTGGCATCAGTGTGCATTTATTGTGCTGAGAAGTTTGATACCAAACTTCCCAGTTTTCAGTGTAGCCATTATGGTGCTGTGGAGTTCGTGTTTGACAGACTCCCAGACCATATACTCTTATGGCTACCCTGCACTTACAATGTCTAAGGTTTTGTTTAGACACTGTAGGGGTACCATGCTCATGCACTGGTACCCTCACCTATGGTATAGTGCACCCTGCCTTAGGGCTGTAAGGCCTGCTAGAGGGGTGTCTTACCTATACTGCATAGGCAGTGAGAGGCTGGCATGGCACCCTGAGGGGAGTGCCATGTCGACTTACTCGTTTTGTCCTCACTAGCACACACAAGCTGGCAAGCAGTGTGTCTGTGCTGAGTGAGAGGTCTCCAGGGTGGCATAAGACATGCTGCAGCCCTTAGAGACCTTCCTTGGCATCAGGGCCCTTGGTACCAGAAGTACCAGTTACAAGGGACTTATCTGGATGCCAGGGTCTGCCAATTGTGGATACAAAAGTACAGGTTAGGGAAAGAACACTGGTGCTGGGGCCTGGTTAGCAGGCCTCAGCACACTTTCAATTGTAAACATAGCATCCGCAAAGGCAAAAAGTCAGGGGGCAACCATGCCAAGGAGGCATTTCCTTACACAACCCCCCCCCAAACGAAAGAGGATGAGACTAACCTTTCCCAAGAGAGTCTTCATTTTCTAAGTGGAAGAACCTGGAAAGGCCATCTGCATTGGCATGGGCAGTCCCAGGTCTGTGTTCCACTATAAAGTCCATTCCCTGTAGGGAGATGGACCACCTCAACAGTTTAGGATTTTCACCTTTCATTTGCATCAGCCATTTGAGAGGTCTGTGGTCAGTTTGAACTAGGAAGTGAGTCCCAAAGAGGTATGGTCTCAGCTTCTTCAGGGACCAAACCACAGCAAAGGCCTCCCTCTCAATGGCACTCCAACGCTGCTCCCTGGGGAGTAACCTCCTGCTAATGAAAGCAACAGGCTGGTCAAGGCCATCATCATTTGTTTGGGACAAAACTGCCCCTATCCCATGTTCAGAGGCATCTGTCTGCACAATGAACTGCTTAGAATAATCTGGAGCTTTTAGAACTGGTGCTGAGCACATTGCTTGTTTCAGGGTGTCAAAGGCCTGTTGGCATTCCACAGTCCAGTTCACTTTCTTGGGCATTTTCTTGGAGGTGAGTTCAGTGAGGGCTGTCACAATGGATCCATATCCCTTCACAAACCTCCTGTAATACCCAGTCAAGCCAAGGAATGCCCTGACTTGAGTCTGGGTTTTTGGGGCTACCCAGTCCAGAATAGTCTGGATCTTGGGTTGGAGTGGCTGAACTTGGCCTCCACCTACAAGGTGGCCCAAGTAAACCACAGTTCCCTGCCCTATCTGGCATTTGGATGCCTTGATAGAGAGGCCTGCAGATTGCAGAGCCTTCAAAACCTTCTTCAGGTGGACCAGGTGATCCTGCCAGGTGGAGCTAAAGACAGCAATATCATCAAGATAAGCTGTGCTAAAGGACTCCAAGCCAGCAAGGACTTGATTCACCAACCTTTGGAAGGTGGCAGGGGCATTCTTTAAACCAAAGGGCATAACAGTAAACTGATAATGCCCATCAGGTGTGGAGAATGCTGTTTTCTCTTTTGCTCCAGGTGCCATTTTTATTTGCCAGTACCCTGCTGTCAAGTCAAAGGTACTTAAGAATTTGGCAGCACCTAATTTATCTATGAGCTCATCAGCTCTAGGAATTGGATGAGCATCTGTCTTGGTGACAGAATTGAGCCCTCTGTAGTCCACACAAAACCTCATCTCTTTCTTTCCATCTTTGGTGTGAGGTTTGGGGACTAGGACCACTGGGCTAGCCCAGGGGCTGTCAGAGCGCTCAATTACTCCCAATTCCAGCATCTTGTGGACTTCCACCTTGATGCTTTCCTTAACATGGTCAGACTGTCTAAAGATTTTGTTCTTGACAGGCATGCTGTCTCCTGTGTCCACATCATGGGTACACAGGTGTGTCTGACCAGGGGTTAAGGAGAAGAGTTCAGGAAACTGTTGTAGGACTCTCCTACAATCAGCTTGCTGTTGGCCAGAGAGGGTGTCTGAGTAGATCACTCCATCTACTGAGCCATCTTTTGGGTCTGATGACAGAAGATCAGGGAGAGGTTCACTCTCTGCCTCCTGATCCTCATCTGTTACCATCAACAGATTTACATCAGCCCTGTCATGGAAGAGCTTAAGGCGGTTCACATGGATCACCCTCTTGGGGCTCCTGCTTGTGCCCAGGTCCACCAGGTAGGTGACCTGACTCTTCCTTTCTAGCACTGGGTAAGGGCCACTCCATTTGTCCTGGAGTGCCCTGGGAGCCACAGGCTCCAGAACCCAGACTTTCTGCCCTGGTTGGAACTCAACCAGTGCAGCCTTTTGGTCATACCAAAACTTCTGGAGCTGTTGGCTGGCCTCAAGGTTTTTGGTTGCCTTTTCCATGTACTCTGCCATTCTAGAGCGAAGGCCAAGTACATAGTCCACTATGTCTTGTTTAGGCTCATGAAGAGGTCTCTCCCAGCCTTCTTTAACAAGAGCAAGTGGTCCCCTTACAGGATGACCAAACAGAAGTTCAAAGGGTGAGAATCCTACTCCCTTCTGTGGCACCTCTCTGTAAGCGAAAAGCAGACATGGCAAGAGGACATCCCATCTCCTTTTGAGCTTTTCTGGGAGCCCCATGATCATGCCTTTTAATGTCTTGTTGAATCTCTCAACTAAGCCATTAGTTTGTGGATGGTATGGTGTAGTGAATTTGTAAGTCACTCCACACTCATTCCACATGTGTTTTAGGTATGCTGACATGAAGTTGGTACCTCTGTCAGACACCACCTCCTTAGGGAAACCCACTCTGGTAAAGATACCAATGAGGGCCTTGGCTACTGCAGGGGCAGTAGTCGACCTAAGGGGAATAGCTTCAGGATACCTAGTAGCATGATCCACTACTACTAGGATGTACATATTTCCTGAGGCTGTGGGAGGTTCCAGTGGACCAACTATGTCCACACCCACTCTTTCAAAGGGGACCCCCACCACTGGAAGTGGAATGAGGGGGGCCTTTGGGTGCCCACCTGTCTTACCACTGGATTGACAGGTGGGGCAGGAGAGGCAAAACTCCTTAACCTTCTGGGACATATTGGGCCAGTAGAAGTGGTTGACTAACCTCTCCCACGTCTTGGTTTGTCCCAAATGCCCAGCAAGGGGAATATCATGGGCTAAGGTCAGAATAAACTCTCTGAACGACTGAGGCACTACCACTCTCCTAGTGGCACCAGGTTTGGGGTCTCTGGCCTCAGTGTACAGGAGTCCATCTTCCCAATAGACCCTATGTGTTCCATTTTTCTTGCCCTTGGACTCTTCAGCAGCTTGCTGCCTAAGGCCTTCAAGAGAGGGACAGGTTTCTTGTCCCTTACACAGCTCCTCCCTTGAGGGTCCCACTGGGCCTAAGAGCTCAACCTGATAAGGTTCAAGTTCCAAAGGCTCAGTTCCCTCAGAGGGCGGAACTTCTTCCTGAGAAGAGAGGTTCCCTTTTTCTGACTGTGTTGCAGTTGGTTTCCCAACTGACTTTCCTTTTCTCTTGGTAGGCTGGGCCATTTTTCCAGACTCCAGCTCTACTTTTTCACCCTGTGCCTTGCATTGTGCTCTTGTTTTTACACACACCAGTTCAGGGATACCCAGCATGGCTGCATGGGTTTTTAGCTCTACCTCAGCCCATGCTGAGGACTCCAGGTCATTTCCAAGCAGACAGTCTACTGGGATGTTTGAGGAGACCACCACCTGTTTCAGGCCATTGACCCCTCCCCATTCTAAAGTTACCATTGCCATGGGATGTGCTTTAGTTTGATTGTCAGCATTGGTGACTGTATAAGTTTTTCCAGTCAGGTATTGGCCTGGGGAAACCAGTTTTTCTGTCACCATGGTGACACTGGCACCTGTATCCCTCAGGCCCTCTACACTTGTCCCATTAATAAAGAGCTGCTGCCTGTATTTTTGCATGTTAGGGGGCCAGGCAGCTAGTGTGGCGAAATCCACCCCACCCTCAGAGACTAGAGTAGCTTCAGTGTGGACCCTGATTTGCTCTGGGCACACTGTTGATCCCACTTGGAGACTAGCCATTCCAGTGTTACCTGGATTGGAGTTTGGAGTGGAACTTTTCTTGGGACAGGCCTTGTCTCCAGTTTGGTGTCCAGACTGACTACAGTTTCGACACCAGGCCTTTTTGGGATCAAAGTTTTTACCCTTGTACCCAGGATTGGTTTGTGAAGAGGCTCTGGGCCCACCCTCCTGTGCAGGTTTTTGGGGGCCTTTAGAAGACTCTTGACTATTTTTATTTTTGGCTGTCTCACCACCTTTCCCCTGGGGAGGTTTTGTGACCCCTTTCTTTTGGTCACCCCCTGTGGAAGTTTTGGACACCCTAGTCTTGACCCAATGGTCCGCCTTCTTTCCCAATTCTTGGGGAGAAATTGGTCCTAGGTCTACCAGATGCTGATGCAGTTTATCATTGAAACAATTACTTAACAGGTGTTCTTTTACAAATAAATTGTACAGCCCATCATAATTACTTACACCACTGCCTTGAATCCAACCATCTAGTGTTTTTACTGAGTAGTCTACAAAGTCAACCCAGGTCTGGCTCGAGGATTTTTGAGCCCCCCTGAATCTAATCCTATACTCCTCAGTGGAGAATCCAAAGCCCTCAATCAGGGTACCCTTCATGAGGTCATAAGATTCTGCATCTTGTCCAGAGAGTGTGAGGAGTCTATCCCTACACTTTCCTGTGAACATTTCCCAAAGGAGAGCACCCCAGTGAGATCTATTCACTTTTCTGGTTACACAAGCCCTCTCAAAAGCTGTGAACCATTTGGTGATGTCATCACCATCTTCATATTTAGTTACAATCCCTTTAGGGATTTTCAACATGTCAGGAGAATCTCTGACCCTATTTATGTTGCTGCCACCATTGATGGGTCCTAGGCCCATCTCTTGTCTTTCCCTCTCTATGGCTAGGATCTGTCTTTCCAAAGCCAATCTTTTGGCCATCCTGGCTAACTGGATGTCCTCTTCACTGGAGTTATCCTCAGTGATTTCAGAGGTGTTGGTCTCTCCTGTGAGGGAACCAGCATCTCTGACTATTATTTTTGGAGTCAGGGTTTGAGGGACCCTGTTCTCCCTAGATAGGACTGGTAGGGGGGAATTTTCCTCCAAGTCACTATCCTCTTCCTCTGAGTTGCCACCCTCAGAGGGGTTGGCCTTTTCAAACTCTGCCAAAAGCTCCTGGAGCTGTATTTTGGTAGGTTTGGGGCCCATTGTTATTTTCTTTATTTTACAGAGTGACCTTAGCTCCCTCATTTTAAGATGGAGGTAAGGTGTGGTGTCGAGTTCCACCACAGTCACATCTGTGCTAGACATTTTGCTTCTAAAAGTTGGAATACTTTTTAGGAATCTAAAACTGGTTCTAGAATCTAATTAAAACTTTTACAAACTTTTAAACTCTAAAAGAAATGCTAAACAGGATCTAACACAAGGCCCTAGCAGGTCTTTTAAGAATTTAGAAAACTTTTCAAATTGCAAAAATCAATTTCTAATGACAATTTTGGAATTTGTCGTGTGATCAGGTATTGGCTGAGTAGTCCAGCAAATGCAAAGTCTTGTACCCCACCGCTGATCCACCAATGTAGGAAGTTGGCTCTGTATGTGCTATTTCAAAGTAAGGAATAGCATGCACAGAGTCCAAGGGTTCCCCTTAGAGGTAAAATAGTGGTAAAAATAGATAATACTAATGCTCTATTTTGTGGTAGTGTGGTCGAGCAGTAGGCTTATCCAAGGAGTAGTGTTAAGCATTTGTTGTACATACACATAGACAATAAATGAGGTACACACACTCAGAGACAAATCCAGCCAATAGGTTTTGTTATAGAAAAATATCTTTTCTTAGTTTATTTTAAGAACCACAGGTTCAAATTTAACATGTAATATCTTGTTTGAAAGGTATTGCAGGTAAGTACATTAGGAACTTTGAATCATTTCAATTGCATGTATACTTTTCAAGTTATTGACAAATAGCTACTTTAAAAGTGGACACAGTGCAATTTTCACAGTTCCTGGGGGAGGTAAGTTTTTGTTAGTTTTACCAGGTAAGTAAGACACTTACAGGGTTCAGTTCTTGGTCCAAGGTAGCCCACCGTTGGGGGTTCAGAGCAACCCCAAAGTCACCACACCAGCAGCTCAGGGCCGGTCAGGTGCAGAGTTCAAAGCGGTGCCCAAAACGCATAGGCTAGAATGGAGAGAAGGGGGTGCCCCGGTTCCGGTCTGCTTGCAGGTAAGTACCCGCGTCTTCGGAGGGCAGACCAGGGGGGTTTTGTAGGGCACCGGGGGGGACACAAGCCCACACAGAAATTTCACCCTCAGCGGCGCGGGGGCGGCCGGGTGCAGTGTAGAAACAAGCGTCGGGTTCGCAATGTTAGTCAATGAGAGATCACGGGATCTCTTCAGCGCTGCAGGCAGGCAAGGGGGGGGTTCCTCGGGGAAACCTCCACCTGGGCAAGGGAGAGGGACTCCTGGGGGTCACTTCTCCAGTGAAAGTTCAGTCCTTCAGGTCCTGGGGGCTGCGGGTGCAGGGTCTTTTCCAGGCGTCGGGACTTAGGTTTCAGAGAGTCGCGGTCAGGGGAAGCCTCGGGATTCCCTCTGCAGGCGGCGCTGTGGGGGCTCAGGGGGGACAGGTTTTTGTACTCACAGTATCAGAGTAGTCCTGGGGTCCCTCCTGAGGTGTTGGATCTCCACCAGCCGAGTCGGGGTCGCCGGGTGCAGTGTTGCAAGTCTCACGCTTCTTGCGGGGAGCTTGCAGGGTTCTTTCAAGGCTGCTGGAAACAAAGTTGCAGCCTTTCTTGGAGCAGGTCCGCTGTCCTCGGGAGTTTCTTGTCTTTTCGAAGCAGGGGCAGTCCTCAGAGGATGTCGAGGTCGCTGGTCCCTTTGGAAGGCGTCGCTGGAGCAGGATCTTTGGAAGGCAGGAGACAGGCCGGTGAGTTTCTGGAGCCAAGGCAGTTGTCGTCTTCTGGTCTTCCTCTGCAGGGGTTTTTCAGCTAGGCAGTCCTTCTTCTTGTAGTTGCAGGAATCTAATTTTCTAGGGTTCAGGGTAGCCCTTAAATACTAAATTTAAGGGCGTGTTTAGGTCTGGGGGGTTAGTAGCCAATGGCTACTAGCCCTGAGGGTGGGTACACCCTCTTTGTGCCTCCTCCCAAGGGGAGGGGGTCACAATCCTAACCCTATTGGGGGAATCCTCCATCTGCAAGATGGAGGATTTCTAAAAGTTAGAGTCACCTCAGCTCAGGACACCTTAGGGGCTGTCCTGACTGGCCAGTGACTCCTCCTTGTTGCTTTCTTTGTTCCCTCCAGCCTTGCCGCCAAAAGTGGGGGCCGTGGCCGGAGGGGGCGGGCAACTCCACTAAGCTGGAGTGCCCTGCTGGGCTGTGACAAAGGGGTGAGCCTTTGAGGCTCACCGCCAGGTGTTACAGCTCCTGCCTGGGGGAGGTGTTAGCATCTCCACCCAGTGCAGGCTTTGTTACTGGCCTCAGAGTGACAAAGGCACTCTCCCCATGGGGCCAGCAACATGTCTCTAGTGTGGCAGGCTGCTGGAACTAGTCAGCCTACACAGACAGTCGGTTAAGTTTCAGGGGGCACCTCTAAGGTGCCCTCTGTGGTGTATTTTACAATAAAATGTACACTGGCATCAGTGTGCATTTATTGTGCTGAGAAGTTTGATACCAAACTTCCCAGTTTTCAGTGTAGCCATTATGGTGCTGTGGAGTTCGTGTTTGACAGACTCCCAGACCATATACTCTTATGGCTACCCTGCACTTACAATGTCTAAGGTTTTGTTTAGACACTGTAGGGGTACCATGCTCATGCACTGGTACCCTCACCTATGGTATAGTGCACCCTGCCTTAGGGCTGTAAGGCCTGCTAGAGGGGTGTCTTACCTATACTGCATAGGCAGTGAGAGGCTGGCATGGCACCCTGAGGGGAGTGCCATGTCGACTTACTCGTTTTGTCCTCACTAGCACACACAAGCTGGCAAGCAGTGTGTCTGTGCTGAGTGAGAGGTCTCCAGGGTGGCATAAGACATGCTGCAGCCCTTAGAGACCTTCCTTGGCATCAGGGCCCTTGGTACCAGAAGTACCAGTTACAAGGGACTTATCTGGATGCCAGGGTCTGCCAATTGTGGATACAAAAGTACAGGTTAGGGAAAGAACACTGGTGCTGGGGCCTGGTTAGCAGGCCTCAGCACACTTTCAATTGTAAACATAGCATCCGCAAAGGCAAAAAGTCAGGGGGCAACCATGCCAAGGAGGCATTTCCTTACACAAGCCCACTGTCACTTGGAAGGAGCCACTTGCCAGGAAATGGAGCACAGATAGGACTTGCACATGAGGGGGGATCCCGGTGGGCTGACGGACAGCAGAGATCAGGTCAGGTTCCAATTGGGCATACAGCTCTGTGATTGTGGCCCTGCCCAGTCTATAGGAGAGGATAATGTGCCTGACCTCCACTGTTGCCAAGTCCACCAGGATCTCTGATTCATCTGCAGCGGTTGCAATCTAGGGGCCAAACAGTGAATAGCTGGTCAGTATTCCATATTTCTAAAAACTACACTACATTGCATGTTGTGACTGTAACACAATATTGTTGTATAGGCCCAAATGGTGCCTATGTGTACTGTGGCGCAGTTAGGTGCCATGGCCTGCCCCCCCCCCCTGAAATGGTGTCCGTCTGTCTTGTATGGAGGGACAGGTGGAAATTAGTTAATTCCGCTGACATTGTGCGCCGCTGCGGGAGGCAGTAGAAAACCGCCATGCAACTCCTCAATGGATACCATTCGGCCCTATGGGTTACAGTGGCCAATGGTGATATACGCCGTCGGTGACGGTACGCACCGTGGGTGGACGTGACCGAAATTTTTTATCTGTTCACCCACTTGCTACCTGACCCTCAACAGGAGACACTGCAAGTGCTGCTGTGACCTGTGTCTGGAACCAACCATGGCTCGTGTCAATGGGGAAAGGGCCCCTGCCTTCACTGCTGTGGAGTTGGAGAGACTGGTGGATTGGGTCCTACCCCAGTACCGAATGATGTATGGGCCTCCAGACCAACAGGTGAGTACATTGTGAGCACGATGAATGGGGCATGATTGCATGGAGTGCTGTGTGTGAGGGCCTTGTGTGGTCGGGGGTTGGGGTAAGGGCCATTTGCAGTGTGCTGCATGTATGGAGGGCAATGTCTGTGAGTAAGGGGGTGTGAGGGCTGTGGTGGGCCATGAGTGTAACAGGCAGGACGGTCTGACTGATACCTTTTCCTATATGTATTTCCAATCAGGTCAGTGCCCATCAAAAAAAGGATGTATGGTGTGCCATTGCCAAGGGTGTGTGGACCTTAGGGGTCTATGACAGACGGAGCACCCACTGTCGCAAACGCTGGCAGGAAGACGTCGGAGGCCCAGTTGGGCATGGCCTCCCAACGAGGAAGGGGTGCCCGTCAAACCCTGACACCCCTGATGGCGCGCATACTGGCGGTGGCCTATCCAGAGCTGGATGGGCGCTTGGGGGCATCACAGCAGCCACAAGGGGATGAGTACAGTGCCCCAATATAATACTTGTGCGTGGTAGGGTGGCATCTGGGTGGGGGATGTGGGCCTGTGGGTGCCCATAGGCCAGGCCGGCCAGTGCAGGGTAGGGCCCATGTTTGGCAGGGTCTGATGTCAACCTCCTCCAAACAAGCTAGTAGGCCTCCACTACTAGGCAGGGGTCTGTGGGTCTCAGGTATGCTACAAACGTAGTGCTAGGTATCCCTGTCCATGGGCTGGTGACTAGCATTGTAACTGGTAGTGCATTGCCTAGTGCGTAGGGCTGTTCCCTGTGTGTGTGTGTATGTCATGTACGCCAATGGTGGCGTTGTTTCCGCCATTGACCAAGGGTATCCTTTGTCTCGCCCCCTTTTTTTGTTTTGTCGTCTTGTCCTTATGTGCATTAGCATCATCTGGTGGAGGAGCAGAGGCACCGGCGATGGGGAGAGCTGCATCCCACAGGGCCCAGGAGGCCGAATCCACTGACTGTGAGGGCACCAGTGGGACGGAGGGCGATGGGAGCACCACGGCAGAGACAGAAGGGGACAGTTCGGACAGTGATACCTCCTCCAATGGAAGCTCCCTGGTGGTGGCGTACACCTCTGTGCCCACCCCAACTACATGTACAGTCGCCACCCCGTACCAGCACCGCCCTGCCAGCAGCCCCTCAGCGTGTTTTCTGTGTCCGCTCACCCAGGAGGGTGGGCATCTCCTTTGCCCCAGGCACCTCAGGCCCTGCCCCAGTTAGCATTGCTGCCCTGAGTGAGGAGGCTATTGAGCTCCTGTGATCCATCTCTGTTGGGCAGTCAACCATTGTGAATGCCATCCACGGGCTGGCAGCCCATTTGCAACAAACAAATGCATTCCTGGAGGGCATTCACTCTGGCATGGGGGCCCAAAAGAGATCAATCCAGGCTCTGGCCTCCTCCCTGATGGTCGCCATTGTCCCTGTTTCTAGCCTCCCCCCCAACCTCCTCTGCCCAATCCCATTCCCCTCAACCCCAACCTATTCCAGGCACACAGGAAGACCAGCATGCACCCAGGACAACACACAGGAGTGGTTCAGGCAAACACAAGCACCACACATCATCCCATAGGCACTCACACAAACACCATCCAGATGCAGACATACCAACATCCACTGCCTATACTGTGTCCCCCTCCTCCTCCTCGTCTACCTTCGTCCCAGTAGCGTCTACACTCACACCTGCACATACTACATCCTCATCCACTACCACCATCATACCTAGCACTACATGCCCCTCACTGGCAGTCACCACCCCCACATCCATGCACATGTCCCCTGTGTCCTCTCCCACTGTGTCTGTGCCCCCTCCTCCCAAAGTACACAAACGCAAGCACTCAGACACCCAACAGCCATCCACCTCACAACAGCGTTGTTAGAGTCACCAGATCCTCGGGGTCTGCGCACGTTCCCAACACGTCCACCACAAGACAGCTCCAATACTCTGATTAGAATGTCACAGAGTCTAAAAGAGTCCAAGTGGGGAAAAGGGGATTAGGTAGGGAACAGCTGGGATGGAGACCTGTAGGAAACAAAAGGTTAAACAACACAACATCAGAATCAAACCACATTTAGATTCATAAAAACTCTCTGTTGAATCTAGGGTTCAATGATACTTGGAACATGAAATAACACTATGTTGAGTCTAGAGTTCAGAGATACTCGGAACATGAAATAACACTCTGTTGAGTCTAGTGTTCTGTGATACTCGGAACATGAAATAACACTCCGTTGAGTCAAGAGTTCTGTGATACTTGGAACATGAAATAACACTCTGTTGAGTCTAGAGTTCTGTGATACTTGGAACATGAAATAATACTTAGACTGGGGAAACATGAATGGCCTAGAACTAGACTCTAATTAGGCCTCAAGAAATCCAGGTACCTAGAAAAGAATCAAGAATGGTTAGTACAATGTTTCATATGGAATTTTCATGAATTGAAACATACTGTTCTGGGTATACAAGAACCTTCTAGAACAATGTCCCAGAACAAATACTGCCTCATTACATGAGGATAAAAGGCCATCCAAACATTCCCTGGAAAACAATAGGAATTGCACTAAAGACTTAACATGCACATAGAATGTAACATCTTGAATTTAACACTTCGTTTTTAAAATGCATAAACATGAATTGCGCACATTGCTGATTTCCACAAGAATTTGGAAATGCCATGAAATGGTTGCGCACAATGAGCATCATGAATTAAGCACAAGAAATGATTCACGCGTCTTGCCGATTCAAATGCCACCATGTGAATGCCATGACATGGTAGCGCACAATGAATAACATGAGTTAAGCACAAGAAATGAATCGCGAGTCTTGCCGATTCAAATGCCACCATGTGAATGCCATGAAATGATAGCCCACAATGAATAGCATGGATTAAGCACAATAAATTAACTGCGCGTCTTGCCGATTCGAATGCCACCATGTGAATGCCATGAAATGGTAGTGAACAATAATTCACATGAGTTAAGCACAAGAAATGAATTGCACGTCTTGCCGATTCAAATGCCACCATGTGAATGCCATGAAATGGTAGCGCACAATGAATAACTTGAATTAAGCACAAGAAATTAATCGCGCGTCTTGCCGCTTCGAATGCTATCTTGTAAATCCATGAAATGGTAGCAAACAATGAATAGCATGGATTAAGCACAAGAAATGAATCGCGCGTCTTGACGATTCGAATGCTACCTTGTAAATGCCATGAAATGGTAGCGAACAATGAATAGCATCGATTAAGCACTAGAAATGAATCGCGCGTCTTGCCGATTCGAATGCTACCTTGTAAATGCCATGAAATGGTAGCGCACAAGGAATAACATGGATTTAGCACATGAAATAAATCGCCTGTCTTGCCGATTCGAATGCTACCTTGTAAATGCCATGAAATGGTAGCGAAGAATCAAATATCATGAGTTAAACACAAGAAATGAATTGCGCATCTTGCTGATTCGAATGCTAGCATGCAAATGTCAGAAAAAGCCAAGCGCACATTCACACGCACAAGGTAAAATCATTTATCATGAGAATTAGGCCAAAGAACTCGAAAGCCTTCGAGAACGGGATCGGGGGCCCAGCCCGACCTCCGTCTTACCGCCCTGATCAAGAATCACCAACAAAGTGAAGGGCAAGGCCTGGAAGATCAAAGTAGGCCACTGAAACAGGAGCTCAGGAAGTTGCTGCTGCTCTGCACCAGGACCTCTGAATAGTGAGCACGTGGAGCTGGGCTTGCTCCCTTGTATAGAGTCTTAGCCCAGCCCACAACCTCACCCAGTCATGCCGCAGAGGAAGCTTCTAGAAGGCCCAGGAAAGGGACCACACCCTGACACACTCTGAAAGCCTGCAGCAATACATTGCAAATGAACAGTATTTACAAGCACCTTGAATATAAGTCTTCAGGATTAAACTCTGCAATGCAAAAGGTTAAACAACAGCATATCAACATAATGCATGAATTACGTTATCTCATAAATGCTGGATTTTGCATTCCAGTTGCCCATAGAGCGCGCCCTGCCCAGATGTTGACAAGCATCCAGCCCATGCACCTGCACCCAAACACAGCAGACACCTCCTACAGCCACTTCCTCTTCCTCCTCTCCCAAACCTTCACCCTCTTCCTGCCCCAATGTCCCTAAGAAGCTTTTCCTCTCCACCATTGACCTCTTCCCTACCCCTCCTCCCCCCGTCCTTCACTTCAGGCCACGGTGAAGAAAACCTCATCCACTCAGTCCAGGGGCACAGTAGTTTTGACAGCTACTGCAGGTGGGAGTGGATCTCGGGCACCAGGCAGCAACACTGACAGGATGCCTGCACCAGGTGCATCAAGGATGGGCAAGGAGGCACCACCAGCTGCGACTAGGAAGGGCAAGTAGGTACCACCAGCTGCAGGTGTGAAGGGCAAGGGGCAATCCCCGGCTGCTGACAGGAAGGGCAAGGGGCCTGCACCAGCAGGTAGGAAGGACAGGAGGCCTGGTGATGGGACTCATTCTGAGTCCCCACCACCAACCATGGTGGTTCTGCCATCGGAGGCTTCAAGGGATGGGCTGGAGCCTCCCCCACCACTGGCAGCACCGCCACCAGCACCACCACCAGCAGCAGCAGCCCCAGTGGGCAGCCATCCGAGGCTGCAGGGGATGGGCTGGAGCCTCCCCCCACCACTGCCAGTCCCAACACCAGCCCCGCCACTGCCACCACTGAGCAGCCGTCACCGCCGGCGGACATGTGTAGTCCTGCCTGCATGGGCTGTTGTGCATCCTGGCCCCTTCAAATCCAGTGGGTCGAACACCCAGGTGAGAGATGGTGACCTTGCACTCCCCAAGATCTGCATCACAGGGCACAATGCCCCCTCCAGAACCAGTGGAAGAAGCCGTCCACTCACCCCATCCTTCCCAAGATGAAGCACACTGGGCACAAGGTCCCCTCCAGAACAAGTGGAGAAGCCATCCACTAGAGGAACTGTGGCCAAGCACTCCCCAGGACCAAGCAGTGGGCAAACCACCGACTTGAGAGACTGTGGCTTTGCACTCCCCAGGATCAAGCAGCGGGCAAACCACCCACTTGAGAGACTGTGGCTTTGCACTCCACAGGACCAAGCAGTTAGCAAACCACCCACATGATAGACTGCGGCCTTGCACTCCCCAGGACAGAGTGATAGGTATGCAGCCCCCTCCAGAACCAGTGGTAAAAGCCATCCACCCACCCCATCCTTCCCAGAATGAAGCACACTGGGCACAATCCCTCATCCAGAACAAGTGAAAAAGCCATCCACTCCCCCATCCTTCCCAGGATGAGGCACACTAGGCACAATGCCCCCTCCAGAACCAGTGGAGAAGCCATCCACTCACCCCATCCTTCGCAGTGTGAAGCACACTTGGCACAATGCCCCCTCCAGAACAGTGGAAGGAGCCATCCACTCACCCCATCCTTCCCAGGATGAAGCACACTGGGCACAGTGCACCCTCCAGAACCAGTGGAGAAGCCATCCACTCACCCCATCCTTCCCAGGATGAAGCACACTGGGCACAATGCCCCCTCCAGAACCAGTGAAGAAGCCATCCACTAGAGAGACTGTGGCCTTGCACTCCCCAGGACCAACAATGGGCTAACCACCCACTTGAGAGACTGTGGCTTTGCACTCCCCCGGACAGAGTGATGGGCATGTAGCCCCCTCCAGGACCAGTGGTGTTGTACCATCTCCCGGCTGAGGTGCCCCCTTCCCCATTCCCCTGAGGTGCCTGTGTATTTTTGACCTGATGCCCCTGCAGTGTTCTCTCCGTGTTGTTGCAGGACTGAGGTGGGGCCTTGGCCTATGTGTTGTGGCCCTGTGGCCCACGGACATTGAGGACTGGGCAGTGTCCCTACATTTGTAAATATGTATATACATTTGTAATTTAATGCACTTATTCATGTTCTTCAATCACATTACACTCACTTTAATCTATTGGTGTTGTCCTTGCATTATTCCTGAGGGGTACGGGTGGATATGTAATGTTAATGCATCTGGTTGTGTGTGGTATTGAGGGTGGGGGTGTTGCGTGTGTGTGTCACTCTCTTTTTCCTCCCCCCTCCCTTGTGTGCTAGACGGCAGTACTCACGTGGTCGCCTTCGTCAGCATTGGTGTTCATAATGCAGGAAAAGGTAGACGAGCATTTGAAATATGTGCAACTCGGGCTCCATGGCGTCGTGGTTGTTCCCTGAGTCTCCAGGGGTCAGTCCTTTGACTTCTGAGATCTGTTTACGCCGTGCTTTTGATGTCATTGGTACCGCCCCGGAAAAGGTGGCAGATAGGCTGGTCATAATGCAATGGGCGGTACAGTGTCTTCCGCCTGGCTGTTGGCGGTTACCGCCGTGGTGTTTGTTCCTACCGCGGTGGAGGTCGGTGTGTTAAAGTGGCTGTCTGTCTGAGCAGTTTCCGCAGTGGTCATAATTCTATTTTTGTTACCGCTGGCCTGTTGGCGGTATTACCGCCACTTTATCACCGGCCGCCAGGGTTGTAATGAGGGCCTAAATGTGAAAATAATGCTTAGAAGTCACTAGCAGTCAAAAAGTGACTTGAGGTTGTGAGGGACTGGTGCAAATCCAAAATCTAGGCAGACCACAATGGAAGATATACTGATTACAGAATCCATGCAGGGTCCCCTGAAACAGTACCTTTGATGGAGCAAGGGGTCGACAGTAAGGACATGATGCGTCATTATTTTTACTGCACTCACAGCACTCTGTCGTCATCAGGCTCCGTGGAAGTGAATGGGAAGCATTGTCGTCGGGCCATGCAGTCTGTCAATGCGCTGTCATTGGGCAGCCGCTGCATCGCAGTTGATGGAGTGATGCACTGTTTTTTCTCTTGCACTTGGGCTGATGCACCATGTTTTGTATGCTTTAGCTGCAGAACCCACTTCTGAGACACAGCACTGGAGAGGGACACTTCAGGCAAAGGTAGGACTCACAGATGGCAGAGTCCATCAGTGCCAGGAGAGTTGCATGCAGTCTGTGATGCCCCTGAGACTGCAGAACAACAAGGGGCAAGCCAGCAAGCCCTTGGAGATTTCTTCGCTTTAATAATGTAGAGAGTAATTCCAGTCTTTCTCCCTGCAGGCAAGAAGCAGCAGCAGCAGGCCAACACAGCAAAGCAAGTACCAAAGTGGCAGTCCTTCCTAAAGCACAGCAAGCAGTAGCCCAACACAGCCATGAAGTTGCAGAGTGACAGCCCCAATTGGCAACATAGCAGTCCTTTTTCCTCGAAGAGTGTCCTTGGTTCCAGTAGAGATCTGATTTGCTGGGGTTTGGGGTCCTGTATTTATCCCCAGGGAGGCCTTTGAAGATCATAAGGTCGCTGCCCTTCCCTTTCTTGGCTCCAGATACTCTAGAGGGGGTTTATGCAGCCCTTGGTGTGAGTACAGGCATAGCCCTATTCAGGTGTAAGTAGCAACTGCTCCCACCAGTCTAGCCCAGAAAGGTCCATCAGTCTAGTGATGGGCCATAAAGATCATAACAGGAGTCCCGTTATAGGGTTACCACCGGCAAAGACGGTTGCCGGGCCAACCACAGAAGGTTTCACAAGAAAAGATCCGCCGACCTCAGAATACTTCCAGGGTCAGGAGGTGGCGCAACGAGAAGAAGACGGGAGGAGCAGCAGGGAGAGGGGAGAGATGACGCGAGAGAGGAAGGAGACATGGAGGTGGAAGAAGACGCGGAGGAGCAGCAGTGTTGGAAAATGAGTTTTGGTAAGGGCAGGTAGGTACCTACACTTAGTGATAGGCCACTAACCTCCACTTAGGTCCAGTTAGGTCTCAGTAAATTAAACCCAGCTCAACCCTTGGTAGCTTGGCAACGAGCGTCAAGGCTTAACTTAGGAGACAGAGTGTAAAGCATTCAAATATCACAAAACAGTATTTAAATAAAACACAGAAAACAGTTTAAAAATCCAAAACCAATTTATAAAAATAGATTATATTTTTATCGTTAAAATGACACCAAAACGAATAAAATCGGATAAGGGGAACAGGAGATATGAATTTTTAAATAATTTTTTTTTTTTAGCGCCTAGAAACAAAAAGCTCCAATCGGGTCATCTGGTTGCACCTCGACCGGGGCAAAGTCAAAGTTTAAGGCCGACCGCGATAGAGCCCTGCTCAGCTACAGGCCGCGGGAGGCCTCGGTTAAAAGTTTACCTTCACACTTAGGGGGTCATTCCGACCCTGGCGGTCCATGACGGCCAGGGCCGGGGACCGCGGAAGCACCGCCAACAGGCTGGCGGTGCTTCTAGGGCTATTCTGACCGCGGCGGTAAAGCCGCGGTCAGAAAAGGGGAACCAGCGGTTTCCCGCCGGTTTTCCCCTGTCCCAGGGAATCCTCCATGGCGGCGCTGCTTGCAGCGCCGCCATGGGGATTCCGACCCCCTTCCCGCCACCCTGTTTCTGGCGGGAACGGGTGTCGTAGGGCCCCTGGGGGCCCCTGCACTGCCCATGCCGCTGGCATTGGCAGTGCAGGGGCCCCCTAACAGGGACCCACAAAGATTTTCACTGTCTGCTTAGCAGACAGTGAAAATCGCGACGGGTGCCACTGCACCCGTCGCACCCCTGCAACTCCGCCGGCTCCATTCAGAGCCGGCTTCCTCGTTGCAGGGGCTTTCCCGCTGGGCTGGCGGGCGGCCTTTTGGCGGTCGCCCGCCGGCCAAGCGGGAAAGTTGGAATGGCCGCCGCGGTCTTTTGACCGCGGGGCGGTCATTCGGCGGGGACCGCCTTAGTCTCTTTTTCGAAGATTTTCTTCAGCGGGACGAACCTGCCAGTCCAATCCGACCTCCTGGAGCCCTTCTCCGGATACGTGATGCGGGAATCCTCGGTGGAGATTTTTACCTTCGGACTTAGTCTCTTTTCCGAGGTGAAAATCCTTCGACCGGGGTAAACCTGGATCTTGATCCGAAGTCCCTGGAGCCCTCCTCGGATACGCTGGCTGGGAGGTCCCGGTCAACTTTTTACCTTCGGACTTAGGCCCTCATTCTGACCTTGGCGGGCGGCGGAGGCCGCCCGCCAAAGTCCCGCCGTCAGGTTACCGTTCCGCGGTCGAAAGACCGCGGCGGTAATTCTGACTTTCCCGCTGGGCTGGCGGGCGGTCTCCTTCAGACCGCCAGCCAGCCCAGCGGGAAAGAGGCTTCCACGATGAAGCCGGCTCGGAATCGAGCCGGCGGAGTGGAAGCTGTGCGACGGGTGCAGTTGCACCCGTCGCGTATTTCACTGTCTGCGCAGCAGACAGTGAAATACATGTAGGGGCCCTCTTACGGGGGCCCCTGCAATGCCCATGCCAGTGGCATGGGCACTGCAGGGGCCCCCAGGGGCCCCGCGACCCCCCCTACCGCCATCCGGATCTCGGCGGTCCGACCGCCGGGATCTGGATGGCGGTAGGGGGGGTCAGAATCCCCGCGGCGGTGCAGCAAGCTGCGCCGCCGCGGAGGATTCAATGGGGCCGCGGTACACTGGCGGGACCCCGCCAGTGGTGCCGGTCCGACCGCGGCTTTACCGCCGCGGTCGGAATCCCCATTGAAGCACCGCCGGCTTGTCGGCGGTGCTCCCGCGGTCCTCCGCCCTGGCGGTCAAAGACCGCCAGGGTCAGAATGAGGGCCTTAGTCTCTTTTTCAGAGATTTTCTTTACCGGGACGAACCAGCAAATCAGGCCGGGTCGCGGTTGAGGCAAGCCGGCTAGAGTTGCCGCGGCGGGCCGGTCCCTCTATGGAGCTTTTTTTCAAAAGTTGTCCAAACTTCTCCAAACTTCTGCGGCTTCTCCTAGATGTCCTTTTAAGGTTCTTTTGGGGTCCACAGCTCACCCCAATGAGCCAGAAGTTCTGAGATGGTCCTTGGGGGGTGCGGACTACAACTCCCAGAATGCACCTGGCGCAAACTCCTTTTTGCCCACTGGACAGTGGTCAGCTGGTCGCTTTCTTCAGGAGTTGGTGCAGGGGACTCTGGTTAGCAATTTTTCACCTGTAGCAAACAGGGAGTCCCTCCTGGAACCAGCTGAAGCCAGGCAAAGTCCTTCTTGTGGTGAAGCCCAAGTGTGCAGCTGGTGCAGTCCTTCTGAGTGCAGGTTCCAGGTGCAGGCCAGTCCTTCTTCTTCTGTAGTTCTTCCTTGTTGGATGTGGTAAGGAACTGAGGTGTGGGTGCAGGTCTGCCAGTGTTATCCTTGCTCCTGGATGAAAAGCAGGGGGGTCCTGGTTCTCCAATCAGGTGCAGGGTCCTTCCCCCTGTGATGACCATTTCCTGGGAAGTGTGGCAAAAATCAATCCCAGGAGGCAACATCCTCCAAAAATCCATCATGGCTGAATCTGATTTTTGGAGGTTACATCTGGCTGAGCCCACCCACTGGTGTCGCTAAAAATCATAAACACACCCCTCTCCTGCCCTCTCCTAATCTAATCAAGGGGGCACCTAGTTGTCTGGGGTTGCAGGATGTGGGGGTGTTGCTGGTTGCTCCAAATGTCCTTCTCTGCCTTTGAAGACCAGTTTGGCAGCCCTCCCCCTTCCTGCCTCACCATCTGCCGAGGGGAGATTCCCTCCCACAGGCACATTCCTTTATGTGAAGCCAGGCCACTTCACGCCTCATCAAGGTAGCCTAGCCAGACTGCTAGAGCCTGGCCAATCAGAGCACAGCAGCAAAAACAATGAAAGGCTGAAATTGGCAACTTTTCAGGTAAAGTTTAAAACTCTTTACCTGAACAAGTTATATTAAATCCCACAACTGGAAGTTGTGGGATTTATTACAACAATTAATTTGATACCAAATTCTTGGTATGCATCATTTAAGGAGACTAAAAATTAAAATAAAGTCTCCCCATTCTAGCCTATGAAGGCCATTTACTACAATGAGGGAACAACAAATTTGGCTGTTTTACCTCACCAAGGCTTACAAAACTATTTTTATAAAGTCCCTGCTTATTGATACATGGCACCCAGCCCTAGGGGCACATAGGGCACACCTTAGGGGTGACTTATATGTAAAAATAAGGTAGTTTAAGACTTTGGAACTACTTTTAATTCCAAAGTCGAATTTGCATATAACTTTAATTTAAAAGCAGCCAGCAAAGCAGGCCTGCCTTTAAAATGACACTGGGCACCTCAGCAGTGCACCTATGGGTGCACCACCTATGCTGTGGTCCCTAAACCTACATGCCCTACCATATACTAGGGACTTATAGGTAGGTTAACTTAGCCAATTATAATTAGCCTAATTTGCATATCCATTTTACACAGAGCACAGGCCCTGGGACTGGTTGGCAGTACCCAGGGTACCATCAGAGTCAGGAAAACACCAGCAAAAAGTAGAAAATGGGGGCAAAAAGTTAGGGGGCCTCTGCAATCAGCCCTGTTTTCCCACAAGCAGAGAGAGGGGGGAGACGACACAAGAGAGGAAGGAGACATGGAGGTGGAAGAAGACGCAGAGGAGCAGCAGAGAGAGGAGAGAGACAACACGAGAGAGGAGAAGGACAGAGAGAGGAGCATCGACGGCAGGAAGCAGAGAGGGAAACAGGGCACAGGAAAAGCTGAGACCGGAGAGGCAAAGAGAGACCAAAACCACCCCAGAGAGGAGCCTGACACGAGAAAACCCCGCCACGTTCCTGGAGGGATGTGGTTACACAAGCTACGATCTTACTTTGGTAAAGGATCTCCCATTGAGGTTAGGGGAGACAGAGAGAGGCTGAGGGTACGACCAGGGGAAATAACCTTATAAAACAAAAGGTGGGGTTAGGTGGAAAAAAGGAGAAATGCCCTCTAGAGATCACCTATGCATGCCATGCACGTGTGACACCTGAAGTAATCCCACCTCACGTCCCCACTCACTCACTTCCCTGGTGAACCCTGTCCTATACTTTCTATAACTATAGCACCTACCTGATACCCGGTCTCCATCTCTTATTCCCAAAGCCCACCGGTCTGAAGCTGGATTCGAATTCGGAGGAGCGAAAAACAACCTAGGAAAGAAAGGAAGAACAGAAACAGGACTTTAGTGGATCGCAACCATCATGTCTCTATTGTGACTATCTAGAAGGAATGCAAAAAGCCCAGCTGTCAACCACCCCAGGCGCATATTCAGAGACAGGCTAAATGGTTAAAGTAATGAAATGTCAACTTTCTAAAGGTTGCATTTTCAGACTTACAATTTAAAATCCAACTTTGCCATAAGTTGCCATTTTAAATTGTGAGCACAGAGACACCACACTCCAGATTTCTATTTTTCCCAATTGAAAAGTACACTTAAGGGATGTTAAAGGTAATCCCAATACGATCCTATGGGTGATAGTCCTTGCAATAGTGAAAAATGAATGTACATTTTTTTCACTATCTGGACATGTTAAACGTAACTTTTTATATACACTGCACAGTGCCCCTGGGGAGACCTAGGGCCTATTGTAGGGGTGACTTACATGTAATAAAAAGGGAGGTTTGGGCCTGGCAAGTAGGTAAACTCTAGGTCCATATTGCAGGTTAGAACGGCACACACAGGCTCTGCAGTGGCAGGCCGTAGACATGTTTGAAAGGCTACTGTAGTGAGTAGCACAATCAGTGCTGCAGGCTCATTAGTAGCATTTAATTCACAGGCCTTGGGCAAATTTAGTACACTTTACTATGGACTTACAAGTAAATTAAATATGCCAATTGTTGAGAAGCAAATGTTACCATATGTAGAGTACAAAGCACCTGCACTTTAGCACTGGTAAGCAGTGGTTAGGTGCCGAGAATCCGAAAAGCCAGCAAAAATGAAGTCAGAAAACAGGAGGTCAGAGAGCAAAAAAGTAGGGGAAACCACACCAAGGTTGCAGAAGCTGCATAGTCTTGAAATGCCAAAGTGTAAACTGTGCATGTTTTTAGTAAAAGTATACCTCTACACAGGGCTGGAAGGGAACCAAAAGCATCCCTGGCAAAAATGTGCAAACCAGCTCCACTCTCTACATATCCTCACTCAATGTCTCTCCATCCATCCTTGACCTCTCTGCTTTTATCTTCTCTCTGTACTCTTCTCTTAGCTCTCCCTGTCTCTCCAGCCCTCTCTCCTACTCTACCATTTTTTTTCTTTCTTTCTTGAAGAACCCAGTACTTGCTACACTTAATCTTGGGGAGTTGGGGAACGTGTCATAGACTCCAACAGTGGCCCTGGGCTTTCCAAACTGACCTCCGAGGACTCCAGCCTATCAGAGAAATGCCTGGTGGAATGAAAGGCCAATTATACCCTGCCCCTGTCAGCCTCAGGGCCTACTTATTAATCCTCACGCAGGGGAAGTAATTTCAGTGGACAATCCATGCATCTCACAATTGCACCTAACAGCTGTGGGGTTCCCACCCTGTCTAACAGTAAAAGATGCTTCATTTCGTATAAGGACACTTGTAACATTAATCTCTAACTTTATCCAGCTTTAACAGTAGTGGAACCAAGCATGCAGATTGAAAGCGAATAACCACACAAAGAGGAGTATCTCTTATTATTAACCCCTTTCATGTATCAGATGAACGGGAGCCATCCGACACAATGGTGGGCATATGCTTTGGACAGCTTCTGGCTGTGCCAGCACCCACCCACAGGGGAAGCGCTGTCACTTCCCACGTGGGCCGCCGCCTACACACCCCCAACTGGGATAGCAGTGAAAGCGGTTCTGCTGCCACCTTCGACCCCCCCCCCAACAATCTGATGACCTCAGCGTGCAGCCTGCACGCAGGCATCATCAGAGCAGGCCTGTGGCGCTAGAAGCCATTTGCTTCAAGTGCCAGAGGAGAAAGAGGTTTGCTTTTCTTCCTGGGAGGAGTGGAGGGTTCAAAGAGGCACCAGGGGAAAGGAAAGAGTTTGCAGAAACCACTAGACCCCCGGGATTTAAAAGTTTGGCGATTTTGAGGAGCAACCTCTTGGGCAAGGGTTGCTTCCTTTGGGGGGCAAATATTTTGGCTGTTTCAGCCTCTTTTTTTTAGGCCCATCTGCCCCCAATGAGAACAGAAACCACTACACACCAGTGATATTACATTTTAGTGATTATGAGAAGCGCCTAATTGGGCAAGGGTCGCTCCTATTATAGGGCACACATTTTGACCATTTCTGCTCCCCTTTAGGGCAGATCAGCCTCTTTTAATTAGGCCCATCTGCCCCAAGGGGGGCAGAAACCACTAGACCACAGAGATGTTTTATTCACTATGTTGCTGCTGTTGTTGTGAGGAGCGTCCCCTTGTGCAAATGTCACTCCCCTTCAGCGATTGAATGTTTTGGCCATATATTTAGGCCCATCTGCCCTCAAGCTTGGTGTGTGTGGACTGGCGCATTATTTGTATTTATGATCGTAATGTTTATTTCTCAATTTCTTTCTAGTGCAAAGCTTTTAATTCCTTTGCTGTGACTCCTGCTTGTGGTTTCAGCAGTGGTATATCTGCAGTTTGCGTAGTGACTTGTGTTTGCTAAGAAAAGCTTTTTTGTACTGTTTACTTCAATGAGTACCATTGTCATGCATGAATGAGTTTTTGTAAATGGTGTAATAATAGCAGCATATTTAGCTTATGTTTTATTGTGTGAAATTCTCCTTGGATTTGTGTATGTGTATGTGTATGTGGATTTGTGTATGTGTATTGTGTTGTCTAATGTATAATTTTATTTTATTTTTCCTTTTCAGTGGGATATCGTTGGTGCTCACTGTGTCTGTGCAGAGTAGGTGCTGGTGAGTCTAGCTGTTTCTGGCAAGTGTGTGGTATCGTTTTAGAGTACATATGTGTTTGTGATAAAGTTACACTTTGTTTATTGCTTTTTTTACACTGTGTAAGTTGTTGACTTTTTTGTCAAGTTGCTTTTATTAGTAAGGATTATAGGTAGCAGCAAGATGACCGCTCAGCAGGTTGTTGATATGCTTTTTTAATCTTCTTCTGACCATGATTATGAGACTGACTATGCACCTGAGACAGATGAGGAAGTGCAACATTCTGTAAGTCAGTTTTCTGTCTGAGAGGAATCATCTGATGATGAAGCCACTCTCAGTGCGATTGAAGTTCCTGTTTTAGAGGAGGACACTGATGTGCAGAGAGTGCAGCAAGAGGCATCTGGATTGCAGCCTGGAGCTGAAAAGCTTCCTATTGGAAGAGGTGACCTCTGGATTGCCCCAAACCTGGTGCAGCTGGCATTGCCTTACTTTACTGGTGTCCCAGGATGTAGAGTGAATTCTGAAAACTTTTTGTCTATACATTTATTTCAGTTGCTTATGAATGATGTATTTGTGGGGAGATTGTTTAGCAGACTAATTTGTATGCTGAACAGTATTTGAGGGACAATAGTGCCAGATTTAAGCCCCACTCTAGAGCTACCCATTGGACTCCCACAAATCTGGAAGAGTTGAAGAAGTTCTTAGGTTTAACTTTTTTGATGGGCTTGATAAGGAAGCCATCACTGTCTTCATATTGGTCTTCTAGACCCTAGATGGCAATGGCCAAATTTCCTGCAATCATGAGTCATGGTCGGTATTTGCTTCTGCTTTGGATGCTGCATTTTATTGGTAATGTTTTACCATTGCCACAAGAATACCCTGATTGTGACCATCTTTTTAAGATCTGGCCTGTCCTTGATCACTTTGTAGATCAATTTTCAGAGATCTATGTTCCAGGGAAAGAAATAGCTGTGGATGAGTCTTTGGTTCTGTTCAAGAGCCATTTTGTCTTAGCCAGTACATTCCTAGCAAGAGGGCACGTTATGGAATTAAGATGCATATGCTGCCTAGGAGTAGTAGAGGATATGTCTATTATTGCTTGGTCTACACTGGTAGGTATGGCACTTTTGACCCCCCCACCCCCGGTTGTCCATCCACTGTCAGAGTTAGTGAGAAAATGGTGTGGGAAGTTGGTAGAGGACTTTTTAACAAAGGTCACCATTTGTACCTAGATATCTTCTACACTGGTGTGCAATTGTTCAGGGAATTTTTCAAAATGGATACTTTTTCTTGTGGCACAGTCTGCTCTAACTGTAAAGGTTATCCACAGGATCTTGTTTGTATAAAGCTTGAGAGGGGACAGTGCAGTGCATTGCATAGTGATGAACCGCTAGTTGTGAAATCTGCAGACAGGAGGGATTTGTGCATGCTGACTTTCATCCATGATGAAAGCATTTGTTTGGAGTCAGGTTGCTGAAGTGTGCAAACCTATGTGAATTTTAGACTACAATAAGCGCATGGGTGGTGTACATAAAGTAAATCAGAGGTTGGAACCATACACTGCTGTTCATAAGGTTTATGTTTGGTATAAGGGGTTGGCTATCCATCTCTTCCATTTAGCAACCTTTAATGCTGTTGTTGTGTTCAAGGATTGTTCTCCACAGTCAAAGATGACTTTTGTTCAGTTTCAGGAATCTTTGATAGATAGCCTTGTAGTGCAACAGACAAGTGTTCCTTAAGTTGAAGTGGTGTGGGATGTGGCTAGATTCGAAAGATCGCCACTTTGTTGATCACATTCCTCCCACTCCCAAAAAAGACAATCACTGTAAGAGATGTAGAGTTTGCATGTTAAGAGGTATGTGGAAGAAGAGTTGTATGGACTGCCCTGATTGACTAAACCTGGGCTGTGTATGCCCCCCTTGTTTTGAAAATATACAACCCATGAGCATTGCCTTATCTGTAGCGTGTTAGAATTATTTCAGTTTCACAGTCAGCATTAGCGTGATGTATTTAGTTAAACCTGTTGTGTTTGAAGTTGTGTATTTACTTACAAGGGGTTTTTGTTTTCTTTTCATAAAAAAAAAAATGTCATGGCAGCAGTGTGTGTGGACTGGTGCTTGGCTGGTGGTGTGCGAGGACTGGCACTTGGCCAGCAGTATGTGTGGGCTGGCACTTGCCTTGTGGTGTGTGTGGACTGGCGCTTAGCTTGGTGTGCGGTAGAATGGTGCTTGGCTTGCTGTGTGTGTGGCCTGGTACTTGGCTGGTAGTGTATGTGAGCTGGCACATGGCAGGCAGTGTGTAAGGAATGACTTGCTGCCGGTCACTACACACACTGCTAGCCAAACGTCAGTCCACGCACTCTGTCAGTCGGTGTGATTGGTGTGTCAGGCATATGGGCGCATGAAAGTGATGGGCCCTTGAATGGCACTGTCTGTTGATGTGAGTGTTGTAATGTGCTGGGCCCCCGGCTGGTGGTATGAATGGTCTTGTGTGTGTCACGTATGAAAGGTGTGTGAATGGACTGTAAATTGATTGATGCCTTGTCCCGGCTTTACAGCTCACGAGCTGTCAGTCATTGGTTCCGTTTTTTGACCTATTGGTTACTAACAGAGCATTTTTGTGAAATCTCTTGTTAATAAAATTATATACATTGAACCATCACGCACCATCATGCCAAATCCAACTAGTATGTATATGTTATAAGAACTTATTATTGCACTTCTCCTCTCAGTTGGGAATGCAACTCATGGAAAAAACCTGTGTCATTGACATTCGGAGTCAAAGCACACCCCTGATACACTGGGTATGTCAAGTAGCTCTCCAACAATGAAGCATGCCATCAACTAGGTTGTTGGGTGAGTGGCCTTTTTAACAAAACCTACAGGCATTTTTTTCACAATTTGAGTGTTTGGAACATCACAGAAAACAAAACGTGATTTAGGGAAAATCTACCAACTGTAGATATGTTTGAAAACTAGACACCCAGGGGACACCCAGGGGAGTACAGGGTGGTGTGCCTCTTGTGGATCCCAACAAGTTTTGTTATCTGTAATGCCTTCCAAACCGCAAAATGTGACTAAAATCACACATTTTTCTTGCATTTCTTCCAGAAACTGAAATAAACAACAAATTTCCTACCAACCAGCGTACCTCTCAGTCTCCCGATAAAAATGATACCTCACTTGTGTGGGTGCCCAAAGCAGGGTCAGCCTAACAATTTATTTAAAAAACCCTGCCCTTTTGGACCTGCTTTGGTTCACCCTCAAACTCGACATGTTTTTAGCCCCTCCCACTCGCAGGTACTTGGCCCAACCACACAAGTGAGGCTTCATTTTTATCAGGAGGCCGAGGGGAATGTTGAGTGGTTGAGGTTTGCAAGGGATTCTGAATAACAGAACCTGGTGTGACCCACATAAATCGTCAGCTGTGCTAGAGCCCAAAATCCACAGCTAGGCACATTGCAAAAAACGAGTGGAAAAATGTGAGGTGTCCATATTGAGTTTTGTGCCATTTCCTCTCGCAGGCACTAGGCCTACCCACACAAGTGAGGCACCATTTATATCGGGAGACGTAGATAAATGCTAGGTGGAAGAAAGTTTGTGGCTCCCCCGAGATTCCAGAACTTTCCATCACAGAAATATGAGGGGCTTGTTTTTTTAGACAAATTGTGAAGTTTGCACGGGATTCAGGGTAACAAAACCTGGTGAGAGCTATACAAGTCACCCCATCCTGGATTTCCCTGGGTGTCTAGTTGTAAAAAATGTACAGGTTTGCTAGGTTTCCTTAGGTGCCTGTTGTGTAAAGGCTCAAAATCCACAGCTAGGCATATTACAAAAAACGAGTCCGTTTCCAGTGGACAAACTTGATGTACCCATGTTGCAATTTGTGCAGTTTCCTGTTGTACGCAAAGGAGGGGGTTCCCTCATTAGGGGTGGCCAAAAAAATGGCACAAAGAAACCTAAGAGATTTCTTTGTGTCATTTTTTCTGGCACTTTTAACATCTGCTCAGAGCAGGCGTTAAAAGGAGGCACACTATTGTTTACAGTGGGCCTCAATGGGCTTTGCAGGATTAGCATCAACATTTTTGACTCTAATCCTGCCAAGCTCCGAACTAGTGTCAAAATTTATGACACTAGTTCCCTAACTACCGCAATTGTGCACCGCATCTTAGATATGGAGCACACATGGTGGTGTTTGGGGGTGGTAAGGGGCGCACGAAAATTAGCGCTGCCCTGGGTACAGTGGCAATTTTCTAAGATATGGCCCTTTGTATTTTAGACAAATTTTGAGGTTTGCAAGCAATTCTGGGTAACAAAACCTGATGAGAGCCACACAAGTCACCCCATCCTGGATTCCCCTAGGTGTCTAGTTTAAAAAAATGTGCAGGTGTGCTAAGTTCCCCTAGGTGCCATCTGTCCTAGAGCCCAAAATCCACAGCGAGGCACATTGCAAAAAAAGGTCAGTTTTCAGTGGAAAAATGTGATGTGTCCACGTTACATTTTGTGCTGTTTCCTGTCGCGGGCACTAGGCCTACCCACGCAAGTGAGGCACCATTTTTATTGGGAGACTTGGAGAAATGCTGGGTGGAACAATGTTTGTGGCTTCCCCCGCATTCTGGAACTATCCATCACAGACAGTGCAGAAAATGTGTTCTTTTAGACACATTTTGAGGTTTGCAGGGAATTCGAGGTTACACAACCTAGAGAAAGTCACACAGGTCACCCCATCCTGAATGCCCCTAAGTGTCTAGTTTTCAAAAATGTACAGGTTTTCTAGGTTTCCCTAGGTGCGGGCTTTGCTAGGGCCCAAAATCCACAGCTAGGCACATTGCAAAAACCAGGTCAGTTTTCAGTGGAAAAATGTGATGTGTCCATGTTGGGTTTTGCAGCGTCTCCTGTCACGGGCACTAGGCCTACCCAGGCAAGTGAGGCACCATTTTTATCAAGAGACTTGGGGGAATGCTGGGTGGAAGAAAGTTTGTGGCTCCCCTCAGATTCCCGAACTTTCCATCACAGAAATTTGGGGAAATGTGTTTTATAGACAATTTTTGAGGTTTGCAAGGGATTCTGGGTAACAGAAACCTAGTGAGAACCTAGTAATAGCCACATGATCCACCCCATTCTAGATTACCCTAGGTGTCTGGTTTTCAAAACATGTACAGCTTTGCTAGGTTTCCCTAGGTGCCAGCTGTGCTAGGGCCCAAATTCCACAGCTAAGCACATTGCTAAAAACAAGTTGGTTTTCAGTGGAAAAATGTGATGTGTCCATATTGCATTTTGGGCCATTTCCTGTAACGGGCACTAGGCCTATCCACACCAGTAAGGTAACATTTTTATCGGGAGGCTTGGGGGAATACAGAATAACAGAAAAAGTGTTCTTATCCATTGTCTTTCTTTGCATTTGCGCCTTCCAAATGTAAGACAATGTGTACGAAATAAGTCATTTTGAGAAATACCCTTTAATTCACATGCTAGTGTGGGTATCCCCAAATTCAGTGATGTGCAAATAGCCATTGCTGCTAAACTTCATATCTTGCGCCAATTTCAGAAATACATAGGCTTCCTTGATACCTATTTTTCACTCTTGATATTTTACTAAATGAATTGGTGTATATCCGGTACACAATGAAAAACCATTGCAAGGTGCAGCTCAGTTATTGGCTTTGGGTACCTCAGGTTCTTGTTGGACCTACAAGACTCATATTTCCCCACAACCAGGGTCCAGCGGACGTAACAGTATATTGCTTTTGAAAATCTGCCATGGTTAGGAAAAGTTTCAGATGAAAACAGACATAAATGGCTGTTTATTTCAACTCAATTTCAATATTTTTTATTTAAAGTGTTGCTTTCTGTAGGAAGACCTTAAAGGATCTACACAAACGACCCCTTACTGATTTCAAAATGTTGTCTCCTTTTCAGAAACGTATAGCCATCTTGGATCCACCATTGGTTTCATACCAATTTCTACCACTAAATGGAAGGACGTTGAAAGCACAGAAAACTGGAAAATGTGAAATGGCCTAGTAAAATGCCAAAACTGTGTTGAAAGATTTGGTTTCTGGTTCAAGTCTACCTGTTCCTGAAAGCTGGGAAGGTGGTGATTTTAGCAAAATAAACCATTTGTTGATGCCATTTGCAGGGAATAAACAGATGCTTTCCTCTGCAGCACTTCTTTCCCATTTCCCCCTTAAAAAAAACATTTAGCTGTATTTTGGCTACTTTCTTGGTCCCTTTCAGTAGAGTGTACAAACCCTGGGTTCCTTTGGAATCTCCAGGATGTTGGGATAAAAGGAAAGAAATTTGTCATGGATCACCTATGTGGATAAAAATGTTATGGGGCGCCCAAGCACGAACTACCCCAAATAGCCAAAAAAAAATCTTAGCACAGGTTTGGGTGGGTGTGAGGAGCAGGGAAGGATTAGCAGCAAAGGGGTTAATAGAAGATTTACTGTAAAAACAAAAGCTCTAACCTAATTATATATGCCTTGTGAAGTTGACTGTTTTGTGTAGAAACCTCTGGACGGGTCCTAATAGGTATATATCCAGAATATACCCAGAAAGGTGGTCAGGTGGAGGTAGATGCCCAAATAACCGCTTTAAATAGGCGCGGCTCCTCCGCAATGGCAGAGGAGCTTCGCCCCACTGGCTCGGAGCCAGTGAAAAATAAAACTACATTTCACTATCATTTAAATTTTTCAGCTGCTGGCTCTGGACCAGCGTGTGCAGGGAAGGGTGGGACTAGGCCATGGGAGGGGGGAGGAGGAGTGGAGTGAGTGCACTTAACTGCGCAAGTCTGTTTGACCGGCTGTATTCGGCTGGCCAAACATACATGCACACTTAGGTTTCTCCAACCCAGCTTATTATTAAACTCCCACCACGCCAGCCCTCTCCCACATGCTCCCCCCGTGCCATCCTACCCAGCCTATTACTTTTAATTTGCGTCAGCCCCAACTGGTTTTAAACTGAACTAAAATTTGTGATGCACTGTTTCTCACTATTTATAGACATAGTTTCGGGGAGGAACCCGGAACTGCCTTGTAAAGTGTTTTCTAAACTACTTATCCAGTTCTGACCAACAGCATGGGCCTAGTTTGCTTAGGAACAAACTAATGTTCCAAATGTTCATTATGGCAATACCTGTACAGTAGCTCCATTGACCATCTAGGGCGTTTAAGGTGCAGCACACATGCCACTCTCATTTTTGTGGTGAAAAGTTTCCAGGAGTGAGATATGCTCACGCTTTGTTTGGGGGAGTGCCAAAATGTACCCCACTTGGAGGCTGTAGGCCATTCCTGATCATTTTGGGGGAAGGCCATGGTTAGTGCTTCTCTACAGTACAACCTCATGTCTCGGTGCTGAGGAGAAGTAGGCCACCGTATGTGGTTAAGATAGCGGTCACCTCTCAAAGCAGACTTGCATTTCCTGGCTTCCAGGAACAGGCTGTAGAACCACAGATGCTTGACCCTCTCTTCATCTAGGGCAGGTTGTTGAAGGGTAGGAGAGTGATGGATCATGCCCACCGCTATTCTAAGCTTCCCAGGCAAAAGCATCTGGCTGGGAGACAGGTCCTCTCTGCCATGATGGGCAGGGCAGGTAGTGGAGAACCAGGAGGCTGCGGGCACAGAATAAAGACTCTTTCGAGCAGTGGTCATGCTTCAAAATGTGTGTCATAAATCCAGTGGTGTTCCTTCCACTTCTGCCATAGGGAGTGGCTCAATAGTGTAACAGGGTGACTTCCTGGATATGATTTTACTCTAACATGTAGAAAAAAATCCAGGTCGGTGTGGGCTGTATTACACAACCACAGTTTGCACTCTGGAAGGGAAATCTGTCTAGGCCTTAATTGGCTTGAAATTTCAGATAGTACTTACGCGTGTCGTATAGATACTCCCGCTAGGGGGATTTTGAGAGCTTTCTCTCAGTGTTTGCATATTTTCTACCTTCGGAATAGTGCGGTTTTGAGATTCCTCAGCTGCAATTCAGTCTCGAAATGGGCAGGGTCTGCCTTTGTCATTATCGAATCCAGACACAATAAAGTATCCCTTGGCATTACGACTCCATATTCTTCATAATGGTCACTGATAACAGCAGGACTGCATGCAATCTCCAGCTACCACGAAGGAGCTGCATCCTTCGGTGGCACATCTTTTGTAACAGTGAGTCCTCTCACCCACCACCAGTAAAGTAATAATATCACAAGTAATAGACTATGGGGTTAGGATTGCATTCCTAGAGGAATCCTCGTCCTTGGCTAATCTCACATTAACGTTTACTGTACATGGCTGCACTGTTAATACAACATTTTTTGCAGGGGATTTGAGTACTTGAATTAACTCACATTTCAATAATATGCAATTCCATTATATTGGCAATTGGGGGCATGAGAATATCAAGTGCAAGAACTATATGGTTTCCGATTAAGACCCAGATCTGGAATTATAACCCAGGTCCCCAGAGGACACAAAGTGATTAGCTTTGCCAATAGATCACAATAGATCACATCTTACCCCATAGTCCCAGTCTGTCACAGATAAGGGTAGGGATGACTTTGGATGCACAGCTGGAGGAATATTTATCCCACCAACCATTTTTTCAAGTAAACTCAGGTCTCCTAACCTCTTACTGACCCATCACTAGAAGATTCCAGTAAGGAGAGCTCCAGTTCACGTGTCAATTACGGGGGACACCACCCACGCATTAGAAGGGCATCAGGGGAGCATCTTCCCAGCACTTCCTCCTATAGGATTACAGAGAAAAGGCACTCACAGGCTGCAGGTTCAAGAAGGAGGTTCAATTTGAAAGACTTAGGAACCTCTCCCCTAAACAGAAAATGCACTGCCCTATGGAGGAAGTACGAATATACAGTAAAAAATAGAGTGTGCTGACATCTGCATCGTAACCATGGAATGCATGCTGTTGTTATTTCTACCTAGATGTATACTCCAAGCCTGAGGAATGGAAGAAGTCATCCATCAAAAAAGAAAATGTCCTTCTAATGAGAAACCTATTGCCATTTTCATTATACAACCTAGTGTGCCCAGTCATCGTACTTTTCTAATATAATTTCCTAGTGTGAGTACACGTAGAAAAGTTACATGCATGGACATTGTCTAAATAGTGAGCAATCTTTCGATCTAAACCTCATGAAAAGACTTGAGGAACTGGGTCAGGATACCATGCACTTTTTATTCTGCGTATGGCAAAGCTTGCCTCAGGTCATTTTAAAGCTTGTCTCAGCCTCCCATGCTGGGCTTAGAAGGATCTTCTAAGGACGAATCTAGGAAGATAAATGTCTAAATGATTCAGAGACATATTCAATATATCCACTTTACCATAGGGTATGTCGCCAGTCTCTAGCAGATGCATACATGCTGGAACACTTCAACGAGAGTTCTGGGAACCCTGTTATCCAGGAACTGAAACGTCAGCACTAGATCAATGGCGAAACTTGCTGTCAAAGGCTAGCTGAAAGGTTCTTTGAGCAGCTGAGTCACAATTTGAAAGCTGTGTTATGCCGTGCAAAATGCATTAGCTGAATGGCACTCCGAACCTGTTTAGAGCATCCCTGTGCTACAAAGTCAAAGATGGGGAAAGGATAGTGAGATATGGAAGAAATAATGCCTCAGGAAACTGTTAGACTGGCATCAAAATTACTTTCAAATGAGCATATATTTCCTTGATGGATGCCTGCGTGCATGGTATTTTTGTGCACTTAAAGAATTCCATTAGGAGACACTCCATGCTATGATACTTCATTGATGCGATGACCGTCTCATTTTTTGTTTGTGATGAAATGGATTTTAGAGACGTAGTTGGTACACTTACCTGAGAACCTCAACTTACCTGAAGATTTTGATGGGACAGATCACGAAACCACACATGTAGGCAAACTTCACAATATCTTAGATTTAGGGGACAATGAGCAGTGAACGCATCACCTCAAAGTTGTTTAATATGATCCTCTCTCCTTAAAAGTGTCATCTAAGTCACGTGAGTCTGCAATAACATTAACTTTAAAGGGTTTTTATTGGCAGTTCTAGACAAATTCTATGAAAATAATGTGATCTAGACTAGTGGTTCCCAACCTATTGACTTCTGAGGACACCCACTTTAAAATTACTGGAACCTGGGAACCCCCCACTGAATCATTATTGGGATCCAGAGACTCTCCACTGAGTCAGAAACAAGCATTCTTCAAATATATACACAAATAACACCTTTTATTTACTATGCAAATACATCAAAAATAATTTTAATTGGAAGGTTGGAGCTTTTCTAAATTCAGTTGAAGCCATACATTGTCAATACTGTATCCTGTTTGATGCTCCTGCACTGCTCACACAAATCAATCTGAGGATAACTTTCAAATTCATTGACCTTTACAGTACGTTTTAACATTTTCAATTGTACATTTAGCCAATTTATGTGTACACATTTTATAAATCTGTTAATATTATTTCATTTTCTAAGCAGCACTGACCCCCTGAGGAGGCTTCGCAGACCCACAGCGGTCCCTGGACCATAAGTTTGGAACCACTTAACTAGACTAAACAATTAATGGAGTGATTTTGAATTTGGCAGACAGGGTGCTTCATTGCAAATATAAAGAAGTACCCTGCCTGCCAAACTCTTGCTCCACCTGCCTTGTTTTGAGCTGGGCATTTAGTATTCCGTTGACAGCACCCCCACCAACTCTATCAATGGAATACTTTCTCCAATTGAGTTAGGGCCTTCGTAGGAAGGACATTACACTGTCTGTCTACTTAGAGTGGACAGTGAAAAGCTTTTTTCTTGTCGGTGACTGCCAGGAAAAACCTGACAGTAAGGGACAGATAAAAAACAATAACAACCCCCACACCAAGGGAGAAGGTTTTTGAAGGGTTTGATGACCAGTCGTCAAGTTTGATGGTGCAGTTGGTCAAACGATTCATACATTGACAGGAACTGCTGCAATAGCAGTTCCTGTCAATGTACCGAGTTATACAAAGGGCTGGGGAAGGTCTCTAAATCTCGTGGCTGAAGGTTCCTCAGGGTGGCAGAGGCAATGTCCTCCATCTTCCCTTCAATGTAGCCTCCATCCGCCAAGCTTTAAACAGGCCCTAAGTGTTTTGACGGTGTGTGTCCCTAATCTCTTAAAAACAATGATGGATGTAGAAAGTCTGATCTGGTGGTATATATGTTTGGCTAACAGTAGAAAGTGACAGTGGTCGTTTTAATCTGTCTGGATGTTTGTGGTCACATTGGACTTAAAATGTGGACAGACATCTACAGCATCCATGACAACATCTAATATCCACTGCAGGGACTTTAACACCTTTTAGCTGTCCTTTGCCCTGATGGGAAAGACTCACCAAAGAATGAAAACTTTAACTTGCATAGCCAGCCTTTAACATTTGTTAAACCCCTCAGCCATGGTAGTCATTATTATTTACCATCCTCGATGTAAAATTGATACTGAATGAGACAATCAAGGTGCCTCAAGTACAAGTATTAGCTTTTCTTGTTTGCCTGTATTCCTGTTTTGTTGCATAACAGTTTTATTTTGCACCTTAATAAAACCATTCCTAAAAATCAATAAACATACATGATTCCAGCAAACACTGTATTAAATAATCAGGCAAATGATCACTCCTTTGATGTAGAAGATATAATTAAAGACATTGATCCCTGCATATACCAGGACTGTTTTCAACAGCTCAAAAGGGAAAGATAGGCAAAAGAGTATCAAAAATACCCACACTACATGACAAACTCGTATCACCCTTCCTACAGTTTACTAAAGGATGCCCATTCACCCTCACAATTTTCAAGAAGTGCCATCTTTGATAGTGCATTTAAAGTCTGAGTCACAGAGAAAAACGCAAATCAGCACTTGCAGAGTTACACCCATGAGCCAGTGTACATGTAGGACTTCCTGGAATCCACAGATTTCCAGGAATGCACCAGAGGCAGGTTTCCGTGCATATTACTAGGAAGTTCATTTGATATTACAAAGCATGATACTATTTATGCTTTATGGATTTCTTCTAAGTAGAGAACTCTGTACAAGTGGAGTCGGATCCCATGGGCAAATATGTACATATTTTTCTTTTGTGTTTTTTTTCTAAATTGAAAATATTTTTCCCTGTGGAGAAACCTAATCTCTACACCCTCAGCATATTTCAGTGTGATCAGTTCCACGTTTCCACTCTGGAAGAGGTTTTACATCAGTCCCTGCCTGGAGGAAATCTCCTACCCTTTCCAGGATGGAAAGGGGAGGGAGAGGAGTTTGTGAGTGCTAACGAACAGCAATTTCTGTGACTGTTAAAAAACTTCAATGGCTAACCTCAACTTGGAATGCCCAATTCTCACCCTCAGAGTGAGATTTATGGATGCGAAAAACTCTGCACTCAGGTCAGCGTTAAACCATAGGAGAATGGGCTTCCTCCTGTCAGGAATCCCTGAATTCACCCAAGTATTTGATTACTTTACTTTGCCTCCATGACAAGGTAACATAAACTGGATGCAGACGATACTCAAATCATCATTCCTATTAATAAAGATCTGGAAGAAGTAGCCATCCGTTTCAACGCCTGTATGACAGCAGTGAATCATTGGATGAAGACCAACTGGTTGAAACTCAATGGTGAAAAAACTGAGATTTTATTCTTTGGAATAGGAAGGGAGCATTGGTCGTCTAGCTGGTGGCCTGAAGTATGTGGAACTCTTCCTGTACCACGGTCTACCTCAAAAAACTTAGGATTAGTGTTTGACGATCAACTGTCATTCAAACCTCAGGTCAATCAGATAATCAAGACCTGCATGTGGACTATGAAGAAATTAAAAAAAATATTTACTTTTATTCCACAAATCTGCAGAACTACTGTCATTTTGGCTTTAGTTATTTCCAGATTGGACTATGGGAATGCGCTTTTGCTCAACCTGGATAAAGTTTCTTTGAGCAAGTTACAGTTAATACAGAATACTGCTGCCAGGCTTTTACTAAAATTGCCTCGCGGGGCCTCTGCTAAGAGGTGCCTTAGAGATCTACACTGGCTTCCGGTTATCCAGCGGCTCTCTTTTAAGGCTCTCTGCATTACCCACAAGGCTGTTCATGGGATTGGGCCTAAGGCTTTAACCTCCAAGCTGCAATGGTATAAGCCTAATCGTCTGCTACGTTCGGCCTGTGCCTATCGAATTCAAACATCCCGCACTAAGAAAGTAAAGTGGGGAGACAGAGCATTTACTATTGCGGCTGCTAAAATCTGGAACTCTTTGCCTCTGGACATAAGGCAAGAACATAACTATCTAACTTTTAGGAGACGGGTCAAGACTTGGTTGTTTCCGCAATAAGTCTGGTTTTCTCCTTATTAAGTCGACTCGCTTCACCCAGTTAGCGCTTCGATGCCCTTGGGCCGGAATGCGCTTTATAAATACTCAATACATACATACATACATACATACATAACCCCTGTTTTCCCAAATGTACTTTATCAACGGAAATGTCAACTTATCCTCTCAGCCTGCACCTCACCCATTCATTTACAATCTTGTACACATGTCATCTGCAATTTAAGTACAGAGAAAATCTGAAGTATAGCCACAAAGCACACAATGGTAATTACTGTACTTGATTTAGTCTATTAGAGATAATAATGGGGACACGTATTGATAGTCTTATTGGCAACATGTTTCCAGATGTTAGCGGGAATTAATTGCTCTTTCCACTCATTATGTTCCTTCACTTTCGGCTTGTGCTCATAATTACAAGGCACGAAATTATTAGCAGTAGCACCCTCATTCGAGGGCACTAATGCTTAATTAGAATGCTCATTTTAATGTTTAGTCGTTTTCCGTGTGATTGTAGCAGGCTAAGTCACCAACAGGGGCCTAGCTTGGTCTGTAAGACTTGAGGGGGAGTGGGGAGGAGGGTTGAGCTTCAGAATTCCCAACAATCGTGCTGGCTCATAATGTTGAAATACATTATACTACAATGTGGCTCACAAGAGGGGCTTGGGGCAAGTGAAAGGGAGAGGAATGCAGACTGGTAGGTGCACAAAGGGAGAGAAAGCACATTATTTTATAAAAAAAAACATCATTTTTAAGTATTCCCAAACAGATTGAGGGAGAGAGTGTATTGTGCGTGTTTGTTTATGTAAAATTCTTGGTGAAATCCGAGCCCCCTCCCCCGAAGCTGGGCCCTTGGTTACCAAGTTAACTGGAATGTTGACAGTTTATCAGCAAATCAGATTTCTCAGAATTCAGAGGGTGACTACTGGCGTGGGACTGCGCTGCAGACTCTTTTAAGACTATGCATATACCCCATTGATATTGAGAAGGTAGAGACCTGGAAGGTATCACTAGTGCATTCATCTACGTAATTGACATCGAGGATTGTCACTAACCCGTACCGTCCATATTTATCATTACCTGCTGCCAGGCTCCAATGACCTTCTGCATGGGTTTAGGAAATAATTTTTTCTCGAGGAAAATTAAGCAGAAGACATGTTTCCTTATCAACTGGTTCACAAATTCCTTTTGCTCCATGAATAGTACAACGAAAACCTCTGCTAATGCTAGAAAAGATATATATAAGTACGCATGGTAATCGAGACCCCTAAATCTGTAAGGAACATACATGGAGTGTGCCGCATGTCTCTAAAAACAATAATTATATTATTGGTACTCAACATAAAAGAATTGAAAAGAATAAACAATAACACAAATGACTCTGTTGATGACTAAATATCCCAGAAGAATCCAAAGCTAGCTCCCTCTACATCACCCGTCCATGTGCTCCCCAGACAAAGAGAGATTCACGCCACAGCTTTTATGAGTCATAAATCATTGAACAGAGGTTAAGAAGCAAGAAGCAGATGAAAGCTGGAATACAGGAGTTCATGGAACAAAGAACAGAAAAGAAAGTAAGTCTTTTGTTGAAAATTCAAGCACTTCCATTCTCATCCACCAGCTATTCCATCCCCTGTTACCCTGAATATATATTGCCTTCTCCACAACCCGAGTGACCCTAGAGTACCTCAATATGAAAACAAATGTGATTACTGTGGAAAACATAGAAGCTTTCAACATAAATGTATAGTATCAAGTTCTCTCCAAGCCTTCAACCACCTCCCCACGAGAATGATGATTTATTTAGATACAGCAACAAGTAAATGTTAGACCTGACAGCCATAGGGTGGTCACCCTCAACTTTTTGCCAGCCTCCCTCCACTTTCTGACATTGTTTTTGCTGGTTTTAGGGCTCTGCACACTTTACCACTGCTAACAAGTGCTAAAGTGCATATGCTCTCTCCCTTAAAACATGGTGACATTGGCTCATACCCAATTGGCTTATTTAATTTGCTTGTAAGTCCGTAGTCAAGTGCACTACATGTGCCCAGGGCCTGTAAATTAAATGCTACCAGTGGGCTGCAGCACTGATTGTGCAACCCACTTAAGTAGCCCCCTAACCATATCTCAGGCCTGCCATTGCAAGGTCTGTGAGTGCAGTTTCACTGCCAATTCGACTTGGCATTTAAAAGTACTTGCCTAGCCTTAAACTCCCCTTTTTCTACATATAAGTCACCCCTAAGGTAGGCCCTAGAAAACCCATAGGGCCCGGTGCTATGTAGAGAAAAGGGAGGACATGTACCTGTGTAGTTTATATGTCATGGTGGTGTAAAACTCCTAAATTCGTTTTACACTGCTGTGAGGACTGCTCCTTTCATGGGCTAACATTAGGGCTACTCTCATATACTGTTTGAGTGGTAGATTCTGATCTGAAAGGAGTTACAAGGTCATATTTAGTATGGCCAGAAAGGTAATACAAAATCCTGCTGACTGGTGGAGTTGGATTTAATATTACTATTTTTAGAAAATATTCCACTTTTAGAACGTGAGCATTTCTCTGCACTTAAATCCTTCTGTGCCTTACAAACCACGTTTGGCTGGGTTAGTTGACAGCTCCCTTGTGCATTTCACTCAGACAAACCCCAAACACAGGATGCTCAGTCACACCTGCATACATCTGCATACTGAATGGGTCTTCCTGGGCTGGGAGGGTGGAGGGCCTGACACTTATGTCAAAGAACAGTGGCCTGCCCTCACACAATGGACTGCCATTCCCCCTCCTGGGACCCTGGAAGACAAGATGGACCCGAAAGGGAATCTTGTGCAGTACTTAGCCACTCTTGGTATTCTCCCCCACTACAAAGGCACATTTGGATATTTAACCCGGGTCTCTGACCCTACCAACTCAGACACTTCTTGAGAAGAAACCTCCTGGGAAAGAAACTCTGAACCAAAACCTGCAACCTGCTAAGAGAAGCTGCCCGGCTGCCCAAAGGACTCACCTGACTGCTTTGCTGTAAAGGACTGCTGCCTTGGTGTTGCCCTGCTGCCTTGCTGCCCTCTGGCTCTGCTGAGAAGTGCTCTCCAAGGGCTTGGATTGAGCTTGCCTCCTGTTCCTTGAAGTCTCAGGGCCAAAAAGACTTCATCTCTGTAAAGAACTCCTTGTGAGGCAAAAATCGATGCACAGCCTGCCCTGAGGTGAGAAAATCACTGCATCACCGAACCGGAACAGCAGCCCGGCTCCCCAAGTGGAGATTGACACCAGCATTGCAACCGGAACTTCGACGCACGGCCCACTGGATTGACGCATTGGCGAGCTGTAACGACACAGCCCGACTTCCTACGAAGAGGAATCGACGCAGCACCTGCCGTACAACAGAAATTTCCCTGTATCGCCCACCGGATCGACGAGGCTCCTGGAACTTCATCCTGCATGCCCAGGATTTCTCCGCATCGTCTCCGGGGCGTCCAAATACCCCGCAACGCAAAGAGGATCCAAGCCTGCATGGTGTAAATCAACACAAAGCCCTTGCTACGTGGAAAAGCATTGATGCATCGTCTCCGGGGCGTCCAAATACCCCGCAACGCAAAGAGGATCCAAGCCTGCATGCTGTAAATCAACACAAACCCCTTGCTACGTGGAAAAGCATTGATGCATTGTCTGTGTGCACCTGGAGAAACCAAGGCACGCCTCCCCGTTTCCCACTCATCTCCTCCTCTGCGGTCTCCTATGGATAATTTAGACGCAACCCAGATACTTTGAGCTTGTAAGAGACACTTGTTGCTTTTTAAGAACTAAAGACTCTATATATCATTTTAACAGTGATATATCGACATATACTAATCAAATATCAATCGTTTTGACCTACTTATTATCAGCTCAAATATCTTATATGTTTCTAAACTGGTGTGGTGTCTTTTGTAGTGTTCCACTGTGTTATTGCATGATTATAGCACAAATACTTTACACATTGCCTTCTAAGTTAAGCCTGACTGCTCAGTGCCAAGCTACCATAGGGTGGGCACAGAATAATTTGCATTGTGTGTGACTTACCCTGACTAGAAAGAGGGGGTAACCTGATTGCCAACCAAAGACCCCATTTCTAACAGTAAACTATTAATGTGTCTGGCTTGCGGAGCCGGCTTGCCATTGCCCTTTGCAATCACAGCCATGGATTTGAGTAAAAACGTGGGAAAAAGAAAGTGGAATTGATTCATTGAGATAGCTATCATAAAAGAGAGTTATGACAAGGAGAGGTTCTGCTGGAGTTATAGGAAAATGCCTGCGTTACAAAGCAACAAAGTCTGGGTAAGGTTGAAAGCTAGTCTGTGAGATACCAGGTTTTATTGCCAGAACAGACTAGTTACCAGGGCAAGCTTTGGGGTGGTGCGACCAGTGCAGCTGAACCTGGCGCTGAGATCAAGGGAGGGCGTTGTACATTGAAATATACTATGGGTTTAAAAGCAGGTGTTGCAGAGTGTTCAGCCATTTTCAGGCACCAATAAAAATGTCAAGATAGCTCTAGTGATTGATGCTCCTGCTGGCAAAATATTGGAGTTTTCTCCAGTGGCAGTTTTGACTCAATTAGCGCAGAGGGATTATGTGCCTGCTGCAAAGAACGTGTACCATGCAGATCACAGAACTGTATTTATGTGGATGGCCTAGTAGATTACTGCTTTTGACACTGATATTCTTTTGGTGCTTGCAGTTCATAAATTATAATCCTAATATAGCACAGTGACCTATGAACTGTCATCAAAATGCTACATGAAAACTGCATTGTATAGGTTAGAACGCTATGTAATCAGTTGAGAAGCATGGAAGGGTGCCAAAAAGTTTATAGAACTTGCTGCCACTCTCGTTAAAGCCTGACCTGCTAGTTACTGTCGGTGACAGAAAACGGGGGAGAGTGTAACTGTTAGGGTGAATTCGGAAGATAATGAGTGTGAAGAGGGACATGTATGTTAAGGGAGTCATAGTGGGATGGAAGGGCGTGAAAGGGAGACAGTTCGAGACAGAGCAGTTAAAAGAGAAAAGGATAAAAAGTTGTTAACACAGTGTAAAGAAAAGTAGACTCCGAAGAATGGAAATGCAGCATTACTTTATTTAGCTGAGGAGGATGTAAGGAAACCAGCTTCACCGATGTCTTCTCACTAACCGTTTCCCTAATGCAACATTCTACACCTTAAACCAATACATTTTATGAATGCCAGCTAGTCCAACATTCTACAAGCAAAACTTCATACAAAACATAACACTTCCCCCTTCCCTTACAGAGAGAAAACATATCAAACAGGAACATCATCAAGTAAATACATGTACAAGGAAAAATATAACATAACAACAGTAATAATCTGTACTGGAAGCAACAATCTAAATAATTTACATATTGCTGACAATATGGGCCCTCATTACAACCCTGGCAGTCGGTGATAAAGTGGCGGTAATACCGCCAACAGGCTGGGGGTAAATACCACCAAATTATGACCATGGCGGAAAGAGCTCAGATAGACAGTCATTTTACCACACCGACTGCCAGGGCAGAAACAACAGGCACTACGGCGGTAGCCGCCTACAGCAAGGCGGAAGACAATGGCCACTGTATTAAGACAGAGGTAACTGCCACCTTTTCCGGGGCGGTACCAACAACATCAAACGCTTGGCGGAAACACTGCACTGAAGGGAAATGACTCACCTGTGGAGACTCAGGGAAGAACCACGCCGCCATGGTGCCTGAACTGCATATATTCCCATAGCTGTTCTATGTTCTGCTCCACCACGAACACCAACGACGGCGAAGACGACCACGGTGAGTACAGCTGCCTAGCACAGAGGGGAGGGGGAAGGAAAAAGAGAGTGACACACACACGAACAAAACACACCACACACACGCACACACCGTACACACAAGCAGATGCAGTAATAAAACACATACCCCATACCCCTCTGGAAAAATGCAAGGACAACACGAATAGATAAAAGTGAGTGTAATAAGATAAATAAAGTAGCAATACATGCATCTAATCTAAAAGTATATACATATTTACAAATCAAGGGACACTGCCCAGTACTCAATGCTCGTGGGCCACAGGGCCACATCACAAAGTCCAAGGCCCCATTTGACTCCTGCAACAACATGGAGAGAACACTGCAGAGGCATCAGTACGAAAATAAGCAGGCACCTCAGGGGAACGGGGAATGGGGGGGCACCTCAGCCGGCAGATGGAACAACACCACTGGTCCTGGAGGGGGCAACATGCCCTGTGAACTTCATTCTGGGGAGGATGGGGTGAGTGGATGGCTTCTCCACTGGTTCTGGAGGGGGCATCGTGCCCCGTGATGCAGGTCTTGGGGAGTTCAAGGTCACAGTCTCTCAGCTGGGTGTCAATCCCACAGGATTTGCAGGGGCAGCCCACACAACAGCCCATGGACGCAGGACTACACACTGTCCACCGGCGGTGACCGCCGCTCAGTGGTGGTGATGCAGATGTTGCCGCTGATTGTGGAGGGAAGCTCCTGTCCATCCCCTGCTGCCTCAGCTGGCTGCCCACTGCTGGTGGTGGTGCTGGTGCTGCTGGTGGTGGCTGTGGGGGGAAGCGCCTTCCCATCCCCTGCAGCCTCTGACGGCTGCCCACTGGAGGTGGCGGTGTTGCTGCTGCTGGTGGTGGTTTTAGGGGGAAGCTCCCGCCAATCCCCTGCTGCCTCAGATGGCTACAGCACCGTGGTTGGTGATGGGGTCTCCGACTGGGTCCCAGCACCAAGCCCCTTGTCCTTTCTGCCTGCAGGTGCAAGCCCCTTGCCCTTCCTGGCAGCAGCTGGTGATGGCTCCTTGCTCCTCTTGGCTGCAGCTGGGGATGGCACATTTACCTTCACGGTAGCAGCTGGGGGTGGCATCTTGACCTTCACAGTAGCAGCTGGGGGTGGCACCTCGGCCTCCACGATAGCAGCTGGGAGTGGCACCTTGACTTTCCTTGCAGCACTTGGGACAGTCACTCTTTCCGTGTGGCTGTCTGGTGTCCGGGATCCCTTCCCACCAGTAGTTGCTGGGGACACTACTGGGCCCGTGGACTGGGTGGCTGAGGTGCTTGCCTGGGTTTTACACACCCTGGCCAGATGTGAAGGACGGGGGGAGGAGTAGGGAAGAGGTCAATGGTGGAGAGGAAAAGCTTCTTAGGGACATTGGGGCAGGACAGGGAGAAGGTCTGGGAGTGGAGGAAGAGGGAGTGGTTGTTGCAGGTGTCTGCTGTGTTTGGGTGCAGGTACATGGGCTGGATGCTGTTGTGAGGTGGATGGGTGTTGGGTGCACTTTGGGAGGAGGGGGCACAGACACAGTGGGAGAGGACACAGGGGATGTGTGCATGGCTATTGGGGTGGTGACTGCCAGTGAGGTGTGTGTTCTGATAGGTGTGCTGGTGATGGAGGTAGTGGATGAGGATGTAGTGCATGCAGGTGTGAGTGTAGACACAACTGGGAGGGAGGTGGAGGACGAGGAGGGGATCACAGTGGAGGCAGTGGATGTTGGTATGTCTGCATCTGGATGGTGTGTGTGTGAGTGCCTGTGGGGTGATGTGTGGTGCCTGTGTTTGCCTGTGCCACTCTTGTGTGTTGTCTTGTGTGCATGCTGGTCTGCCTGTGTACTTGGGATAGGTTGGAGTTGAGGGGAATGGGATTGGGTAGAGGAAGTTGGAGGATGGAAAGAGGGACAATGGCTGCCATCAGAGAGGAAGCCAGAGCCTGGATTTATCCCTGTTGGGCCGCCAAGCCAGTGTGAATGCCCTCCAGAAATGCATTGGACTGTTGCATTTGGGCTGCCAGCCCTTGGATGGCATTCACAATGGTTGACTGCCTAACAAATATGGATCACAGGAGGTCAATAGCCTCCTCACTCAGGGCCGCAGGGCTAACTGGGGAAGGGCCTGGGGTGCCTGGGGCGAAGGAGATGCCCACCCTCCTGGGTGAGCGGGCATGGACAACTCAATGAGGGGCTGCTGGGAGGGTGGTGCTGGTACAGGGGTGGTGGCTGTACCTGTGGCTGGGGTGGGCACAGAGGTGTCCACCACCACCATGGAGCTTCCATCGGAGGAGTTATCTGTGACCTTACTGTCCCCTCCAATCTCCACCGTAGTGCTCCCCTCGCCGTCCGTCCCACTGGTGCCCTCACCGTCGGTGGACTCTGCCTCCTTGGTCCTGTGGGATGCAGCTCCCTCCATCACTGGCGCCTCTGCTCCTCCGCCAGATGATGCTAATGCACATAAGGACAGGATGACAAAACAAAACAGGGGGAAGAGACAAAGGATACACTTGGTGAATGGCTGCACCAACACCACCATTGGCGTGCACAGCACCCTTACACACAGGGAACAGCCCTACGCACTATGCAATGCACTACCACTAACAATGCTAGTCACCAGGGCATGGGGAGGGACACATACCGCCAACTGCAGCATACCTGGGACCCACACCCCCCTGCCCTGTTGTGGATGCCTACTAGCTAGGTTGGAAGAATATCACATCAGAACTCTACCCAACATGGGACCTACACTGCAATGTCAGGCCTGGCCTCGGGCACCCACAGGCACACTTCCTCCACCCGGATACCACCCCACCAGGCATAAGTAGCAATGATGGGCACTGTACTCACCCCCTTGTTTCTGCTGTGATGCCCCCAAGCACCCATCCAGTTCTGGATAGGCCACCACCAGTGTACAGGCCATCTTCATTGGGAGGCCATCCCCAGCTGGGCCTCCGCCATCTTCCATGCCCAACGTCTCAGGTCCTCCCATTGTTTACGACAGTGGGTGCTCTGCCTGCCGTAGACCCTCAGGGTCCGCAAGTCCTTGGCAATGACACGCCATATAACCTTCTTTTGATGGGCGCTGACCTGCAGAGGAAATATACAAAGGGAAAGCATTATTTAGACCGTTCTGCCTGTCACACTCATGGCCCAGTATAGCCCTCACATCCCCTTATGCACAGACATGGCCCAGCATACATGATGCACGCTGCCCAGGGCCCATCCACCAACCCCCCCCACACGAGGCCTTAACATACACCACTCCATGCATTCATGCCCCATGCATCGTGCTCACAGTGTACTCACCTGTTGGTCTGGATGCCCATACAGCAGTCTGTACTGGGGTAGGACCCCATCTACCAGTCGCTCCAACTCCACCGAGGTGAAGGCAGGGGCCCTTCCTCCAGTCACACGGGCCATAGTAGGTTCCAGACACAGGTCACAGCAGCACATGCAGTGTAGGTCCTTTCCTGTTGAGGGTCAGGTAGCAAGTAAGTGATCAGATAGAAAATTGCGGTGATGTCCTATGGAGTGGATACCGTCACCGCTGGCGTACATCACCATTGGCCACTGTACCCCATAGGGCCCAAAGATAACCAATGAGGAGTTGCACTGCAGTTCCCAACCGCCTCCTGCAACAGCGCACAATGTCAGCGGAATTACCTCACTTCCACCTGTCCCTCCATACAGGACTGGCAGACACCATTTTGGGGGGGTAGATCATGGGTCGTAACTGTGTCACAGATCACAATTGTACATTCAAGACATATGCTATTTATACATAAAAAAAATCACATCATGCATTGAACTGTAGTGGCTACAATGTACAGATTATGACCGGCTCCTCACTCTTTTGCTCCATAGATCGCAACCTCTGTGGATGAATAGGAAATGGAGACATCCCCCCGTATACAGTCCCCTGGTGGACTTAGCAACAATAGAGGACAGGCACATTATCCTCACCTACAGACTTGACAGGGCCGCAATCAAGGAGCTGTGTGCCCAACCGGAGCTTGATCTGCTATCTGCTATCCATCACCCCACTGGGATCCCCTCTCTTGTGCAAGTTCTATCAGTGCTCAATTTCTTGGCAACTGGTTCTTTTCAAGTAACATTGGGCTTGGCAGCAGGAATGTCACAGCCAATGTTCTCAAAAGTGATGGCCAGAGCGTTGTCTGCCCTGATTAAACACATGTGCAGCTACATTGATTTCCCCCAAGTGGAGGATTTGGCCACAGTTAATGCTGACTTCTATGCAATGGGACATATCCCCAACATGACTGGGGCAATTGATGGAACACATATCGCTTTTGTTGCCCCCCGGCAAAATGAACAGGGCTTCAGAAATCGAAAAAGTTTTCACTCGATTAATGTACAGATGGTGTGTTTGGCGGACCAGTACATCTCCCATGTCAATGCTAAGTATCCAGGCTCGGTGTATGATGCTTTTATCCTGAGGAATAGCAGCATCCCAAATGTGATGGCCCAATTACAGAGGCACAGGGTGTGAGCCCTGGTTCCCACCCAGTGGATGTTGGTGTATGGGTATGGTGTGGGCCATATGGCATAGTGTGTGGCTAACAGTTGTCTCTTGATATTTGCAGGTGACTCTGGTTAGCCCAACCTCTCATGGAATCTGACCCCTGTGAGGAATGCCAGGACAAGGGCAGTGGAACATTACAATGAGGCACATGGGTAAACAAGAAGGATAATAGAACGTACCTTCAGCCTCCTGAAGGCCAGGTTTCGGTGCCTCCATCTAACTGGTGGATCCCTGTGCTACTCACCCAAGAAGGTCTGCCAGATAATTGTGGCATGCTGCATGTTGCACAACCTTGCCTTGAGACGTCATGTGCCTTTTCTGCAGGAGGAGGAGGCTGGAGATCGCCGTGTGGCAGCTGTGCACCCTTTGGACAGTGAGGATGAGGAGGCAGAGGATGAAGATGAGGACAACAACACTGCAGTAATACGTCAATACGTCCAATGACACACAAGTAAGACAGTGTAACCTCACATTTCATTAACAGTTTTGTGTTTGATACTGTCACTGGCAGGCTGTGAATTACCACTTCTATGCCCACTCAGTTTACCCTTTGGCAACTCTTTTTGCAGATTTTGGTGCCACACTATTGCTCCTGATGTGTTCACTGCAGCCAACTACAGGTCTTTCTGTATATTTTACTATACAGTTGAATTGCAATGTTTAAAGCTTGTTAAACAGGCCTCCTGTCCACTAGCGGCAGCAGAGATGGAGGGCTGTTCAGTAGTCTGACTAGTGGCAGGGGCCCGCTGGTGTGACACTGCCTCCCTCATAATGTTGGCCATGTCTGCCAGCACCCCTGCAATGGAGACCAGGGTGGCGTTAATGGACTTCAAGTCCTCCCTGATCCCCTGGTACTGTCCCTTCTGCAGCCGCATGTTCTCCTGCAACTTTTCCAGGATCTGGCCCAGCGTATCCTGGAAATGTTGGTATGCTCCCAGAATCGCGATGTGTGCCTCCTGGATAGTCAGTTCCCTGGGCCTGTCCTCCCCCTGGCACATAGCAGTCCTCCCAGCTTCCCTGTTGTCCTGTGCCTCTGTCTCCTGAACCGTGTGCCCACTGCCACTGACCCCAGGTCCCTGATTGTCTTGGGTTTGTGGTGTGCCCTGGGGTCCCTGTAGTGGTGGACACACTGCTGATTGACGTGTCCTGGGGACAGAGGTATGGGCACTATGGATGGGGGTTGTGGTGGTGTTTCCTGAGGGGGGAGGCTCTGTGGTGTGTGACTGTGCCTGGGTAACCAACTGTCCTCTTCTGTGGGGGGACTGGATGTTGCTGGTACCTCTTCTCCTGTGACATTGGCTGGGATACCTGTGGGGATGTACATGCAGTGTTATCATTTCTGCGTGTGACATATTGTGCATGGGTGTGTTGCCCTCTATAGTTGTTATTGTCCTGGCAGCTTTTCCTTGTGTGCATTGTTATGTGGTGGGCTAGGTGATTCTCTAGTGTGCATGCTTTAGTGATAGGTGTCCATGCAGGGCTGTGAGTGGTCTCCATGCATTGGTGGTGCATGCTGGGCTTGGCATTGGGATGAGTGGGTTGTGATGGTGGTGTGTGCGGGAGGTGGTGGAGTGATGTGAGTGAGGGTGGGGTGGGGTGGGGTATGTGATGGCATGCAGGTAGGAGGGTATAGTAATAGAGATTTGACTTACCAGAGTCCAGTCCTCCTCCTACTCCTGCCAGGCCCTCAGGATGCATGATTGCCGAGACTTGCTCCTCCCATGTTGTTAGTTGTGGGGGAGGAGGTGGGGGTCCACCGCCAGTCCTCTGTGCTGCGATCTGGTGTCTTGCTGCAATTGAACATACCTTCCCCTGTAGGCCGTTCCATTCCTTCCTGATGTCATCCCTAGTTCTCGGGTGCTGTCCCACGGCGTTGACCCTGTCCACGATCCTCCGCCATAGCTCCATCTTCCTAGCAATGGATATCTGCTGCACCTGTGATCCAAATAGCTGTGGCTCTACCCCGATGATTTCCTCCACCAGGACCCTTAGCTCCTCCTCAGAGAATCTGGGGAGTCGTTGTGGTGCCATGGGTGTAGTGTGAGTGGTGTGGGTGAGGGTGTGTAGGAGTGATGTGTTGGGGTGTGTGATGTAAGGTGCGTGGGTGGTGTGTAGGTGATGGTGGTATGTGGCTCTGGTTGTGTGAGTGGTCTTGCTGTCTCTCTCTGTTGGCAATTGTTTGAAATGCTAAAGGGTTGTGGGTACTGTAGGTGTGTGTTTTATAGTGGTGTGGGTGTGGTGTGTGTAGTTTGAATTGTCCAATGTGGTGTAGTTTTGTTTGAGTGTGTGTATTTTGAGCGCAGCAGTATGTACTGCCAATGGTTTACTGCCATTGAATGTCCACTGTGGTGATTCGTGGGTCATAATGTTGTGGCCGTTGTTCTGTTGGCGTAATGGTGTGGATTTGGATACCGCCACTTTATCACTGACCTTTGGTGTGGCGGACTTGTGTCTGTGGCTGAATAGTGATGGATTGGTGTGTGTGTGTCATAATATGGTGAACGGAGATCCGCCGCTGCGGCGGTATGTTGGCGGCAGTCAGCATAATGAGGGCCACAGTCTCTTAACCAACCCGGTGCTTTCCTTTCTCTAACCCCCCTTTGTTCCAAAACATCCTTCGAACCACTCGATGCACCTTTACTGACTGGCTCAACCTGCTTCCTATTTTCATCATCTGACCAATCAATGTTACATGCTTTAAGCAAGAATTCCTGTGTTAAATTTCTTTCCCTAGTTAACACACCTGTACCCGGTTCACTAGTTAAACCGCCTGTACCGGTTACTTCTCAGGCTCAATTCCATGATTTCATCCTGAAGCCATTCAAATTAATTTTCTATACTGTCAACACCTTTCCTACCCACAGAAATCCTGTTCAAATTCCACAATATCCCATTCCTTAATTTGACAGCATTTTGGAACACTTCAACAACCTCCTCAGGATCATAAAATCGACTTTCTCCCTTACATACCAACCCCGGTTTCTTGACATATACCCAGTCCCCTACCTCAATTTTAACAGATTTAATGCTGTGTTTAGCATCGTAATACCTTTTACTTTTGTCATGAATCATTTCCATTCTGTTCCAAACTTGATCCCTTGACCACGTCTCCACACCCGTGGCAAATAACCATCCAGGATTATACTTGGATCTTGGCTTCTGCCTTCTCATGATTACAAATGGCGGTAGCCCAGTAGCATCATTGCACATGGATCGATAAACCCAAGCCATCTTCCCTTCACTTTTAATAGCTAACTGGATTATACCTCTCAAAACATGGTTAATTCTTTCTACCATTCTATTTCCACTGGGATTATACAAGGACGTTGTTCTATGTTTAATACCAAGTTTCCCAAAATATACCTTAGCTTTATTGGAAAGAAACAGAACACCAGTGTCACTTACAATAGATGAGGTAATGTCCTCATACGTGAACACCTCATCCAAGAATTCTAGAACTGCATCTGGATCGTCCTTATCCACAATTTTCACAACAGGCCAATGAGAAAACAAATCAATTAACACCAAAAGAAATCTATGTCGATCCCCCACTGGGCCCATAATGTCAATTGCCACCCATTAAGAGGGTGAATAATGAGTGAAAAAGGCGTATCCGACTCTCCTTATTATAATGACATATAATATTGGATCCCACGGTGCAGATGACTGGGGTCAAACCCTCTAACTCCCCACTACAACAACAAAAGTTGTCCAAAAGCAAAATCAAAGCAACTGCACACGTGTTAAAATTACATCATGTATAAGAACCAATCATAGTCATGTATTAAAGTCTCCCATCAAAAGAATTTAATTAATCTAAAAATCAACCAAAATATACTCTTGTATGGTTCTCAGTCCCCAATAATATACATCAGTCCAAATCATGAATCCAAATGTGATTAAATCCAAAGTTCCCAATTGGCATCCTCACGTGGCTTTAATTCCAACATTACCAATATGGTTGATCAACATCCATTTATTGTCCATTCATCTCTTATGAAGTTTAGTTCCAAAGTTAATAGGTGTCATCCAACAGCTTCCATATATTGTCACTTTTAAAGTCCTTTGTCAGTCAACACGTGTTTCATCCGGGGAGTACCCCCAGGATTTCCTCAGGACTTCCTATAATAATATTATATATATGACGTTATGTGATATAGTATTATGTATTTCAAGTACATCTGAATTTGTGACAATACAATAATGCATGCAGGTTAAGCAATAGAGATCTAATAGTGTACCAGTTTATCAATCTTGACTTGTTTGGAATCACCCGTGTACAATTTGTATTCCAATTACAATGTGCAATATCAATAATGAATATTTGCTAGTAAATAAACCTCGGTATATCTTGTCTCAAAAAGAGTACACACCCTATGAATATATCCCCCTACCAATACGATATATTTACATAAAGGAAGCTCCCAAAAATCACTTAATGTAGCCCTACATTGAATTCTGACCGGTCATGCCTTCCCGATAGTTTATAGTTGCCACATATATAAACATATTTCACATATTTAAACATAATAATCACATATTTAAACCGATGCTCATACAGCTGTTTCTAGCATGTTACATCAATTTTGAATGCATAAGTGAACATCAAAAATTGCTCCGTTATCCAATTAATAGCGCAATGTTAAACAGATATAAGGTAAAATATACTCTTCTACTGAGATTTCGCCTCCCATATGTCACCAAATTAAATTGCTGTAAATCGTGAACTCCTGTGCAATCTTGTTAGAGATACGCTAACATTTACTCTACCTATAACTGTATTTCCTGCATTGTATCAAAACAAATGTGCTCGTGTATTTAGTACTCACCAAATTAAATCAAAAGCGAGTACGCTATTCGTATATCAAAAGCGAGTGCGCTATGTCTTCCTTCGTGTGTGCCGGTCCGATAGTTTAAGCCAAAGCCACCATGGCTCCCGACTTTTTACGCGTCTGCATGTTAGCAAAAAATAAAGGACGGACTATGTTTACCGTGTTCCCCGATTCCGGGGAAATGAAAATAAAAGTAGAAAGCGGACTGCTCACTATTCCATAAATTAATCTGAGTTATCGTGCTCCAATTCTTATTAGCGTTTAATTGTATCATTTTTTAGCTATGATATGGCAGAAAATAGATCCTACTCGCTATCATACACTAATTTCTAATTAACTTATCCCCCTTTCCCTATTCCAAAAGCTCATTCTCGTATGGCGACTTCTTCATCATTTGGCTAAATATAATCAATTGTCACCCTTTGCCATGGTTCCTTGGGAAGAAAACCATCAGACATGTGTGGTCGCAAGGTTTGTAACGCCTTATCTGAAGTACAACATGCAACACATTCTCTCACTACACATTCAGCAGTCATGTCCATTCTAGGCCTCCAAAACAAGTTCTGACAATGCCAGAATGTCCCTCATGACATAAATCCACAATTGAATTGCATAAAGTTTCTCGAGGAATTATTCTGTCCCCTCTAGATAAAATGCCCTCATCATTAATTGACAACTCTGCTCTTACTTCCCAAAACGGTTTGATTACTGAGTTAATTGATACCTTCATAGCCACCCATTTTTTATAATCAATAATACCTCCTGTGAAATATGGTCCTTCAGATACTCAGTCTGCCATTCACATTCATTAATGGCAGGATAACCCAGGTCATGTATTAAGGCCATTTGAAAACCATTCCATGGTTCATCTTCACACCGCTTCAACATAACTGGCAATCTTGACAAAAAATCTGCTAACACATTACTTTTCCCTGGTGTATACACAATGTTATATATGAAATTTTGCATTCGCATTTAGATTCTGGCCAGTCTAGAAGAAACATTAGCTGATCACAGTGGATTGTGCAAGCTTTCCCCCAAATAAAAGATTTTAAATGTTCCAGCGCCCATGCACAAGACAGTGTTTCTTTTTCAATTATAGGATACTTTCCCTCACTACATAACAAAGGTCTAGAAGCATATGCAGTAATATGCTGCCTAACCTTACCATCCTTCTGGGACAATACAGCTTCTAAACCTTTATTACTAGCATCCGTTGTAATGATACTCTCGGCTAAAGGGTCAAAACTCCTCAAGGCTATAGCATTGGCAATTGCTGTTTTAATGATTCTGAAATCATTATCTCAATCTGGATTCCACAGTAAAACACAATCCTTTTTAAGTAACTGATGAATATTATGAGATTTTTCTGTGAAATTAGGAATGAACTTTGCACAAAATTCTGCCATACCCAAAAATGACCTTACATCTTCTTTACTGGTGCAGATCGGCATGTTCCTTATTGCAGAAACTAATGAAGGTTTTGGTTTGATGCCAAATTCACTAATTACATGCTCCAAATACGTAACACTCTTACATGCAAACTTACATTTGGAGTGTTCTACAGTAGGTCCCTTTTGCTGAAGAATCCTTAGGACTTTCAAAAACCTATTTTCATGTTCATTCTTACCAGATCCAAATACCAGAATATCATCTTGAAAAAAAGTCACATCCTGTTCCTTGCTAAAAAGATAAAACATCAAACGCTGAAACACTGCAGCAGTAGACGCTAGACCAATTGGCATTCACTTAAACTAGAATCAACCGAAAGGAGTAATGAATTATGTTAATTTTATCAACTCAGGTGATAAGGAGACCTGGTGATAAGCAGAGGATAAATCAATAGTCGAAAACCATTTTACGTCCTTTAAACATGTGATCATTTCATTAATTTTCGGTAAAGGAAATATATCTATAAGAAAACTATTATTCAAATAGCGTAAATCCACACATACCCTTATTTTGTTACTACTACGTCTGGCAATCACTACAGGAGAAATCCACTCAGAAGCTTCTATAGGCTCTATCACCAGAGCGGCAACTAGTTTGTCTAAATCCTTGGAAACTTCTTCCTTCAGTAAAATTGGTATATTGCAACATTTATCCACCTTTGGTATGGCACCGTTCTTGAGTATTTTCTCATGCTCAAAACCTTGAAGGTTACCCAGTTTTTTGTCAAAGACTGATGGAAATTGCCTTGACATTTTCCTACTAACTGTAATGCCTTCCTCCACCACTAAAACTTGATCTTAACTATTCAGATCCAGTATGATATGCAATATTTTTTGATCATGCCATCCCAAAACAGGTGGACCCTTCTTTGCAACATATCATTTAGCTCTAGTTCCTCTGTTTTTGAACTTAAAAGTAAACCATCTATAAATTAAAATCTACATTTTTTCTCCATTGAAACTTTCTGGATTTATGTCAGGCCTTAGTAGTTGCTCTCCAACTTTCTGTACAAAGAAACTTTTCTAAAGGTTCTCATTGATTATTGTATAAGGTGAACCTGAGTCAGCGAAAATATTTACATTACCCCTCCAGTTTCCATTAAACATTCTGGTTCATTTTTGCTGATCTCATCATTAATGTTTAACACTATATTACCCCTGACATTCAGGACAAGGTCACTAACCAAACCCTTCTCATCATCATCATCATCCTGCTCACTTCGGTCACAAACACATCTAACTTTGGTCCTCCTTTTCCTACATACTTTAGCAAAATGACCTAATATTCCACAATTATTAAATTTTTGTTTGGCCGCAGGACAGTTCTTGCTATATTCTAATTGATCTAAACTACCACATCTATAACATTTAGTAGGTTCTCTGGTTTTACCCTTCTCAAAACTAAACTTTGGATCCAAATTCTTATCCATATTTGTGTTAACCTTACAAAGCACTTCAGACTCTTGCGCATCCTGTTTGAGAGCCACCACACACCTGCTAGAGATTTCCGCCTTGCGCACAATGGCAAGAACATCCTCCAAAGATGCATCACCATTAACCCAAAGCCGTTCTTGTATGGTTGGATTGCATGTATTCATGACGACTTGATCCCTAATCAATTCCTCACATAAATTGCCAAATTTACAATCCAACACTAGTTTTTGTAGCTCAGCAACATAATTATCATTTGACACCAACTTATTTTGCTTCCTCTGAAAAAATGTAAACCTTGTAATTCCTATACATACTTTAGGCGCAATGTAATTATCTGAATTTAGTAGTGCTAAATCATACACATTCATATCTCTGGAGATAACTACTCTAGTCATTTGTTTATACATCTTTAACCCAAATAGTTTAAAGAATGTAGCAAAATTATTTTTTTCTGTTCCGGAGCCATCTTCCCTGACTCATTTACCACATCAATGTAATTAGTGAAATATGCTTTCCATTCGAACCATTTTAAAGAAGGTTCTATTCCATCTGACCAAAATGGTTGAGGTGGACAAATGCTGTAATTTCGTGTGGTCATTATAAATGAACTTGTCCAGTGTCCACACTTCACCCAAAGGGGACTACTTCACTGTTCAATCTTCACCAAAAGAACCTTAAAGGTGAAAAAGATATATATATTTGTACTGTGTAAAATACCTCCAAACGTTGACTTCTGGTTGCAGAAGTTGACCAAGCAATGCGATGCCTTATTTATCGTAAGAGAAGTAACTGCAGAACAAGAAAACCCCCAAATCACCGTAATCGATGACTGGATTCTAATCAAATGGAATTCCAAAATGGCTGCCAACACGCAAGGTCACGTAATGTGACCCCACATGCTGACGACGCCTCCCAGCAATGGCTGCAGGTGTGCGAGGTTACGCTGCGTAAGGTCATCGCTCCATTGAAGAACGTTGCTCTGATGAAGACCCCAAGTATTCCAGCGATGAAGGCACATCAACTCAAATCCAGCGCGAGGGTGATCAGGTAAGATTTTGCGCTCAAGCGTTGAGAAGAAAAAAAATAAAATAAATGAAGAAAGCCACACCCAGTTAAAACTTCAATTATCTGGAAAGTAGAAGACAGGTAGGTACCAGTAAACCATAATGAACGGGGAATCCCCAGAACAAAACCGATTCTCTTTAACCACATAAACAGCCGTAGTTGTAGATTAGGTCTGACAGCTCCTCAGCACTCATCGCAAGTGTAGAGAAAAGTAGACCTAAAAGCATGGAAATGCAGCATTACTTTATTTAGCTGAGAAGCATGTAAGGACACAAGTTTCACTGATGTCCTCTCACCAACCATTTCCCTGAGGCAACATTCTACACCTTAAACCAATACATTCTAGAAATGCCAGCTAGCCCAGCATTCTACAAGCAAAGCTTCTTTTAAAACATAACACACAGTAAATGAAAGAAAAGCATTCTGATTCCCAGTAACTTGCGGAGCAGTTGCATATGAATGACACCTGTTATGGATAGCACAGCTTACAGCTTTGTTGTCTGTATGCTCATGACATGAAGGTCACACATTCAGGGGTACACTTACAGGTATTCAGGCATTCTGCTGTTTAGTAACAAGTGAAGCATCAAAATAACTGTAGCACGCTCTGCATGAACATTAACTGATCCACACACAGTTGCACAGAAATTCAGGCTGGCCTATTCTGTGGCATTGTAATATTGATGGACATATTTTCCTGCCACATGGATAATAAAGGACCTTCCTTCATGCTTAGTGCCTTAGATATTGTATCTTTTATTGTATGTATTGTATGATTCTTCTTCTTCAACACACAGATGAGGAGTGAGAGGAGAGAATTCCTTGTCCAACCTCCCAATCAACAATCCACTAATACACAAAGGACAAGAAATCAAAGTGGAGACCCCAGAAATGATAACACTGGGTAGAGATACAGCATATTAGTTTAGAAAAAACTGCCATCACCCACTAATAATGACTCTTCTGCCTGAGTTCCCACTGGCAATATATCAAGGTGACAAATACGTGGCTCTTTAGTACATTTTTTTGCAAAACAACAGTGATGGAAGGTTGGGCCTGTCACTTTCAATTGTCCAATAGAAGTGGTGTTTCACATGCTCACAAAACAGTCCTTTGCCACACACAGGGCAAAATAATTAACCGAACACTGTTCCAAAGTCACCTTGAAAAAGTGGTAGTAAAATATGTACAATTGTGCATTCAAATACCTGGTTTTAACTACTCCCCTCCCTCAAAAACATTCTCATTAGCACTTTGATTTGTATGACTGGATCAGAAAAGAATCAAGGCAAATGCCATTGATCATAGATAGTTAAATCTGAAATAACTATGATCTCCATAAACATGATATTATATTGACATATATATATATATATATCTGATTTTATATATATATATCTTATAAAAATCAGATAAATATTTTCCAAAATTGATATCTTGTTTGGCATAAAGACTTAGCCAAGGGAAGCAAATACCTTGAAAAAAAAAGTTTCAAAGCCAAGATTTTAAATAGATGAAGCCTGCAATGGTTCTGTTGACGCATTTTTCATCCTTTGCAGGAATCAAATGCACAACGAGATCGACTGACCTTTGGATCCAGAAAGGTGTGTGGTGAACCATCAACAATTACATCACCAACACCCCAATAATTTAGACACCATGACCAATGTGGCCATGGAAGGAAAACTCCATTCAGGAATATAGTTCACAGCTTTATTGCAAACATAAGCTCAAAGTCATGTAGACTATGCACAAAACCAAGTTATAGAGATACATGATCGGGGGCATGGCCAAGATGGCAACTGGAGTGGCAGCGTAGTTTGGAGCTCCGCGCCTGGCCTAAGAAATCTCCTGCTTCCCCCGGTAGGTCGTCGTGAACCCGGTCACCCCCGGGCCGCTTCGGAATGAGTCAGACTGAGGTAGGCAGTGATCAGAAGGGGAACCGACGGCTCGTCTATGGCGCAGAGTAGGCCAAGTCTGTGCAGCCTGCAGCGAAGGTGTGTGCCAGTTCCGGTGAGCGCACCGGAGAATACTGCTGGGGCCGGATGGCATTCTGCTCGAGGTGAGCAGTCGGAGGCGAGAGAGAGGTGGACGGCCCGATACTGGCGGCGACTGGAGGTGCTTATGGTCCCCACCATGAAGGAGCTTCAGGAGAAGATTCTCAACTTGTCTACAGAAGTTGACACTCTAAGGCACAGAGCAGACGATGCAGAAGGGAGGTCGCAGAGTAACAACATCCGCCTGGTGGGATTTCCGGAGCGTGCGGAGGGCTCCAATGCTGAACTGTTCCTGGAGCAGTGGCTTGCTGACACAGTTCTACAGGACAAAATACCAAAATTCTTCTCGGTGGAACGAGCACACAGAGAGCTGGGCAGGCCCCCGCCACCAAGGGCCCACCCCCGCCCATTAATAGTCCGCCTGCTCAATTACCGGGACAGGGATCTGGTTCTTCTGCTTTTTCGTAAAGACAGTCCACGGAAATTTGAAAATACACTCATAACTGCCTACCCAGACTTTACTGCTGAAGCCCAAAAGAAACGCAGCTCCTTCCATCAGGTGATGCAACACCTTCGGGAACACAAGATCAAGTACGCCCTCCTGTATCCTGCAAAACTACGTGTACAAGATGGCTCCAAAATACATATTTTTGCCTCCTCGGAAGATGCCTGCACCTGGCCCCATGGTAAAGGACTTGCTCAACCTACATATCCAGAAGAATCTGGGGGGCAATGGTCGACCCCAAAGGGGTGCATGGATGAGATCAAGCCTATATTGGCCCAGGCGGTGGAGGAACGATCTTGTGCACTGCTTGAGGCCACGCAGTTTATGACTAATCCATTCTCTTCCCTGCGTGAGCCCAAGGACTCGGACACTGATCGGGGGACGGATCTGACTCCGAGGACTCCTCTTATGGCCCACTTCTCAACCCACATTCTTCGGATGATATCTGAGATAGGCTCCTTACATTGAAGGAACTCACGCTCCGGTGGATCACTTTGTTAACTTCCTGATCGGAAATAGGTCGCATTACCTGGGCCTACGGAGGAGCAACATCAAGACTCCGTGTTGGCGCCCAGACCCCTTGGCAGTACCATGCTGCTATCCGGATGGCTAGGAGCACAGGTCTTAGTGCCTGGCTTTCACTCCTGTGTCTTATCCCGAATGGACCGGTTTTTCCCCACGCCTGCTTACAGGCTATGTTATGTTTTTGGATGTATGTTGTTAGTGAATCATAATGTTGGTCTCCTGTTAGACTCGTACAGGTTTTTCCTTTAATATTCTCTTTGGACTGTTGTGTTATTGCCACTAATCATTATTAGAGAGAAGGGAAAGGGGTGCGATTACAGACTTAAGTGCGGTATTATACTCCCAGGGTGGACACAGAGAGGCCTTGCTGGGATGGGTACAGATCGGAATCCTGAGGATCTCTCACAGATTTGCACTATTACACAGATATGGCTAAACGGACACAAGCACATGCACCACGCTATAATGTGATCACGTAAGGGGCATGGCCACACTTCGTAAGAGACAGCGTATCCACGCATACCTGAGGTGCCACCTAGTGCATATAGCCATGCTGCAGGAAACACATTTGTCTAGGTCCCCCCTCGGGAGGCTACGCTCTAGCTGGAAAGGCCAAACCTTTGGAACCACCTCTTCCTCATTCGCCCGCGGCGTGGAAATTTGGATTGCCCCCGGAGTACCCTACGAGGTTGCCCACACATGTAGACCCCAACGGTAGATATGTAGTGACGAGGGCTATCTTAAAGGTGCACCACTGTCCATTGTGGACCTATACGCACCCAACACTAACCAAGGATGCTTCTTGAATATGACGACTGCTGGTCTGCTTTGGGACCCTGCTAGGGAAAGCCTATGGGGGGAGATTTCAACTGTGCCCCTGACGTCCACCGCTCCTTCCCCCGCTACCGAATGCACTGACTAGACACATCTCCCATGAGTTTAAGGCCTGGAGGGTGGAGAATGGTTTATATGACTTATGACGAACGGGACATCCAACAGCACGTGAATACTCGTTTTACTCCCCCGTTCATGACCCTCACACTAGAATAGATCTGATTCTGGCACCATCAACAATGGTGCTTAGGGTACACAGCTCTGATTACCTTGCACACACTGTGCCAGAGCACAGCCCCTTAAGGGTGGTCATAGGATGGGGCCGCCCGAACACACGGATACCTACGTGGCGCTTGCAGGTTGAGGCGTTGTCCGACCCACGCTTTTGCAAAGAACTTGCCACGTGTTTATCCACCTACTTTTCACATAATAACAACACAACGGCACATTGAGCGAGAGAATGGGGCGCACATAAAGTAGTAGTACGCGGCCACTGCATGACAGCCTCTGTGGGGGCCCGGCGGGTATTGATCCGGGAGCTGGCCGTATTAGAGTCAAAAACAGACAGCAGAGGTCTCTGTGGCCAAGGGTAAGGTGCCTCCCGAAGAGCTTTGGTCCTTGTGGGCCAGCCATGGGAGGCTGACGACAGACTAGGCAAACATGATTACAGACACTATATGACACAACAATATGTGGAGGGTGAAGAACGGGCCGCTTGTTGGCTTGGCTGGTCCGAGATGCCCCACAGTGTTCACCCATGGGGACAATCAAAACAGAATCAGGCATGATAGTTAACACCCCAGCGGTGATCAACAAAGCTTTCTATTCCTACTATCAGAGGCTATACACCCTCCCTCACCCCTCCAACTGGGCGAGCATCCAGCTTCCTGGATTCTCTCCCCCTGCGGCACTTGCAGCCGGAGCAAGCGGCTGCACTCGACGGATCCATTTGCATGGAAGAGATACGTCTTGCACTAACTCAAATGGCCTGAAACAAGGCACCGGGCATGGATGGCTTGCCAATAGAGTATTACGTGACACAGGCGAACCACCTCTTGCAGCCCATGCTCACTATGGAGGTTATTACAACTTTGGAGGAGGTGTTAATCCGTCCCAAAAGTGACGATAAAGTGACGGATATACCACCAGCCGTATTACGAGTTCCATAGGATATAATAGACTCGTAATACGGCTGGTGGTATATCCGTCACTTTACTGTCACTTTTGGGACGGATTAACACCTCCTCCAAAGTTGTAATAACCCCCTATGTTTAATGAAGCGCACGATTGTGGGCAGCTCTGGGATCTCTTTGTGAGGCCCTTATTACGGTGCTCCCAAAGAGTGGCCGGGATCCTCTTGATGTCAAGTCGTACCACCCGCTCTCTGCTGAACACGGATTGTAAAGTCCTGGGGAAAATACTAGCTAATAGACTCCTCCCCTTTAACCCGCAATTGTTCCATGAAGATTAAACCGGATTTATTCCGGGCAGAAACACATTCCTGAACATTAGGAAAATGCTTCACATATTGCACAACAATTCAGGGACTTACCGTCAAGGAGTAACGATATCATTAGACATTGAGAAGGCGTTGGATACATTGATCTGGGACTTCCTGATCAAAATGCTGGGTGCAATGGGATTTGGCAAAGGATACATAACATGGATCACTACATTATACTCTAGCCCATCGCTCGAGTCAAGATGGGGCAAATCATTTCAGACCCATTCCCCATGTACAGGGGCACTAGACAGGGATGCCCGCTCTCTCCACTTTTGTTCGCCATAGCTATAGACCCCGTGGCTGCCAAATTTCGCAAACATGCACGCCAATGGGGCATCTCGGCATTACACATGCACCACATTATATCCTTATATGCAGACGACGCCTTGATTTACTTGCAAGATCACGTGGTCTCCATGCCGAGGGGTAATGGACACACTAGATTACTTTGCCTAAATTTCTGGACTGTGAGTAAATTGGTCTAAATCCTGCATATTCCCCTTAATGCCCGTCCCTCTGGATCTCCAGCCAGACCTACCAGAGTAGCACTTACCATGGTGTCAAACCACCTTTAAGTATTTAGGAATTCAAGCATATCACTCGATGGATGACATTAAAGAGGGCAACATAGACAGGACTATTCGTTGCATATGGGGTTCGCTTCCCTTCTGGGGATCTCTCCCTCTATCACCCATGGGCAGAGTAGCTATAGCCAAAATGCTCATCCTTCCTAGACTATTATACCATTCTGCAGCGCTACCGGTAGTTCTCCCCCAATCATTCTTTATGTCCCTACACAGTATGCTAACTGATTTATTATGGGGAAAGGACAGACATTGCGTGGAGTTGACCACAACACAATACACACAGGATAATAGGGGCCTAGGTATGCTTAATTTTGAATTGTATTACGCTGCCGCCCAGCTACAGTGGCCCATTAACTGGACAGGGCAACATCACACGGCAGAGAAGAAAGTGATGATGGATTGATGGATACACTTGCCCCGACACCATTGTCTGCCTGGTTATCGGTAAGGGCATGTTCCACACATCGCGGTAACGTCATACTAGATACTGCTAAAACATGCTGGTTGCACTACGTTCACGATAAGGGTCCTAATATGCCATACTCACCATTGATTCTACTGCTACACTTGCCTAGAGCCCGCAACCTGCTAGCGCACCACAGCATGACTCCATGGCTGGAAGCGGGTCTTGAGAGAGTGGGTGATTTCTACTCAGAAGCTACACTGTTAACATTCAACGAACTATTAGAAATGCTCAGATTTCACAGTCTTTTAGTCAATTCAAATTCAATCAAGTTAATAATCATTGGCAAGGCATAGGTCCACCCTACGGATAACCAAATTAGGGAAATGCATGTGTGGGGAGCAACACATGAGTGCAAAAGGCAAAAATAAAAAAAAGGACAAACATAAATTTGAAAAAATTGAATAACTCAGGCAACAGGACACTAATTAAAAGGAAAAATAAAATAAGCTCCAACATAGTGGAGGTGTTAACCTAAAAGGGCATGCCAAGGGGCAAGGGTAAATGGCAGAGAGGAAGATACCTCTCCAAGGGATACAGCTTTCAGGGAATTTTCATCAGGAAAGCATCTGGCCTGCGAGGCATCTGCAAGCATCGGGAAAAGTGTCTGTCTCAGGCTAAGACAAGACTGCTTCTGCTCTCAGGCTGCTCCAAGCAAAGTTTGATCATCCAACTATATAATAATCCACATGAAATGCTCCAATTGCTCACAAGGGTCAGTTCATGTTATGTTAAAGGGGCATCAACCAATCATAAATTATCGCCAGACTTCAGAATCTTATAGTTTGACATTTTCCCAAGTCTGTTATGGGACCATGTCTTTTTCCTTGTGACTCTAATGGGTTGTAACAGTTGTATACAATTTCAGCCCATGTTGCCACATTACAATAATTTCAAGCCAAATGGGTACAATTTGTCAACAGTTAAACAATAGACTTTTTAAAATTGGGCTTTGCTTCTCATGGGAACCAAAAATGAAAGAAGACTTCACGTTATGAAAAATAATTTAGCACTTTTACATGACTGCGAAATGCAAGCTCTGTAGGCCTCAGTTATGCTAACACAAGAAAATATAAAATGCATTTAAAAATACTCGTTAATAAAACACAATATGTAAACATTATAAATTCCTCATTAATAATATTTCATCAGTATAAGTAAATATTTTATTTATATAGGAAAGTCTTCGTTATTGCATTACATTAAGTTTAACAGAGAGCTACGTGGAGCTCCCATCATGCCCTGTGCCTTGTGACTGAGACCCCCACAGAGCAGCAGGATGGTGGACGAAGCGTGCTTGTGGCCGCACGGCCGCATTGTGGTTTACTTCGGCGGCCTCCTCTCTCCCACATTTTTAATGCAACGCCAGGTCCATCTGAGAGACGATCCGGTTGACACTTGGGAATCGCTCAGTTTGATGGTGGGGGATCCCGGGTTCACTGCAAGATGTGAGAGGTTCAGTGAGGGTTCCTGGAGTGGCTGGAGCGACTGGAGCAAGGAGTAAACTTTACTCGGACGGTGGTCCTCTTCCTGGACGCGTTAAACACTGTGTTCCATAAGCCCCCCTCCCGGACTAGGAATGTGGACTGCAAAACACGACGGGAAGAAAGAGAAACAAAAAGAAGACAGAGATAAGTAATGGGGACTGCATGTGCACTGTCAGGTTAGGCAGGAAGTCTGTGTCTTTGCCTCAGGAGTAAGTGGAGCTAGCAGGCACCGTAGAATGGGTGTGAGGGAAGGTAGAGGAGGAAGTTACTTATTTCAATTTTACACCATTATTGTACAGGCTGGATACAGTGCTATATTTCTGTGCACCTAGCAATATAAGGTCCTGCAAATCCCTGCAATGGCCTCAGTCTATAAAATTCTCGAAGATCAAATATCTGGGTGTTTAGTCATTCTTTTTAATGACATCCTTCAGGTGCAGACATACCTGCATACTTCACAAGGGCCACAGACTACAAGCTTTTAGCAAAGATACTAGCTCAAAGACTGGCTTTAGTTGGCCAAGACTTAATTCATGAAGATCAATGTGGGTTTCTTCTGGGTAGGTTGTTAGTGACTAATACTAATTTGTTAATTCAGGCGACAGATTATTATTCTCACAATAACAAACCGGCGGTTATTATAATGTTAGATGCTTTTGATTTAGTGCAATGGCAGGTCCTCTTCAGCATTTTAGCAAAGTTCAAGCTTCCTAGACAATCCCTTCAGACATTGCAAAATCTTTACGCTAAGGCCCAAGCTAAAATGCTTGTTAATTCACGCATAGCATGATCCCTGCAATTGCATTGAGGCACTTGTCAAGGATGCTTCCTCTCCCCGGTGCTCATCATGCTTTTAATTGAACCTTCAGTTGCGGTGCTGTGCCAAGATACTTCTATTTTCACCGCATGCCGTTGGCACCCAAACTAAAGCTTTTTGCGGAGGATGTGATTCTTTATCTTGCAGCAGACTCCACAAATATCAATAGGGCTTTTGCTAAAATAATGGTCTTTTCAGACCTGGGGGGATACAGAATCAATCATTCTAAATTGGAAGTTCTCCTGTTCAATTCCACTGATAATATTCTTCCTTTGGACATGCAAGCCCAGTATTGTCTATGCCAGCCCGTTATATATTTAGGTATTTATGTTTCACACAATTTTTCAAATCTCTTTGCCCTAAACTATATCTCTACTGTCAAGAAAGTGGTAGGTCTTTTACAGAAATGGCAAGCCTCCACTTTGTCAATTATCGGACGCGTGGCACTCGTCAAAATGATGATCCTTTTTTTTTTTATTCATCTTTTCTAGTGTGATTATTAAAATGCACCAATTTTTTTTTTTTTTTAAACTTGACGTGCTACTTTGACAGTTTATATGGGCCAACGAGAAGCCAAGGGCACAGCTGGATATTGTATCCCTTTCATTCGAGGATGGAGGATTATCTCTACCAAATTTTAGGAAGTACTATGAAGCTGTTTTTCGGACTGGTGTTCCAGAGCAGCCTTATCCCCTAATCTTAATTTCTAACTAAACTCTATGCTTGCAGAGCACGGATGTCAGCTACCGCCATTTGTTACGTTCCCGCGTCAACCTAAACGTACGAGGTATAAACTTCCTACATTAATTTATGCTAGGCTTTCTCAATTCTGTGAGAAATATCAAATTCCTAGCTTTCATCCTGCAATGTTGTTGGCTCATTCAGGGATGATGGGACTAAAGCTGATTCCATCACATTTAAATCAATGGTTAAATCTGGGATTTACTAGATTTTCTAATTTTTTAGCAGGGAATCAAGTCAAGACCTGGTCTCAGTGTCAGGCTGGAGATCCTATTCCAGATGCCTTAAGATATTCTTATTTTCAGATTTTGTATTTTTTGCACCCTCATTTCCCTTTAGCAGATTTATCATTCCCTCATATCTTTCAGGCATTTTATAGGAGCCAGAAGGTGACTGGCCATTGGTACGGGATTCTAAACTCTTAGGGAGTAACGCAAATTCTTTCTTGTTTCTTGACAAAGACTGAAAACACTACCGGGTGTAAAATTGAGCTGAAAATGTGGAGGAATTTAAATAGTATATCTCATAAGGCAATAAGGGGAGTGCAAACTTTAAGAGAATAGCATTCTTTTCAAAATGGATGCTTTATCTTACTCCAGCCCAAATTGTCAGGTTCCTTTCCACAATGCATTGGTACCCCAGGCGCCTGGCTCCATATGTGCTTTACCTGCCCTAAGCTTATGGAATTTTGGGAAAGAATTTTTCAATGGATCAGCGTGAGGATATGGTGTGCACTTGTCCCAGACGCTTTGGGTGGTCTGTTTGGTATTACAGGTCAATATCAATTAACAATTCGGGCACAATAGCTGCTATTTATAGCACCATTGAAAGCAAAATCTTTAATTCTGCAGGCCTGCTGTCACCTATTTCGCTTACATTTAGAGCCAGTGAGGAGAAAATGCTTGCACTGCGCTTTAGGGAAAAGTTGAATGTACAGAGAATAGGAGCAGTCTGTAAGTTCAAGGGTATTTGGGGTCCGACATTTGAAGGAGAAGATATACCTCTGACAGTATAAGACGTTACAATTGTGCTTCTGCATTGATATGTAGTTTGTGATAATAAGGTTTAGGGTGTTTTTTTTCTTTTTTTTCTTGGGGGGGTTTCTTTTGTTTCTTTTTTTTTTTCGTGTCTGATGAATAGTAATTCTATGTTTTGCTCCGTGTATACCTCTCATGGTCTGTGTCAACTCAATAATATAAAAAATAATAATAAAAAAAAAGTTTACAAAAAAAGTATGACAGAGAGCTACATTTTCTCACTTGCCCATAATTTCAAATTCTTTCATCTTTCCTTAAACACAAGAAATCTTTCAATTGTGTACATTATAGTAATGTCATTGTTGGTAATTCCACAGCCCATCTGAAAACTGGTCAGTTGATAAAGTTACGTCACACTTTTGATTGCAATACGTTGAATGTTATTTATGCTATCAAATGCCATGTGATGGGCTCTATGTGGGCAAGACTGAACATAAGGTCATGATTTGTTTGACTGTGCATAAGAGTATGATACATAAGAAAAAATATATATTGTTTGGTGGTACAGTTACTTGAGCATAATCACACCATGGCACAATTGAGGTTCACCATTTTGGAACTGGTAAGGCTCAATCCAGAGATGGACGATCACAGAGCATTAGCACAAAGAGAAACCTTTTGAAATAAATATCTGGATAGCCTTTTGCCCCCATGCCTGAATGACAAGTTAGAAATGTCCGGTTTTATTTAGTGATTCCTGTTGCATTATGTTCAAAGTAATTGTGATGCTGCAATGTTTGTATCCTGTCTGGGGGCTGTTACGCCACTGCTGCTTGTCTTGTACAATACCATTCATGTGTGTTTTTGTTAAAAAAGTGGAAGACATTTGCTTTATATCTTAGCACAGTCATCTGTGTTTACTATGTTCGGAGTCAATTACGATGCTACAATATTTGTTTTCTGGTTTCGGGTCATGCACTGTCTGATGCTCAAGATTTGTTTTGCATAGCGATATTTATGCGTGTTTCAGTTCTTCAGTCATCCTATTTTTTCTTCTTAGTAGGGTCACATTGGGTGCTCCATTTGCATATTTAACACCATTTCATTTTCTTGTGCACGTTTCGTTTTATTTCTGGTCCCTTGCACTAGGATTTTTTCTGGGACCCATTTTGTGTTTTTAGCACTGTCTCTGAGCCTTTGGGGTCAGTGAGACTGAACGTTTAGTGCTCACGCTTGATAGTCTGTCTTCGGTGTTATTTACATCACCTGATATGAATAGGTGTCTCACGATGGCGGCGCAGATCTATTTGAGTCGTTCATTTGTGGTTTCAACAGTTTCAGGCACTTTTTTTTATCACAGGTGTCCAACAGTGCAGAAGTTTTGAAACTCACTTGCACGGTGGGTTCACAATGTCGTTGTTTTGGCAGTTTTTTGCAAGGTACCTGCCTATTGCTTATCATTATGTGTACAGGGTGCTTGCCTTATATTTGGTACAGCTCAGATTGTGTCCGCTCTTTTGGATTATATCAGTGCCTTCCGTTTGGTTGACACTTGATATGCTCGGGTCGCAGCACATTTTTGGGGTCACTGAGTGCATGGGAATAGTCATAGCATGTTGTGTGGTCTTTCATGGATAATATTGTGTTCACATTATGGCAGTGTCGGATGGCATGGTTTTATTTATTTGGAGCACCAGCGGTTTGGGTTGCACGTTGGCAATTTAGGGACTGCATAGTTGACATCAAGAAAAAACCCACCAGTATGTAGCATGTCATTCATTCAAGGGACATTACATTCTTTGATGCTTTCTTGTTTCATCTTTTGACATATTTTTGTTACTGCAATAGTGTCTTCTGTGTTTTCTAAACATCCCATGCCTGATTTTCCTGTTTGATACATGTTTTACAGTTCTCCCTATGAAGAGTTAATACATTGGGATTCAACTCAAGCCATATTGAGTCATCATGTTTCTTTCTCAAGTGTGGAGCAACATTTGGATTAATTATTGGATAGCATATTTTGTGCAGTTTAATAAATTGAAGAACTGTGCACTTCTGTGTCAAGCACTGAAGATCAGTTGAACTGTGTGTTTAAAGTGTTTCATTGTTTTGAGCCCTCTGACATTTATGTTATGTGTGCTGGGACTAGCGCACATGAGTTGGCTCTACCTTATATAAAAAGTTGTTATTGGGATTTGAACAGGATCCTATCCAGCACAGCATATTTGTTAAGGTATTTTTTCTGTACAAAATTTGGTGCAATTACATTTAAAACTGTGGGCACAATATCTGTTTTGTTTGAGACAAAGATCAAACCACATCAGCTAGTCATTTGCAATAATCCAGGACCAAGTAATCTGTAACGTTCACAAGAGCATTCGCAGGCACTGCTGGCAATCTCATAGCTCACACCATGATGATCTCATGTGGCGACAAGCCTGTTTTTCTGTTGGGTGTGCTCTGCATACTCATCAGGACAAGAGGCAAGGCATCTGGCCATTTCAGTGTTGTAGATGCGTATACTTTCACCAATCGAGACTTCAGTGTTCCATTTATCTTTTCTACCAGACCTGCAGCTTCTGGTCTGTAACTGCAATGCAATCTTTGCTCAGCTTGCACTGCCACACACAATAGTTTAAGTATCTCACTATTAAAATGTGTTCCTTGGTCTGTTTCCAGAGAAGTCGGAAAACTGAATCGAGGTATCAATTCCCTCAATAGCAGTTTTGTAACCATTAGGCTATATCATTACTTCTAGTTGGGTAAGCCTTGACCCAATGAGAGAACACACACACCACCACCAACACATATCTCAACCCATTGCACACTGTCAATTAAATGAAATCAAGCTGCATTCGGTTGAAAGGTCCTCCTGATCTGTCTATGTGGCTCATTTTTACATGTGTGCATTTTCCTTGACACATTACACATCTGTGACATACTGCTTTTGCAACCAATCTGAACCTGGGATTGTGCCATGTTTGTCTGAATGTTCTAATCATTGCATCTGTACCAATATGAGCCTATCCATGTTAATTGTGAGAGGAGGCCTCTTTTTGCATGGTTAGCCCCCACTTTTTGCCTGATGTTGACATGTTCTAGAAGTTGGTAGTTCCCAGCGTCCCTGATAAACAGGTTCCCAGGGCCAGAGCTCTTTCCCTAAATCTGTTGTGATGCTTGGCACAATTTGATACACTTTTAAATAACCCCATAAGTCCCTAGTACCCAGGGCAAGAGATATTAAGAGTAGACCTTTGGGGGCAGCAGCACTGATTGTGCCACTCCCAAGGGCCTTGCACCCACATGCACCCAGCATTGCCATTGCAGGCTGGGTGTACTGGGGCAAACCTAAACAGACAAACTCGACATGGCACACTCTCTGTGTGCCCTGTCCACCTTACACTGCATGTATTATGAGTAAGTCACTCCTCTGGCAGGCCTTCCAACCCTAAGGCAGGGTGCACCATATTATGTTTGAGGGCGTAGATGCATGAGCATTATGCCCCCACTGTGTCCTTGACAAACCAAAGACATAGGCCCTCTTTATGAACACAGCGGTCCCTACCGCGCCTCTGGCGGTGGTGGTAAAAACCGCCAACAGAGGAGCGGTTCGGAACGCCAAATAATGAACCAATTGAAACACAGGCATCCAGAAAACCATCCACCGCCAGTAGAGGAGTGCCGACGACAATGGCAGAGTCCGCCCACAGGCTGACGGAAAGGTCCAACCCGCCCATTAAATTATGAACCACTAGTCCAGCGCCAGTTTAGGGGTGGGAACCACCGCCATGCAAGTCCAGGCGGAAATGAACCAAATCCAATGAAACACTCACCGGAGGCCCACACAACGCGCCAAAGCAGACATGGGTAGAGAGTGCAGGTCATGCCAGCCCTGCTCCTTGCCATATACCTCTACGACCGAGACCGCCGGCGAAGACGTTAAGTACCGCAACCTACGAAAAAAGGGAGGAAAGGGCACAGTTACATACCCACCCACTCCACCCACCCTGCAATGCCCCCCCAACCCTTCCCAGCAGCACAACCCATACACCCCACAGCAAGAGGTACTTACCCGACACAAGGCAGATCCAACTTGACCATAGTACATACAAATGCCCCACACCCACAAACAATGAAACGAAAGACCAGGGTTCAACAGTGTGCCGCCAAAACACAGGCCACACAGAAATATTTATTACAGCTCACAGAACCAACTATTTCCAACAAGGCCAGTGGCCAGGCTGTAGTGCAAGATGTCCCACGGGACACAACGGCCCCAACCTGACTCAAAAAAGTATACGGTACTCCACCTAATGGGGCAACAAAGGGGTATTCAGGCACCTCATGGAACAGGGGCAGGGGGTGGTGGGGGTGAGGACTCGCGACGGGGGTGGGCCTTGGACTTGTGCTCGGAAGGTGGAGGGGGTGTGGGTTTGTCCTTTGAAGGGGGGGGGGTGTTTCGAGCGGGTGGATTCAGATGGACTTGGCTCTGCATGGGGCTTCTTCTTCTCTTGGGAAGGGGCACAGGAATGTGAGGGGCGGACAGGGGTGGGCTGTGAAGTGGAAGGAGTGGAAAGGGCAAGGTGGTGTGCACGCTTAGGGACAAGACGGGGTGGGCCAGTGGGCTGAAAGAGGTCAGCACAGGAGAGGAAAAGTTTCTTCGGAGCAAATGGGGTGATTCTGAATGAGGGCATGGGAGTGGAGGCAGAGGGTGTGGACGTATGTGGTGTAGGGGTGCGTGTAGTGGGTGCAGGTGACTGGACAGTATGCTGAGGTGTGGTGGATGTGTGATGGGTGGGTATCTTGTTGCGTTTGTGTGTTTTTGGAGGGGGGGTGGACACAGTGGGAGAAGACAGGCTGCCAGTGTGGATCTATGTTGTGTGGGTATCTGCAAGTCTGGTGAGTGTGCTGCATGTGTCAACTACACTAGTTGTGGTGAGTGCAGGTGTGGTGTCTGGGGTGCATGTATGGATGTCTGATATTGTGGTGAGTGCAGTAAGAGGAGCAGCAACAGTGACTGAAGGTGCAGTGTATGAGGGTGTGCATGTAGAGGAGAGAGACAGGGAGGCAGAAGAAGTGGGCACACTGGGGGAAGTGGATGTCGTGTGTGCATGTGTATGTTGGCTGTGTGAATGCTTGTGGTGGGAGGTGTGGTGCTTGTGTTTTGAAGTGTGCTTCTTGTGTGTTGAGGTGCTTGACTGCGTGTCAGATTGTGTGCTTTGGATGGGTGAAGGGAGTGGGGTGCTGGAAGGGGAAGAGAAGGTTGGAGGGGAGACAGACTGGCCAGGGAAACTGGCTGCCATCCAAGAGGAGGCCAGAGCCTGAAAAGCTCTCTGTAGGGCAGACATGGCACCGTGAATGCCATCCAGATAGGCATTGGTCTGCTGCACCTCTGATGCTAGCCCCTGGATGGCATTGACAATGGTTGTCTGCCCTACAGAGATGGTTCTCAGGAGGTCAATAGCCTCCTCTGTGAGGGCAGCAGGGCTGACTGGGTTAGTGGAGAGGTGCCTTGGGCGAAGGAGACGCCCATCCTTCTGGGTGAGTGGGCACGGGCAACTCGGTGGAGAGCAGAAGGGAGGGCAGTGATGGAATGGGGGGTGGTGGAAGATGTCACTGTAGTGGTATCGCCACTAGGGTCCGCCACCGCCGGGGAGCCCCCATAGGAGGAGGTATCGGAGTCACTAACTCCAATGGTAGTTGCCTCCCCCGTGGTACCCCCTCATCCTCCCACCCACTGGTCCCCTTGGCGTCAGATGACTCTGCCTCCGAGGATCCGTGGGCTGCTGCTTCCCCTCTTGCCGGTGCCTCAACTCCCTCGCCAGATGTTGCTGATGTACAAAAACAACACAAGAGAACAGGGATGGGGAGACAAAACAGGAGAGACACTTGTAAATAGCTGAATGAAGGTACATAGTGGCCAGACAGACACCCACCCAAAAGACACCCCCAACAGTCAGCACCATTCACTATGCTCATGGCCATGCCCTGACTACTGACCAGAACCATGCTCTACACCCATCCCCTGAACTACCTAAGGACCCGACATGTGGGAGACCTGACATAGACACCCCTACATCCAGATCCTTAAACATAACATGCTGCCCTTATCTGTATCAGCACCTGCCATGCACATGGAAATAATGGACTTGGTGTGGAAATTGGATAAATGCCAACTGCTCCAGCAATCTCGATACCCAGGTGATCCAGTAGAACCTGCTCCCTTGCGATAAGGACAGCCCAATAGTGTTTGAGTTGGTGGTCATTGCAAAAACTCGGGTCAGGTGGTGGAGCACCTTGCCCCAACACAGCTTCCTGCCCTCTGTGGGGTAGCCCTGGATCACACGGCCACCCAGTATGAACATCATGGGGAGGTAATGTTGCACCAGCCAAATGAAGCCCCCAGCTCATCTGCCAACATCTTGGCCATTCTCCCTTTCCCTGATATCATTCAATGCAATGCAGTTGCAGGAAAACAAAATAAACCTAACACTATACCAATCACCCAACAAACTATTCTATCCCTTGACAAACATTACTGATTAAAAGACAAAAATACACAACAGCTACAGGGCACAGCACGAAAGCATTCCAATATCTCCAAAACACCAACAACACCAGCTCCACACAACCTCACACAGTCACGGGAAATAGGACTGTGGAGTTTTGGACTTGGACCTTTTTGGAAGGTCATCCCCTAACTTTTTGCTTCCTTCCTCCTATTCTTTCTGACCAGCTTTTGTTGGCTTTATGATTCTGGGTACTTTACCACTGCTAACCAGTGCTAAAGTGCAAATGCTCCCTGTGTAAAATGTATTGGTGATTGGTTTATCCGTGATTGGCACATTTGATTTACTATTAAGTAAAGTGCACTAGAGGTGCCTAGGGCCTGTAAATCAAATGCTACTAGTGAGTATGCAGCACTGATTGTGCCACTCACATGGGTGAGAAAATGTACATAAAGTTAATCGTACACCATAGCTGCTAGGCATCTGTTTATCTTTATTATGTTGCCAGTTGCTCGACAAACCTCCTGAACTTTGATGATTGACTTTGTGCTTGCAGCCTTGGGCTGCAATCTGCTTATCGCTGCCATATTACTTTTTCCAATTACAGTTCCGAGAATTGTCGTGCTTAATCAGTAACTGCCAGAACAAGTTTGTACAGGTCATTGCCACCTCCTGCCAGCTGCATCTGTACCTTCTCCCACCACACGTGTATCCCTGAAATATTCTGAAGGCCACAGAGGACCTTGAATACGCTAGGGGTGGAGTTGTCCTCTGACTAAGCAGTTTTGTGTGTATATAAGGTTGGGTGCCCCAGAGTGAAGGGGCAGCCTCTGTAGGATAGTCACTTGACTGTCCTGGGACTCTGTATTAGCTCGAGCTATAATCCATGTAATAAACTTCTCTTTATTCCTCCAGTTGGTGACTCCGCTTGATTTGTGTACTCTCTGCTAAACTGACCCTGAGGACAAGGGTGTCCCTCCACCGCTGGGAAGAAGACCCCGGGTGGGGGTCTAATCTTTCCTGGTTCCTCATGGGTAACCCTGTAAAGATGTCTCAGACCTGCCACTGCAGTGTCTGTGTTTGCAGTCTTGCATTGCAAATTCAACTTGACAAGTGTACCCACTTGCCAAGCCAAACCTTCCCTTTTTATACATGTAATACACCTCTAAGTTAGGCCCTAGGTAGCCCCATGGCAGGGCGCAGTGTATGTTAAATGTGGGGCATGTACTGATGTGTTTTACATGTCCTAACAGTGAAATACTGCTAAATTTGTTATTCACTTTGAAAGGCCTATCTCTCTCATAGGTTAACGTGGGGCTGCCTTTAAATATTCTTAAAGTGTAGATTCCCTTTGACAGCAGATAGAAATGTGGAGTTTGGTGTCTCTGAGCTCACAATTTAAAAATACATTTTTTTGTGAAGTTGGTTTTTAGATGGTTAGTTTGAAAATGCCACTTTTAGAAAGTAGGTATTTTCTTGCCTAAACCATTCTGTGCCTCTGCCTGCTTATGTCTTCCACATCTGGGACAGACTGACAGTTGGGCTGTTGTGAATTTCATCTTGACAGTGACACAAAGGGAGCTGGGGTGTAGCCTGCATATCCTGATGAGCCATATGGGCTAGAGTGGAGGGAGAAGACTTACTCTGCCAGCACCTGGACTCTCTGCTGAGACTCCTGCCCTGCCAAGTGGTGCCCTATCCAGTCCCTGGGCCCTTAAAAGGTGAAGTTGGCAGAATAAGTGCTGAAATCCACACACAGAATGCTGTGTGGGGAAATTTCGCAGCTGGAGAAACGATGCAAAACCCGCTTGCAGCAGCTGATAACAACGCAAACCCCAAGCAGAGCGGTTTTCTAACACCGAGCGACTGGATTTCACACTCATCGTTGCAGGGCGTCAAAGTCAAAGTCATTGTGAACCTGCGCTGATCTGATGTCCCCTGTCCGCAAATTGACGCATCGTTCTCTTGCGTTGGAATAAAATGACACATCGCCTACCCGACCAGAGAAGAAACAACGCAGGGCCCTAGAGCACAAGTCTCACTGATATAGTAGCAAATCGGAGTGGGGGTGTGCTCATTGTGCACCGCCTTCTGAGATTTGGATCCCTGGGTACTTCTCCTCCCCCCACCAGGCCCACTGTGAACTAAACTCTGTGTGCTACATAATTGTACCCACAAGGGGATAGTTGCACAGAGGCTCATCGAGTTCATCCCACAACACTACTCTCTGGGACAGGTACTCAACACTATGGTCCAACCAAAACAAGACAGATGGACGGCGGGGATGTCTGGCCACCTGGGTGGCGACGCGGAAGGAGAGAGACTACACCCCCAGGAAGGCTCGCTGAGGAGCACACTGGCATCCCACTCACGCAGGTTTGATGGGAATTTATCAGATGTGATAGACATTAAAACCACACTGGTACCTAAGGGTGATGCCCTGCGGATTGACATGGGCCTAATGAGGGAAGACCATAAGAAACTGAAGGACCGTTTTGAGACCACAGTATCTAATCTGGCCTCCCTAAGACCATAGGTTTCTGATGCCACTGCACACATTAAGGCCCTGCAAGACGAGATGGCATACCTCAGACAGCGAGCAGATGACCAGAAGGGAAGGTCCCACCATAATAATGTGGGGATCAATCAATCAATCAATCAAGAGATTTATAAAGCGCGCTACTCAACCGTCAGGGTCTCAAGGCACTGGGGGTAGCTACTGGTCGAAGAGCCATGTCTTGAGGTGTTTCCTGAATGTCAGGAGGTCCTGGGTCTGGCATAGGTGGAGCAGTAGGGAGTTCCAGGTCTTTGCAGCGAGGTGAGAAAAGGATCTTCCTTCGGCAGTGGTGCAGCGGATGCAGGGGACGTAGGCGAGGCTGGCGGAGCGGAGATGTCGGGTGGGAGTGTGGAAGGTGAGTCTGTCGTTGAGGTAGGCTGGACCTGTGTTGTGGTGGGCTTTGTGTGCGTGGGTGAGGAGCTTGAAGGTGATCCTCTTCGATACGGGTAGGCAGTGTAGGTCTTTGAGGTGTGGTGAGATGTGGTTGCCGCGTGGAACATCGAAAATGAGGCAGGTGCATGCGTTCTGGATTCTTTGCAGCTTTGTTTTGAGTTTGGCAGTTGTTCCCTGCATATAGTGCATTACCGTAGTCCAGTCGGCTGCTGACCAGGGCCTGGGTGACAGTTTTCCTGGTTTCGACGGGGATCCACTTGAAGATCTTGTGGAGCATGCAAAGAGTTTTATAGCAGGAAGAAGAGATTGCGTTGACCGGCTGAGTTATGCTGGGAGTAGAGTCCAGGATGAATCCTAGGTTGCGTGCATGGGTAGTGGGCGAGGATGCAGTTCCTAGGGAGGTGGGACACCAGGAGTCGTTCCATGCTGAGGGGTTGGTGCCGAAGATGAGGATCTCGTCTTGTCTGTGTTTAACTTGAGGCGGCTTGATTCCATCCAGCCGCCAATGGCGTGTAGTCCATTGTGGAGGTTGTTTTTTGCAGTTGTCGGGTCATTCGTGTAGGGTCTTTCGTGAGGGATAGGATCAGCTGGGTGTCATCTGCCTAGGATACTGTGTTGATGTGATGGGGCCATGTAAACGTTGAAAAGCATTGGGCTGAGGGGGGATCCTTGGGGGACGCCACAGATGATCTTGGAGGCTTCGGATAGGAATGGCAGGAGGCGGATTCTCTGGGTTCTGCCGGTGAGGAATGATGAGATCCAGTCGAGAGCCTTGTCACGGATTCCGACGTTGTGGAGGCGAGTGCGGAGGGTGAGATGACATACAGTGTCGAAGGCTGCGGAGAGGTCCAGGAGGATGAGTGCTGCGGTTTCTCCTTCGTCGAGCATGGTCCTGATGGCATCCGTGGCAGCAATGAGAGCAGTCTCAGTGCTGTGGTTCTTGCGGAATCCAGATTGGGAGGTGTCGAGCGCCTTGTTGTCTTCCAGGAAGTGGGAGAGTTGGCTGTTCACAAACTTTTCTATGACCTTTTGCTGGGAAGGGGAGGACAGAGATTGGCCGGTAATTCTTGGGGTCCGCCTTGGATTTGTTCAGCAGGGCGTTGACATCTGCATGTTTCCAGCTTTCCGGGAAGGTGGCTGACTCGAAGGAGCTGTTGATGATGTCGCAGAGGTGGGGAGCGATGATGTTGCTGGCTTTATTGAAGATATGGTGTGGGCAAGGGTCTGATGGGGAGCCGAGTGAATGGAGGCCATGGTGTTGGCGGTGTCTTCTTTGTTGACGAGGGTACAGGCGTGAAGGAGGTTGGTGTTGCTTGTGGCGTTGGCTTCGTGGGCGTCTGTGGTCCGCTGGTGGGTCTGGGGGTTGAAGCTGTTGTGGATGTCTTCTTTCTTTCGACGGAAATGGGAGGCGAGGGAGTTGCAAAACTCCTGTGATGGCGGGGGTTCGTTGGTGCAGGTCCTGGGGTTGGAGAGCTCTTTGATGATGCCGAAGAGCTCTTTGCTGTTGTGAGCGTTGGTGTCTATGCGGCGTTTGAAGTAGGTTCTATTGGTGTTGCGGATCAGCTGGTGATGTTTGCGGGTGGCAGTCTTGAGTGCGATGTGGTTGGATTCGGTAGGTTCAAGGCGCCAGGTTCCCTCCATTCTGCGGCATTCCCATTTGGAATCCTGTAGGTCGGGGTGAACCAGCTGTCGTCTATCCATCCATGCAGGTTGGTGGCGGCTGTGTCGGGGTCTAGGGTCCCAGGGGGCGGGGCCTGGGCGAGGGTGGAGAGCAGCTGTTCTGCTGAGATTTTGCTCCAGTAGCGTCAGGGGGGTTGTGTGCGATGATGGCGAGTGACAGGTTTCTGGTAGGAGAAGTGGATGCAGCGGTGGTCTGTCCAGCTGAGTTGGGTTGTGTGACTTAAGATTATGTGGCTGTTGGCTGAGAAGATGGGGTCGAGTGTGTGGCCTGTGGTGTGAGTGGGTGATGTGACAAGTTGTTTGAGGCCGAGGTTGTCGAGTAGGTTGGTGGTGTTGATGTCGTTGTTTTCTAGGTGGAAGTTCAGGTCTAGGTGCTGACGATGTCGGCGATGGCGTTGCAGAAATGAGGTCAGGGGCCGGGGGTCTGTAGATCAGTGTTCCTTTGAGGGTAGAGTTGACGTGGATTTTGAAGTGGAGGTGCTCGGCGAGGTTGAGGGTGTCGTGGGTGCTGGTCGCGACTTTGTTGCTGTTTTTGTGGACTATGGTGATTTCTTCTCCTGGTTTGTTGGTGCGGTCTCTTCTGGTGATTTTGTAGCCTTCTGGGATGGCTATGGCTATGTCGTGTTCCGAGGCCGAGTTTGTCCAGGTTTCGGTGAGGAAGGCGATGTCCGGTGATGTTGAGGACAGTAGGTCCCAGAGTTCGATTGCGTGTTTGTGGACGGAGTAGGTGTTGAGTAGAATGCAGCTGAGGTGGTTGTTGGCAAGTCTGTCGTGGTGCTTTAGGGAGCAGGTGAAAAAGTAGGCTCAGCAGGAGAAGGGCCCCCTGGTGTTCATCGGGGTGGACTGGAAGCAGGTGGAGGAGAGTACTGGATTGAGGGCGTGGAGGTCACTGGCAGTGTCACAGCGTCTGGTGGTGGGGGGGCCCGCGGGCCAGGGGAACTGGTACAGGGCTCGGTCCAGGAGCGGATGGGCGCAGACGGGCTTGCCTCTGGCGCGTCAGCGGCGCATCCGCTGCGCAGTTGCGCAGCGACCGCCATTAAGAGGCGAGGTGGGAGGGAGGAGCAGCTGGGAGGTGGGAGGGGAATGCGAATGGGGGCGCGAGGAGGGCGGGCCCGCAGGGATGCAGTGGCGGGAAGCAGAACGGCTCGGGGGAGCCGAAAACACAGCGCAAGGGGCAAAAGCGGTACAACAAGGGAATATAGGCACAATAAGAATAAACAGAGCAAAATACAGAAAAACAAGGCACAACTGGAACGCTTACCACTAGACACCAGGGATGAGGTGGTGAAGGGCCTCGAACACGCGAAGCAGTGTGGGCGGTGGTCAGGGACACGGGCACAGCTAGGTGGTGCTGCGTGCGTGGGGGAGCGAGCTCTAGACCAAAAACAGGTCACAGGACAGAGGGATAGGGGCCTTCCGGAGTGTACTGAGGGCCCCAGCATAGAACTTTATCTAGAAGAATGGCTCTCAATGACAATCCTACAGGGCAAGCACTCAACATTTTTTCTCAGTGGAACGCACTCACTGCTAATGAGTGCCAGGCAGACTTTTTCTACCAGACACCCCCATGCCCAGTGATCGCCCGCCTATTTAATTATAGACATAGGGATCACATCCTGCAAGTCACCCGAGCAAAAGGCCCGTGGAGGTTGGAGGACTCCCTATTTAACATTTATCCCAGCTAAACAATGGAGGTGCAGTGCAGGAGGGTCTCCTTTCTGGCTGTGAAAATGTGCCTCAGAGACCATGACATTAAATATGCTCTGCAGTTCCCTGCAATGCTCTGAATCATGCATAATGATAGTGAAACTTTTTGTGCCAACCCAGGAGAGGCATGCTTTTGGCTGGAGTGCAAGGGCATTGCAATCTCACCTCTGGAACACCGGGACACCCTGCAGAGTGGAAGGTGCAGACACACCACAGACCCTGCAATAGACATCCACTTGTTGGCCCACATGGGAACATGCTGCCAAAGAAAAGGCACAGGTGGTCGTGGAGGTAGAGCAGCATGCTGTGACACTATCCCCAGCCTGCTCAGTTATCGGACTACTTGAGGTTGAAACTTCGGACACCGCCCTGGCTCTGGAAGATACAAGTCATATAGGTGCACACACACATTAGGGTTCAACCGCTCTAACCTAAGTTTTTTGGCACAATATGCATTATTGTGGAAGTGGGCATTGTAGCACTATAATACTGACCGGGGCCCACAGGTTTCAAGTACAAGGACACTTTCACTATTCCCTTGCTGCAACCCCACCTACAGTCAGTGAAACAGAAGTTGACCAGTTTGAGCATTAAGGGTTGTTTTTTTTCGTTTATTGCATTGCACTGCTGTTGGCTGGACGCCAGCTGGACGCTGGACGGTTGATGTACCAGCCTAGGGGGGGTTGTTTGATGTTGTTCCCAAGGTTTTCTATGGCATTTAATTACACACTAAATAATTCTTTTTTTGTGAATACTTGCACGGGTGTGTGGTTTGCTGAGCTCGGGGTGGGGGTTTAAGGGGACTAGTGGGATAAGGGGCGATGGTGATGGAGATCAAATGTTGCCCCTCTTCAATTGGCCACACAAGATGGTAGACACTGACACAATATTTGTTCCTGACCTGTAATGTTAGGGAGCTCACAGGCTATGTCAAATGGTATTGGGTGCATCAATATATACGCATACATAGAATACACGTAGCACTTCTCCAGGAGACTCACCTCACTGCCCCGGAACTCGAGAACATGTGCAAGCGATGGAGAGGTACACTGGTGGGGACTACCTACTCCCGATATGCTAGAGGAGCCCTTATATGGGTATCAACGGGAGTACCACTGGAGGTGCTGCAGACCAAGGTAGATTTGGAGGGGAGATATGTGGTTCTAGTGGGGTTCTAGTGCTGCTAGTTTTTGTGTATGCTTCCAACTCCAATCAGGCCTTTTTCTTGCGATCACTGACCCCAACACTGTTGCATGAGATGCTGGAGCCCTGTTACTGGGGTTGAGATTTTAATTGTGTTCCAGATTTAGCATAGGATCGCTCGCACCTGTCAATACCTGTGCTCTGTCCACAGCTCTTACTCACCACTTGAGGCACTGGGATTCCCACGTCTCAGATGCTTGGCATAGTTTACATCCCATGGCTAGAGAGCACTCCTTTTATTCTGGGTTCCACGACTTACACACTAAAATTGATCTTTTTTACTGGAGCACTGAAGTGCTGGCAAGGGTTACTGGTGCTGAATACTTAGGATGCAGCCTATCTGACCACTGCCCCCTACAACTCCAACTATCATGGGGCCATGGGCGCTCAGGTATATCCATATGGAGACTCCCAGTGGTGGCCCTGCAGGACGGGGTCCTCCGCGATACCTTATTAGGTCACATCACTGCATTCTTTGAGGTTAACAAAGGCATGGCCTCAGATACTTGCATAGAATGATTTGCAGTCAAAGCAGTCCACCATAGACACGCAATTGAAACAGTATAAGGTGCCAAACTGACCCTACGCTGGGCGCTCCTGTCTTTAGAAACAGATTTAGAGAGGTATGAACGGATGATGCTGGAGGACTAAGTGGCGGCCGCTCCCTTTGCGCAGGCACAGCTTGCCTATAGGATGACATTAGATCAGCTGGGCAAACTAGACTATTGAGAATACCAGATGAAAAACATGTGGAGGACGATAAGGCAGGCAAGCCATTAGCCTGGCTTCTCTGCTCTGACTGCCCCTGAGTCCCTACCACCACTATTCGCAGTGAGGGGGGCATGCTGTTTAACACGCAAGAGACCATTAACACAGCTTTTCGATTGTACTATAGCAAGATATATACAGCCCCAAGACCCATGGGTGCAAACCCTTTTCGGTCGTTCCTAGAGAACATATGCTTACCACATTTACAGCTGTCCCAACAGGCAGCCCTTCAGACACCCCAGGCAGAAACCGAAATTTTAGACGCAATTAAGCAAATGGCCCACTGCAGGACTACTGGCAGACCGAATTTTGCTCCACTTATCAATCGCATTTCACCCCCCAGCTGCTGAAGGTAAACAATTCCACCTATTCTGCTGCTATACTCCCTGCCTTACTGCGGGAGGTGGTGCTAGTGGTTTTACCTAAGCCAGAGAGAGATCCCCTGTTGTTGGGGTCTTATCGACACCTCTCCTTATTAAACTCGGACTATAAGATCTTCAGGAAGGTTTTGGCTAACCTGCTGATCCCCACAGCACAACATGTAATACATTCAGACCAAAATGGGCTTATGCCCGGTAGGAACACATTCCTGAACCTGCAATGCCTGTTCATGTTGATTGATTGGGTGAGATCCACGGGCGCTGGCCCCTGGGCAGCGTTGCTAGATGTAGAAAAGGTGTTTGACACCCTGCGGTTTGAATACCTGAAAGTAGCTGTTACAAGAATGGATTGTTTTACAATACAATGCATCACTTGCACGGGTGAAAACCGGAATCCTTTTCTCTGACACATTTCGTATTGAATGTGGCACTCGCCAGGGCTGCCCATTTTCCCTATAATTTTTGCATTGGCAATGGAGCCCCTTGCATGTGCCGTTCGGGCACGAGCTGTGGAATAGGGAATTAGGCCTGGAAATAGCTGGCACATCATCTTGTTATACGCCAACGATACCTTGGTGCTCCTCGAGGACAACACTATGATGCTCCACCATTTAAAGGAACTTCTAAGGCAGTTTAGAGAGGCATCTGTGCTGAAGGCAAGCTGGGACAAATCCTATTTATTCCCCCCCTCACTGCCTTGTCAGAGGAGCAGCTGAGAGTATACTCCCCTGGGCATTTGACTCCTTTAAACACTTGGGTATCCGAATATATCACTTAAAAAAGATTTGAGAGATCGCAATGTGGGTAAAACCCTTACAGGGGTGCGGTCATCCCTCCCATTTTAGACTGCTCTTCCACTTTACCCGGCAGGCAGGATTGCCATCTCCAAGATGTTAGTACTTCCCAGGTTACTATATTTGTTCTCCGCCATTCCCGCCCTATTAACTTACAAATTACTTGCGTACATGCGCTCACTATTGATTGTGTTAATATGGGGCAAGGGTGGAGGAGGAGTGGTTCTCTCCAAATTATATGCTCTGCTGGAGTGAGGGGATTTGGGTGCCCTGAATTATGAATATTACTAAGTTTCTGCCCAGCCACAGTGGCTATGCGTTGGCTAGTGGGCCAAAATATGTCTGAATTGGGGCAATGGTCTGGCAGGGTGCCCCTGCAATGGTACTGAGATGGATCTTGGGCACTGAAGCTGAGGCCTCTATGGAAGGAAGCAGTGTCTTAATGCGTGTGGCCAAGGCGTGCTAGACCAGATATACAGTGAAGTAATATTCATGTCCCCCATACCTGCCGGAACTATCCTTTTAGGCATTTGCCATGTTGCCCACAACTGCATTTGCAACCAGATTTGACTTCATCTTCAGAGGTTGACCTCATTGACTGGGGCAATCTCTTCACAGACAAGATACTCCACACATTTGAGAGCCTGGTAGATTATTATGGGATACCACCGTCTTTCTTCCTTATATATTTTACACTCAAATGACATTTACATAAGGTTTGACAAAAAACACACTATGAATCGGAGACATCAGTATTCTTTCAGGTACTGTTGATGCATGGGGGGCGTAGGGTGGTGACATGCCTCTATAGTCCCCTGTGTGCAAATAGAGAGATTCCACTCCATACACATAGATCTTATTGGGATGCTGCCCTCGACACAACACTCACAGACAAGCAATGGACACAATGCATTGCTGTACCAAAACTCATCTCTAAAAATGCCAGACTGAAATATATGCAATTTAACTACCTACACCACACCTACCTCACCCCAGAATGTTTGGCCGTATGTATCCAGGGTCCGCAGACACCTGCCCTATCGTCAAGCAAATGCAGTGGACTTTGCACACATGGTCTGGAATAGCCCTCAATTCAACTGGTATTGGGGGAAAATAACAAGGTTCCTTTCTGAGGCCGTGGGTTTTCCTAATTCAACAGGAGGAGTAACACTCCCTACTGGGCATTACTACCCGCACCTCAGTGCTTAAAACTGTCAACAAATTCATTGATTTAGCCCTAGTTTTAGTTAAACGAATAATAGCTGTGAACTAGAAATCCGTTGTTTCCCCTCCCATCCTCCTGTGGCTATCAGACCTGCGCTCCTGAATACTAGCTGGACAACAGGCACTACTCACGGTCGGTACGAGAGGTTCAATACTGGTCAGACCCCGACTGGTAAAAGTACCTGGAGAATGTGGAAGCTGAATCTGACACCAGACCACCTTGAAGGATGCCACAACAGCCCCCCTGCTCAGAACACATGTGGAACATGATCCCCTCCTCTTCGTTCGACGGGATATGCATGGAACCATTTGCTGCCCTGGCTCTGCCCCACACTGATATTTGTCATTCACGGGCTGCAAAAGGGTATACCTCGCCATCTAACCCCTCTACCCTTTCCCCTGCCAACTCCCTGACAGATATTCCATAGGCCTCTTACTAATTTTGTGCCAAAATTAACACTGTTAACTGTCTCCACTGTTTACCTTGAATGCCTTAGCTCACAAATGTACGCATACATGTAGAACTGCTGATTGCTTTTTACAGAGTATGGCATATACTTGCACAGTTACCTCTTTACAAACTAATAAAGAGATATTAAAAACAACTTGGTTTGTATATGGAAAATAAGCCTTCCATACTATAACTAAGCTTTCAACTTTGCTTTTTCATTGAATTTCAATGTGTTTTTTAAAGTCTTTTTATAAAAATGTGTTTCAGATCATAGGGCCCATTTCACAAAGGCAATCTCACACTTTTGGTCTAAGTTTAGACCAAAAGTGTAAGTTTACGAATGTTTGGTGTACACAAAGGTAAGTTAGAAGGAGCATCTTTACGTCTGCATTCGGGTGGATGATCCGCACTCATGGCAGAGCATCCACACTCGGGCGGATGATCCGCACTCGGGGCAGAGCATTCACACTCGGGCGGAGCATCGGCCCGGGGGAATAATTATAGTAACCACATGCACATGCACATTATTAATCCCACCTGCAACTCAAACCCAAAAGCCAGATAAAAGCCACACACAAGCAAGGCACTGGTTTCACCACAACCACACTGTGCCTTTGCTACAAATCCTGATGCCATGCTGCTCACCAGGAAGAAAAGGAATTACACAGAGGAGGAGAACACCATGATATTGAAACTTGTTGTGAGGAACTACAAGAGACTGCGTGGTCTCCCACCCTAGAACAGCAGTTCCTCAGAGAAGGCAGCCTTATGGCAGCACTTGGTCTAGACCATCACTGCATTGGAGGAGGACATCCGGACTGTTAATGATATCAAGAAGAAGTGGCAGGGTGAGAAGAGGAAGGTAAAGGAAAAGTTCACTAGGATAGAGGTGGCTAGAACTCTCCCTGGTGTACAAACTGGAGCCCACCTTCGACTCACCCCACTTGAGAGGGATGTCCTCTCCACCATAGACCCCCACCTGCTCCATGGGCTACCTGTGACTGATGCCCGAAATGTGGTGCCAGATAAAATGCAATGATACTAACAATGACACTAAATGAGTAATGTTTGTGATCCTCTAAAAATGTGACCATAACTGTTGACCCAAGTAAGTGCAATCTGTATGGTGCCTCTCACCCTCATGTGTCGCAGACCGTCATAACACTATGAATTCCAGAATCCTTTGTAATGGCAATTGCAAATTAGAATACCTCAGCCCCAAACAGTGGCCCATCACTGCTACCTCATCCACTTCACACTGGTGCATGGTAATAGATAATGTTTCTCATATATTTACCACTGCTGTTGGCATGTAGATGCAAATGTATACTATTTTGACAGGTTGCACATAAGCAAATATCTTGGTTGTGTCTGATGATCTTTCCCCTTTGGCGCAATGTGCAGCCAGAGGACAGCTACACCCGGGAGCACAGATCACTGCACCACCAGGGAGGCAATGTCACGGAGCACAAAGGCTCATACCATCAGTGCAAACTGGTACATAAAAATGGCCAGGGGAGGGCATTATCTCCTACATTGTTACCAGTTAAGTCATAGTTACAGTACATGTGATTCATGAACTGCGGTAAACATGTGAAATGAACTAGGTAATGTTGTGTATCACATGTGCTAACTGTAAGAAAGTACCATTGTGCCTGGCATGTTACCCCCATATTTCACTGTATATATGTTGTTTTAGTATATGTGTCACTGGGACCCTGCCAGTATGTGCCCTGTATGTGTTCCCTGTGTGATGCCTAACTGTCTCACTGAGGCTCTGCTAACCAGAACCTCAGTGGTTATGCTCTCTCTACTTTCCAAATTTGTCACTAACAGGCTAGTGACTAAATTTACTAATTCACATTGGCATACTGGTACACCCATATAATTCCCTAGTACATGGTACTGAGGTACAAGGGTTCCAGGAGATCCCTATGGGCTGCAGCATTTCTTTTGCCACCCATAGGGAGCTGTGACAATTCTTACACAGGCCTGTCAGTGCAGCCTGAGTGAAATAATGTGCACGTTATTTCACAGCCATTTACCACTGCACTTAAGTAACTTATAAGTCACCTATATGTCTAACCTTCACCTGGTGAAGGTTGGGTGCAAAGTTATTTAGAGTGTGGGCACCCTGGCACTAGCTAAGGTGCTTCCACATCGTTCAGGGCAAATTCCCCGGACTTTGTGAGTGCAGGGACACCATTACACGCGTGCACTGTACATAAGTCACTACCTATGTACAGTGTCACAATGGTAACTCCAAACATGGCCATGTAACATGTCTAAGATCATGGAATTGTCCCCCCAATGCCAGAATGACATTGGGGTGACAATTCCATGATCCCCCGGGTCTCTAGCACAGAACCCGGGTACTGCCAAACTGCCTTTCCGGGGTCTCCACTGCAGCTGCTGCTGTTGCCAACCCCTCAGACAGGTTTCTGCCTTCCTGGGGACCAGGCAGCCCTGGCCCAGGAAGGCAGAACAAAGGATTTCCTCTGAGAGAGGGTGTAACATCCTCTGCCTTTGGAAATAGGTGTGAAGGCTGGGAGGAGTAGCCTCCACCAGCCTCTGGAAATGCTTTGATGGGCACAGATGGTGTCCATCTCTGCATATGCCAGTCTACACCGGTTTAGGGATCCCCCAGCCCTGCTCTGGAGCAAAACTGGACAAAGGAAAGGGGAGTGACCACTCCCCTGACCTGCACCTCCCAGGGGAGGTGCCCAGAGCTCCTCCAGTGTGTCCCAGACCTCTGCCATCTTGGAAACAGAGGTGTTTGTGGCACACTGGACTGCTCTGAGTGGCAAGTGCCAGCAGGTGACGTCAGAGGCTTCTTCTGATAGGCTCTTACCTCTCTTGGTAGCCAATCCTCCTTCCTAGGTAGCCAAACCTCCTTTTCTGGCTATTTAGGGTCTCTGCTTTGGGGAATTCTTCAGAAAACGAATGCAAGAGCTCACCAGAGTTCCTCTGCATCTCCCTCTTCACCTTCTGCCAAAGGATCGACCACTGACTGCTCAGGACACCTGCAAAACTATTACAAAGTAGCAAGACGACTACTAGCAACCTTGTATCGCTTCATCCTGCCGGCTTTCTCGACTGTTTCCAGGTGGTGCATGCTCTGGGGGTAGCCTGCCTCCTGTCTGCACCAGGAGCTCTGAAGAAATCTCCCGTGGGTTGACGGAATCTTCCCCCTGCAACCGCAGGCACCAAAAGACTGCATCACTGGTCCTCTGGGTCCCCTCTCAGCACGATGAGCGTAGTCCCTGGAACTCAGCAACTCTGTCCAAGTGACTCCCACAGTCCAGTGACTCTTCAGTCTAAGTTTGGTGGAGGTAAGTCCTTGCCTCCCCACGCTAGACTGCATTGCTGGGTACCGCGTGATTTGCAGCTGCTCTGGCTCCTGTGCACTCTCCCAGGATTTCCTTAGTGCACAGCCAAGCCTGGGTCCCCGACACTCCTCCCTGCAGTGCACAACCTTCTGAGTTGTCCTCCGGCGTTGTGGGACTCCCTTTTGTGACTTCGGGTGGACTCTGGTTCACTTTTCTTCTAAGTGCCTGTTCAGGTACTTCTGTGGGTGCTGCCTGCTTCTGTGAGGGCTCTCTATGTTGCTGGGCACCTCCTCTATCTCCTCATCCAAGTGGCGACATCCTGGTCCCTCATGGGCCACAGCAACACCCAAAAACCTCTACTGTGCTTCTTCCAACAGGTGGCAGCTTCCTTGCACCCTCAGCTGTCATTTCCTGGGCTCCTGCCCACTCTTGACACTGTCGTGACTATTGGACTTGGTCCCCTTGTCTTACAGGTACTCAGGTACGGAAATCCACTGTTGTTGCATTGCTGGTGTTTGTTCTTCCTGCAGAATCCCCCTATCACGACTTCTGTGCTCTCTGGGGGTAGTAGGTGCACTTTACACCTACCTTTCAGGGTCTTGGGGTGGGCTATTTTTAAAACCCTCACTGTTTTCTTACAGTCTCAGCGACCCTCTACAAGCTCACATAGGTTTGGGGTCCATCCGTGGTTCGCATTCCACTTTTGGAGTATATGGTTTGTGTTGCACCTATACCTATGTGCTCCTATTGCAATCTACTGTAACTTTACATTGCTTGCATTACATCCTTTTGCTATTACCTGCATAAGTTTGGTTTGTCTACATATATCTTGTGTATATAACTTATCCTTATACTGAGGGTACTCACTGAGATACTTTTAGCATATTGTCATAAAAATAAATTACCTTTATTTTTAGTACTTCTGTGTATTGTGTTTTCTTATGATATTGTGCATATGACACCAGTGTTATATTAGGAGCTTTACATGTCTCCTAGTTCAGCCTAAACTGCTTTGCCATAGCTACCTTCTATCAGCCTAAGCTGCTAGAAACACCTCTTCTACACTAATAAGGGATAACCGGACCTGGCACAAGGTGTAGGTACCTCTGGTACCCACTACAAGCCAGGCCAGCCTCCTACACTAACTAGTATGTTAACTTAACACAGACATATCATTGTAGGCCCTGTGACATTGTCCAGGAAAGAACAGCCTGCAGTGACCTATGCAACATGTATGGGTGTGACATCTGGTCAGGCCCCACAAACTGGGTGTATGCCAGACACTGGTAAGAAAATTTAAAATTACTCTCCAAAATGCTCATGCTCCTAAATTGTGGTGTAAATGTCAGCAGTATGTGAACTATGTCTAATGTCACTATTGTCACTCATCCCCACTGTTGTGCTCCTATATGGATCACAATAGTGTACCACAATCTGGCATGTTTGCAAATGATAGGTAAATCAATAATGCATATATACATTACTTATCTAAGGATACTGTTAGACTTGGCATCCTTGTCGTGGTCTCCCCTGCCTTTTTTGCCTCTGCATCCCAGGTTTTAACTGTGTGCTGGACTCTGTTTTTGCTGTTTTTGGTACTCTGGGCACTTTACCGCTGCTGACCAGTGCTAAAGTGTAAGTGTAAAATGTATATGTAATTTGGTTTTCCATGATTGGCACATTTGATTTACTAGTCAGTCCCTTGTGCAGTGCACTACAGGTGCCCAGGGCCTGTAAATCAAATGCTATTAGTGGGCGTACAGCACTGGTGGTGCCACTCACATGAGTAGCCCTGTAAACATGGCTCAGAACTGCCACTGCAGTGTCTGTGTGTGCAGTTCTAAACTGCCAATTTGACCTGGCAAATGGACCCACTCGCCAGGCCTAGAACCCCCTGTAGACAGTGACACAAAGGGAGCTGGGGTGTAGCCTGCATGGCCTGATGAGTGGAGGGAGGGATGGTCATTTACACCTGAATGGGCTGTGCCTGCCCTCACACAATGTAGTCTCCAACCTGAGTCAGAAGCCAGGCCTGGGCAAGGCAGGATCTTGTGAACAACAGAGACTTTCCTTTTAAGTTTGCCTACTTCAAAGGCAGAAAGGGGTATAAATAGTGGACCCAAAAGCCCAGATTTTTATATTACTTCTTGATTGGAGAGGAACCTCTGCCAAGGAGAAGAGCTGAAGTGCTGGAGGAGGAGTACTGCCCCTTTGCCTATGACTGTGCTTTGCTGAGTTGGCATGCAGTTGCTTCTTCTGCCTGAAAGAGGACAAAGACTGGACTTTGTGGTATAATCCTGCATGTGAAGAATCACCAAGGGCTTGGACTGAGCTTGCCTCCTGTTTTGAAGTCTCAGGGCCATCAAAGACTTCCCCTGCCAGCACCTGGACTCTCTGCTGAGACTCCTGCCAAGTGGTGCCCCATCCAGTCCCTGGGCCCTTGAAAGGCTAAGTCTGCAGAACAAGGACTGAAATCCACACAAAGTGCATCGTGCAGGCAAAATGTTGACGCACCACCTGCAACACAGCTGAAAAACAATGAGGCACCTGCTTTGCGGCTAAAATCAACACTCCACCTGCAACTTGGCTGGGAGATCAACGCATCGCGGCTGGAGAAAAGACGCAGCACCCACTTGCGGCTGCTGATAATGACGCAAACCCTACACAGTGTGGTTTTCTGACACCGTGCGACCCGATTTCTCATGCATCATCGCTGGGCGTCAAAAATCAGTGCAAACCTGGGTGGATCCGAGGTGCCCGGTCCGGAAAATCGACTCATCGCTCTCTTGCAGGAGAGAAAAATTACGCATCGTCTACCTGACCAAAGAAGAAACGGTGCACAGCCTCACTTGTGAGTAAGAAATCGAGGCAAAGCTGACTTTTTCGAGGCACGCGTTCCCATGCTTCTTCATTGTTTCTATGGAGTAAGACTCTTCTAATTTAAAAAAATCATAACTTGACTTCTATATGTTGGATTTTTGTTGTTTTGATCTTGTTTGATTTAAGTATATATTGCCTATGTTCCTAAACTGGTGTGGTGTCCATTTTGTAGTGTTTTCACTGTATTACTGTGTGTGTTGGTACAAATACTTTACACATTGCCTTGTAGATAAGCCTGACGGCTTGTGCCAAGCTTCCAAGGGGGTGAGCAAGGGTTATCTAAAGTGTGTATCTCCATTGCCCTGACTAGAGTGAGGTTCCCCGCTTGGACAGAGTGCTAACTGACTGCCAACCGGCGACCCCATTTCTAGCAGGAACATATGGCCCCTCCTGTCAGTGGCTATTGATTGGGTAGTGAAGCAATTCAACATGTTACAAAACTGTATGTCTCACCTCAAAATTGTAAGGTGTGTTGCTCTCTCAGGAATACATGGTTTTATCACTCTGGGGAAGTGTCACAAGTATCCCCATTGTTCACAGAATGTGACTCAGGAACCACAGTGACATGTTCAGTCTTGACACATTACAAGAGGGCTGACCTCCTACACATGATTTACTGGTGTGTGCAGCTGGAGTTTCACAAAGAATGATCCTCTGGTGCCTTGTGGGGCTCATAAATTTGTCCCCAAGTACATCAAGTAGAGATGGAGGCACAACCTGTTTCTGAGTTTATGACACATATTCTTGCTTACTAAATCCCAAGACACACAGCTAATGTAATCATGTTGGTGAGTGCTGTACTGCTACCAGCGGGCTTGCAGTTTGGGAGTGTCGTAGTGGCTGGCAAGTTGGGAGTAGAGGGGGGAAAGCCTACACATCTAGTGGTTGAACTGCACAATGAGAAAACAGTAAATATGTGAATCAGCCCAGCTTTTCCACTTGACCAATTTGTGGGATCCTAGATCTATGTTTGTTTCACTTTGCCACCATGATCACAAATGGGTGAACTCCTGAATAGAGGACTACAGGTTGTGTGTTGTACAAGACCAAATACAGTGTCAGGTAAAATAGACCATAATGTTGAACACATACATTGGAAACACAGGCCAAATGTGAAGTGCACCCCAGAAATGGCTGACCTCACAGTACAAATATAGCAATGTTGGAGGGGTTGGGGTGTATCAAAATAAATGTAACCTATACCTTGTCCGATAATTGTGTATGTCATACAGGTACTTGACGATGTAGTGACTAAATCTGATGTGCAAAGATCATACAGCCCTGAATGTTTTGGAAGACTTGTATACAAATCAGCAGACACCACACCATACACAGGAAGCAAGATGCCACTGAAAATGTAGGTGTATCCAAATGTAGTCAGTGAAGGATAACCAAGTTATTGCTGTCCCTTAGCTCTCAGTATTGGCCAATTAAATGCTTGCCTGTAATTGTGATACCTGAGTAATATGAGGGCCGCCTGAAACTTGTAGATCACTGGTCCACACCTCTGACATGTACATGTAGATTCTTCACCATCCTTTGCACTCAGTAATGGATATGTTTGTTACATTACAACTGCTGCCAGGACTACTTCAGTGATTCAGAATGACAATAAAATGGCTTCCTGCAACTTCCTGTCATGGACTTCCGGTCTTGTATTTGACAGTCCTTGGGTTCAGCCTGACTCCGGATCCTCCGCCCAAGGGCGGATCATCTCCACCGAGTGTGGATGCTCTAGCCCGAGTGCAGGTCATCTGCCTCGAGTGCGGATCATCTGCCCTGAGTGCGGACGTAAAGATACTCCTCATAACTTACTTTGTGAATACAAAACATTTGTAAACTTACACTTTTGGTCTAAAGTTAGATCAAAAGTGTAAGTTTACCTTTGTGAATCTGGCCCATAAAGTCCAGTGTTGCAAGCAGAGAGTTGTTATGTGGAGTGTCGTACAGTACATTGGAGGAGGGCATTGTAAAGTAAATTGCCATAGACTGGAGTATTGCTGATTGGAATAGAGTGGCATGAAGTACCATGTAGTAGCGTATTGTACAGTTTATTAAAGTGTTATATAGTGTAGTGGCACAGTGTCTCACATAGTGGACTCAAGTATTGTAAACTGGAGCAGCGAGTTGCACAGTGGAATGGCGTGTCAAACAGTAGAGTAGGGTGTTATAGACTGTCACAGAGTGGAGTAGAGTAGGTTGAAGTAGAGTGTCATAGAGTGAGTATTGTCAAATGGAGTGTCGTATAGTACAGTGGAGGAGAGTGTCGTAGAGTGGAGTGCAGTGCTATATAGTGTAGTGGCATGTCATAGAGAGAAGTTGAGTGGCATGTCAATGAGTGTCAAACAGTGTAGTAGAGAGAATAGACATAGAGTGGAGTAGAGTGGCATAGAGTACAGTACAACATTGTAGAGTGGAGTTGCCTACAGTTGAGTAGAGTGTTGTACAGTGGAACAGCATAGAGGTGAGTATAGTATAGTGGTGCAGGGTAGGATAAAGTGTAGCAGAGTGCAGTATAGTGGAGTGGAGTACACTGGAGTGGGGTAGTGTAGCTTGAAGTGAAGTGTTATAAAGTGGAGTGGAGTGTCATAGACAGTAGTGGCATGGAGCGCAAGAGAGTGGAGTGACATATACAGTTGAGTAAACTATCATAAACTAGAGTCCTGAGTTATACAGTAGAGTGCACTGGGGTGTTGTACAATATTGGAAAGTGATGCAGACTAGAGTAGAGTAGCATACAGTTTAGTTGATATTTGTAGAGTATAGTGGTGTACAGCACAGTACACTGGTTTAGAGTGTGGTATAGTTGGTTGGCATACACTTTCATAGAGTAAAATGGTATTGAGTGGGGTAGAGTGGAGTGGCGTACATTGGAGTTGTGGAGTAGAGTGGAGTAGTGTGTCAAAGTAGAGTAGAGTAAAGTCAGGTGCAGTGGCATACAAAGACTTGCATACAGCATCCTATAGTGAACTACAGTATCGTAGAGTAGAGAGTTGTACAGTGGCAAATAGTATAGTGCAGTCTTGTACACTGGAGTGAAGGGGTATAGACAGGAGTAAAGTGTCAGAGTGTGGGATACAGTGTTGTAGAGTGTTATAGAGAAGAGTTGCATAGAGTACAGTAGTGTATGAAACAGAGGAGCTGCATACAGTGAATTGTTGTATAGTAGTGTAGAGTGAGGTAAAGTCTTGTATAGTGGAGTAAAGTCGATTGGAGTTGTGTAAGGTAGTATGGAGTAAAGTACAATAGAGTGTATTGGTGTGTCATACAGTAGTGTGGCATGGAGTGCGGTGTCCTGGCATAGAATGGGTAGTAAATTGTTATAACTTTGAGTGGGGTCTTGTACAGTATAGAAGAGTTCTGTGTTGTACAGAAAAGTGTTGTATAGTGGAGCAGAGACATAGAGTGGATAAGATAGTTGGATAGTGGAGTATATGGGAAAAGAGTGGATTAGAATGTCGTGGAGTGCCATGAAGTGTGGTAGACCTTAATGAGTGGAGTTATATAGAGTGGAGGAGAGTGTTATACAATGGAGTGGCGTAGAGTGGAGTGGCACACTGGAGTGGCGTGGAGTGAATTACTGTAAAGTTCAGTAGCATACAGTGGAATAATGTACAGTGGAATACTGTACAGTGGAGAGTAGAAGAGTGGAGTGGCTTCGATTGGAATAGAGTAAAGGGGAATGGTGTACAGTGGAGTAGCATAGAATGGAGTATGGTACAGTGCATTAGCGTGGAGTGATGTGGAATACATTGAAGTGGTGGAGGAAACTGTTAGAAATTGGAGTGACATCTCATACACTAGAGTGGAGTGCTGTGTCTTACAGTGTTGAAACTGTCATAGAGTGGAGTAGAGTGTTTTACAATAGAGTGTATAGCAATGGAGTTGAGTGTAGATTGGGACAGAGGAGTGTACCGGGATAGAGTAGAGTAGAGATGCATGGAGTGTAATAGAGTTTTGTATAGTGGAATTATATAGAGTGGAGGGGACTACACTGGAGTGGTGTAGAGTGGAGTAGCATCTAGTGGAGAGGCATCAAGTAGAATAGCATTGAGTGGAGTAGAGTAGACTGGAGTAGCAAACAGTGGAGTGGCATAGATAGCAATGGCCTATCGTGCAGTAGTGTATAGTCGAGTGGCATACGGTGCAATAGTATATAGTGTAGCAGCGTGCAGTGGAGTGGCATACAGTCAAGTGATTTAGACTGGAGTGGTGTTTTGTAGGGTGTGGTAGAGTGTAATAGCATACAGTGGAGTGGTGTAGACTAGAGTAGTGTACAGCAGAGTGGGTTAGAGTGAAATGGCAAATACTGGAGTGGCATAGAGTGGATTGGCATGCAATGGACGAGCGTAGAATGGAGTGGTGTAGATTGGAGTGGTATGCACTAGAGTGGCATAGAGTGGAGTAGTGTAGAGTGGAGTGGCCTACAATGGAATAACATAGAGTGGAGTGGTGTGCAGTAAAGTGGCTTACATTGGGATAGCACACAGTGGAGTAGCATACAGTGCAGTGGCATACAGTGAAGAGGTGGAGACTAAAGCGCCATACACTGGAATGGGGTAGAGTGTAATAGCATACTGTGGAGTGGCATACAGTGAAGTGGTGTCCAGTGGGATAGTGGCACTGGCATACAGTGAAGTGGTGTAGACTGAAGTGCCATACACTGGAATGGGGTAGAGTGTAATAGCATACTGTGGAGTGGCGTGCAGTGAAGTGGCGTCCAGTTGTATAGTGTGGATTAGACTGGGGTAAAGTGGAGCGGCGTACCCTGGAGTGGAGTAGCATAGACTGGAGTGGCACACAGAGGAATAGCATAGAATGGAGTGACACAGTAAAATTGCATAGGTGGAACAGCATATACTGGATTAGCGTATAGCGGAGTGGCATACAGTGGAGTAGCATGCACTGAAGAGGTGTAGAGTGGAGTTGCATACAGTGTAATAGCATAGAGTGGATTAGAGTAGAGTGGAGTTGTGTACAGTCATAGAGTGCGGTGTCATAGAGCAGTGTCATAGAGTGGAGTGGGGTAGAGCAGAGTGTGGTACAAAGGAGTGGCACGGAGTGTAATAGTGTATGGTGGAGTAGCGTACAGTGGAGTGACGTATCATGGAGTGGTGTAGACAGGAGTGATGTACAGTGGCTTGGGGTAGAGTGCAATAGCATACAGTATAGTGATGTACATTGGAGTGGGGTCCAATTGAATAGTATACAATGAAGTGGCATAGAGTGGAGTACCATATACTGGAGTGGCGTAGAGTGGAGTAGCATACAGTGGAGTGGCACACAGTGGAATAGCATACAGTGGAGTGTTGTAGAGTGGAGGGGCATACAGTGGAATAAAGTAGAGTAGAGTGGCGTGCAGTAGAATGGCATAGAGTGAAATAGTAATCAGTGGAGTAGCATCCAGTGGAGTGGCATACAGTGAAGTGACCTACACAGGAGTGGCATACAGTAGCATTCCGTAAAGTACAATAGCGTAGAGTGGAGTGGCAGAGAGTGGAGTCTTGCACAGTGAAGAGGGGTGGAGTGGCATAGAGTGGAATAGCATATAGTGGAGTGGCTACAGTGGCATGGAGCTCAGATATATGTGAAATTTAGCAGTTATTTAAATTATGGTGTGCACAGTAACGTAAAACAGCAAAGAGTGCTGCCTTGCATTTCTCCAGATATACCAATCAACACAGGGCCAAGCATGGTGGCCTTGCGTTGCTTTGCAAATCTGACTTAAGTATTGCCTTGCCAATGTGACAACATGAGTGATACAAGGGTGTCACAATCCAGTAATACAGCTAGGCCTACATTATATTTTGGACCATAACTGTGATAACTTTGCAGTATACTTTGTACATGGTGAAGATACGCCAGTACAAAATTGGGTAATGGCTGCTTTTTTAGAATGAAAAGGCAGCCATATTGTTTTTACTACACTTTAACAATGTTCGTTGTTAGGGCTTTAGAAATAGGTAAGTAGATGGTCCCTATCTATTACCACTTTATTAAAGTGGTCACAGCTAGGGAATGTATTTATAGTTTTTTATATTTTTTTAATTATGTTTAGAGCCATGTACCGCAGTAGTTTAACAAAGTTTAGTGAAATACTGTGAAAGTACCGCTGTGACAGATGTCACTAATTTTAACTGCCTTATACCTTAAAAATACTTACCCTACTTAACTTCAGTACCACAACAGCATTATCTCTGCACCATGATGTATACCCCTGGAAAATTTAATGTAATTCCATTCAACTGTTTTCATGCCACATGAAATACATCAGTCTATGGAAAACGCAGTGGTGCAAAAACATGTTTTGGGACCCCCTTTTATCTTTGCACCCCCTTAATGATTCACCACAAAAAAAAACATCCTTTCAATATGAAGAAAATGCAATAGGTTTGGAAAGTTTTGTAATGATTCCTCAAACAGGTGAAAAGTTATTAGGCAGGTAATATCCGAGGAATTCCTATCTTTGACATTCTAACGCTAACTACAGAGTAGCAATCTGGTTTCATGTTGTTAGAAATGGGGTCTTTGGTTGACAGTCAGGTTACCCCTTGTTCAAGCCAGGACCCTCACTCTAGTCAGGGTAAAAGAGAATCCCCCTCAGCTAACCCCTGCTTACCCCCTTGGTAGCTTGGCAGAGCAGTAGGCTTAACTTCAGAGTGCTAGGTGTAAAGTATTTGCACCTACACACATAGTAACTTAATGAAAACAATACAAAATGACACAGCACCAGTTTAGAAAAATAGGAAATATTTATTTAAACAAAACAAGACCAAAACAACAAAAATTCACAATACATAAGTCAAGTTATAAATATAAATGCAAAAAGAGTCTTTAAGTAATTTCAAACACACACTGTCGCGTGGGCACTCATTATCCTAATGAGACTACTGGATTTTGAGCGGTAAGATCGTTCACAGTGCGGGGGACTAAGTCTGACCCACGATGAAGGACCATTGTCAATCTAAATCCAGGTTTTGCTCCGGCTAACTAGCAGTGCCTCATCTCTCCCAAAGGGAAGAGACAATTGGGAAGCCGAGCGCATGACATCTTAGTACTTCCGAGGGAAGTCGTGATCACTCAGGTCACAACCGGTTCTCTCATACACAGTGTGGTCTCATATATAAATGACAAAGGCAGTTTAAGTTTTAAAGACTGGTTTAATAAAACGACTGCATTTTAGATAGCAAAGCGTGAGCTGCAATAACCAGAACTACACATCATAGTAGGATTAAAATAGTAACGATGAGAGTGAAGCACAAGAATAAGGCTATCATAGTGCAACTAGATTAGGTTTTCTCTAAGTTATATTCTGAGCACAGCATGTAAAGCTCCAAGCCTGCCTTTCAGGTTCCCCCGGGAGGACACCAACCCTCATACCTGAGCAAAGGCCTGTAATCTGCATCAGCATCTGCAACGGGCAGTCAGCATCTAGTTGTCGGTTCCTGGTCGGAATCTCCCTCTGACATGTACTAGGACTAGAAAGTGTTTTTATAACTAACACGCAGATGTTCTAATAAAATGTCCCTACCTAAGGATGCGTATTTTCTACGAACACTAGAGACTAAACTTCTACCACGTTTACGGCAATGTACCAGACTTTAGCCTTGACTGAAGCACAGGGTGAGCAAGAATACATTGTTCGAGAACAAAGTGCTGAACTAAGCTAAACAGTGTGATAGAAAGAAATAAAACAAGACCGTAAAACTGGTTATTGTAAGGCTAAATAAAATGTGTCTAGAGCAAAGTGCACAGAGGCCTAATATGTTAACCTAACTTGCATGAAGCTATATTAAAAATGGCTACACTACAACACTAACGCTGTTAACATGAAAAAGTACCTTGGGTGCATCAAAAATAACCCAGCACTGGCGAGTGTGCGTCAAAAAGGGCTTGCGACGAATTGATTCCACTCACGAGAGAAACCTTGCTTTGTTTCTCCTTTTGCTGGGTCAGGGCGCGTCGTTTCTTCTCCCCACAGGAGAGCGATGAGTCGATCCTGTCAGAACTCTCGGGTCCGGGCGGGCCTTGCGTTGTTTTTTCACACCCAGCAGTACTTGAGTCGGAAATCCAGCCACACAATGATCTGAAAACCCCACAGCGCGGGTTGTGATCTTCCAGCCTCAGTCAGTGGTGTTGCGTGTTGTTTCTCCCGCTCCGTGCGTTGATCCTTCGCTCGTGTTTCCTGCGAGCGTCAATTCTCAGCTGCAGAGCTGGCGGCGCGTTGTTTCTTCAGCTACAGATTGGAGTTGCGTCAATCTTTTCCCCGCACAGCACTCTGTGCTTGGATTTCCTTGTCTTTAGGCTGCCAGCTTCTCCTTTCTGGGTCCCAGGAACTGGATGGCCACCACAGGGCAGAGTAGGGGTCTCTTCAGAGACTCCAGGTGCTAGCAGAGAGAAGTCTTTGCTGTCCCTGAGACTTCAAACAACAGGAGGCAAGCTCTAAATCAAGCCCTTGGAGATTTCTTCTTAAGATGGAAGACACACAAAGTCCAGTCTTTGCCCTCTTACTCTGGCAGAAGCAGCAACTGCAGGATAGCTCCACAAAGAGTCACAGGCAGGGCAGCTCTTCCTTCTCGGCTCCTCAGCTCTTCTCAAGGCAGAGGTTCCTCTTGTTTCCAGAAGTGTTTCTAAAGTCTGTGGTTTTGGATGCCCTCCTTATACCCATTTTCACCTTTGCAGTAGGCCTACTTCAAAGTAAAGTCTCTTTTGAATGTGAAATCCTGCCTTGCCCAGGCCAGGCCCTAGACGCTCACCATGGGGTTGGAGACTGCATTGTGTGAGGACAGGCACAGCCCTTTTAGGTGTGAGTGACCACTCCACCCACCCCCATCCTAGCACAGATGGCCATCAGGAAATGCAGACTACACCTCAGCTCTCTTTGTGTCACTGTCTACTGTTAGGTGCAACCAGCCCAACTGTCAAACTGACCCAGACAGGGAATCCACAAACAGGCAGAGTCACAGAAATGGTATAAACAAGAAAATGCTCACTTTCTAAAAGTGGCATTTTCGTACACACACAATCTTAAAATCAACTTTACTAAAAGATGTATTTTTAAATTGTGAGCTCAGAGACCCCAAACTCTACCTGTTCATCCGCTCCCAAATGGAATATACACTTTAATCAGATTAAAAGGTAGGCCCCGTGTTAACTTATGAGAGGGACAGGCCTTGCAACAGTGAAACATGAATTTAGCAATATTTCACTGTCAGGACATATAAAACACATTACTATGGCCCTCATTACAACCCTGGCGGTCTTGGACTGCCAGGGTTGTTGTGGCAGATTTCACCACCAGCAGGCTGGCGATGAAATCCCTAGTATTACGACACCGCGGTCGCACCGCCGGGACCGGCGGTTTACCGCCACTTCAGTCCCAGCGGTTTTAATCCGCCAGGGCAGCACTGCTTGCAGCGCTGCCCAGGGGATTACGAGTCCTCCTACCACCAGCCTTTTCCTGGCGGTTTGAACCACCAGGAAATGCGTTACGGGGAGCCGGCGGGGCCCCTGCACTGCCCATGCCACTGGCATGGGCAGTGCCTTGGCCCCCTGACACGGCCCGTGCAGCTTTTCACTGTCTGCCATGCAGACAGTGAAAAGCGCGATGGGTGCAACTGCACCCGTCGCACAGCCGCAACACCACCGGCTCCATTAGGAGCCGGCTCCTGTGTTGCGCCCGTGATCCCCGATGGGCCGGCGCGCGGAAACCAGGTTTCTGCCCGCCGGCCCAGCGGGGATCTTAAAATGACCGTGGCGGGGGTACGGGTGCATTGGCAGCTGCCCGGCAGTCAGATCTTGGCTGGCGGCTTCAGGCTTAACCATACACTGCACCCTGCCCTTGGGGCTACCTAGGGCCTACCTTATCAGTGTCTGACATGTAAGAAAAGAGAAGGTTTAGGCTTGGCATGTGGATACACTTGCCAAGTCGAATTTACAACTAAAACTACACACACAGACACTGCAGTGGCAGGTCTGAGACATGCGTACAGAGCTACTTATGTGGGAGGCACAATCAGTGCTGCAGGTCCACTAGTAGCATTTGATTTCTAGGCCCCTGGCACCTCTAGTGCACTTTGCTAGGGACTTACTAGTAAACCAAATATGCCAATAATGGATAAGCCAATTACATACACATTTTTTAAAGGAGCATTTGCACTTTAGCACTGGTTAGCAGAGGTAAAGTGCCCAGAGTAACAAAAACAGCAAAATCAGAGTCCAACACTGTAAAGAAATGGCTCCCTGTTGCAGTTACCCCCCACTTTTTGCCTGATACTGATGCTGACTTGACTGAGAAGTGTGCTGGGACCCTGCTAACCAGGCCCCAGCACCAGTGTTCCTTCACCTAAAATGTACCATTGTATCCACAATTGGCACACCCTGGCATTCAGATAAGTCCCTTGTAACTGGTACTTCTAGTACCAAGGGCCCTGATGCCAAGAAAGGTCTCTAAGGGCTGCAGCATGTCTTATGCCACCCTAGAGACCCCTCACTCAGCACAGACACACTGCTTACAAGCCTGTGTGTGCTGGTGAGAACAAAATGAGTAAGTCGACATGGCACTCCCCTCAGGGTGCCATGCCAGCCTCTCACTGCCTATGCAGTATAGGTAAGACACCCCTCTAGCAGGCCTTACAGCCCTAAGGCAGGGTGCACTATACCATAGGTGAGGGTACCAGTGCATGAGCACTGTGCCCCTACAGTGTCTAAGCAAAACCTTAGACATTGTAAGTGCAGGGTAGCCATAAGAGTATATGGTCTGGGAGTCTGTTTTACACGAACTCCACAGCACCATAATGGCTACACTGAAAACTGGGAAGTTTGGTATCAAACTTCTCAGCACAATAAATGCACACTGATGCCAGTGTACATTTTATTGTAAAATACACCCCAGAGGGCACCTTAGAGGTGCCCCCTGAAACTTAACCGACTATCTGTGTAGGCTGACTAGTTTTAGCAGCCTGCCACAAACCGAGACATGTTGCTGGCCCCATGGGGAGAGTGCCTTTGTCACTCTGAGGCCAGTAACAAAGCCTGCACTGGGTGGGGATGCTAACACCTCCCCCAGGCAGGAATTGTCACACCTGGCGGTGAGCCTCAAAGGCTCACCTCCTTTGTGCCAACCCAGCAGGACACTCCAGCTAGTGGAGTTGCCCGCCCCCTCCGGCCAGGCCCCACTTTTGGCGGCAAGGCCGGAGAAAATAATGAGAAAAACAAGGAGGAGTCACTGGCCAGTCAGGACAGCCCCTAAGGTGTCCTGAGCTGAGGTGACTCTGACTTTTAGAAATCCTCCATCTTGCAGATGGAGGATTCCCCCAATAGGATTAGGGATGTGACCCCCTCCCCTCGGGAGGAGGCACAAAGAGGGTGTACCCACCCTCAGGGCTAGTAGCCATTGGCTACTAACCCCCCAGACCTAAACACGCCCTTAAATTTAGTATTTAAGGGCTCTCCCTGAACCTAGAAATTAGATTCCTGCAACTACAAGAAGAAGGACTGCCTAGCTGAAAACCCCTGCAGAGGAAGACCAGAAGACGACAACTGCCTTGGCTCCAGAAACTCACCGGCCTGTCTCCTGCCTTCCAAAGATCCTGCTCCAGCGACGCCTTCCAAAGGGACCAGCGACCTCGACATCCTCTGAGGACTGCCCCTGCTTCGAAAAGACAAGAAACTCCCGAGGACAGCGGACCTGCTCCAAGAAAAGCTGCAACTTTGTTTCCAGCAGCTTTAAAGAACCCTGCAAGCTCCCCGCAAGAAGCGTGAGACTTGCAACACTGCACCCGGCGACCCCGACTCGGCTGGTGGCGATCCAACACCTCAGGAGGGACCCCAGGACTACTCTGATACTGTGAGTACCAAAACCTGTCCCCCCTGAGCCCCCACAGCGCCGCCTGCAGAGGGAATCCCGAGGCTTCCCCTGACCGCGACTCTTTGAACCTAAAGTCCCGACGCCTGGGAGAGACCCTGCACCCGCAGCCCCCAGGACCTGAAGGACCGGACTTTCACTGGAGAAGTGACCCCCAGGAGTCCCTCTCCCTTGCCCAAGTGGAGGTTTCCCCGAGGAATCCCCCCCTTGCCTGCCTGCAGCGCTGAAGAGATCCCTAGATCTCCCATTGACTTCCATTACAAACCCGACGCTTGTTTCTACACTGCACCCGGCCGCCCCCGCGCTGCTGAGGGTGAAATTTCTGTGTGGACTTGTGTCCCCCCCGGTGCCCTACAAAACCCCCCTGGTCTGCCCTCCGACGACGCGGGTACTTACCTGCAAGCAGACCGGAACCGGGGCACCCCCTTCTCTCCATTCTAGCCTATGTGTTTTGGGCATCACTTTGAACTCTGCACCTGACCGGCCCTGAGCTGCTGGTGTGGTGACTTTGGGGTTGCTCTGAACCCCCAACGGTGGGCTACCTTGGACCAAGAACTGAACCCTGTAAGCGTCTTACTTACCTGGTAAAACTAATCAAAACTTACCTCCCCTAGGAACTGTGAAAATTGCACTAAGTGTCCACTTTTAAAACAGCTATTTGTCAATAACTTGAAAAGTATACATGCAATTTTGATGATTTGAAGTTCCTAAAGTACTTACCTGCAATACCTTTCGAATGAGCTATTACATGTAGAATTTGAACCTGTGGTTCTTAAAATAAACTAAGAAAAGATATTTTTCTATATAAAAACCTATTGGCTGGATTTGTCTCTGAGTGTGTGTACCTCATTTATTGTCTATGTGTATGTACAACAAATGCTTAACACTACTCCTTGGATAAGCCTACTGCTCGACCACACTACCACAAAATAGAGCATTAGTATTATCTATTTTTACCACTATTTTACCTCTAAGGGGAACCCTTGGACTCTGTGCATGCTATTCCTTACTTTGAAATAGCACATACAGAGCCAACTTCCTACATTGGTGGATCAGCGGTGGGGTACAAGACTTTGCATTTGCTGGACTACTCAGCCAATACCTGATCACACGACAAATTCCAAAATTGTCATTAGAAATTGATTTTTGCAATTTGAAAAGTTTTCAAAATTCTTAAAAGACCTGCTAGGGCCTTGTGTTAGATCCTGTTTAGCATTTCTTTTAGAGTTTAAAAGTTTGTTAAAAGTTTGAATTAGATTCTAGAATCAGTTTTAGTTTCTTAAAAAGTATTCCAACTTTTAGAAGCATAATGTCTAGCACAGATGTGAATGTGGTGGAACTCGACACCACACCTTACCTCCATCTACAGATGAGAGAGCTAAGGTCACTCTGTAAACTAAAGAAAATAACAATGGGCCCCAAACCTACCAAAATACAGCTCCAGGAGCTTTTGGCAGAGTTTGAAAAGGCCAACCCCTCTGAGGGTGGCAACTCAGAGGAAGAGGATAGTGACTTGGAGGACAATTCCCCCCTACCAGTCCTATCTAGGGAGAACAGGGTCCCTCAAACCCTGACTCCTAAAATAATAGTCAGAGATGCTGGTTCCCTCACAGGAGAGACCAACACCTCTGAAATCACTGAGGATAGCCCCAGTGAAGAGGACATCCAGTTAGCCAGGATGGCCAAAAGATTGGCTTTGGAAAGACAGATCCTAGCCATAGAAAGGGAAAGAAAAGAGATGGGCCTAGGTCCCATCGATGGTGGCAGCAACTTAAATAGGGTCAGAGATTCTCCTGACATCCTAAAAATCCCCAAAGGGATTGTAACAAAATATGAAGATGGTGATGACATCACCAAATGGTTCACAGCTTTTGAGAGGGCTTGTGTAACCAGAAAAGTAAACAGATCTCACTGGGGTGCTCTCCTTTGGGAAATGTTCACTGGAAAGTGTAGGGATAGACTCCTCACACTCTCTGGAAAAGATGCAGAATCTTATGACCTCATGAAGGGTACCCTGATTGAGGGCTTTGGATTCTCCACTGAGGAGTATAGAATTAGATTCAGGGGGGCTCAAAAATCCTCGAGTCAGACCTGGGTTGATTTTGTAGACTACTCAGTAAAAACACTAGATGGTTGGTTAACTGGAAATGAAGTGTGTAACTATGTTGGGCTTTATAATTTGTTTGTGAAAGAACACATTTTAAGTAACTGCTTCAATGAAAAGTTGCATCAGTATCTGGTAGACCTAGGTCCAATTTCTCCCCAAGAATTGGGAAAGAAGGCAGACCACTGGGTCAAGACTAGGGTAACCAAAACTTCCACTGGGGGTGACCAAAAGAAAGGGGTTACAAAAACTCCCCAGGAGAAAGTGGGTGACACTAGAAACAAAGAAAAAGAGTCCTCTGTAGGCCCCCAAAAACCAGAACAGGTGGGTGGGCCCCAAGACACAACCCAAAACAAAGGTGGGTACCAGGGTAAGAACTGGGATGCCACTAAGGCATGGTGCCACAACTGTAAACAGTCTGGGCACCACACCAAGGACACTTCTTGTCCCAAAAACAAACCCCAGAACAAAATTCCAGGGGTAACCAGTGTAGCCATGGGAGATGACTCCTCAGATGAGGAGGTCTTCATAGCCTTCAACTGGAAACAGGGCCCAACAGGTGAGTTGGAGATTCCAGAGGGAAGTAGACACTTCCACCACCTACTGGTGAATGGAATCCCAACCACTGCCCTGAGAGACACTTGTGCCAGTCACACTATTGTGCATGACAGGCTGGTGCTCTCGAACCAGTACATCCCAGGTGAGACTGCCAGGGTAAGAGTTAGCCTAGACAGGGTCACTAAGAGGCCTGTGGCTTTAGTGCCCATAGAAGTGGGTGGCACTCTTAGCTGGAGAAGGGTAGTAGTCAGTACAGACCTCCCCCTTGATTGTCTCCTTGGAAATGACTACCCAGAGGTTAGTCAGAGCTCAAGAGAGGAACTGGTCCAGTGCCAGTCCTCTCCCAAGGTTTCTGGAAGTCCTGCCTCTGCAGTAAATGCAAGCAGGCCCCAGAAGAAGAAGAAAAGAAAACAGAGTAGGAAGGGTGGACAACCTTTAGCCAAGGTTACAGCAAGCCAGGGAGATTCTGCTCCAGTAGGGGAGAACTCCAAAAATGGCCCTGATAAAGTCCAACCTGACCCACAAGAAGTCCTGGCTAGTCAGGCAACTGTTAAACCTGAGTGGGTGGCTCCTCAGCTAACAGAAGAAAGAGTGGAAGAAGGGTGTTCACTACAAGATGTGGTAACCCCCCACTCCAATAGGGCAGACAGGCAACCTGAACCCAAAGAAGCCTGTAACTTAGCCCCTTCCCTTTTAGGTGAAGAGCTAAAGGTGTGGTTCTGGGCACTGACAGCTGTCAGTGGCCTCTGCTGGGTGTTAGCCTTTCTGGCTGCACTATCCTTGGCATGGTGGTCTGACCCCATGCCAAATAACAAGTTAGGCCCCCTGACCCTGTTGGTCATGGTGGGGTTACTCCAGCTCTGGGTAACCTCTTTGGGTAAGCTAGGGGTGACCTTGGCTAAGATAAGATTAGCAGAGGTGGATACCTCTGACCTAAAAATAGAGAGAATGGGTGAAGACATAAAAAGCACAGACAAGAGGCAGTTCAGACTAGGTCCTATCACTGTGGAAGTGGGTCAGTTCCCCAGAGGGAATGACCTGAACAGGAGGATGTAAGGCAGAGTAGGCCCTGCAACAAACCAGCCATTTCCTCTACTCTTCCTCGCCTGGCAGACTAGGAAGACTCTTCCAGCGTTGGCTGAGTCTCCTGGCCTGTGGGCTGGGGGGGGCTTGTGTAAAGAAATGGCTCCCTGTTGCAGTTACCCCCCACTTTTTGCCTGATACTGATGCTGACTTGACTGAGAAGTGTGCTGGGACCCTGCTAACCAGGCCCCAGCACCAGTGTTCCTTCACCTAAAATGTACCATTGTATCCACAATTGGCACACCCTGGCATTCAGATAAGTCCCTTGTAACTGGTACTTCTAGTACCAAGGGCCCTGATGCCAAGAAAGGTCTCTAAGGGCTGCAGCATGTCTTATGCCACCCTAGAGACCCCTCACTCAGCACAGACACACTGCTTACAAGCCTGTGTGTGCTGGTGAGAACAAAATGAGTAAGTCGACATGGCACTCCCCTCAGGGTGCCATGCCAGCCTCTCACTGCCTATGCAGTATAGGTAAGACACCCCTCTAGCAGGCCTTACAGCCCTAAGGCAGGGTGCACTATACCATAGGTGAGGGTACCAGTGCATGAGCACTGTGCCCCTACAGTGTCTAAGCAAAACCTTAGACATTGTAAGTGCAGGGTAGCCATAAGAGTATATGGTCTGGGAGTCTGTTTTACACGAACTCCACAGCACCATAATGGCTACACTGAAAACTGGGAAGTTTGGTATCAAACTTCTCAGCACAATAAATGCACACTGATGCCAGTGTACATTTTATTGTAAAATACACCCCAGAGGGCACCTTAGAGGTGCCCCCTGAAACTTAACCGACTATCTGTGTAGGCTGACTAGTTTTAGCAGCCTGCCACAAACCGAGACATGTTGCTGGCCCCATGGGGAGAGTGCCTTTGTCACTCTGAGGCCAGTAACAAAGCCTGCACTGGGTGGGGATGCTAACACCTCCCCCAGGCAGGAATTGTCACACCTGGCGGTGAGCCTCAAAGGCTCACCTCCTTTGTGCCAACCCAGCAGGACACTCCAGCTAGTGGAGTTGCCCGCCCCCTCCGGCCAGGCCCCACTTTTGGCGGCAAGGCCGGAGAAAATAATGAGAAAAACAAGGAGGAGTCACTGGCCAGTCAGGACAGCCCCTAAGGTGTCCTGAGCTGAGGTGACTCTGACTTTTAGAAATCCTCCATCTTGCAGATGGAGGATTCCCCCAATAGGATTAGGGATGTGACCCCCTCCCCTCGGGAGGAGGCACAAAGAGGGTGTACCCACCCTCAGGGCTAGTAGCCATTGGCTACTAACCCCCCAGACCTAAACACGCCCTTAAATTTAGTATTTAAGGGCTCTCCCTGAACCTAGAAATTAGATTCCTGCAACTACAAGAAGAAGGACTGCCTAGCTGAAAACCCCTGCAGAGGAAGACCAGAAGACGACAACTGCCTTGGCTCCAGAAACTCACCGGCCTGTCTCCTGCCTTCCAAAGATCCTGCTCCAGCGACGCCTTCCAAAGGGACCAGCGACCTCGACATCCTCTGAGGACTGCCCCTGCTTCGAAAAGACAAGAAACTCCCGAGGACAGCGGACCTGCTCCAAGAAAAGCTGCAACTTTGTTTCCAGCAGCTTTAAAGAACCCTGCAAGCTCCCCGCAAGAAGCGTGAGACTTGCAACACTGCACCCGGCGACCCCGACTCGGCTGGTGGCGATCCAACACCTCAGGAGGGACCCCAGGACTACTCTGATACTGTGAGTACCAAAACCTGTCCCCCCTGAGCCCCCACAGCGCCGCCTGCAGAGGGAATCCCGAGGCTTCCCCTGACCGCGACTCTTTGAACCTAAAGTCCCGACGCCTGGGAGAGACCCTGCACCCGCAGCCCCCAGGACCTGAAGGACCGGACTTTCACTGGAGAAGTGACCCCCAGGAGTCCCTCTCCCTTGCCCAAGTGGAGGTTTCCCCGAGGAATCCCCCCCTTGCCTGCCTGCAGCGCTGAAGAGATCCCTAGATCTCCCATTGACTTCCATTACAAACCCGACGCTTGTTTCTACACTGCACCCGGCCGCCCCCGCGCTGCTGAGGGTGAAATTTCTGTGTGGACTTGTGTCCCCCCCGGTGCCCTACAAAACCCCCCTGGTCTGCCCTCCGACGACGCGGGTACTTACCTGCAAGCAGACCGGAACCGGGGCACCCCCTTCTCTCCATTCTAGCCTATGTGTTTTGGGCACCACTTTGAACTCTGCACCTGACCGGCCCTGAGCTGCTGGTGTGGTGACTTTGGGGTTGCTCTGAACCCCCAACGGTGGGCTACCTTGGACCAAGAACTGAACCCTGTAAGCGTCTTACTTACCTGGTAAAACTAATCAAAACTTACCTCCCCTAGGAACTGTGAAAATTGCACTGTGTCCACTTTTAAAACAGCTATTTGTCAATAACTTGAAAAGTATACATGCAATTTTGATGATTTGAAGTTCCTAAAGTACTTACCTGCAATACCTTTCGAATGAGCTATTACATGTAGAATTTGAACCTGTGGTTCTTAAAATAAACTAAGAAAATATATTTTTCTATATAAAAACCTATTGGCTGGATTTGTCTCTGAGTGTGTGTACCTCATTTATTGTCTATGTGTATGTACAACAAATGCTTAACACTACTCCTTGGATAAGCCTACTGCTCGACCACACTACCACAAAATAGAGCATTAGTATTATCTATTTTTACCACTATTTTACCTCTAAGGGGAACCCTTGGACTCTGTGCATGCTATTCCTTACTTTGAAATAGCACATACAGAGCCAACTTCCTACAAACACACATCACCAACCTTGGGAACAGAGGCAAAAAGTTAAGGAAGACCACGCCAAGGATGAAAAGTCGAACACATGTGATTTCTTTCTCTTCATCTATTGTATTTGTTATGTATGTGTTTATTGGTTTACATAATCATTTTGAACATAAATGTGTCTTTAGTTGTTCATTCAGTAATTCTGAAACTTTACATATGTAATCTAGTTTATGTTTGGGCTTCCTTACTACTTTTAGTAGGATTGTGCCACATATGAAGCCCAAAGTAAATGAAAGCCAATCATGATTATAAAAGTAAGAATAATATTTTTTCCTTGTGGCCAATTATCCTGTCCCCCCATATAGTAATTTGTGTACCACTTTTTTCATTTTGTTGTACAAGAGTATATAAGGAAGATGATTGGTGGTAGGCTTGTTCGGCACAATTATATTTTTTGAGCCAGTGAACATGTGAAGAAAATGTATGTAGATTAAGAAATATTCTATTAGTTATGTATATGTTTATAGGTTTCCATCAGCATGTGACCATAACTGGGTTTTTCAGTTGTTCATGTAGTTAATCTGAAACTTTACATAGGCAATCTACTTCATTCTTTAGGTATCCTTGCTACTTTGAGTGGAATTATGCTGCATATAAAGGCCACAGCGAGTGAAAGGCAAACATTGTTATTGTTATAAAAATTTCGATTATTAGCTTTTTTTCTTAGTGGTCAATTATGATGCCCTCCAAATAGTAGTTTGTGTGGTTCACTGCTAGGTCAATTTTTCATTTTGGTGCACAAGTGTGCATAAGAAAGATGTTTCGCTTGTTGGGGCAGTTTTATTTTGTGAGCCAGACAGCATGCAACGAAAACCTTTGTGGATTAAGATGTACTCTATTTGTTATGTATTTGTTTAAAGGTTTCCATAACCATGTAATCATAAGTGGGTCTTTCAGTTGTTCATCTAGTAAATCTGAAACTTTATATATGCAGTCTAATTTATTTTGTGAGCTTCCTTGCTTATTTTAGTAGTGTTGCGCTACAAGATATCACTAAGTTGAAAAACCTTATAAATTAACACTTATTTATTCTTCTTACCTGTAATACCCCACAGAATCATCTGCACCCCCCATTATTTAATACTGTCATATTTCATAAAAATCCAGCTGATTGTTTTTGCACTATGCGAAATACAAAGTCTATGGAAAATGCATCGGATTTGAAGCCTGGTTTAGGACCCCCTTTTTTCTCATTGCATCCCCTTGACAAAATGCTGCCAAACTTTCAGTCCTTGATAGAACTTAAAATTTAGTGTTGTCCTTTGTGTCACAAAAGTCATCACGATGTGACAGTTTAAGTTTATGAAAGTAAAAGAGTGAAAGACTAAGGTTCAGAGCTTGTATGTATTTCAGAGTTAAATTTAGGTGCCCTTTAATTAAATCACTTTATAAGGACAAAACTCCTGTTAAAATGTAATTTAGACTCTAGACTTAAGGTGCATATAAAGACAATGTTGAATTTTTAGAGATTAGTATATGATTAATGAGTTTAAAAATATGAGCAGGTAAGAGAAATACAGTTCTGTTGTACTTCATGAAATGCAGTAACAAAGCTTTTGCATTTACATGAAATGTATCATTCATATTGATTAAATATTATTAAGGCTGAATTTATCATTCGCAAGTAAAGTGTGTTTTGCTAAAACGTATTAATTAAAAGCATTTTATATTTTCTCTTGGGTTAACTTGAGTGAGGCCTGTTGAAGCTTGTCATTTGTGATTGTGTTATAAACATTGATTCCTTTCCTAATGTGAACTTTCGTTTAGGTTATGTTCTCATGAGAAGCTTAGCTAGTTGGTGATAGATTTTATTGCTTAAGGATGGAGAGAATGTATCTAAGTGTCCTTGACGGAAGACCAGTGTGAAACATGGACTGGTTTTGTATGCAATTGTATCAAACGTGCGAGAAGTCACACCGATGGAAGATGTGACAGACCTGGGAAGAAATTGCAGTGTTTCACTTTGGAGTCATACAATTAATTCCAATTGGTTGATGCTTATTTAATGTGATATGCACTGATACCTTTGACAAATCAGAATGGTTTGTGAATTCTAAAATACTGATGGACATTTGAACTTTGAGTCAGTCCTAAGCAGACCCTTGCAGACTCCAGGTGCTGTTCAGATGCTTGCTGATCCTAATGCTTTGCTGTTGAAGATTCCCTGAATGTTGTACCCTTGGAGAGGTATATCCCTCTCAACCATTGTTCCTTCTTTCAAATGCCCTTTTTAGACTTAGAAATCATTGTATTTTCCCTTCCAGCAGACTCTTGATCGAGCTTCTGATAAGCTGACACTTTCTTTTGTTTTAACTTATCTTTTGTCAAACTTAATGACCTGCAGTCCGAAATTATCTCTTTCCAAATGAATGTTGTTCTTTTTATGCTTTTTGTATTTTGCCTGTATATGTTCCCTCCCCCACACATGTATTTCCCTGATTTGGTTAGTTACAGGGTTGACCTGTGCCCAGCCAAAGATTTTCAACTCTGCTAAATTTGAATTGACCAATGATTTTTAACTCTGAGAAACGAATGATCTCAGTATCTCAGATATTTTTTTATTATGTTGCGCATTATTCTTGAATGCCTAGTTTTATTATTTTAGTTCCCCTGAATCTGTTTTGATGCCTTATGCAACCCTAGGTGATTATATATCTGTATAACCTGGTTTTGCGCATTTTCTTCATGACTTTGGGCTTGTGTTTTTATTATTTTTATTTTACTTTATTCCTGATTGGAGTTTTCCTTCAGTGGCCACATTAGCAAATGTGTTAAAATTGTTTGAGTTGGTATTGAAATTGTGTTGATGGTTCTACTACACTACTTACTGGGTCAAAAGATGAATGGACCTTCAGCATTTGATTATTGCAAATGATGCTACAGCATCCTCCCAAAATGAACTTTTTTTTGTTTTTCAAAGTTTAGCTTTAGTATTATTTGAACACCTAACTATAAGGTCACTTTAACTTTTGAGTATTTATATATCACAATTTATGTGGCAAATTATCTGCATGCCCTAACTGTCAATGTTTTGTTTTGGAAATAACAATCAATTCTTCTCAATGGCTGGGGTAAATTGGTTTATTTTTCTGATTAAGAGTGTTTGACGATTCCATATCAAACATTGTTTTAACATTTTCAACCTCTTCTAGTCTAACTGGATTGTTTAGCCCCCACGGTTACTTTTATTTTCGAAAGCTCTCTTCTGTCTTTTAGCTTCATCTTTGTTTTCTCAACGGATGGTCTCGGCCTAGTATCAACTTTCATTTCAAAATTGAGAAGGAATTGCATGCTGGAAGGATTGCACGCCTCAGGGTACGTAATTACAGCTTTAAATGGGGGGCACTCTCAATTACTTGCTTAGTCTCCGGGGTTTCACTAATCAGACACATTTATTTGCTAGTTCAATTAAAATATTTGAATAAGGCAATGAAATATATTAAGGGATTTCATGCTTCATGCCGTGATATCAGGCTACGCAAAGCAGATATAATTTATATTTGTGTTTTTTTCTCGTTGGGCTCGTTTGATATACTTCACTGCTTAATCCGTGCGTTGTTTACCGCAATTAGAGAAAACACACTGCACCAGTTTGCTTCTCTTCCTCTCCAAAACGTAGCTCCAGGAGACATTGCTGTGCGTTCCATCCCTTACCATGTAGCCACCTGCGTGTGCGGTGTGGCAGAGATAAGCGGCTCGAATGCAGATTGTCTGCCAAGCTTTACCGAGGGTAATTAGTCATGGTGTCAGTTAGGAGCTACTACAAAAGCACAGAACGCTCTGACCATTCAGAATGTACTGAAGGTTATACGTGGTTCCAGGAGATTGCAACGGAAGGGGACAGGCATTTTTCAACACTGTGAACTAAACGCTAGAGGCTTAAACTTGTAAACCAAACTTAATTGTATGACATTTGTAACACCCTTTATTTCATATGCTTTAAAAAAATCTAATGTGCATAGGAACAATGGCACTCTGTGGATAGTTTAACGTTCATGTTGTAGATCCTGGTGTGCCCAGCCTCCCATGAGGAAGCCCAAATGCCCCCCCACACACCCAGTGAGGCCACGCAGGGCCTTTGACTATGCACTGCTTGGGGTTGACTGCCTGCCAGGGTTTGAGTCGAGGGCTTGACCATAGGCCAGGGCCTGCTGCCAACCCTAAGCTGCATACAACCAAAGTGTGACTTTCAGCGGCATCTTGGGTTTGACCTTGCCATGCACTGATTATAACCTCAAATATACCACTCATGACATGTTCATTGATGACAACACTGTGCATGGTGGTGGGCGCAAGTTATAGTTACTTGCAGTCGCGGCTGCTACCAAAAAGTGGTGGGGGGGTTGGGAGGGCAGCGCGCAGAGTGAGGGGAGTCTTGTCTTCTCTCCCCAACCAATCACACAGCTTCACAGCATGAAAGAAGTGCCTTGATTGGCCTGAGCAGGCAGAAATGCCACTCAGGGGAAAAGTTGGGGCATTGCGCTTTTTCTCCAACCGGCTATAAAATACAGCCTGGTTGAGAGTTTCTAAGTGCACATGCCTTAGACAGCCGGTTAAACTGACATGCACACTTAGAAGTGCACATACCACTCCTCCATTTAACATGGAGGAGGCTGGCCCCACCCCACCCTACAAAGGCAGAAAAAAAGGGATAGTAAAATACTTTTATTATCTCTTTAAAATACTTTTATTATCCCTTTATTTTCCTGCTTTTTGTCAGTGGGGCAACGCTTCTCTGCCATAGCGGAGGGGCTACACCTAGTTACTTGAAATAACTATGTCTGGTGAATTTCAGTGTTTTTAATTTAAAATATTGTGTTTAAACTGATATTTTCACCTAAATATAATATCACTCTATCCTTTATTTTTTAGTGAATTTCTGAAGGTTTTTTTTAAATGCAAAGTAAGATAATATATTTATGTATTATGTCATGAGTGATGTAATATGTGAAGTCATAAGCAGTGCTTTACGGGGATGCAAGTTATACTTAGCTCAGGTAACTATAACTGCTGAATTTCTATAACATCTCTGTAACCTTTGTTTTTGTCAGTGAATTTCAAAGGTTTTTTAATTCTATTTCCAGCTATAACGTCCTTGTAGCTTTTCGTTTTTTCAGTGCATTTCTAAGGGTTTTTAAATTCTATATACTAACTATAACATCTCTGTAACCTTTGTTTTTTCAGTGAATTTCTATGTTTTTTTTAAATTCTATTTCATAACTATAAGGCCCATAACCTTTGTTTTTTTTAGTATATTTACATTATATGTTATACCTATAATGTGTATGGTTTTAAAATGGGTGTGTGACTGCTTGCATTGGTTGGTAAGTGGATTTATAAGTAGGGGTATGGGTCTGTCAGTTACTGTGTGAGATGTTTTGTGGGTCTGTGAATTGATGTATAAGTCTCAGAATAGGTCTTTGTGTGAGTGCATGAGTCTGTGAGTGGGTCTGTGAGTGGTTGCATAAGTCTGACTTGCTGTGTGTATGGGTGCATGAGTTTCTGAGTGGGTATGTGAGTGGCTACATGAGTGTCTGAGTAGGTCTCTGACTGGATGGATAAGTGTCTGAGTAGGTGTGTGAGTGGGTGCATTAGTGTCTGAGTGGGTCTGTGAGTGGGTGCTTGAATGTTGGAGTAGGTCTGTCAGTGGGTGCATAAATGTATGAGTGGGTCTGTAATTGGGTGTGTGAGGGTCTGAGTGGGTCTGTGACTGGATATGAGTCTCTAAGTGGGTCTATAAGTGGGTGCATGAGTGTCTCAGTGGGTATGGATTGGGTGCATGAGTGTCTCAGTGGGTCTATGAGTGGGTGCATGAGTCTCTTAGTGGGTGTGTGAATGAGTGGATGAGTGTTTAGTGCCCAAGTGAGTTTGTGATTGGGTGTATGTGTGTGAGAGTGAATGTTGTAACATTGCTCTACTAACATAACTTAAGTCATGGACTTTTTGACATTGTTGAAGTTATGAAGGGTGTTCCATATAACACCCTTACATAAGTTTCTGTTTTGACATTTTCCTCTATCACCTGGGGCTAATTTTATAAATATGGGGATGGCCAGGTGGGGTAAGCAGGTATTGCCTTTACAGAGTTCCAGTTGCATTTTACCAACACAAATGTTTAAATATAATGTCAATTGTTGTGATGAAGCGGATGTTAACGACGTCACTGTTGTTCACAACGGCGAGCTTTGTAGTATGTAGTTTACAGCGATGCGGTTAAATGCAACTATAGCATATTTTTTTAACAGTGTGATACACATATGCTTGACTTCAGTAGTTTATTGATATAATGTGGAAATTCATATCTCTGTAACTAATTTTATTATAAAACACTGACAAAGTTTACTTCTGTTTTCGTGACAACGTCGGTATTCGTGATGACGTTGGTGTTTCCGATGATCAAGTGACCTGGAAACAAAGAGATGTGATTGGAGGAGACACTTTTCATTCACCTTCAAAGGAAGTTCCCACGTGTTTCTTCCTTCTTGAAGATTCCACTTGCTGCTAGGATTATTGCTGGAGCTCTACTGTACTTTATAGAGCAAAACTGTTTTGGATTCTTTTTTTTGTCATCTTTAATAAAATAAAATGGCATCAGGGAGAAGTGAAGAGGAGGAGAAACTCCGTCAGGAGGCTGAGGAGCAGGATTTACCAGCTAGAGAAGAAGACTCTCCTGGTGGGGAACTACCAGCTAAAAAACAAAGCATAGCATGGACTCTTTTAATCACACCATCAGGTAAATCAAAAACAGTGGCAAAATTGGTGAAGTGCACATTGTGCAATAAAACTCTATCAAGGGGCCGTGCCAAGAAATATTCATGTAGCACAACTTCTTTGCTGTACCACTGAAAATGTATCATAAAAGTAATTTTAGAAGGGGACAGAAAGAAAGAGATGGAGACTAACCAACCACTGCAGGGTTGCACCACCTGTTGCTGGAGAGAGAGTACCTGGGGAAGTGGAAAGCAGAGGCCAGAATTGTCACCGGAGTTAAGGAGAGTTGGGACTTATTGCCTTTACTGTAACACTACCCTCACAGCTTGTGAGCAGTTTAAAGATGTTATTTCGGATGCAGCAAGGCTACACACCTGTTAAGGTTTTCTATAATTTCATTCAGTTTTTAGACTGCTTTTCTGTTTGAGGTTTCAATTTTTATTACCCTTGTTATTATTTTATTTCACAAAAAAATACAAAAAACCCATAAAGTTAAGAAAACAAACAACAATTAAAAACACAGTTGTATAAAAAAAATGAGAAAAGGTTTCTTCTCAGAACCATCTTTCACAGTTAAAAAAGATGAGCTGTATGTTTGTATATATGTAAGAAAGACTGCATGTTGGATGACTAAGTAAGTGCCTCATTCTGTACGGGTAAGTGACTGAGTGCATGAGTGCTTGTATGAGTGAGTGAGTGCGTCAGTGATGCATGAGTGACTGAAAGATTGTATGAGTGTGTGTATGGGTGAGTTAGTGGATGCATGAACGCATGTATGAGTGAGTGAGGGAGAGTGTGAATGGTGCATGGGCGAGTGAGTGAGATCATGAGTGCTGTTTGGGTGACGAATGAATATGAGTGGTGTATAAGTGCATGAGTGAATGTGTGTGTGAGTGCATGAGTGGTGTATGGGTGATTGAGTGTATAAGTGCATGTGTGAGTGAGTGCATGAGTGGTGTTTGGGTGACTGAGTGCTTGAGTGTATATATGGTTGAGTGAGTATATGAATGGTGCATGGGTGACTGAAAGAGTGTATGAGTGCATGTATGAGTGAATGCATGTATGAGTGAGTAAGTGCAAGAATGTGTGTATGAGTGAGTGTCCGAGTGGTGTATGGGTGATTGATTGAGTGTATGAGTACATTTATGTATAAGTGAGTGGATGAGTGGTGTAAGAGTGACTGACTGAGTGTATGAGTCCATGTATGAGCGAGTGAGTGCGTGAGTGGTGTATGGATGATTGACTGAGTGCATGAGTGCATGTATGGGTGAGTGACTGAGTGCATGAGTGGTGTATGAGTGATTGACTTAGTCTGAGAAAGTGATTCTTTTGACATGGTTAGCGCCCCACTTTTTGCCTGGAACGTGATGTGGTTTCAAACTGTAAGTGCCCTGGGCCCTTGTAAGTCCTTAGTAAATGGTACCCCTGGTACCTAGGGCATGGGCACTGAAAAGGGCTCCCCAGAGCTGCAGCAACAATTGTGCTAATGTGAGAGGCCCCACACCAGCCTCATGCAAACTGCCATTGCAAGTTGCATCACAAGGTGTCCCCTAAATTTCAAACTCAACATGACACTCACCCTGGGTGCCATGTCCACTAACACTGCATGAAATATAGTTAATTGAACCCTCTAGCAGGCCTTACAGCCCTAAGGCAGGGTGCACTATAATGCATGTAAGGGCATATCTGCATGAGCAGACATGTCCCTAATGTGTCTTTGCTAAATTCTTAGACATTGTAAGTGTACAGGGAAGCCCTGGTAAATGCAAGTGATGGACACTGGTCACTAAGAGTTCCACAGCTACATGATGGCCTCCCTGAACCCTGGGTTGTTTGGTATCAAACAACTTAGAGTAATAAATCCACACTGATGCCAGTGTGGGATTGTTTAACAAATGTACCCAGAGGCCACCTTAGAGGTTCCCCTGGCATGGTTGCTGACTGGTCTTAACCAGCCTGTCACCACCAGACACAATTCTGGACTCCTGGTGTGAGAGCTTTTGTTCTCAGGAGCCAGAAGACAAAGCTTTTCCTGTGCGAAGGTGTCACACCTCCTCTCCTAGGCAGGCACCCTCCTCCAGCGGTCAGCTTCAAAGGCCTTGCCACATTTGAAATCTGACCCCAGCCTCTGCTGCTAGCCCACTTTAGGCTGGAAAACTGGTGGGAAACATAGGGGGAGGGGCCACCCTCAGCCTACACCATCCCTCAGGTGCGGCAGGTGAGGTGATCACTCCATTTAATTTTCCTTGGATGGTAAGGAAAATAGCCAATTTTGGCCAGGGTTATGTCCTCTTCACACAGGAAGTTGTCACTTAGTGGGTGTAGCCACCCCCAGGTAGGTGGCACATTGGCCACTACCAGGTACTTCCTCTAACGCCCCCTCAATGCAGTATTTAGAGGGCATCCCTAAACCAAGAGATTAGATTTGATGGAAACAAAAAAGACCAGGACAAAGAAGACCCAAGCCATGAGAACTGAAGTCCTGTTGCAGAAAGAAAAAGGCGACAAACCCTGCCTGCTGCTCCAAGGACTCGACAATTGCTGCTAAGGTGTTGCCTGGAAACCTGAAAGACTCTATAAACACAGAGCACCTCCAGCCTTCTCAAAACCGCTAAGAACATCCCTTTGAGTGAAGGTATCACACCCTGCAGACAAGGAACCTGTGAAGTCTGGTAAATTGTCCAGCTGCTGACCAGTGACCCAGCAGCCTAACCAAATTTTGTACAACAGCCCTTAAAGACAAGCCCTACCACTGTGTCAAGTTTGGTGGCACTGTGACTCTCCAGGGCTGTAGCGTACTACCACCTGGGGTACCAGCCCCCCAGCGTCAGACACTCAGAAGGAAAATCCACTCCAGACTCTCAAAAAACCAGAAGCACCAGTCAAGGGACTTTGGGACACCCAAAAACCATCACCCAGATCATGCAGACCTGCAATCAACCCTCAAAGTTGCCTGCTCCTGACTCCAAGGTCTCCAAGACACACAACTTTTGGCTGACCTCTCTGCACTGCACCTGGTTTCCCTGGCCCCTGCATCAACCCACCAGCTGTGCACTAGAGGTCCCTATGCCCTTTTGACCTCCACCCTCCAAGGGGACCCACCGGGCTTACCTTTAAGTTCAACTTTGCACTGTGATTCCAAGTGGTCCCTTCCTCCTTTGGGTGCCAGCTCCAAGATCTTCAGCCGCTGCTCCCGCTTGAACCGGGAAATGCCTGACATTCTCCAGCTGGCACATTAGACACTTCAACAACCTCAACCTAAAAGTAGAAGGTGACATTTGTGAGAGCCTTGCCTGATTTTATATGCATTTTATATTTTCTCCCATTGATTGCATGATTACGCACAAAAACAGAACATTTTCTGAACTTTAAAAACTCCTAACTAAAAAAGTACTTACTGTATAATAAAGATCTTGGTCTTAAGAAATTCATTGAAACCTGGATAATTTTTGTAAATTGGTTTCGAATTATTCTTCCGAGTGTGTCTCTTCATTTATTGATACTATGAGTACAACAAATGCTTAGTATGACTCCTGGATTAGCCTAATTTCTCACTCACACTACCACAAAAATGGAGCATTAGGTGATCTTTTTTTACCTCTGGATTGGGGTTGCTTCGACTCTTGGCACGGTGCACATAATTTTTGTACATCATAGAGAAAGTCAGCCTCCTACAATGAGTGTATGAGTGCATTTATGGGTGAGTAAGTGAGTGCATGAGTTCATGTATGGTTGAATGAGTGGGTGTATGAAGTGCATGTATGGGTGAGTGGTTGAGTGCATGGGCTGTGCATGGGTGACTGAAAGAGTGTATGATTGCGTGTATGGGCAAGTGAGTGCAGGAGTGCTGTGTGGGTGATTGACTGAGTGCATGTATTGGTCAGTGACTGAGTGCATGAGTGGCGTATCGGTGATTGACTGCATCAGTGTGAGTATAGGTGTGTAAGTGAGTGCATGAGTGGTGTATGGGTGATTGACTGAGTATATCTATGGGTGAGTAAGTGAGTGCAGGTATGGGTGAGTGAGTGGGACCCGAATATGGGTGACTGAAAGAGTGCATGAGTTCATGTATGGGTGAGTGAGAGCATGAGTGCATGAATGGGTAAATGATTGAGTGCTAGTGTGTGTGTATGAGTGAGTGCATGAGTGGTGTATGGGTAAGTGAGTGAGTGTGCGAGTGGTGTATGGGTGATTGATTGAATGTATGAGTGCACATATGTGTGAGAAAGAGGGTGCAGGAGTGGCGTTTAGATGATCGAATGAGTACACAATTGCATTTATGGGTGAGTGAGTGAGTGAGTGTGTGAGCGGTGTATGGTTAATTGCTTGAGTGCATATGTGCATGTATGGGTGGGTGAGTGAGTGCATGAGTGATGAGTGGGTGAGTGTGTGTGTGTGGTGTATGGGTGATTGAGTGTTTGAGTGCATGTATGTGTGAGTAAGAGAGTGCATGAGTGGTATTTGGGTGATTGAATGAGTACATGAGTGCATGTATGGGTCGTTGAGCTGAGTTTGTCAGTGGTGTATGAGTGATTAACTGAGTGCATCAGTGGTGTATGAGTGATTAACTGAGCATATGGGTGAGTAAGTGAGTGCATGAGTGTGTGTATGGGTGAGTGGGTACATGAGTGACTGTATGGGTGAGTGAGTGTGTGAGTGGTGTATGGGTGATTAGGTGTGTGAGCAGATGTATGTGTATGTCAGCGAGTGCATGAGTGATGGATGGGTGATTGACAGTGTATGAGTGCATGTATGCTTGAGTGAGTGCATGTTTGTGTGAGTGAATGGGTGCATGAATGGCTCTATGGGTGAGTGAGTGGGTACATGAGTGCATGTATGGGTGAGTGAATGAGTGCAAGAGTGCCTGTATGACTGAGTGTATGAGTGGTGTATGGGTGATTTAGTGAGAGCATGAGTTCATGTATGGGTAATTGACTGAGTGTATGTGTTGGAAAATGGGTTATTGGTAACGGCAGGTAAGTACCTACACTTAGCACTAGGCCACTAACCTCCACTTAGGTCCAGTTAGGTATCAGTAAATTAAACCCAGCTCAACCCTGGGTAGCTTGGCAACGAGCGACAGGGCTTAACTTAGGAGACAAAGCGAAAAGCATTCAAATATCACAAAACAGTAATTAAATAAAACACAGGAAACAGTTTAAAAATCCAAAATCAATTTATAAGAATAGATTATATTTTTATCTTTAAAATGTCACAAAAACGAATAAAATCAGATAAGGGGAACCGGAGATATGAATTTTTAAAGAATTATTGCTTTCTAGCGCAGAGAAACAAAAAGCGCCAATCTGGTCATCAGGTCGCTCCTCGACCGGGGCAAAGTCAAAGTTTAAGGCCCACCGCGATGGAACCCGGCTCGGCTACAGCCCGCGGGAGGCCTTGGTCAAAAGTTTACCTTAGGACTTCGTCATTTTTCTGAAGATTTTCTTCAGCGGGACGAACCTGCCAGTCCAAACCGACCTCCTGCAACTCTTCTCCGGATAAGCGTCGCAGGAGCCCTCGTGGGGATTTTTACCTTCGGACTTAGTCGTTTTTTCAAGGTGAAAATCCTTCGACCGGGGCAAACCTGGATCTTGATCCGACGTCCCTGGAGCCCTCCTCGGATAGGCTGGCTGGGAGGTCCCGGTCAACTTTCTACGTTCGGCCCAGTTGTATTTTGTACGTTTGCGCCGTTTTTGCATCAAAAAGCGGCGCAAATGTGGTGCTAAAAAGTATAAATATGGGCCTTAGTCTCCTTTTTGGTGATTTTCTTCACCAGGACAAACCTGCAAGTCAGGCCGGGTCGCGGTTGAGGCAATCCGGCTAGAGTTGCTGCGGCGGGTCAGTCCCTCTATGGAGCTTTTTTTCAAAAGTTCTCCAAACTTCTGGATCTTCTTTCCAGATGTTCCTTTAAGGTTCTTTTGGGGTCCACAGCTCACCCCAAGGTTCCAGAAGCTCTGAGATGATCCTTGGGGGTGTGGACCACAACTCCCAGAATGCACCTGGTGCATACTCCTTTTGGCCACTGGACAGTGGTCAGCTGGTTGGTTTCTTCAGGAGTTGGTGCAGGGGAGTCTGGTTAGCAATTTTTCACCTGTAGCAAACAGGGAATCCCTCCTTGAACCTGTTGAAGTCAGGCAAAGCCCTTCTTGTGGTGAAGCCCAAGTGTGCAGCTGGTGCAGTCCTTCAGAGTGCAGGGTCCACGTGCAGGACAGGGGTCCAGCAGGGCAGTCCTTCTTCTCCTGTGGTTCTTGTTGGAATCTGATGGGGATCTGAGGTGTGGGTGCAGGTCTGCAAGTTTTAGCCCTGCTCCTGGGTGCAAAACAGGGGGGTCCTGATTTTCCAATCAGGTGCAGGGTCCTTCCACCTGTGATGACCATTCCATGGGAAGTGTGGCAAAAATCAATCCCAGGGAGCAACATTCCTCAAAAATCCATCATGGCTGAAAGTGATTTTTGAAGGTTACATCTGGCTGAGCCCAATCACTGGTGTGGCTAAAAATCCTAAACACACCCCTCTCCTGCCCTCTCCTAATCTAATCAAGGGGGCACCTAAATGCCTGGGTTTGCATGATGTGGGGGTGTTGCTGGGTTGCTCCAAATGTCCTTCTCTGCCTTTGAAGACCAGTTTGGCAGCCCTCCCACTTCCTGCCTCACCATCTGCTGAGGGGAGATCTCCTCCCACAGGCACAACTCTTTGTGTGAAGCTAGGCCACTTTACACCTCATCAATGCAGCCTGGCCAGGCTGCCAGAGGCTGGCCAATCAGAGCACAGCAGCAAAAACACTGCAGGGCTGAAATTAGCAACTTTTCAGGTAAAGTTTAAAACTCTTTACCTGAACAAGTTATGTTTAATCCAACAACTGGAATTTGTGGGATTTATTATAACAATTAATTTGATACCAAACTCTTTGTATCTGTTACTTAAGGGGATTTTTAAAATTAAAATAAAGTCTCCCCATTCTAGCCTATGTAGGCCATTCACTACAATGAGGGAAAAGCGAATTTGGCTGTTTTACCTCACCAGGGCTTATAAGACTATTTTTATAAGGTCCCTTTTTTATAAGGTCCCTGCTTATAGTTACATGGCACCCAGCCCTAGGGGCACATAGGGCACACCTTAGGGGTGACGTATACTGTATGTAAAAATAAGGTAGTTTAAGACTTTGGAACTACTTTTTATTCCAAAGTCGAATTTGCATGTCACTTTAATTTAAAAGCAGCCAGCAAGGCAGGCCTGCCTTTAAAATGACACTGGGCACCTCAGCAGTGCACCTATGGGAGCACTACCTATGCTGGGGTCCCTAACCCTCCATGCCCTACCATATACTAGGGACTTATAGGTAGGTTAACTTTGCCAATTATAATTAGCCTAATTTACATATCCACTTTACACAGAGCACTGGCTCTGGGACTGGTAAGCAGCCAAGAGTCAGTAATCACTAGTACCTGTCCAGAAAGTTGGGGGGGTGACCAGGGCAAAAAGGAGGACTTTCCTACAGTATGGGTGCATGTATGTGTGAGTTAGTGAGTGCATGAGTTGCGTATGGGTGATTGACTGAGTGTATGAGTGCATGTATGGGTGAGTGCATGAGTGCTGTATGGGTGACTGACTGAGTATATGAGTGCATGTATTGGTATGTGACTGATTGCACAAGTGGTGTATGGGTGAACGAGTGACTGTATGAGTGGAGTTTGGATAATTAGGTAAGTGAGTGACTACTTCCTAAGTATACAATCTCTAAATGCAGTGTACAATAAATATTGGGAACTGGGAGGAGTTGAAAGCAGGGCCTGGCATTGTGCAGTCCTTATCTAAGCTTTTAGTCACATAATAAAGATAACTATGACATGATGTACCATTCGATCTTTAAAAACAATGTCAATGGATATCTCTAAGCAATATGTGAGTGGTTCAAGAAGTGTTTTGAGACATCTCACAACGTTGATCTGCAGCCACTAATGAAAAAGAAGATAAAGTTATGTAAGCATTTAGGCCCACATTACAACCTTGTCGGTAAATGCTGCCTACCGCTGTGCTGACGGCCGCCAACATACCGTGACCGCGGCAGTATACCGCTACAGGTATTATGACCCACACAGAGAAATCCGCCACTATACAGACACCCACACAAGTCCGCCAGACCAAAGGTCAGTGATAAACTGGTGGTACTAAAACCCACAACGTTACGCCAACAGGAATACGCCCACAGTATCAGGACCCATGAATCACCGTGGCGGTCTTTCAACTGCGGTAAACCATTGGCACAGACACCGCCGCGCTCATATTACATACACACTAACAAAACTCCACCACATTGGACAATTCAAACTACACACACCTGACACACATACACCCACAACACCCACACACCCACAACACCCACCCACATTACCCACAAGCCTTTCAATGAAAAAAAAGATAGCAAAGAGAGAGAGACAAGCAAGGAGCACCCACTCAATGTGAGCCACAGAACACCATCACCCATACACCATCCACGCACCTCATAGTACACACCCCAACACATCACACCAAACATCCTCACACATACCACTCACACCACATCCATGGCACCCCAAAGACACCCCAGGTTTTCAGAGGAGGAGCTAAGGGTCATGGTGGAGGAAATCATCTGGGTGGAACCACAGCTATTCAGATCACAGATGCAGCAGACGTCCATTGCAAGGAAGATGGAGCTATGGCGGAGAGTAGTGGACAGGGTCAACGCCGTGGAACAGCACCGCAGAACAAAGGATGACATCAGGAAGAGGTGGAAAGACCTACGGGGAAGGTGTGTTCCATGGTTGCAAGACACCAGGTAGCAGTACAGAGGACTAGTGGTGGACCTCCAACTCCTACCCACAACTAACAACATGGGAGGAGCAAGTCTTGGCAATAATGCATCCTGAGGGCCTCGCAGGAGTAGTAGGAGGACTGGACTCTGGTAAGTCAAATCTTTACTACTATATCCCCCACCCTACCTGCATGCCTTCACAAACTCCTACCCCTTCCCTCATCCCATCACTCCACCAACTCACAAATACCCCACTATCACAACCCACCCCAATACCAAGCCCTGCATGCAACACCTATGCATGGGCACCCATCACAGACCTCCATGGACACCCATCACTAAAGCATGCCCATTAGAGAGAATCACCTAGCCCACAAAATCGCCACGCACACAAGGCAAAGCTGACAGGGCTATCACAACCATACAGGGAAACTTACCCATGCACAAGATGGCACACACAGATACAATAAAACTGCATTTACATCCCCACAGGACCCCCACTCAACGTCACCGGAGAGGAGGTGCCACCAACATCCAGTCCCCCCACAGAAGAGGCCCAGTGTGATGAAAGCAGCTCTGCACGCCTGGATCACGATGACCGACTTGGCCCATCAGGGACCTCTGGACAGTCGGGTTCCCAGGCACTGTCCCAACCCACCACAGAGCCTCCCCCTCAGGAAACACCAGCACAGCACCCACCCAGCGGGCCCATACCACTGTCCCAAGGGCACGTCAATCAGCAGTGTGTCCACCACTACAGGGACCCCAGGCAACCCCACAAACTCAAGGCAATCAGGGTCCTGGGGTCAGTTGCAGTGGGCACACGGTTCAGGGGACAGAGGCACAGGACAACAGGGGAGCTGGGAGGACTGCTGTGTGACAGGTGGAGGACAGGCCCAGGGAATCCACTCTCCACAAGGCACTTGCAGGGATCCTGGGAGCATACCAACATTCCCAGGAGACCTTGGGCTAGATACTGGCCAAGTTGCAGGATACCCAGTGGCTGCAGGAGGAACAGTACCTGGGGATCAGGGAGGAACTTAAACACATCCACACCATCCTGATCACCATTGCAGGGGTGCTGGCTGACATGGCCAACACCAAGAGGGAGGCAGTGGCACAATAATGGGCCCCTCACACTAGCCACAGCGATAAACAACCCTCCACCTCTGCCGGCGCTAGTGAACAGGAAGTCCCACCACTGGAACAACAGGCCACCAGCATCACACCCTTTGCAGAAGGAGAACCACCCCGCAAACAGTCCCTGCGATCCAGGCAGAAGCCAGAGAACATTGCCAAGACCCCCGCCAGGAAATAAGACTCTCCTGATTGTCACCCTTCTGTCCCACTCTGTCACCCTGTCCACCTTGAACTGCCATTGCTCCCCTTCCTATGCCCCCTTGGACAATGCACCTGTGATACCAAGAGACTGGACTCTAACTGGACATTCCTCCACCATCACCCCAGCCCACTGCACATCCCCCTCTACGTATTAGCACTTAAATAAACACCCTTGGAACAAATACAAATCTTGAGTCTGTCAATTAATTGAAATATGTATTAGTACAACAATCTGAAAACATTTCAATTCATATGTACATTTATATATACATTGGTCTGACCTGTAGTGGGCAGCAGTAAACACACCAGTAGCCAGAGTGGGGCACAGAGATCTGAAAATAGTGCAAATATCGAGGGATACCTGTTAGACCCACACCAACCCTTATGGACAACCCCATAACCGGACACCAACATATACTTGGTGGGGACCTTGGGCTCACCTATTAGCCACACCCGGTGCCTCTGCAGTTGTGATTTCACATATGGGATGCTGCTATTCCTCAAGATAAAGGTGTCATGCACAGAGCCAGGATACTTGGCATTCACATGGGAGATGTACTGGCCCGCCAAACACACCATCGGCACATTCAGAGAGTGGTAGCTTTTTCTATTCCTGAACAGTTGTTCAGTTCTCCAGGGGGGGGACAAATTCTACATGTGTACCATCAATGGCACCAATGATGTTGGGGATATGTCCCAGGGCATAAAAGTCAGCTTTCACTGTGGCCAAATCCTCCACCTGGAGGAATACGATGTAGCTGCACATGTGTTTCAGCAGGGCAGACAACACTCTGGTCAACAACACGTTGGAGAACATTGGCTGAGACATCCCTGATGCCATGGCCACTGTTGTTTGGAAGGAACCACTTGCCAGGAAATGGAGCACTGACAGGACCTGCACTAGAGGGGGGATACCTGTGGGCTGGCGGATAGCTGACATCAGGTCTGGCTCTAATTGGGCACATAGTTCTTGGATTGTGGCCTGATCAAGCCTGTTTGTTAATATAATGTGTCTGTCCTCCATTGTCGCAAGGTCCACCAGGGGTATGTAAACTGGAAGATGTCTCCATCTCGTATTCATCCTCAGCGGCTGAAGCCTATGGAGGAAAACGGTGAGCAGAGGGTCATATTCACACATCTATTGCAATAATGATGCATTTCTTCATTTACAGAACCAGTATGTGAATCCGAGAGCCAGTTGCTGTGCCAATGTCTGCTGTGACGCAGTTAGGTGCAATGCCTGTGCCCCCTTGAAATGGCAGCTGCCTGACCTATGAGAAGGGACAAGTGGAAATGAGGTAATTCCGCTGGCGTTGTGCACCGTTGCGGAAGGCGGTCGATGACCGCCGTGCAACTTCGCATTGGTTATCATTGGGCCCTATCGGTCCCAGGAGCCAATAGCGATGTACGCTGGCGGTGACGTGACCGCCATTTTCTATCTACTCGCTCACTTGCTACCTGACCTTCAACAGGAGAGGACCTACACTGCAAGTGCTGCTGTGACCTGTGTCTGGAAGCAACAATGGCTCATGTGTCTGGGGAAAGGGCCTTCACTGCGGAGGAGTTGGAGAGACTGGATGGTCCTACCCCAGTACACTTTACTCTACGGTCCTCCAGACAAACAGGTGAGTACACTGTGAGCATGATGCATGGGCCATGAATGTATGGAGTGCTGTGTGTGTAAGCCACATGTGGGGGGGCTGAAGCGTCCTGGCCAGAGTGCTGCATGTATGGTGGTCAATGTATGTGCTTCAGAGGAAGGGAGGGATATGGTGGGCCATGCGTGTGATGGTCCGGATGGTATAACTAATCCCTTTTCTGCTGTATTTTTCCTGCAGGTCAGCGCAAATCAGAAAAAGGGTATTTGGTGTGCCATCGCCAAGGAGGTGCGGACCCTGGGGGTCTTTGACAGGCGGGGCACCCACTGCCGCAAACGGTGGGAGGACCTGCGCAGTTGGGCAAGGAAGATGGCGGAGGCCCATCTGGGGCTGGCCTCCCAATGAGGAAGGGGTCCCCATCGTACCCTGACCCCCCTGATGTTCTGCATCCTGGCGGTGGCCTATCCGGAGTTGGATGGGCGCTTGAGGGCATCACAGCAGCCACAAGGGGGTGAGTACAAATTCAGATTCATGACTTAGCGCGTGTTAAGGTTTTACCTGGGTGGGGATGTGGACTGCAGGTGCCCCTATGCCAGGGCGAACATGGCAGGGTGGGTCCCTTTTTGGGCAGGCTCTGAATCACTCTAACCCCAATAGTGTTAGTGGGCATCTACTACTGGGCAGGGTCCTGTGGGTTTCAGGTGTGCAGCTAATGGCTTTAGGCATTGTACCCCATGGGCTGGTGACTAGCATTGTAACTGGTAGTACATGGAATAGTGCATGGGCTGTTCCCTGTGAGTTGTGTACGCCAACGGTAGTGTTGTTGCTGGCACTGACCAAGTGTATCCCCTGTCTCCGCCCCCCTTTTTTTTTGTCACCCTCTCCTAGTGTGCATTAGCATCATCTGGCGGAGGAGCAGAGGCACTGGCCACGGAGGGAGCTGCATCCCACATGGGCCTGGAGGCCGAATCCACTGAGGGTGAGGGCACCAGTGGGACGGAGGGTAGCACCACGATGGAGACAGGAGGGGACACTACAGACAGTGACTCCTCCTCCGATGGAAGCTCCCTGGCAGTGGCAGACACCTCTGTGCCCACCCCAACATCGGGTACAGCCGCCACCCCCCAAACCAGCACCGCCCTCCCAGCAGCCCCTCAGCGTGTTTCCCGTGCCTGCTCACCCAGGAGGGTGGGCATCTCCTTCGCCCCAGGCATCTCAGTGAGGAGGCTATTGACCTCCTGCGATCCCTCAATGTTGGGCAGACAGCCATTCTGAATGCCATCCAGGGAGTTGAGAGGCATTTGCAACAGACAAATGCATACTTGGAGGGCATTCACTCTGGTGTGGCGACCCAACAGAGAGCATTTCAGGCTCTGGCCTCCGCATCGATGGCAGCCATTGTTCCTGTCTCTAGCCTGCACCCTTCAACTTCCTCTACCCAGTTCCAATCCCCTCAACCTCAGCCTATCCCAGCACACCTTCAGTGCCGCCAACTCCTGCCAAGGCAAAGACCATTCCGCCACCTGGCAAGGTGAAGAAGGGGACAGCATCCAGCAAGGGGAAGGAGCCACAACCATCAAGCAAGTCCACCTCAAAGACTCCAGCTGCCAGACCCAAGGTGACACCACCATCTGCCAAGGGCAGGAAGGGGCACAAAACACCAGCCAAGGCACTTCAGCCATCCGAGCCTGCAGGTGAAGGTCTGGTGGCTACTAGCACAACCGCCAGCACTGCCACCTGCAATGCGGACAGCACTGCCAGCAGCACCGCGACTAGCCCCGCTGCAAGCACTGCCACCTGCACCGCCACCGGCACTGCCGCAAGCACCACTATTGTAAGCAACAGCAGCCCCAGTGGGCAGCTGTCCAAGGCTGCAGGAGAAGGGCTGGAGCCTCCCCCCACCACTGGCAGCATCAGCACCTGTACCGCAGGCAGCACCTCCACCTGCACCACCGCAAGCCCCACCACAAGCACCGCCACCTGCACCACTGACAGTAGCACCACTGCCAGCAGCAGCAGCCCTAGTGGGCAGCCATCCGAGGCTGCAGGAGAGGGGCTGGATCCTCCCCCCACCACTGGCAGCACCCCCACCAGCACCGGCACTACCACCACTGTGCAGCCGTAGCCGCCGGATGGACGCTAGCCCTGCCTCCACGGACTATCATGCAACCTGGTCACTGCAAATCTCGTGACTCTGACACCCAGGTGACCTGCCACCCCCCAAGTGCTGCATCACTGGGCACAGAGCCGCCTCCAGAACCAGTGGAGAAATGCATCCACTCACCCTATCCTTGGCAGGATGAAGCACACTGGGCACAAAGCCCCCTCCAGAACCAGCGGAGAAAGGCATCCACTCACCCTATCCTGGGCAGGACGAAGCACACTGGGTACAAAGCCCCCTCCAGAATCAGTGGAGAAAGGCATCCACTCACCCTATCCTTGGCAGAATGAAGCACACTGGGCACAAAGCCCCCTCCAGAACCAGTGGAGAAAGGCATCCACTCACCCTATCCTTGGCAGGATGAAGCACACGGGGCACAAAGCCTCCTCCAGAACCAGTGGAGAAAGGCATCCACTTGAGAGACTGTGGCTTTGCACTCCCCAGGACAGAGCAGTGGGCAAACCACCCACTTGAGAGACTTGAGAGACTGTGGCTTTGCACTCCCCAGGGACGAGCAGTGGGCAAACAATCCACCTGAGAGACTTGAGAGACTTGATAGACTGTGGCTTTGCACTCCCCAGGACCAAGCAGTGGGCAAACCACCAACTTGAGAGACTGTGGCTTTGCACTCCCCAGGACCAAGGAGTGGGCAAACCACCCACTTGAGAGACTTGAGAGACTGTGGCTTTGCACTCCCCAGGACCAAGGAGTGGGCAAACCACCCACTTGACAGACTTGAGAAATTGTGGCCTTGCCCTCCCCAGGACATCTCAGTGGGCATGGAGCCCCCTCCAGGAGCAGTGGCGTTGTCCCATCTTCTGGCTGAGGTGTCCCCCCTTCCCCGTCCCCCTGAGGTGCCTGTGTGTTTTCGACCTGATGCCCCTGCAGTGTTCTCTCCCTATTGAGGCAGGAGTCAAGTGTGGGCTTGGCCTATGAGTTTTGGCCCAGTGGCCCATGGACATTTTGAGTGGACATTGTACCGCCTTTTGTACATATTGTTTATTTTGTAAATACTGTTTTTGAATTTATAATGTATTTCTGACTGTGAGAGAACAGGGCTGATTGCAGAGGCCCCCTAACTTTTTGCCCCCATTTGCCACTTTTTGCTGGTGTTTTCCTGACTCTGATGGTGCCCTAGGTACTGCTAACCAGTCCCAGGGCCTGTGCTCTGTGTAAAATCAATATGCAAATTAGGCTAATTATAATTGGCTCAGTCAACCTACCTATAAATCCCTAGTATATGGTATGGCATGTAGGATTAGGGACCCATCATAGGTAGGTGCACTGCTGAGGTGCCCAGTGTCATTTTAAAGGCAAGCCTGCCTGGCTGGCTGCTTTTAAATTAAAGTTACATGCAAATTTGACTTTGGAATTAAAAGTAGTTCCAAAGTCCCAAACTACTTTTACATATAGGTCACCCCTAATGTGTGCTCTATATGCCCCTAGGGCTGGGTGTCATGTAACTATAAGCAGGGACCTTATAAAAATAGTTTTATAAGCCCTGGTGAGGTATAACAGCCAAATTTGTTTTTCCCTCATTGTAGTGAATGGCCTCCATAGGCTAGAATGGGGAGACTTTATTTTAATTTTAAAAGTCCCCTTAAGTAACCGATACCAAGAGTTTGGTATCAAATTAATTGTTATAATAAATCCCACAACTTCCAGTTGTTGGATTTAATATAACTTGTTCAGGTAAATAGTTTTAAACTTTACCTGAAAAGTTGCCAACTTCAGCCCTGTAGTGTGTTTGCTGCTGTGCTCTGATTGGCCAGCCTCTGGCAGCCTGGCCAGGCTTCCTTGATGAGGTGTGAAGTGGCCTGGCTTCACACAAAGAGATGGGCCTGTGGGAGAAGATCTCCCCTCAGCACAGGGTGAGGCAGGAAGGGGGAGGGCTGCCAAACTGGTCTTCAAAGGTAGAGATGGACATTTGGAGCAACCCAGCAACACCCCCACATCCTGCAAACCCAGACAGTTAGGTGCCCCCTTGATTAGATTAGGAGAGGGAAGGAGAGGGGTGTATTTAGGATTTTTAGCCACACCAGTCGGTGGGCTCAGCCAGATGTAACTTCCAAAAATCACTTTCAGCCATGATGGATTTTTGATAAATGTTGCCTCCTGGGATTGATTTTTGCCACACTTCCCAGGAAGTGGTCATCACAGGGGGAGGGAACCAGCACCTGATTGGAGAACCAATCAGGTGCAGGGTCCTTCCCCCAGGAGTAAGGATAAAACTGGCAGACCTGCACCCACACCTCAGATCCCCATCAGATTCCAACAAGGAAGAACCACAGGAGAAGAAGGACTGCCCTACTGGACCCCTGGCCTGCATCTGGACCCTGCAGTCTGAAGGACTGCACCAGCTGCACTCTCGGGCTTCACCACAAGAAGGGCTTTGCCTGGCTTCAAATGGTTCAAGGAGGGGCTCCCTGTTTGCTACAGGTGAAAAATTGCTATCCATAGTCCCCTGTACCAACTCCTGAAGAAACCAATCAGCTGACCACTGTCCAGTGGCCAAAAAGGAGGTTGCGCCAGGTGCATTCTGGGAGTTGTAGTCCACACCCCAAGGATCATTTCAGTGCTTCTGGAACCTTGGGGTGAGCTGTGGACCCCAAAAGAGCCTTAAAGAAACATCTGGAAGAAGATCCAGAAGTTTGGAGAACTTTTGAAAAAAAGCTCCATAGAGGGACCGACCCGCTGCGACAACTCTAGCCGGCTTGCCTCAAGCGCAACCCGTCCTGACTTGCAGGTTCGTCCCGGTGAAGAAAATCTCCAAAAAAAGAGACTAAGGGCCTGATTACAACTTTGAAAGAGGGTGTTAATCCGTCCCAAATGTGACGGATTTACCACCCCCCGTATTATGAGTTCATTATATCCTATGGAACTAGTAATATGGTGGGCAGGATATCCGTCCCATTTGGGACGGATTAACACCCTCCTCCAAAGTTGTAATCAGGCCCTAAGTCCGAATGTAGGAATTTGACCGGGACCTCCCAGCCAGTGTATCTGAGGAGGGCTCCAAGGACATCGCATCAAGATCCAGGTTTACCCCGGTCGAAGGATTTTCACCTCGAAAAAACGACTAAGTCCAAGGTAAAAATCTCCACCGAGGGCTCCCGTGACGCATATCCGGAGAAGAGTTCCAGGAGGTCGGATTGGACTGGCAGGTTCGTCCCGCTGAAGAAAATCTTCAGAAAAACGACTACGTGCGAAGGTTAACCTTTGATCCGGCCTCCCGCGGGCTGTAGCCGTGCCGGGCTCCATCACGGTCAGCCTTAAACTTTGACATTGCCTCGGTCGAGGTGCAACCAGGTGACCAGATTGCCGCTTTTTGTTTCTAGGCGCTAGAAAACAATAATTCTTAAAAAATGAATATCTCCGGTTCCCCTTATCCGATTTTATTTGTTTCAGTTTCATTTTAAAGATAAACATATAATCTATTTTTATAAATTGGTTTTGGATTTTTAAACTGTTTGCTGTGTTTTATTTAATTGCTGTTTTGTGATATTTGAATGCTTTTACACTCTATCTCCTTAGTTAAGCCTACTCACTGTGGTCATCGTCGCCGCCGTTGGTACCCCTGGTAGATGAGAAGATACACCAGCATGTGTAACACCTTTAGTTCGGGCTCCATGGCGTCCTGGTTCTTCCTTGAGTGTCGAGAGGTCAGTGGTTTCCCTTCCAAGTACTGTTTTTGCTGTGCTTTTGATGGCGTTGGTACCACTCCGGAGAAGCTGGCGGATGGGTGGGTTGTAATGGGGTGGGCGGTACATTGGCCTCTGCCTGTCTGTTGGCAGTTACCGCCGCGGTGTTTGTTGCTAACGCTGTGATGGTCGGAGTGTTAAAGTGGCTGTATGTGTTGGTGGTTTCCGCTGTGGTCGTGATTCCATTTTTGTTACCGCCGGCCTGTTGGCGGTATTACCGCTGCTTTAACACCGACCACCAGGGTTGTAATGAGGGCCTTAATCTTCAAAGTTACACAGACATAACAATACATATTGCTTATATTGTAAGACTATATTACAATGTAGTAAAAGGATAATTTTCACTTTTTTACTGTTTTCAGCTGTTATACTTTTTCACTGTAAACAATGGTTTATATACAGCATCATCTTTGAACGGTGGTGAAAAAACAATCAATTGATTGTAAAAAAAATCCTAAACCTGCAAAGTAGTTCACTACAAAAAAGTTGCACTCTCCATTGCACTGACTACAATTTATTAATTAGTGTTTTATACTTATTACAGTAATCTAAACAACCGTATCTTAAGTTATTGTATCTGCTACAATATCAGAAATAAATAGGAATCACTTCAATCTTAGAGATCCTTTTGAAAACATCATCCCTGGTAGGCCAAATGATGTCTAAACTGGTTGTGATCCATGTTAGGAAAATCTCACGCAGTACTTTTTTCCACAATTAGGATGTTGAAGTTTGGTTGGAGAAACAAAAGGGCACAATTTTGTAGTTTTGAAGGCAGTTTTTAGTTTCAAGTAAAGACTGCTGTAATTGAAGCCCAGTCTCAGACTTTTATTGGAGTCTTCGATTGAGCTGTTATATTAACACCTTTCTGGAACATAAAAGGACTTTTGAGCTTTGAAGATCTCTTTTAAAAACATTACCCAGAAGGCACAGTTTTAGAATCCGGTAACGTTAAGTAGAGAAATCATTCAGAATGATTATAGTGCTAGATGTGAAAGAGTAGTCTTCGCAGTCATGATTCCATTTGTAACTGACCCCAAATAAATCATCAATATTTACTTCTTCTTGTTCTAAGACTCCAAGGATGTCCATCATCTTGCATCTTGTTGAGAGTAAATGTTATTGATCGGGTACATGTATCCAAAAGATGTCAGATTCCTGAAGCAGGATGTGTTACAGTTCTGTCATCCATTAAATGTTTCAGCAAATTATATAGTGCAGAACACATTCTCCTATCTGAATTTCATTCAATTTGATTTACTACACATGGTAAATGTAACAGTACACTAAGCATAATATTCGCCTAGCAGTTGATTCCTGAACTTTTTTCAACTGGTAACCTACAATTTCACTTTCATTTTCCAATTTTCATTTTATTAGCACCGTTTGTGTTCCCCTTTCATGCTTTCGTTTGTTGATGGCCTGTAAACTGTTTTGTAATCTGCTTTGGACAGATTTTCCATTTCTCATAAATAGGGAACTTCCTAAATGAGGAGCCTATAGTCCTCTTAACTGATTGAGTTCTCTTACCCAGCTTGTATCAGCACTAACCACCTTCTCATCGAAGTCAATCAAAAACGAACCGGACAATGTTCTCACTCATGACAATGCTATTATGACATTCCTTCTTTGAATACAGAACTTCCCAACATTAACTAAAGCTGAATCTACACTTAAACCTTGTGATTTACGTATGGTTCCACCATATGCTAGAGAGAGTGGGAACTCTTGCAACCGGATATATACGTTGTTTACAAGTAAAAACCATACAATATATCAGTCAAACTTCTTCACATCATCTTTCTGATCAAAGTATATAGCCAAATTTTCTACCTCATCTCTATTTGGAAAATTAATGAAATCAAGAACTTTACCCATTGCACAATTTACTAAGCCTTCCTCAACATTTAAATTACTTTGCAAAATAACTTGCCAATTTTTACAGACACATAAATGCTTTTCTAATCCTGCTCTCTTTGATACTGATTTCTCTAAAGAATCCAATTTTGATTTCAGTTTATCTGTCAGTAGTATTGTGGCTCCCTAATGTTCCATTATATCAATTGCTATAATTTTCTAAATCTCTTCTTTCTCCAGTTGTAGTAATTTTTCATGAAATTTAGAGCACTCTTGAAGTGTTGGCATTAAACAAACTATAGATTTGTCTTCTTGAATTAAATTGAACATTAGTTCTGGTGCTGTACTGTTAGATGGGAATAGACTCTTGATAGTGTGGCTTTCTAAAGCACATTTTCCTTCTTTTGTGAGCACTCCCACATTAATACCCTTCACTATATCTCCATATTCCAGATCAGATACCTGGTGCATATTTTTCACTAATTCTTAGTATTCAAAGTTTAACCAAATATTAGCATTCCCAATACTTCCAATGGAATTCTTTTTTCATTATGCAAAAGAGTTTCGAAAACAGTTTGTCCTTTTATAGGGGTAGGTTGGAGTAGGTCACCAAACACAATTAAATGCTTTCCTTCAAAGACTACATCATAGTTTGTTCTTAAAATCTGCTCCATCCTGAAGTGTATGAAGGCAAGCATTATGGTCGATACCATGCTCACTTCATCAATAATAAGAGCCTTCTGTTTTTGCAGTATTCTTGATACCTCATGGCAAGTGTCACCAGATAATTTCTGGTACTCCAATTTATTGTCATGTTCAACATGTACCATTAGTAGTCAATGTAGAATAATTCCTTTAATGTTATGTGCAGCTAATCCTGTTTGTGCAATTACTACTCATGACAAATTTGAATCTGTAGCCTTCTGTAGATAACCAGTGAGAACTTTAATAAGAATGCTTTTGCCAGTGCCAGCTTGCCCACTGATGGATAGTAACATTGTTTTTTATGAAGAATAACCACAATGTTTCTTCTCGTGGAGAAATCCATGCTCTATTTTATCTTTAACTTCACTGTATATTTCTCTCTGTTCATTGTTCAGCTGTCCCACTAACTGTTTGAAATCCACAGTTCACTCTTATGCCTGTTGCATTGCAATCTCCACCTCATTCAAAGCTATAGCCTCGTCATTTTTCATTACTGGTTCTCCAAGAGGATCTTGACTTACTGGTGCACAACTTTGGCTGCTTTGTGAATTCTCCTTGGCTATCTCAGCAGAGATTGTTTCTTTCTGTTCAATCTCATCTTTCAATATCTGTAAGTACATTGGAAACACAGAACACTATCTTTTATAGCGTTGAATGAGTCTTCCTAGCAGTCATAGTGTCCAAGTAAATCTGATTCAGCACACCATGACTTGGACAGTTGCAAAAGTGACAAGTAAAAACACTCTCTTCTCTCTGCAGTGTAGCAAATAAGCTTTCTGTGGTTAATTAGATTTCCTTTGCTTTGCCTCACCAAACAACTGTCATATCCAATGACTGCAAACCTTCCTTCTTCTATGTTTTCAGTTACATTAGTTCTATATGTATAATGCTAAAGTACTTATTAGAGAATCATGTTTTCAAGATGGGGACTCCTTCTTGGGTAGTATGTATCCAGCATGTTAGTCTTTAAAACGTCTGTAGTGTCAGGATCAAATTCTGCAAGGTATTGTATTTTTGGGAAAGACTGCAATACTCTATTACGACTGCTTGCAAGGCTTAGGCGTACCCATACAATCCTTCCCAACATGAAGAGCAAACTTGCCGAGCTCAATCTATCTGTGCATTCATAAGATCCAATTTCTTTGTGGGAAAGCATTTTCAAACTGAAACTGTACAATTAGTATGAGTCTTTTTTTTGTAGAAATCTTCTCCCACACCTCTTTCATCTCTGTCTTCTCTGACAGTTATATAAGAAGTCATATAGTGAGCAACAACAATGAAGTTATCTGCAAAAATTGTACATCCATACTTGCATTCCACGTGTTCAGAATAACAGGGTTGTAGTCATTTATATATTTCAATGCTTCTGATTTTTTGAGGTTATGCATATTCTTTGGTGATTTCCTTGTTGGGGTGTGTCTCACTGCAGACAAAAACCTGTTCAATCTTCCATCTGAAATGACAAGTCATAGGAATCCAAAACGACATCTTGCGTAAGCTTTTGCTTTTGATCTATATTCTTGACTACAGTATTTATCACACCTGTGATTTTGAAATTGTAGAATTTGTCTCAATCCCTTGTTAGCAGTTTCTTTTGGGATTTTGCATGTTACACATTGTTTGATGAAAGACAAGACACATTCATCAGTGTCTGTTCCAAACTTTGGGGCATCTTTTACCCATTAGAGCAGGTGAATATGTGGAGCACCTTTAGCTTGGTACTCTTTGCACCAGAATAAATCAGTCACTTTGCCAAGAGGCGTATTAGTTTTGTTGCAGATGAAAGCCATCATTGCTTGAAATCTGTGGTTAAAATATCTGCAAATGTGTGCTGGGTCCAATGAATAGAGTTATCCTGGTGTCTTCAAATTGATGTCTTTTATGTTTGAATTTGCTTCTCGTAAGAAATCAAGGAGGTCATCCCAAGCATAGTCAGTACAACTGAGTGTCAGAAACCAGGTAGATGTTCCTAGGATTCTCAATATGCATTTCAGCTCTCCATGGCAGTGATACCAATACTCATTGGTTCCAAATTTACATGCCATCAAATTAATCAAGTTATATTCCAGATTTTCATCTTTTCCATTCACTTTTTCAACAAACCCCCTTGCTGACAGATTCTGCATATTCACCCATGTTTGAGAATGTGATTTATTGCATAAAATAAGCCAGACAAGTCACACTTGAATATCAGATTAAATATATATGAAACACATTGGTGAAATCTCATGTCCTCTGAGTAAAGTCTAGTTGATCTGTACTCTACTGCTGGTATTTGTATAGGCCAGTCATCATACCTACTCCAGTAGGAAACAGATTTAGAAAACAGTGAGTTTCTAAGCTTTTCTCCCACACACTTGAGGGTGCACCTTTCACTTCTTTCATCTGAAAGAGATCAATAGCATCTCCAGAAATCTCTTTTGAATCTGGAGGATGAATACTATAGTGTTCATAAATTTCTTCCGATCTTGATTAATGTATTTGTTTAATTTAACCTTTTGATGGAAGTGTGTCATCCTCCAAATGTGTAATATCTTGAAGATCATCTGCATTTTTATAGTAAATATTATTTTGTACCAGATATAATGTTGCTTTTTTACTTTATTTACATCTACTGACTTTTGCCATATCTTATTGCTTTTGATAGGGACACCGTAGACTAGATTTACAAGTCCTTCCTGGAACTCTGTCTGCACCCCTTCACTTTCAATATTTTGTTCAAAATATAATGGTAAGTGCTTTAGCCTCCAAACTAAAGTTCACATTTGAGAGTGGTGTACTGCTAACATTCTAAATTGATGAAAGGTGGTTTGCCACACTTTCTTGATCAACATGCAAGTGATTGTCCCTGTAGGTTTGTATATTTCCTTACTTTGCATGGATCTAATCCTTGCAAAATTGAAATTTCCTGCTTAAGACTTTGCATGGAAAGATACATACAAACTTTCTCAACATGTTAATTGATTGCTGTCGAAGACTGTCTCATTAGGTTCTGAATTACTATTTTATGAAAGATTCTAACTCTGATTTCCTTGAAACTGTCACTGCCGTCAGGCTAAAATCTATCCTTCTTTGTATGACTTTTTTACTTCTTATGTTGCATTCTCTTACTCCTTTCTTAGTTGATCACACATATTGTTTTTTATTTACTTCATTTTGCTATCTTTTAAGTTTACTAAATACTACTTTAAAAGTGTCTTCATTCTCTTACCAACAGCTCTTTTCTCCTTCAGTACTTTTTCTGCATTTTGTCCCTTTTGTTTCTCAGTTGTTAGGAGATAGTATTAGTGTCTTTGTTTCTTTCTTCACTCACTTTTTGAGGGCATGGTAACTCTGTATAGTTAAGTAGAACGTTATTTCTGAAAAGTAAAAAAAAGGTAGATTTATGTTTTAATTATACAGTTTCACATTAAATATTTTAATTAGTTAACTAGCAATATAAACTTTTGTCACAGTTATTTCTACTAAAACGTGGGTTTAAGACTTGTCAAAGAGCTTTTGGATACCAATTTGATTGGGCAGTGGAAGTGCACACACAGGCTCTGCAGTAGTAGGCCTCATCCGTGATTAAAGAAGTATTTCTCTGCATACATGACAAGAATATGTTAGTACTTGCTTAACTGAGTGTAGAAGTACACCTATAGAAGTGCCATGAGATATTTTAGTGAATGTGAAGGTATGTGACTCTCTGTTTTAGTACCTCTACGGCTTTCTAAGTGAGCATGTTAGTAGCTGAACGAATATGTCACTGCCTGTGTTAGAGAAAAGAAGGGAATGTGGCTGTCTCTCTAATTGCTTTTGACACTGCTCCATATAGAACTACATTCTGAGTATGTGAGTGAGTGTAGAAGCATCTGTGTTACTCTGTGACTGGTTGAGACAGAGGATCTAGCCTTTGGATACAGTTATGTCTGCTCCTTTATGAGTGGTATACTCTACATGGTGCTTGGTTTAGAGGTCTGCAAGTGAATGAGTAAGATTCTAAAACTGAAAATGACATCTCTCTATTACTTAAGCACAAAGCACCATGCTTGATGGCATACCTAAAGCAGTTCTTAGAGGTAACTTATTTCTACTAAAAAGTGGGTTTTAGACTTGTCAGAGTGTCTTTAGAGATGAACTTGAATTGCAGTGAGAGTGCAAACACAGGCTCTGCAGTGGTAGGCCTCACCCAAGAGGAAAGCAGTATTTCTCTGCATACATGACAAGAATGTGTCAGTACTTGCTTATATGTGTCACTGAATGTAGAAGTCCTCCTATAGAAGTGCCATGAGTTATTTTAGTAAATGTGCAGGTGCATGGGTCTCTGTTTTAGTACCTCTATGGCCTTCAAAGTGGCTATGTTAGTAGCTGAATGAATACCTCAGTGCCTGTGTTAGAGAATTGAAGGGTATGTGGCTGTCTCTCCAATTGCAGTTGATACTACTGCATAGAAGTACATTCTGAGTATCTGAGTGAATGTAGAAGTATCTGTGTTTCTCTGTGACTGGATGAGACAGAGGATCTATCCTTGAGAAACATGTATGTCTGCTCCTTTATAAGTGGTATACTCTATACAGTGCTTTGTTTAGGAGTCTGCAAGTGCATGAGTAAGATTCGAAAACTGAAAAGTATATCTCTCTATTACTTAAGAACAAAGCACCATGCTTGATGGCATCACTACAGCATATGTTAGAAGTGACATTGCTACCAAAACATGGGTTTTAAACTTGTCAAAGGGTCCTTAGAGACAAACTTGAATTGGCAGTGAGAGTGCACACATAGGCTCTGCAGTAGTTGGCCTCACCCATGATTAAAGCAGTATGTGTCTGCATACATGACAAGATTATGTCAGTACTTCCCCATATTTCTAAATGAATGTAGGAGAGCATCTACAGAAGTGCTGTGAAATGTTACAGTAAATGTGCCCGTATGTGACTATCTGTCTTAGTACATATATGGCTTTCAAAATGGGTATGTATGGTGCAGAACAAATATCTTAGTACCTGCGTCAGAGAATAGATGGGTATGTGGGTGTGTCTTGAACTGTCTTTGATTCTGCTACCTACATAAGTAGTTTCAGAGTATGTCACTGAATGTTGAAGTGGGTGTGTCACTCTCTGAGTGGGTGAGACAGAACATTAAAGCTTTAGAAACATGTATGTTAGTTCCTTTATGAGCGGAATACTCTATGTAGTGCATGCATAAGGGTTCTGCAACTACATGAGCAGGTTTATAAAACTGAAAAGCACATCACTCAATCAATGAAGTACAAACCACCATGCTTGATGCTACACCTCCAGCATATCTCAAATATCAGATATTTCTACTAAAATGTGGGTTTAAGACCTGACAAAGAGCTTTTAAGGACCAACTCGACTGGGCAGTGAGAGTGAATACAGAGGCTCTACAGTAGTAGGCCTCACCCATGATTGAAGCAATACTTGTCTGCATACAAAACAAAATTATGTCACTACTTCCGTGTATTTATCACTGACTGTAGGAAAGTACCTATAGAAGTGTATGAGATGTTACAGTAATTCTGCCGGTATGTGACTCTCTATTTTAATACCTCCATGGCTTTCTAAATAGGTATGTAAGTGGCTGAACAAATACCCTAGTGCCTCAGTCATTGGGAGTGATAGTGGCTCTATGGTTTTGTGAATATGTATGTCACTTGCTTAATGGGTAGTATACCGTATCTAGTACTTGGTGTGGGGGCCTTCGAGTGCATGATTTATTTATTCCTTCATGGGTGCTACACTCTATATAGTACTTGGCACAGGGGCCTACAAGTACACGAGTAACTTCTTTATATCAAAAACAAATCTCTCTTGTTTCAAACACAAACCACCATAGTTTATGACATACCAACAGTTTATGGGGGTCATTACAACATTGGCGGTAAAAGCCGCTTACCGCCGTGCAGAAGACCGCCAATACACCGCCGCGAAATTCTGCCACAGCTATTCTGACCCACATCTCGGAATCTGCTGAAACTCAGACAACCACCCAAGTCCGCCACACCAAAGGTCAGTGATAAACTGGTGAAAACAAAACCTCCACCGTCACGCCAACAGAAACACGCCCATGCTATCACGACCCAAGAGTCCATTGGCGGTACACACCGCTGCGCTCAAAATACACACATATCTCCAAAACACCGCCACATTGGACAATTCAAAATACACACACCTGATACACATACAAACACCACTCCCACACACCAAACACAATATAAAACACACACCCACATCACCCACAAACCCCTACGACCAAAAATTAGAGACGAAGGCGACAGAGAGATAGCACAGCAATAGACAACCCCACCACACAGAGGCACACAATACCATCACCCACACAACATCCACGCACAAAATACCACACACCACTACACATCACCACACTCATCACCACATACACCCCACACACATCACCTACACCACCCCATGGCACGCCAAAGACACCCCAGGTTTTTGGAGGAGGAGCTCAGGGTTATGGTGGAGGAAATCGTATGGGTAGAGCCACAGCTATTTGGATCACAGGTGCAGCACACCTCTATAGCTAGGAAGATGGAGCTATGGTGAAGAATAGTCGACAGGGTTAACGCAGTGGAACAGCACCCAAGAAATCGGGAGGACATCAGGAAGAGGTGGAACGACCTACGGGGGAAGGTGCGTTCAGTGGTCTCCAGGCACAACATCGTGATTCATCGGACTGGTGGCAGACCCCCACCTCCTCCCCCACAACTAACAACATGGGAGGAGCAGGTCTTGACCATTACGCATCCAGAGGGCCTCGGAGGAGTCGGTGGAGGAATGGACACTGGTAAGTCTAATCTTAACTATCATATCCCCCACCCTACCTGCATGCTATTACACACCCCCACCCTCACCCCCTCCCCTATCACTCCAACTCCTCACCAATGTACTAATAACACAAACCACCCATCCCAACACCAAGCCCTGCATGACACAACAAAGCATGGACACCCATCACTAAAGCATGCCCACTGCACATACCCATAACATCCCCCCAACCATCATCACACAAGCCCCCACACAGGAATGCTAGCACAGGGGTACACGCTCACCAACCTATTGCACACCATGACACACACACATGCAATAATCATGCTTTTACACCCCTGCAGGACCACTACCTAACGTCACCAGACAGGAGGGTCCAGACATCTCCACCCCACCCACTGAGGAGGCCCACAGTGATGACAGCACCTCTGGCCAACTGGATCCAGATGACCAGCCCGGACCATCGTGGGCCGCGGGACAGTCAGTTCCCCTCGCACAGGCACAGCCCAACACTGACCTTCCACCCTCTGGTAACACCAGCACAGCACCCACCCAGCGGGCCCATACCTCCGTACCCAGGACACGTCAATCAGATGTGTGTCCACCACTACAGGGAACCCAGGATAACCCACCACCCCAACAACAACAGGGACCTGGGGGCAGTGGCAGTGGGCACACGGTCCAGGGGACGGAGGCACAGGAACACAGGGGAACTGGGAGGGCTACTGTGCGACCGGGGGCAGACAGCCCCAGGGAACCCACTCTTCACAAGGCACTCTCCTCCATCATGGGAGCCTACCACCACTCCCAGGAGACGATGGCTACGGTCCTGGCCAAGTTTCAGGAGACCCACCGCATGCAGGAAGAACAGTATTTGGGGTTCAGGGAGGAGCTAAGAACTATCAGCTCCGCCCTGGGCACCATCGTAGGGGTGCTGAAGGAAATACAGAAGACCATGAGGGACACCGTGGCCCTCCAAGGGGCCCCTGACACTAGCCTGGACGATGAACTGCCCACCACCTCCGCCGGCGCTAGTGGACAGGACGCCCCGCCACAGGACCACCACACCAGCACCCCACCCCCTGCAGAAGGACAACCACCCCGCAAGCGGTCCCTGAGATCCAGGAACAGGACAGAGCAAGATGGCAAGACCCCCACCAGGAAATGAGACCACCCTGATTGTCATCCCATTGTCCCACTTTGTTACCCTGTCCAGATTGGAACTGCCCCAGCTCCACTTCCTATGCCCATATGGGCAGTGCACCTGTGAGACTAATAGACTGGACTCTGCCATGGACATTCCTCCACCATCACCATTTTGCCACCCCCTCCAATAATTAGCACTTCAATAAACACCCTTGAACCACAAAACAATCTGGAGTCAGTCTGTGATTTTGTAAATGTGTATTATCTATGACAATGACAAAATCCGTTCGAAAATGTAATGTCAACATACCTATGTAACACATCACAAGCCCATGAAGGATGCAAGCAGATGACACACGTTGGTAACCACACCTGTGAAACCGTAATGGAAATGTACCACTCAGTTAGCAAATACTGCTTCAAAATGACAGACAGGATAGAGGTAGAAGTGTGAAAGTAAATATAATAGTAAAAAAATTGTTCTCACCTGTGTGTCACTGGAAATATTGCTGTATGACAGAGTCCCTGTTATCAATGTCTTCTTCCTCTGCTTCCTCCTCATCACTGTCCACAGGCTCCACAGCTGGCACAACACCGTCATCTGGACCATCCTCCTGCAGAAAAGGCACCTGGCGTCGCAAAGCAAGATTGTGCAGAATACAGCAGGCGATGATGATCTGGCACACCTTCCTTGGTGAGTAGAATAGGGACCCACCTGTCATATGGAGGCACCTGAACCTGGCCTTCAGGAGGCCGAAGGTGCGTTCGATCACCCTTCTAGTACGACTATGGACCTCATTGTAGCGTTCCTCTGCCCTGGTCCTGGGATTCCTCACTGGGGTCAATAGCCATGGCAGGTTGGGGTAACCAGAGTCCCCTAATAGCCACACACGGTGCCTCTGGAGTTGACCCATCACATAAGGGATGCTGCTATTCCACAGGATGTATGCGTCATGCACTGAGCCAGGGAACATAGCATTTACCTGCGAGATGTACTGGTCTGCCAAACATACCATCTGTACATTCATCGAATGATAACTCTTCCGGTTCCTGTACACCTGTTCACTCCTGTGGGGGGGGACCAAGGCCACATGGGTACCATCAATGGCACCTTAGGGATATGTCCCAGGGCATAGAAGTCACCTTTCACTGTAGCCAAATCCACCACCTGAGGGAAAACGATGTAGCTCCTCACGTGTTTCAGCAGGGCAGACAACACTCTGGACAATACGTTAGAAAACATAGGCTGGGACATCCCTGATGCCATGGCCACTGTTGTCTGAAATGACCCACTTGCTAGGAAATGGAGTGCTGACAGCACCTGCATTTGAGGGGGGATACCTGTGGTATGGCGGATTGGTGACATCAGATCTGGCTCCAACTGGGTACACAGTTTCTGGATTGTGGCACAGTCAAACCTGTAGGTGATGATTAAATGTCGCTCCTCCATTGTCAACAGGTCCACCAGCGGTCGGTACACCGGAGGATTCCGCCATCTCCTCACATGTCCCAGCTGACGGTGCCTAGGAAGGACAACAGCGACTACAGAGTCAACCAATTCTGAGGTATGTACCCACAGCTACACAGAACACGACACAAAATACAAAAATCTTCCTGTATGTGTGTTGAGTCCAGGCCTAGGTATGTGTGACGCAGTTGTAAATGAAGCCATGTGGGCCCCTGAAATGGCAGATGCCTGACCTCTAAAGTGGGACAATGGGATGTGAGGTAACTGCACTGGCGTTGTACACCGTCGCGGTAGGCGGTCGAAGACCGTGGCGCAATGCTGCATTGGTTAACATTGGACCCTATGGGTCCCAGGAGCCAATGACGAAGTGCGCCGGCGGTGATGATACGCACCGCCGCGGACGTCACCGCCGCGGACGTCACCGCCATTTTCTATCTGTTCAATCACTCGATACCTGATCTTCGACAGGAGAGGACCTACACTGCAAGTGCTGCTGTGACCTCGGTCTGGAAAAGACAATGGCACGTGCGTCTGGGGAAATGGCCCCTGTCTTCACTGCACAGGAGTTGGAGAAGCTCGTGGACGGGGTTCTCCCCCAGTACACGCTACTCTACGTTTCTCCAGACCAACAGGTGAGTACATAGGGTGCAAGTTGTATGGGCTATGCCTTGGTGGAGAGGGCTGGATGTAAGTAGGAAGGGGGCAGAGTTATGTGAGCATGAAGGACTGTGAATGCATGTGCCACATGGCAAGGGTAGGGATGTGGGCCACTCACTTTGATGGTGCAGTTGGTAATGACTTCTCTTCTTCCCCAGTACATGTCATGTAGGTCAGCGCCCACCTGAAGAAGGATATTTGGCGTGCCATCGCCAAGGACGTCCGGACCCTGGGGGTCCACCAGAGATGGAGCACCCACTGCCGTAAAAGATCGGAGGACATTCGCCGCTGGAGCAAGAAGATGGCGGAGGCTCAGCTGGGGATGGCCTCCCAACGTGGGAGGGGTGCCCGTCGCACCATGACCCCCCTGATGTTCCGGATCCTGGCGGTGGCCTACCCTGATTTGGATGGGCGCATGAGGGCATCACAGCAGACACAAGGGGGTGAGTACACTCACATTCTCATGACTTTGCGCGCAGTGGTGTGGTCTGGGTGGGGGAAGTAGGCTTTGGGTTTCCCAAGGCCAGGGCGAGTTCCGTAGGCTAGGCCCCTCCGTAATGCAGGCAATGTGCCACTCCACCCCACCTCTGTAGAGTGCCAAAAACAGGTATACATGCCACTGTGTCATCTATGTGGGCAGATGACACTCATAGGCAAGTAGGTCATATCCCAGAAACTGCATCTGTAGAGGCCAAGTGCACGGCGTAGTGCAGGGGGCAGCTGTGTCTGTATTGTCCGCCAACGGTAGCGGTAAACCATGCACTCAACCTGTCTTTCTTCTGTTTCCCCACCCCTTTTTGTGCTCTCCCTGTTCTTTTGTGCATCAGCATCATCAGGCGGAGGTACAGGGGCACCGGAGCACGAGGGCGCTGCGTCCCACATGGCCATGGAGGGCCACACCACGGAATCCGAATACACCAGTGGGACGGAGGGTGAGGGGAGCTTCACGCGGTCAGTGGATCAGCAAACAGCGACACAGACTCGTCCTCCGATGGGAGCTCCCTTGTGGTGGCGGCACCATTTGTGCCCCCCACTTCTACAGGTACAGCCCCCACCCCCCTAACAGCACCGCCCTCCCAGCAGCCCCTCAGCCTTCCCCCGTGCCCGCTCATCCAGGAGGGTGGGCATCACCTTCGCCCCAGGCACCTCAGCCCCTGCCCCTGTCAACCCAGCTGCACTCAGTGAGGAGGCCATTGACCTCCTCAGGTCACTCACTGTTGGGCAGTCTACCATTGTGAATGCCATCCAGGGTGTAGAAAGGGAGTTGCAACACACCAATGCATTCCTGGAGGGCATTCATTCTGGTCAGGCTGCCCATCATCGAACCCTGCAATCTCTGGCCTCAGCACTGATGGCAGCCATTGTCCCTGTGTCTAGCCTCCTCCCTCCAACTTCCTCCACCCAGACCCAATCCCCTGTACCTCAACCTATCCCAAGCACACCATCAGACCAGCCTGCACACACCTCAACACACAAGGGCAGCTCAGGCAAACATAGGCACCACACATCCCACAGGCACTCACACAAGCATCACCAACATACAGACACAGCAACATCCAGTGCCTCCACTGTGTCCCCCTCCTCGTCGTCTCCCTCCTCCCTCCCAGTGTTGTCTACACTCTCACCTGCATGCACTACCACAACAGCCACTAGGACTCGCACCAGAGCACCCAGCACCACACCCCGCTCACCTGCACTCACCACCCCCACTACCATTTACACGTCTCCTGTGTTCTCTCCAAGTGTGTCTGTGACGCCCCCTCCCAAAGTACACAAACGCGGGCACACACACACCCAACATCCATCCACCTCACGACAACCTCCAGAACATGCACCTACACCCAAATCACCAAAAGTTACACCTCCTACAACCACCTCCTCTTCCTCCATTCCCAGACCCCCTCCAGCTACCCGTCCCAGTGTTCGTCAGAAACTTTTCCTGAGCACCCTTGACCTCTGTAACATCACACCCCCCTCCAATTCATAGGTCCCGTAGTAGCACCTCAGCCAAAAAGATTCCGGTACCAGTGGTGCCTGTTCGAGGTATGTGGAGTGCACCGGGCACCAGGGTAGCCAGTGTGACACAGAGCCAAAGCACTGCCAGTCCACCCCCTGTGAAGCACCAGAAGTTGGACAGTGCCCGACGGGAGAGGGGGAAGAAACTTGCAGGCAAAGCCACCCACAAGGGTCCCGGGGGGAGTGTTGAGTCAGCTGTGACTCCTCCCAAGGTGGTGAAGGGGCAGAAGAAGTCTCCAAAGTCTGGGAAGAGCAGCACGGCGGAGAAGGCCGCCATCCTCCCCGCTGCCCAAGACGCCACCGCCAGCCCCATCGTCACTGGTCAGGAGACCACCGCCGGAGTCAGTGCCCAGGAGGGCAGCACTATCGTCACTGGTCAGGAGACCACCGCCAAAGTCAGTGCCCAGGAGGGCAGCACTATCGTCACTGGTCAGGAGACCACCGCCAGAGTCAGTGCCCAGGAGGGCCCCGGCAGCCACAGCCCCGCTGGGCAATGAGGGACCGCCATGGCAAACACCGCTGCACAGGTCAGAGACAGCAAAGTCAAGCACCGCTGAACAGGGCAAGCACCGCTGAACAGGGCAAAGACCGCCATGGCAAGCACCGCTGAACAGGGCAAGCACCGCCAACTCAAGCACCGCTAGCCCATGAGTGGCAGGGGCAGTGACGCAACAGGGGCCGTCACGGGGTGAGTGATGCACTCTGGGCACCAGTCCCCCTCCAGAACCAGTGGAGACATGCATCCACTCCATCTATCCTGCACAGGATGAAGCACTCTGGGCACCAGACCCCCTCCAGAACCAGTGGAGACATGCATCCACTCCATCTATCCTGCATTGGATGAAGCTCTCTGGGCACCAGTCCCCCTCCAGAACCAGTGGAGACTGTTATCCACTTGAGAGACCGTGGCTTTGCACTCCCCAGGATGGTACAGTGGGAAAACCACCCACTGTAGAGACTTGTGAGACTGTGGCTTTGCACTCCCCAGGATGGTACAGTGGGCAACCCACCCACTGTAGAGACTTGAGAGACTGTGGCTTTGCACTCCCCAGGATACATCAATGGGCATGGAGCCCCGTCGTGGATCCGGCATGGTGCAGTCATCCGGCTGAGGTGCCTCCCCTTCCCTTCCCCCTGAGATGCCTGTTGTATTTCTATCTGATGCCCCTGCAGTGTTCTCTCCGTTCCAGGACAGGTATCGTGTGTGGGCCTCGCCCATGCATTTTGGGCCCAGTGGTCCACGGACATTGAAATGTGCATACCTGTACTACTAATCGTGATGTATATATTTGGAATGTGTATATATTGATGTATATGTGAGCTTACTGTTTTTTGATACATTACAATGGTTGAACTCATTTCCTTTTGTCTTAGCATTCTTCCGGGGGGGCTGGGGGTTGTTACTGTGATGTTCGGAAATGCATTGGTGTGTGTGTTGTAGTGGGTGAGGGTCGGGGTGGGGGTGTTGCATGTGTTTGTCCGTGACTTTTGCCTCCCCTATGTCGTAGGTGCAGTACTCACCGTTGTCTTGGGTGCCGCTGTTGCTGATGTTCGTAGAGGAGCAGGAAGACAAGCGCAGGAAGTATTTGGGGTTCCGGCTCCATGGTGCCCTCCTTCCTCGTGGAGTTTGTTCAGGTGAGCGTTTTCCCATTGAAATGGCTGTTTCCGTCGTGTTTTTATCCACGGTGAATCCGCCCCGGAAAAGGTGGCGGATTGGCCTGTTGTAATACTGTGGGGGGTACTTTGTCTTCCGCCTGTCTGTTGGTGGTGACCCCTGCGCTGCTTGTCTGTACCGCCGTGGCGGTCGGAGTGTTAAAGTGGCTGTCTATGTTGGCAGTTTCCACCACGGTCATAATTTCCTTTTTTTTTTCGCCGGCCTGTTTGCGGTATTACCGCCACTTTAACACCGTCCGCCAGGGTTGTAATGACCCCCTATGTCAGAAATGAGTAATGGGTACTAAGACATGGATTTCACAGCTAACATGAGGACCTGCCTGTGTGACACCATAGTCAGGGTCTGCACTACTAGGGCTGACCCATATTTAAACACTGCATGTTTAAGTATGCTAGCTGTCTTGAACTCCACATCTGCATCAGTATTAGTTCAAAGAACAAATCTTACGATCTAAGCACATACAAATCTGCCTTATAATTTACCAACACCTACCCTAAAGAGAATCTGATATATTCCTCCCAACTTTCACAGGTTCAAAGTTCATATACACCTGCAGTGCATGTTTTTCCCTTTCAATTTTGAGTCTTGTAATCTTCTTTTAAAATGGAATAAATGGGACTGCAAGTCCCAGAGTTCAAAGAAAAAGATTCTTTCTGAACAGCACATCATGTATACACATGTAAAAGTTGCACATCTACTAATACATTGTTAAGTATAACTTCAACCCATAGTGTGCAGTTTTTTCTAACAATTAGACCAAGCAATAAAGCAGCACTTGTATACTATGTAGTTCCAAAGGCAAAACATTTTGAGAACCAATCTCTCACACACCTAGTCTGCACCTCAAAGAAATTGCATCTTTGTCACCGATTAATAATTAAATAAAAGCACTCACACTACCACTCATAGCTCATCTCAGCTACTTTCAATAATTTTCTCTATATTTCAAACTCTCTTTTAACAATCTCCCATAAACGTATGCATATTTAATCATTCTATTTCTTAGAATTAAATGTTATTCACATACCTGAAGATTGAGTTTGCTGGTGAAATAGTTTTTTGCTCTTACGAGACAGAATCAATAGTTTCAGCAATTGTGAAAACCTGATCATAAGAATGACACACCACGCTCATGCAAAGTAACCAGGAATGGCAACCTTTTCAACTTTGCACTATCTGATACTGTGGGACTCATCCAAAAAAACTACCTTCAAATTTTACTATTGTAAGTCCAGTTCTAAATGGTTATTATGTGTTAACCCTTTCATACACTTTTCTACACAAGCCCAACATGGTGGACTTTTTGTCCATAATTGCGCCTTAATTGTGATTACCACGACGAATTCGCGGAAATAACAGGTGGTCCAAAAAACACATATAGCTTGATTTTTTATGACTTTAAAACTACAGTACAATTTGAATAATGAGTACAAACACCTTTAATTTTAAAAACACAGGACTCTCTCTTTAGCACCCTTCCTCCAATACACACTTAGCACAGTCTCCATAGCAACCCACTACAACCAAGAGGTCCCAGGTTTATAGCACATTCTAGACAGTGCATACTAGTTACAAAATGAGCTGCAGCAGGCATGGTTTACTGTACAGATTGAAAATCATATCCAAGACTGTATCACAATTTTTTATTTTTACCAGATCCAATCATAGACTAACTTACTAATCCTTTCAAGACACTACCTAATTTTAATAGCTAGATAATTCACAACATCCAATCAAATATGTTTATTTAAACCTGAAGCATGCCTCTATTTAACTGCCTTCCATTTTCAAAACTACCTCATTCAGCCCCAACCTTCTCCTGTCTGCTACTGTTGCTTCACTTCAAAATGACTAGAGTGTGGCTTGTGGGCCACATAGTTGTCTTTTGTGCTAAGTTGAGTGGCATTGACAGAGACTTGGGTTTGGCTAATATGGACATTAATTGGTTTGGCCAGAGAGTTAAAGTGGCATCAATTCCTACCTTTGGTTCAAAGCATTAGGGATTGTCAACCCCCTGACCTCATCATGGTGCACTGTGGTGGAAATGACCTAGGCACACTTACTGGGTAGGACTGGAAATCCTAATGAAGAATACCTTTGTACAATTGATTTCACTTTTCCCTCGCAGTATCTTGGTGTACTCCAACATATTCCAAAGGCAGAGATGGACGTGCTCAAATCAGTCCACAGATTGACAAATCCAAGAAACATGTTAATAAAACTGTTTCTGCATTCTTCAGAGACCATAACATGGGCTGTATCTATAACACCAACCTGTGTTTTGACATTGATGGTATCTATAGAAGTTTTGGTGTGTACTTCACAGATGAAGCTAACATGGTGTTCCTTTCCAACCTGAAACTCTGCATCCAGTCTCACATATAGATGCCACATACTCACCCTACTATCCAACATTTTTGTTCATTTCCTCTATTAAAAATTGTTTTCAAGTTTAAAAGCAAATTGTGACTACACAAAAGAAAAGCCTGCATTCAATAGACACCAGCCCATTCAAGCTTCATAACTATATATATAAGAAATTTTCTACATCACACTAAATGCATCACTTTCTAAATAACTCTGTAAACACATCTATAAGTCCCTGAGTGTGTCTGTGACTGTGTACATAAGAGTTAGAGTGTGTCGGTGAGTGGGCGCATCACTATATGAGTCTATGAGCAGGTGCATGAGGGTCTGAGTGGGTCTGTGAGTGGGTGCGTGAGGGTCTGAGTGGGTCTCAGTTGGTGTGTCAGTGTCTAAATGGGTCTGTGAATGACTGGGTCTGAATATATAAGGAATCATGCTTGAACATTTTCTCGAAAGCTAATGGTGCACATTAATAACCAGAATACAGTCTCACATGGCACCTCTGTTTCAACTCTGTTTGACACTTGAAGTTTGTTTTCCAGAACATAATTATGCCTGCACTTGTTTGTTCCTAGTGCACCTGCTAGATCAGTTTCACAGCATGCTGATGACTCATAAAAGAACCAATCAAGCCTGCACAATGAGCTTCCCCACAAGCATTCCAAAATGACTCATCACAATGAAGTAGACAGAAACCATCTCTCACTACATTCTGAATGACTCATCAGTAAGGTGATAAAAACAATCAGTTATGTGGTTCTATATGCCTCATCACCAGATGGTAAACAAATTCAGTAATCATGAACATTCTAAATGACTTTTCACAGACCAAAGACATCAATTATTTAAACCCGCTCCACCTTTGAACCAATGCTTCGCTTTGAGAATCCAGAGTCTGGTCAAGCCTCCTCGGACCCTCAAAGAACCTAAGTTCAGAGAATCTATTTACTACGAGTAGTTTCTTCCAAAGACCGGAACCTTCTTCCTTGAATCCTGGACAGCTCAACACCTGTAGCAAACAAGAAAATACAAGATTAAAAGGTAAACGCTAACTGCAGCGCTGCGCAGCATGCATTGATACGAAACAGAAATCAGCACAAGCACGCCCCCCCCTGTTGTATTGCACTAGTATCAGGGCAGCTTCAGGTGCACTGAGTCTTCCAGAAAGGAACCAATTTGAAATAGTCAACAGTTTCACCAACAATATCCCACTACCAGATGGACTCAGCCACAATTTACTTATACATGCCAGATCAGGAGGCACTTTAAGCCAAAAGGTGAGATTCTTTTCATATCGTACTAGTAAGTTAAACAGGACAAACTAAAGAACAAGGAGATAAGAGGTGAGTCCATATCGTCCCTGCAACCCAAAAGGAACGGCTCCTCTTCTCAGGTAAGACCGTTCCATTGATCCTGTCAGAATAGGTCTGTGAGTGTCTTAGTGGATCTGTGATTGGGTGCATGAAGGTCTGAGTGGGTCTGTGAGTGGGTGCATCAGTGTCTGAGTGGGTCTGTGAATGGGTGCATGAGGGTCTGGGTGGGTCTGTTAGTGGGTGTGTCAGTGTTTGAGTGGGTCTGTGAGTGGGTGCATGAGGGTCCAAGTGGGCCTGTGAGTGGCTGCGTCAGTGTCTGACTGGGTCTGTGAGTGGGTGCATGAAGGTCTGAGTGGGTGTGTGAGTGGGGGCATGAGTGCCTGAGTGGGTGTGTCAGTCTCTGAGACAGTGTGTCAGTGTCTCAGTGGGTCTGTTAGTGGGTGTGTGAGGGTCCGAATAGGTCTGTGAGTGGGTGGGTGAGTCTTTGAGGGGGCTTTGAGTTGGTGCATCAGTGTCTGAGTAGGTCTGTGAGTGGGTGGATCAGTGTCTGAGTGACTCTGTGAAGGTGTGTCAGTGTCTGAGTGGGACTCAGTGTCTGAGTGGGTGTCTGAGGTCTGAATAGGTCTCTGAGTGGGTGCAAGAGAGTCTGAGTGGGTCTGCGAGTGGGTGTGTCAGTGCCTGAGTGGGTCTGTGAGTGGGTGGTTGAGTGTCTAAATCAGTCTGTGAGTGGGTGGATGAGTATCTGAGTGGGTCTGTGAGTCTGCGCCTCAATGTCCAAGTCGGCCTGTGAGTGGGTTGATCAGTGTCTGAGTGAGTCTGTGAAGGTGCGTCAGTATCTATGTGGGACTGTGAGTGGGTGTGAGAGGTCTGAATAGGTCTCTGAGTGGGTGCATGATGGTCTGAGTGGGTCTGTGAGTGGGTTTCTCAGTGCCTGAATGGGTCTGTGAGTGGGTGGATGAGTGTCTGAGTGGGTCTGTAAGTGGGTTTGTTCATGTCTGAGTGGGTCTATGAGTGGGTGCATGAGTCTCTGAGTGGGTCTGTGAGCGGGTGCATCAGTGTTTGAGTAGGTCTGTGAGTAGGTGCATGAGTTTCTGAGTCGGTGTGTTATTGGGCTCATGAGTCTCTGAGAGCATCTATGAATGAATGAATTAGTGTATAAACGAGTATGTGTACGGTTTTTATTTTTTTTGCCAATATTCCCAAATTAGTATGACGTTACAGAGGAGGGGGGCTGCACTGAGCATCGCGGCATGTTCGCGATTATCAGATATTGTGAAAAAAACCTCTAGATGGTCATAATTCCCCCTCAAAGACCCCTGCATCCCATCCCTAGGATCAGGACACCTCCACCACAACCCGTGAAACTACTTTCCCTTTCCCCCGGGACCTGTGTCCCATCACCTAAAATGGCGGCCGCAACTTTATGGCCAGGTTGTGGTCAGCAAATCATAGCATTCCTGTTGCCACATGCATATGCAAATACACTGTGGTTGCCGCAAAAACGCTGCGACTGATCCGCTGCTCTAGATATACAAATTTATTTCCCCTTTAATTTCTCGAAAACTACTGAAAGGATTTATATCTAATATTAAAAAGCATATTCTGCGTACCAAAGCCTATTCTTTCTGCCAAATTTGGTGTCATTCCGCCCAGCCATTCAGGCTGCAGTTCTGTTAAAAACTCCTACGGGAATTAATTTGGGAAATGCATGTTTTTGACCACCCCTTTTTCTCAGCCCTCGCTTCACAGATCACCCCAAACCTTCCCATGCACACTTTTTTAAAACTATATACAAATATAGATATAGATAAAGATATATATATATATATATATATAGATATAGATATAGATATAGATATGTATATATATATATTATTTTTTTCACTGAAAAAAACAAAGGTTTCAGGGACATTATAGTTAGGAAATAGAATTTTAAAAAACGTAGAAATTCACTTAAAAAATCAAAGGTTACAGGGATGTTATAGTTTGGCTTGCATTTTAAACATACAAAACTAAAGCCCTTGTCATGCCCTGCTATTTACTCCAGATATTATAACCTTTTTTTCAGTTAATTTCTACCATTTTTTAACGTAAAGTAATGTTAATTTCAATTTGTTAATCCACCCACCTCCCATGCCCATCCTAAACCCTAAAAACACCTTACCACCAGAAACAGATACCCACCCTAAACAATAAAAACACCTTAAAAACCCAAAACCCATACCCACCCGAAAAATTCCCTTGCCACCCAAAACCCATACCCACCGTAAAACCTAAATTTGTCCTACCACCAAAAAATCTATACCCACCTAAACCCTAAAATACCCCTGGCCACTCAAAATTCTATACCCAACCTAAACCCTAAAATTGCATTTGCCACTCAAAAACACATACCTACCCTAAACCCTAAAACTACCCTTGCCACCCAAAATACACATACCCACCCTAAATCATAAAATTATCCTTGCCACCCAAAAGACCATACCCACCCTAAACCCTAAAAGTACCTTTGTCAGCACAAACTACCGCCGTAAAAACCCATGCCACACTAAATCCTAAAAATTACTTTTCAGATATATAGAAACGTGACAGACTTCCCATCCGCCATAATAAAAGTTCCATTACATTCTATGGAACCTGTAAAAGGGTGGGTGGGATATCCGTCATGTTTGCGACGGAGTATCCCATCTGCCAAGGTTGTAATCAGGCCATAAATCTCAACGTTGCTCATACAGTCAAGTAACTATAAGTGGCCCAGCACATCTCAATTATTTATTCAATATAATTAACTATTTGACAAAACAAAAACAAAAATTAATCTACATTTTAGATAAATGTGGCGAGGTATAGTTGCTGGAGTGTCTGAGTGACATTGAGATTTTATGTGATGCTCTGAGCTGTGGTATAAGTCTGACAAATAATGTAATTAAAGGCAGAAAAAAATAACTATAACTATTATATTTCTAATGTTTATATAGTTTAAAATTGCTGTGTAATTTTGGATTATAATATTAATAACCCCTAACTATAACTCACTTGAAATCTTTGGGATTTTTTGTGAATTCTATGGGTTTTTAGAAACATGATATGAATTTAGAATATGTTTGTTAACTTTTTTTGCCATTTCACCAAATAAATATGTGTTGTAGTATATGTACTTTTTAAAAATGTATTATGTGAATAATTAGAGTTATATAAATACATATATATATATATATATATATATATATATACACTTACCTAGTTGAGGTAACTCTAACTCTAACTAGCGAATTTCTAAGGTTTTGTATGTTTAAAATGTGACCCTAACTATAACGTCCCTGTAACCTTTGTTTTTTTAAGTGGATTTCTTTAAAAAAAATTAATTCTATTTCCTAACTACAACATCCTTATAACCTTTGTTTTTTTCAGTGAATGTCTATGTTTTTTTTAATGTATAGTAATTTTCATTACTATACACTAATCCAACCCTCTATAAGCACCCAACCTTGCACCGTGCATGGTCTTCACCCATACGCAGCAAATGTTGCCCGCAAGACTTGGCCTGCAGCCAGACACTGCGGCCAACCCCGTAAACCCCAAAAACCATGCTGTGCACAGTCCTTTGGGCATGCACAGCGGGAGTTGGTTGCAGTCTCTCTGGTTGTGAAAATAGGTGTGAGAGGGTTTATCTGGGGGTGAGAGTGTCTGGCTGGGTGTGAGAGTGCATACATCAGTGTTTTTGTGGGTGTGTTGGTGTGTGCGCAGGCCTGTGAGTGGGTGCATGAGGCTGTCAATGGGTCTGTTAGTGGATGTGTGAGAGTCTGAGTGGGTCTGTGAGTGGGTATGTAACTATCTGAGTGAGTCTTTGAGTGGGTGCATTGGGGTCTGATTGGGGGTGTAGGTGGGTACACAAGGGTCTGAGTGGGACTGTGAGTGAGTGAATGTCTGAATGGGTTTGTGAGTGGGTGCGTAAGTGTCTGAGTGGGTGTGTGAGTGGGAGAAATTGACTGAAAGATAGACAGCGAGAGAAAGTGAGAGGGAGAGAGATAGCAGTTTTTTAGGCTATGATGTATGATATACTTTAAATGAGATATTTCTGCACATTTTAAAATGAAAAATGTATCTGTCATTCTTTTAAATTTAAAATAATTTGTACTTTTATTTTTTTTTAAACGAGGGAAGCAAGTCCACCTGGACTCGAACCCTGAAAGCTCAGTGTGAAGGTCTGCAACCTTCAAACTGAGCTATTGGTTTCTATTTTTTTCCAGCCCTGAAGGGCTGATGAGCTGTTTCTACTTGTTGATGAGTCTTTGTGTTTAAGGATACACAATTGGTCTGTTTTTTGGGAGGAGAAGGGAGGAAAAGTTCAGTTTCTGACACGAAAATATAATAGCAGCTTGAACAACCAGAAAAAGTTGTGGCTGATCAAATGAAAGAGATGATTGGCAGCCAATGTTTTCTTAATGATGGGGTTATGAAGGAGCGTTGGCTATCCTTTTGCCGTGTCTTAACATGGCATGAAGTAAAGTTATACCACAGACAGAGACTAAGTGATAAAACGTTCTCTAGTTTTAAAATGACATTTTTTCTGATCGAGATTTTGGCTTTTATAAGCGGTTAAAGTGGCATTAGGGGGCCTGGCATGGGCATAAAAAGACTAAGTAAAACATTCCTTTAGAAGTTTTAATTGCGTTGTGAGAAAACCTTTCTAATTTGATAGGCTCCATCTTCACTTTTCTAGAAAGTGAAAAGAATATTACACATGTAAAATCACAGCAACCTTGGAAAAGCTTGTGACGGGGCAACGCCCCAGCAACAATATAGAACTTGGCATACCAGATTATTTACTCCGTATGTAGCTTTAAAATCAAGTAGCTTTCTGCATAACACCTGCTTTACATTAAATTGGATTTTTTGTTGTTTTATACCCCAGGCTTATCATGGCCATCATTTGCCAATACTATTTGATTTCTCCCAAGGACTCATGACTACCAGCAGCTTGATCTATGTACCTTTCGTGTTTACATATAATTTTTTATATACATCTGAAGGTACCTTACCCCCTTTCAATTACTTCTTACTTCTTTCTTTACTCTTTTTTCTTCACACTATTTATACATCTTCTATCCACATCACAACACACTTCGCATCCCCCCTTGTTTCTTCACCACTAAGATTCAATGTTTTCTAAAAAAAAAAAAAAAAATGTTAAAGCACATGTACTGTATCACACTGTGTAGACACGTTTATGACAATCTCACCTCGCATGATGTTGCCGTTTTATTCCACTCTAGACTGACTTGTTTGCCTTTTTCTTCTGGAACGTGATTCAATTAATCACCTATAAGACCTATTGAGGCATTCACACTACATTCTGGTCGTCACATTAACTACACGCATCCCTGCACTTAATTCACACAATTCTATTGCACCTTCGCTCGGATTGTTCTCTTTACCTCCGTACAAAGAATTTTAGACGTTGTGAAGTCACCTTGCTCAATTATACTATACCGACATGTGTGTTTTTCATCTATGTTTCCACAGCCTTGACAAAGTCTTGAAGACGAAACACATGTTGGCTGTTTTGCTGTATGGACTTATTGTTACATTCGAACATCCTATTGTAACTTTGACCATTTATCACCATCTGGCTGCTCTGGACACATGGTCATTTTGTACAACGCAGTCTTTTGATTGAGATTTCTACTTTCTACCTGCACTTATAATAAATATCTACACATCATCTTCCAAGAACAAACTTTCTATTTATTCTTGAACATTATCAGGATCAGGATTCATGCTACTGGTGTGCCCTGGCCACTCTTCTTTCAATATTTAGGCAACCACCCAATCTTCAGTGTGTGGCCCTCCGACACCTGTGGTGGCAGGTGTTAGGGCTAGCCTGGCACCCAACACCATATTGTTTAAATTTTATGACTTCACTTGGATTTCACTATTGACATACGCTTTGCAGATGTGCAAGCATTCTCTGGCATCCGCCACCTTCTTCGCCTGACTTAGATGATATAATAGTATTTGGGACTCAATTTCACATGGGCACAATTAAAGGATGTCTATATATATAATCCCTCCTGAGCGGTGTGTCTAATAGACTCGGACTAGGAAAAACGTACTGATATTTTAACTGGAAATCATATTTGACTAGGAGTTTTACTGATTGGGATTTATAGTCAGGTTAAGTATCAATATGTAATATTGGGGACTATTAGGTATTTATGTCCTGATATGTATTGTCATCCTATAAGAAAATTAGACAATACAATTTAATGATGGAAAGTAATTTGATACGGACAAAAGGAAAATTGTACATATATTAAGTCCATTCAGGCAGTGTGGTCAATAGATCACATTTCAGATTATCTTAAGTAAATATTGAAATGTATTTGTTATCTGAAATTTACGATAGGATACATATCTGCACTGGCGTTTCATCTGGTGAAAGTGCATTTGTTGTGCAACAAGGCCGGTTAAAATGTATTGGCTCCAAGGCAGCCAGGGGTATGTAAATAATATTATGAAAGTGACCATGCAACAGATTTAGTACCATGCAGCTGCTTCTTTGAATCTCGTAGTGAATAAACATTAGGCAAACAGCAGTGACATGGATATGGGTTGATATTTCAACATGGCGGCGGCCTTTCAATGCAATATGTGAATACTATTTTGTTAGTCCATTCTTTGTGAATCTTTAGTATTTAGTTTGTAAATTTCTCAGCCATCCTATCCGTGATCAGTGCTACGGCTGAAACGCATTGGGAGGAAGTATTGCTATAGTAAAGAATGCATGCAATTTCAAAAAGTGTCTGAGCATTTCCTTTGATTTATGAGGATATTGTGTTGTAATATATATATATATATTAAAAATTGAAAATAGCTTAAAGAGTGTGTGTTGTTTTGTTGTGAACACTGGGCTACACTTTTGTAGCCTAATGGATTGTGTATCTATATGTATATATAAATATATATATATATATATATATATATATATATATATATATATATCCACTGGGAAAAAACTAAAGTTACAGTTATGGTTAGGTTTGGAATTTACTCGTCCAAAACCAAATAAATTCAGCAGTTATAGTTAGAGTTCTTTCAAGTAACTATAACTCGCGCCTTAAGGTAACTATAACTTGCCCCCTTGCCATGCAGTTTTCTTATCAATAATGTTATTTCAAAGGTTGCAGTGATATCAAAGATGTCATACAAGATCTCATCAATGAAATAATATGGGGAGTAATTAGCTGTGCATGGCGAAGGCACGAGTTATAGTTACCTCAGGGTGCGAGTTGTAGTTACTTGAAAGAACTCTAACTATAACTGCTGAATTTCTATGGTTTTGCACAAGTAAGTTCGGAACTCTAACATCCCTGCAACCTTTGTTTTTTTCAGTGAATTTACTCCTTATAACCACTCAACCCTACGCCACGCATATCCCTTTGCTGTGCGCAGTGCAGGTTGACCACAGGGCCTGTCTCTGTCAGTGGATGTGTGAGTGGGTGGGTGAGTGTCTGAGTGAGTCTGAAAAGGTGTGTGAGTCTATGAGTTGGTCTGAGTGGGTGCATAAGTGTCTAGTGGGTGTGTGAGTGGGGACATGAGCCTCTGAGTGCATGTATGAGTGAATGAATTAGTGTATGAATGAGTCTGTGTTTTTTCTTTCAAATATTTCCAAAATCATGAATGTTTTGCGGAAATTCATGAAAATTTGTGAAGCCTCAGAGTTAAAAAACAACGAACCGTGACTCTTGTGCAGTTGAGTGCTTCTTGAAATTTCAACAAAGAGTCCTGATGCATTTCGGAGCCTTCGCTCCTTGCTCACAGGTCAAACACACACATTGTTTCAGCATCTCGGGGTTATTTCTGACAACACGTCTGTGGATCTATATATCTATATCTATAGATATCTAAATATATATATATATATATATATATATATATATATATATATATACACTTTCCTTAGTCAATACACAAGGATACAGCACTCCACAGACGAAGAAAATAATTAAAAATCCATTTATTAGACACATGAAGGAACGCGTTTCGGCATTGCTGCCTTTGTCAACCTGACGGTCGCCATATTGAGACCACTATTTATATCAGATGATCAGACTTGCGAATGCACCGTTTCCAGCGATTTTGTTCCGTATTTTTCAAATTGACCAGATTAAAATTGTTACGTATAACTTCTAAATTTTTACGTTGTTCTCACATTGTATGTACCATTATTACATTGAATTGCCCCGTTAAACATTTCATGTATAAAACCATCTCATCACAAACACAACATAATGACATGGATGGTACTCCATTTGCATCATGCATTCCACCCATTAGCATTGGGTTGAACAGAAAAGGGAATTTAAATTGGCCCAACTCAACAAGGGAACATCAACACTAGTTGCTAATTTATGAACTACTAGACCGTCCACTTCAGCCGTGCAAACTCCGGGAGTACCACCATCTACTACTTCAGCACCACCCACAATTCCACCACCTGGCTTCCACTACCTGGCTCGTCAGTAGCTTTAAATCGTGTGAGGCAAGACCGCCACATTGTCGAGACTTATGCAAGTAAAACGACATACTGTTTGCACAGAACTAGACATCATCCCGCTGCGCCTGCTTGCACAAAGACTTTGGAATCTTTGCCTACAACGACAACAGTACCCGTAAGTACATACACTTAGCTGTAACTGTTGTATATTGTCAATGTTTGTACACTCACACAATATACTTTCAGGAAGTGGGTGTGAGGGTGACAACCACATGCCACTACACATTGACAAACACTCACATACAGCCACACACGCATCCGCACATAATCAGTACACACACTACGGACAACACACACACCTCAAAAATACACATGAACGGAAATATAACACAGGCCTAGTCACACAAAATACCACACAACACCACAACACGTCACAACAACACCACAACGAAACCATCGTCAATATGTTGGCAAGCACTCACAATAGACACTACCTAGGAAAATCTCACACTTACAACACAATCTACCACCAACATGGAAGGAACACAAAAAAATAACACAACCATACACCTAACCAAATGACATAAACATCACACACAGTACATCGTATCTACCATATCATGCACTAAACATGCACATGCACACAGTCAAAGCACACAAAGTCACACAACTCAGCAACAAACACATGTCAACACAAACACCACTCAATAGCATGACAACAAAATGTTTTGAACAGACACATGCCCATCACACAACACACACCCTATCACTGTGAGACAAAAGCACTGCACACAACCTCACATACTGCCCAGACAACACAGCTAGCACAAGCAAGACACACACAAAAAACAACACACAACCAATGTTAGCCAGGATCAACTCTACACAGGGGAAAGAAATGCATGACAAAGATGAAACATCAAAACCAACAACTGGTTGTTTATTATATATTAATAATTGAGTAATGTTAAAGTCAAAGGCCATAGGCCAGTCCATAGACAAAAGTCTCTGTGCACACAATGCACATATGGGTGCCCCAAACTTGACTACTGACTGCCATGTAACCTCCACAGATAGGGGCATCATAGGGGCAAGCAAGCACCTCGGGGATTATTAGGGGTGACAGTGGGGTTTGGGCTTAGGCTTGAGAGGGCAGCCTTTTGGATGTGGCTTGGGAGGGGGTTTAGGTTTAGGGGAGGGTTAGCTTTTCTTGGGAGGAGTAGACTTCTTGGCAGGGGGAGCAGCATGGTTACTTGCAGAGCGGTAGGGAGGCCTTGGAGGTGGAAGGGATGGACTTGGGGAGGGAAACTGAACGTTTAGGGGACTCACGTAGGGTAGAGGAGTAGGAAAAAGGGCAAACTCTGAAAGGAAAGCTTTTTTACACATGCGGGATGGTCAGAGCAAAAAGGTTTGGGTGTGGAGGGAGAGGGAGTGGTTTTCTGAGGTGCTGGTGTGGATGTCTTGGGTACATGTTTGTGGGAGGTATGCTTGGAGGTGGTGGGTGTCTGTTGGGTGGGTGAGTGAGCGCGTTTATGTGTCTTGGGATGAGGGAGGGTGGAGGTGCTGGGGGATGCCATGGTGGGTGGGTGACTGCAGGTATGGTGGTTGTGATGCATGTAGGAGTATCAGTGGTTATGGTATCTGCGAGTGTGGTGACTGGGGTGGATGTCTGAGGGTCTGCTGTGGTGCTGTCTGTGGGTAGGATAGGTGTAGTGGCTGGATCTGTTTTTACGTTAGTGCAGTGTCTGCAGGTGTGTTTGCGTGCTGTCTGTGATGCTGGGAATGGTTGGAGTGTCAGGGCAGGTTGTGACTGTTGATGTGTGTGCAACCGAATATTGGTTTTGTGCATGCCGGTGGCGTGTCTTGTGGTGCTTATGTCTGTCTGAGCTACCTTTGCATGTTGAGGTAGATGCATGCCTGTCTGTTTGTGTGCTTTGGCTGGGTCTGGGAAGAGGGGTTTGGGATTGGGACAAGGAAGGTGGAGGAGGGACGGTAGACAAAAGGTGACTGACTGCTGTCAGTGTGTAGGCCAGAGCCTGAAAGGATCTCTGTAGGCCCACCAGTGCACCGTAAATGACCTCCAGGAATGCATTACTCTGTAGGGTTTGAGTTTGAGTCACTGAAGGCGGCAAGGCTAACAGGGGCTAGGGCAGAGGTACCTGCGGCGAAAGAGACGCCCACCCTCTTGGGTGAGTGGGCACAGCTAACTGGGTGGGGAGCTACAGGGAGGGTGGTGGTAGAAAGGGGGGGTAGCCGACAGAGATGGTGCTGGGGTGGTCCCAGATGGGTCCGCGAATGTCAAGGATTGTCCACTGCAGGAGGATTCCGAAGATGATGACGTGGATCCTGTCTCCCCCATGGCACTCCCCTCACCCTCCGGGCCACTGGGTCCCTCGGTAATGGTGATATCATGACTTGAGGTCCCGTGGTCAGCAGCTTCCCCACTCGGCTGTGCCCCATCTTCTTTGGCTGCCGATGCTTTAAAACAGAAAGAGAGGTAAGGTCATTATATTCTTTTCAAACACTAACATACCACTATAAACATCAATCTGCAAAAATTTGCTGGTTTCAAGAACATAATTTCACTGATGTTTTAAATGCAACATCTGTCAGATTATTGTTAACTTCAAGTAGGAAACTGTGTAAATCATCTCACAGGCATTCTGCACAACTCAAAGTAAGAAAAGTAGTCTGAACCAATTTTCATTTGTACCTCGCTCACATGCCATATTTATTAAGAGCCTGATTATGAGTTTGGTGGTCCTAAGACCGCCAAACTCTTGGTGGCAGACCGACATCCACAAAACTGGTGGACCAACTGTCAGATTACAATCCTGGCGGTCAAACCACCAGAAGACTGTTGCCACCGCCAGGATCAGGGATCCCGACGGGTTGGCAGCAGTGAAAGTTGTGGTCAGCCATGGTGGTGCTGAGTTTGGCACTGCTGTTCTGATCATGACTTTCCTCTCCTCCAGCCTTTTCATGGTTGGGTACCCGCCATGAAAAAGCTGGCGGACTGGCTACGGGGGGGGGGGCCTGCACTGCCCACGACATGTTGTGGCCAGTGGAGGGGCCTGTCTGCTATGCTGTGTGCAATGGCATTGGCCTCGGCTCCAATGCTGCTGCACTGTTTCTGCAGGTCAGTCCAGTGGAAACAATGTGATACAATTTTTCTGCTGGTCAGCCTGGCGGAAACATCGTAATACGACGGTGGTGAGGCCGCTGGCTTGAAGTCCTCCTCCCCACTGCCATATTGGAGTTCTGGCAGTTCAAGCTTGGAACTCATAATCAGAGTTAATTTCAGATTTTGGTTGTTGCTTTCCACCTTGTTTACAAAATCTTTAGCTGTTAACTTATTAAATTCTGTTCCAGTTCACATCACATGTGCAACACTTTCATATACTAAACTAAAAACATAACGTATGCTTTTCCGAAAACATGGGTCCTTTGAATATTGTTTTGTGGAACGATATTCTGATGCAGAAATTTGAATCTGATTATCATCATATCGCCCTCCTCTTCCAGTTGGAAATAAAATTGGATTGCACCCAACCTCTAAAGTTTTTTTGCGCCAGATACTAACTGGATCTTTTGTAGCCTCCCTCATGTGACAAAGTTCTGAGGCATCATCCATTAATTCTTTAGAATGCAGTGGGTATATATATTTCTTCTGAGTGATCTTTCTGTCCAATGTGACATTCATTTGTAAATAGCAGGTTCAGTGGTATCCTTGAAGCCATTAATTTTAAAGGTTTTGCATTGTATACTATTTTGTAATGGTTATGAAATAGCATCTTGTGTTTTCAAAATGCTTAATAATTGTTGCCCTTTTTATCTTTTATTGGCACTCCATTAACTACTACAACTAAAGGTTCATAATTGCACTCTACTCCCAAAGTTTCAATGTTTTTTTTTTAATCTTAATGGTAGAAAAAAAAACTCTCATTTTAGTGATGGACTGATTCTTGTGCCTAAAATTTTCCAGATATAGGTTGCATTCCAATAATTGTTTGAACTGATGTAAAGTTTGAATTAATATACTTTCATATAAATTAAATTTCTGTATTTCTGAAAGTATAGGGTAAATCTCCATATTATTATAAATTGTGCATGAAGGCACAAATTTATGGTCTAGTTTTCCAAGGCAATAATAACATACATTTTGATCAGCAGAAACATCATATATGTTTGACACAACAAGATAAATAGCGCTGTTTCCTCGAAGCTACTCTATCTTCTTTTTCTAATTTCGTAGTAAATGAATATACCTAGTTTGTTTAGCATAACGTGTCCCTCTACAGTAAATGCACCCTTAATTTGGAATTTCAGAAATGGTTTTCCCGCTGGTTTTCCCAAGGTTTCCGCCCATCAGCCCAGTGGGAAAGTGGCAGCAGCATTGTTGCCGGCTCGCAATCGAGCCGGCGGCAAGGCTGCCACCCGTAGGGGGCACCAGAACCCTGGTAATGCACACTGTCTACATAGCAGACAGTGCGCATTACGAGGGTGCTGGGCAGAGGGGCCCCTGCACTGCCCATGCCCTCAGCATTGGCAGTGCAGGGGCACCCCTGTGGCCTCCTGCATCTGTTCTCCACCAGCCTTTTCATAGTGGTGAAACCACCTGGAGAAGGCTGGTGCAGAACCAGGTTGTAATCAGCAGGGTGGCTCAGCGTGCAGTGCCACCCTGGCTGATTGCAACCTGCACCTGCCATCAGCCAGTCGGCATCAGTGATCTCAGCGGAGACAGCGGTACCCTGGCGGTCGTAATGTGGTGGTCGGACCACCACAGCACCGGCGGTTCAGACTGCCACCACAAGTCTGAGGGTCTAGTGACCGCCAGACTCTTAATTAGGCCCTTTGTCTTAATCTTGCATATGGTAGTGCAATTCCATTGGTAAGCAGGATGTTTAGTAGCTTTCTCTTTAAAATAATGTTTTGAGTGGTCTGTGATATTTTTTTCTTTTTTTCCTAACCCCACCGCAAAGCCATTCAAAACTTCATAGCAATGCCCTTCATTCTTTACCAGTAGGACCCAATTTGTGTATGCATGGTAAGTTTCTTCCTGAAAGTATGGTTCAGTACTGGATGTGTATCTCCAACACACATCTCCAACAGTCTCCAAATACAATTGAAAAGTGTAACTGATTTTTTTTTCCCTAACATAATTTATATGTTAAAATTAAATGTGTTAGTGCTTTGATGCGATTTATAGTTAAAATGAATCATTTTCTTTTTACAGCAAAACCCCTTCTCCACAATCAGTTGAACATATTGTTTCTGTTTCTGTTTGGCAGTATAGTTTTTGGAACCATGATTTTTGAGTAAATTTGCAAGTACTCAGTTTTTAACTTGTTTACATATAATATTTTGAATGCTCTCTATTCTTGTATGACTGTAAAATGAAAAACAATTCTCCTGTTAGTAGTTTTTATATGTGTGTTTTATATACATATTAGCAGTTGCAGGAAGATGTTTCGCAGCGTGGTACTCTCTAGAAACTTTCATGGAAGTACAGCGGTACTCCATAATTTTTTTTTAAAAACATACAGCGATTTTCACATAATTTTCCATAACTATCACCACTATACTAAACTGTTACTAATTAAAACTAAAACAGAGAACTTATTTATGAACTTATTTTTAAGGTGTAACACAAAACACATGCAAAGTGTTGTAAAAAAGAACATGGCTGCCTTCATGTTTTGGAAAAGAACAGATTAGTCAATCAGATAATCCCTTGTCATCACTATACACAGTGCCCACAGATATCACAAAGTTAAAATACTTTATAACTTAACATGTATTTACTCTACCTACCTGCAGGACCCCACAGAATCATATGTACCCCACAATATGTAATACTGCCAAATTTCATAAAATCCAGCTGATGGTGTTTGGGCTATGTGAAATGCAAAAGTCTTCAGAAAATGCACTGGATTTGAAGACTGTTTTGAGACATGCCTTTTTTCTTTGCACCCCCTTGACCAAAAACTGCAAATTTTTCTGCTGCTCCCAAAATGAAATGGAGGCAGCAGATCTGCGACGTTTCACACACATTTGTCAAACGGGTGCAAAATGATAAAGGGACAAAAATCTGAAAAATCCCTTTCTCTGGTCACCCTCACTATATCTACAGAGTGGTGGTCTACATATATTTTGGCAGCGCTTGTGCCAAATTGTAATTATTGTTAGGTCAGACTTTCAATAGGAGTGGCATTTTTGTTTCTATATTAACTTTTGTGCAAATTGGCGAATCTGCACAAAACTTTCAAAAAAAAATCAGCCACTTTGCACTCATCCGTCAAGTGGGCTCCAGGAAACAGTGGGGGTCCCGAAAGTGCCATATCCCAGCAGCAGGAACAAAGAATGACAAAAGCTGGCTGAAAGCCCTGCTGCCCTGTGCATGTAACTAAGAATGTGGTAACTTTCCTGGGCTACCAGAGGACTGTAGGCACTCAAAACAGTGAAGATTTGCTATTAGAGAGTTACAGGCCCAGTTCTATTCTGAAATGTTTGCCCTTTAAAAATATAATAATAGTAATAATAATAATAATAATAATAATATTAATAAATTAGGGAGGAAAGCTGATGAGCCTGGGTAGAGTGGCAATTTCAATGCAGTCCCTCATCCAAATACTAACCAGGCCTACCCTAAAAAAGATCTTACACATGCTACATTTAGAACATAATTTAAAAAACTCAGAAATTCACTGAAAGAAAAACAAATATTAGGCTGACGTTATAATTAAGTGTTGAAATAACACCAGAACTTATGTTTTAAAAACAAAAAACACTCAAATTGTCCAGTTATAATTCAGTGAGCTAATTATAACTTGTGCCCTTATGGCCCACTGCATACAACCTCACATATTACATCATTTATGACAAGATAAATGACATTGTTGACATTACTGATGACATCCCAAATGAAATCATTAATTACATCATGCAATGAATATGATAGTGTGCTATTAGTTTTGTGAATTGGAAGTGATTCTGTAAACTACCTCTAAGGCGAATTTTCTATCACAACTCAAGTGGTAATGGAAATAACCTTTCACAACATAGAGTACCTGAAGCATACCTGCCAGCTCACCCCTCACCCACATTTAGTAAAGGTTAACCTCTTTTTACTGAAATTCATTAGGGATGTGTAATTTTTGGAGCGAGGATGCACTTTGCAGTCACCAATTAGCTAAAAAAACACATTGACACGTGCAACAGCTACTCATGTTCTGGTCATTTGCCTTATTCCCTCACATTCACTGTAAACTTGTACTGTGAACAGTACATAAGTATGTGATGTGGCGTCATTACAGAATTATTGCTTAACAAGCATAACAGGAAATTCCTAAAAAGATGTGAATAAGACTAGCGCATTTCAAATTTCGCCGAGGACTAGAATTCAGCCACTTAAGGAACAAAATGGCTCTATAGATATTGATGGAGGTCAGCAGCCTATTAAGCCGTGAATGACTTCCAATAAAGTGCTATGTTCTTTTTTACCTTTGCAGAATGATCCTGTTAATCACCTCAACTAATCCACAATTTTGAGTCACAATCTTCACATGTATGCATTATCCATTGGTAAAGCATTTGCTAGCCATGCCCTGTGGGTAACCCTCCATAGTTTTTTTTAAACACATTACCCTCCCTTCATGTTTTGTAAAAGAACAGATTAGTCAATCAGATAATCCCTTGTCATCACTATACCCAGTGCCCACAGATATCATAAAGTTAAAATACTTTATAACTTAACATGTATTTACTCTACCTACCTGCAGGGCCCCACAGAATCATATGTACCCCACAGTATGTAATACTGGCAAATTTCATAAAATCCAGCTGATGGTGTTTGGGCTATGTGTAATGCAAAAGTCTTCAGAAAATGCATTGGATTTGAAGACTGTTTTGAGACATGCCTTTTTTCTTTGCACCCCCTTGACCAAACACTGCAAATTTTTCTGCTGCTCCCAAAATGAAATGGAGGCAGCAGATCTGCGAAGTTTCACACACATTTGTCAAACGGGTGCAAAATAATAAAGGGACAAAAATCTGAAAAATCCCTGCCTCTGGTCACCCTAACTATATCTACAGAGTGGTGGTCTACATATATTTTGGCAGCGCTTGTGCCAAATTCATTAGGGATGTGTAATTGTTGGAGCGAGGATGCACTTTGCAGTCACCAATTTGCTAAAACAACACAGTGACACGTGCAACAGCTACTCATGTTCTGGTCATTTGCCTTATTCTCTCACATTCACTGTAAACTTGTACTGTGAACAGTACATAAGTATGTGATGTGGCGTCATTACAGAATTATTGCTTAACAAGCATAACATGAAATTCCTAAAAAGATGTGAAGAAGACTGGCGCATTTCAAATTTCGCCGAGGTCTAGAATTCAGCCACTTAAGAAACAAAATGGCTCTATAGATATTATTGGAGGTCAGCAGCCTATTAAGCCGTGAATGACCTCCAATAAAGTGCTATGTTCTTTTTTACCTTTGCAGAATGATCCTGTTAATCACCTCATCTAATCCACAATTTTGAGTCACAATCTTCACATGTATGCATTATCCATTGGTAAAGCATTTACTAGCCATGTCCTGAGGGTAACCCTCCATAGTTTTTTAAAAACACATTACCCATCAATTTTACATCATTGAAGTCATAGGCATTATGAAAAACCCAAGCGTCGCACAAAGAAAAAGCATAGCAAATGTAAGCTTGTGGTGTGTGGCTGGTGGTGCCTTTTGCAGAACATTTGCAAATATATTACTAAAGCACTGCCATTTACAGACAGGACATTGGGGGTGATTCCTAGTTTGGCGGGCGGCGGTCGCCGCCCGCCAAGCGGGAACCGCCAGAAGACTGTACCGCGGTCAAAAGACCGTGGCGGTCATTCTGGCTTTCCTGCTGGGCGGGCGGGCGACCGCCAAAAGGCCGCCCGCCCGCCCAGCGGGAAACCCACAGCAACGATGAAGCCGGCTCCCAATGGAGCCGGCGGAGTTGCTTTTGTGCGACGGGTGCAGTTGCACCCGTCGCGATTTCCAGTGTCTGCTATGCAGACACTGGAAATCAATGTGGGGCCCTGTTAGGGGGCCCCTGCAGTGCCCATGCCATTGGCATGGGCACTGCAGGGGCCCCCAGGGGCCCCACGACACCCGTTCCCGCCAGCCTGGTTCTGGCGGTCAAAACCGCCAGAACCAGGCTGGCGGGAAGGGGGTCAGAATCCCCATGGCGGCGCTGCCTGCAGCGCCGCCATGGGGGATTCTGCAGGCCAGGGGAAAACCGGCGGGAAACCGCCGGTTTCCCTTTTCTGACCGCGGCTTTACCGCCGCGGTCAGAATGGGCCTGGATGCACCGCCAGCCTGTTGGCGGTGCATCCGCGGTCCCCTACCCTGGCGGTCTCGGAACGCCAGGGTAGGAATGACCCCCATTATCTATTGAAATGGGTCCAAAATTTACACTGATGCAAAGTTACTGATAAAACTGTATAGCACATAAATTGTAATGGGTGAGCATTGGGTTCCAGCAAATATTTATCATTTATCATCATAATAGTATCTTCATTTGTTTTGATCCCTATATAATCTTTGTTTCCAACACACCTCAGAATTACAAAAGAAGATTGCTTGATTTGTGCTTTCCTTACTGCTGATGTATTTTGAAATATCTGTCAAGCTCATTTAAAGGTATTTACATTTTGTTATCTGACACGTTTCCTTTCACACTCTCTGTACCCCAGCAAGATTGTCAGATAGCTCACGCTACAAAATCCTCTAACTTGGCAATCAAGGAAGGAAAATCAAACACCAATCTTCATGTTAAAAGAATAAGCAGCAATTAGGCAGAAAACAGCCTGACATTTGATTTATGTCTTTAAATATACAGCAAATGTGGCAAGACAATAAAAAAATGTAAAGGTATCTTTAATGCTTATTTGCCCTCTTATGACCTCCAATATGGTCATATTGAGGGTGCTGCAGCACCTCCACATACCTACTTCCAGCACTTATGACTACACACGTTATCAAAATGAGCAGAATGGCCACACTGTGAGTTACATCATCTCCAAATGGGTCACTGTCAGAACCCTTCAAAGGGCCCTGGGGCAAGCAGGAGCTACAGGGCCAAGCCATGAGGGTTGAGGCCTTTTACTCCTGATATCATGGGCTCTGGGCAATTTATCCCAGGGCTTGACCTACCATGGGGTCTGAGCAACTAGGCCAAGTACGATCCCATCATCACTTGACTGTTAGTGGTATGCATTTTAAGCCCTCCAAGGTTTCTTGGGAGGGAGATAGGTTAAAAGCTTACACTGGCACAAGGTTCAAAAGAAACTCGGCAAACCTAATAAATGAATGTCCAGCCAGCTAATTGTTTTTTATTTAAAGAAAGTAGCATTTACATATGAACAAAAAGTGAAATTAAGCACACCACAAATAATACACGCAGTCTTCATAAGGGTGGCACTCTTGCTTTGTCCGGGTAAGGTCCTGAGTGCCACTTCCTTGTCTAAGAACTGTGGTTATTCCCTAATTCTGTGAGGCAGCATTCAAGGTAGGCTCACTAGTGAGAAGAAGTCTTAGAAGTTCCACAATGACTTTTAAAAACCAAAGGGGCAGATTTAAGAGCCCCTTGTGCCACTTTGGTGAGCCTTAGCATCATTTTTTTTTACTCTAAGGAGGCGCTAAGGTGGCCTTTTCCCTGCACCATATTTACAAAGTGGATGCATAATGTATGCAAGGAGGGCGTTCCCTCATTAGGAGGCCCAAAAAACATAGTGCAGTGAAATTTAAAAGATTTGATTGAGCCATTTTTTCTGTCATTTCAAATGCCTGCTCAGAGCAGGTGTTAAAATGACGCACCCATTTCAATCAATGGGCCTCCTTTAACTTTGGTAGACTTGCATCAAAAATTTTTAACGCTAGTGTAGCAAAGCGCAAAATCGCATCAACATTTTTGACGCTATTGTTCTAACTACTGCCATGGTGCGCCATATCTTAAATATGGTACACACATGGAGGCATGGGGGGGCGCAAGAAAACTGGAGCTGCATTGAATGCAGCACCACTTTTCTTAAATTCAGCCCAAAGTATCTTAGTGCCCTCGCAGTTATGTCAGATCAAGTTCTCCAGAGGCTCTGAGGCCCAGTAATCTGTCTTGCCCACCCTCGCTGGAGTTGCGATATAGAAGTCCAGGGCACATGCCAGTGGCCTGGTGGTTCTCAAAAGTGCACAATAGAGCCTGGTTCTCTCATGTGTGTCCCATCTAGCTCTCAGAAAGGAGTTCCACAATTCTGTCTGGGATAGCTCCTCTACTTGCCTTTCCAAATCTTTGGGCTTCCACTATGGAACACGCAGGCCTCCACAAACTTTACCACACACATCCACACATACATAGCAGCATGCACACACTATCACATGCGTTCTATACAGCGTTACATAACTGTATGATGTAGGTCAGTGGAGAATTAGGCACGCAGCAATGGAACTTTAAGTGAGTGAGCCAGTTAGCCTCGCTCCAGTAACACAGGTAAAAAGGCCTGTTTACATATACTAACCACTATTACAAAGAGGTATGCTGCGACCACCACTCTCATTGTACTTGACTCTTAGTAAGGGCAGGAGTCCTTTACCACTACCTGGGTAACACCTGGTGCACCCTTCCAGTTCTAACAAGACCACAATCAGTGAGGCAGGCCTAATTTATGGTGCACACACATGATGGGCATTTCACCAATGACGAAAAATTGCTACCAAGGATCTAGCTATCACTGCAGCTGGGGCACTCAGGTTAGGGGTGTACGTCCATCACCATGCAGGGGAGTTGTCTGTCCCAACAGTCACCCATACATTATAAATTCTCCAACAATGTATAATGTCTCAAAATATTCAGGGACGTTGTTGCAATTAATATCTACATTTCATAAACATCCAGTTTACATAGAAATTGTCTACAGCGCTGTATGACAACTATTTGTCATACTAGGCTGCAGGGCTGGCTTCTAGGTCTTGCATCCAAACCTCTATTGATGACCACCCCTTGTGTTCACTAGCCTTCAGCCATATGCATTGGGTGTTTGGCCACTGTTCCTGGACTGCAGCTGGACCCTGCTCCCACGCCACTGGGTTCAGTCCACTCCTATGTTTGGTTCTTGGTAAAGGCAGCCATAGTCCACTGAATACTCTTTCTAGAATGCCTCTTAACTCTATTTCAACTGCATTCAATGACGTCGGTTTAGAAACGGTATTGAGTTAAAAGCATGGTCTGATGCTAAGTAGTTATAAGATTGAAGATCTGCTCCTAGGTCTCACACTTGCTCAAATGCCCTTCACTTAAAATATTAACAATTTATACTTGTTGTTTACCCTAAAACTCCCAATGGGATGATAATCTAGTCTTTTAGCAATTATTTTAAATGATCACAACCAAAATGAATTATCACACATATTACCAATAAGAAAATATGCCCATAATTATTAGAATATGATGCATGTTTACTAAAATATAGCTATTAATCTGGGAGTTTCATTACTTTAAATTGGATATTCCCAATCTGCCATGTCAGAGGAATGCTACCTTTCATTCATCATAGGTTGCATGAGGTGGTGCAGGAGTTTTTAGTTGACTTCACGTTGGATTATATAAATCTCCTCCACTATAACCTCTTGGAATATAAAGGCACACACCTTCAGAATATCCTAAATGCATGCACGAAAAGGCTTAACGCTTTAAAGTAACAAAACCCAAACTAACCCTTGTTTGCATCCCTATCATCACTAATTGTAGCACAAATAAAAAAAATAACACTTTGAAACAAAAACATGTGGGTTATTATTGCCACCAAATCTTTTTTTCTTTTCTTGGTAAATTTTAATAGCAGCAGTCAAGACTGAAAACTGCAAATCCTAAGTGGCGAACAACAGTAGCCAATGGGAAGAAACACGTAGTTCATAGTAATACACCAATCACAAGCCAGATGACCACATATTACTTAGCTTGATCGTGAACAGCTGACTTTTCTGGCTGCTCGCAGTCAAGATAAGTATATTTTTGGAATACTTTCGTCATTTACTGCTGATATGAAGTTTTGGAAGTTTATTGGCTTTTGACCATTCCTTTTGTCGCGGGGTTTCATGTCTCTCGCCTCCCCCAATCGACTTGTAGCTGCACCATGCCCAGTGCTCTTGCCTTGTGCGCGCTATCGCTTCTTGAAGTTTCAACGTTCACCTCAGCCTGCAGTCGCCATTTTCGACGACGGTTGAGGTAAACATCGAGCTTCATACCTGGATCCAACTTTAATTGCTTCTGACGCCTCAGTTTTTCCATTCTGCTATCTCTGCCACTGCTGCTCACACTACTATTTACCGGAAGATTGCCTTTTGTTTTTCTCTGCCTTTGCCTTGACGGCCCCTCCCTTTTCTCCACCCATAGGTGGAGTTGAGCTGTTTTTTTCTCTGATTGAGGAAATTAAACCTTTTACTACTGGTCTCTATTGTAAAAACAGTTTTTCTAGACTGTCAGCATGGAGATTGATAGTTATCCTATTTCACAAGCACTGAATGAGGACGAGGAGGCTATTAAGGACAATTTGAATGACTTTATTCAAGTCTCTGTGGAGCAGGAAGTGTCTACCTCTATGGTTAAATTATTCAAGAATTTAGAAAATTCAGTAATTAATTTTGTTTCCAAGACGACTTTGGCCCAGTCTGGGGGGGGGTGGGCAGGGGGGATAGCAGCAACCGTCCTTTTTCCAAAAAAGTTCCCAAGGTGGCACTATTGGTTGGTGAGTTCCTCACAAAAGGCAGAGGATGTGGCTCCTCATAGGCCTCCCTTACGGGAGGGAATAACAACAAATAAATTGTCTCTTCAAAGTACGTTAAAATCCAAGCATACATCCGCTCCTATAATTATTTTAAAAATTCTTGATACCGATGAGGACATACAAGTTGCAGACTTGGACACAGGAAAATCCAATAATGATAACAGGGACCTGTTTACCCCCCTCCTCCAAAGAAAGCCAAATATTCAGCTCAAGAGGCTTACAGACCTCTAATAATTACTGATACGGAAGAGGTCCCTATGTTTGACCCAACTGATGTCCATCACCCGTATTCCACAGAATGGTGTCCTGTGGATCATGTTGGAGAGTATGTAGCTTCAAGACTACGCAAACCCCTGGACAAACAGACGAGAGCAAAATTAAGATCAGAATGACCTCGTCCTTCCCGCAGTCAAAAATAACTGTAACTCCTTCCATTGACCCTTCTTTTCTTACCTTCTTTACTAAGTTTGGCAAGGATCCCCACAAAGGTGTGGATAAGGCATGGTCCACGTGCCAGGACAAACCTTTACACATTGTGGGGCCATTAACTCACATTTTTGCTCTGACCGAGGCTGATAATCCCCCCATTAGCCCAGTTAACTTATCTTTATGGGTTCAGCGTACTGTATGTTTACTGGGTAATGCCAACGCAGCGATCACACATGCGCGCAGAAAAGGACTTCTTCTAAAACTTGACCCCAAACTGGTAAATCTGGCCATCACGGATCATGCACCAAGGCGGAAGGTCTCCTATTTGGGGACTCCTTCATCAAGGAACTTAGCAAATATGTTCCCTGGACAAAGCCCAACAATCCCTTAAAAAGATGTTCTCCAGTCGGGTTTTTGCCAGGGCCAGCAGAGACAGGAATCACATTGCCAGCTGTTCGTACAATAACCAGGGTTTCCCTGGTGCATTCAACACCTCTTACCAAGAGTATAGACCACAGTTGTACCCACAGAGAAGCTGTGGTTTCCGCAACAAAGGCAACAGGGGTTCCAGATATTCCTCTCAACCCGGTAAGTCGCCTTTCTTACCTTCCTACTGTAGGAGGTCGAATTTTACTTTTTCTTCCAAAATGGCAGTCGATTACTGCAGATCCATGGGTATTAAACACCATTCAAGGTTATGTTATTGAGCTTTACTCAGAGCCTTTTCAGTCAGTGCTTCCTCATCTTTTTGAGTTCTCTACAGAAATGACAAACAATTTCGTCAGAAATCCAGACTCTTCTCCAAAACTAGGCAATTGTCCCTTGTTAACTTGATTTTTCAGGTTTCATCAGTCCAGTATTCCTAGTTCAAAAGAAGAACAAAAAGATGCGTCCAGTCATCAACTTGAAACATTTCAATCACTTTTGTAGTTTATTGCCATTTCAAAATGGAGACCATCTTACACCTCAGAGATTCTCTCCTTCAAAGCGACTGGATGGTTTGTTTGGATCTACAGGATGTGTATCGCACCGTCCCCATGCATCCGGACTCCAAGAAGTATTTACACTTCCAATGGCTAAACCAGACTTTTTATTTCTCCTCTCTTCCTTTCGGCCTCTCTTCCACTCCATGGTGCGTCACAAAGCTCATGAAACCGGTAGTAGCTTTTCTCAGAGCTCAAGGAGTCAGATTGATCATTGACTTAGATTATATTCTGATTAAGAACGAGAATCTTTCTTCTCTTCAATCTCAAGTCAAATTAACTTGTTCTCTTCAGTCAGACCTCAGTTTTATCATCAACGATGGAAAGTCTTCTCTAGTTCCAGTTCAGCAAATAGAATTTCTAGGTTTTCTCGTTATTCCGTCTCGGCTACTCTACACCTTCCCCCAGCAAAAGTAAAGTCCATAAAATCCGAAGTTCTTCAATTTTACGCAATTCTCTTATATCCATCAGATGCCTAGCAAGGATAGTAGGCCTTCTACTTCATTACCGGGCCCTTCAAAGACTATAGATACATCATCTTCGAAAGGGTCTTGCTGATTCAGACATTATTACCCTAGATCAAGAATCTCGCGTAGAACTGCAATGGTGGATAGACCATTTAGATGCCTGGAACAGCAGGACCATCTTTGCATCAGCCCCAGATCTTGTATTAGAATCAGATGCAAGCCGTACGTACCGGGCAGCCCGGTGTGGACCAATCTCAACTGGAGATACATGGTCACTAGAGGAGTCAAAATTGCATAATAATTGTTTAGAGATGCTTGCCGGCTCCTTTCAAATCAAAAGCCTAGCAAAAGACAGAGTTTGTTTTTCTGTCCTACTCAGGATGGACAACATCTCAGCGATCCGCTATATCAATCATTTGGGGGGCACAAAATTGAAACCTTTAGTGGAATTAGCAAAAGCGTTTTGGGATTATTGCCTCCAAAACAGAATCTCGCTTCATGCAGATTACTTACCAGGCAATCTAAACTCAGTAGCAGATTGGTATTCTCGCCATCTTCAAGATTCAAGCGATTGGAAACTCCATTCCAAAATATTCTATATTATTTATCGGAAATGGGCCCTTTCAAGATAGATATATTTACTTCTCGTATCAATGCCCAACTTCCCCACTTCTTCGGTTGGCGCCCAGATCCCTATGCTTTAGCATTCAAAACTTTTTCGCAGGATTGGTCAATTTCTTTCAACTACGCTTTCCCTCTGTTCATCATGATCAACAGATTGTTAGCACAGGTAAGATGTCAACGAGCAGGAGTGGTTCTCATAGCCCCCTTTTGGCAATCCTAAGTGTGGTTCCCTACCCTTATGGAGCTCTCAACAGACTTCCTGTTTCTTCTTCCTTCCTTTCCAGACCTACTTTCCAATCCCCTCGGCCTTCCTCACAACTTAATTTTAGAGAATCTCCTTACAATATCAGGGAATCCCAGCCGGTCCCTGCTATTTTGGCAGAAGCTTAAAACTTCATTGAACACTCTTGGGCTCCAGGAACTAAAAAGGCAGACGGATCAGTATGGTTCTTATGGCATGGCTGGTGCATGGGATAACATATTGATTCCCTTTCAGTGGATGTAGCCTTCATCATTAATTTCCTTGCAGTACAACTAGTAAAGGAAAACTTATTGCATCATCAACCTGTATAGGTCAGCCATTTCCTTCAGTCATCCTTACATCATGGAGAACCAGTCGGTGAACATCCGTTGGTCTGCCGTCTGTTGAAGAGAGTAAAATTTTGTAATCCTCCTCAACCAAAATATAGTTCTTTGTGGGATGTCAATAATGTATTGAACCTATTCTTATCCTGGCCAGATAATACAGTTCTTTCTTTGAAAAGGTTATCTGCTAAACTTACCATGTTGTTATGCCTTGTTTCTTTCAAACAACTTTCAGACGTTAGAGCCCTTGATATTACGGCTCTCCATTTTATTCCAACAGGTGTTTTATTTACTATTCATAGACGTACTATGACTAATCTATCATCAGTATCATATGCCTGTTTTCCTGACCATCCTAAATTATGTGTAGGTCAATGTTTAAAAATATATGAACAAAAGACAGCCGATTTGAGAACTTCCTCAGCATCCAAACTCCTTATTTCCTTCAGGAAACCGTTCAAACCTGTTTCCACCCAACTCTTGCCCGTTGGGTTAAGTGGGTTATGTCCTTAGCGGGCATTGATTCCTCCTCCTTTGGGGCCTATTCATCCAGAGGAGCTATGACTTCTAAAGTGTTTTAGGCCGGTTCCCGGCTCGAGGATATTCTCAGCTCAGCTGACTGATCTAATGATAATGGTTTTAAAGTATTTTATTGTAATCCAGAAAAACATGCCTCTATAACTGTGATTAATTTGCTTTAAACAAGCATTATAGGAGTCTCCAGTCTTGTAATAAAATGTAGATTTTCATAGTAAATTATGAAGGAAAATCTTAATTTTATTAAAGACACGGAGGCGAGTATTATCCTGCCTCAACAGTTCCTAATCATTTATTTTTGTCCCTCACTATCAGCGTCATCGACTCCTTTGCAAGCTTCCTCCTAAGGACAGCATTCCTGCTCAGCACCATATGGGAGTTACCTCAGCTTTGTCTGTTCAGCTCAACAGTGTTCATTCAGACGTCTTGGTTTTCCTGAAATTTATGCCCGGAGTTGTGAACTTTTTACAATAACTTTTGTCTGTTGTTATGGCCGTTTGCATCATTTGCTCTATTCTCCATTATTTATTACATCCTAACCCTCGCACAAGAAAAGAGGGCTGTTCACGGTCAAGATAAGTAATATAGGGTCATCTGGCTTGTGACTGGTGCATTACTATGAACTACATGTTTCTTCCCATTGGCTACTATCGTTCGCCACTTGGGATTTGTAGTTTTCTGTCTCTGCTGCTATCAAAATTTACCAAGAAAAGAAAGCATAATACATGCCTTCGTGTCTTTAATAAAATTAAGACTTTCCTTCATAATTTACTAGAAAAATGACATTGTAATCATTTAGCAGAGCTAGCTCTCAGTTAAGGTTACCGGCCTGTGCATTACATTTCAAAATTAATAATAAGATGTATATTTCACTTTATGTTTGCAATCAAACATGAAGTTCTAAGTCAAGAGGTAAAATACCACGTATGCACACGTCATGTAGGCCACATTCATTACCCAAATCAAAAATAGTATACACACGGTTCCAAAACAAAGAAAGGGTTCTCTTAAGACAGAGGTATATCAGAAAAAGCAATATGCTTAAAGCAAGAGCCCTCACTCACCAGCCGGTGACATGCTTCATCATTGGGCCATGCTCCTCGTCAGGCCAGCACTGCAATGCCTGACGGGCCCCTCAAGGGGGCTCTTTGCCGGAGATCTTTTGAAAAATGGTATAAACCGGTCAAAATATGAAAAAGGATTGGTATAGAGAAATATATAAAAATGTCTAAAGGTAAAAACTGATAATTTATTCAGATGTTAATGCCTCTGACATGATTAAAAACACTGTATAGGGATATGGCAAAATAATGTTTACAATCCCTCAACAAAGAAATATACAATTCGTAAATCTCGTTGAAAATGGTACGAAGTGAGGCAACACAGAGTTCCTGTGTCACTCAATCAAAAACAGGAGGTCAACATGTTTCTCGCTACTCATAGTCAAAAACGATCTTGTGCGATTCTTCAGGACCTAATACGTACCTAATCCTTATTGAAAAGAGTTCTATGATAAGATTGTTTTGAGTTCCCTATTTGGGTAAACAAAAACCTGGAATATAGAAAGAGAACCATGATCAAAAGGGATTTCTTTTTGAACATTGACAGTGAGGCATCATGTAGAATACTATCCTCAACCAGTTAAACATAACCCTCGTGGTGAGTCCCAACAAAGTGCCAAGTGATAAGAAAACTATAGTGAAGGATCGAAAAAGGAAGCTGTTATAAAACAGCCAATGCTTACCCTCCAAAGTCTACTAGTAGGGCCTCATCGGGGCAACATCAGGCTTCACAAACCACTACGGCCTATAACATATAGAGAGCGGCAGCTTAAGTTAACATAAAGACTGTAATAGAATCAGGAACTGTGGCAGTTATGGTGTAGAGCGACCAAATCCTAAAAAGGAAGGTACACACTGTCTCTATCAAAATTGGGAGTACAGTGATACCATAGCCAGATATTGCTAGCACATTACTTATAAAACAAAAACAGAAACAAAAGCCCAAGTTCTAGTGTGGTTTAGTAAGAAAAATAAATGTAGGGACAAACATATATTCTGTGTCCCCTTAAAATATATCAGTACCTCAATGAATACTAAAAAGCCTCTTTAAATACAGACTTTGCGACAGCAAACCAGCTGTTTGTCAGCCCATACACACCCCATCAGAAATAGTAGATAGACTGTGACGGTAGCGTGCATAGAGAGACAGCAGGTACTATGTTCCCGCAAGTATTTGTATGTGTGCTGCCTCTGGAAAAGAATATTAACAGACGTGGCTATTATATCGAGTATCGGGTGACAGCGTGTGGGTGCTAAAGCGAGTCCCTCCTTAAAAATGACAAAGGACAAAAGAAAGAGAAGCATGTCAATTATGGTGCGTCTTTCTTGTAAACGCGTGTCCATGCGAGCACTGCTTGCGATGGAAGCGTTTCGAACAAAACAGTTTTCTGTTCCTGAAAAGAAGTTTAAAAAGGAAAGGACAACAACACGGGAACCGAAATAGACGGTTCTTCGGTGCCAAAGAAGAGGAGAGGTGTCACTTACTTGGCGTTTTACCGCTAATCTCGGTTCACCCGTATCAAGGGTATTGTCAAGAGATTATGGCCCATTCTCAACAGTGCAGGGGAGACATTAACGAGCCCTTTGTTTGCCTTTAAGAGGACACATAACATTAAAGATTTGGTAGTCCACACTAGACCCACACGCCACCAATTTACTGATGACTCTAACCGGAATCAGTGGTTGAGAGTTAAGGGTCATCACTCATGTGGGGGCTGTAATTCCTGCCCCTTGACTAATAGTACTTACGAGGTTAACATCGGTGAAGCTAAGAACTGGCAGTTGAGATCTCACACCAACTGTCGGACTAAGAACTGCATCTACATGATCACCTGTCCTTGCAACTTGAACTACATAGGAATGACGACTAGGATGGTGAAAATACGAATTAACGAACATCGTAGCACCATTAGATGTAAAAGATCCGCCACTAAACTGACTAACCACTACATTGAAAAACAACACACCCCAGACGACATCAAATGGGTCATTTTGGAAACTATCAGAGATAACAAAGATTGCACGAACAGACTTTTTGAAAAAGAACAACGATGGGTCTTTAGGCTAAAAACCCATTTATCCGGATTGAATGATGAAATTCCATGGATTAGCTTTATACATTGATAATCATGTCCGGGGATGTCTGTAACATTTAAAAAAAAAAAAATTGGGGGATTTTTTTGCCCTAAGTGCTCAATTGGGCTTCCCTCTCTTTGAGAGTGGTCTTCCCTCCTGTAAGACAGATATTCCATTTACTATTTATCCTCTTCTGTGTTTCTTTACTTTAGAAATGTTTTCCTTCCCCCCTTTTTCGAAGAATATTACTATAGCTTCTCCAAACGAACCTTCTTACAAATGGCCGACATAGCTGTTGTCCTTTCTTTATTGAAATAAGTAGTCCATTTTCTCTTTCTATGACTTTTAAATAAACCCCCGTGAACTTCACTGTGTTGTTCCGGGGCCAGATTGTGCTCGTAGGTGAACCGAGATTAGCGGTAAAACGCCAAGTAAGTGACACCTCTCCTCTTCTTTGGCACCGAAGAACCGTCTATTTCGGTTCCCGTGTTGCTGTCCTTTCCTTTTTAAACTGCTTTTCAGGATCAGAAAACTGTTTTGTTCGAAACGCTTCCATCGCAAGCAGTGCTTGCATGGACACGCGTTTACAAGAAAGACGCACCATAATTGACACGCTTCTCTTTCTTTTGTCCTTTGTCATTTTTAAGGAGGGACTCGCTTTAGCACCCACGCGCTGTCACCCGATACTCGGTATAATAGCCACGTCTGTTAATATTCTTTTCCAGAGGCAGCACACATACAAATACTTGCGAGAACATAGTACCTGCTGTCTCTCTATGCGCGCTACCGTCACAGTCTATCTACTATTTCTGATGGGGTGTGTATGGGCTGACAAACAGCTGGTTTGCTGTCGCAAAGTCTGTATTTAAAGAGGCTTTTTAGTATTCATTAAGGTACTGATATATTTTAAGGGGACACAGAATATATGTTTGTCCCTACATTTATTTTTCTTACTAAACCACACTAGAACTTGGGCTTTTGTTTCTGTTTTTGTTTTATAAGTAATGTGTTAGCAATATCTGGCTATGGTATCACTGTACTCCCAATTTTGATAGAGACAGTGTGTACCTTCCTTTTTAGGATTTGGTCGCTCTACACCATAACTGCCACAGTTCCTGATTATATTACAGTCTTTATGTAGCTTAAGCTGCCGCTCTCTATATGTTATAGGCCGTAGTGGTTTGTGAAGCCTGATGTTGCCCCGATGAGGCCCTACTAGTAGACTTTGGAGGGTAAGCATTGGCTGTTTTATAACAGCTTCCTTTTTCGATCCTTCACTATAGTTTTCTTATCACTTGGCACTTTGTTGGGACTCACCACGAGGGTTATGTTTAACTGGTTGAGGATAGTATTCTACATGATGCCTTACTGTCAATGTTCAAAAAGAAATCCCTTTTGATCATGGTTCTCTTTCTATATTCCAGGTTTTTGTTTACCCAAATAGGGAACTCAAAACAATCTTATCATAGAACTCTTTTCAATAAGAATTAGGTACGTATTAGGTCCTGAAGAATCGCACAAGATCGTTTTTGACTATGAGTAGCGAGAAACATGTTGACCTCCTGTTTTTGATTGAGTGACACAGGAACTCTGTGTTGCCTCACTTCGTACCATTTTCAACGAGATTTACGAATTGTATATTTCTTTGTTGAGGGATTGTAAACATTATTTTGCCATATCCCTATACAGTGTTTTTAATCATGTCAGAGGCATTAACATCTGAATAAATTATCAGTTTTTAGCTTTAGACATTTTTATATATTTCTCTATACCAATCCTTTTTCATATTTTGACCGGTTTATACCATTTTTCAAAAGATCTCCGGCAAAGAGCCCCCTTGAGGGGCCCATCAGGCATTGCAGTGCCGGCCTGACAGGAGCATGGCCCAATGATGAAGCATGTCACCGGCTGGTGAGTGAGGGCTCTTGCTTTAAGCATATTGCTTTTTCTGATATACCTCTGTCTTAAGAGAACCCTTTCTTTGTTTTGGAACCGTGTGTATACTATTTTTGATTTACCTATACTTGGGAGACCTACACCCGGGACCAGGAGTGACTCTCTCTTTTTCCTCCGAACCTCCCTTATTGCCCCTCCGCTGTGATTGTTTGATCACATTCATTACCCACCTTGGAAATAGTGTGATTATTAGCAGTTTCATGCAATCACGAACAAGAACAATTGATTGAATTATTCCTTCGAAGGAAAAGTGTGACAAGCTATTTCAAGGCTAAACCGAAGAAGGATCACTCCACAAACGGACAATAACACAATCACAGGACATACAAAACCTATTCTATTCTGAACAAGGTTCCTCTGGTTCGGCATTGTTTAGTTAGACTATGGAAGCAGATGCAGATGTCCACCAGCAAGGCCGCTTTGGCAGCTCACTCGGGCCCATATGTATGGGCTTTTTGACCCAGTACAGTGCAGCAAGTCACCTTGCTGTGCTGCCCTGCGTCAAAGAAAAAGGGCAGGAATGAGCCGTACATGGTGCATTCCTGTCCTTTCCCATTGCGCTGGCACCATGTTGGCTTCTAGTGCCAATGTAGACACCCTTGCACCATAATGCAAGGGTATCTGCGTTGTTGGCAGGATTGTCTTTGTGCAGGGAGGGATACCTTACTGCACAAAAACAATCCTAGGAGGCATTTTCCTTTTTTTATGTGTGTTGCAGAATGCAGCTCACTTGGAAAAAGTTAAAAACAAGGAGAAATAAAGATATTTCTTCTCAGTGTGCCTCCCCGGGGGGGATATGATTTTGACGCTTCCCCAGGTTTACATAGCCTTGTAAAGCCTTGTAAATCTGGTGGGTGCTTCAAAATCCACGGGTTTTACGTGTGGAGCACCCACCCCAACAACCATGGAATGCAGAGTAAGGCAATGCAGTGATTTGTGCTGCTTTGCCTTACTCCATATCTATGAGGCCATACACAGCCATGCAAAGTGGCTTTGTGTGGCCTCATAGATATGGTTGAAAGGTTGGCACCGTTGTGTCACTAAAAGTGATGCAATGGTGGCACACGCCTTTCATAAATGTGCCCCTCTGTCTGAAAAGAGTAGGGAAAAAAAACAAAGAATTATCAGCATCACAGTGAGCAGGAGAAAAGTAAAATGACAAGTCATTCCACATCCATATCTTGAACTGGTTAAGTGCTATGCAAATTAAAGTAAATGTCAAGCAGAAAACATAACTCACAATGTGCAATCCACAGATACTCCAAGGGCTATTTCGTCTTCTGTCACAGGATTTCACACGGTATTGTTTCTCACAGAACATGATTGATGACTGCATTTGTTTCTAATATGGGCACTTTTCTTCAGATGGTCAGCATTTGCACAAACTGTTTCAAACATAAGTACATTTTTTGCTACTGAAGAATCCTGGATACTCGAATTCCTGAGATATCTTCGGAGTTATTACTGAAAGGTCTGCTCTCTAACTTCTGTCTTAAAAGAAATGCATTTTAGCACAATTCTACCTACTTTAGGTCTTGCACTGCTTGTAACCTCACATATTACCTTGGGGACCGCAGTACTCCTTAGAAATGTGAACAATATTGTTCTTTAAATGTAATAAGTAATGTTATCCATGATGCCATTTAACATGTCATGACTGATGTAATATGTAAGGTGATCAGCAGCACAAGTATCCCTACCCTAGACCTTTATGTGTTTTGCATTTCATGCCTCAGGGACCAAGTCCCTGAGTCGTAAAATGATGGTGGCCTTCATATTGCGGCCACTAATATTGCATGATCCAGACCAATCAGAAAGCTTGTTTTGAAGTTTTTTTTCCCCTCAAGCCTTTCTCCGGAATCCTGTGGCCACAACTATCTATAGAATTTTAACCTAAACTGCTCTAAAATGGCTGAACAGAATTACAACAAATAACAAAAAAGCATTTTTTCTGGATAGATATGTAGCTTTCTGCCGAACTGGGTGTAATTCTCTTTCTTCTGTATCAGTTATAATTGTTCAAATGGAAATTGCATGGAAAAAAGTGTTTTGAATAAACCTCACCCACCCACCATTTTTTTTTTAGATGCACAACTGATACGTCCTTTCTAATTTTAAACTTCTAGGGTGGGCAAATGTTTTTAAAGGAAAGGGGGCACAAGTAAAGTTCCCCTTTCTGAGCCATTTGGAGGCCCTGGGTAGCCCATCCTCTAGGCTCCACTTTTCTGATCTTGTTTTTGCTGGTTTACGTTGTGCACTATACCACTGCTGACTAGTGCTAAGGTCCTTGTGCTCTCTCCCCTAAACATGGTAACATTGGCTCCTACCCAATTGTATATTTAATTTACCTATAAGTCCCTAGTAAAGCGCACTCTGTATGTTAAATGCTACTAGTGGGCCTGCAGCAATGATTGTGCCACCCACACAAGTAGACCCTTAACCATGTCTCAGGCCTGCCATTGCAAGGCCTGTGAGTGCAGTTTTTCTTCCACCTCGACCTGACATTTAAAACTCCTTGCCAAGCCTTAAATTCCCCTTTTATTACATATAGGTCACCCCTAGGTTAGGCCCACAGGGCAGGGTGCAGTGCACATAACAGACAGAATATGTCATTTTAAATTTAAAATGTCCTGGAAGTGAAAATCTCCCAAAGTCGTTTTTCTCTATTGGGAAGCCTCATAGGCCAGCATTGTGAATTCCTTAAAATACTTTTAAGCTAAGATTCCTGATCAGTAAGGAGTAGCGACCTCATGTTTCATATCTTTAGAATGTAATGATAAAACCTCTTTATTTTTACGGTCAGATTTGACATTGCCATTTTAGAAATGTCACTTTTAGAAAGTAGGCATTTCTCTGCTCTTACTGCTCTACGTGCCTCACAGCCAGTCTCCAATCCATGCCTGGTCTGTGCTGGGTGACAGCTCCCATAGTGCATTCCATCCAGACAGCCATAAACACTGGACATTCAACTGCATCTGCATTCATCTGCATCCTGATGAGTCTCCCTGGGCAGGAAGGGTGGAGTGGCCCACACTTACATTTCAAAGGGTAGTGGCCTGACCCCACACAAGGGACTGATAGCCTGGCAGACAGGACTGGGCTGAAAGGGAACTGGTGTACTTCAAAAACACTCTTTGACGTCTCCCCCACTTCAGAGGCCCAGTTGGGTATAAGTTCTGGGTCTCTGACCCCATCAAATCAGACACTTCCGACCTGGGCCTGAACTGCTGTGCTTCCCAAAGGACTCAACTGGACTGCTTTCCTGGAAGCACTGCTCTTCTGCTTGTTACCCTGCTGCTCTATGACCCTGCTGGAAGGAGTCTGCCTTCCCGCCAGAGTGATCTCCGAGGGCTTGCTCAGTTGCCCTCCGTTTTCCCCGGGGTCTATCAAAAACCTTGTGAGTGGTGCTTCATCACAACCCCAGTGCCGCTCTGACCGGGTGGAACTTTTTTCCGGACTACCCCTAGCAAGGGTGGTGCTTGTTCACAGCCCGTGCCGCTCAACTGAAGTGGTGCCTTCTCTTACAGACTACCGCTAGCAAGCATGATGCTTCTTTGCAGTCCCCGCACCACTTTGCCAAAGTGTTGCCTGCTATGGTGAGTCCTGTCTAGCGAGCATGGTGCTTCTCGCAACCACCACACCATTCTGCTATCAGAAACGTGATCTGTGGAACTCTCCAAGCAACCTAGGAAGGATACTCCTCTCACAGTTTTCCCGGGGATTGAGTTGCTGACTACCTTCAATCTCTGGTACTGAACTACCTGGGTCTGTGTGATCCATCACCGGCCCCCTCCCCGGCACCCATACACAGTCTCTGTGCTCATATTCTGACATTACCGTATAACCCCGAAGAGGAGTACCATTGATCTCTTAAGCACAGCGTGAATATTTATACAAAGCAAATCACTAAATTTACACTTTTTGGATTTGTGCCGTTTTGGTCTTTAGTTTAGATTGAAAAATATACTCTATTTTTCTAACCTGGCCTGAAATTGTTTTTGTGCCGTTTCACTGTGTTTATATATGAGGTATTGCGAAAATACTTTAAACATTACCTTCTAAGTTAGGCCTGCCTGCTCTGTGCCAAGCAACCCGAGGGTGAGCACAGGTTAATTTAGGTTATGTTGTGATCTACCCCAACTGGGATTACGATCCCTACTTGGTCAGGGTGCATACCTCTGCCAACTATAGACCGTCATTTCTAACACTGGCCAAATCTCATGGTCATAGAATCAGGCCAAGATCCTATTTGACCACAGCTTCTTGAGATTGACTGCTATGTGGTAGTCTATTTACATGCTCTCCAAAAGGCACCTACACGATATGTGTACTGAAGTACATTAAAATAATCCATAGATCATCACTTCAGGGAAACCACTGTGTCACTGGTTGATAATCTAGTGAATTTGGAAGCTTTCAAAGCCTATATTAGAGTCATCTGCATTCAGTCTTCATAAGGAGAATGAAAAATACCATTGAAAATACAATACAAAACCTAGACAATAGGATGATTACTAATGCCACAGTGGGGACAGTGGTACTCAAACATAAAACTCAATACATGATAGGGTAGGAGAGGCTCCGTCTAGGTCTCTATTGGAAATTTATAAATAATCCACACAGTTAAGGGGCTACATCTTCTTGTGCTCCTGTCAGCTGGTGGCACACAGAGTTCCTTAGTTGCCACAGCGAACAGGGATAGAAGAGCCATAGTTTATTCTAAAACTGAATCAATTTTGTTTTTGTCACATACTAGTTATTGTACTGAAAACCTAAGTATTTAAATGTAGATAGATACCACCAGACATAGAATCAGCAAATCTGAAAATGATATCTTACAAACATAGAGAAGATGCCACAATCATTCTCTTTTAAATGCAGTGGGACATCTAAATAGGGGCAAAACTTCAAAAAGCAATGGCCTACTGGCCAAATGTTAATCCACTTAGATGGAGGTTCAGACACCAAACCTTCCAAGACTGTGTGAAGTAACCGGGAAAAATGAATTTATGTCACCCATAACTGCAGCAGTCCGACTATAATGATAGGCCTGGAGCATTGTTCTCCTTGCCGTGACAATGGATGGCACAATAAGTGTTGCAGACCACTAGTGGCATTTAACTTTCATGTCCTGGGTACATTTTGTTTCATATACTGGGGACTTTTAAGAAAGTTAAACATAACAATTAGGAGTATGACAATTTGACTATGCATAAAAGAGGCGCACAGGCACATTACTACTAGTTAGCAGGGGCAACATGCACAGATTTCTAAAGCCAGCAAAACAGATAGAACAAAAATCTTGGGGGACATCATGTAAAATATCACTCAAACGATGGTCATTTTCTACACTTTGGAAAAAAGCTCCCTAAGTTGGGATTGTTTTGTTTATGTTCCTGGAGTTATTAGGATTTATTGATGATATTTACCGGGATCCATTTATTATACTTGGATCCCAAGCTCAGGTTAAATCAGGCAGAGTTATTTTGAACTCTTGGCATGTAAAAAAAAGAAGCAGATAATGGTGCCTGCAGTCTCCAAAGTTGTTCACATTAGCTATTAGTGACTTATATTCCTAGAGAACGTATCATTCCTGGAATAGAGGTCATGGACAGTCTACACTCAATATCTTTATAAGCTAATGATATCCTTATTTATTTATATAATGTCTAGACTGACCTGGACCCCTCAATGTGAAAACTGGAGGAATATATCAGCAGGTCTATCTAATAATCAGCAAAGCTAAATCATGACTATTCCCGTTGGACTATAGCACCACCCACGAACCTTGTCCATTATTGATAACAGCATTAAAATGGGAAGTGATGACCTTTAGTTGTCTAAGGGATCAATGTTCTTGATACCACACAGGGTACCATATCGAAAACAATAGCTGCAGTTTGCGCTCTAAATCCTCGTAGCCCTGACTCCACCAGTGGGTAGTGAGCTGGATAGCTCTTCTCTGCAATTTGTCTTGCCTACTATGCTGTATTATTTTGTTAATACACTAGTGATTATGCTAGGACAGATATTTAAAGACTTAAATCCTTTATTGACGTACCTTATATGGGACTTCATGAGACACAGAGTTACACTTGCTCAGTTACAGCTACCAATTAGTCAAGGGGATCTCAGCATACTAGATGATGAAACATAGTTTGTGGCTCTCTTTGCAACTAGCTGCTCACTGGTTGATCCCTGCCATGCCTGATGATACATAGTGTATCTTTGGAACATCCCAGACATGTGGCTTTTGCCAAAAAACAAATATGGCAGGGAAAACATTAGATGAACGAGCACAAGGGTATTGACCACAACAACGTATTGCTGGGGGAGATGCCTTAAGAAGACTTGCTACAAAGTGGCGTATTCACCAAATTTACCAATATGGTGGTTTGCCAAATTCCTGTTTCTTCCTACGTCAGCTAGTGTATCAATTTGGGCATAAACTTAGCAGATGTATAAAAGTGAAATCCATGACAAAAATCTGCTGCAGGAGTTTGACGATTTAAGATTGCAACACAATATACCAGTGGGGCAGAATATTTTACATTGTTCCTTACATTAAGTTGTTAGGTTAACACGGAGCAGCAACTCGACCGAAGCAAAAAATCAAGGCACGTTAGACATTCTGTTGCTAACAAGGAGATCTAAAAAGGTGATGACTTCAAAATATCACATCATTCAGAGTATTGTGAGGTGGCACTGAAAGACGTTAACAGGGAGCTGCTGATGAAGACTGGACTACCTGTTTCAGGTACCCAGCTGTGATGTCTGGAAAAGCCCACTTTAAGCTAATACCACCATCCTTACCTTACTTCTAAACACTTACATGTTATATATCCTGCCTATCAGATAGTTGTCCTAGATAGATAGACTATGCAGCTGGACCTTTCTATATGGTGTGGGAAGGCCAAGCCCTTAGACTCAACTAGGAAGCAGTGGTACTTCAAACAGTCACCCTCACAGACAGGTATATCAATAATACTACTGAGACAATCTTAATAGGACCTGAAAAAACATTAGCACAGCCACTAGGTCTCACGTTTGATAATGAGATGGAGAGATATTGGTTTTGCAAATGTTTGATTGTGTCACGTAGAGCTAATTTAAAAATAAATCCAAGATAGCTGCATGTGTGTAAGCAAGCATGTGCACACAAGGGAGACCAATTTTACATCCTTTTTCTTTTGGTTTAGGATAAAAACTATACCAAGATGGCCACTCAAACATGAGTATAATTGTGCATGCATGGGACGCCATCTTGGAATGGTTTCTATCATTCAAAATCATTCCAAGATGGCCACGTGTGCATGAGCGCCCAAGGTAGTGTTACCTTAGCAGCCATTTAGCGTTGTTTTACTTACTTCTGTTATACTGTTCCACTATGGCTCTGGCCATTTCAGAATGTTGAAAAATAAAAACACACAAATTAAAAGAAGCATGCCACTCAATAGCCAGTGTAGCTGCAGGTCCCATTAAAATGTTTTAAATAATTAAAGATACAAATCAGTGGGATCGAGGCAGATTGAGAGTTCAAGCATGAGGAGGATGTTGATGGCATGGAAAGTGAGGGGATTGTAAGGACAGGAGTTGGTGGCTCAGAAGCAGGGGCGGTTTCTCTTTCACGGCTGAGGGGATGTGCCCCTCTGAAATTCGTACACGTCCATATGAAAAATAATAAATAGATCGATTTGTTTAGAGATACGATCATATCGCTAAACAAATCAATGCATTTAAGTCTGGGCTGTCTGTCCCAGGCTGCCTGCCCTTCCTTGCTTTGAAGCACAAGACGGAAGCCAGGCAGTAAATCAACTTTCTACACTGTGAGGTGTGACGCAGGGCTGACTGCTCTAAAGCCCTTCCTTTCCATTGTGGTCTATGGCAGTATCCACTGTAGGCCAGTGACGCTTTTAGCGTCATGATTTTAGGCGTCAGAGTCTTCATCCCTGCATGTGGGCAGGCATCTGTTATTTATAGGCACAGATCCCGCCCTTTCCCCATTCTTCACACAGTAGGAGTGAATGCAATCATGTGTGATTTAGTGCCTTTTCTTCGGTAACAGTAAGTGTTATAATGTTATTTTTATTGTACTGAGACCCTTTGTAACTCTAGCCTCCCCCATGTGATACCCCAGGCCCTGCTGCAGATGGCTGGCTCCTTTGGAAGTGGACTGCTGTATTTGTTTCCTGTGAAACTGTTCCAGAAGACAAGCAGGGTTCTTGCTCCCTTGCAAAATGGATCCAAATATCCGATTCAAGTGCAAGGGGAGAAATTGCGCGCTTACAGTAAAGGCAGTTATCTTCTGAATGGCGTTGTAACTGGCCATATCTTCATGCCCTTAATGCCACAAACATGGATTGATATGCAAACAATGAAGGTAAAATGTGTGTCAGCCATTTAGTTCCTCTTATTTCACATGTTTTACTTAATGTTGCATTCCTCAAGAGAGTTACCTGTTTTATCATGCTGTGTTTCTGTGCATTGAGTTGCTCTTGCATAGTGCATACTTTGACTCGTACCAGGTGTTTATGAGGGGCTTTGATTGAGAATACTGGTGCTGAGGCTGAAGGAAAGGCAAAGTGCCTGACAGTGGGTTGGTCTCTTTGCAGAGCACACAGAACAATGGTCATGTTTTCCAGTTGCAAATTAAATTCGGTGTAAATGTGTGTAAAGGGGTGCTAAGAGGTCAAAATATTTAGAAGGAAAAAGCAAAATGAAGTAAAGTGCTTAAATGTGAATGAGTGCAGTGTATGTTTGGGGTGGTAAAATGAGGGAGTTGCGAGGGAGTGCATTTATGAGAGAGGGAAAAGAGGGTTCTGAAGAGGAAAGAGAGGAGGTGAAAAAATGTGAGATGGAGGAGATGTGAAGAGAAAAAAGGCATATATATCTAATGTAAAGCACGCACTACTGAAGGCCATACTCCAACCATGGCCTCAATAATATTTAATTCACAGTCACACAATTTCAGAATTGAAACATTTCCATTGTTAATTATTTATAACTAATAATTGTTGTTACTCATTTGGCTTCAACAGCTAATAACCATTGACAAAGCAAAGCCAATAGTACTGACAGGTTTTAGGTGTATGTCAGTTGGTGTGTTATTTTTCTGGATGCAAAAAGAACTCTGAGAGAAACCAAAATACATGCCAGGTGGCATGCTAGGGGAATCACTGAAATGTATTTTACATGTTCCCTTTTACAGAGCCCTCACTTTTTTCATCCCACATAAAGTCCTGTCGACACATATTTCTGCATGAATTATTGCAGTGAGCAGCTGTGGGTGCTTCCTGATGCCTAGTTAGAACATTTTCTTCCAAAGTTGATGCTTTATGCAGTGTAAAACACTGGGCAAGTACACACGTTTAAAGGGCCTGAAGCTGTTGTGCTGTACAATTTGCACATTAAAGTAACTGTTGAACATATTAATACAGTAAGATATGGGGCCGTTTGTAATCTGTTTAGTATTTCAAGACTATACATTCCCACTGCTTTATAAACCTTGCTTTCTCACTAAATTCATTTTCGTTCAAAGGCACCATTTGTCAATCTTTTTTCTATTTTGTTCCTGGGAGGAGGACTCACCTTGGACCTTATGTTGGTCCATTAAACTCCACTCGCTAAATAAAAGTCATACTCAACTTTTACGCCCGACCGCTTTCTAATGTCACCAGCCGCCACTGCTAAGAAGCAAATGGCCAAAGGTTGGCAGTCTGGTAGCTGTGTGCAGTTACTGAGCCTGTACCTAAAAATAGCTTGTAAATAAATTAGTAAATTAAATAGGGGGAAGGGAAAAGAGTAAGGAAAGTCATGTGCTCCCGTGGAGTGCTAAAAAGAACTATAGTTCCCTCACAGCAACAGCTGAAGGACACAAGTCATCCAGGAAAAAGGTGGTAAAGAAGATATCCACCCGGTGCTGGACAAAAGTAAGAATAAGGAGAAAAGACATAAAATAAGGAGCAGGGACCTGATATGGACACAAAATCCATCCAGTCATGAGCAAGGGGCTTATTGGTCCATGTATATTGTATTAAAGGAAATAGGTCTTCAAAAATAAAGCACTAAAACTTTCTACAGATGAGACCTAAAAAAAGAAGCTGTATTGTAGATTTGCTGACCTGTGCTTTTATATGCCAAGAGGCAGACAGACATTAACTGGCAATCTCTGTTCACACCAAAAATAATGACTATGAGGCAGTGGTTAATTTGTACTTGTTGTTTCCGGTGCAGAGCAGCAGCACTTATTTTTGAGGGCCGGCACTTATATTTCTGCCTCAAACATTTCCTGCGAGCGAAAGACACATAAGAGAAAAAAACACGGAGGAGGAGAAAAACTAAAAAAGCGTCACAATGGGAGAAAGCAGAAAGCTGCAAGAGTGAGCTGAATGGGCAGGGAGTGGCTTTAAATGGATTAAAGAAGCCCAAGATGGCTTCAGGATTACGCTGCCTCAGTATTCCCTGTTCACACATTTAATTGCAGCAGCTGCGTGTTTAAGAGGAAGGCTTTGGGCACGAGCACGTTTTTATTTACAAATTAAGCACTGCTATGAGGCCGAAATTGAAAAAATCGGCAAAGGCAAAAAAAAGCAGCAATGGCGGGAAGACAGACATATGTCAGTAGGACGCCATATTACTTCAGCTTAAATCTAAATCGGATCTAAAATTCCCCTGAAATACTCAGGAGTTGTCAGCTGACATAGTGATGGCAAACTGACCATAAAGAATTGAACCACCGCTGTATATGTATCTGAATCAGATGTCATTGGTTCTTTGTGAGTGTTATCTCACATTTGGATACGCATAAAATAGCAATAACGATAACTTCCTGTGAAGGTGACACATGCTTCTCAGTGGAAGAAGTTATGGCGAAACTGTATGATTGTGATACAAGTTTGTTTGGGATAATATTAACTTCTAAATTACCTTTAAGACATTTAAACAAATTGCAGGTAACCCATAAACGAGCGGCCCTAGGTAACTGGGTTCCTATTGATGATGATTAGTGATTGTAAATTTGGGAAAAAAATACACTGACATGCATCACAAACATCACAAACATCACAAACATATTTTAAGTGCTTAATATTTAATTGTTGATAGATCATTAAAGGGCAATTTAAAAATGAGAATGTGGGGTAGCCTGTGATCTGGGTCTCGGCTTTTACGTTGCACCATCTGCTCATCCTTGAAGTACCAGGCATATTGAGAGCCCTTCCACTGAGCTGAGTGACTGAGCAAGTTGACAACTGAGGGGCATGAGGGGGGGGCAGGCTGAGTGCTGCACAAGTCTGATCTCTTCTAAGACTGTGATTTGCTCAGTGACAGATTAGCCATTTTACCAGCCGGGCAAACACCAGGAAGCTGAAGGGCTCCCTTGGAGTTGGTTTGGGCCAGCTTGCCAATAAAATGATTTTACATTTGTTAGGTGGCAAATTTAAATAATCTAGCTGTGAGCTCTGGTATATTTGCTAAGGTTTATTCCTTTAATGGCTCTTGTATAGGAATAACCCATTAAGCTAACATAGGCTAAGGCCTCTTTTTTCAGGCCTGGAAAGCTAGTCCAAGCCCACTCTGAAAGCATCTCAGACGCGGAAATATAAAGGTTGGCCAGCCCGTACCTCAACCAGACAGTAGAAATGATCCCTTTCCCAGAAGGCATTGCTCCATGACCTCTTAACATGAGGCCAATTCTATGTCAGGACCGGAGGCTTCGGATTATGCTTATCTCTTATCTTTACTGCAACACACAGCAGCCTTATAACAGTAATGAAAACATGGAAAAAACTACATTTCCCATCACTGCCAGCCTGGTAGTGACCCTCCAATCAGGCTGCATAGTCACTTATAAAATCCAAAGCACGCAAAGTCGGTCCTCTTTTTTTGCTGCTTCGCACCAGAGATAAGTGCCTCCATATTATCGTTATTGATTGTTGTGATTTTCATGCCTTTTCCTTTAATTTTAGGAAGCGTGGCTATTGCATTCAAGCGCTAATCTGGTGACGACGGATCGATTCCGCGGTTTACCGCGGTCTCTTCAAAAACGAATCCACGATCGTTTATTCCCGACTTTTTTGCTGGTGAGAAGCCTCAGGGAAGCGCAGCCTGAGGGGATTAGTCCCCTTTCTATCCCGACGATCGCGCATGCGCAAAGCATAAAGAGTTGTGGTTTTTTCTAGCGCGATCGTCGGCGGGAAGGTTTTCACGGTCTACTAACTCCTCACTTCTTTTTCATGCCCGGAGGGGCTGTAATAATACTAAAGAGCGCTGCTCTAGGGGGTTTGGGTGCCAAGCCTCTTAGTTTCTAATTGCTTCCTCAAGATTTTTTCATTAAAGTTAATATTTGCTACTGATTCCATTTTCCACCGGCAAATAAGGTCTGTTGACCTTCTAGGCACCGGGGTTCCCCCCCCCCCCCCCTTATTGCTGATTGGCCAAAAAATTATTATTATTTGGGACCTCAGCGTGTCATATTACCCCCTTTTTTCAATATGGCGCAGCAAGATGATTACTATGGGGACTATTCAGAAGGCCATCAGATGGAGGAACGCCTGGTTGAGGCTCTTGATTTTCATGCACAGGACTCTGCAAATAGGGCTTTGGTAAAGGCTTTACGCCTTTTTGCCCAACCTATATTTAATTTTGGCCGCAGACGATTTGGCGCAGGCTCGGGGAACCCCACCCCAAATGAGGTCGAAATAAATGAGCCTGGCCGGTCTGATTCAGACCACTTTGAAAATACCATAAATGCGGTATTACAGGATCATGAATATGGTGCCTTTTTCGATCAGGGCTCTGTTCACATGCCACAGTCTACATGCAATTCTTCTAACTCCTCTACTTCCGACTCGGAAGATAGATCCTCCGCCGACAAACCTAAATCCAAACGTAAATGCAAAAAGCGCCACTTGGATGATTCTGATCCATCTTCCCCTTCGGTGAAGAATCTGCTCTTCGATCCAGACAATATTATTCATCCAAAATCAACTGAATGGACCTCCTGCCCTGAAGTGGCAGCCTATGTTCAATCCAGGCTCAGAAAGAGTTTTGAGAAAGACATTCGTAGTAATCTGAGATCAGAGTGCCCTCCAGAAACTCCAGAATTGGATCCGTATATGATTACTTTTCTTTAAAAATTCTCCAGACATCCTAAGAAGGGTAGTGATAGAGCCTGGCGTGGTTGTCAGGATAAGCTTTTGAACATATTAGGTCCTCTTACTAAAATCCTGGCTATCCAGGCTAAGGAATCGCAGGAACCCATTGATCCTGACACCTTACTGGAATGGGCACAGAGAGCCATTTGCCTACTAGGTAAGCAAACTGTTCAATGTCTACCGAACGCAGGAAGTCGTTCCTCCTCCGCATTGACCCCAAGTTGGCCGAACTAGCTTCAGCGGACGCTGGACCAGCAGCTAAAGGACTTTTGTTTGGCAATAAGTTTGTGAAGGATCTTGCCAAATATGTCACCACCTTTTCAGCATTAGACAAGGCCCAGACTTCCACAATAAAGGTGTTTAACAGTGACCTTTTTCACAGGGCCGGGCGTTTCAGGGGTCGCTCATCAGACCGGAGCTATGGCTTCTAAAGCTTTTAATGCAGGGACCTCCCGCCTTTACCAAAGAAACCATGGGGACTCTAATTATCAACCCAACCCCAACTTCTATCCCAACAGAAGCCGTGGTTACAAGGGCCGTAACCCCAGAGGACCTCGCAGAGGAGGTTATTATGGACAAAATAGCTCTAGACAGGTGAGTCTAATTCCTCACACAGAAGTTGTTTTGGGGGGCAGAGTGAGTCAGTTTATAGAAAATTGGTTGTTTATTACTCAAGACACATGGGTGCTAGACACCATTTCAGGCTACCACCTAGAGTTCTACTCCGAACCCCTACAATCCGAGATCCCTCCCCCTCTCCTTTTTTCCCAACAAGAGATGTTTTTTATAGCTCAAGAGTTAAAAACACTGTTACAAAAAGGCGCTATTGTAGAATCACATCCGCATCCAAGAGGTTTCATCAGCATAATTTTTCTTGTTCAGAAAACGGGAGGAGGGTCCAGCCTGGTTCTCAATCTGAAACAGTTCAACTCTTGGATAATTTATCGACACTTCAAGATGGAAGGTATTCACCTTCTCAGAGACCTATTACAACAGGGGGATTGGTTGGTCCGTGTAGACCTCAAAGACACGTATCTGACCATTCCGATATTTGCCCCACATCGCAGATTTCTACAATTCTTTTGGCAATTTCGTTGCTACGAATTCTCAGCCCTACCTTTCGGTCTTTCTTCAGCACCCTGGTGCTTCACGAAAGTAATGCGCCCGGTGATGCAATGGCTGAGAGAAAAAGGAGTTCGTCTGATTATTTATCTAGATGACACCCTAATTATGGCTCAGGAAGAGTGCCTTGCTCGTCTTCATCTTTCATGGACGATGCAGCTCCTTCAAGATCTCGGCTTCATTATAAACACAGAGAAGTCTCAACTTACCCCAGTTCAGAATATCAAATTCTTAGGTTTCAGGATAGATTCCGTGTCAGCTCTTTTAAAATTGCCATTGACCAAGAGGCTTGCTGTAAAGAAAGAATTGAAGAAAGCCTTGTTAGCTCCTTCAATTTCCTTGAGGGTACTTGCCCGTCTGGTGGGCCTCCTAGTATCGTCTTTTCAGGCCATCTTTCCAGGTCCTCTTCACTATCGTGCACTTCAAAGACTGAAGATCCTTCATCTTTGAAGGGGTTTGACTTATTCCGAATCGATTGTACTCTCCCACGAAGCTCAAACAGAGCTCCAATGGTGGCTGAATCATATGGACACTTGGAATGGCAGAGCGATTTTCACCTCAGTTCCAGAATTGGTCACACAATCAGATGACAGTAGATGGGGCTGGGGTGCGAGATGTGGCCAGATAGAAACAGCGGTCATTGGTCTCCGGAAGAACTCAAGCTCCATATCAATTGTCTAGAGCTCCTAGCGGGATCATTCGCAGTGAAGACCTTGTCCCCGTACAAGTTAAAATGTTGTATTCTCCTGAGGATGGACAATATTTCAGCGGTTCGATATATCAACAAACTGGGTGGAACTCGGTCCAGGATGTTGGCAGGGATTGCCAAGGATTCTTGGCACTTTTGCCTAGCTCACCAGATTTCAGTGTCAGCAGAATATATCCCAGGGAAAATGAATTTAGTGGCGGATTGTAATTCCAGGTATCTGAGGGATGCCAGCGATTGGCAAATCCATCCCAGAATATTTCAGTTTCTGAATCATCTCTGGGGTCCGTGCAAAATAGATCTTTTTGCATCCTGCCTGAATACTCACCTCCCTCTCTTTTTCAGTTGGAGACCAGATCCGAATGCCCTCAGCTCGGATGCGTTTCTCCAGAATTGGGAGGGGGATCTTCAATTTGCTTTTACCCCGTTCTCCATGATTCAACGTGTTCTATCCCAATCCATTTGAGAGAAGGCAGAATTGATTCTGGTAACTCTGTTTTGGAAGGCACAGGCGTGGTTTCCAATAGCTCAGAGCTTGTGCTGTTCCACCCTGGTTCGAATCGTCCCGTCTTGGGACCTCTTATTAGATCCTCTGGGGAAACCTCACCCCCTGATCTTAGAGAACCAGTTGGCTCTCATGGCTTGGAGAATCTTGAGGAATCATCTCACGGTCCAAGAATTTCAGAAGACACTAGATTTTTCTTTCCCAATCCTTGGCACCTAGTACGCATAAATGATATGCCTCCGCCTGGAGAAGATGGTTGGATTGGTGCGATCAAAGAAAAGTGGATCCCATGGGGCTCCGGTGCAAATGATAGCAAACTTCTTGTCTCACGTGGTGGCTCAGGATCTGGCATACAGAACAGTGAATAATTTTAGATTGGCCATTTCAGCTAAACACCCTCATGTGGAAGGTAAACCAGTTGGGGAACATCCATTAATTTGTAAATTGTTACGTGGTGTTCGTTTGCTTAGCCCTCCTCTTCCGAAATATTAATCTCTTTGGGATGTAAATGTCAGTTTAAAATTTTTGATGGCTTGGGCAGCTAACGAGGGCCTGTCAAGGAAACAATTATCAGCGAAATTGACTATGTTGCTTTGTTTAATCTCATGCAGGAGAGTTTCAGATGTCAAAACATTGGATATTGCAGGTAGAGTTTTTACTCCTTCTGGAGTTTCTTTTCGCATTTCTAAGCATACGAAATCAAACTCGAAATGTGTTAGCTATCCAGCTTTCAGGGATAATTCCAAACTTTGTGTGGTAAATTGTTTGAAATCATATGAAGATGTTACTAGAGAATTGAGAAGAGTGGTCAATTGTTAATTTCTTTGCAAAAACATTTTGGCCCAGTATCTTCAGCTACTCTTGCGAGATGGTTCAGATGGTTGTTGCAAGAAGCAGGCTTAGATGTTTCCATTTTTGGAGCTCATTCTGTTAAAGGATCTATGGCTTCTAAAGCTTTTAATGCCGGGTCCAGATTGGAGGATATAATGACAGCAGCTGATTGGTCATCAAACTCCACCTTTAAGTTATTCTATCATAAACCAAATGTTGATGTCATTTCAAATGTGATCGCTCAGCTTTGACCTAGCATAATCCGAAGCCTCCGGTCCTGACATAGAATCAAAAAATTTCTAGCTTTCGCAACAAGAATTTTCAATTCTATTAAGGACACGGAGGCGAGGATTATCCCACCCAGGAAGGTTGATTATTTACATCTGAAAATCAGAGCGTTTTTTTCCCTCCCTGTATGAAATGTATTATTCATTAGTCGTTGGCAAAATATGGTTCAACTGTATTCAAGTCTTGATTTTGGTCGAGATGTTACCATTTTTCTTTCTTCCTTTAGATGAAAAACCTACCTGATGGAAGTTGATGCATTCTGGGAGGTATTGGAGATTCCCGGATGTCTCCTGCACCGTTGTGCCTTAGAACTGGGTTGCAGTTGAGGATATGCTGCTTGCAGTCTCAGTTTTCAAGGATAATATGGTCAGTTATCTGGTTAGAGACGTACAAAGAAAGAGGACGGACTTTGCGTGCTTCGGACTTTATAAGTGACTATGCAGCCTGATTGAAGGGTCACTACGAGGCTGGTAGTGATGGGAAATGTAGTTTTTCCCATGTTTTCATTACTGTTATAATTCTGCTGTGTGTTGCAGTAAGGATAAGAGATAAGCATAATCCTTGCCTTTGTGTCCTTAATAGAATTGAAAATTCTTGTTGCGAAAGCTAGAAAACTTTTGATCCTTCACATGTAGCCAGTCACGTCATAAGTTCTTGCGGCGCTCAGGAGAGCATTCTGAAATGGGGCCCTATTTAAGAGGAGAACCTGTTACAAACGTTACAAATATATCCTGTAGGGAAAGGGAAACATGGCACATCAGCATCTGGTGGCATATAGTGGGAAAAGTCATGTTAGCTCCCTAGGCATGAGCCAGCAGTGGAGTCACAAAACTTGAGGGGGCCTTCCTGCAAAGTACATGGATGAGGCTCCAGCTGGTACAGCTGGGGTGTGGTGCTTGAAGGGCCTTGTTTATTTACAACTTGGCAGTTTATAGGTAATAATTAACTCTACAAGGAAGAACCGAAAAATGGGCTGGTAGAAACGAGAAAGAACAATGGACGAGTGGGTGAAAATCACGAGTAGGTAAAAGGATGGATGGGTGAGTGGATGAAGGAATGGTTAAATGAAAGGATGGTTGTATGAGTGGGTGGAAGGATGAATGGGTGAAAGGATGGATGGCTGGGGGATGAAAGGATACTTGGGTAAAACTATGGAGGGGTCAGAAAAAGGATGTGTGGGTAAAAGGATGGATGGATGAATGGATGGGTGAAAGGATGGGTTGGTGAAAGGATGGATGAATGGGTAGAAGGATGAATGGGTGAGGGAATGGACTGATGGGTGAAAGGATTGATGAATGAATCGTTAAAAGGTTGGGTAGATGAGTGGGTCAGAAGATGGGTGAGTGAAAGGGTGGATTGATGGGTGAAATGATGGATCGGTGAAAGGTTTGATAAATGAATGGGTAAAAGGGTGGGGATAAGTGTGTCAGAGAATGGGTGGATGAAAGGATGGATTGCTGGGTGAAAGGATGGCTAGATGAAAGTATTGATGAATGAGTGGGTGAAAGGATGGGTGGGGCGTAGGATGGGTGAATGGGTGGGTGAGAGAATGGACAGAGTGAAGGATGGCAGCATAAATGGAAATCTTAGAGGACAATGAATGTATGGTTTGATGAAAGGATGGCAGAGTAAATGGACATCTGGGAGAATGGATGGATGGAAGGGCGGGTTGAGGGTAGGTGTATGTGAAAGAATGGCAGAGTAATTGGAAATCTAAAGATGGATGGATGGTCAGGAAAAGCTTGGCAGTGTAAATGGAAATGTGAGAGAATGCATGGATGGTTCAGTAGGTGAAAGGGTGGCAGGGTAAATTGAAATCTGAAAGAATGGATGGATGGGGTGAAAGAATTGCAGAGTAAATGGAAATCTGAGAGGTTGGATGATTAGATGGATGGCAGGTGAAAGGATGTAAGAGTAAATTGAAATCTGAGATTAAGGGTGTATAACATAGTAAATGGAAAACTAAGAGGATGGATGGATGCAAAGTAAATGGAAATCCGAGATGATGGATGAAGGAATGGATGGACAAAGGTTTTGCCGTTGGATGAAAGGTTTTATTGATGGATTGGTAAATCAACAGACATATGAACGGAATGGCCAATGGATGGATGGAATGGTGAAAGGTGATGGATGAAAGAATAAACAGATGTAAAGGCGAAATGGTGGACATCAGTGTGTGGATAGTAGTATGAAAGCATGAATGGATAGATGCTTGGAAACAAGAGGTACAAGGGAGCTACTGTATACAAGGGATGTTTGGGCTTTGTTTACTTGGTGACATCAGAGCTTTGGTTCATAGTGGGGTGTACTTTAATTTTCTGGCTACTCCCTTTTATGTGGTAGCTCATTGAGTCTGTCCCTTTGCGCTTTTAAAAAGATAAAACTTCTGCACTGGGTCCCCTCGCTTTGGCCACTGCTTCACAAGGAACATACAGGCTTTTGCCTGCTGTAGCGAGTACCTGTTCTACAAGAGTGAGCAGCTCACATGCATGGGTGCACTTGGAGGCATAGACATCGGTTCATCAAAATGCCAGGGGTAGTGCAAGCGACAATACACCCCCTTTATACTTACTGACATCAAAGGAAGTGACATCATATGAACTCTAACCCTGCATCTTCTTAGAAGTGTTGTCACTTGAACTTAACCTGGATGATATCATAATAATTGACATCACTGAAATTATAATATAATTGTGTCATTAATATAAAAATACAACACAAATGCCTCTTTTGGACACCTATATTAGTGCATCTGCCATAATCTTTGAAAGTGGTGGGGTATAATACAATACTTGACTTAAATTGTACTGAGCAAAGAGAATAAAGCACAGCTTTTTTTTTAATAGGTTGGGCGGTAAGGAGTTCTCCAAACAAGAAAATTTGGACAAAATGGGTAATTTAGTGCATTTTAAAGCAAACTTTTCCCATAAATGTGTTAAAAAGCTATGGCTATGAAAGAGGACTCGTTAAACATATAAGAACTCTTATTGTGTGCCAAGACAGCAAAAACTGATGATCCACAGGAGTCGAATCCCTTTTTTCAAAACGTGCTATGGGTACCCCCTTATGTCTAAAATAAACTCCATTGTGCCGGGACCAGCATTTTGCCATAGGTGCCTCTATATGCCATAGGTGCCCCCTTATGCCAACAATTACATATAATATTCCAGTCCCAGAATGTTGCTATTAATGACACCCATGCACCATGGGTGACCCCAATGTCACATTTTACCTCTAGTGTCACAGGGTCAGCTTTTTATTATGTTTGTCCCCCTCTTATATGTCACAGCTTTATGCCAAGCATCACCTCCAATGAGAGAGCAACATCATTTTGATATGGGTGTCCCATATCCAGGGTTACCTCCCGTGCAAGCCTTTTGCCTTGGATGTCTCATTTATCAAGTATTGTCTCTACTGTGCCAAGTCCCTGTCTGTTAATGATTACCTGTAGTACGCCAACACTAGTGTGAGAAAACAGGGCTTTGCCCCCATTTTCCACTTTTTGCTGGTGTTTCACTGACTCTGATGGTGCCCTGGGTACTGCTAAGCAGTCCCAGGGCCTGTGCTCTGTGTAAAATCAGTATGCAAATTAGGCTAATTATAATTGGCTAAGTTAACCTACCTATAAGTCCCTAGTATATGGTAGGGCATGTAGGTTTAGGGACCACAGCATAGGTAGTGCACCCATAGGTGCACTCCTGAGGTGCCCAGTGCCATTTTAAAGGCAGGCCTGCCTTGCTGGCTGCTTTTAAATTAAAGTTATATGCAGATTCGACTTTGGAATGAAAAGTAGTTCCAAAGTCTTAAAGTACCTTATTTTTACATACAAGTCACCCCTAAGATGTGCCCTATGTGCCCCTAGGGCTGGGTGCCATGTAACTATAAGCAGGGACCTTATAAAAATTGTTTTATATGCCTTGGTGAGGTGAAAACAGCCAAATTCGTTTTTCCCTCGTTGTAGTGAATGGCCTTCATAGGCTACAATGGGGAGACTTCATTTTAATTTTAAAAGTCCCCTTAAATGACAGATACCAAGAGTTTGGTTATCAAATTTATTGTTATAATAAATCACACAACTTCCAGTTGTGGGATTTAATATAACTTGTTCAGGTAAAGAGTTTTAAACTTTACCTGAAAAGTTGCCAATTTCAGCCCTGCATTGTTTTTGCTGCTGTGCTCTGATAGGCCAGCCTCTGGCAGCCTGGCCATGCAGCCTTGATGAGGTGGGAAGTAGCCTGGCTTCACACAAAGAGATGTGCCTGTGGGAGGAGATCTCCCCTCAGCACATGATGAGGCAGGAAGGGGGAGGGCTGCCAAACTGGTCTTCAAAGGCAGAGAAGGACATTTGGAGCAACCCAGCAACACCCCCACATTCTGCAAACCCAGACAGTTAGGTTTCCCCTTGATTAGATTAGGAGAGGGCAGGAGAGGGGTGTATTTAGGATTTTTAGCCACACCAGGGGGTGGGCTCAGCCAGATGTAACCTCTAAAAATCACTTTCAGCCATGATGGATTTTTGAGAAATGTTGCCTCCTGGGATTGATTTTTGCCACACTTCCCAGGAAGTGGTCATCACAGGGGGAGGGACCCTGCACCTGATTGGAGAAACAATCAAGTGCAGGGTCCTTCCCCCAGGAGCAAGGATAAAACTGGCAGACCTGCACCCACACCTCAGATCCCCATCAGATTTCAACAAGGAAGAACCAAAGAAGAAGAAGGACTGCCCTGGCCTGCACCTGGAACCTGCACTCAGAAGGACTGCACCAGCTGCACACTTGGGCTTCACCACAAGAAGGACTTTGCCTGGCTTCAACTAGTTCAAGGAGGGACTCCCTGTTTGCTACAGGTGAAAAATTGCTAACCAGAGACCCCTGCACCAACTCCTGAAGAAATCAACCAGCTGACCTCTGCCCAGTGGCCAAAAAGGAGTTTACACCAGGTGCATTCTGGGAGTTGTAGTCCACACCCCAAGGATCATCTCAGAGCTTCTGGACCCTTGGAGTGAGCTGTGGACCCCAAAAGAACCTTAAAAGAACATCTGGGAGAAGATCCAGAAGTTTGGAGTGCTTTTGAAAAAAAGCTCCATAGAGGGACCGACCCGCCGCGGCAAATCTAGCCGGCTTGCCTCAACCGCGACCCGGCCTGATTTGCGGATTCGTCCAGCTGAAGAAAATCTTCAGAAAAACGACTAAGTGCGAAGGTAAACTTTTGACTGAGGCCTCCCGTGGCCTATAGCCGAGCCGGGCTCCATCGCGGTTGGCCTTAAACTTTGACTTTGCCCCGGTCGAGGTGCAACCAGATGACCCGATTGGCGCTTTTTGTTTCTAGACGCTAAAAAAACAATAATTCTTTAAAAATTCATATCTCCGGTTCCCCTTATCCGATTTTGTTCGTTTTTGTGTCATTTTAAAGATGAAAATACAATCTATTTTTAAAAAATGGTTTTGGATTTTTAAACTGTTTCCTGTGTTTTATTTAATTACTGTTTTGAGATATTTGGATGCTTTACACTCTGTCTCCTAAATTAAGCCTTGTCACTCGTTGCCAAGCTACCAAGGGTTGAGCTGGGTTTAATTTATTGAGATCTAACTGGACCTAAGTGGAGGTTAGTGGCCTATTGCTAAGTATAGGTACCTACCTGCCCTTACCAATGACCCATTTTCCAACAACTAGTATTATGCCAGGGCCAAAAGCAGGCTTGCAAGCATAACACCACATTCTTACTCATGCTAATTTACATTCACTAACTTAATCTAATTCTCACCTACTCACTCTTAGTCATTCATTCTCACACCCTTGCACTCCTTCATTCTCATTCTCTAGTCCTCGGTCTTACACTCACTCATTGTCACTCATTCTTAAACTGACTAACTCATAACTACTCACTTGCACTGTGTTGCCCTCACTCTTACTCTTATTTCATCAGTCTAACTCATGCTCATTTACTGACATGTAATCTAAGTTATTGCCTCGCTTGCCACTGATTGTCCATTTCACTCACTCACACAAATGCCTACATACTGTACACACGTTTACACATAAACACTTTCTCTCTCTCACACACATGCTCTCACCCACAAACACACACATCAATTCAAAAATGTTTTTACTTACCTGATGCTCCAGTTTTTTAACCTAATAGTGAATAATATCCAATTATTCACTATTAACATAATTAACAAGCATTGGCAAAGCCAACAGGTCTCACCTATGCAAGAGCTGTTGACTTTGCCAGTGTGTTTTAGCCATCTTGAACACCAGCGTGGCTGCTGGTCAGCATGGCTAAAAGTTAGTTTTGTAGAGGAGAGTGGTGTAGAGGGGAGTGGCATAGAGTGGAGTGGATAAGGGTAGGGTAGAGTGTCAAAGGGTGGAGTAGAGTTGCGAAGAGTGGAGTGGAATGGCAAAGTGTGAAGTAAAGTGTCATTGAATGGAGTGGAGTGTTGTGGAGTGGCTAGTCATGAAGTAAAGTAGAGTGGAGGTGTGTAGAGTGGAGGGTATAAAGTGGAGGGGTGTAGAATGGAATACAGTGTAGTAGAATGAAGTGTTGTAGAGTGGAGTGTTGTGCAGTGTCATAGAGTAGAGTGTCATACAGTGGAGAGGATTAGAGTGCCATTGACCCATTACATGTTTACAGAATGCAAAATACTGTTGTGGCTCCAATGTTCAGTTTGTGACAGCCTCCTCACTCTTGTGTCCCTTAGATACCTACCGCTGCGGATGAATAGGATATGGAGACATACCCCCTGTACAGACCCCTGGAGGACTTGGCTACACTGGAGGACAAGCACATTATCCTCATCTATAGACTGGACAGGGCAACAATCACAGAGCTGTGTGCCCAATTAGAGCCTGACCTGATATCTGTTGTCCGTCACCCAACTGGGATCCCCCCCTCTTGTTCAAGTGCTATCTGTACCCCATTTCCTGGCAACTGGTTATTTCCAAGTGACAGTGGGCTTGGCAGCAGGAATGTCACAGCCAATGTTCACAATAGTGCTGACAAGAGCGTTGTCTGCCCTGATAAAATGGGCTAAGAATTTGGCCAAGTTTTATGTAATGGGACATATCCCCAACGTAATTGGGGTGATTGATGGTACACATATTGCATTTGCCCCCCAATCCCCCCTTGCAGAATGAACAGGTTTTCAGGAATCGTAAGAGTTTCCACTCCATGAATGTACAGATGGTGTGTTTGGCGGACCACTACAACTCCCAAGTCAATGCTAAGTGTCCTGGGTCGGTGCATGATGCCTTTGTCCTGAGGAATAGCGGCATCCCAAATGTGATGTCCCAACTACAGAGGCACAGGGTCTGGCTAATAGGTGAGCCCTAGTTCCCACCCAGTATATGTTAGTGTATGCCTGTGGTGTTGGCCATATAGGATAGTGTGTGGCTAAATGTTGTCCCTCAATACTTGCAGGTGACTCTGGTTACCCAAACCTATCATGGCTGCTGACCCCTGTGAGGAATGACAGGACAATGGCAGAAGAACGTTATAATGAGGCACATGGGTGAACCAGAAGGATAATTGAGAGAACCTTTGGCCTCCTGAAAGCCTGGTTCTGGTGCCTCCATCTAACAGGTGGATCCCTGTGCTACTCACCCAAGAATGTCTGCCAAATAGTAGTGGCATGCTGCATGTTGCACAACCTGGCCCTCAGACTCCATGTCCCTTTTCTGCAGGAGGAGGAGACTGGAGATGCCCCTGTGGCAGCAGTAGACCCTGTGGACAGTGAGGATGAGGAGGCACAGGATGAGGATGAGTACAACAGAACATCTGTGATTCGTCAATACTTCCAATGACACACAGGTAGGACAGTGTAACTTTACATTTCAATGACTGTGGTTGTAATCTGTGTGGCAATGGCATGCTGATATTTCCCACTTCTATGCCCACTTACTGTTCCCTCTGGCAATTCCTTTTGCAGATGTTGGTGATCTGGCAAATAATCCTGGTGTGATCACTTCAGCCAGCTACAGGTCATTAATCTATGCTCATTCTATGTACAGTTCATTTGCAATGTTTGTACCTGTTTCAAAAAATACATATTTGGTATACATGACATACTCCAAATGGATTTTTTTCAAAGGGTGTTTAATGAAGTGCTAACAGATAGGAGGAAAGTGCAACGGGATGGGGTGATGATCGAGGAAAGTCCAGGGTATTGTTCCAGTCTGTTTGTAGCACAGGTGCATTGTCTATGGGACATAGGAAGGGGAGCAATGGCAGTTCAAGGTGGACAGGGTGACTGACTGGGACACAAGGGGGACCATCAGGAGAGTCTCATTTCCTGGTGGGGGTCTGGGCATGTGTCTCTGGCTTCTGTCTGGATCGCAGGGAACGTTTGCGGAGTGGTTCATCTTCTGCAGGGGAAGGGGTGCTGGTGGCCTGTGAGTCCTGTCGCGGGGCCTCCTGGCCACTAACTGCAGCGGAAGTGGAATGCTGTTGAGATGTCTGGCTAGTGGCCCGCTAGTTCGCGACTGCCTCCCTCATAATGTTGGCCATGTCTGCCAGCACCCCTGCTATGGAGATCAGGGTGTTGTTGGTGGCCTGCAAGTCCTCCCTGACCCTCTGGTACTGTCCTTCCTGCAGCTGCCTGTTCTCCTGCTCGTTGTCTAGGATCTGGCCCATCGTGTCCTGGGAATGTTGGTAGGCTCCCATGATCTTGGAGAGTGCCTCCTGGAGAGTCGGTTCCCTGGGCCTGTCCTCCCCTGGCCTACAGCACTCCTCCCAGTATCCCTTATGGCCTGTGCCTATGTCCCCTGAACCGTGTGCCCACTGCCACTGACCCCAGATCCCTGATTGTCTTGTGTGCAAGGTGTGGCCTGGGGTCCCTGTAGAGGTGGACACACTGCTGATTGACGTGTCCTGGGGACAGAGGTGTGGGTACACTGGGTGGGTGCTGTGGTGTTGTTACCTGATGGGGGAGGCTCTGTGGTGGCCTGTGACTGGGCTTGGGTAACCGGCTGTCCAGTGGTCCCTGATGGGCCAGGTAGATCGTTCAGATCCTGAAGTCCAGAGTTACTGTCATCACTGTGGGCCTCTTCAGTTGGGGGACTGGATAGTGCTGGCACCTCCTCTCCGGTAACATTGGCTGGGGTAATGTGGGGATGTAAATGATGTGTCATGGTTTATGTGTATGACATATTGTACATTCCTGGCTTCCCCTCTATGGTTGGGTTTGCCCTGCCACCATTCACTTGTGTATGTTAGATTATGATGGGATTGTTAGTTCTCTATGCTGTGCATGCTTTAGTGATGAGTATCCATGCAGGGCTGTGAGGGGTGTCCATGCATTGGTACAGCATGCAGGGCTTGGTATTGGGATAAGTAAGATGTGATGGTGGAGTGTGTGGTATGTAGTGGAGTGATGGGACTGAGGGTGAGGGTGCAGGTATGTGATGGCATGCAGGCAGGGGTGTGATAATAGTAGAGAGTTGACTTACCAGAGTCCAGTCCTCCTCCAACTCCGGCCAGTTCCTCAGGATGCAGTATTGCCAAGACTTGCACCTCCCATGTTGTGAGTTGTGGAGGAGGAGGTGGGGGTCCACCGCCAGTCCTCTGGATGGCGATCTGGTGTCTTGCTGCTATGGAACATACCTTCACCGGTAGGTCATTCCACCTCTTCCTGATGTCACCCCTAGTTCTGGGGTGCTGTCCCACGGCGTTGACCCTGTCCACGATTCTCCGCCATAGCTCCATCTTCCTGGCTATTGATATCTGCTGCACCTGTGCTCCAAATAGCTGAGGCTCTAACCTGACAATTTCCTTTACCATGTACCCTTAGCTCCTCCTCTGTGAAACGCGGGTGTCTTTGTGGTGCCATGGGTGTTATGTGAGGTGTGTTGGTGAGGGTGTGTTTGGTAATGTGTTGGGGTGTGTTATGGAGTGCGGGAGTGGTGTATAGGTGTGAGTAGTGTGTGGCTCTAGGTGTCTCAGTGGTCTTGGTGTCTCTCTGGTGGCAATGATTTGTATTCTTAAAGGGTTGTGGGTAATGTGGGTGTGTGTTTTATAGTGGTGTGGGTGTATGGGTGTGGTGTGTGTATGGGTGTCAGGTGTGTGTTGTTTGAATTGTCCAATGTGGTATTGTTTTGTATGTGGGTGTCCATTGTGAGCTCGGCTGTTTGTACTGCCAATGGTTTTCCACCATTGAATGTCCACCGTGGTGATTCGTTGGTCATAATGTGATGGACGTTGTTTTGTTGGCGTAACGGTGTGAGTTTTGATACCGCCACTTTATCACTGACCTTTGGACTGGCAGATTAGCGTATGTGGCTGAATTCTGTCGGATTAGTGTGTGTGTGTCATAATATGGTGAAAGGAAATCTGCTGCAGCGGCGGTATGTTGACGGCCGTCAGCGTGGCGGTAAGCGGGATTTACCACCAATGTCATAATAAGGGCCTAATTTTAGAAAACAATTCCAAATTTGCAAAAGCTGCCACATCAGTTTCTAAAAAAACCTCCGGAATGCCTGGATTAAAAATACTATTAGAGTGAGCCACCCAAACCTGATCTGGGATAACAGTGTCTACTATAGGATTTTCATGCCCAGAGAAAAATGGCCGATTAACAACCTTCCAGAATAGTGTAGAATCCTTTGGATTAAAAGCTCTTTCCAAGTACCCCACACCTCCACTCTTAACTCTGATCTCCTAGCCTCAAGGGTAGATTCAGAGTTTCTCCTAGCACTCAGAACATCGCCTCCAGAGTGTGGTATGAAGAAGATGGCTAGTTTCAGGTTCCTATGAGCCAACATTCAGGCATGTAAAACCAGCCAATAAGGGACATTTTTTAGGATTTTTATTCTGTCTCAACCCCTTATCTACAGATATACATAAGGTCTTCAAAGTATTAGCAATGTTCTCTGATATCTCATCCTTCAAGATGAGTCCTGATATAGCTTCTCTATTCAATGTCACAAGCTTGCACAAGAAAGCTGCCCTGCCCACCCTCTTCCATTTTATCCTCACACCCTTATTACGTGAGTGAAAAGGAGCCAAACTCTCTTGCTTCCCTAGTTCCCCCAACTGGTGAAGATCCAGCATTACTGATAGGGGATTGTGATTGCTAACACAGGAGATCGACACATTGTAATCTAATATTAAATTAGCTAAATCCCAGGATACCATAATACAGTTGATCTCACTACCCTTTCAAGCAACATTATGGGGCATATTTATACTCTGCGACAAATGTGCGTAAAAAATGATGATGCACATTCGGTGCAAACCGTGCACCATATTTAAACTTTGACGCCCGAGCCCGCGAATGCCAAAATTCTGCTGTGTGCGTCATTTTCTGGATGCGGTAAACCGCCTTGCGTTAATGACATGCAAGGTAGGCGTTCCTGTCCAAAAAAGGACGTCAACACCCGTGCGCCTTATTTATCCAATCGTGCAAAAATCTTGCACGGCTGGGAGGCGGAGGTGGAAAATGACGCACAGCCCAATTTGCCTAAAAAAATAACGCCTGGGTTAGGGCAGGCGTTAGAATGGGGCAAACACACTAGTACTTAATGAAAACACACAGAAGCAACAGCAGAGCTCCAAAATAAAAACATGGAGGTGCTTTTCATCCAGCATACACGCAGACGCAGAGCACAGGACCAACAGCAGCAGCTTCCACAACACCAGCAGGGACCCCAAAGGCAACGCAGAAGGCAGGAGAGGATATTCCGCACCAGGACAACCCTTCTGGGACTCCGCCAACAAGACATCATCCAGAGGTACAGGCTCAACTGGCAAGCCATTCAGCAGCTGCTGCGCAACATTGAGCCACAGTTGGCACCCTGCTTGCAGACACTCCGCACCGTTCCCCCAGAAACCAAGCTGCTAGGTGTACTTCACATGTTGGCAAGTGGCTCCTTCTAAACCACTGGTGCCCTGGTTGCCGGGATCTCACAGCCCTCATTCTCCACCTTCCTACCCAAGGTATTGGATGCCATCATCTCCCTCACACCACGCCACATCAGCTTCCCCAACACACAGAAGAAGCAGCAGGAGACCAAACAGGGCTTCTACCAAATCAATGGCTGCCCACACGTCCTTGGAGCCATTGACTGCACACATGTATGCATTGTGCCACCTGCTGCATTCGAGCATCTATACCGCAACAGGAAGCACACACAATCCATCAATGTGCAGGCCATTGTCGATCACCGTGATTTGATCACCAACATTGTGGCAAAGTATCCTGGTAGTGTACATGATTCATTCATCTTCAGTCACTGTACCATCAAGCAACACTTCCAGGATGGACGATATGAAAATGGCCTACTTGTTGGTAAGTACAGAAACAAACTTATATACACACAGCACATCAACCCTCTAGGACACGCAACACATACACCACAACATCGACACGTAACCAGGAGAAGAATGAGGTTTTGACACTGCTAGGCATGTGTGATATCCTGACCCATTTGGATATACACCTATGGACAAATGGCAGTGCCAAATAACAACAGATGCCACTCCACAGACACAAGGGAACAATTTAAAGCAACACAATGACAATGACATGGCCTCAACTGGCAGTACAACTTGGAAGATTAATCTGTCAATATCACATCAATAACACTCAATCAAACACCCTTCCAACCAATATGTACTGTGTAAGGGGTGTGTATTGTGTTATGCTGCAGGTCAAACACCATGACACACATAGCATGATGATGACTACAATGAAGGTGACATGGAATCATTGAGGCTGTACCAATATTTCACATCACTCCTGCTCTCACATTGCCCACTACCAATAAGCAAGCGGACTGTGTGAAGAACACATATTGATGTGACAATATTGAAAGTGCACATTCCTACACATACGGATTGAGACAATTTCACACACACACAACAGATGTACAAGCATACGGACCTTCTGTCACTCAAAATGACAACCTCACAACCAAGTTAGCCAGCTGAACTAGAACATGTTCAGATGTATAGGTACACGTTAAAACCTGAGTCAACTTGGCAAGGGCAGAGAAATAGGTCTGCAGAGAACTTGTCACACATGGGGTATTTGTGCATAGTCAAATGTCAACACGTCAGTGCTGACAACGTACGAAGATGTGTTGTACATTGTCACCTTACCAAATCTAAGGGTCTCACTGATGTTTAAATAATTCTATTGCATATGTGAAATTGGATGGGATGTCCAGGGTATATAGATGCAACCGTGTGATCACCACTGTGGAATTGATTCTGTGTATGGAAGTAACATGTCACCTTCAGTTAAGACATATGGACACCTCTTTCACATGACATAATGCAAGGGAGTACACAATGTACTGCAACTCTACAAAAAAACAGCTGACATCCGGTCAAACAGCCAAACACCTGTTCAGATAAGAAAACAAACCAATGCTGATGGTACATCCTAGACGCCTAGGATTCCACACAATAACACAAACACTGATGAGTCACAGACAACACAAGAGAACAACTGCCATGCAAAGTGATAATCATGGTGCAAGCTACATCAACATGTTCTCACTCATTTTCTCTTTTAGCTGATCAGGGGTTAGGGATCCAGCCATGGATCATGACCCCATTTGAAAACCCAAGCACTGCAGCAGAGCGCGCCCATAATGAGGCACATCGGAGGACACGCACCATAGTCGAGAGGACCTTTGGCATCCTGAAGTCAAGATTCAGGTGCCTAGACATCACCGGAGGCAGCCTCCTATGCTCACCTGAAATGGTGTGCAAAATCATTTTGACCTGTGCCATCCTGCACAACATATGTGTAAGAAGGAACATTTCCCTATATGAACCCGAGGAGGAAGAGGAGGATGCTGTCCATCAACATGAGGGGGACCATCCAAACACAGCTGCAGGATTGCATCGGAGACAACATATTGTCCAAAAATTATTTTAACTCTACTCATCCATTACCACTATCTTACTATATGTCAATAAACACCTATTCTAATCACTATATCGTGGTCTGGATAATCAGTTTTGCATAACATTATCCCTAACTATCAGAGTCAGAGTGTAACCTCATGAAGCATTACAGATTAGGATACAGAAAAATCCACATCAAATTTAATGCGTATGAATGTACAGCCAAATTCACACACACTGTAAATGACATATATCCTGTACATTTCACATTTGAAGGGCAATAGCAGAGGACCACTGCTATTTCACACATACATGTTGGCAACATGGTTCATCGCAGCATATGGCACACAACTAAGACACCATCAGTCAATAAGGGAAACAAAATGCCTCATACATGAGGCAGTGGATGTGCTATTGCATTGGTGACAAGGAGGTATGACCAGACCCTTGCCAGCAGTTAAGTGTTACATCAGATATCTTTGCAAGGACTATGGGTGACAAGAATTCCACATAAGATGCAAATGAATAGCACAAGTGCCCCAGGTATGATTAGCATTGCTCACATGACATCCCCTGCACATGGCAGCCCAGGTCTTAAGTCCTGCCACACCCATGTTCCCTGTCTCACCCCACCCTTCTTCAGAGGTCCCTGGAAAGGGAATATATGTACCCAGATAATCCCTCCTCTACACACACCCAGACTCACATTGTGAATCCAGTGTGCTTCCCTCTTTGGTATGGTATGCCATAGTCATTGTACTTCTGTCTGCATGGACTTCTGGTTAAATAATGCACTGCCTTGTAGTCTGTAGGACCTGTAATCACCTGTACATTGCGTCCCATGTGAAAGGTACTGTTGGCCCTTTGAACTTGATTCTCACCTACAGGACTTGTGAGAGACTGAAGCTGCACACACCTGTGAGCACCTCCATGCAGACCAGCCATTTGAACATGCACTGCCCTTGCAGCTACCTGGAACAGCATAGAAGCTGCCATTTTATGTATAACACTGTTATGCATTGCCGTATAAATCACTTGTGTAACACAGCCCTTGGGTTATGGTGTTACGTTCCTACACACAGGACAAACACAATTTTCATTTTCCACTGTGTTGTTCCCCCTTTGACCAGTCTCAGTCTGCTCATTGTGTATTTGCCTTGTTAATTTTTTTGATCCTGATTGACCCTGCATCCTGTTAGCCTGACTGAGTTATGTCTTTGCGTTACCATAAAGGTTCCCTGTGGCTACATTTGTATCATAGTTGCTTTGCCAGCCCTCACTTTCCTCCTGGGGTATTGTGTCAGGTGGGTCTACAATGAATACTCAAATACATTGTATAGCATAATCAGTTTACTTATTGTACCATGGGGTGGAACTTGTCTCCAAATAGCCTAATCATAGCTCATCCCTTGTCTGGGTTTCATGTATGAATGAGTGACAAATAGTGACAGTGTTCCATGGCTGTATGCCTGGATTGGGTATGGTGCCTCCAGCACAACAAACAACGTCAGATAATGTGCACGAAATGTCAACACATGTTAGGACCCTGACAGTCCACACGCTAATTCACATTGCCCCGCCACATATTGATGGGGCTTGCGTGGTGAATAGCTGTGAGATTAATCAGCACAGAGGCACTGATTTTCCCGGATGCAGTGGGAATTGTAGGGGCCAACCTGTGTACAAATGTTGTGAGGAAACCTGCTGGTTTAAAATTCCTGATCCATTAACTTTGTCTGCACACCAAGGTTGCCCTCTTGTCAGTCTCATAACATGTCTGCAGTGGCATAGCTGGACTATCCCCATGTGTGTTCTCAATTCCTCATTTGCTTTCCTTCAATTCAGCTGTGAGGGATACTTTATAGGTGCAGGAAATGGCTCCACAGACTCATGACTAGACCTGCACGTAACTGTGACAACATGGACCCTAATAATGATACAGGCTAAACATTGGCCCACACACTTGAATTGGACACCTTTGTGCATTTTACCACTGGAAATATGTGAACACGTGCAGCTTGGTCTGCTGGTCCTCCTCTGCCACAGGAGAGACATGGCTCATTTATATGACTCCAACTGTGGCGTGACATGACATTTGTGGATTGTATTTGGGTCTCGGTGTCACAAACACCGTACCCACATAGCATTATCCCATGCCTGACTCATGGGGAGTAAACAAACAAGCGCCTAGGAAGTAGTATCCAACATTCCAGGACATGTGACGGCTTAGTTTCGGAACATTGCCATGATCAACCATCTGCTATCTATCCTGTGCATGCTTTGTCATTAGTGGTGCTTATGTTCCAAAAAACCTAGGAAGTGCACACAGCATTTGTTGCTACATGTATGACAAACACATTTCCTCTCTCATTTCCACACTGAATAGCATCTGATGGTTGGACACATTGACTCCACATGCATACAAGCAGATTTGCAAAAATGCGTCTTGTGATGTTCACACAGTGGGAAAACTACAATAATAAGAGCCAAATCACAGACATTGACCCTTAGGCATTGAGTTACTTTATTGAGTTGCGTCGCCTTGCTATCCTCTCTTGACGCAAAACATGCCCAAACTGGGTAATACCTAATTGTATTCCACACGTTTGGCCATCTATTGCGTCAGTGAAGAGTGCAAAGCTGGTACAACAAGTAAATCAATCAATCAATCAATCAAAGGCATTTGTATAGCGCACTGCTCACCCGGAGGGTCTCAAGGCGCTGGGGGGGGGGGGGGGGGGAAACGCTACTGCTCGAACAGCCAGGTCTTGAGTTGCTTCCTGAAGGCGAGATGGTCTTGCGTTGTCCGGAGGTGGATGGGGAGGGAGTTCCATGTCTTGGCTGCCAGGTAGGAGAAGGATCTTCCTCCGGCGGTGGCTCTGCGGATGCGGGGGACGGTGGCGAGAGCGAGGCTGGCGGAGCGGAGCTGGCGGGTGGGCTTGTGGAAGGTCAGGCGGCTGTTGAGGAACTTGGGGCCCAGGTCGTGGAGGGCCTTGTGTGCGTGGGTGAGGAGTCGGAACGTGATTCTTTTGTTGACGGGGAGCCAGTGCAGGTCTCTCAGGTGTTCGGAGATGTGGCTGTGTCGGGGGATGTCCAGGATGAGTCGTGCTGAGGCGTTCTGGATCCGTTGGAGTTTCTTCTGGAGTTTGGCGGCGGTGCCGGCGTAGAGGGCGTTCCCGTAGTCCAGCCGACTGGTGACGAGGGCCTGGGTGACCGTCTTCCTGGTCTCGGTGGGGATCCACCGGAAGATCTTTCGAAGCATGCGCAGGGTGTTGAAGCATGAAGATGAGACGGCGTTGACTTGTCTGGTCATCGAGAGGGAGGAGTCCAGGATGAAGCCTAGGTTGCGAGCGTGGTCCGTTGGCTTGGGGGTGGCTCCCAGGGCGGGGGGCCACCAGGAGTCGTCCCAGGCGGATGGTGATGATCCCAGGATGAGGACCTCCATCTTGTCTGAGTTCAGTTTCAGGCGGCTGTTCTTCATCCATTCGGCGACGTCTTTCATCCCTTCGTGTAGGCTGGCTCTGGCGGCGTCCGGGTCGCTGGTGAGGGAGAGGATCAGCTGGGTGTCGTCGGCGTAGGTGATGATCTTGAGGTTGTGTTGACGTGCGATGGTTGCGAGGGGGCTCATATAGACGTTGAAGAGGGTGGGGCTGAGCGATGACCCTTGTGGAACTCCGCAGATGACTTCGGTGGCCGCTGACCGGAACGGGGGGAGGCGGACTCTCTGGGTTCTTCCGGCGAGGAATGAGGCGATCCACTCCAGGGCCTTCCCCTGGATGCCGGTGTTGTTCAGGCGCTGTACCAGGGTGCGGTGGCAGACAGTGTCGAACGCTGCGGAGAGGTCCAGGAGGATGAGGGCCGCAGTTTCCCCATTGTCCATTAGGGATCTGATGTCGTCTGTGGCTGCGATGAGGGCGGTCTCCGTGCTGTGGTTGGCTCGGAAGCCGGATTGCGAGTGGTCGAGGGATCCGTTGGTCTCGAGGAAGGCAGCTAGCTGTCTGTTGACGGTCTTCTCGATGACTTTGGCAGGAAACGGGAGGAGCGAGATGGGGCGGTAGTTCTTGAGGTCGGAGGGGTCTGCAGTTGGTTTCTTCAGCAGGGCACTGATCTCGGCGTGTTTCCAGCACTCTGGGAAGGTGGCGGTGTTGAAGGAGGCGTTGACGATGTCACGGAGGTGGCGTGCGATGATGTGGTCAGCCGTGTTGAAGATGTGGTGTGGGCAGGGGTCCGTAGGGGATCCGGAGTGGATGGTGTTCATTGTGCGTGTTGTGTCTTCGGTGCTGACTGGGGTCCAGGTGCGGAGGGTGGCGGTGGGGGGCATCGGTTCGGTGGTGGGGTTTGTGGTTGGTGGGCCGAAGCTGTTGTGAATGTTGGCGATCTTGTCGTGGAAGAAGGCTGCGAGGGAGTCGCAGAGGTCTTGCGAGGGAGTGATGTCATTGTTTCCGGCGTCGGGGTTGGAGAGCTCTTTGACGATGCTGAAGAGTTCCTTGCTGTTGTGGGTGTTGTTGTCCAGTCGTTCCTTGAAGGCTGTCTTCTTTGTGGCGCGGATCAGTTGGTGGTGTTTGCGGGTGGCGTGTTTGAGGGCCGTCATGTTGTCTGTGGTCTGGTTGGTGCGCCAGGTGTTCTCCAGGGAGCGGCAGTTCTTCTTGGAGGTGATGAGCTCGTCGGTGAACCAGGAGGCTTTCTTGCTGCTGCGTCTGCTGGGGGGGTTCTTCTTCAGTGGTGCGAGGGCGTCTGCGCAGTTGGTGATCCACTGTGTGAGGTTGTTGGCGGCTTCGTTGGGGTCCGTTGAGCTGGTGGGGGGGTTCTGGCTGAGGAAGGTGGTGAGCTGGTCGCCGGTGATCTTGTTCCAGCTCCTGCGGGGGGTTTGTTGAGGGTGGTGGTGGGTCGTCGTTTTACTGAAGCTGAAGTGGACGCAGCTGTGGTCAGTCCACTGGAGATTGGTGGAGTGGCTGAAGGTGACATATTTGCTGGATGAGAAGACTGGGTCAAGCGTGTGGCCGGCGTGGTGTGTAGGGGTGGTTACCAGTTGCTTGAGTCCGAGGTTGGCCAGGTTGTCCAGTAGAGCAGTGGTGTTGCGGTCCTTGTCGTCCTCCAGGTGGAAGTTGAGGTCCCCCAGGAGGATGTAGTCGGTGGAATTGATGGCGTGGGGGCTGACGAAGTCTGTGATGTCTTCGCTGAACTGTGTGCGTGGTCCCGGTGGTCTGTAGATGAGGGTGCCTCTGAGCGTGGTCTTGGGGTTGGTGTGTATCTGGAAGTGGAGGTGTTCGGCGGAGGTGAAGGTGTCATCAGAGTTGGTCGTGATGCGGATGGTGTTCTTGTGGATGATGGCGATGCCTCCTCCTGTCTGGTTGACGCGGTCCCTCCTGGTGATTTTGTAGCCTTCTGGGACGGCGATGGCGACGTCGGGTGCTGAGGAGGCGTTCATCCAGGTTTCTGTCAGGAAGGCGATGTCTGGTGCTGTCGAGTCGAGGAGGTTCCAGAGTTCGACGGCATGCCTGTGAACGGAGCGGGTGTTGAGCAGGATGCACATCAGGTGTTTGTTGCTGGGGCTCGGTTTAGTAGGTGCAGTGTTGGGTCGTAGGCTGGTGAAGCGGCAGGTCAGGCAGGTGAAGGGTCCGTGGGTGCGTCTCGGGGTGGCTCGGTAGCAGGCGGTGTTTCGGCCGGCGTTGAGTGCGTGGAGGGTTCTGGCATCGTAGCTGTGCAGGGTGTGCTGGCGAGGGCGAGGACCAGGGGGTCTGGCGCTGGGCGCGGTCCAGGCGCGGACGGGCGCAGACGGGCTTACCTTTGGCGCACCTTCGGCGCTCAGTCGGAGCTCCCGCTGCGCGCGTCCGCTGCGCGGTCGCTCTGGGGGCGTCATAAGTAAGGAGCCGGGAGGGAGGAGCAGCTGGGTGGCGGGAGCGGTCCGGCGAATGGGATCACAGGGGGCGGGGCCGCAGGGAGGCAGCGGCGGGAAATCCCAGGAGCAGCGAGCGAGCGAAGGAATCTGCAGGCAGGAGGCGGCAAAGGCAGGCAGGAGCGGCAGCAGTGAGTGGGGCGACCAAGCCCTGTGGAGGGCTGAGCGGTCACACTCTGTGGTCCCCTACGGTCCCCTTAAGTAAGGAGCCGGGAGGGAGGAGCAGCTGGGTGGCGGGAGCGGTCCGGCGAATGGAATCACAGGGGGGCGGGGCCGCAGGGAGGCAGCGGCGGGAAATCCCAGGAGCAGCGAGCGAGCGAAGGAATCTGCAGGCAGGAGGCGGCAAAGGCAGGCAGGAGCGGCAGCAGTGAGTGGGGCGACCAAGCCCTGTGGAGGGCTGAGCGGTCACACTCTGTGGTCCCCTTAAGTAAGGAGCCGGGAGGGAGGAGCAGCTGGGTGGCGGGAGCGGTCCGGCGAATGGAATCACAGGGGGGTGGGGCCGCAGGGAGGCAGCGGCGGGAAATCCCAGGAGCAGCGAGCGAGCGAAGGAATCTGCAGGCAGGAGGCGGCAAAGGCAGGCAGGAGCGGCAGCAGTGAGTGGGGCGACCAAGCCCTGTGGAGGGCTGAGCGGTCACACTCTGTGGTCCCCTACGGTCCCCTTAAGTAAGGAGCCGGGAGGGAGGAGCAGCTGGGTGGCGGGAGCGGTCCGGCGAATGGAATCACAGGGGGGCGGGGCCGCAGGGAGGCAGCGGCGGGAAATCCCAGGAGCAGCGAGCGAGCGAAGGAATCTGCAGGCAGGAGGCGGCAAAGGCAGGCAGGAGCGGCAGCAGTGAGTGGGGCGACCAAGCCCTGTGGAGGGCTGTAAAGGATCATGGTTCGCAGTAGTATGATCTGTCACATGTGCCCATACACCGGAATGCACAATGTTGGTGCAATCAGCCTATCTCTGTATTGTCACACCTGTCATGTACTATTACAAATGAGAAATTACCCAAACCCAGTCAAAAACAGAAATGTTGACACATACGCGTCTAAAAAGATGCACATCCATCAAAAAAGACACATATGCGTCAAAATATGACGCTCATTGCCATGAAACATCCATTGGCCCTGAGCGGTAATTCCCACACTGTGCCCCTGAAATTGGTTAAGTATGAAACATATTTCAAAATATGGATGCGGGGTTATTTCTAAGCATGTGCGTAAAAAAAAAATGACGCACAGACTGTAAGCGTTATAATATTTTGACGCTTAAGATTAAAAACGCACCGCATTTGAGGCAGGAAGTGATGTAATAGGATATCTTGTTTACAGAATTGATACAGTGGGTGTACTTTCACTTTCACTTTGCAGTCTGTGATATTTCCTGACTGTGTGGCTGTGTTTTGACTTGTCTCTCTGTGCATTTTGTGAATTTGTCTCCAGTGTGCTCTTTAAATTGTCTTTTTGTGTTTCCTAAGTGTCTGTGGTATCCTGTGTTTTTTTGGTCATTTCTGGTGTCTAAATTTGTCTTTGTACTGTTGGGAGTCTGTTGTGGGTAGTGTTAGTTTAGGGATAGTTGAGCTGTGTTCTGTTTTTTTTTTTTGCATTTCCGTCTCCTACTTTCCCTCCATTCTCCTATGTACCCCTTAATTCCTTTTTTTGGTGCAAGCATGTTGGGTAGGCCTCATCCTGGCAGGATGGGAGAGGAGGAGCTGGGTGGCTTTATTTGGCTGGTGTGCCACTTCCTACCCTTAATGATCGAAGCAGGTGGCTGTGTGATACAGGGGTATCATACAGAGGCAAGGAGGCTCCGGTGGGCAAAGGTCCTGTACCATCTACTGCGAATCTACAACACACCGCGCAACGACCACCAGCTGAAACACCGCTGGGCTGACCTGGTTGCCCGGGAGCAAGACCTGCTGGACCACCTGGGGATTGTGATTGGTGGCCCTGTTGGTGAGTACAAATCAGAGTAATGTGCACATTTAAATGCTCTGTAGTGACAGTAGCAGATTTGTTCATATGCTGCAGGCAATGTTTTTGAACATGTGGAATGCAAGTTAAACATACAGGCCCATATTTATACTTTATAAGCACTGCATTTGCGTCATTTTTTGAAGCAAAAGCGGCGCAAACTTAGAAAATACAATTGTATTTTATAAGTTAGTGTCACTTTTGCATCAAAAAGCGGCGCACATACGGCGCTAAAAAAGTATAAATATGAGCCACAGTTGCCTGTGAGATATGCAATAATTCCTACACATTTCCATCATTTGTTGACGCAACAGCTAGACTAACTTACAAAACACAACAGGAGCCTGTAAATTAGTGCTGCCTTCACGTCAATAGATGATGCAAATGTGACTCTAACATATGTTTCATGCTAGGTCTGTGAGTGTACCAGGAAACACATGTTTTAAATCATGATTTTTACAAGAAATATTGTGTCCCTCAATTTTTACGGATACATGTCTGAACTGGATTCTGACACATACGTAACAAGTTATAGCTGACCTCAGGTAACATCTTAGACTGATATTTGGACTTTGTAGTGCCACAATTAAATTAGGGATGGATGCCAAAAGTTATACACACGGGTTCATATCTCTATGGTTGGTGCAACTTACCATAGCTGTCGCACATAAAATGAAGAAAATGATATAAATTGAGGGCTAACAACTGTCCCTGGCCCTCTGTACATTGTACCTGTGTGTTTTAAATTGGTCTTAGTCACAATAGCTGGGTGACTGGTATTGCAGTCCTCCTGGAAAGTGGCTTTGCATGTTTCTCATGGATGCACATGATGAGAGGAATACACTCCATGAATTAGTCTGCTAACTAATGATGGAGGATGTTTGCCACCAAATGATAGTTAGGGCCACTGCATGTGTGCAGATATGTGTGTATCACTCACTGGAGTCCCCGGGTCTGTACATGTTTGCAGTGGTATGTCAGATGCAGTATCATCAATTCTGAGAGGCTTGACTTTCTGATTTAATATTATTACACATAGTATTTGTATTTGGAAGTGTTGTACAGTGCACAGACATTGAGCACATTTCTCCCTTTAATGCCTTACAGGTGGACCTGCCCCCTACACTATCGGAGAGATGGCTCGATTTGCGGACCCAGACATCTCTAGCAAGTGTTGATATTTCTGTTCTGTGTTGTGTTTGCTGATGTTGTGCGATTGACTCCTGTGCCTTGGACACATAGCAAGGTGTGATGCGCTGGTCAATGATTGGATATGTTCCTTGAGTGGAGTATCTTTTTCCCCATCTTTGATTTGGCCAATCATTAGCGTATTGTCATAATTTAGGATTGTAGGTCAGTCCTGTAGGCAAGGCCATGTGAATAGGGATGAGTTTTGTGGATAAAACTTAAAATCAGAAAATGACGCAGAGGACCATATTTGTGATTTAGTCAGCAAGTCAGACCCTGATTCTCACAGCATAGGGATGCCAAAGTCTTACCCACAAACTTCAGCTTCCCTATTCACTAATGAACATGTTTGACTGTATGTTTGACTTCCTAGCAGCATGTAGCTCCACATGTTGTGCTACGAGTATGAGGCACTTGAGTACAATGGCCTAGGTGTGCATGCAGGTCATGGACAGATGTGTGCTTGCATATATCTGCTTGTTGTAAGTCATGTGTTACTGATAGGAAATGATGTTGACAATTGTCTGCATTTCCAAACATAAGTGAGGATGGGATTGTCCAAGGTTTGGCTGTATCCTAGTTGGACTTCCTCCTTATCTGTGGTGGGCTGCCCAAACCCATGTACAGCTGTCCAAAGCTTCCAGGGTGTCCTTGTGGTTTGAAAGTATTTGTTGCCTGCCCCTCCCCACCGCTCAGGCATAGGTGTAGGGTTGTGAAAAGTGTACCTAGGACTGATGATCCAAGTTTAGTACATAGACATATAAATCTGTAAGTGACCAAACCTAGGATACCCACTCATGATTAGCATCTGCATTCTATCCTGGCAATTCCATTTACAACTTGCAGATCTTGGGGCCCTTGATTGTCATCAAGAACATAGGGGGTCATTTCGACCTCGGCGGTCTTTTGACAAGACCGCCGTGCTGAAGACCGCCAGTGGTGGCGGCTTTCCGCTCGGCGTATTATGACTGCTGGCAGCCCTCCGTCCTTTTCCGGACGGAGAGCCACCAGCAGCCATACTGGCGGGCGGCGGGGAAGTGGAGGTTGCTCCACCGCCACGTCAAAAGAACACCGCCCACCGAATCACGTTCTGTGATTCGGCGTGGCGGTGTTCTGTTGACGGTGTGGTGGCGGCGGAGCAGCGCCCATGGATCCTGTCCCCTCCCGGAGGATCAACGGACCAGGTAAGTTGATCATCCGTTAGGGGAGGGGGGTTGTTGTGTGTTGTGTGCGTGCATGGGGGGTGTGCGTGTGTGTATGTAGAGGGGATGTGTGAGTGCATGTATGCATGCGGGGGTGTTGTGTGTATGGAAATGAGTGCGTGTCTGTCTGTATGTATGTCTGTATGGATGTATGTGTGTATGTCTGAATGTGGGTGTGTGCATATGACTGTGTGTGTGGCTGTTGGCATGTTTGTTGGAGTGTGTGCGGGTATGTGTGTTGGTGGTGCCTGCGTGCGTGTCGGGTGTGAATGTGTAATGTAATGTTGGGGGTAGGGGTAGGGAGGGGGGTCCTGCCACCTTTGGGGGTGGCAGGGGTGGTGGGGGGTGTAGGGGAAGGACTCGGGGTGGGGGTGGGGGGGGTGTGGGAGACCCCTTTCAGTGCCAGGGAAGGAATTCCCTGGCACTGATAGTGCTCACCGCCATGGATTTCATGGCGGTTCCAAACCCCATGAAATCCATGGCGGTCAGCCGGGTCATGATACCGCTGGCGGTATTGTGACGACCGCCGGGCTGGAGACCCAGGTCTCCAGCCCAGCGGTCGGATCAGAGAAGTGGCGTATGGCCATGGCGGTAACCGCCATGGTCATAATTCCAAAAATTTTACCGCCAGCCTGTTGGCGGTAAGACCGCCGCTTCTCCGCCGACAGCCAGGGTTGTAATGAGGGCCATAGTCATTAGTTGGCCTGTCAGTGGTGGAGGACTTGCAACATTTTTTTTACCAGACAAATGGCTGATCAATGATGCATAAGTCATTCAAGTTGTTACCCATCTTTTAGAGTATTGCTGTGCTGTTTGATAGGACATGTGTAGGCTGCATTGGCATGTACTTCCTCAGGGACAATCAGTGATCTGTATGATGATATGGCCTGTTTCTGGTACATTAGATGTATTATCTGATTTACTTCTGGAGCCATATCACACAATGAAGTACCTAATGTTTGGTTTTCTATTTGTTTTAACAGCTGCCAATATGAATCCTATCCAGATTCGAGAGTTTCATCGCAGGGCGATGCGTTACCACCACATTCTGGATGTGGAGTCGGGGTTCCGCAACATGGCAAGGCGTTATCGCCATGAAAGAGCCTCCGGAGTATGGAGGGCATTTGCCCAAGGGGGCCCTTCCGTGTCCATCACAGTCACCACCACCAGCACCACCACTACCACCCAGGTGGCACCAACCTTAGCAGGCACCTTTGCTGGACCATCAACCCCCACTGCTCCAGGACCTGTCACAGCACCACCTGCACCTCCTCCTACAGACATGGCATCGACAAGGGCACATACTTCCTCAACTGGCACCCAGACCACCCCTGCTTCAGTCATAGACCCAGCAGCTTTTCAACAGATACAACGGAACTTGGACTGTATTTTGCGGAAAATGACCAGGCTGCAGCAGGAGGTGGCACAAGTAAATCGGAGGGTGCATGCCATAAAAAAGACCCTGCGGAGGGCAAACTTGTAGACAATATACCCTCAGCCATGATTCCCTCCCCTCCCTCCTCTTTCCCGGTTCTTTTAATTAGTGGGTTTAGGGGGCTTAGTGTTATGTTAGTATAGGCTGTTAGTTTAGTTAGTAGTAGTGGGTGGGGGTTGGAGGTATGATACTTTTAATATTTGTTTTTTATTATGTCTGTGGGTGGGTGGGGGATGATGTTGGGGTTTTGGTGTTTAAAAAAAAAATATATATATATATATTTGTTTAGTATAAGATAGCATGTGTTCAGGTTAGTATATGTTGTCCACCATGTGTCCCGTCTTATAAGTGGGGAGGGGGGGTTGATGTTTAGATCCTTTCTTTAAATGTGATAAGTAAGTTTAGCTTAGGTTAATTAGGGCCAGTTGTGGGTAATGTTTAGTTAGGACAGGTTAAGTTAGGTAAGGTGTTTTCCCTGCTTTTAGCTTCTGTTTTTACTGTTTAATAAATATTTAGGTAACCCTTTACAGTATGTGTCACATGCTTGGAGATCAGGGCCTTGGCATGAGTGAATAGTGTCTCTTTTGTATTAGCTTTTGTGTCCCATGCTGCAACCAAATCCCAACTGAGCTGTTACATTGGCAGCTACACCAAAGCTACTTTGCTAAGAGTCTGCCATCCATTGTACCCACCACTCACAGTTACTATGGATCCCAAAGTGTGGTTAATTTTTGATTTATGTTTTCAATGTCACATACTTTGCTAACAGAATTGGTATTGAGGACACTGTGTTAAGTCTGCCTGCAGCCTGATGTCAAAGCGAGTCCTCATAAAGTGAGTGGTAGTATGCTCTCATGTAGTATGGTATACATAACTCACACCTATCATTTGTTACAATGTTCAGCCCGGTAACATCTTTGTTTGTAAACTCATACACATCCATTCATGCAGTATGGTGTGTGTTAGGTAAAATTTGCGTCAAATGTCACATACGTAAGTTTTGGCTTGAAGAAAAATTTGAAGGCAATATTTTTTGGCTTAGACATCCCTTGAGGAAGCGTTATTCTGTCCAACACAGCATTATGGTGTATAGTTTATATTTACCTCTGAAATAACCCTCAGGAAGGCAGATGATGGTACAATCCAGACCACTGTGCATAGTTATCAGCCAACATTCTTTCAGGTCAGGTGTATTGACAATCTATAATCATTGACTTGAGGTAAACATCACTGATCTATCTCACGGTTGATGTGTCACATTACACAGAGACAAAGTTGTTGTGTAAGTGCTATTTATTTTAAAGTGCTGTAGTGCTATATGTACATTGTCCATGATTGTGAGTCCATTAGTGTGACACCTTCCATTGTGATCCTACACAAGTGTAAAAGGACATGTCATTGGACATGCTGGGATGAAGTGTCAGACAGTGCAAAGGGACAGGATTTGCCAGGGAGTTAGTGAGAGACAATCACAGGGCAGGTGACAAGATAAACAGTGGGCTGAAGAACAGTGCTTGAGTACAGTTGTTGCAAGATTGCCATGTTACAAAGCACAAGACCTTGGCAATAGGTGGCCATGTGGCAGGGCCCAGTGCTACCGGGTACTCTTGTGGGTAAAGGTGATCTGTTCCACGTCTTCATCTTCTGATGTGTGTGTTGTCTCCTCTGCCCTTGGTGGTGGTTGTGAAGGGGCAACACACACCTCAGTGTTTGAAGACGTGGAGTCAGACATCCTGGTAGCTGCCAACTGTGGGGCTATTAAGGGCAGTACTGCAGCAAGGAGGAGCTGCTGGTTCTTAAGAATAGCAGCCACATCACTGTGGTAGGCAGCCAGGTCGGCCTTGAGGGGTTCAATATTGCATTTGTGCACACGTTGACAGGATTGTAGTTGTTGGTGTTGGGTCAACTCTCTCACAGGTGTGCTGATTTCCTTCAACCTTTTTTCAAGTTCCTGCAAGATTGTTGTTCGCCCTTGCATGGCTGCCGCCTGTTCTTCAGTTGACATCATGCACAAACGCACCCCCTCTAGGCTGGCTGCCATATTTTCCATCCCCGCCCGCACCTCCTTGGCCAGCTCCCGCTGTACTCCAACTACAGTTCTCTCAAAGCTGGTGCCAGTGTCGTTAGAGTCCTCAGCTGTGTTTGAGCTGGCAGGTCGTACAACTGGGGTGGTGGGTGGGTCCCCTGTGATGGCTGCTAGTTCTGTGCTCCTCCGTGTGACTGAAGGTGGGGTCTGGAGGGTTCCAAGGACATCTTGGAGGGTCTGCTGGCTGATGTTTGTCAGCTCGTCATCAGGGTAATCCTGGACAGTCATATCCGCAGGAGAGCCATCGTCCTCTGCAATGAGATACGGTACAATTAGTGTATCTGTGTTGTGGGATTTGTAATGTGACGTGCCTGCCTTCCTATTATTTTCACATTGTGATCTTGGTTCCTGTTCATTGTTCCTGTCTTTCATATTAGCATTCTCCCAGGCCTATGCCCCACCTGCATGTCACATGTATTGTGGTCAGTTTGTGGACTTGTCAGCATCACATCCTCTAGGTGTTGGTTCTGGCCAAATTGTGAATTGCCACCTTCTTGTCCTACTCAACCCTCCGTCTACTTCTATTCTCATGGCGAGGCCTTTCACTGGCTGTGGGTGTTCTGATGGCACTATCACCACACTTAACATTCTGGAACTGCCCCAGTCTCTGATATTTCACATCCACCTATAGGTTGCTGAGATCTAGCATATACTATGTATAGGATTGACATGGCACGATACGGATGTCAGCATTGGTAATGTGTACTACATTGGGAAATGTGTGCTACATTGGATTGCACTGATGGTCCTAGCAGTGTTCCATTTCCTCCTCTGACTGTGCGGATGTATTTCTGTAACCAGTTACATATGTCCTCCCCCTCAATGCTGTTGTCTGAGCAGTATGACATTTGGGATGTTGCATTGTGACCCAGGCAAGGGTGGACCATGACATATGCAGCATGGGTATGACATTAGTGCTGTGTACCTCATAATGTTTATGACAATGGCTGATGTTTGTAGCAACTATGGACAATCACATTTGACAGGATTGGAACATTTGTATTGATTTCAGGGGATTGATAACGTTGTCTTCCTGAACCCTCTAATTTGGGTGTGTTTGATCCATGGGGACGTTACTGCCATTAGCTACTTGACCTGCACACACAGCAGATGTGGCAATGGCAACTGCTGTCAATGTTAAATTCCACTTGCAGATATGGCCAGAGGTTGTTAATTGGGCCCTAATTCATGTAGGGAGAATACTGGCTGACGTGTGACAGCATGCCAGTTTTACGTTGGACCCTACCCACCTGGCCTGGCTTTACCTTTCAAACATCCTTGGCATGGCGGCATACCCCCATGCAAAGGTTGTTGGTGTAGTATAGTACAGTCCCCCAGGTTTCCTCTGAACGGGCCATGCCCCCGTACCGTGCTCCTTTAACCATGCCACTCCTTGAATATCATGACTTCCATGCATTGTGTAGTGGGTATTCCCCCCCTTGCTGGTTGCAGTTAACAATTTGGCATTTTAGTTCCCCATGCGACTTGCCCTGCATCCGTGTTGACTCCTGGTAGTCTGCACTGTCCTGTCCTTGAATCCCTGTGACGATCTCCTCAGGGATGATGGCTGCCACCATCTCCTCCATGTGGTCCAGGGCCTCCTGCGGTGCTGGACTCCCACCTCCAGTCTGCAGTGCTGGCTTCCTGTTCCTGCCCATCTTTTCCTTGGTCCTGTGCTTGCAGTCATGCCAGCGTTTCTTGCACTCGATGACTGTTCTTCTTACTTCTGCCACACTGTTGATCTTGTCAACAATTTGTTGCCATATTGCCTCTCCCCTACTAATTGGCAACTTTGAGGTGAGAAACAGTTGGTGCTGGTGTTCCGTCACCTCTTTCACCAGAATTTCCTGCTCCTCTGGACTGAAGCAACACTTTATTTTCTTCTTCTCCCTGTCATGGGTCTTGCGTGGGTCCTCCTGGCTGGTTCTTGGTCTGTTGTCATCTTCCTGGGGTCTGTGCAAGCATCTGGGATCCATTTTGGCTCTCCTTAGCACATTTTGCTGTGTTTGCGCCGCTTTTTGACACTATTGCGTCAAAAAATGGCGTCTTTCTGGTTTGCGACGTCATAAACCGGCTCACAGTCATTTTTGCCGGGTTAACGTCATTTTTCTTTACAACGTGATGCATTGGTTTGAGTAAAAAAAAAAGGACTCACACCTGTGGTTTGCGCCGCAGTGCGTCAAAGTATAAATTTGACACCCGCACGGCACAAAGAAATGGCGTTAGCCGACTGTAACATTTTTGACGCAAAACTGCATCGGCACAGTTTTGTGTCAAAAACTATAAATATGGCCCTATATGTATGGGGTAAAAGGGCTCCCAGTGCCTTATTGTCTTTAGCATATACCAAAGATCTAACAGCCATTAATCTGTGCAGAGCCTCACCAAAAGCAGTGTGCTGAAAATGTACAAGCTGCTCCCCATCCATATTCCCACACAACCTTGTGGTGTAATCCCCAGCCCATACCATCAATGCCTCCTTATTGTCTGTCTAGAAAACCCGCTAAGTACCTCTCTAGCTGTGATCAAGCATGAGTCAAGAAAGTTATTATACATAATAACGAAGATCACAGTGAAGCTATCAGGGATCTGCAATAACAACTGTTAACCAGGCCTATGGTGAATTACTATAGTAGATAGGCTGTTTAATTTAACTGAGCATAGAATAGCTAACACAACCTTAACTCTTCCCCCATGAGAGGGAGTACCAGCACTGCACAAAGTAAGGTACCCATTAACATTAGCATTCACAAGCGCTCAGGTCTCTTACAATAATACAATATCTGCTTTATTAACTTCTAAAAGCCAACCAGGATTTGAAAGTTTGGAATAAATCCCAGCTATGTTCCAGGACATAATTCTCAGCCCTCTCTGCCCAGCCCTTTACCTCTCTGAGCTGGACTCAGGACTTGTAAAGAGCCCCCATATGGAGGCCCAACCTTCCTGGCCCACCCCATTGCTGCCATACCAACAGGAGTCTGTGCTAGTTGGCTCCCTTTAGTAGACCGTCAGTCCAAGTCCTGTATTGAAGCAAGAGCAGCAAAAGAGTCCTGAGCCTCAACATTGTAAAATGGGTTCACAGCCTTCGGGTGGGACTCTATACTTTTTTCAGGTCACAGAGAAAGCACCTCTGGTCTATAAAAATAATGATAATATGTGAATATTACTGGAAGCCAAGGGCCAATTATAAAAAATCCTAATGGGAAATGGACTGTGCTGGGAGACTTAAAATTAACAATTATACAGTCCCCACTCACTTCCTTTTACCAGGCCTAACCCAGGGCCAACCCAGGGGGTTCTTCAGACAATTACATTTTCATTTGAAAATCCAAGCAACCACCCAGTATGTTTTCATAGCCAATGGATTACTTCTTTTTTCAGTGCTGAGTGACCCTTTTTTACCAATGACTAGAGGGTGGGAACAATCTTCAAAACCACCAGATATGGAGTGAATTCAGGAGGAAGCTGGGGAAAATAGTTTTTTAGTGGGAAAAGGAGCTCTATTAGAAGACCCAGCACATCTCTCACTCACTCTCTCTGCTGGATTTTTCTGGTAAATATATCCGGCAAACTTGAGATTCCCCCCAGAGTTGTTATAGCACCTACTGCTAGGCAGTATTGCCAAACTCTGGTGGGTAAGGGAACTGTGGTATCCTAGTAATGTGAAGGTGTTCTGCGTGTGTTCTGGGCACGAGAGAGAATGAGAGAATGCTGTGTTTGCTCTAGAATGGTGTGGGAGGCTTTTGGAATGTGAAGCGCGTAGATCAACAGTCGACGGGGAGAGAAGAGGACGGTTGGTGTAGGGCTACTTGTTTGGCTTCTATCTGAATAAATCATCGCCACTTTCAATCGTCTACTGGTGTTGTTCTGGCACTTACCTGTCACTCCGCCGACCATCTTACAGGAACCAATGAGGGAAGCTGAGAACTGATTTCCACAGTCCCCATGGGTGAACCTTCAGCTTGGACTGCGGCTGAAACTATTGCCACCAGTTGTGCAGGCAAAATTAAACTGATTTTGAATAGTTTGCTCACAAATCTCGCCAAGTGGGCCAGAATGGAATCGAGATGTTAACCAAAAGTTCAAGGACCTTTTTACAAAAAATCCATTAAGTCTATGAATTTATTTCTATCCTCAAATTTCTCTGCCCACTCGTGTGGGAGAGGCTGATAAACTTAGCCTTTTTGACTTGACCCCACAGTCCACTCTCTTTCTTTTTCCCCAGGATTTTACTACCCATTGCTGATCCTTGATTTTCCCCTCCTGCAATTCTTAAGGTGGACCAAGGTCCAGGGTTTTAGGTGAGGAAACTAGTAGCCAAGCTTCCCCTGGCTGAATGGTCACAAAGGGGCTCACCACAATTACAGGAACATCCTCTGTGGTTGGGACTAAAGAGGACAAAGAGAGCAACATACTGCATTCAGCCACCTCAATCTTCACATTGATAACACCCACTGCTCTCTAATGTTTTTCTGGAGGTTCTAGTAGCTGTCAAAGGAGGGTTACTTGGCACCTCAGTTACCTTACGCAGCCTCATTTGAGAACTTAGAATAAATGCTGCTGTATAAGCAGGTGAAATGCTTCAAGAAAGAAACAGAAACTACCTCTACCTTATAAAAAATGAAAGAGGGGTAGCCCAGCCTCTTCTGGGCCCTGACGGGCACAGGACGGGTCCACCCTTGGCCCAGGCTTCGCCTGAGCAGCCCCCTGGTTTGTCCCACTCACGTCCCATGCTGCAGTGCAGGGTGGCTGATTATATGCGCCTGATGGAGAACTGGATAGGGCCCGCCTCATAGCAGTGGTACAGTCTGGGACTGTAAGTCCTAGTCCCCTGCAAAGTGGCTCTTGTGCTGCAGTGCAGAGGGGCTGATTATGTGCACCGATGGCACACTGCGAAGGGCCCCACCTCCTGGCAGTGGTGAAGTCTGGGACTGTAAGTCCTACTCTCCCATAAAGCTTGTCCCATGCTCTGTGTAAGGGGGATGATTATATGCGCCTGATGGCATGCTGGAGAGGGCCCGCCTCCTGGCAGTGATGCAGTCTGGGACTGTAAGTCCCGTAAAGCGCCACAAAATGTCATTGTAGATCATTTGCTGTTGAAGCAGCATACACGCTGAGCTCACAGACAATGCTATCTGACAGAAAATGCTTGAGCAGCAAAATTATCTTATTCTATGAATAGAAGAGTTCCAACTGCTAGTCCACCACCTTTGACATGATCAAGCGGAGGAACATCAGTAGACACCAACAGCTACCCATTTCAGACTGAGGGTCTGGTCCCGGGGATGGAAACCAGCTTGCCACCGCTACGGGATTTCCTTTTGAAGCTAGTGGTGCTCGCTCCACCGAGTGTCCCTTGTCAACTGCAGAACCCCTTTCATCTCCTTGAGATCAATTATTTCCATGTGGAGCCTGAAGTAATCATGCTTGCACTGGATCTGAAGCTGAACCACACCAGGTGGGAGTCCTGCATATCCATCTCTCCAATATCCAACACACTCATTCATCAGGCCTTCCATCCACAGATACCACACACCACCCATCTTTGCATCCATTTATCCACCTACATTATTTCATTAATTTATTCATCCTTGTATCCTTTCACTCTCATGTATTCAGTGATTATCCTCGCATACAAATGTGCATTCTTCACCCATCGTAGTGGGCATGAATGCTTCTAAGCATGTAGTTTATGTCTGTATGTCTGCTTGCATGTGTTGCATGGTGGTGTGTGCCTGTTGTCCCAGCAACTTGGGAGGCTGGAGCTGGTGGATTGCTAAAGCTCAGGGACTCTGGGCTGACCGCACCTCTGTTCATGCTAAGTTGGGCACCAATAAAGTGTTAAGGAGGGAGCTCTGGGACCCCAGGAGACATAGTGAGAAGTGCACTATCCCCGGTAAAATAGGAAGCAGAACAAAATTTCTGTGCTTGTGTGTTGTGTTCGTATCTATCCCTGTATATGTATTGAAATGTGTATGCTTGCTGACCGACCTAGGTGTTTGTAGGTGAGTTTTAACTTGTCCTTTGTTTCCTGCATATGCAAGTGTGCTGGCATTTCTGTTGATCTATTTGGATTTGTGGCTTTAAAAATGTTGGACCATGTGCATAAATACGGTAGGTGTTTTACTCTTCCCCTTTATGTAACAGAAATATATGCTTTTTGTGTGCTTGTGTGTGTTTGTTTGTATGCACTTGATTGTAGATAAGTTTGCTGCTTGGTGTTTATAATTTGTGTCCTACCACAAATGGTGTTACCATTTGTGGCAGGAGGGTGCCTAGATGTGCAGAGATGACCTTATTTCTGTTAGTCTGTCGGCCCAGGGGCTCCAGTGAAAATAGGGTGTAAAGAAGCATGCTTTGAGAAAGGCTCTCTTTGATACTATTTGGGTAGTTAGCTTTGCTTATTCAATACTATTTAAATGTTTCGTTTTTTTGTCAACAGAAAACAAGATACAAGTTTAAGAACAATGTAGTTTAAAATGGTTTGCCTTTCTGAGGCAGCTTGGGGTGCGTGGGACCTGGATGTTTTTTTTTCTCTCCTTCACTTTGGTAGTACAAATAATTCCCATTACCTGTGCATATGCACATTTCTAAATGCCCAGTATCACCTGTGCCACATCATGCCATTCATGGACTGTTAAGTCAATAGTGATTTGCATTGTGAGATTTGCATTCTAGAACTTGGCTTTTAGTAGTCCAAGAATGTGTTATACTTCTAGTGTGCATAGCGCTTTTAGGATAAAAAGGCCAGCGCAGGCTGTTAGAATCAGATGCAAAGTTGATCCACTTGGCTTCTACACAAATGCAACCCCACCATAACTCCTTCCCAGACACAACTTTTGTTATGCTTCCCTTCTGCCTTTCATCCCAATTTTGCTCAATTCAATAACATATTTGTCTTTAGTTGTTAAAATTTTGCGTAAGTAACTCATTCAGGCCAAATGTACACGTTCCATTCTGGCACTTGCATGTCTGCATTTATTTGTAGTATATAAAACAAACTTAAAGCTCTAGTAATACAACTGGAGGGATCTAAGCTAATGAAACTTCCTGAAATGAAGCAAGTGGAGAACCATAGAAACACCTGCCACCGTTTTAACTAGCATCTGCATCTCTTGATTGTGCTGCTGTAGTCCCACTGTAGTTCCATTGCTATATTAGTAAAAGCTGTCACTGTAGTTGCTTTGCATCTATAGCAGCTGACACTTCGGGGCCCTGCACTTGGTCTGTGGCACCTGTCCTTTTGTGATTTAGAGCTCTGGTTACCCCACGTCTCCGTCTCTGGAGCGGACCTTGTCTCATAGAGCGGTCCATGCACATAGCTGGAGAGCTTCTGTAGTCTGCTCTAGTCTGCATCTACTGAGGTGACTTGCTGCGGCCTACAGGGTTACTATCCTATGCTGCCTGCCCCCGTGATATGGACAGCCTTACAAGAGCTTGTCGGGCTCCTGCCTCTGTGAAGTCACCAGTACTAACCACATTTCCACATCGGGGATCCACTAGCAAGGTGGGGAAGAAAGACGTCTCAAAGGTGGACTCACACACCTATTGCTTTATGAAATGTATGTATGCCTGTGAAGAGGAAGACCTTCATACATCATGACTGACAGTTACAATCAACTGAAAGCAGATGAAAGTGTTCTGATCAATAAATATGTAAATGACACAAAAATTTATGCCTGAGTATTCTGACATTTTCTCCCTCTCGCTTCAGATAGTATACTCTCCTGCAAATCCACTAATGCTATCTCTAGGAAGATTTAGAAAGGGAGGGCTAAAGTGAATTAGGTATATCTTAGTTATTACAATGTTTTTCTTTTGCACATTGGACGCATAATGACCCAGAAACGGAAACAGATAATGATCTTTCAAACACTCCATCTCAATTTTGACTAGGAAAGGCAAATCATTTATCCAATCTTCCAACAACATGGTGCACACGAATTTGTAGTTTCTGCATCTATTTTCGCCAGTATGGAATGTAGGTGCGTCTAAACATCTTTAATACTTTAATATAGCTGCAAAACTTTTGAGATGTCGGAGTGAAATATAATAGGGACCATTTTGTAGATTTTGCGAATTGTGCCTTTGACCTATAGCTTAAGACTTGTGAATTTATACCCCTGCCCTTTATACAGTAACATGACTCATTCATATCATTATTTCTTTATGTTTGTCCGTTCATTATGTTTTATACAGTCTCGCATACATTACACATATGTCATTGTGATTCATTCCTTTGTTCAGTACTGATATCTAGAAGCATGCACTGTACACAATGCATGTGTAACTCACATGCTACATCGTCACAATTTTACACCTCTACATTTCTCATGCTGCATTCACTTGCACAACTTGGTAAGCAAGGTTTTAGCGCAGGACTATTCTATGAAGGAATGTCAAGTCATATGCCTTTTGCCTCGGATGCCTTATGACATGAGACATGTGCTTATTTCAGAGGAAAGATGTGTGGTGTTTCGAGTACATTTCTACAGCTCCACAGCAAATATAATGCACGATTTTGTTAGCTTCTTTATAAAACAGTATGACTATTTTATGCTTTCAGTGTGCTAATAATGGACTGTTCAAATGCTCTAATTATCAACACTATTGTTGCTATTGTTGTTGCTATTCACTAGGTTAACGTACAATATAGAGTTCTAACTATACCACTGTAGTACTTACCATCCTTTCTGTCTTCTTCGAACAAAATCGAGGGGGACCTTAAACAAATCCCACTCCTAGGGTCTTTGTTTGGTCTGAAGCAGTCTCCATGCTGACTCATCCCCTTGTTACAGCCTGTGGGCGGACCAGTGAAGCCTGTCTGTTTTTCTCGCTCGGTAGATTGACTGGGGAGCTCACTCTGCTATCACAAAGGCTTCCTGGCTCTAAATATAATGGAAACAGCTTGAATACGCATACAGAAATAGAGGAGTTTGAAGGTTTTTCTGACGTAGCGATGATGAGAAATGGAGCTCTAAGATACAGGGAGGCTGTTCCCCAGTTTGGTACCTAAGAATCTAAGGATCCCCTTCCTCAGAAGCACGCCTTAAATGCAATACAAGAAGATTTCACAGAATAGAAAGTTTTATGGATGAGGCAGAGGCGTTATCACTATACTGAGAGGCATTTTTTGGCGGTTTTAATAAATGCCTTTCAGTATAGTGATATATTAAATGATGTACTAAAGTGAAACACTTCTGCTGAAAGCATACGTGAGAGCACTTTTAAATATGCCAGTTCTGGATCTGTCCATCGTGAACTCACATATTTAAAAGCCTCTTGTACGCTTTTACATGCAGGAGCGTTTTACTTTAGTACATCAGTTTAAATAACAATAGTGAGAGGCTTTTATTAAAACTGTTAATACCTGCCTCTCAGTATAGTGATACTTACTGATGTACTGAATGGTAAACTCCCTCGCATGTTAAAAGCATACACAAGAGCATTTTAAATAAGCCAGTTCCAGATTGGAGGGGCCCGCGGAGAGAGAGACCCGCTCTAGTCTCTCCGCTGGCACGTTCAGGGGACGGCAGGAAGTGACGCAGAGGAGGCTGATTGGAGGACAGGTAAGTGGGGGTGGGAGTTAGGGTAGAGTTTAAAAGGGGGGAGGGAGTGAGGGTCGGCTTCTTTCCGCGCCGACCGCTGTTAGGGAGGAGTGGATTTTGAGGCCGCCCTCTCATTGGGAAGCAAGGCGAGTGTGGTGGGTTTTTGAGGGTTTAGCGGGAAGTGCCTCCATGGTCTTGCGGCCTGGAACCAGAGAGCGCAGCCAGATTTAACTGGGTTGAAGCGCGAGGCTCCGCAGCCTTCGCGCTAGTAGAGGCAGTGAGGGTGCGCTAGGGAGGGCGTGTCGCTGGGGCGCAAGGCCTCTGCGGGCCCCGCGGGGTTTTCCTTTCTACACGCGGCTACGCCGCTCACACTACACAGCGCCATGGCAACCAGCCATGACGCTGAAGCAGTCAAGGCCGCGCTTCGCGTATTGGGCGAAGCCGGCCGTTCCGACCTACTCAGGCCTGGGGTTCTTGACCAGGCCTGGGTCGGAATGACGCGGCCGACGCGTGCAGCGTCGTGCCGGGTAGTGGCTGCCATCGCCGCATGTCAATCCCAAGACTCAGATGGGGATAAGGATGGGGGGGGGGCCAGGAACAAGGGGAAAACACTGGGGAGGGGGTGCATAGCGGTCACAGCCCCTAATGTTTTCTGGAGAAGAGGATGACAAAGGGGTCGGGCGGAGGGGGCCATGGAGGATATGGGCTCAGGCCACAAGCAGATGGGACCCCCAGGTACTATGGGGGACTCAGCAGACGGGGAGATACCGGCAAGACAGGCAGAGGGGGAAGAAGACCCCAAGCTGGGGCCCAGTGGGGTTTGGCCCCCTTTAGATTTGTCACGCCCCAAGGGAGGGCCCGCTTCCCTGGTGGGGGCAGGGGCCCCAGCCAAGAAACCTGGAAAATATGCAGGCAAGGCCAGGGGGGGGGCGGCTAAAGCCAAGGCACCCACAATTCAGGCCAGACAAATTAAGCACAAGGCAGGCGGGGCAAGGGGGGCTCCAGGGCCCTCGGGCCCTAGCAGGCAGGCAGGTTGGGACCAAGCAGAGAAATGTGATTTGGAGGCCAGGATCCGGGCACAGCGCAGGGCCGTCGCGGAGATGGAGGCCAGATGGGCTCAATTGTGCAGGGACCGGGAGGAGTCAGCACCACAGGGGGCAGTGAGCAGGGGTGCCACAGATGTATTGGACGCCAGGGGGCCTCAGCCTTCCAGTTCCGGGACAGGGAGTTGGGTCTGGGTACCACGGTCAGAAGAGGGGGGGGGACAGGAGGCTGGTGCGGCTGAGGGGCAGGTCGGCGCTGGAAGCCCTGGTGGTGCACACGGCCACAGGGGAAGAGGCAAGACGATGCCAACAGTCGAGGTTGGCAGAAGGAAGGTGTCGCCAACGGGGCGCAACACGGCCTCATTACGTTGGTCTGAAGCACTAGAGGGGCAAGTGGCGGCCTTCTCTACACCGCGGGAACGTGGGTACCAAACGGATGGTTCGCGCCATGTGGGACAAGAGCCAAATGCTACAACAACAGTGAAGCCACGGGGGTATGTGGCGAACAGGTGTGAGTGGGAAGGAGATGATGAGTTTGATCTGGATTTTGAGGAAGAAGGGGATGATTGGGAAGAAGGAGAGATCCATGAGGCGGAGGTGAGCGGTGTCACGAAGGGGGGGCGAGGGCACAAGTGCAGTGCAACCTCTTCCTCTGCTTTTGTTTTACAGGACACCATCTTGGCGGAAGGGCCATCAGGAGTGTGGCAAATGACGTCACAAGGACGGGTCGTGAAGAAAACGCCGCGGAACATGGTGGCAGTTGACAGAGGTAAGGGTAGTTGATGGTCAGTTTGGGGTGAAGGGGGAGGAGGCACCAAAGACTCATGTACACACAAGTCGATTGGGGTCGGGGATGGGTCAGTTTTAGAAACACCCGGGGTTGGTTTAGGGCAGGAAGGGGATGTGAGCAAGATGAATGAGGCCCTAACCGCAGCAGTTACTGAACAAGGCAGTCAGAAGGCAGGGGATGACACAGGTACAGAAGATAAGGAAGGAGGAAGCCATAAGAAGCGGCTCCCATATATGGGATTGGCCATGCCACCGGTGTCACATATGGCAGAGAAAACGAAAGCGCGAATTTGGAGACACGAATATGTAGATGTTTTCAAACTTCTACATAGGGATATTCAGGCCAAGGAAGGTTCCAAGGAGGAGGAATGGGAGCTGGCAGGCAGGCCCAGGGTCCCTATTACAATGGATAATTGGACATCTGCCTTCCTGATATTTGCCAGTATCTATTGTGATAAATATCCGGACAGGGCCATAGCACTTTTTAAGTACATGGACATCATAAGGAAGGCGCAGTTACATTTTGGGGGTTTCGCATGGCTGAGCTACGATGAGGAGTTCAGGGCCAGGGTGAGTGTAAATCCAGAAAAACCATGGGGGGATGTGGATGCAATGGATGGTATCGGCTCAATCTTCGGCCTCCACGCATACAGCGAGTGGTTTGCCGGTGGTCTACAAGCCTTTTCAATCTCGTCCCGCCCAGGGAGGGGTGGGCGCAGCCAACAAGGCCCCGGTGCCCACCACGGGGGCTTGCTGGAACTTTAATAAAGGGTTCTGCTCTCGACAGCAGTGTAGGTTCAAACATGACTGCTCCAAGTGCGGGGCCGTCATCCAGTCACTCAATGCTTTTCCTTATCCAGTCCAGCGGGCATCCAGGGGGCGGGGCACACAAGGCGGTACTGCGCCTAAGGGGTCCTACGCCGGTTAGGCCAGAGTTTCTATTGCCCTGGCTACACAGCTACCCAGACGCGGATAAGGTTTGTCAGCTGGAGTGGGGTTTTTGTGAAGGTTTCAGAATAGGATACCAGGGTCCACTGTATAGGAGATGGGCAGATAATTTACGGTCAGCCAAAGAACAACCTCAGGTGGTTTGCAACAAAGTGGCGAAGGAGGTGGCTCTGGGTAGAATAGCAGGGCCATTTTTCGAAATGCCAAGTGAGAATTTAATGATATCACCCCTAGGAGTCGTGCCCAAAAAAGCACCGGGTGGGTTTCGTTTAATACACCACTTGTCATGGCCTGAGGGAACGTCTGTCAATGATTTTATCGCACATGAGGACTCCAAGGTGGTGTATGCCTCGGTGGATGATGCCGTGAGGCTAATTGTGAAGTGTGGGCGCAGGGCAGAAATGTGATATACAATGGGCTTTCAGGCTATTACCCATTCATCCAGCAGATTTTGACATCCTGGGTTTGCAACTGGACGGGCCATTACGTGGACCGGGTGTTCCCCATGGGCTGTGCTATTTCATGCACACTTTTTGAAAGCTTTAGTACCTTCTTGCAGTGGGTTTTTGTTCAAATGAGTGGGTACCGAACGGTGACTCACTACTTTGATGATTTCCTATTTGTAGGGACGGCCACAACTGAGGACTGCACCCGGGCTTTGGCAGACTTTCAGAGGCTAACTCAGCAGGCAGGAGTGCCTTTGGCCCCAGAAAAGACCAAGGGTCCGCTAGCAGTGATGACCTTCTTGGGCATCGAATTGGACGCAAACACTTTGATGGCCAGATTGCCGGCAACTAAAGTCGCGGAGATGCTAGAGTTCCTGGCCATGGTGAGGGACTTTGCAAGATGGATTTGCGAACGGCACAAAAGCTGTTGGGGTACCTCAATTTTGCATGCAGGGTGGTGAGGGGAGGAAGGACATTTTCTAGGCGTTTGGGGTTATCCATGTCAGGAGCAATACTCCCACACCACAAGATCAGGATTTCGTTGGCCCTGAGAGAGGACATTAAAGTTTGGGATACGTTTCTGAAAGATTTCAATGGGGTGCCTATGTCTTTTAGGGACACTGATACAGTGTGGCAGGTTACATTTTTTTCTGATGCAGCGGGAGCCTCGGGTTTCGGTCTCTATTGGGACGGGAGATGGTGCGCTGAACCATGGCCCCGGCAATGGGTGCAGCAAGGAAGGAGTATTGCTTTCCTTCAGTTTTTTCCACTTTTAGTGGCTCTGGCAGTCTGGGGTCAGTAATTGGCCAACAGGTCAGTGGTTTTCCAGGTGGACAACATGACGGTGGTGGAACTAGTCAACAGGCAGCGGGCGAGGGACCTTAGAGTGTTGCGCTTATTGCGCCAGTTTATGCTTAAATGTTTATCTCTAAATGTTATTTTTAAAGCAGCACACATACCTGGGATTTACAACGAGATTGCAGACTCCCTGTCTCGATCACAGTGGCAGCGATTTCGTGAGTTGGCCCCAGAAGCGGAATGGAGCAAGACTGAGGTCCCGGCAGACATTTGGGAGTGGGGGGCGTGATGATCACGGGGCTGGTGGAGATGTCTTTAGCAGTGTCCACTCGGCGGAGTTACAGGCTTGCATGGTTGGAGTTTCAATCTTTTGAGTTGGTTGTGGGAAATTTTGGGGCTTTAGGGTCGCAGGCTTTGGAGGCACGCGCATTGCGTTTTGTGCTGTATCTGATCGAGGAGGGTTTGTCTCCTGCAACTATTGGGGGAAAACTGGCTGGGGTTTCGTTTTATGGGAAGTTGTTTTTTGGTACCGATCCAGCGCGCAGTGACCTGTTAGGGCGAATTTTGAAGGGCTGGGGCAGAGTTAGGTCCAGTGCAAGCAAACCAGCGAGAGAACCCATCACGTTTGACATACTTCTTGAGTTATTACATGTATTGCCAGTAGGCTGCTCGGACGAGTATGAAGTGGGTTTATTACAACTGTTCATGATCTGGATGTTTTTTGGTGCTTTCAGAGTGTCTGAATTGTTGGGGGTGGGAAAAGAGATAGGGGTGAAGACAAACGAGGGGTGCATACATGGGGACCGGTTGGGCATTTGGCTCAGGCGTTCGAAGACAGATCAGTTGGGAAGGGGAAAATGGGTATGGCTGGAAAAGGGAGGGGACGAATTGGCGTGTCAGTGAAAGGAATGGACGTCATTCAAGCAAAGGCTGCGCAGGACGGGGGAATACGGAGTATTTGTCCACGACACAGGGGCAAAGCTTACTAGTTATCAGCTGCTGCAGGTGTTGAGAATGGCTCTTGGGCGTTTAGGCCGGCGCGCAGTAGATTTTGGCACGCATTCATTTCGGATTGGCGCAGATACAGCGGCAGCTCACTTGGGTTGGGACTGGGTGAAAATTAAGGCCATAGGTAGGTGGAAATCCAGATGTTGTGAGCGTTATGTGAGACCCTGATACATAGTTTTTCAAATGGGTGCTTCGATTACCTGAGGGGTTTGTAGGGGGGGTTACGTTTTCAGGGCAGTCTTTACAGTGTTTTTTCTTTACAGAGTGGCAAGACAGTGACATGGCTGGTTGGCCATTCTTTCGTTCACTGGGCAGCGAAGTTCGCAGAAAAGCAAATTTACGGCAGGGCGATGGGACTTCCTAGCAGACGCCATGAAGTTTGTTGGTGGGGGAAGAGTGGCATGAGGTGGGGAAGTTTGCTTCCATTCATCACTGCAAGTTTGCCGGAATGGGGATGTCCTGATTTACTATTGATTCACCTGGGGGAAAATCAGGGCTCACACTCATACTACTGATGCAGAGAGACTTGGAACTGTTGAAACAAAGGTTGCACGGCACATGCCTGGTGTGGACAGAATTTGTGCCTCGGCGAGTGTGGAGAGGGGCAGTCAATCACGGAGCCATAGAGCGGGCTTTGAGGAAATTGAACAGGGCCATGAGGGTGTTCTGTTGGGCCCAGGGGATCAAGGTCCTTAAGCATAAGGACATCAAGGAGCATGAGGAGACACTTTTTAGGGCGGATGGGGTACATCTGTCAAAGTTAGGAAACGTGTATTATTTGACAGAGTTGAGGTTGCTGTTAAGTGAATTATGGGGAGAGAAGCTCTGGTTTAGAGAACAAACCTAAGAGTATATAAAAAAAAAAAGAAGTTAAAGAGAAAGGGGGACCTGAAGAAGGTTGTTCTTCCTGGGGTGAGGCAGCAAAACGCCAAGTGGGTTTTGCTGGATGGCAGAAGATGGGGGAGGGTGGAGAGCCAGTTGCGGGCTTGTCCACCTTTTCAAGGGGAATTACAAGGAGGTGAAGGAGCAGAGTGAGGGGGTAGGCTCGAAGCAAGTAGGACATGTGAGGAATAGGGGAGTGGCTAGGGGAGGAGAAGCAAAGAGAGGTTTGGAAGATCGAGAGATGAGCAAAGGAAAATTTGGAAGTTGGGGGTTTAGTTAATGTTTGGATATACACTGGAAGTTCAATGTTGTTTATGTTTAAAGCCTGTCCTAAATAAATGACCTTTTGCACTATTGGAAGTGTCACTGTATGTGTGTGTCCCGATGGAGGGGCCCGCGGAGAGAGAGACCCGCTCGTCTCTCCGCGGGCACGTTCGGGGACGGCAGGAAGTGGCGCATAGGAGGCTGATTGGAGGACAGGTAAGTGGGGGTGGGAGTTAGGGTAGAGTTTAAAAGGGGGGAGGGAGGGAGGGTCGGACTCTTTCCGCGTCGACCACTGTTAGGGAGGAGCGGATTTTGACCACCCACCCGGCAGTTGAGGAAGATAGGAAGGGTAGGGAGACAGCGGGTAGACAGCGAGGGTAGATCGGGGGATAGTTAGAGAGGGGACGATGGATGGGGAGGGAGAGTCAGTTAGGGCAGGTGACATTTGTGAAGGTATGGCAGAAGATGGGGGAGGGTGGAGAGCCAGATGCGGGCTTGTCCACCTTTCCAAGTGGAATTACAATGAGGTGAAGGAGCAGAGTGAGGGGGTAGGCTTGAAGCAAGTAGGACATGTGAGGAATAGGGGAGTGGCTAGGGGAGGAGAAGCGAAGAGAGGTTTGGAAGGAGAGAGATGAGCAAAGGAAAATCTGGAAGTTGGGGGTTTAGTTAATGTTTGAATATACACTTGAAGTTCAATGTTGTTTATGTTTAGAGCCTGTCCTAAATAAATGACCTTTTGCACTATTGGAAGTGTCACTGTATGTGTGTGTCCCGAGTGTGCATCCTGAACTCAAAAATAAAAGTCTCTGGAATCCTTTTAACATGCGAGAGCGTTTCACTTTAGTACAACATTTAATAAAACAGTTAATAAAGGTCTCTCATTATAGTGATATGAACGGATGTACTAAAGTGAAGTAGTCCTGCATATTGAAATCAATCAAGAGGCGCCCGTCCATTTCCAATACCACCACCTGCCAACGCATGTCACAGTGTGCTAAAGGTACTTTACAATCGGAACAAGCAGTGTGAACGTTTGGCTTATTGAAATTCGCTTTGAAACGAATCAATGGTTTGTAAAACAATGGAGCAGATACTGACACCCAAGAAACGGGTGAGATCTGATTTGTAAAGTGGAACCTACCCCTGGTGGACAGATTCCACCTTCTGAATGGTGGTTGCCAGCCCCAGGGGAGAGGACAGCTGAATGCTCCCTCTACGTCATTCCTTACATACATACTTTTAATTTTAAAAGCAGCCTTTGTTTCTTCAGTCTTCATGTGTCCCGCACAGGCCCCTGCATTTACAGCCATTTGCAGGGGTTCTAAAATGTCACACATATTAACGATGCTGGAGGTTTTGTGACCTCTTGCGAATGGGCATTTTGCAAGGCAGCTGATTAGTACATCAGTCACAATGCAAAATAAAGTTCAGAACGCAAACCAGTTTGTGTGCAAAAGCACTGACTTACCACACCAGGCCCATAGTCTGTCTATATTACATGTAGGGCCATTGTGTACCTTTTTTGAGCTGGACTTCCAGGTACCGAAGTGCCATTTCTAAGAAAGAGCAATCGAAGTTGTGTATGATGAGGTGGGAAGATGAAGGGAAAAAAAGAAAAAAGAGAAAGTGGTTTCATGAAACTGAAGATCCCTCTTGGGAGCGAATGACATCAATCCGTGCCCCTTGAAGATGAGAGGGAGCATAAAAGAAGGCTTTTCAATGCATTCAAGGATCATCTTCCAAACAAAGGGTTAAACACAGGCTATATTTCCCTTTCTCCTTTTTATACTTCTATTTTTCAGCTGGCCCAGGGCTAACATAAAGTTTCAGCTGAATTCCTAGTGGCATTTGTATAGGACTGTAAACATTCTTGTTACAGTTTAAGGTTATTTTACTAAACCTTTTGTGATATTTGTTGGATAAAGGGAACAACGAGGAGCTGTACAACGTAAAATAAACATCAATTATAACTGAATTTATTTGTTCCGCTACACTCATAGAAGTATTTGTATTGAGCTTTTGTTAATGACTGGCCATGTAGTGGCACATTATGGGCACTAACCTGTGGTGAATCCTTACACTAAGCAGGCCAACGTTGTAGACACAACCTGAATCATGCACAAACCAGCTCAATCAACAGTGGCAGGTTTGACAGTACAGTCTAACGGACTCTTAGGCTCAGATTTAAGAGGGCCTAGCACCTCCTTGCGCCACATTAGCATAGTTTTTTAATGCTAATGTGGCCCAAAGAGGCCAAAATTGCTTAAGCTAGATTTACAAAGTGGAGCGATGCATGCACTTCACTATTTGTAACCCCTTGCGCCACTTTATGCCTGTGCCAGTCCTAATGTATTCAAGGGGGGCTGTACCCCGTTAGGAGGGGGGTGAAAAATGGCACAAAGAACTCTAAAAGATTTCTTTGTGCCATTTTTTGCACCAGTTTTTAACACCTGCACAGAGCAAGTGTTAAAAGGAGGCACACCATTGTGTAAAATTGGCCTTAATGTGCTTTGCAGGATGAGCGTCAACATTTTTTACGCTAATCCTGCAAAGCGCCAAACTAGCATCAAAGATTTTGATGTTAGTTCCCTATCCACCGCCATGGTGCACCGTGTATTACATATGGTGCACATATGGTGGCATTAGAGGGGCGCTAAAGGGCGCAACAAGAGTGGTGCTGCAGTGGATGCAGTGTCACTTTTCTTTAATCAGGCCCTTAATTTTAATTGTTCAAATCTGAAAGGCCCTGCGCTTCTCCACCCAAGGTAACCAGGAATTCACCTGATGTATACCTTCACTTTTTATGTACGTGGCAGGTTGTTGGCAGAAACGCTGAGCTTCATATCATGGAAGCATCACCCTAAGTGTAGGTGGAACTAGGAACTAGGATGGCCTTCGATTGCTCGACAATTTATTAGCTCCTAATTGGGATTATATAAAAGTGTGGAACAAAGTCATAACCATTGCAAGGAATGAGTTTGAAATCAGGAACATTATACGAAGCTTTGCGTGAAGCTGGATAACTAAATTGCTCATATTTAGGAATAGATATACTTGTGGTACAAAGGCATTACAAAAAGAAGGAGAAAGTAAAACGCAAGATTCCCTCTCGTGTCAACCTGAAGTACTCCCGCCAATTTCACTGGGAGGAGCTCTCCCGCAATAGCCCCAAGCAAGCTTTAAGATATGCAAAAACACATATAGGCTATAGGACCATGACTTTTTGTAGCATGACATTCCTCAAGATATTCACAAGTCTATTAATTTGTGCCACAGAAGGAGACATTCCTACTGTATTTAGGATTGTGAATAGTGGATCAGAACCACTTCCAGTATTGTTTTTGGTCTGTATTGAATATACTTTTAAATGTCTAAATGTTTATATAAGAACTTTTTTCACACATTTGTTGGAAATTGAATAAATTATTTTTCTATATATAAAAATGTTCTTGTGGGCATTTACTGTCATTTTGTAACTCCCAAAGAAACTGTTATTTACACAGTCCATTCTACATTTTGTTTCTCAGCAAACCTCATGTGTAGTGTTGAGATAATACCCTCAACTAGTGATGTGCACAGAACTTTGACAAAGATGTATTTTTTTTTTAACACAACACATGAAAGCCAGCTCTCTGCGCTACCGAAGGAAAGCAGTGCAGAGCCGTTATTATAAAATGACCTGCTGCTGCTGTCATCCTCTGCACTGGCGCACAAACAGGCTGTTTCGTAGCAGTGCACAACCTTGTTAACATGGTGCAGAGGTGGGTACGTGATGCCTATCACAGGATTTGTCCTGGAAGTATACCCTTCCTCACATTTGATGTGTGCTTTACAAGGCAGCCCACATGAAATGTGTGAAATGTTTGGAGATATGAAAATATTTCTGGATCGGTCAATAATTTTGGGTGTTTGTGGCGATTCACCAATTTCACACCAAAGTAAGGCCCCCTTCATGAAAAATGGCCCAAACCAGCCCAAAGTGCTAACTGAACAGAGATAAGTGCACCGTTCCACTGCAAAATAACGTTTCCTCTAAAAAAGCAAATATCCTCCCAAAACTTTGCACTGCTTTGCAACACTTTGCACTGAAGCAAAGTCTTAGTAAATCTGCCCTTTTGTGAGGGACTAAAATCTGCCCGCCTTAAAATCCACAGTTCTCATATATGTTATCAATACATGCTTTCACTCTCCCTCCTCCCAGGGGGATTAAAAAGATATTCTCCTTCCTCAGTTTCCCAAATGAAAATCATGGAAATGGGGTATTAGCTGAAAATCAACAGATTCCGTATTTGTTAGATCTGTCAGCTTCAGGGTGGTCTTCCCACAAACCTTTTGCCTTTCTCCTCCAGTTTTTTGCCGTTCTCGTTTTTGTTGGCCTTAGGACTCTGTGCACTTTACTACTGCTAACCAGTTCTAAAGTGCTTGTGCTGTCTCCTCTAAGGATGGTGAGATTTGCTCATAACCGATTTGCATATTTAATTTACTTGTAATTTACTAGTTAAGTGGTACTACATGTACCAAGGCCCTGTAAATTAAGGTCCACCCACTTAAGTAGCCCTTTAAACATGTCTTGGGCCTGCCACAGCAGCCTGTGTGTGTAGTTTTAAACTGCTCTTTTAACCTAGCAAAATAAGCCTTTTGCCAGACCCAAACCTTCCTTTTTAATACATACAAGTCACCCTGAGACAGGCCCTGAAGAGTCCAGTTGGCAGGGTGCGGTGTATTTAAACAGTTGGACATGTACTTTTAAATTTTACATGCTGTGGTAGTGAAAGACTTAAATCCATGCCTTCCTCTCCCATAGGATAACACTGGGTTTCCTTATAACATTGAATAAGTGATGACTTTCAACTGGAAACAGATAGGGATGTCGAATTTGGTGTCTATTGAATTGTAATTAAAAGCCCTCTTTTATGGTTAAGTCGTATTTTTAGTTGCAATACTGAAAATGCCACTTTTAGAAAGCTGGCATTTTCTTGTCCCAACCATTTTGCACCTGCAACCTGTTCCTGGGTCACATACCTAGGTGTAGCTGGCTGCTGATCTTTGTATATTCTCCCCAGACAGTGATACAAAGGGATGCCAGATGTTGGCAGGATGGGCAACTTTGAGTTAATGAGGGGGAGGATATTTCACTACCATGCCTGTACATCACAAAGGCCCTACCTGAACAGTCTCACAAAAGGGTTTGACACTAGTCCATTGTGACCCCCTGACATTCTGAGACAAGGGCAGAGAGGCAGAAAATTCCAGGCACCTCTGGTGTATGGAAACGTCTAGAAGCTTTTCCTACTTCAAAGTGGACACCAGGTATAAAATTTGGACCTCAGACCCCAACTGTCCAGTACACATCTGGACCTGTGGAAGACACAGAAGGACTGCTGTGCTGCCTTGCTGCTAAAGGACTTCTACTCTGCTGCCCTGCTCCACTTCCCTACTGCTCTCCTTTCTGAGTGAGAAGGACTGGACTTGCATCTTGAACCCAGGACCACCAGAGTGATACCAAGGGCTTGTTGGCTGGCTTCCTGACCAGGAGCCTCAGGGACAGAACATGCTTCCTCCACCTTGAACTCAGCACCTGGACTCTGTGAGAAGTGAGGCTTGCCCTCCCAAGGGGTGCCACCCCAGCCCAGGACCCTTGGAAGTGGTCCTGCAGGTGTTCTTGCCAGCACAGCTGTGGTCCCAGCAGAACCAACATAACGTGACGCATTGCCTAACAGAAATTCCGCATCAGAGCCACAAAGAGGTTCATCGTCTCACCAAAACTCTGCATAGGGACTGCTGCATGCCCTGTACCCAGTGTAGGACATTGCATCTCCACTTACAGCCTTCGAGGAACTACTGCTGCGCAACGCATCCTCAATGCAGGCCTTTGCATTGTAAGCCCCTCTTCGACTGCATCCTCGAAGCCAGATTCCACATCACGAGCCCAGCAGCTTCTTCCGATAAGCCTGTGCACAAAGATCTTTATGGAGGACTTCACATCACAAGCCCCTTGTCAACGGCATCCTCAATGACAATGCAGGACCTCACATTGCAGCTTTGCAGCTTCTACTAAATCACCCTTGTGCAACAGATCTTTGAAAAGGGACTCTGCATTGCTTCTCAAACAGGATTTAAGGTACTTTTCTTCAGTGGGCCTAACTGGGCCTCGTTAGCCTGCCCATGCTCCATTGCAGCTGACCTGAACTTGTGACTTTGTCCTGGTCTAGTGTGACCAGATATCTATAGTTGGTGCTTTGTGCATTTTGTAGCTATTTTCACTTAAATCTTTACCATTGTGTATCTACGGTTCCACTGATTGCATTTTTGTCATTTTGATCCTTAATTATTTATTACATTTACTCTATTTTTCTAAATTGGTGCAGAATTTTTCTTGTGTAGTGTTTTCACTTTCTTACTGTTTCTTACTGTTTGAAGTACTGCCTAAATACTTTACACGTTACCTCTAAGTTAAGCCTGCCTGCTTTTGTGCTAAGCTACCACAGGGTTAAGCACAGTTTAATTTGGAATTTTTTTGTATTTAACCCTGACAGAAATTGTGGTTACTGCTTGAGTAGGGGTTCTCCCCCCCAAACCAGTAACCTAATTTCCAACAGCTTTCCTGGGGTTTCCTTGCTTCATTCAGAGTTGTCTTTCTGATGGCTGAGCCTTAGCAGATTCCACTTCTGGAAACCTCTTGCCTAAAGGCCATCTGCTAAAGATGCACCAAGATACATAAATTGGATGGCCCACTCTGATTAGGTCAGGGCTTCCAGTGCTGATTTTTCCTGCCTTGCACAGCAGTATTGGTGAAACAAAAGCAACAATACCTTCTATAGGGTGGGAGAAAACATCTAGTGTGTAGCAGACATTGCTTTTCTTCCAAGTTTGTTTCTGAAAAACGAAGAAATGCCAACTAGGTTCCTATAATTCAATAGCCCTCCCTGCACAGTAGTTTTACTGAAAGTGTTGCCGCTAGCCAGAAAATATTTGGTGAAATTTCCACCTTGACACGACAGGAAGCTCTAAATTTGGTGGATAGTTTTCTTCTGCCACCCCACTGGTTAGACAGCCTCCTTACCAAATACATAATAAGACCCTACATGTTACACTGGCTGCAACACATGCAAAATGCAGTGCTTTACACTGGTCTTGGGTAATGGGAATATGTAACTCTCACATTACTTGAATCGACCTGGTAGCTGTTTAAGAAAAGGGTTAGCTTCATGTTATTCTACAGTTCATAATGCCTTTCACCTTAATGACCTAGTTTCCTTGAACTAAAAGCTGAGATGGTAAGTTCCATCTGGAGACCTGCACTAGAGTCACTGTTGCTAAATTCAGATTCTTAAATGTATGAAATGCAGAATAGGATGCAGAGCTTTTTGGTTCAGGAGACTCAGACTTGGAATACATTGTCTCCCACGTTCAGGTCTTGGGCAATCAGCAGAGATTAGCAAGGTCATAAAATAGGATCTAATGGGTTTGTGTTGTTATCAGCACTACTAAAGGTCATGCCACTGTTGGTTGGTTTCTTGGAAATAGTGTACCCTCTATAAAATTATACAACACAAAATAACATTTTCTGTTATTAAAATGCTATTCTTATTCACGGAAAAAAGCAACGGTTAACTCTAAGGACCTCATTACAACCCTAGCGGTTGATGTAAAAGTGTCAGTAATACCGTCAACAGCCTGGCGGTAATTACCGCCAAATTATGGCAATGGTGGGTAGATCTCAGATAGGCAGCCACTTTACCACTCCGACCTCCAGGGCAGAAACAACAGACACCATGGTGGTAGCCGCCTACACCCAGGCGAAAGTCAATGTTCTGCCCACCGTATTAAGACATGCCAATCTGCCACCTTTTCCGGGGTGGTACCAACAACATCAAAAGCCTGGCGGAAACACTGCACAGAAGTGAAAGGACTCACCACTGGAGACACAGGAAAGAACCACGCCGTCATGGAGTTCGAGCTGCATGCCTTCCCCATGGTCTTCTACATGCTGCTCCACCACAAATGACAGCAAAGACGACAACGGTGAGTACAGCCGCCTAGCACACAAGTGAGGGGGGGAAAGAGAGTGACACACACACGCACCCCGCACCCCAAACACCATACACACAGCCAGATGCACAAGAAAACAAGTTATTTCCCCTAAATCGGCTGTATAATGCAAGGACAAAATGAATTTACTAAAGTGAGTGTAATAAGATCAACACAGTGTAAATAAAAATTTAGACAATGTAACAGATATTTACAATTGTAAAGTTCAAAGGACACTGCCCAGTCCTCAGTTTATGTGGGCCACATGGCCACAGGCCAATGTCCAAGGCCCCGCTTGTCACCTGCATCAATACGGAGAGCACACTGCAGGGGCATCAGTTGGTTAATGGGCAGGCACCTCAAGGTACAGGGAGGGCACCTCAGCCGGGAGATGAAAAAAGACCACTGGTTCTGGAGGGGCAACATGCCCTGTGCTTGGTCCTGGGAGTGCAAGGCCACATTCTCTCGAGTGGGTGACTAACACACTGGTTCTGGAGGGGGCAACATGCCCATTGCTTGGCCCTGGGGAGTGCAAGACCACAGTCTCTTTAGTCTGTGACTTGCCCACATGCTCTGGAGGGGGCAACATGCCCTGTGCTTGGTCCTGGGGAGTGCAAGATCACAATCTCTCGAGTGGGTGACTCGCCCACATGCTCTGGAGGGGGCAACATGTCCTGTGCTTGGTCCTGGGCAGTGCAAGGCCACAGTCTCTCAAGTGCGAGACTTACCCACTGGTTCCGGAGGGGGCATTGTGCCCTCTGCTCTTGATCCTGAGGAGGCTGGGGTTGGTGGGTGTCTTACCCACTGGTTCTGGAGGGGGCATCGTGCCCTGTGCTCTTGATCCTGGGGAGTGCAAGGTCACACTCTCTCAGGTGGGTGTCATACCCACTGGATTTGCAGGGGGCAGGATGCACAGCAGCCCTTGGAGGCAGGACTACATACCTTCCACCAGCGGTGTTGGCTGTTCAGTGGTGGTCGTGATGCTGCTGCTGCTGGTGGCGGGAGGCCCCTGCCCATCCTTTGAAGCCTCGGATGGCTGCCCACTGGTGGTGGTGGTGCTGCTGCTGCTGCTGGTGGGGGGACACCCCAGTCCATCCCCTGCAGCCTCGGATGGCCCATCCCCTGCAGCCTCGGATGGCTTCCCAAAGGTGGTGGTCCTGCTGCTGCTGGTGGGGGGAGGGTCCAGCCCATCCCCTGCAGCCTCAGATGGCTGCCCACTGGTAGTGGTGGTGGTGGTAGTGCTGCTGCTGGTGGGGGGAGGCCCCAGCCCATCCCCTGCAGCCTTGGAAGGCCCATCCCCTGTAGCCTGGGATGGCTGCCCACTGGTGGTGGTGGTGCTTCTGCTGGCTATGGCCCTTGCTATTATGGAAAGCATTGCGGACAAATTCAGGAAGTCTTCCGGGTACAAGTTGAATGTGGAAAAAACTCAGATTATCGCAAGCCTTAGGCTGGTGTCTAAGCACTTACACTATGTTAAAACGGCTACATGCCTAGGGGCTTGATTCGCATACAGTTAGCCTTAATTCAGTACTTAATTATCCCTGTGGTTTCCGGTGCGGGCACCGGCACTTATTTTTCTGCCTCAAGCATTTACTGCGAGGAAAAGGCACATATGGGAAAGTCGGAAGAAGCGAGAAACGAAAAAGCGTCAAAAAGGTAGAAAGCAGAAAGGTGCAAGAGTGAGGGGAAAGGGCAGGGAGGGGCTGTAAATGGATTAAAGAAGCCCGAGATGGCTTCAGGAATACCATGTCTGAGTATTCCGTACTCGTACATTTAATTGCAGCAGCTGCTTGTTTAAGAGGAGATCCTTGGGCACCGGCGCTTTTTTTATTTACAAATTAGGCACTTCCTTAATTACTATACACTGTATCACGAACCTATAGCTGTTTTTAGGAAATGGGGCAAAATACATTTGAGGATTATAGGTAGATGCCATTTAATTAAAATAGTCATCTTCCTATGCTTTCTGTATTTGTGTCATATAATTACATTATTTCTACCGAACGTATCCTTTAAAAAGGTAGAAACTAGCTGGCAACAGTTCATACGGCGCAATATGCTATTCCTTATTTGCAGCTTCCCCGTGATATGGGCAAGATCACACTCCCATCTCTATGGCTTTATTTCATTTTTTCTTTTATTTTCTGAAATTCGGCTGTAAGTGGTTTAGGCAAATGGCAGCTGGCAGGTCTTTATCCAGATTATGTCCAATTTCAGAATGTACGCCAGCCTTCACAAGGGATGCCATGTATTTCGGACACACCAAATTTAAAACCCTGGCTCTCTCTGATAAAGTCTGGTCACATATTTATATTCGCTGCAAAATCCCCAGGTTTAATTGCTACAGGGCTTTAGGGGCTAACCCTAATTTTCCACCGATTATTCAGGATGATTATATTCAGCTCTGGTGGCCAGATGGCGTGGAAAAGGCTGGCCAGCTCTTCGGCAAAGGCACTCTCTTTTCATTTGAGGATTTAGAGCGGCCTTTTTTTTTTATCCCCCCAGCTATGAGAATATCCTAGTCGCTTGCAGCTCACAAGCTCTCTCTGGTGCAGAATTCATTTCTGCACTGCTTTTGCAATGGAATCAAACGTGGTGGGATTATTATGTTCTATCAGATTCTCATGAGCATCTGGCCACATGAGCATTATTTTGATCAAATGGCAAATAAATGGTCTGGAAATCTGGCTCTCCAAGTCTCTCTGGAAGACCTTAGGTTCCCTAATCTATTGATTTAGAAGTCTCTGAATGTATATTGCCTTGGAACCCATTCATTTAAAGTTCTCTGTGACATATATACTATATGCCCTACCGCCTATTTAAAATAGGATGTAAGGAGTATTCTAATTGCTTTAACTGCCAGGCCTTAGATGCCGACACTACACGTTTTTGCCACTTGTCCCACTTTGCCATAAGTGATGGGATATTCTCCTACTATACCATCCAGCCTTGCGGGCATCTATTTTTTCACCACCACCGTTGCCAGATTGGGTGTTGCTGGGCCTTGGCTTCAAAGTGAGCTGCCAGACCATAAAATCTGGTGGAGGAGTTCATCCTTGCTTATGGGTTAGCGCTTCCATCATTCGGATACATCCAAATAGACGAAATGTGCAAGAGCCTTGGCTACCAATCAGAGAAAGGCTTGTTTCTTTTATGCCTGGCTGCCTGCACGACATCTTATGAATTTTAGATCTCTGCTCTTTGACTTAATTTTAAAGGGGTCACATTCACATCTTTATATAATTTATGACTGGAGGAGAATCTTTTTTTTCTCTGAAGAAGCATATTCAAATCTATTTTTGCACGAATTTAGATTTGTAATGCTCTCTTATTTGCTTCTTGGTTGTAATGTTCTGATACTTCCCATTGAAAAAGAGGAAAATCAAACAATGCCTTTTCAATGGAAAGTGCTTCTGAACCATGGGCCAGATGTAGGTAGGTTTCCTTTTGTGAGGTGCAAATTGCGAGCCCCAGCGACTCGCAATTTGCACCTCGCAAAAGGAAATGCAGAAAGGTGTCTCAGACACCTTCTGCGACTCGCTATGGGGTCGCAAAGACCCACCTCATAAATATTTATGAGGTGGGTCGCAGTTTGCGACCCCATAGCGAGTCTAGGCACTCAGGTGGATGGTGGCCTGCTGGAGACCACCATGTCCGTGACTGCTTTTCAATAAAGCAGTTTTTTTTTTTCTCTTTGCAGCCCGTTTTCCTTAAAGGAAAACGAGCTGCAAATAGAAAAAATACCGAAACCTTTTAGTTTCGTTTTTTTTCAGAGCAGGCAGTGGTCCATAGGACCACTGCCTGCTCTGAAAAAATATTATTGTGAGCATTCACAAAGGGGAAGGGGTCCCGTGGGGACCCCTTCCCGTTTGCGAATGAGTTACCATCCACTTCAAGTGGATGGTAACTGTGAGTTGATTTGCGACCGCTTTCGCGGTCACAAATCAACTCTACATCGCGGTGCGACTCGCAAATAGGAAGGGAACACCCCTTCCTATTTGCGAGTCTGAAACACATTTTGCGAGTCGGTACTGACTCGCAATATGTGTATCTGCATCGCGTGAGGGCATTTGCGCCTCGCAAATGGCGTTTTTCGCCGTTTGCGAGGCGCTAATGCCTTCCTACATCTGGCCTCATATCTCGACATTAATACTTTCTTTGTATCTGCTACTTGGAGTTTGCTCATGGAATCTTTTTAAGCGAGTATTCCTGTTCAGAATGTTATGACGTGGGGCTCATAGAATGTTTTTGTTATGAAAGATGACAGTTGAACTGGTGTTTGCAATGGAGGAGCTCCTGAGTGTTCGTCCTCCAATGCCTGATAGCTCTATTGGAGAAATAAACCATTTCCCCCCCAAAAAAAAACACCTCATTACCAATTTCCAGGAACAGATGTTGCATGCCTACTAAATCTGGATCGGAATCTGGATCAGAGTCAACTACACATGCAACTGATGTCTTGCTATTCTTTTTCTTTAGGCACACTTTAACAAAATGACCAGGTTTTTTTGCAGACGTTATCCGTTACATTTGTAGCAGGGCATCTACTCTCCTTAACATGTGAAGGATTTTCACACATTAAGCAGTAATTGACATTCGTTACAGGTGAATTCTTGTAACTTTAGGTTCCCCCAATTGTTTACAAGATCGTCCCACTTCTACAGCACCTACAGCTTCAATAGGCTTATCATCAAGTTCTCTAAATGTCAATGCTTTTGGCCACTTTCTTCATCAAGTCCTCTAAATTTCAATGTTGTTGGCCCGTTTTATGATCTCATCAACTGAGGGATTACCTTAATGCCAGTAGTTTTTGTCAAAATGTGTTTGTCCTTAGAATGAGACACAAACTGATCTCTAATGAGTTGCTCAGTAAAATTGTCAAACTGACACTCAGCAATCAATCTGCACAGCACACAAATATAAGCATCAAAACCCTCCTCAGCACTTTGCTTGCCCTTGAAAAATGTGTGGTGCACAACTATTGAGCTAGGCTGTTATTCAAAACGTCATTTGAGTTTGTTAATTGTTCATCGGTTTAGAGTATTCATTGAGATCTTCTTCCTCAATCTGTAGCAATTCTGGCAAGTGATTGAAAACAGACCTTCCCTCAAACCCAATGAATGCAATACTAACCACTATTCCCTCTCAGCCCTGAACCTTGTGGCAACAATGGTTCCTAGATAAGTCTCAAAAGCATCAGACCACACTCTACACCTAAGTGGTGGCTCACCTGGTGTTTCCAAAAATGAGGGAGGGGGAGTGTAACAGCTTGCATTTCATATGATGAGTGAACTGTAGCCAAAAACCTTGTTAAAATAGCTAACAAGGAAACACACCAGCCAGCAGAAACATAAGAAATTATTTAAATTACTTGTTATACAATTTGTCTTCAAATGACTGACTTGACACACAGAACAGGTGTGCTTATCACCGATCTAACACACACAATGAATAATATGAAATCCTGCAAGGATGCGCATCAATAAAATATAATAGATGTGCTCATCACCATAGGATTTGCTAACTGTGCCACACACTGGTTACAGAGCAAAAGTGGGAGTCACTAAATTGTCTGCAGAACTGGTGTGCGTATCACTGATAACACTGACTTGTCCACAGAACTGGTGTCTGCATCACCGAAATAATATATGTATCTCTGACTTTTCCACAAGAGTGCTGTGCGTATCACCGATACAACACGCACACAGAGTAAACTAAAATAATGCAAGGATGTACATAAATTATGTTTGTGTTCAAAAGTAGAAAAACTTTCACAAACAAAACTTGCAGATCGAAATGGGTGTGCGGATCAAGGCACACAAATTCAACGAGATTACAACAGCCAAACTAGCACGCTGATTGTCCTCTACGAAACTGGTGCACTGCAGATAATGTTAACCCCTTCGCTGCCAGGCCTTTTCCCCTCAGGTGCAGGCCTCTTTTTGGCTATTTGGGGCAGTTCGCGCCTAGGCCCTCATACATTTTTGTCAACATAAGCTACCCACGCCAAATTTGTGTACTTTTTTCCCAACATCCTCTGGATTCTAGAGGTATACAGAATTTGTGGGTTCCCTTGAAGGACATCAAGAAATTAGCCAAAATACAGTGAAAATTTCGATTTTTTTAAAAAAATGGGAAAAAAGGGCTGCAGAAGAAGGCTTGTGTTTTTTTCCTGAAAAGGGCATCAACAAAGGGTTTGCGGTGCTACAATCACCAGCTTCCCAGCTTTCAGGAACAGGCAGACTTGAATCAGAAAACCCAATTTTTCATAACAATTTTGGCATTTTACTGTAATATACCCCATTTTTACTATTTTTTTTAGCTTTTAGCCTCCTTCCAGTTAGTGACAGAAATGGGTGTGAAACCAATGCTGGATCCCAGAAAGCTAAACATTTCTGAAAAGTAGACAAAATTGTGAATTCAGCAAAGAGGACTTTGTGTACATCCTACAAGGATAGAAAATGAGGTGAAAAAAACAGCCATTTTCTCCACTTTTTGCTCTGTAACTTTTTCCTGCAATGTCAGATTTTTTAAAGCAATATACTGTTATGTCTGCTGGACTTTTCTGGCTGCGGGGATATACAAGCCGTAGGTTCATCAAGAACCCTAGGTACCCAGAGCCAATAAATGAGCTGCACCTTGCAATGGGTTTTCATTCTATACCGGGTATATAGCAATTAATTTGCTGAAATATAAAGAGTGAAAAATAGGTATCAAGAAAACCTTTGTATTTCCAAAATGGGCACAAGATAAGGTGTTGAGAAGCAGTGGTTATTTGCACATCTCTGAATTCAGGGTGCCCATACTAGCATGTGAAATACAGGGCATTTCTCAAATAGATGCCTTTTTTACACACTGTCTTACATTTGGAAGGAAAAAATGTAGAGAAAGACAAGGGGCAATAACACTTGTTTTGCTATTCTGTGTTCCCCCACGTCTCCTGATAAAAATGGTACCTCACTTGCGACAGGATACGCAACATGGACACATCACATTTTTACATTGAAATCTGACGTGCTTTTTGCAAAGTGCCTAGCTGTAGATTTTGGCCTCTAGCTCAGCCGACACCTAGGTAAACCTACCAAACTTGCACATTTTCTAAAACTAGATGTTGGGAAATGGGTTATTGGTAAGGGCAGGTAAGTACCTACACTTAGCAATAGGCCACTAATTTCCACTTAGGTCCAGTTAGGTCTCAGTAAATTAAACCCAGCTCAACCCTTGGTAGCTTGGCAACGAGAGACAAGGCTTAACTTAGGAGACAGAGTGTAAAGCATTCAAACACCACAAAACAATAATTAAATAAAACACAGGAAACAGTTTAAAAACCCAAAACCAATTTATAAAAATAGATTATATTTTTATCTTTAAAATGACATCAAAACGAATAAAATCAGATAAGGGGAAGCGGAGATATTAATTTTTAAAGAATTAATGTTTTCTAGCGTATAGAAGCAACTAGCGCTCAAAGGGTTAAAAAAGGTCACACTGGAAAGGAACAAAGTCCAGAGTACAGGCCACCCACGAGGTAACTGTAGGAAAGTAGCCTCTTTCTAGACTTGTTACCCCCACTTTTGGCCTCTTTGGGAGTATATGTCAGGGTGTTTTCACTGTCTCACTGGGATCCTGCTAGCCAGGGCCCAGTGCTCATAGTGAAAACCCTATGCTGTCAGTGTGTTTGTTATGTGTCACTGGGATCCTGCTAGCCAGGACCCTAGTGTCATAAGTATGTGCCCTGTATGTGTTCCCTGTGTGATGCCTAACTGTCTCACTGAGGCTCTGCTAACCAGAACCTCAGTGGTTATGCTCTCTATGCTTTCCAAATTTGTCACTAACAGGCTAGTGACTAAACTTACCAATTCACATTGGCATACTGGTACACCCATATAATTCCCTAGTATATGGTACTGAGGTACACAGGGTATTGGGGTTCCAGGAGATCCCTATGGGCTGCAGCATTTCTTTTGCCACCCATAGGGAGCTCTGACAATTGTTACACAGGCCTGCCATTGCAGCCTGCATGAAATAATGTCCACGTTATTTCACAGCCATTTACCACTGCACTTAAGTAACTTATAAGTCACCTATATGTCTAACCTTCACCTGGTGAAGGTTGGGTGCAAAGTTACTTAGTGTGTGGGCACCCTGGCACTAGCCAAGGTGCCCCCACATCGTTCAGGGCAAATTCCCCAGACTTTGTGAGTGCAGGGACACCATTACACGCTTGCACTACACATAGGTCACTACCTATGTGTAGCGTCACAATGGTAACTCCAAACATGGCCATGTAACATGTCTAAGATCATGGAATTGTCACCCCAATACCATTCTGGTATTGGGGTGACAATTCCATGATCCCCCGGGTCTCTAGCACAGCACCCGGGTACTGACAAACTGCCTTTCCAGGGTCTCCACTGCAGCTGCGCTGCTGCCAACCCCTCAGACAGGTTTCTGCCCTCCTGGGGTCCAGGCAGCCCTGGCCCAGGAAGGCAGAACAAAGGACTTCCTCTGAGAGAGGGTGTTACACCCTCTCCCTTTGGAAATAGGTGTGAAGGCTGGGGAGGAGTAGCCTCCCCCAGCCTCTGGAAATGCTTTGATGGGCACAGATGGTGCCCATCTCTGCATCAGCCAGTCTACACCAGTTCAGGGATCCCCCAGCCCTGCTCTGGCGTGAGACTGGACAAAGGAAAGGGGAGTGACCACTCCCCTGACCTGCACCTCCCGGGGGAGGTGCCCAGAGCTCCTCCAGTGTGTCCCAGACCTATGCCATCTTGGAAACAGAGGTGTTGGGGGCACACTGGACTGCTTTGAGTGGCCAGTGCCAGCAGGTGACGTCAGAGGCTCCTTCTGATAGGCTCTTACCTCTCTTGGTAGCCAATCCTCCTTCCTTGGTAGCCAAACCTCCTTTTCTGGCTATTTAGGGTCTCTGCTTTGGGGAATTCTTTACATAACGAATGCAAGAGCTCATCAGAGTTCCTCTGCATCTCCCTCTTCACCTTCTATGAAAGGATCGACCGCTGACTGCTCAGGACGCCTGCAAAACTGCAATAAAGTAGCAAGACGACTACTAGCAACCTTGTATCGCCTCATCCTGCTGGCTTTTTTGACTGTTTCCAGGTGATGCATGCTCTGGGGGTAGCCTGCCTTCACCCTGCACCAGGAGCTCAGAAGAAATCTTCTGTGAGTCGACAGAATCTTCCCCCTGCTAACGCAGGCACCAAAAGACTGCAACACTGGTCCTCTGGGTCCCCTCTCATCCTGATGAGCATGGTCCCTGGAACTCAGCAACTCTGTCCAAGTGTCTCCCACAGTCCAGTGACTCTTCAGTCCAAGTTTGATGGAGGTAAGTCCTTGCTTCCCCACGGTAGACTGCATTGCTGGGTACCACATGTTTTGTAGCTGCCCCGGCTCCTGTGCACTCTTCCAGGATTTCCTTTGTGCACAGCCAAGCCTGGGTCCCCGTCACTCCTTCCTGAAGTGCACAACCTTCTGCTCTCTGGGGGTAGTAGGTGCACTTTACACCTACCTTTCAGGGTCTTGGGGTGGGCTATTTTTCCAACCCTCACTGTTTTCTTACAGTCCCAGTGACCCTCTACAAGCTCACTAAGGTTTGGGGTCCATTTGTGGTTCGCATTCCACTTTTGGAGTATATGGTTTGAGTTCCCCTATACCTATGTGCTCCTATTGCAATCTATTGTAGTTCTACACTGTTTGCATTACTTTTCTTGCTATTACTTACCTAATTTTGGTTTGTGTACATATATCTTGTCATACTGAGGGTACTCACTGAGATACTTTTGGCATATTTTCATAAAAATAAAGTACCTTTATTTTTAGTAACTCTGTGTATTGTGTTTTCTTATGATATTGTGCATATGACACCAGTGGTATAGTAGGAGCTTTACATGTCTCCTAGTTCAGCCTAAGCTGCTTTGCCATAGCTACCTTCTATCAGCCCAAGCTGCTAGAAACACCTCTTCTACACTAATAAGGGATAACTGGACCTGGCACAAGGCTTAAGTACCTCTGGTAACCACTACAAGCCAGGCCAGCCTCCTACAGTAACACTGTCACACTTACTTTCAGAAGTGTTTGATTCAGGAAAGTGGTCCACAGCACCAGCCAAGGGTTCAGAGGCTCTGGTGTGCCTCTTGGGGTCTGGGACTACAACTCCCACAATGCACCTCTTCAAATTATGGAGTTTCTCCAAACATCTCCAAACTTCTGGATCTTCTTCCAGAGGTCCTTTTTGGTGTCTTTGAAGTGTCCACAACTTGATCCAAGGTTCCAGAAGCTCTGAGTTGCTCCTTGGGAGTTGGGACTACAATTCCCAGAATGCACCTGGTCAGAATCCTCAAATGGCCACTGGACGCTGGTCAGCTGGGCTCTGCCTGCAGGACTTGATGCAGGGGACTCTGGGCAGCTTCTTTGTACCTGTAGCAAACAGGGATTCCCTTTGTGAAGCAGTAGAAGACAGGTAAAGTCATTTTAAGGGTGAAGCCCAAGTGTGCAGCTGGTGCAGTCCTCCAGAGTGCAGTGTCCAGGTGCAGGTCAGGGATCTAGCAGGGCAGTCCTTCTTCTCCTGTACTTCTTCCTTGTTGGAATCTGTTAGGGATCTGAGGTGTGGGTGCAGGTCTGCAGTTTTATCCTTGCTCCTGGGTGAAAAACAGGGGGTCCTGGTTCTCCAATCAGGGGCAGGGTCCTTCCCCCTGTGATGTCCACTTCCTGGGAAGTGTGGCAAAAATCAATCCCAGGAGGCAACATTCCTCAAAAATCCATCATGGCTGAAAGTGATTCTTGGAGGTTACATCTGGCTGAGCCCACCCACTGGTGTGGCTACAAATCATAAACAGACCCCTCTCCTGCCCTCTCCTAATCTAATCAAGTGGGCACCTAGTTGTCTGGGGTTGCAGGATGTGGGGGGGTTGCTCCAAATGTCCTTCTCTGCCTTTGAAGACCAGTTTGGCAGCCCTCCCCCTTCCTGCCTTACCATCTGCTGAGGGGAGGTCCCCTCCCACAGGCACATCTCTTTGTGTGAAGCCAGGCCACTTCACACCTCATCAAGGCAGCCTAGCCAGGCTGCCAGAGGCTGGCCAATCAGAGAACAGCAGCAAAAACAATGCAGGGCTGAAATTGGCAACTTTTCATTTAAAGTTTAAAACTCTTTACCTGAACAAGTTATAATAAATCCAACAACTGGAAGTTGTGGGATTTATTATAACAATTAATTTGATACCAAGCTCGTTGTTTCTGTCACTTAAGGGGACTTTTAAAATTCAAATAAAGTCTCCCCATTCTAGCCTATGAATGCCATTCACTACAATGAGGGAAAAACGAATTTGGCTGTTTTTTACCTCACCAGGGCTTAAAAAACTATTTTTATAAGGTCCCCGCTTATAGTTACATGGCACACAGCCCTAGGGGCACATAGGGCACACCTTAGGGGTGATTTACATGTAAAAATAAGGTAGTTTAAGACTTTGGAACTATTTTGAATTTAAAAGTCGAATTTGCATATAGCTTTAATTTAAAAGCAGCCAGCAAGGCAGGCCTGCCTTTAAAATGCCACTGGGCACCTCAGCAGTGCACCTATGGGTGCACTACCTATGCTGTGGTCCCTAAACCTACATGCCCTACCATATACTAGGGACTTATGGGAAGGTTGACTTAGCCAATTATAATTAGCCTAATTTGCATATTGATTTTACACAGAGCACAGGCCCTGGGACTGATTAGCAGTACCCAGGGCACCATCATAGTCAGGAAAACACCAGCAAAAAGTGGAAAATGGGGGCAAAAAGTTAGGGGGCCTCTGCAATATGCCCTGTTTTCTCACACAAGCCCCCCCATCCCACACGCCCAGGAGACTCAGCCCAACCCTGGGAGAGTCTTCCTGGCTTGTCAGGCGAGGAAGACAGTGAAGAGAACAGGCTGTCCCTTTGTTACCCAGAATCCTTTGCAAACCTCAAAATTTGTTAAAAAAAACAAACACTTTTTCCTCTCATTTCGGTGATAGAAAATTCTGGAATCTGAGAGGAGCCACAAGTTTCCTTCCATCCAGTGTTCCCCCAAGTCTCCCAATAAAAGTGGTACCTCACTTGTGGGGGTAGGCCTAGCGCCCGCGACTGGAAATGTCCCAAAACACAAGCTGGACAGATCACATTTTCCCAAAGAAAACAGAGCTGTTTTTTAATGCAAAGTACCTAGCTGAGGATTTTGGCCTCTAGCTCAGCCGAACCCTAGGGAAACCTAGCAAAACTGCACATTTTCTAAAACTAGACATGTCGGGGAATCCAGGATGGGGTGACTTGTGGGGCTCTCACCAGGTTCTGTTACCCAGAATCCTTTACAAACCTCAAAATGTGGCCAGAAAAAATTGTTTTCCTCTCATTTCGGTGACAGAAAGTTCTGGAATCTGAGAGGAGCTACAAATTTACTTCCATCCTGCATTCCCCCAAGTCTCCTGATAATAATAGTACCTCACTTGTGTGGGTAGGCCTAATGCCCGCAAAAGGAAATGCCCCAAAACACTATCTGGACACATCAAAATGATCAAACACAAACTACCTGTTTTTGCGGGGAGGGCACATGCGTTTTTGGTCCTGGGCTCAGCAGCCATCTAGGGAACCCTACCAAACCCAGACATTTCTGAAAACTAGACACCCGAGGGAGTCCAGAGAGGTGTGACTTGCATGGATCCCCCAATGTTTTCTTACCCAGAAATCTCAGCAAACCTCAAATTTAGCTAAAACATAATGTTTTCCAACATTTCTGTGTGGGATCACCACACTTTTTAGGAGGGCCAAGGGCCTGTGACAGGGAAGAGCTAAAAACATGTCAAAATTGAGGGGTAACCAAAGCGGGTCCAAAAGGGCAGTTTGAAAAGAAAACATTTTTAGGCTGACAAGTGCAGCAGAATTTTTATCGGTATGGATGAGACAATGCTGGGTGGTAGGAATTTTGTGGATTCCTTCAGATTCCGGAACGTTCCATCACAAAAATGTGGGAAAAATTTGTGATTTCCAGCAAAGTTGGAGGTTTGCAGGGCATTGTGGGTAAGAAAATGGTGCGGGGTGCATGTGAAGCACACCACCCTGGAATCACCCAGATGTTTAGTTTTCAGATGTGTCTAGGTCTTGTGGATTTTTCTACATGGAAGTGTCCCAAATTCCAAAAAGTGCAGCCCTCTCCTTTCCAAGTGGGATGATTTTGAGAGTTAGCCAAGCTCTTATGGCCCAGATGTAAAATCAAAACCCAAAATAATCAAATGTCCTCTTGCTTGCCGTGGGATAAGATGTTTTAGTGTGCAGGGGAGATCTGAAAGACTGTTACCCTCTTCAGTTGGGGAGGGGGCATAACCAGGCCCATACTGGTTGGTAGCCAACACCCCACTATTTTATTTTTGATTCCCTGGCATCTAGTAGATTTTCTACCCCTCCTCCTGGGGTGTGGATCAGGGGTAAGTGCCCAATTTGCCCACTGGTGGGCATAACAACTTTTGCCCAATTTATTTGAGGTGGGGGTATGGCCATACCCCTGCCCTCTTATTTTGAAAAAATCTTCCTTGGTCTCTGGTGGGCTTTCTGTCCCCCTTGGGGGAAGATGGGCCTTCCAAAAATAGGCTGACCTCCCCCAAAGAGGGCATATTTTGGGCATCAGTAATTTGCCCCCATGTGGAGTGACCCTTTCCCAAGGGGCTGCCCCCCCAAACAAAACACACACATATACACACACCAATCCCTGGTGTCTAGTCGGTTCTGCCCCCCTCAGAGGCAGATTGACCTAACAAAATGAGGCCAATCTGCCCCCAAGGGGGGCAGAAATGGCCTAAGTACAATTTGCCCCCCAGGGGAGTGAACCTTGCCTAAGGGGTTGCTCTCCATACATAAAAACATAAAGTAAAATAAAAAATGTATATATCCCTGGTGTCTAGGGTTCTCTGCCCCCGTGGTGGCAGAGCGGCCTAATTATAATAGGTCGATCTGCCCCCGGTGGGGGGCAGAAAGGCGTAAAAATATTTTGCCCCCCTAGGGAGAGGCCCTTGCACAAGGGGCCACTCCCCTTATGCGGAAGTATAAAAAAAAAAGAAAATTCCCTGGTGTCTAGTGGTTTTCTGCCCCCCTGGAGGCAGATTGGCCTAATTATATTAGGCCGACCTGCCCCAGGGAGGGCAGAAATGGCCTAAAAAAAAATTGGCCCCCAGGGGAGCGGCCCTTGCCCAAGGGGCTGCTCCCCTAATGACAATTACCAACATAAAAAAAATTCCCTGGTGTCTAGTGGGCATTTATGCTGCTCCATTGCATCACGATCGGGCAGCAGAAATGCTGAGAGAGATATGAAAGGAGAGGAAAGGCCTTTCCTCTCCTTTAATGCCTTTCTCTGCCCCTCCAGTGATCGGAAGAGAATTGCAAAAGCATTTCTCTTCCGATGTGCGCTGGAAGCTGAGCTTCCAGTGCGGGAGGGGCAGGCCTCTGATGAGGTCATCGCTCAATCACACGCTGACGTCATCAAAAGCATGAGTGGGGCAGGGGAGGAAGGGGAAGGAGGTGCCAGGCCCCCGGGGGGAGCGCTTGCGCTTCCCCCGTGGGCCCTTGTCTGGATGTAACGGTTTCATCCTGGGCACCCGAAGCAGTGCTGCCCAGGATGTAACCGTTACGTCCACGGCACCCGAGGGGTTAAAGGAACGACACTGGGTGAAAAATGGCAATGCACATAGAACGTTTGAAATACATGACACGTCTTAGCAAGATGGAAGAAACAATGCTAATCTATTGCCACAAGATGGCAGCTGCTCCACCCCTTAATCTAGATGCAGCCACAGACTAGACTCTCTGTTGAAAGCTCAGGAAAAGGTTTAGCTCATTCAGAGGCGATGCCGTAAAACACTCATACCATTCAACATTGGCTATAGTTAATTCCTGCAAACCGGCGCTCTGAGAATCGGAACCAGAATGAAACATTTGCCAGGCTAACGAGAAGGAAAGTTTCAATTCTGTTAAGGACAAGGAGGCTAAGATTATGCATTTCTTTCCTCACTTTATTAAAACAGTTTTTTCAAAGTAGTTAATAAAGAAAAAACACACAATAACGTCAGAACTACAAGTCCCATGAATCCTAGGGATGACTGTGTCCATAGTAACCATAGTCCAATCATAACACAGTCTTTTGTATATGATCACCTGACGTCCCTTCCTTTAGTGACCATCCCATTCAAATCATTGATCATTCCCTATGCAATAAATAAAATAATGTATGTTATAACGATATTGTAAAATAACAATTTATTGTGAAACCAAGAAAAGTATGTTACATTACTATATTGATAAATATAGGATACCGGTATAGCAGTACATCTTGCAAGAAAAAAACATTATAAAATAACACTGATTAAGAACCTTATTTACTGATTACGAAGTTATAGGGAGGGTCAGGGAATCAAGTTTGATGCCTGAGCGTGGAATATTCCTCACCTCATTGTCCTTAATAGAATTGAAACTTTCCTTCTCGTTAGCTAGGAAATTGTTCATTCTATGCAAGGACCGGAGGCAAGGATTTTGCATGTTCAAAGCTTACTCACCACTAGAGATGGAACTTCTGAGATAGGTTTAAAATATAATTTTTTTAAAGTTGACTCTGTTGACCAATCAGCTGCATTCATGATGTCCTCCAATCTGCCACCTACCTGGAAGGCTTTGGAAGCCTAGTGGAATCAGCGCCAAATTTACAAATATCAACGCCAGCTTCTGCCATGATCCATCGTACCTACCTGGCAATTGAAGGAGAAGAAACTGCCTTAAATAGTTTCTGCAAGACAATGAGCAGCTGTTTTTCTCCTGGAGGTCTAACCTCCAACGTCATGTCATACGCTCTAATGCATCTTACTACGCATAATTTGGGTTGATCAGGAAAAACTGGATAGGATACTGTGAAAGCGCGTCACCGCAAGGGTGGAAGAGCCCTGAGCCAGCGCTTGGGTGCCCCAGGGGGACTCCCGAGGGAATAACATCCATACGCATCCAGGAGCGTGCGGACGTTGGGGAGGAGACAGTAATGAAGACAGAGCACTGGTAGGAAGAAGCCAGGATGAACAGGAGGGAGAAGGAAGGAGGTAAACTGGAGGAAGAAGTGAAGACGGAGAGCCCACAGGAGTAGGAAGCACAGAGAGAGCTGAGGAGAAAGACGGAGAACCCGCATGAGCGGGAAGCAGAGAGCGCGCAGGAGAAAGACGGAGAGCCCGAAGGAGTGTGGAGCAGAGAGACAGCTGTGGAGGAAAGCGCAGAGCTACGGGAGACGTGAAGGGGACTGCCGTGTCCCATGCGGTCACATAACACCGGTGATAAGGAGGGTGGGAGAGTCAGGAAGGGGGCTGGGGAAGAAGGAGGATGGATGACCAACGGCACACCTGAGGAGTTTTAAGGAAGTACGCTCTATCCTTTTCTTTATCCTGCACGCTAACATGGGGAAACCCACCCCCACAACACCAAGGTCTCACCTGGGCAGCACCTAGTGAAAAAAAACAACCGTAAATCGCACAAAGGACTCCCTCACAACCCCTTCCCCTGCTGCATGCAAAAGAAAAAAAAAAAAAAAGGAATACTTACCTGATCACGTGCTTTTTGTTGTTTTATCCCTATTCCCACTGTCCGTCGGTCGCTGGACCAGTGAGAGCATGAAAAGACCTGTGGAGGATAAAGAACCATTACCAGTGGGAAAGAACGCTAAGATCAAGAGAAAGACTATATTCCGGATAAAACAAACAAGCACATATACATTAAGAAACTCTGCAGTTAATAGAATAAATGTTGATTGGATTTCACCTCCCTGAGTCGGGTGACCTTATAGAGAAAAACCTAAACACTGTGGGTATAGCCTATTACAGATACCTACCTGATATTAGTCTTAGTCCTTCTGGATATAGTGAACGTGACCCTTTCAGAAGTGAAAACTCTGTCTCAAATGTCTATTGCTCATATATCAGAGACTCTTTTACATGATGCAAGACCAAGTGAGATAGCTAATTTATCTGATACTATATTAACACCCCATAAACCGGAATATCTGGGATCAGGAAGTCTAGATAGTTTAATACCTCTCATTAATTTACAAATCCAAGGATGCTCATGAATAGGTTTGTTGTCAACCGGATTGTGTCCTGAAGAAATAGCTGATCTGAAGGAGTTATTTGCATGGTAGGCTAATCCAGATTGGGCTAAGTAATTTATAATATGAGTAACTTCTGCCTCCAAGGGAACCAGATGTTTTTCTACACACTAACTATTCCATCGTCTCCAAACCGATCGATACCACTTAGAGGTGCCCAGAGCCCAAGTTTGTTGCATGAAGTTAGCAGCTTCTACTAAACATTGTTAGTTTTTCCAGTGTCCCCAGAAATCCTCAATGTCATGCGGGAAAGATCACCTTGTAGGACCATCTGGTGCAAGCAACCCAAGTGATTCTGAAGAATCGAAGGGAATAAGTGCAGTTCTACTTGGAGATCCCAGGAGAGTTCTATCAGCTTTGGGAGCCAAACTTGCGATTTCCAGATCATCGTTACTAGTACTAGAGATCCTGCTTGACGTCTGACCTGAGCCGCCACCGTGGGAATCATTAGAAAAGGTGGGAAGGCATATGGATGATTTTTTGTCCAGTCCTGAAGGAAAGCATCCACGGCTGCTGCATCTGGGTCTGGTCTCCAGATCACACATTGAGGGAGTTGATAATTCAAGCAAGAGGCAAAAAGGTCCAAATGACAATATCGCTGATATCTGAGAAGTTCCTGGAGTTCCAGTCATCAATCATGTTCTGGGTTCCTGGAAGATATTCCACGGTTACCAAAATCTGTTTCTGAAGGCAATAGTGGCAGAAATTCTTGTTTAGGTCTGCTAATATTTTTGATTGAGTTCCTCCCAGGCGAATTGCTGTATTGAGCTGCCGATATGTTGTCCATCCGTAACAGGATACAGCATGGCATTTTGTCCTGGTGAGAGATTTTATTGCAAAAGTCCCGGCTAAAAGTACCAGGCAATTTATATGAAGTTGCAATTCCTCTGTCAACCATCTGCCTCCCATTGTAATGGTCCCACAACTGGCTCCCCAGCCCAAGTGACTGGCATCTGATTCTATGACTATGTCCTGGGTTGTCCCGAAGATCGCTCTTCCACTCAAGGCTTCCATATGGTTTATCCACCATTGGAGTTCTGTCCTGGCTTCCAAATTCAATGAGATTCATTGTAAGTATGTTTGATCCTTGCTTAAGTGAGTGGCTTTTAGCCTTTGAAGGGTTCAATATTGTAGAGGTCACGGGAAAATGGCTTGGATGGACGATGAGAGAAGGCCCACCACCCTGGCCAGTTGATGTAAAGATATTCTGTCTCATCAAAGGACTGACCGGAGTTCTTTTTGAATTTTTATGACCTTCAATGGAGGAAGACTAAGGGAAGCTTTCAGTGAGTCTTGAAGTAATCCTAGGAAAGTAATCTATTGAGTTGGAACGAGTTCTGATTTCTGTTTGTTGATGATAAAACCTAGGTCCTGGAGGAGAACAATAGTCATGTTGAAGCTGTATTTGAGATGTTGAGGGTATTGGGCCATCAAAAGAAAGTTTTCTAAATAGATGATCATCAGAAACCCCCTTGTATGGAGAAACTCCACCACCAGTCTTAGGAGTTTGCTAAAGCACCATGGTGCAGAGGATAGACCGAAGGGGAGAGCCTGACATTTGTACACCCCATCCTTCCATAAAATTGGGGAAACCTCTGGTGAGGAGGAAGATAGGAATGGTGAAGTAAGCATTTTTGAAATCCAACCTGACTATCCAATCTCCTGTCAGAAGAATGTCTCTCAAGAGATGTATACCTTCCATTTTGCCGTGGCAATAAACTAACCACCCGTTGAATTAATTTAAGTTTATCACCAGTCTGAAGCCTCTGTCCTTCTTCTGTACCAGAAAAATATTTCTTGAGTACCAACGATTAAATGGCTCCTTTCTGTGAAAGATCTTGCATTTCTGAGTCGATGAGGATTGAGTTGTCATTGGAGAAAATGAGAGGTCTTGGACACATTTTTTGGATTGGAGATCTATAAAATTTGATGTGAGAACCCTGAACAGCTTGAAGGATACAAGGATCCGCTGTAATTTTCCCCCATTTGCGAGCAAATTTCTGAATACTCCCTCCCAGTTTTTGAGGGGAAAAAAGGGTATTGCTTACCAGAAATTCCCCCAGGAGCATTAGCGCCTGCTCTGGCAGCACAGTTGCTTCTCCCTTTTCCTGAACCTGTGCTGGAGTAGAAGATTTCCTGTCTTCCATCATTCCAACCATTGTTCCTTTTAAAGTGGGCTCTAGTGGGACCTTGTTGGGAGAAATGGGCAGAAGAGCAACCCTTGCCTCTTCCGGCCCCTGCAAAAACCTTTCTAGGGAAGGTTTTCTTAATAGAGGCTTGTGCCTTGTCAACGGTGGAAAATGTTGCAACAAACATCCCTAATTCTTTAACAAAGGGTCCTCCAAATAGGTTACCCTGTGTAACCTGTCCTGCCTCAGAATTTGCTAATTCACCCAGTTTACGGTCAATTTTTATGAGGAGGGATCTCCTTTGTTCAGTTGCCAGTGCATAATTAGCATTGCCTGGCAAGCGGATAGCTCTTTGTGCCCAACCAGTAATAATCTTGGCAGATAAAGGAGTGCCTGTTTGTTTGGATTGCTGTGCCAATTGAATTATCTGGGTAAGAGGGCCAACAACATCAGTAACTTATCTTGGCAATTCCTCCAGGAATGATAGATGCCTTTTTTGGGGTCCCTCAATATTAAAGAAAGTAAATAACTTTGGATCTATGTCAGGTATGACATCAACTTTCCCTTGTAAAGATGGCCTGTGGCACTCTGCTCTAAGCCTAGCCCTGACTTCTTTTTCTAAAGGTTGTCGTAACTTGCTGGAAACACAATCTGCCACTTTTTGATAAGTAATACACTCAGAAGAACGGGTTGATATATACTGGATGGATCAAACATATCTGGTTGAATTATGTCCCCTTTATGGGATTCCAAAGATGTGGATCACAGGCGCCATGGTTTCTTAGGGTCCTGATCGTCATCAGAGGAAACATCTCCATCTGAATCACCCTCTCCCCTAAAGGGGACCCAATACTCAAGGTCAGAATTTAGGGCTACAGCATCGCTATTTTCTCCAGGTTGAAAATCCTCTCAGCAGGGTGCGTGTTTAAGCATTGGTGCATTCTTACGGAAGGTTTCCGCTAACTTATCGAAAACCTCCAGGTGCCCCACATCACGCTTATAGGCCTTCTTCCCTCCTTTACCAGAAGTGCTAGGGCCTGGTTCAGAAGAATTAGTTTGAGAAAAAAAAATCCTAGGAATGCTTTTGGCAAGCTTGTCAACCTGGTCTTTAAGGGGGGCAAATGTCTTGGAAATCGGCAGAGAGTGCTTGATCTACACTTGCTGGTAAATTTTTTGGGGGGTCGGTCTTCTTCTGCATCCTGAAGAGATGAATATTCATGATCAGCAGACTGATCCATGGCTAAGAGGGTGGTAGCATCAATAAAAAAAAATGGACCCAAGACCCAATAAGGGCAGCCCCATCACAGGTGCTTACAACCAAGTGCAAATACATTTGTACTGAAAAATAATATTTTTGGCCACTAGATGGTGCTAACAGAAAACAGAAATTAAACCTAGAGAGGAAAATTAAAAAAAGTCATCAACCACCGTAGAGGTGTGAAATGAGTGGGTTGGCAGGGGAAAACTGTGAAGGAAAACCCCAAAGAGAAATGCTCACATTAGTTATTAATATAACTGTTGTAATATTCCAATAAAGTTCATAACAATTTATGTGAGGAGAATAAAGGAATGACTTAACTCAGTGGTTCCCAAACTTTTTCGATCCCCGGATCCTTTGACCTATTGGCCGTGTTGGCCACGGCTCCCCATTATGTTACTTTTTTTTGGCGGGTGGGAGAACGTAATCCCAGCCTGTACCTGTACCTACACTATTTACAGTTTGACTTTTTTATTCTCTCGTTCAGGTTCCTGAAAACCATTTATTGGAAACTATTTTTGTTCTTTTGTCATAGGGATATTATTAATGGTACTTTTGCGCCCTCCGCTGGTCACAATAATTAATGCAGGGGGTTTTGTTTCCAATACCACGGTGAAAAGCTACCAATTAAAAGCACATCCGAGTGGTTTCCAGACTGTGTGCGGCGCCCCTGGCTAATTTTGACGGCGCACCAAGGAGCTGCGGCGCACAGTTTGGGAACCACTGACTTAACTGATGAACAGTGAAGAAAGAGGCGCAGGAAGGGACTTCACATGATTGTATACAGGAGTCTGTGTTAAGATTCGACTTTGGTTACTATGGACACATTCATCGCTAGGATTCATGGGACTTGTAGTTCTGGCATTATTATGTGTTTTTTTCTTTATTAACTACTTTGAAAATGCTGTTTTATTAAAGTGAAGAAGGAAATGCATAATCCTCGCCTCCGGTCCTGATACAGAATTAGTATTGGGAGATAAGCGGCATGAAATCCACAACCAAAGATATTCAGACAACACTGCGCACTCATACCTCACTAGGGAAAAAGTATTCAAATGCCGACATCAATCACTGCTTGATACTGGAACAGCAGGTAAGAAGATAGCTACACCGGATAGCTTGAGAAGAAGACGGCAGTACACTTGGAGGCTGCTGAATGCACAGGGTGTGAGCAATGTAGCTCTATTCGTTGCCAATATTTTTGTAGTGACCAGGCCATAGTCACATTAGAAATAAATATTGGTTTATTTCTCCAATACACCTACACGGTAACGGAGGACAAACACTCAGGAGTTCCTCCGTTGCCAACACCAGTTCAACTGTCATCTCTCATAACAAATCTTTTTATCAGTCAGAGGCAGCCCCTCCCTTAGGGCACTGAGCATAGTCCTCCCACTCTCCCGCTGACAGTGCCACAAGTATGAAAAATAAAATGGTAATGAACAGATTGCATTACTGTTTCATTTTTCAGTTCAGCCGAGTGGCAGTGCTGGCAGGGGCATTGCAGTTGACTGGCAGCAGCGATCAGTGGTAGCAGCTGCTCCAGTTTAAAATGTGCATGTCACTTTGGCTGGCTGTCTTATGACGGGCAGCCTGACATGCGCATTTTAAGCCTCTCTACCCAGCTGTCTTTGACAGATTGGTTTACAGCACTCAAGGGCCCCCAGTGCCTAAGGGAGCATCAAGGCAGCCCGCTCCAGCCAATCCTGGTGCTTCTCTCATGCTGTCTAACATTATCAGCAGCATGAGAGAAGCATCAGGATTAGTTAGGGGAGTGGGTCTGAGACTCCTTGCTGCCATGGAGCCTTGGGCAGCAGCGAGATCAAACACAAGGGCGAGGTAGTGAGCAAGGCGGCTGTTTTCTTTTTTTAAGTAAAATGCTTACATACCCACTTGCAGGTGCAGGCAGTGTGAGAAACCCGCATCAGAGCTCTCAGTCGTGGCCCATTATAAACACTGTTTATAACGGACCAACATTGACAGTTGTGCTACTTCTCACAGTGCCTGTAAGTGGGTCAAATATTTGGCCCCCCTGTTTTTTAATGTAAGCGGCTGCTACTGCTATGAGCCCCACATAATAACGTTTTTACAGGAATACCCAGTTAACAAGATTCTATAAGCAAAATTAAAGTAGCACATTCATAGAAAGTATTACAAAGAAATTGGTGACTGCCAGTGGTTAAAGAGCCCACATGCAAAATGCTGTTGGTCAAAACCCATTACTAACTTAAAGTGCTACAGGTAACATGGAGTAAGTCAATGTGTTTCATATATTGTACTTAACAGTGTGCCCCTACCCCAAGTCATTTTGTTGTCACTGCTGCACATATATCCGTTACCCTGTAATACAACCAGCTCTGTGCCAATTAACTCTAGATTACTCAGTACTCTCGTGGTTCACAACACTCAGTGCTTTTCCTGCACACTACCAAATGTTCCAAGGCATCTATTTTCCCATGAAGCATTTTACCTAGTGTCATGTGATGTACGTCACCTAGTGCTCCTTTGTGCCAACCCCCCAACATGCAACACTAATGTTCATGTGGTGCACATCATGCTGGGACCCATGGCTCTCCTGCTGAACATCATCCTGTAGTCCGCTGATGCGCATCACCCTGCTACACCTGTTTGGCTATGATTGTCCGTTTAGGGCTTACATTTCAAGGCCTGCAAATCATTCTAGTCACCTTGCAGTTCATGCCATTTTGATTGCCCATGTTTTGCAGGTTTGGTTCTGTTGAGTGAGAGGCTGGAAAGCTGCTAAGAAGGATGATGACATGGCCGGCCACAGTACCAAAACTGACATAAGTGAATGGCAGAACTGTTCAAACTGAGAGAGCCACAAATTATCCCATCCCACAAAAGCTTGAACTGATGCTGTGTGATGTGACACTGGGCACATCACGTAGCACAATTCCAATTTGCTCCTCTTGTGGCCATCGGGTGCAGCTCTTTGTGGTGCCATCTCTTGCAGTGGACAGGAGTTAGCTCAACACTGCTCCAGACCTGGGGATCAGCTGCAATGCTCTAATTATTAGACATTACTGCACTGACACAGCGGCGCCTATGTAGATTATCTTCAAAATTGCCTGCTGAGTCTGCCTGTTTGGTTCCCATGTGTCTTTGTGCCAAACTCAAAATATTTTATCCCAGGATCAAACTGCCCCCCAGAGCAATCAGGCAAACTAGGGGCTGGTCTGGTAGGTCAGTGTGAGGGTTGTTTTTTGGAGGTTTGTACGCCTATTTTATGATCTACTGGGCTGGTTCTTACTGATGGTTTTCCTGATATTACCATAAACATTGCCTGTAGCAAGTACAAGTGCATGCGGTCTCCCATACAATGCAAAACACCTATTGACAGTGCCATTAAAAATTAAAACTGCCTTATTTGTGACTATGGCTCAATTTTTTTGCTATCTGATATGCTAATAGGGGGCACTTTTATTTTGGTGCACGGACCTATTGTCTGTCCCAGTTCGACCCTATTTTATCCATGAAGTTGGCCCTGGACAATGCCTTTTTTCTCTCTGTTGGAAGTCTTCTGGAAGCTCGAGGTCAGGACAGGCTCACACAGTGGTACTGATATCCGGAAGAGTTTTTCTTACTGACACCTCTCCACCCACCTTAAGACCCAATCTTTGGAAATACAATGTAAACTGATTGCTTTTTAAGAGTAGCATTTTTACATCTAAAACAATGTGTGATCAGGTTGTCTCTGGAGAGACTCTCTGTGAGTAACGTAAAAAGTCCACTAAACTTTGCACAAACGTGGGTAGATCATACATTGACAGTAAGAGTGGCGTGAAAGGTGAAAGGTGAAAGGTGAAAGGAGAATGGAGGAGGGAAGGGGGATGGGGCGGAGTGACGCCAGCATCGCACAGTGCTATGAATCACTGTGCGAGAAGAGGGTAAGCGCTCTACCATTAAAAGCTCCACACAGCAAGTCGTATGCAAAGCCGTTGAACGCAGAACTAACCAAGGCTTTCAGCAAACAAAATGTTGCTTTCCTGCATTATAGCTTCACTTAAAGAATACAGCTGATTATTCCCTGATGGAGCTTATAGAACATGCTTTAAGGAAAGCTTTTAAAGAAATTATATGTTTCACCTGGGTCGAGGGAATTAATCATATCATGTAGCTAATGGATCTGTTTGCGTATTCATAATAACGGGTATGATTTTAGAGGTTGCACGCCAAAGTACATTAAGCACATAATAAATAAATGCATATCAAACATACTGTTCATCTGGCAGGTAACTTTTCATACCACTGTTACGCATAAATGTGTCATCTCCCTTTAGGGATGGATTTCCTAGAAGACACAGCCCAAAAATGCAAACGTTTTTGGCCCCGTTTACGAAGCTATTTGCAAGCATGCCAACATTTTAAAAGTGAAAAGTGAGAGATTTTGAAAAACAAATCGGGGAGTGCATTTTTCCCAACTGACAAATATTGAATAAGATGCAATTTCAGGCGTGAGACAGGTGAAATACAGTCATGCTTTTTGCTTAAAATGTCGAGTCTGTCCAGCCTGAATCGGGTTTGTAGGCATGAGTGCGCGTGAGTTCCTGGTGTAGTTCATAACAGCATATTTGAGGATTTTCAAGTTTTAGTAATTCACAAAGGTGGTAAAGCACTTTTTATTTATTACAGCATAAAAGCATAATTTTGCACCAGAATAAATCTCACACTCGGGCTGCTGAGTGAGTTGTTCAAAGTATGTTCAGCCTTGAAAGATTGTGAAGATCCAGAAACATGTCAGTTTATGGCCGTTCACAAACTTCTCTCAAACACTTGCCCACTCTGGAAATAGTCTCAGAAGTACAAGAGGCAAGACCTGGAGTAAAACTAGGAGAGGGCATAACTCGCTTGTGATTTGCTGAAGCGTAATTACAGCAATTATATGCAAGATTATGCAGAATTACACAAGGAGCACAACACAGCACTTAGCTATTCAGCTACTTAGCTTTATTCTTTGTGCAAAATGCACCCACACACCCAAAATGGACCCAAGGGTGCAACTTGCACTAGGAAAATTGTGCTAAATGCAACAGAATACAAACAGCAGCAGCGGCTTGATCTCGCTAAATCCATTGTTCCTGTACTGCTGCGTAGGAATTTTTATGCCAAATTCCTCATAATTATGTGAACGGTCATAATTGCATAAGTTTTTGTAATTCTGCATCCAAAAAGTAAAAAGAAATTACCAATATTTCCCCAATTATTCGGACATAACTAAAATTTCACCCACGCCTACAGTAAACTTCATTTCAGAGTGAGAAGGGGAATGCATTGTCCCCGAACTTCGTGGGTGTATAGGAATATGGGTTTCTCCACAAAAAAATATTTAGCCCTAGGAGGAAAAAAACTGGAATGCGGACACTTTTCTGTGGTGTTTATGATTGCTTGTAGCAAGTACTTTTGGGTGAGGATGTCTAATGAAGTGGTTTCACTTAAAACCTTATATGGGTTTTTTTGTAAATAATTATCTTCTAATATATATATATATATATGTGTATATATATATATATATGATTACGATCTATTTAGAAATTGTAAAAAAAATTATGTGTTGTAAAATGTGGATTCTCTTGTGTTTTTGGGTTGCAAAACTTAAACTCATCCATGGTAAAAGTGTATAATTTGGACCTTGGTCCTGAAGAAGGTGGCCATATTCTCAATAGTGCCACTGAAATGTGCATCACTGACCCTCTCCTGAGTTTAGTTTCACTAGTTGTAGACCAACAGTACACAATATAATCAAGGAAATAATGGTGGACACAGTATTGAGGCTCGAGTTAGCTTTCCAAGAGGCATAGTTTATGGTCTGGCTTTACAACACAGCTGTCCTCAGTTATATGAGCATCACTAGAGAAAGGCTTTAGCTCCGGCCACATTTTGGGAGACAGGAGTCCATGTCTGATTGGGCAGAAATTGTGTGCTTCCAGAAAAAAAACATGTTTGCCCTCTAAAAAGCTGTGATAAGTTTGTTAATTTATCAGGCTGACTAACTTTGAACTTTAAGGGGTGTTGGAGAGTTTCAGGGATGCTCTAATCAAGGTCAACAGATCTTATCACCCTAGCAAGGGGTAAGAGAGGTTAACGTCACAATTAATCAATTAATCAATTAATTTACACTATAACCAATTTGGCCACAAAAGGAAAACCCAAGTTGGAAAAAAAGTTAAAGGGTTTTCTTGCAAACCTTTACTCTGGTTAATGTAAACAATTCACAAAACCAAACTATAAAGATACAGTATCACCATAGGGTGGCCCAATTGGCAAAATAAGTTTAGGCAAACTAAGATTAACCAACATAAACATTCAATAAAAGGTATGCAGAATAACAGGAGAAGAACCTGATGTTCAGAAAACTAACTCTATCCAACTCTCCTAAACATGAAGGAAATATAAGGACCATTAGCTGACTAAGCAAAGCGAAAATCCCTAAAGATAACAAGTCACTAACTGACATGCTCAGCTTTAACCATAGGGACAAAAAGTAAAAAGGAAATAAAGGACAAAGAGAATTTGGAAAAATGACATCTGGGGTAAAATAAATCTAACTAGAATTGGCAAAAAGTAGGTAAAAAGGGAAGGTGTCCGCAGTTCAGCAGCTCGGTCGCGAGTCTTCTCATGGGTCAGGACAATTCTAAGTTCTCTCAGCAAGGATTGGGAAAGTGCCGGCAAGGGCATAGAGGGTTGTACCACTCAAAGTCCAAGGGATCTCTCTTACTCAAAGTCCAAAAGATCTCTGTTCTTGAGACTAACTGAAAACGGTAAATTAAAGTCTAAAGTGAACAATGATTTGTCCATTGGTAACACCACAAGGATCGAAAGATTTTATTATTAAATCTCAGTACATCATACAACAGACATCTGCAACGTCAAAACAAGTTCCCAAGACCCTGCTCTCCAGTACAACCCTTGCAACAAATAACTAATCTGGTTGAACTTCACATTCTCTGTTTCTTGGTTTACCGTCCTCAAGGTTACTTCTTAGGCTCTATGAGTAAAAAAAATAGCACAGCAATTTCCAAAATAACATTCTATGGCAACGACATCTAGAAAGAAATGGCATGTTAGCAAAAGGAACACTGTTTTCTCACATTTCTGAGACTGAGGCCTAGAAAATCAATATGGCTAAACTAAAACAAATAGAATTAAAATGGTACACTAGGGCAGATTAATGTGATTAACAGAATTTGTGCGTGCAGCACACATAAACAGCTTTTGTGAATGTCCATGTGTGTATGCATTGGCACATTAAAGCTAGGCCTAGGTGAAATTTGCATTACACTGGGGTAATTTTGCATAATTTTAGCAAGTTTGTGTTACTCTTGTTTTACAAAACTCCAGAAATTGCACTATTATGCCACGTCACATAATCATGTTTTAGAGCAGAGTGTGTTGTCAAATTTAAAAATGGATGCGAGGATGCATTTCATACTAAAATCTAGCACCAAATCTCATTTTGCGTTTCACATAACTTTGCGTAATTGTTTTGAAATTTCACATAATTACACACATGCAAATTATGTGACCTTTGGACATCACGAAAGCCAGACCTTTTGGCTTGGCCAATGCCTAGCTCTCATTTTCTTTTTCTCCGCCTTTTCGTGCTTTATTTTTCTTAAATGTTTTCAGTTTTGGGCCTTTAACCTCTTTCTTCATGCCAATGTTCCTTTTAGAAGAAAACCTGGTTCCTCAGTGTTGGGTGATGGATTACCCATGCTTGAATGTACTATAAAGTTTATTTAAATAAGTCACAGTTCACAGGTACAAGCACAGCACCACAACAGCAGCTTGTTTTTATCACCTTTGCCCCAAAACTAAGGCCCTAAATACAAGTGCCCCCGGAGCAGCGGGTGATATTTATAAAATACAACAATGCAGAGTTTGGATTTTTTTGGGTGCAATGAAAGGCATCTATTACGTATTTTGCCCTGAACAAGGGAAACCAAAATCTAATTTTGTCTATTACTGTAAAAAATCCAGCTCTTCTAGTAATTACCAGGCCTTTTTGACCTTCTCAAATTTATTGGGAGCTATGGACTATATCGCACCCGGTATTTACCTAGTGCAACAATGTCTGCACCACTCATAATTGCTGCCCCAAGCAAAAGTTTGCGCAGAATTTGTTATTTTCCAACCTACTTGTAATTTCTTCTAAGTACATTCTGTATTAAATCACCCATATTGGGAACACTGACCCTGGACGCCACACAAGAAATGAGCCATTTGCCAGCTGTGCCTTTGTATGTGTGTGAGTATTGTGTGTCTGTGTCTGTGACTTTTTGTTTTATCAGTGTACATGGTGTCTGTACAACATAGGCTTCCTAATAATGGCTTCTACCCACAAAAAGCTTCCAGTCCCTATTTCAAAATGACACACAACCATTACAATACCCTTGTTTCAGAATTCCAGGTACAGAAAAGGTTTTCCTGTCCTGAAGTATTTCGTTAAACTCTTGTACTTGTAGTCTGGCATTTGTAATGCAAAGTACTATAAGTCTCGGAACCCAGAGAAAAAACACAGAATACTAGCTGCTAATGGCTAAGACTACCATCTAATATTGGTTTTGCAAATGCATGTCTTTTTTATTTACTCATCGAGTGATTGGCAATTTAATATTGTTCGGAAAAGATCCAATGAGTGGCAGAGAAACTTACATAGAATCTAGTCACCTAAAAGGAACACTGAAATATCTGATCAACAGAGTGCAAGAGATACCTGGAGGCAAAAGCTAAATTCAGCGTTCCAGATCTATCATTGGATTGCGCTGCCCTTTGCATCATGTATGGTGTTTGCCAGGGCAACGCAATCCTTAAATCCAATTTACCAAGCAACACAGACCATTTTACATTGCACAGCATTGCTTGGTTAATCTGGAGCAATGCAAGGCAGCGCAAGTCACTGCCTTGCGTTACTCTGCCCTGGGAAGGCGTTCCATGGATGGAGCCTGGGTGTTCCCATGCACACACCCATAGATTTTGGTGCATTCCCAGATACACCACAACTGGTAAACCTGTGAATGAGTCAAAATGGTACACCTTCCCGATAGAGGCACAACCCAGGAGGAATGTCTTTATTTCTCCTCGTTGTTTCCTCTATAGGAGGGGGGAAAAGGCCTCTAAGGATTTTTTGTGTGCAAGATGGTGTGCCTTCCTGCAAAAAAAGCAATACTACTTGGAAAGCAGTTACCCTTGCACCATGACACGAAGGTGCCTGCCTAAGAGCCAGGCTGCACTGAGTGCGCTAGCACAAGGAGAGAAAATGTGTCTTGATACACATGGCGCATTTCTGCTCCCTCCGTTTGACGCAGCACAGCAAATTGTCTTTCTAAGTTGCACTGCAAAATGGTTAGATAAATCTGGCCCAGAATATATAAAGAAGTTACAACATGTCTGGGTATTATCCATCAAACAACCCAGGACATACAGTGGAGTTTTAGTACTTCAACGCATGGAATGCCCACAATGGATACAGTCACCCATATGCCAGTGTAATTTACATAATTATGTAGTATACAGATTGTTCGACTGAAGACCTTCAATTAGGTGACTATACTGTAAGACCTGAAAAAATGTTTAGCATTGAAATAATAGTCCTTTAGGCTCACTTATGTATAGATTTGAGAGAGGGGACAGCCGTGATCAGCAGTGCAATGGAATTCCACACTTTAGGGCTACTTCTAGAAAAGGAATGTTTTGGAGTGCTTCTCTTTCTGAGTGAGGGAGTTTGGAGAAATATTGGACCTGTGCTCTTATAATTGCTGGTGCCCTCAGACATGGCCAGTTTGTCTGCCTGATAGGGGTTTCAGAATGAAGAGATTTGCGGACAATGCTGGCATGCTTGAATACATGTCTGGCATCAAACGCCAACCATACTATTTGAAAATGCTTACACAAGGTCTAATGTGGTTGTAATATTTAGAATCAGACACTAGCTTAGCTGCAGCATGCAATGCTACATCAATCATTAGAACACCTTAAGCCATGTCATTCTGGGGACGAAACAACTTTTAGAAGGTGTGTTTAGGGTTATACAGCAGTCTGATTTGGAACTGAGCCCCTTACACTAGGGAGCTTATGTGGACTTGGTTGAGATTTTGTGCAAAATGAAGACTGGGGAATTAGAGCAGTCAGTGATGCGAATGTGACAATCAGCAGCTGCCACAATAGCCATCAACACAGCTACCTTATTGTTATTACGAGAAGGCCCCACAAGAGTTATCACAGAGGCTATCATAACAAGAATCAGGGCAGTGACCACAGCAGCATATATAGAAAGAACTGTGGCATCTACCACAGTTCCCACTTGGCATCAACAACTGCAGCCACAAAAACTTCAACAAGAGGACCCTTAATGCTAGCCAACAGCTGTGGCTGCACAAAACCACTGCAGCAGCAGCAGTGATAATAGCTTCTACCACAGGAGGGCAACTACTGCAACAACAGCTGTGATCACAGCCTCCACCAAAAGGGCAACAACAGCTACAAAAGTACCTGAAATCCAGCAGATAACACAGCACCAGTCATAGATGCCACCATGACTGTGGCAACAGCAGCAACCATAGGGGCACCTAGAGCAAAGATAAATGCTGCCATCATAGGCAGGGACAACAAGGGTGACATCAGCTGCAACCTCAGCAGGAACAACAGTAACAGCTACAAACACATGAGGGACCACAGCAGTGACAACAGCTCCTCCAACAGCATGGATAACAGGAGTTAGCATACCTGCAACCTCAGAGAAGACAACACTACCAACCACCTCCACTACCAAAAGTGGGATAACAGAAATAAATGCAATTGTCACCATAGAGGCAACCACAGCTTCCACGTAAGTATTGATTACAGCAAGGACTCGACACTAACCAGATCTGCCACAATGGCTAGCACAATAACCACCAACAGCAAGACAAGGACAAAAGCATTGACCACAGGTATAACCACATTATGGACCACAGCAAAAATAATAGCTGCCACTGCAGGAAGGAATCACTGCAATGACAACAGCTGCCACCACAGAAGATTCAACAACTGCAACAACTATCACCAAGAAAGAGACAACAGTAGTGACCGCAGCTGGATCCACTGAGAAAAACAAAAAAGTGATTGCTTGAATTAATCTCAGCATCTACTTATTCCCCGGGCCATCTGTTCAATTTCTAGCTTACTGTGCTACCATAGGCAGAAACCAAGCTCATGCAAACCAGTCTTGGCCCTGCAACAATAGGAAAAAATAAACTGCTTATATGCATCCCCCTGAATAAAAACACAAGAACCCTGAAACCAGCTTCTGCCTTTGCCAATGCTTGTTGTGTCATAAACCTCAAATATGTAGGTATGAAAGTATTTAGACTTCCAAAAATATAGAATGAATTCCGCATTTTTAGCCATGAAATATTGTTTCTTTACTAAATGTTTAGAGAAGCACTAGAGAAGCAATTAATCAATGACTTTTAGCTAGCGGCACCTGGGTTGTCACGCTCCCTAAAATGCTAAGATAGCATTGATTTTCTGTTTCTCTTATCGCAAGTCACACGGATTAGCTTTTTGATATTATTCGAATGGACTTTTTTCCTCAAGTTGAATACTCGCTTACTTCCTCAAAACTTTGTAACATAGAGAAAGCCTTTTTCACGACAGACACGTTTGTTCCCCTAAAACAAGCAGTTGGCTTTTGTTTAACTCTATTGATGACATCCTGCTGCGATTACCATATATTGATTTTCATGTAGATTTATATGTTTTGTGGTGTTGGCTGCATAAAAGTAAAGATCCACAAACCCAGGAAGTTGGACTAATATGCTGATTTGAACTGGTGTATACATTCAGTGAACATTAGATATATTCATCAATCAGGACTTAACTAAGCGTTTCAGTTAATGCTACCTAGAGTAGGATCAAGGATGAGTAGCGCACATGCAAAGGGCTGCAATGGAAGGAGCGGTGTCTGCTGATGATCAGAATATTAGCCGTTTCCGCCATTGTTCGAACAGTGGCCTTCCAACTTGTTGTTTATGCTGTTCACAGTTGTGTAGTACTAATGGCCGTCTACATGATACTGTAATGCAATATATATCTGGGCACACTTTGTTGAAGAATTGGTATGGCCATCTATAGATTATGTCTAATGCTTGTTTCTATTTCTTTGTCTGAGAATAGTAGAGAGCTTGCTCAATGTTTTTCCAACATCCTAGGGATTCTAGAGGTACCCAGAGTTTGTGGGTTGCCCTAATGGAGCCAAGAAATTAGCCAAAATACAGCAAAAATGTCATTGTTTTTAAAAAAAATGGGGGAAATGGGCTACAGAAGAAGTCTGATGTTTTTTCCCTGAAAATGGCATCAACAAAGGTTGGGCAACTAAAATCACTAGCTTCCTGGCTTTCAAGAACAGGCAGACTTGAATCAGAAAACCCCAGTTTTCAACACAATTTTGGCATTTTACTGGGACATACTCCATTTTTACTATTTTTTGTCCTTTCAGCCTCCATCCAGTTAGTGACAGAAATGAGTGTGAAACCAATGCTGGATCCCAGAACGCTAAACATTTCTGAAAAGTAGGCAAAATTCTGAATTCAGCAGGGGGTAATTTGTGTAGATCCTACAAGGGTTTCCTATAGAAAATAACAGCTGAAATAAAAAAATATTGAAATTGAGGTGAAAAAACAGCAATTTTTCTCAACATTTTACTCTGTAACTTTTTCCTGCAATGTCAGATTTTTGAAAGCAATAAACCGTTACGTCTGCTGGACTCTTCTGGTTGCGGGGATATATAGGGCTTGTAGGTTCATCAAGAACCCTAGGTACCCAGAGCCAATAAATGAGCTGCACCTTGCAATGGGTTTTCATTCTATACTGGGTGTACAGCAATTTATTTGCTGAAATATAAAGAGTGAAAAATAGGTATCAAGAAAACCTTTGTATTTCCAAAATGGGCACAAGATAAGGGTTTGAGAAGCAGTGGTTATCTGCACATCTCTGAATTCTGGGGGGCCCATACTAGCATGTGAATTAAAGGGCATTTCTCAAATAGACATCTTTTTTATACACTGTCTCACATTTGGAAGTAAAAAATGTAGAGAAAGACAAGGGGCAATAACACTCTGTTTTCCTCCAAGTCTCCAGATACAAATGCTAACTCCCTTGCATGGGCAGGCCTAATGCTCACAACAGGAAACGCAACATGGACACATCTCATTTTTACATTGAAATCTGACGTGTATTTTGCAAAGTGCCTAGCTGTGGATTTTGGCCTCTAGCTCAGCAGGCACCTAGGAAAACCTACCAAACCTGGGCATTTTTGAAAGCTATACAACTAGGTGAATCCAAGATGGGTGACTTGTGGGGCTCTCACTAGGTTCTGTTCCCATAATCCTTTGCAAACCTCAAAATGTGGCCAAAAAAACACTTTTTCCTCACATTTCGGTGGCAGAACGTTCTGGAATCTGAGAGGAGCCACAGATTTCCTTCCAACTAGCATACCCCCAAGTCTTCTGATAAAAATGGTACCTCACTTGTGTGGGTAGGCCTAGCGCACGACAGGAAATGCCCCAAAACACAACGTGGACACATAACATTTTCCCAAAGAAAACAGAGCTGTTGTTTGTGCCTAGCTGTGGATTTTGGCTTTTAGCTCAGCCGGCACCTAAGGAAACCTAGCATTCCTACACATTTTTTAAAACTAGACACCTAGGGGAATCTGAGATGGGGTGACTTGTGGGGCTCTCACCGGGTTCTGTTACCCAGAATCCTTGGCAAACCTCAAAATTTGGCCAAAAAAACACTTTTTCCTCACATTTCGATGACAGAAAGTTCTGGAATCTGAGAGGAGCCACAAATTTCCTTCCACCCAGCGTTCCCTTAAGTCTCCCGGTAGAAATGGTACCTCACTTGTGTGGGTAGGCCTAGTGCTCACGACAGAAAATGCCCCAAAACACTATCGGGACACATCAAAATCATCAAATACAAAACTAACAATTTTTGCGGAGGGGGCACCTGCGTTTTTGGTCCTGGGCTCAGCAGCCATCTAGGGAAACTTACCAAACCCAGACATTGCTGAAAACTAGACACCCGAGGGAGTCCAGGTAGGTGTGACTTGCGTGGATCCCCCAATGTTTTCTTACCCAGAATCCCAAGCAAACTTCAAATTTAGCTAAAAAATCTAATTTTTCCCACATTTCTGTGTGGAATCACCGCACCGGAACAAATTTCCTACCACCAAACGTTCCTCTCAGGCTCCCAGTAAAAATGATACCTCACTTGTGTAGGGGGGCCAAGTGCCTGTGACAAGCAAGAGCCAAAAACATGTCAAAATTGAGGAGAAAGCAAAGCGGGTCCAAAAGGGCAGTTTGAAAAAAAACATTTTTAAGCTGACAAGTGCATCAGAATTTTTATCGATATAGATGAGACAATGTTGGGTGGTAGGAATTTTGTAGATTCCTGCAGATTCCATAAGGTTCCATCACAAGAATGTAGGAAAAATGTGTGATTTCCAGCAAAGTTGGAGGCTTGCAGGGCATTGTGGGTAAGAAAATGGGGCGGGATGCATGTGAAGCACACCACCCTGGAATCAACCAGATGTTTACTTTTCAGATGTGTCTTGGTCTTGTGGATTTTTCTACATGGCAGTGTCCCAAAGTAAAAAAAGTGCAGCCCTCATCATTCCAAGTGGGACGATTTTGAGAGTTACCAAGCTCTCATGGCCCAAATGTAAAATCAAACCCCAAAATAATCAAATGTCCTCTTTCTTGTCATGGGATAAGATGTTTTAGTGTGCAGGGGGAGAGCTGAAAGACTGTTACCCCCTTCAGTTGGGGTGGGAGCATAACCAGGCCCATACTGGTTGGTAGCTACAGCCACACAATTTTTTTTTACAATTCCCTGGCATCTAGTAGACTTTCTGCCCCCCAAGGGTGTGGATTGGGTGTAATTGCCCAATCTGCCACTGGTGGGCAGAACAATTTTGGCCCCATTTTTTTGGAGCGGGGGTATAGCCATGCCCCCACCCTCTTATTTTGAAAAAAACAATCTTCCCTGGTCTCTGGTGGGCTTTCTGCCCCCCTTGGGGGCAGATGGGCATTCCAAAATGATGCCGATCTGCCCCCAAGCAGGGCAGATATGGCCAACATTAAAGTGCCCCCATGGGGAGCAACCCTTGCCCAAGGGGCTGCCCCCATAAACAAAACAAACACATACTCACACACCAATCCCTGGTGTCTGGTGGTTTCTGCCCTCCTTGGGGGCAGATTGGCCTAACAAAATTAGGCCAATCTGCTCCCAAGGGGGGCAGAAATTACCTAAATACAATTATCCCCCCAGGGGAGTGACCCTTGCCTAAGGTGTCTCTCCCCATACATAAAAACGTAAAGTAAATACAAAAATAAATATATCCGTGGTGTCTAGAGGTTTCTTACACCCCGGTGGCAGATCGGCCTAATTATATTAGACCGATCTGCCTCCATGGTGGGCAGAAAGGCCCTACAAATATTTTGCCCCCACTGGGGAGCAGCCCTTGCCCAAGGGGCCGCTCCCCTTATGCGTAAGTATATAAAAAAAAAATCCCTGGTGTCTAGTGGTTTCTGCCCCCAGGGAGGACAGAAATGGCCTAAAAATATTTTTCCCCCTTGGGGAGCGGCCCTTTCCCAAGTGGCCGCTCCCCTTATGCGTAAGTATAAAAATTAAAAAATCCCTGTTGTGTAGTGTTTTTTGCCCCCCATGGGCAGATCAGCCTAACAATATTAGGCCGATCTGCCCCCGGGGGGCAGAAATGGCCTAAAAATGATTTGGCTCCCCTGGGGAGTGGCCCTTGCCCAAGGGGTCGCTCCCCTTATGCGTAAGTATGATAAAAAAAAAAATCCCTGGGGTCTTGTGGTTATATTAGGCCAATCTGCCCCAGGGGGAGCAGAAATGGCCTAAAAATAATTTGCCCCCCCGTGTAGCGACACTTGCCTAAGGGGTCGCTCCCCACACATAATAAAAAATAAAAAAAAAGTATCCCTGGTGTCTAGGGGTTTTCTGCCCCTAGGGAGGGCAGAAATGGGCTAAAAATGATTTGGCCCCCTGGAGAGCGGCCCCTGCCCAAAGGCCGCTCCCCTTATGCGTAACTATAAAAAAAAAAAAAAAATCCCTGGTGTCTAGTGGTTTCTGCCCCCCAATTGCCTAAAAATAATTTGCCCGCCTAGGGAGCGACCCTTGCCTAACGGGTCGCTCCCCGCATATAAAAAAATTTTTTTTTATCCCTGTGTCTAGGGGTTTATGCTACCCCTGGGGGCAGAAATGGCCTAAAAATGATTTGGCCCCCTGGGGAGCGGCCCTTGCCCAAGGGGCTGCTTCCCCTATGTGTAAGTATGATAAAAAAAAAAAAAAATCCCTGGTATCTAGGGATTTTCTGCCCTGGGGGGGCAGAAATGGCCTAAAAATAGTTTGGTCCCCCGGGGAGCGACCCTTGCCTAAGGGGTCGCTCCGACACATAAAAAAACTAAACTAAACAAAAACATTTTATATCCCTGGTGCCTAGGAGTTTGGCACCCTAGGGAGTGACCCTTGCCTAAGGGGTCACTCCCCACACATAGCAAAAATAAATGAACAAAAAAACAATCTATCCATGGTGTCTATGGGTTTTCTGCCCCCTCTGGGGGAAGATCGGCCTAATTATATTAGGCCGATCTGCCCCCAGAGGGGAGCAGAAATGGCCTAAAAATGAGTTGGCCTCCTGGGGAGCGGCTCTTGCCCAAGGGGCCGCTCCCCTCATTGAAATATATATATATTTTTTAAATCCCTGGTGTCTAGTGGGAATTTCTGCTGCCCGATCACATCGCAATCGGGCAGCAGAAATGCTGAGAGAGACATGAAAGGAAAGGTCTTTCCTTTCCTTTGATGCCTCTCCCGCCCCACCTCCCAGTCGGAAGAGAAATGCTTTTGCATTTCTATTCCGGGATCGTGCAGCGCGATCGGAGGTGACCTCTGATGAGGTCAGCGCGCAATTTGCGTGTTGACATCATCAGACGTCACTGAGGGGGGTAGGGGGGTGTCGGTCGGTGGTGGAAGGGGAATCGATTCCCCTTCCATCCCCGTCTGGAGGGTGTGGGAGGGAGCCCCACAGGGGAGCACTAGCGCTCCCCCGTGGGCCCGGTGCAGGACGAGCTGGTCTCGTCCCTGGCACACGGGAACCGTGTGCCAAGACGAGACCAGCTCACCCAGGCACCCTGGGAGTTAAGATGTAGTTGTTTAGTGTGAAGGTACAATGTATTTGATATTAGAATACCGTTGTAGATGTTTATGGGTCTGTGTTGGTGTGCGGAAGACTCTCAATTTGTTGTTGTGGCGGGTTGGTCAGTGTCAATTGGAAGTGGGAGTACAACATTGTCTATTTATGCATCTGGATTATAAGTATGGTGCAGCATTGTGAGCATGAGTGGTTGAGATATTTATACTAGCTGTGGCAGTTTATTTCCCTACAGTATGTTATGTAGAGGTGCCAGTGCCCTGGATTTGGCTGTATATAGGTCAACAGTAGAGCCTGGTGCTGTATTGTACAAATGTTGTCTGAATCTTTAGAACTGTGTTACGCAGCTATTGTGCAATTTTTTAAATATATCTTTTTATTGACATTTCACATATAACTTTTAAGGTCATGCACAACACTGCCAAACATTTCACATATCTATGAATCACCATCTCCCATTCCCTCCTTTCCATGTTAATACATCTCATTATTAGATGACCTGGTAGCAGTCTTGGGATGCGACTTCTCATCACCAGAATAGTCCACATTGACACATAGAAGGCCTCTATTTGGATTCCAGTCTATCTAAATTTTACCCCATTTTTGGGGGCTGCCCCTCATTTAATACAGAACCCTCTGTGCCATCATACACCAGGCCATGTCTCATTTCCAGGCCTCAAGTTCCAGGAGCTGTTCCACACCCCATGCCTTTACGGTGTTTTTCTTAGCTACTGCCAGGTGCAAAGTTATCCACATTCGCCTTGAGCAGCCTGCATCTGTTTCGCCCCTAGAAGTTTAATGCACACCACTTGACAGAGGCAGCCATACCACCACCACTCGGCTCCCCCTTGCAATACATCACTGTGGACCAGAACTCCTGTACTGCCAGGCATTCTCACAGGATGTCAAAAAAGGTCCAATCTGACCACAACCACTCAAATGGCACAGGTCTCCTTCCCTCCTCATCTTCAGCATTATTGTGCGGGCATAGTAGGAGCAGTGTAGAATGTTTAACTCAAAAAACCCTTGCACCCACACTTTGTGTGATAGATCCTACCTTGGACTCATTTGGTCGAGGGTGTGGGAAGCCCGATGATGAAGCATGCCACATGTCCATGTGGGTGAGGGCCCTGCTTTTCCGGAGAGATCTCTGTGGGGATTGATGAGAATCTTTGAGACTGTGGTGGAATTCTTTTGATGTGGATTTGCTTCTGATGGGAGGATAAGGGTTTAGCTTTCTTTACCTTTACCTTTTGTGTGTTAGATTGGATTTTTAACTGGACTGGCCTAAAACCTGTTTGTAGGGCCACCTCTCTTGGGGATGCAAGGGCTTCCTCCCATTCACTTCTTCCAGCCCCTCCAATTCCTGCTCCCAATGCTCTCTAACCCATTATTTAAGGCATCTGGTTTGTGGTTTATCAATTTCTATATCTGAACAGCATAGCCTTCTGGGGCATGAATTCATGTAGTAGTCTATCTTGTAGCAGGAAGGATTCAGGCAGGTCAGCGCTCCTGGGCAGCACTACCCTGAGCCCATGGTGGAGCTGAAGGTATCTGTGAGTCTCGGTAGACACCAATTGGTATTCACTCTTCACGTCAGGCTTGGGGATCATATCTCCCCGGGACCACACGTCTGCCGCCACAGAGATCCCTAGGAGGTCCCATTTGTCAAACCTTGGCAATTTTTTGCAGTGTGCCCAGCGCATCAGCATCCCACAATGGGGTTGCCTGCATAATTGTGTTTTCCCACTCCAGGTCAGCCAGGGGGGGTCTTCCAAATGTATATAACTATCTGCGTGCAGTCTGGCCAGTCACCCCATCTCCTCGCACCATAGAGGGCATTTTGCTATCCTCATGGATGCAATGCAAGTCTGTCCTTACGGAACACTGGCTCAGCCTGTGGACAGAAGGCCCAGTTGTTAATAGTGCTCAGTTGTGCAGCCCAATAGTACCTCTGAACATTGGCCAATGCAATACCTCCAGCATACCATTCCCTTGTCAGCTTGTAAAGGGCAATGCACACCAGGGTACCATCCCACAGCAGTATGTACACCTCCCCCTCAATCACCATAAGATATAATGAGGGGATCGCTTGTGGGGTATTTTGGAAGGCATAATGGAAATGGGGCAAGGACATCATTATGAATAGATTCGCTCAGCCTAATGATGAGATCGGTAAAGAATGCCAATGCTGCACATTGCTTTGCAGTCCCTCCAGCAACGGGATAGGTTCTCTTTAAAAAAAAGTCAGCATCAGGGGTAACTTATATCCCTAAATATTGGAAGCCCGTGATCATCACCGTCACTACACAGCCATGTGGCAGCAATGATATCCATCCCCAAAGGGGGTGAAGTATGGATTTATATCAGTTGATGGTGTACTCAGAATAGTTACTTAAGATTGTGATGATTTGCATGAATCAAAATGAGCCTGTAGGAGGAGCGCTCTTCACTGGGTTTACCTTCTTTTTGTATGACCACTATGGTGGCCAACCTTTGGTATCTGGGCTACACGCACCCGCTGCTTATTTTGTTTGTACATGTTTAGTAGGTGGGGGACTAGCTTGGATGCTGGCATTTTAAAGAGTTCAATTCAGATTCCGTTCGGACCCTGGGCTTTGCCGGAGTGCAGCTCTTTGATAGCGTTTGTGAGTTTCTCTTCCACAATATCCATCTCCATGAACTACTGATCCGTCTCGGACAGGCACAGCAGGTTTATACCTAGGAGAAACCCTGTGGCATCTTTGGCCATGGTGTGTATGGCCAGGGAATACAATTGTGTATAGTAGTCAACAAAATGCATCCGCTATGCAAATTCTTTCCTTTACTAGTTCTCCCTCGCCTGTCTTAAACTCCAGTACCCAGTGATTGAATTGCTTTCTTGTGTAGAGCCATGCTAGTAGCTTGCCCATTTTATTTCCCACCTCATTGAGGTGGTGCAGAGTAGCGCGGTGTAGCACCCTAGTGGCATCCATCACAAGGTCACTGTATTTTCTTTGTTTCATGGCAAAAGTATGTCTCACTTCTGGACCCTCCACTCATGGGAGAAAGCACTCCTGGGAACGGAATGACTTGCTCCACCTCCTCCATCCTGGACACCTTGTCTTTCTTCAACTCTCCGAAATGAGAGAAGTCTCCTGGCCCCTGACCACAGTTTTGTATGTTTCTGAGAGAGTCTGCACCAAGTCAACCGAGGGTGCATTCTCAGTGAAGTAATGGTCTGTTGTGTTTCTCAAACCCTCCTGGATTTTAGTTGTTGGAGGTACCAGGGGCTGATCCAGTGAACCCACGCGCACCAAGCACTGCCCATAGTGAAGAGCTGTCTGACGTCCCCTTTGCCAGATGGGCCACCTGTGAGTAGTATGGAATCTGCTGGATGTGTAATGAGGTTGTTAAAGCAGATATGCTAAATAGAAATTATTAATTAATGTTTATGTGTTTTGATTAACAAAAGCTCATTGAGAAATTAATTGTAGAGAAAATAATGTGCACGTTTGAAAATGTGCCCACGGGCAGTGGTAGCCACTTATACAAAGTTATACTAAAATGACAAAAAATTTGTGAAATAATGAAAATGTGTAATAATAATGTATTAATGTGTCTTAATGAAATGTATAACCTGTATTTTGCATTATATCGTAGATGCTAACTTAGCTGAAGTTGTGGCCTACTTGCCAGGCCTCATGCAGAAGCAGAATTAATAAACGTACAATGTAGAAGTTACTGGTGTCTGTGAACGGACCATGAACCGTGTGTTTAGCTAGAATTTTCTGCAATGTACCAACGGACAGGAGATGATGAAGTCAATTTGATACAATTATGTGTAGAATAGGCTGATGTACTTTCCCAGGACTTGAACAGTGAGAGCACTGACTGAAGAGGAACATGCAACATTTTCGATACCTGAAGAGCCGGATGATGAAGACCTCGTACAGTGGACCAATCCATGAACTGAGAAAGACGAGATTCGAGAACTCATAGATATGTAGAATAAATTGTATTGGGTAACGTCACGTATGGAAGACTAATTGACCAATTAGAAATTAGAGGGATGGACTGAAAAACTCTTATAAAAAGACATGACAAGTCATAATAAAAATTCAGATGAGAGGGGTGAATGCTGATGATGTCAGAAGACGCGGTTCGAGATTCTGTCATTGGGCTTATGCTCTTGAGAGCCTGATGCATTGCTGATCTATTGATGACCTGAAGACGAAGACTGACTTTGTTGCTGATCCATTCCATGGATAGGTAGCTATGACAATGTGACTGACTAACTTTGTGCCTTTTCTTCTAGGTACCAACTGCGCTGTTTTATAGTTTTTCTTCTAGCTAGATGTTTTCCAAATTCATGTTTTCTAAATTGTTTTCGCACGAAGTCTCACATGCTGATGCTAATTTGGGTTAGGTAGGGTGCTTTTGGGTAACATTGGCAGTGACAAATGATTGACAAACTGTTTGCTGAACTCTGCAATGAATGTCGACATATTCTTCTTTGTTGGCTTATGCTGAAGCATTAGAGCATATGTTTACTCAAGTTCTGATTAGATTGTGTTATTGGTGGTCGCTAATAAACTAATTCTGAGCTGACTAAATAAAGTTTGAGTTAACCAATGTATTAGAATTGTAATTAATAGGGAAATAAAAATTGTTAAACACTTCATGTGGTTATTCATGAATTGTTGTTATATTTGTCTATTGACTAATGATTCTCTTAGTTGTTATTGATTGATTACATTGATTATTGATGTCACTGGTCATTACATTACTAGAATACTCCATGCGATCCAAAAGGTTCATCGGCCTATACACGTCCCCTTGTAGGTTTACTTATTAAGGACCAGGTGCGTTTGAAGTTTTGGTAGCAGCTTGATGGTTAGTTTCCTTGGAGAACTAGTTATGTGGTGATTAGTGGTTATGGTGGTAGTTTAAGTTATGGTTAGTTGTTCATTTCTATGAGGTTTGAATTTTGTTTTTCTGAAATGGCAATTGTAGCAAAGATGAAGTCCCCTTAAGCCCAGAAATGACTTTCCCAGATCCTGGATCCCGCAAGTAAAGATGGGTATGGTCTCAGCGTTCTTGTGATAGCATGAAAGTGGTAGATTGCGCTTGCAAAGGCTTAAGCAAATCACAGGTGAATTGTGACGTATGAGAGGTAAAGTAGGGAGTTTGCGTAGTCCAGTTGAAATTTATTAGGAGTGTGAATACTCGCAGTATGAGAGTAGGAAGGTCGTCGAACTTCATATGTGTGTGGCGCTTTGTGCTAAAAAATTGTCCACGTGGTTGTCGGTGATGTACGGACTCTGCGTGGTCTAAGACTCCGGAGTATATTGACAAGTGCAGAAGACACTTGGTTATATGTTGTAATCTGTCTGGTTTAGTAGGTTGATCAGGCGTGGTCAACAAGTCAGTGTGTGAGTTAAGCGAGTAAGAGACATTTTTCGACTGAGATTTGGTGAGTCCTATGTGCACAAGGACAGAGCCATTGATCAGTTGAGAGTGAAATTTGCGGGTCGAATTTTGCTTGCGAATGTGGGAGACTGAGAAAGAGGAGTAGCTGCAAGAGTGAAAGTGCCATCAGTGAAAATCCGTAAGTTCTCTGAAGCAATTGTGTACCTTCCTGTAGTAAACCAGCAGGTTTATTTTTGGTTATTGGTTTTGTTTAGTACTTGCAATAATTTTGCATTAGTTCTGTGTGAGTTGAAGTTTAGGAGGACAAGCTGCAAGACTTTGTCAGCCGCAGTGTGTGAGTGTGATGTCAGAGTGAGCCGCGCTGGGATAGGTTGGTTAGTGAGAAGAGTCGCAAGCGGATTGGCAGTCATCAGTAAGAGGCAATTAGTTGAGCAAGCGGGTGAAGGGAATCTTGGGAGTAAAAGTAATTTCCTTATTGAATCGAATACACAAAAAAGAGAGAAAATTACATTTTTTAAAGTGTTCAGAAGTGCCATGAGGGGTGATTCTTACATTAAGGCAACAGTTGGGGAGCCTACCCCACCAGAAAATTCTCTGTCATTTATTGTGATGGAGGAGCGAGATGTCACACCATGTCTTTGGTTGAAGAACTGGTGCAAATTGACAGAGAAACAGGGAGCTTTAGCGTTTCCAGAGCATGGAACATTTAATTTGAGAATTTTGGATCAATTACGAATGACATTATATGAGACGAAGCCACTTCTAGAGGAGAATAAGAAAGGTAGAGAAGTCCTTGGCAGAGGCAAGATGGGATTGGGAACAGAAAAAGTGGAGAACAAGGACATTACAGGGTGTTAAGTTGTTTTCTGCTATCACAGAGGAAGATGAGTCAGAAAAAGAAGATGCTGACAAGAGTGATAAGAGTTCAGGTAGTAAGAAGAAGAAAAAGACCTATGTAGAAGAAGAAGATTCAGACATTGAGGATCTTATTACACAATTGTTGAGGGTATGACCTCCGCCATATGCGGCACATGTAGGGGGCCCAAGTACTAGTTCTGCCCCAACTGCTCCAGCACAAGTGTCAGGGACAGTGGGACCAGTGCAGACAGATAATGGACAAGTACAAGGGGTAGTGCAGAGTACTCCTAATGCAGTGACTACTTCAGTGGTCCAAGCGCAGATGCACCCACCATTGATACAGAGAATTTATCCAGATGTACCAATTCTTGAGACAACTTCGAACTTAGTGGTGTCGTCGGAGCAAGTGGTCCCGAGGCCAATGATAGTTCAGACTGAGCCGACTCCAATGTTGTTGCCTCAGGCACAGCTACAGGGTTTGCTGAAGTTCACGCCAGTGACAAGGACACAGTCAGATGTGACACCGGTGATGAATCAGAGTAGGGGAGTAGCCCTTCCACAAAATGCAGGTGTTCGGACAGCACCAGATGCAGTATTGTTGCCGATTACAGTTGGTCCAGAGGTACCATTGTTTGTGCAAAAGAAATCAAATACAGGAGAACAGGGTGAAATGTCACAGAGCCTTGTGAGGAGAGGAATAAGTGATCATGTGCACGTGATAGCATCTATGGGTCAGACTTTTGATGGATCTAGACCATTTTTGCATCTTAGTCCACTTGTTGTGCTTCCAGATGCAGTAAATGGCCAGAGTGCAAGTCAGAGCTTGAAGCTCTTGACACTGCAGGCTCCAGGTGCTGTGGTACAGCAGGTACCATTGCCGAATACAAGTAACATCTCGTTACAAGGATTGAAAGCACAGCAATTGAGTGAGTGGTTGGATAGTTTGAATATTCCTCGAAATACACCTCAGGGTGAAGAGCAGATAAATCATGTAAGATTAGCTACAGAAATAACAGAGCTAGTTGAGGGAACAATGGGAGTGAACAGATTGGAATCCTACACAGAAGAAGAGTTGAGATTCTTGTGTCCAAGGATTACAAGGTAAGTGAGCAAGAGACATCAGAAATTGGCAGATTTGGCAGACAAACATGACATAGAGATTGAGAGAACCAAACATTTGAAAAGGAGTTACAGGTTAGATTTTGAGGCGAAGGATTCGGAGCACATGAGGTCAGCAGGGATGAAGGCGCATCTAAAAGAATTATTGCAGAGTGCACAGATTTGGGGAGCATTAGAGAAGTGGGAAGGCAGATGGGCAAAGAAGAAGGATAAACGGAAACAAGATCACAAGAAGGGTCTGAAGGTGTTCAGAAAGAAAAAGATCCAGTAAAGATTTTACCGATGAGAGAAATTCCAAGAGGGCAGTTTGTTCATGTCCCATGGCACAGGAGTGATATACTGTCTTTCACAAATGATTACCCAAATTTGAGAGAGAAACCGGATGAGTGGTACCAGCAGACAGATAGATTTGTGAAGCTTTCTAAATGTCTGTGGGAAGACTTGAATACCTTGTTGGAAGTAGTGGTTCCAGCTGATTTGTGGGTTGAGTGCAAGAGAGAAGCGGATTGGCCGAAGATCACCTGAAGTGATGAAACATTATCATAAGGTGATTGAGTTTCTGAAGATGAGAATCTCGCCTACAAATGTTGACTGGCAGAGGATTGACAGGACAGTGCAGGAGGCGAAAGTGTCGATACATACCTATTATGAGAGATTGCTGAAAGAATTCAAGGAGTACAGTGGCAAGGAAGAAATTGAGCTGAAAGACATGTTGCACTTTGTGTTCAGGTTCGTCAAAAGATTGAGACCTGAAATAGAGCAGATGATTAAGAGTCATTTGATTTGTTGGCAAGCGAAGCCAATTGATGAGGTGTTGCAGTGTGCAAAATACTGTAGTGATGAGATTGAGTTGAAGCAGAAGAAGTTGAAGGAGAAAGCAATGATGAAGCAGATTAAGGCAGCTCAGACAGGAGTGCAAGGAGCTTTAGTGCAACAGATGGTGCAGCAGCAGGGAAATGTTATGTTCCAACCTCAGATGAAAGGTAGGGGTCATGAAGTCAATATGACTCGTGGTCCGGATTTGGGTACTGTGATGGTTCCGAATGATATGCAGAGAATAAAAAAGATTTTACCATGTCATCTGTGCAGAAACGTGGGACACTGAAAGTGGGAGTGTCCGTTGATGGTGCAGGATGGTGTTGTTCAGCAAGGTGGTGATGTCAATAAATTTCAAACTATGAAAGTCCCTAGAACGAGAGGACTTAATCCAAATGTTCAGAATGAAGTGCAGAATTTTCAACCCATGCAGCAGATGCAAGTGCCGCGTGCACAAGTGACAGAGTTGCAACCAATGCAGAAGCAGGTTCCCATGGTACCTAGACAGCAAATGCAGATACCTCAAGCCCCGATAGAACAGCAACAGATGATGCTTACTCAGCAGGTCACAGGTCAGAGACAAGACAGAAGTAATGACACAGTGCACCAATTCCCATTACATAGTGAGAATGAAATAAACGATGAATGGATGAGTATTACTTAGGATGAAGAACCATGTATGCTTGCAGCGTCCTTAGAGGTAGATCAGAGAGGACCATTTGTGAAGGGAAAGGTGATGGGTCACAGAGTTTCATTCTTAGTGGACATGGGAGTTATACGCTCTACAGTGAAAAGTGCAGAAGTTCCAAATTTACCTCTTTGAGGCAAAACAGTTCAGGTTGTAGGAGTAGCAAACAGACAGCTGACAAATCTGATCACAGATCCAGTACAAGTTGAGATTGGCAACTTCCAGGGACTACATAAGTTTGTAGTTTGCGACTCAAGTCCATGATCACTACTGGGAAGGGACTTGTTGTGTAAGACCAAATGTTCCATTAGTTGTTTAACTGCAGGACTAGAGGTTCAGACTAATAGTGATGATGAGGAAGAGCAGACACCTGAAACTGCAATTGAAAATGTTGATGAAGAGTACCCGTTGATTGAGTTTTTCCCGATGTTTACTGTGAAAGAATTGCATGTAGATTTGCAGGGAACAGTACAGGAAAATGTGTGGGACCTGACAGGTAAAGAAGTGGGTTAGATCAAGGGAGTGGAACCGATTAAGGTTACTTTGAAGCCAAATGTAGTGTTTCCACAGCTTTCACAGTATAACATGGCACAACATGTTCTGATGAAAGTGGCACAGATAATTGGAGATTTTCTGAAACAAGGGGTCTTTAAAGAAGTTTTGAGCAGTCCATGTAATTCACTGATAATAGACTTAAAGAAGCTGTGTGGGAAAGTACGCATTGTACAAGACTTGCGAAAAGTGAATGACATGGTGGTCAAGTGTTATCCTGTAGTGCGAAATCCAGCAGTGATACTGTTTCAGATTCCATGCAAGGCCGAGTGGTTCACAGTTGTTGATTTGTCACAAGCTTTCTTTTCTGTGCCTCTTCATGGGGATAGTCAGTTTCTTTTTAGTTTCAAATTCCTAGACAGAGTCTACAGGTGGTGCAGACTTCCACATGGGTATACAGAGTCACCGTTTCTGTTCCATCAGATCCTGAAAAAGAATTTGGAGTCATTGGAGTTACCGTACCAATCAACTCTAGTGCAGTACATTTATGATTTGTTAATTGCATCCAGGACAAGGGACGAGTGTTAGTATGGCTCGATGCCCTGTTGAATCATTTGGGAAAGTTTGGACATAAAGACTGACAAGGTATGAGACGGGCATATTAGGTGCTCCAAATGTAACATTGAAAAGATGTACAGTGTTGAATCCAGCAACATTACTTCCAAGTGATGCTGTTGAAATTGAAAAAGAGGAAGACATCGAGCATGATTGTCTTCAGGTAACTGAACTGTGTACAAAAGCAAGGCCTGATATCAGGGATACCCGATTGGAAGAAAATTATCAAATTGTCTCTGTTGATGGATCGTGTCTCAGAGATGGTACAGGGACTTTGAGAGCAGGATATGCTGTATGTACAATCACAGGTACATTAGAAGCTTCCTGGCATTGAGGTCTATATTCTGCACACGTGGCAGAATTGGTAGCTCTTACTAGAGCATGCCATGTTTCTGCAATTTTGAGAGTCACAATCTATACTGACAGCCAATATGGATTTGGAACTGTTCATGATTTTGGTCATTTATGGTCGCAAAGGGGTTTCCTGACCTCTACTGGTACACCAGTAAGAAATGTCGACAAGATAAAGGAGTTGTTGTATGTAATACTGTTACCTGAAGAAATTGCCGTGGTGAAATGTAGTACACATCAAAAGGCCCAAGATTTCATCTCACTAAGAAATGAATATGCGGATCAGGTCGCAAGATTTTGCGCATTGAACTGTATATCATTCCAGGACAAGTGGGAATTGATGAGAGAAGAGGACAACATATGTACAAGTTTTGCATTGAAAGTGATCGATACTCTGGAAGAGTTGAAAACATTGCAAAGTAATGTTGACAAGGAAGAGAAGCGTCTCTGGGCTACACTGAAATGTGTTCAACGTCCTGATGAGATTTGGGTTTCTGAAGAAGGTCAGATGGTCCTGCCCAATAGGTTATTGTTGCAAATGGCCCGCTATTATCATGGCCAGGCGCACATTGGAAGGGATGCCATGGTTAGATTGTTTAAGATTGACTGGTTTAACCCTAAGATCAGGCAGGATCAGAGGCAGTATGTCATCGCTGTATAGTTTGTTGGCAACTAAACATGGGAAAAGGGACAGTGGTAAACTTGAGCCACATTGGAAGAGCAGGAGGTCCATTCAGCAGAATGCAACTGGATTTCGTTGAAATGCCTGTGTGTGGAGGTTTGAAATACGTGTTGGTGATTGTGTGTGTTTTTAGTCACTGGATTGAAGCATACTCTACAAGAAGGAATGACAGTCTCACAGTAGCAAAGCTGTTGCTTAGGGAGTTGATACCACGTTTCAGGTTTCCGATCTCTTTAGAATCAGATTGGGGAACTCACTTCAATAAAGAGGTGATTAAACTCTTATGTGCCGCATTGAACATCGAGCAGAAGTTGCATTGTAGCTATCGCCCTGAAGCATCATGACTGGTGGAACAGATGAATGGTACCTTGATATCAAGAATTGCAAAGATGTGTGCAGCTATGAATCTTAATTGGCCAGATGCATTGCCTTTGGTGTTGATGTCGATGAGAAACACACCTGACAGAAAGACAGGGCTGTCACCCCATGAGAGTCTCATGGGCAGAGCAATGAGATTACCAGCAGTTCCAGCCAATGCACTTGTAAACATTACAGATGATATGGTGTTGGACTACTGCAAGGGTCTAGCTGATGTGGTCCGCTCTTTCTCTCAGCAGGTGCAGGCCACCACCCTGCCACCCATCCATGATCCAGGGCACAACTGGGTCATTGGCATAAAGCATGTTCGCAAGACTTGTTTGGATCCGTGTTGGAGGGGTCCTTACCAGATGGTGTTAACAACTACGACAGCTGTGAAGTGTGCAGGACTCCCGAACTGGATTCACATGAGCCGTACAAAGAGAGTGGTATGTCCACCAGATCATGAAGAAGCGTTGTTGAAAGTACCAACAACAGCAAAACAGGTTACCGCACCTGAGTCAGAAAAATAGCCAGCAGAGCCTGAAATTGAATCAGAGGCTGCGGAAGATGGTTCCATTACCCCTGAAAGAGACGAGAGTGAAGAATTACAGGAGGGTGTGCAAGAACCAATCTCAACAGATACCGCAGAATCAATCTCAACAGATACAGCAGGAGAGCCTAGTTCAGCAGAGGTTCTCCCAGAAGCAGACTGTAAGAGGGTCACGGAGACCCTGTTCCTCAATGATGCCCCAAGACCTGCGATACCGTGCCCCAGGTGCACCACCGATAGCACAAAAACTGGAATGCCTGTTCTCAACGTCCGGGGTACAGAACTAAAAAGGAAGGAAGGAGTAGAGAAGCGTGCAACGTTTGAAGAAGGAGGAGAGGAGGATTGGCGTCGGAAGAACGAGAGAGGAGTCTCGCCCGAGGAGGTCCAAGAGGGAGAACCGCCTGGAGAGACCGGAGTGGATAACCGAGACCCAAAGGAACCAGAGACATCACCACTGGACGACATGCCATCAACAGAGAGGAATCTCCGCTCCAACGCCAGCCACGTCCCCGGAGGGACGTGGCTTTCGCAGGTACATGTCTGCTCAAGTAAACCTGGGCTGTTACTGGGTGGGAGAGGGGAGCGCGGACGGTGCGAGGCAATAAAGGAGAGACCGGACAAGTAGACGGTCCGTCTCTCCATCTTACTAACTTTAGGCTTTAGTTATTATTATTATTTTTTTGTTTTGTTATTAATCGTCACTACTTATTGTTGGTTGGAGAGAGTCCGGTGAAGTTAACAGGGCTCCAAAACATAGAGAAAAGCCATCTCTTTTTGACAAACCACTGGGAGCACTCATCGAGTTGCATGTTTTCCCATCACACTGCTCTACCCTTCTAAGCAGACAAAAATAAGAAACGAAAAGTAGAAATACTTACCATCTTCTTTTCGCTTTCATTTTCTTTTTGGCATCGCGCTTCCCCACCAAGCCTGAGAGGGATACTCCTAAAAGAAAGAAAAGGAGAAAAGAAACATATTAAAACCAGGAAAATAATGAAGAAAAAAAAGGAACAAGGAAGAAAGAGCACAAGAGAAGAAGAAGACGAAATAGAGACCTTGTTAGGAATAAAAAGACTCAAGTAGCACTCAAATCATAACATTTAGATTTATAATCTTGACAACAATTTAAAGACAAGAATAAAAAGAACATCAGTATTAAACTGTATCCTGACTCCGACCCAATTATTAAACATCTCCAACCCTCTGGGACATCCCACATCCGTTAGACAGACGGTGCTGAAAAGCAGACAGAGCAAGTGCCAGACCAAGAGGGGGAAAGAGTTGAGACGGATCAAAGTCAAAGTGATCCGTCTCATCCTGAGCCCGTTGCAGGTCCATCAAGAGAAAACATCATAGAGTAAGAGAAGGAGAAGAGTCCAAGCCTAAGAAGAATATTGACAGAGGGAACAAGAAAAGGAGATAAATGGCCTGAATCGCAGATTGGGAAGAAAAAGGAACTGGTCCTAAATGGAACAATAGAAGAAGAAGTGGACACAACGAGAAAGGACAATTTAAGTGAAGTAGAACTAAGTGGTGATCGAAGATTGAAAAGAAAGAGAATAGCAAGTCGACGTTACGCAGGTCCTGAATGGGCGTATGTAACTACCAATGAATGGCAACACAAGTTTATGTCTTTTTGTTTTCCTAGAGAAGTTCCAAGTCAGTATTTTGATGTAACCTGAAGGTGATCAAGGAAGCTGAGTTGTTGAGCTAATCTGAAAAACCTAAAGGAGACTGCTGAAAATAATACTGGAAGATACATTGATAACCTGATTTGACATAAAACCGGATGTGACAAGCTGCTAATCGATTTTGACAGAGGAAGAGGGGTTCCTGGATGTGAAATTGAACTGTGAGAACATATTTGTTTCCTCATTTTTTATATTACTGCACTTTATCTAAGAGTTACTTCTGCTTTCTGATTCTTTACAGATCATGGCTAAGTTAAATAATCAAGATAGAAATATTAGGCGCTGTGGATACATGGGTGTTGGATTGGCAATTATGTGTGGAATCTTGTTTATAATAATGATTGTTGGAATGTCTGTTCATGATATGAAAAGAGCTACTATTAATTCTGCTCCTGAAACTACTACACTAACAGCTTTAGAGAAGTTTAAGTTAGAGGAAAAATACTTGCATGACTATACTAATGCTCACAGAGAGCTTTCTTATTACGTTTTCTATTGATTGTTGAGTGAGTATGATGAAACGATGGACGCGAGAAATTGTCTTGTATGTACACAAATTCCTTCATCAGTAGAAGAAGGGGTTACGTACCATAGTCTTCCATTAACATATGGAATAAGCTGTAGCTTGCTACTAACAAGATTCTATAACCAAGAGTATATACAGTATTTTTATTCCAACTATGATGTTGTGTTTTTGTTTGTTCCTATCATTAGATATTTGAGTAGAGTAGCTAAAGAGCATGATATAATGCTAGTTAGAGGATTCTTTGAGCCAACACTAACATTTGGAACCACATACGCGCATAAAAACAACCTTACATGCTTACTTACAACTTTGGAAAAGAGCGTTATACAGCATACTGATGATAGGAGAAAAGCATTACAATAAAAATTAGAAAAAGGTTTAGAGGAAAGGACTTACAAGAATGATTATGCTTGCACTGCTATTAAAACACAAGGGAAATTAGCTTTAGATGCATTGTATGTAGGAAAGCTTTGTATATATAGCCCAAAATCATGCACTGACACTTTGGCAGTCATTATGATCATGGCGGTGTGGCCCGCCATGCCGGCGGTGGCGGGAAAACCCTCCAGCCGGCATGGCGGGCCATACTGCCACATAATGAACACAATGAGGGCCGCCATCGGCGTCCCTTACTTACTGCCAGGCTGCCTCCGTCAGGCAGCCTGGCGGTGGTCGGACTCATTATCCTACAGGGCAGCGGTGCTGCTCCTCGGATAATGATCCCTAATCCTCCAGCCTTTCCCTGGCGGGTTTCCCCACCAGGGAAAGGCTGGCATAGGGGGTGCACCGGGGAACCCCTGGGGGCCCATGCACTGCCCATGCACTTGGCATGGGCAGTGCAGGGGCCCCTGTGCAGTGCCCCATCACGCAGGTCACTGCCTGATTTTTGGGGCAGCTGCACCTGCCACACAGAGGCATTGGCGGCGGCTCCATGTGGAGCCACCGTCAATGTCCCGGCCGGGCATTCCTGTGGGCCGGCGGGCAAAAACAATTTTTCTGCCCGCCGGCCCACAGGAATGTTCATTATACGGCCGGCGGGAATCCGGGGATGCAGGCGGTCAGTAGTTTGACCGCCAGCATTAACACAGCGGTTTTGACCCCGTGTTCATAATTAGGGCCTTTATTTGTGGGAACGAGTGAATGTAGGCATGTGTTTTTGTTTCAGAGTAAATGGACTTTTATGCTGAATGGTCAGGACCCTGCGATTCCCAGAATCTATTATATCTGTGGACTAAATGCTTATTTCCGTCTTCCAAGAGGATGGTATGGGACATGTTATTTGGGGATAGTTTTCCAAAAGATTTATCAGATAGATGACTTAAAGAAGTTTCCGAAATTAACTGAATTACATCATAAGCGACAGAGGAGGGAAACCTCGTCTACAGTTGTGGGAGATGTCTTTGGTGCAGTGATTCCTTCAGTGGGAGTCATTCTGAATTCGATCAAGATACGAAAGTTGTCTACTATTGTGGTAACATGCTGACAAATTTAACAGGGGCAATACTCCTGATAAATACTGAATTAGCCGAGGATAGAGCTATGTTGCTTCAAAATAGGCTTGCTTTAGACATTCTTTTAGCGAAAGACGGCAGTGTCTGTAGGATGATTAATGCTAGGCATTGTTGTTCGTATATTCCGAACAACGATAGGGAGATAAGAGACTTACTTACTAATCTGATTAACTCATTAAGGATTTTAAATCATTGAAAGAACCAAGTGTTTGAGAAAAGGTTGGGAAAGAATTTGCTTCGATGGGGAATTGGCTTAGTCAAATTTGGAATGGGGTATTATTAAAAATCATACAGGGAATATTAATTGTGATTGCTTGCATATTAGGATTATGGCCGTATATAAATGATGTCAAAAGATAAAATTGGAAAGATTTAAAAATAATCAGAGGAGGAAAGAACGAAACAGGGAAAGAATTTATAGGGAAGATTTGAGAAGGAGACAAAATACAGCTGAAACAGAATTATGAAATGTTGGTAAATTAAAGGTGTGATGACATATTTAGTCATCAGAGGAGGGACTGTTGGAGCAGATATGCTAAGTAGAAATAATTAATGAATGTTTATGTGTTTTGATTAACAAAAGCTCATTGAGAAATTAATTGTAGAGAAAAATTATGTGCATGTTTAAAAATGTGCCCACGGGGAGTGGCAGCCACTTATACAAAGTTATACTAAAATGACAAAAAATGTGTGAAATAATGAAAATGTGTAATAATAATGTAGTAATGTGCCATAATGAGATGTATAACCTATATTTTGCATTATATCGTAGAAGCTAACTTAGCTGAAGTCATGGCCTACTTGCCAGGCCTGTGAACTGACCATGAACCGTGTGCTTAGTTAGAATTTTCTGTAATGTACCGACGGACAGTAGATGATGAAGTCAATTTGATACAATAATGTGTAGAGTAGGCTGAATGTACTTTCCCAGGACTTGAACAATGAGAGTGCTGACTGAAGAGGAACATGCAACATTTTCGATACCTGAAGAGCCGGATGATGAAGACTTCGTACAGTGGACCAATCCATGAACTGAGAAAGACGAGAATTGAGAACTCATATCAAATCAAATCAAATCATTAGCATTTATAAAGCGCGCTACTCACCCGTGCGGGTCTCAAGGCGCTAGGGACAAAGGGGGTGGTTATCGCTGCTCGAACAGCCAAGTCTTTAGGAGTCTCCGGAAAGCGGAGTGGTCCTGGGTGGTCCTGAGGCTGGTGGGGAGGGAGTTCCAGGTCTTGGCCGCCAGGAAGGAGAAAGATCTCCCACCCGCCGTGGAGCGTCGGATGCGAGGGACGGCGGCGAGTGCGAGGCCAGAGGAGCGGAGGGGGCGGGTGGGGACGTAGAAGTTGAGGCGTCTGTTGAGGTATTCCGGTCCCTTGTCGTGGAGGGCTTTGTGTGCGTGGGTGAGAAGTCGGAAGGTGATCCTTTTGCTGACTGGGAGCCAATGCAGGTGTCTCAGGTGTGCGGAGATGTGGCTGTTGCGGGGTACGTCGAGGATGAGGCGGGCTGAGGCGTTTTGAATGCGTTGCAGGCGATTTTGGAGTTTGGCGGTGGTCCCAGCGTAGAGGGTGTTGCCGTAGTCCAGGCGGCTCGTGACGAGGGCGTGGGTCACGGTTTTTCTGGTGTCGGCGGGGATCCAGCGGAAGATCTTGCGGAGCATGCGGAGGGTGAGGAAGCAGGCGGAGGACACGGCGTTGACTTGCTTGGTCATGGTGAGAAGGGGGTCCAAGATGAAGCCGAGGTTGCGGGCGTGGTCTGCGGGGGTCGGTGCGGTGCCGAGGGCCGTGGGCCACCAGGAGTCGTCCCAGGCGGACGGGGTGTTGCCGAGGATGAGGACTTCAGTTTTTTCAGAGTTCAGCTTTAGGCGGCTGAGCCTCATCCAATCTGCGACGTAGTGTAGATGTGTAGCATAAATTGTATTGGGTAACGTCACATATGGAAGACTAATTGACCAATTAGAAATTAGGGGGATGGACTGACAAACTCTAATAAAAAGTCATGACGAGCGGCTAAAACTTCAGATGAGAGGGGTGAATGCTGATGACGTCAGAAGCCGCGGTTCGAGATTCTGTCATTGGGCTTATACTCTTGAGAGCCTGATGCGTTGCTGATCTATTGATGACCTGAAGACGAAGACTGACTTGGTTGCTGATCCATTCCGTGGATAGGTAGCTATGACAATATGACTGACTAACTTTGTGCCTTTTCTTCTAGGTACCAACTGTGCTGTTTTATAGTTTTTCTTCTAGCTAGATGTTTTCCAACTTCATGTTTTCTAAATTGTTTTCGCATGAAGTCCCACATGCTGATGCTAATTTGGGTTGAGTAGGGTGCTTTTGGGTGACGTTGACAGTGACAAATGATTGACAAACTGTTTGCTGAACTCTGCTATGAATGTTGACATTCTTCATTGTTGGCTTATGCTGAAGCATTAGAGCATATGTTTACTCAAGTTCTGATTAGATTGTGTCATTGGAGGTCACTAATAAACTAATTCTGAGCTGATAAATAAAGTTTGAGTTAGCCAATGCATTAGAATTGTAATTAATAGGGAAATAAAAATTGTTAAACGCTTCATCGAGTTGTGGTTATTCATGAATTGTTGTTATATTTGTCTATTGACCAATGATTCTCTTAGTGGTTATTGATTGATTACATTGATTATTGATGTCACTGGTCATTACATTACTAGAATACTCCATGTGATCCAAAAGGTTAATCGGCCTATACGCGTCCCCTTGTAAGTTTACTGATTAAGGACCAGGAGTTTTTGCAAGGTAGTCTATTTGGGAGGGACTCCCATCGGTGCCCAAGTGAAAAGTATATTGTCGCTCTCCGGGATTGTATGATCCCCATACATCCAGCAGCCTGAGTGCTGTGATTATGTCAGAATGCAGGCTGAGTTGACTTCGCTTGCATAGGTGGCCAACTGTTCTGGCCACTGAGTGCCAGGTTAAAGTCTCCCCCCAGGAGGAGCACACTATTGGGCAGCTGGAGCAGCAGGGTACTCAAGTATTGGTATGTAGTGGTACTTAGGCGTGGCAGGATGTATACTAAATATATGTTAAGAGTCCGACCCTCCTACATCCCCAATATAGCCACATATCACCCTTGCACATCAGACCAGGTGTGTTAGATTGTTAGTGGAAGTGACCGTCTCAGTAGGATTCCCACTTCTCTCTAGCCAGATGTACAGCCTGCATGAGACCCCCTCCAGTAACCCCACTTGCCTAGAGCTCGATAAATGTTGCCCATCTTGTGGCTCTCTTGTAGTAGGACCAAATCCAGGGACTGGCACCTGAAATACCGCAGCACCAAACCCTGTTAATTTTATCCCTGAGCCCATTCTCAGTCCAGGATAGTATCCTCACATAGGCCCCTCCTGCCATTATCTCTGGATATTACCTTGGGACCATGTCAGTACCATCCCATGCAGTGCAGTATCCCCCCATGTGGTTGTAAGGATTGGGTGGGTTGGTGGCAACGGTCTTGCTACTTCAGTGTAGAGGGACAGCGCATTCATGTCAACAAAAATACACAAAACAACCAAATTGAATCAAAACATCCCTTTTGCATATTCCCCCTCCCTGCAGCACTGCATGGCAGACTTCGAACTGCCCACCCCCCAATATTGCACAGCGCATATTGCCCCAACACGAGTTTAGAACCATAGGGCTCAGTGGCCGCTATCAGGCATCTGCCCCCTATGCAATCCTGTCTATAGAGGGGCCCTGTGGGTAGGTAAGGAGCAGCTTCCAGGGGAAAAAGGACACGACATAAACTACATGTACTGCTCCTATAAATACATAACAACCACTGATCAAACAGATTCTATATATTTATTACCTAAAAAGTGGTTGGAGTCAAATATTTATTAAATTATTAGCTTAGATTCCAAAATGAATATTAAACTTTTTATTATTCACTATATATGTTCACAAAACATGAAATACTGGTAGGTGGGGGAACAGGCTTGGCTGGGGGGAGGCGGATGGACCAGGGCCAGCATGGGGCTTCTTGCTCACTGGGGAAGGGGCACAGGAATGGGAAGGGCGGACTGGGGCAGGCTTGGACATGGAAGGTGTGGACAGGGCAAGGAGGTGGGCATCTTTAGGGACACGACAGGGTGGGCCAGTGGGTTCAAAAAGGTCTACACAGGACAGGAAAAGTTTCTTAGGGGCAGTTGGGGTGGACGTGGAGGAAGGTGTGGGAGTGGAGGTAGTGGAAGTGGTTGTAACAGATGTAGGTGTGCGTGACGTGGATGCAGGTGCCTGTACATTATGCTGATGTGTGGTGGATGTGTGTTGGGTGGGTGTCTGGGAACATTTGAGTGTCTTGGGAGGAGGGGGGGTGGACACAGTGGGACAAGACAGGCTGCCAGTGTAATTGGATGTTGTCTGGGTGTCTGCAGGTCTGGTGAGTGTGCTGCATGTGTCAGTCAATGTAGTTGTGTAGTGGTGTGTGAAAGTGTAGTGTCTGGGGTGGATGACTGGGTGTCAGATGTTGTGGTGACTGCAAGAATGGGGTCAGCAGCAGTGACTGAGGGTGCAGTGCTTGTGGGTGTGCATGTTGAGGTGACAGACTGTGGGAAGTGGATGTTGTTGTGTTTAACTTTGTATGTTGGCTGTGTGTATGCCTGTGGTGGGAAGTGTGGTGCTTGTGTTTCTGTGTGTGCTTCTTGTGTGTTGAAGTGTGTGCATGGCTGTCTGAACGTGTGCTTGGGATGGGTGAAGGGAGTGGGGTGCTTGTAGGGGTAGAGGTGGTTGGAGGGGGGACGGATAGAACAGGGACACTGGCTGCCGTCAAAGGGGAGGCCAGAGCCTGAAAAGATCTCTGTAGGCCAGACACAGCACTGTGAATGCCTTCCAGGTATGCATTGCACTGCTGCATCTGGGATGCTAGCCACTAGATGGCATTCACAATGGTTATCTGCCCTACATAGATGGTCCTCAGGAGGTCAATAGCTTCCTTAGTGAGGGCAGCAGGGCAGACTGGGGCAGGGGATGAGGTGCCTGGAGCGAAGGAGACACCCACCCTTCTGGGTGAGGGGGCACAGGCAACTGGGTGGGGCGCAACTGGGAGGTGGTGATGGTATGGGGGGTGGCTTGAAGATGTCAAAGAATGGCTGGGCCCACTAGGGTCTGCCACCACCAGGGAGCTCCCATCAGAGGAGGTATCAGAGTCACTACCTCCAGTGGTAGTTGTCTCCCCCGTGGTACTCCCCTCACCCTCCAACCCACTGGTCCCCTTGGTGTCGCTCAACTCTGCCTCATTGGAACCGTGGGCCACTGCATCCCCACTCGCCAGTGCCACTGCTCCCTCACCAGATGATGCTGATGTACACAGACAACACAAGAGTAAAGGGGTGGGGGGACAAAACGGGAGAGAGAATATTAACACCAGCATGGATGTACATATCTGGTCCACCCATACTCCCACCCAGATAATACACCAACATGCAGCACCTACAGCTATACTCATGCCTATGCCCCTGAATAGTGGCCTCAATTCTACTATACAACCATCTCCCACATGACCGAAGGACCTGAGGAACTGCAGCCCTGCCCCTTATCAACTAACTGCCCCTGTGGGCCATAATGCTATATGACATCAGTCAGAGTCCCTGCCACTAGACAGCATTCATACTACAGGACTCAGACATCCATCAAGGAGGCATACAATGGTCTCTATTCTCACCCTCTTGTGTCTGCTGTGTAGCCTTCAAGCGCCCATCCAAGTCTGGATATGCCACGTCAGAATGCGGCGCATTGGGGGGGCAGGGTCTGACGGGCACCCCTTCATCGTTGGGAGGACTTCCCCAGCTGGGCCATGCAGGTCTTCGTCGCCCAGTGCCGCAGGTCCTCCCACCGCTTCCTGCTGTGGGTGCTCTGCTGGTTGTAGACCCCCAGGATCTGCACCTCCCTGGCAACGGCCTGCCAGAGTCCCCTCTTCTGATGGGCGCTGACCTGTAGGAAACACACTATAAAGAAAAACTGAGATCAGAAAAGGCCCATTTGATACCGCTGGTCATACGTCCCCTATGGGACAGACACTTAGCAAGGCATACCAGCACCTGATTCATGCTGAATGTCATACATTCAATGGCTGAGCAGTCACAACTTGTGCACACTTGCATACAGGCATCCAGCACCATCTCACACATCCATGCACCCCATCTGCCTACTCACCTGCATCTCTGGTCGCCCATATAACTTGGCATACAGGGGTAGGACCCCGTCCACCAGCTTCTCCAGCTCCTCCGTGGTGAATTCAGGGACCCTTTCCCCTGTGACTCGTGCCATTTCAGGGACCAGAGTCAGGACACATCAGCACACTCAGTGGAGTACTTGCATGCACGGTATCCGGGAGTCAAGTGAAGCTGGTGTGACGAAATGACATACGCTCCATGGCGGTGTGCACCGTCACCGCCGGCGGCGATCATGATAGGCCCATCTTCCCCTTTGACATCCATGTTAACCAATGAATGGGTGCACGGCGGTGAACACCTTCTATGCCATTACAACAACCGCTACCGATACGAGGTCACTTCCACTTCTACATATCTGGATGACAGGAGGCTGACATTTTACAACCTACTACGCAGTTATTATTTGGTAATGGACCCCATTCTGGCCCTATGGACCCCAGCCCTCAAACGCATGCCCAAATGACTATTTATGCACCACAACAGTCCAGATGTAACAATTGATACATTTCACTCCAGTTCAACATCCTACAATGCTTATGTGTACCCAACATGTTTGACAGCAGTGTTGAATACACAACATGTTGTGCAAATGAATGTATGTCCCTCACATGTGTTCTCCACTCCTCCTAGGTGCAGACCCATGCGGCAAGGGAGTGCCCTATCTGTGTGCAGACCATTTGTTGATTTGGAGACCATGGTGGAACATCACATCATTATCAATTACAGACTCACTTGTGCTATTATCCATTAACTTTGTGTATTACTGGATCCAGTACTGAGACCGGCTAATCGGAACCAGCATGCCATCCCTGCTGAAGTGCAAGTGCTCTCAGTACTTCATTTCCTGGCCACGGGCTCAGTTCAGGTGACAGTGGGCATGGGTGCGGAGATTTCCCAGCCAATATTTTGCCTTATCCTTTCCAGATTCATGGATGCATTTGTACAACACCTGCAGACATATGTCAAGTTTGCTGAACTCCCTGCCATCAAGTCAGACTTTTATGTCTTTGCCAATATCACCCATGTGATAGGTGCCATCGATGGGACCCACATAGCTCTCAGCTCTCAAGAGTAAGTGAACAGGTGTACAGAAACAGGAAGAACTTCCACTCCATGAGCATTCAGTTGGTGTGTACTGCAGACCAGTACATCTCACATGTGAATGCCATGTTCCCTGGATCAGTCCATGATTTGTTTGTGCTGAGGGATAGCAGTGTGCCACACATGATGGAACAACTACAAGGGGATAGAGGATGGATCATTGGTGAGTGTGTGACACTTTTTCTGTACATAGCTGGTGGACAGGCTGTCTGCAACTGAGGGTAGTTAGTTACAGTCATATTTGGACCTCTTTCGCAGGTGATTCTGGCTACCCCAACATGCATGGGCTCCTGATCCCAGTGAGGAATCCTAGCACAAATGCTGAGAGGAATTACAATAAGGCCCATGGACGTACTAGGTGGGTGATTGAGCGCACTATAGGTCTCCTGAAAGCTAGATTCCGTTGCCTCCATCTCTCTGGGGGATCCCTGTGCTATGGCCTTGAGAAGGTGTGTAGGATAGTGGTGGCCTGCTGCATGCTGCACAACGTGGCTGTGAGGAAATCTATCCCCCTACTGGAGGAGGAGGATGCTGTATATCCAGACCAGCTTCCTCTGAGAGGGGATGTGATTGATGGTGATGATGAAGAGGGGGAAGATGCACACTCCAGGAACCAACTGATCCAACTATACTTCCAGTGACTATGAGATACTGTTCACTGATGATGTTGTCTGTAGTGCATAATGTCAGTCTAACTTATTCTCGAGGGGTGTGTGGGGTCTGTAGTCATTTACAATGTTATATGCATATCAAGTGCAATGTGACATGATAACCAACTTGTTCTACATATCTGTTTACTACACACCATGTTGTACGTGTGGTGCCATTCCTGCACTAAAGGTCTCATAATTAATGTTACTGGCAAATGCATCCACATATTGATTTGATTCAACATAATGACAGGGAACATTGAAATTGGTGTATGTGTGTTTTAATAGTTGTTAGGGATGCATTGGTGCTCTTTACAGTGATAGGGAGTGGGCTGAGGGTGGATGTCTATACTGGCTACATGATCTCAGCGATTGGTGGCAGTGGGTATATGTCCATCTGTACCTTGCAGGTTGTTGAGTTGCTATTGGCCAGTGACAATGGTGGTACAGGGGCACACTTGGGAGCCAGTTCCTGTCAGAGTCACTTTTTTGACGGTGCCTTGGTCTTGGCAGGTGTACTAGTGCCATATCTGGGTCTGAGGGACCGTTTGAGTGTCTGGTGTTGGGCTGTACGGGAAGGGGTGCTGGTTTCCTGTGTGTCCTTAGACAGTGACACCAGTCCAGTTGCTTCTGCTGCTGTTGATGGCTGGACAGTGGTAGGGGTTTCCTGGTTTGTGGGGGTCTCAGGCTGGGTTGAAAAGTGGTGCTGCAGCACCCCTGCTATAGTGGCCATGGTGGCATTGAGCTGTTTCCACTGCTCCATGGCATCTTGATATTGGGCTATCTGCAGACTTTGACTCCGCTCCAGGGTGGCCACGATCTGGCCCATCCTGTCTTGTGTATGGTGGTATGCCCCCAGGACCTCAGAGATCACCTCCTGGGCTGCAGCATCCATATTTTGGCCTCCCCCCTGGGCCACTGATGCCCTCCCACTGGGCCTAGCCCCCTGTGCATGTATCCCCTGCACAGGTCTGGCGGTACCACTTGTACTGGGGCCATCGTCATCCTGCCTGTTGGTAAGTGGAGACTGTGGCCTCGGTCCTTGTGTTCCACCAGTCTGTGGCGTGAATACACTGGTGTGGGGTCGTTTGGCCAGAGCTCATGTTGGTGGCTGAGTGGTAGGGGTGTTAGTGGTTTCCTGGGTGGGGCTGCTGGATGGTGACAGTCCAGGACTGTTTGAGGGGCCAGGACACTCCTCACTGTCCAGAGTTCCCTCTCCAGTGTCCTGTGTGGTGCCTCTGTCTCCATGTGGGCGCTGACACTCCTTGTCCTTTCCGTCAGGGTGGCATGGGTGGTGCTGCCTGTGGGGGGGAATGGACATGCATGTTACAATTACAAAATCAGATGAGGGTGCACAGGGCAGGCCTATTTTGTGCAGTTTTTCCATGGTTGGGCCCATGCAGGGTTGTTTTGTGAGGTTGTCATTGTAATTAACATGGGATGTGGTGCATTGTGGGTAGTGTAGTGCGATTGTGATACCTTGCAGGGGTGGGTGGCTGTGGACAGAGGGAGGGATGTGGTCCTGTTAGTGGGTTAGTGGGCATGCAGGGTGACTGGATGTAGAGCTTGGGGCCAGGGTGAGGTGTGATCCTTGTGGTAGTTGGAGGGGTGAGGTGGTGCATGCATTACAGGTGTGGTGGATATGGGGTAATTGTAGATGACTTACCCAAGTCCATTCCTCCAGTGAGTCCAGTGAGGTCCTCAGGGTTGCAGGATGGTCAGTACCTTTTCCTCCCAGTCGGAGTATTTGGGGGATGTTGGTGGGGGTCCTCCACCCGTCTTCTGGACAGCAATGTTGTACCTCAATGCCATGGACCTCACCTTCCCGCGAAGGTCGTTCCATCTCTGGTGGATGTCGTCCCTCGTGCGTGGATGGTTCCCAACTGCGTTGACCTTGTTGACTATTGTCTGCAAAACTCCATATTCCTGGCGATGGGTGTGTGCTGGACCTGTGCCCCAAAGATTTGTGGCTCGACCTTGAGTATCTTGTCCACCATTGTTCTTAGCTCCCTCTCTGTGAAGTGTGGGTGCTTAAGGGGTGCCATGGTGTGTGTTGTGGGTGGGGTATTGTGTGGATATTGGTGAGGGTGCTGTTGTGTGGTTGGGTGTGTGCTTAAGGGGTGCCATGGTGTGTGTTGTGGGTGGGGTATTGTGTGGATATTGGTGAGGGTGCTGTTGTGTGGTTGGGTGTGTGAGTTGTGTGATGTGGCATTCAGTGTCTGCTTGTAGTATTGTCAGTCTGGTTTCTCCTATTGGCGATGCAAAGGTTTGTGGGGTGTGTCTGTAAGTGTTTTATGGTGTGTGTGTTTCAAAGTTGTCAATGTGTGCATTTCTTGCTGTTGGGTCCCATTGCTGGCCATGGAGGTCTGTACCCCCAATGGTCGTTAGACATTCACTAACCGCTGCAGTGATTTGTGCGTCATTATTTGGAGGGCGGGGATTTGTGTGCTCGCCGGTGACGGGGTGGGATGTGCAGGCTTTCCACCGACAAGGCCCTGACGGTGGCTAGTGGAAACAGTAGTTTTGGCAGTTTCTGTTTTTGTCATCTTTATATGGCGGGTTTCTGTTCACCGCCAATGGCGGTCTCCTGTTCACCGTCGGCACGGCGGTCGACAGTGTTTACCGCCATGTTCATAATGACCACCTAAATCTTAAGAAAAAGGCCAGGAGAACAAAGCCCATGCAGATTTTATGCTAGAGCATCTAAAGCCGGAGTGATCCCAATAGGTCTTAGAGTCAGAAACATACCAGGTCTTTTTGTAGGTATAATTTTTTATTTGTAGAAATTGTCTTTGATCTCCAATAGATGTTCAAGAGATTTGATGATGCTTATCATAGAAACTGCAAGAGAGGTTTTTTGCTCCTCTTATTACAGAGATTGAGGATTTAGAGTAAAGATTAAAAAAGACTACAGCATTGGATGAAGCTCAAAGGAGATGTGAGGAAGTGACAGCTGAGTTTGAATCGTTCAATCAATACCTGATTAAGAAGAAAACAGAAAAATGTAAAAAAGACGGCAGATTCTTTTCAGAAGAGAGGGTATATCACTATCTTTCAGATAATTATTATAATCAGACAGGTACTACTACTACTCTAGTAGATAGACAAGACTGGACTTCTTGTCCAGTCTTGTTCTTGAACAAGAAAACCATTACCTTTTCAGACACATCAGACTAGGAATGAGTAGGGAGTTTGTATTGATTTGACTCATTTGGCAATAGGCGTAAGTCTGAGGAGGAGTTTCACAGTAGAATTAGTTTTTTACGGAACAGGAGAGGGAATTATCAACCCCGATTTTGGAACAATCAGCAAATCAGATTTTGACCTGTAGGTCCAGCACCCCATGTACTCTAAACAAGATGTCAACAATATTGGTGAAATTAGACAATATTACTATTTTTAATCTTAGTCAAATTTGTATTGATCCCAACACTGATTCCCTTCTCTCAAAAGGTATTTTGTTTGTACCTAGCATGTATCCTAATAGATCAGAGGGGTGGGCCGAGGGAGCTGCCGCCATCAGTGCTGTGGCAGGTGAAAGTACCACCACCAACACCGCAGCCGTGGCTGATGGCTCTGCTGGCCCCAGTATGCTCTTGTTAACATTATTTATTTCTCTAACGTTCACTTTCTTCATTAGAATAATTTTTCCTTTCTATTATTCTGTAACCTTTTTTCAAATCCTCTTCGTTCTATTTCATGTTTGTTAATTCTTGTTATCCCTCCCTAGAGATTTCTTTTTTCTATAATTCTTGTTTCTGTAGCTAACTTCCTCCTGCCTGTACTAAGCTGTAGCTTTCTCCTGCTTGATTGTTAATATTTCACTCTCCCCTAACGTATATACACTGTGGACTGGTGCTGTAAATCTAAGACAATAGATTAGGTACTCTACTGTGAAGATTCCAGCGTTTCCAGACCCAAAAAAGCTATTCTACGCTTGTTTGTTGAGAAGGCTTTCTATTTCTTGCTCATGCTCAAATGACAAGAGAGTGGCTATGGTTATGGGGACTCCCCAATGTTGTATTTTATGTATTATTCAGTATCCAAGCAGTTACAATGACAGTGCAGCATGGCAGTAAAGTAGTATGAGGATGGTTCCATTGCATTTGCCAACCAAAACTATATGTCATTCAATGCCCAAATTATTCTTCCCCTTCATTGTGCTTCAGATGTCTCACAGTTGTCATCATATATCTGCTCCTCCATTACGATTGGCTTGACTACTGGCTTTTCTAACATTGGCAACCAAAAAAAAGCCCAAAGTGATATCGATATTTTGGATGGGAGAGAAGATACTGCAAGATAAAATGTAGTCATGTATTGTAGTTGTATTTTGTTAAAAAAAATAAAAAAGGGGGAGTTGCATCTGGCATATAAAATGTGTAATGTTTTTTCCAGCTGCATAGACCACCAGTTTCGGAGCCAGCACAAGTGTGCCAGACAACGCAGCCACAGTTAAAGGGGGAGTCTCTGCGGTGGCAGGGACCGGTGGTGGTAAGTCACATTGCTTGGTTATTGACAATTACTAGTATACCCATTGTATTGTTTAAATGATGCAGATCCCACCCATCATCATCGATGACCTCCCTGCCCATGGCATTTCACGACCCACGGGCCATGACCCGACCTACCTGCAGCATGGTTCAATTCAGCACTGCAGTCATGTGCGTTGACTTATGGTAATGTGGCATTTACAAAGCTTTCAATGGATTGCAAACCGAAACGAAAACAAAGTGTCTTTCCCTTCCCTCCTAGTGCCCACTCATTCAGCTCCATGTACTGCACTAATTTATTTGTTCCTAAGTTATGTCCCAGCCTACTAAAAACATTGAAACAACATGTTTGGCATGTGCCTCTTGTTTCAGGACAAGTGGCTCATATGGTTCATATGGCTTCCATAAAGGATGTATGCCTGCTCAAATGTTTCCCTTTTGACATCCATTAACTTTCAGTTTCAGCTACAGTGACTGACTAACCCTAAGTGTAGCCGCATGATCAGTGATCCCCCCACTATTCTGTAGCAAAACCTTTACCATACCTATCCAGCCTTTTCCCTGTACCTGACCCTGCTGCAACAGACTAAGGCCCTCATTATGGCGACGGCCGCCAAAAGACCGTTGCCACGGCTAACATCCGTCCGCCATAATATGACCACAGCTGGATTTCTGCCAGAAGAAGGGCGGAAATCCGGCTGTGGTCATGCTGGCAGACAGTGTTAAGGTGGCACTGCTACCACCATCAGCGCCACGCCAGTAGAACTCCGCCAGCCGTATTAGGAGAAATAATATGGCCTCGCAATGTTCTGCTGGTGGGTGCTGCTGGCGGTAGCAGCGCCCCGTCCCATTCCCTGCCGGAAGACTCCCTGGATTCAGGTAAGTTAGGTTTCCGACAGGGGAGGGGAGTGGGGGGTGTTGTGTGTGTGGGGGTGTGTGCATGAATGTGTGAGTCTGTGCCTGCATGCGCATGAGTGTATAGTGTTAATTGCGTGTGTGTGTGTGTGCATGTGTGAGACTGCAAGTATGAATCCAAATGTGAATGAGTGTCTGCGTGTAAGTTTGGATGTGTTTACGGATGTATGTGTGAATGAATGGAAGCATGCCACCTCTGGTATGCCTGTGTGACTGAGTGTGTGAATGCGTGGTGTGCCTGTGAGTGTGCGTGTATGGGGGGATTAGAATGGGTGGAAAGTGGATGGACGGGGTGGGTGGGGGTAGTATGGGGAGCATTGGAGGGGTGGACCTCCTACCAGTGATAGGGAAGGAATTCCCTGTCACTGGTAGGGCCTACCACCATGGTTTTTGTGGTGTTACGAACCCCACAAGACCCATGGTGGGAGGCAGGGTCATAATGCCGCCGGCGAGACAGTAGCGGCCACCAGGTTTGAGATTGTTATCTCCAGCCCGGTGGCTGCTACCACCATGGCGGTCTGTGTGGTATATTGGCAGGTTGGCTTCAGCCAACCTGCCAACGTCATAATGTGGAGGTATGTACCGCCAGCCTGTTGGCGGTACTATCTCCACATTAACACCGACCAGGTCATAATGACACCCTAAGTCACGTTTCCTGCCCCAGCTTCAGACAGCAGAGAGTAACCAATTTGTACCCGATGCACTAGCTAGCACGCCTCCAGTTATTTAGCACAAGAATAGAATATTTGTACTCAATAGTGAATGATGCCTTACTCATTAATCAAATTGTTTTTCTTTTTTCCACTCAAAGTGTCTGAAAAAAAACCCACAGTTTTTTTTAAACGTATGCTGCCTCCTTTCAACCAGTCTGTGCTTTTATGTGGGGCATGTATTGGTAAAATCACATCAAAAATTCAAATGGCCCTAGGGGACCAGCAATGTACTTATACTGTGCTACTATGTAATTTTAAACAAGTATTTGCACAGAGCATTCTTTACAATTTGTATTTTTTCATTGTTTTTTTTCTTTCTTTATACAGGTACTCTTGCACAGCCACTGACCAGGCAGGAGACAGTGTCCCGGCTCTGGCGGCAGAGGTTGGAGGCCACTAGGGCTCAATATCAATTGCTGGTGGATGAGGAGGGCGAGGCACATGCCCCTGCTCCGAGTTTCAGTTCTGCGAACCAACTACCTGCACCTAAAGCCTCCAGGCCAAGCCAGTGTCTCTGCCAGCTTAGAGCTGTCTATCCTTGTACCACCATAGCTGTCCCCGGAGAGTGGCACACCTTCAGGCCCAGATGCAACACCTGCAGACCCTTATTGAGAATGCCCTCATCTAGTCCTTTTATTCATTTTTAGGGTCGAGCCTGCGTTGCATGCGCTCGCGCATGCGTATCGCAGCGAGAAGCTTTATTATTTAGAAAAGGGCTCGGAGCCCTGTCAACTTCACGTCAGTGTTTTTTATTGGTTCGTGGGCTTGCCTAATAAAATCTGCTTGCTTTCATTAGTCGAAGGCACGAATACTCATGCCTTTTCCGGTGGCTAGCCCTCCTCGAGCGCAGCGACCAAGTACAGAAAACATGCGAGGCTCGCTGTTTTCCATCGGGCTCGTGGACTTCTTTTTCTCTAATTTACGAGCGCGATCTCGCTTGGCAGAAGTTGAGCGCTTTACATAGTTAATTTCACTTTTTCGGGTTACGTACATAAATGCACTTTTGACCGATAGGTGAAAAGTCGGGTTAGGAGTTTACAACGCGATCAGCTCTAACATGAGCAAATGCGAGACCCGTTGCATTGTAAATGCTTGTTATTTTGGTGGGATGGAGTTTTGTTGTGGGTGGAGTGGGTGGGGATTTGGGCAGGGTATTAATTCTTCGGACTTTTGGACATTATATTTATTTTGGACATTTGTTGGGGATGGGGAGATATTGTTGTGGGAGGGAGTGGGCCTGTTGTGGATTTATTGTTTGACTTTGCTTAGTAAAGGGAAAATCTTTTTAATCTACTTTATGTCTGAAGGCTTTTTTTGTGTTTTATTTTAACTTTGCACTGATGACTTTTCGAGCAGCCTGTCCTTTTAATCTACTCCACAAAGTGTATGCCAGTTAGTTTTAGTTCATTATACCCTTGTCCTACTATCCTTTGTAACAATATTCACCATTAGGAGGGTATGCTGCTACTCCCTATATAGCCTACAGAAACCTACAAAATATTTATGATTTACATGTTAGTAAAGTGGAAATCTTTATAATCCACTTTATATCTGAAGTTTTTGTGTGTTTTATTTTAACTTTGTACTGATGCCTTTTTGTGCAGCCTGTCTTTATAATCTATTTCTCAAGGTGCCTTCTTTATGATAGTGGTAGTGCGCTAACAGGGAAGGCATCACAACAAGGAAAGTCCCACTCCCACCTAGAAGATCTCCAACTGTAGGATTAATGAAAAGAATGATCCCTTACATGCAATGTAACTGAATGAGAAAAAAGAGTTAGTGGGTTATACCTATACATTTACATTATAGCTTTACTAAAACTGAGGACAGACTACTACCACCATGACAAATCAAAGAATACCACATATTATAGCAAACCTTAGCAATAGTAAATTATTCTGAGCAATGGTGAGCATGGAATTTAATGAAAACAAAAGTTACAAAATCCTCAAGTCAGGAAAAGTGTACTCAAAGTCTGTACTCTGGAGTCAACAGGGTTAAGCATTTACGAATAACAAAGGCCTCAATGATGATGTTAAGGAACGATGTTCTTATGCATGGTTGGGAAAGTGGGGCTGGTGTGGGCTATTGCTCAGGTAATACAAAAAGTCATGCAGTGAGTTGGTATGGCATTTAATCACATCTGCCCCACCAAGTATGTGATCTATTTGGTGTAAATTAAGTCATACCTCAATAAAGCATACAGCACGTGGAAAGAGATTTAGGGTTTGATGAATGGATGGGAAAGGGGACTTTGGGAAGGTGTGACAAAGACAAACACTACACACGAACAATATTCATCAGGGCGATGAGAAGCACATCATCATCTGTTGTGGAAGGAAATGAGGGAATAAGTATGACACAGTTCCGTTACATGCACTGCAAACAGTCCTTATGCCCCAGAGACTCAAGTTATTAGGTATCTAAGTGTTATTTCATCTAGTGTTGAAAAAACTCAGATTACAGAGGACTGAATGGAACCAACCCAGTACTAAAAATATGATTGTTAAAAGAAAAATCATGCTGTATTGCCAAATTTGGTGGTGCATCAGCATTCTCCTTGGGAATGTCCATCACTCTTGGGTCCCTGTCTGAACCGGCCCAATAGGTAAGCTAGAGTGTTGAGCTCAGCTTTTGCCTTTCGTTCATGCAGGAGACGAAAAGGCCTGCTGATTGTAAAACAGAAACTGTATTATAGAGTCAAGGAGAAGGACAGAAGGAAGGTAAGCTTCATGAGGAGTGTACCAAGAAGACTCAGAGGCAAAGCAAAAACAAGAGGAGATCACATTTGCCAGCAGTGCAGCACACACACTCAGCAGCATTTCCCAACTCAATGTACTTCTCTCCATTCCACATAGCTGAGTACTGGGCCTCAGAGTACTTATCATCATGGTTTTCCTTTGAAGTTGATAACTTCCTTCTAGCTGTTGAGGTAGTGCCAACCTGAGTCCTTCCATCCTCCCCCTGACTCAGAGTAACCCCATCCCAGTCCCGGCTTGAGCGAGATAGATCTGTAGTGCACTGCTGGTAAAGAACAAGTAGAGAAACAGAATTTCAGTATTTTCTATAGATTTGTGTTGTTAACGTAAGTGACTGGTCTAGTCTCAGAAGAAACAGAAAAAGGAGTGGACCCTGCAAGTAATTTTTCACTAAATTTGAAAAGGCCATTCACCTTCAGGAACAATTATCCCCCATCAGGCACCAAACATTGCAATTCATTGAAATCAAGTTATTAGTTGAACACCCTCCTTCACTGTCTGCCACCACATAAATCATCAATCAACACTCACAATCACTCAATAATATATCATCAGTCATTGTTGCAATAGTTGTAGTTACCTCTTCTAATCCAAGCACTGTGGTAAGTACACAATTGTATCTTTTAATTCAAGCAACACATTGGAATTTGGTATTGGCAGTCTTGTAAAACAATGATCTTCTGGGGCACCCCTGCTATGTGATGTAAAAAAAGGATAGGCATGCAATGGAGGCAGGCATTGTCTCCAGTGTCAAGGAATTTTGGAGGTTTTGAGGCAAAAGACTTGGCAGCTGCACTGAATGCACACTCAGCAGACACACTGGCTACAGGACAAGCCAGATACTTTATTACCAGCCTGCTGAGCTGTGGCTATTGGTGCACCTTCCCGTGCCAATACACCAATGGCTTTTGATCCACAGAGACCTGTTTTGGGTCATCCAGAATCCCCTGGAACATCCTCTGAATGGTCATTGGTGTTGCCACTTGTTCAACCTCTTTTGCCTTTATCTCTGCACTGGGCATAAAACCTGCCATTTGAGAACAAGCCAAAGTAGAGGTTGGGTCTGATTCTTCTATTGTTGTTGTTGCTGATCTTCTTGTTGCTAGTGTTGGCTGCTGTGAGACAAGACTGCCATCTCTGGATGTTGAAGGTGGCAGCCCAGAACTGCAGAATGGGACTCTAATTTCCAGCTGTTCTTCTTCCAGGTCACCACGTTGCTCAACAGTCCACCTCTTGTATTTTGAAACATCTCCTTCAGAAAAAGAAATTAAAGTGGTCAGATATTTTTATACCATGGATCAAGTAGTCTGGCACACATGTACTCCTTGGACAACATGAAGTGATTCTGCAGCTTTGTATTACAAGCCAGGCGAAGAACTAAGCTCTGAACCAAGTCATGAACTTCTGGGTTTTGTTCACACCTCTGACTACAAACCTTTCAGGCACTTCCTTTACCTGGTTCTACCAGATGCAACAACGGGATAGCTTGGCCCATCGTACTGTCCTCCTTGCTTCTTGCCATGTGAACATCTCAAAAGGGAGCAGCATCTGTGTCAGGCATTTGACTAGGCCCCATTTGTCTGCATCCATGGTCATAGCTTTCCCAACTGCATCCCCTCCTCTTTGAATGACACAGTCATTGATCTGCCTGCACTGCTCAAACAGATGTTGAAACATGTAATAGGTCAAGTTCCAATTTCTTGGCACCTCCTGTATCAGGGCTTTAACAGTCCACAACTGCTTCCGGACTTTAAAAGAATTGCTGAAATGAGTGCAGCTTCTTCTGCAGGTGGTCAGTATTTTGCTGACTATGTCTTCTTCTCTGTGAAACACTTGCGCAACCAGGTTCATGCATTGCATCAAACACAGACCCGAGTTGGAACCTTCCATTTCAGGCAGATGGCCAACACAAATTCTAAAAATCTCACTCCTTTCACCAAAGAAAAAGGGAGGAGGTCCAGCGCAAACATTTTTACTAGCTTCCCATTGTACAAATGCGCCATTGGGTGGTTGTGGTTGTAGGGCCCCTCCTGCATAAACATGCCCAATTTAGTAGCCTGGATTTTCTTCTTTTCTGGGGAAACTGATGCAGCTGACTTTCGAGACGTAGGTGGTGGTAGACTCATTGTGCGCCTTAGGGCAATCACTGTATGCCATAGTCTCTCCATCTGTATCTAAGTCCTATGCATTTTGAGGTCACTGAGGCAGGTGATTCTGGCGCACTGCTGGGGACAGGGTTGCTTAGCATGAAGATGCAAAAAAGAACAGATGATGGACGGAATGTGGAACAAATCAAACATTCAGCCCTGGTCACAGATCTGTGTTTAATCCATCACTTTTTTTGTATGCCATGCCATTCCAGTTTGGGCCCAGCCATATGCAATCAGTCTTGCCCTGGTTCCTCATGGCAACAGTCCACCCCGAACTGCCAGGCTATGTCCTCCCTGTACCAAGAAACAAGCATCCTGGGACCGGTTTCAGGGTGTCATCCCTCTTCAGCCAGGCTAGCTTGAATCTGGTGGACTAGCGCTCATGGGACCCACGTCTGGGAAGATGTCACCCTCTTCTTCCTCATGACGTCCCACCTTGATTGGACTTGTGGCTGATGTTTCCAAGCTCTCCTCACCTTCACAACAGGCATGTTCAGCAATTTTTTAAGGTACTCCTCCCACTGGATTGTGTGATATTTTTCTCATATGGCTTATTTAGTCTCCAGTACCATAAGGTGTACCAGGCTTACTTTGAAGAACACTCACGTGGCAAGTGGAGCACATTTCAATGTTCTTCCCTTGTTTGCTAAGCATAAAAAGTCCCAACAGGCACACATCTCCTGAAAAAGGTTGTGGTTGACATGCCAGTGGCAGAAAGCTGCTTCTTTTTACTGGCCACATTCTTGGCAGCAGTTTTCTTTGGGGCTTCCTTACTGCTGTCAGTTGGCAATGGCAGTACAAGCAGAAGAGATTGGAGGACTGGTGTCACATGTTTTTGCACAGGCCTTCTGTTTGGCAGAACTATGGATGATGTCTCTAATTTTCTTGAGCACCTAAAAACAAAGAAGCAAGAAAAACATCTAGTGATACGTGGCATTGTTGCAGTTTGAATTAGTACAGACAAAGGCAGTAAAACTTAGTGTGTTTGGTTACTTAGGTAATAATTAACAACAATGTATCCAATTCAAACCAAACCACCATCTCATATAATGTAGATTTTCCTAGTTTATGACGGAAAGTCTTAATTTTATTAAAGACACGGAGGCGAGTATTATGCGTTTCTTTTCTTGCTTTATTTAATGAGCAGCAGTCAAGAAACTACAAATCCCATAAGGCTTAACATCTGTAGCCAATGGGATTAAAAAGATAGTTCAAAACACACAGAACCAATAGTAATTACGATATGGCATTATGACGTCACTTGACTGCAAGCAGCCCTCTTTTCTTGCAAATGAAGTCAGTTAACTGTGAACAAAGGAAACAACAAGCAAAGAATAAACAGAGCCATGAGGAAAGCAAAAACATCAGAGAAAAAGTCCAGGAGCTTGCAGAAGCGAGGGTGGTCCGGCCAAACCGACAGGGATGATCCAAGTCCTGAAGGGAACGAAATGTTTGGATGACCTGACGGGATCTGATTAGGACGTTGTCTGAGTGGTTGAAGCCGGAACTAGAGAAAGGGAGGGAAAACAAAGTTATACAAGAGGTGGGATAATACTCGCCTCCGTGTCTTTAATAAAATTAAGACTTTCCGTCATAAACTAGGAAAATCTACATTTTATGTCAAGACCGGAGGCTCCTATTATGCGAGTTTAAAGCATATTAATCACGTTGAAAGAAGCATTATCAATTGGTTTGCAATAAAACACTTTAAAAGTATTATCATTGGACCAATCCGCAGATTTTAGAATATCCTCCAAACGGGAACCCGCCCAAAAGGCTTTGGAAGCCATAGCCCCCCTAGAGGAATGAGCTCCAAACTTGGAAACATCAATACCAGCCAAGGACATAATCAGTCTTACCCAACGTGCTAGTGTAGCAGAAGAAACAGGGTTATGGGGTTTTCTGAAAGATATGAGAAGTTGGGAGGAGGATGTTCTCAAATCTGCGGTTCTATGCTCATAGACTTTGAGACATTGTCCTACACACAATTTTGGTTGAAGCGGAAAATAGGGATAAAAGACTGATGACAAATTCGTCTTAGTGCGTCTTACAACCGAAAACAACACACCCGACGGGGTGAATTGACGGCTGGAGACGTCCAAAGCCTTAACATCTGATAACCGTTTAATAGAAACTAAACATAATAACATTGTTAATTTAGCAGATAAAAGCTTTAATGATAAACTTGAATTATCTGGTAATGCAATCAAATATTTCAAAACAATATTAACATCCCACAAGTGGTTGTATTTTGGTAACGGAGGTTTAGAAAATTTTACTCCCTTCAATAATTTACAGACCAACGGGTGCTCGCCTACTGGTTTCCCTTGAACATGAATATGGTTGGAAGAGATAGCAGATCTGTAAAGATTGATAGTGCGAAATGCTTTACCTTTGCTAGCTTCCGAGGCTAGAAAATTTACGACAAAAATAACATCTGCTGAAAAGGGATCAATTTGTCTTCCCACACACCAGCAATCCCATAGAGACCAGGCCGCCTTATAGGCTTTTTTGGTGCCTGGGGCCCAGGAGCTTGAGATGTAATGGGAAGCTTCTGCCGAAATGACAGGGGAAGACTGGGGATTCCTGATATTTTCCAAGCGGATAAGGTTAGGATATTGTTCAGAATAAGGGGGTGAGCACGGTGAAGAGGGTCTAGCAGCAGATCCGGAAAGGATGGAATTAGCAAGGGAAAATCTATTGACATTTCTAAAAGAGTGGGGAACCAAATTTGAGATTGCCAAAACGGGACGATAAGAGAGAGAGAGGCGTGTTGACGTCTGGCCTGAGCCAGAACCCTGTTGATCATTATGAAAGGAGGAAAGGCATAGTTGAGGGAAAACGACCAGTCTTGAGAGAAAGCATCTGATGCTAAGGCTAAGGGATCTGGGCGCCAGCTGTAAAATTGGGGAAGTTGTGTGTTGAGTCGGGATGCAAAAAGGTCTATGGAAAAAGGGCCCCATAAGGATTGAATGCTGTGAAACACAGAAGGATGAAGTCTCCAATCGCTGGAGTCTCGAAGGTGACGAGAATGCCAATCCGCCACTGTGTTGAGAGTCCCAGGAAGATACTCTGCATGTACCGAAAGATGGTTTGAGAGGCAAAACTCCCAAAAGCTCTTGGCTAGATCTGCCAAAGGTTTGGATCGTGTGCCCCCAAGATGGTTTATATATCTGACTGCAGATATGTTGTCCATCCTGAGCAGGATTGCACAATGTACTTTGTTCTTTGCAAGACTTCTGATTGCAAAGGAGCCTGCAAGCATCTCTAAACAATTGATGTGCAATTTGGACTCCTCGCTTGACCATGTACCTCCAGTCGAGATGGGTCCACAGCGGGCCCCCCAGCCTTGATGACTTGCATCGGATTCTAACACAAGATCTGGGGCTGATGGAAAAATACTTCTCCCGTTCCAAGCAGCTAAATGGTCTATCCACCATTGAAGCTCCGTGCGAGACTCTATGTCCAAAGGAACGAGATCGGAATACGAAAGCCCCTTTCTCAGGTGTTGAATCTTTAATCTTTGAAGGGCACGATAATGAAGGGGACCCGGAAAGATTGCTTGGATGGAGGAGGAGAGAAGACCTACAACTCGGGCTAGAGTTCGGAGGGAAATGAGGGAATTTCTGAGAATTTGTAGAATTTCTGATTTTATGGATTTTATTTTTGACGATGGTAGAAGAAGGGACGCTGAGAGGGAATTGATTTGAAACCCTAGAAATTCTACGACTTGGGAAGGGATAAGAAGGGATTTTTCTCTGTTTATTATGAAACCCAATTGCTCCAACAGAGAGCAAGTCGTTTGCAGGTGGAGTATGAGAGTCTGAGGCGATTGACTTAGGATGAGGATATCGTCTAGATAAATTAATAATCTTATCCCTTGAGCTCTTAGAAAAGCTACCACGGGTTTCATGAGTTTTGTGAAGCACCATGGGGCCGACGATAGACCGAAGGGCAGAGAGGTAAAGTGATACATTTTGTCTAACCATTGGAATTGGAGAAATTTTCTGTATTCTGGATGAACCGGAACGACTAAGTAAGCGTCCCGTAGATCCAATCTGACCATCCAGTCGTTCTGGAGGAGAATATCTCTGAGATGGAGGATTGTTTCCATTTTGAAATGCCGGTATACTACAAACCGGTTGAAATGTTTTAGATTGATGACTGGACGCATCTTTTTGTTTTTCTTTTGAACAAGAAAAATTGGGCTGATAAAACCTGAAGGAAGGGGAAGAGTGGGCGCAATCGCTTGTTTGCGTAACAATGTGTCTACCTCTAGGGAAATTAGATGAACCATTTCTGTAGAAAATTGGGGAGGAGGTTGGAAAAAAGTTTGGACAGGAGTAGAATAAAGTTCTATTTTGTAACCTAGAACTGTGTTTAACACCCAAGCATCTTTTGTTATTGCATGCCAATTTGACAGAAAATGGGAAATACGACCTCCTGTCGGGAAAGAATCGACAAAGAGGCTTACCTGTTGGGTTGGTGGCTCTGGAATGTCTGGTCGACCTGGCACGGTATCCTCTGCCACGTTGGGGGTAGAACTGAGGTCTAAAGTCCTGCTGATATGAGCTGTAATAACCTCTGGAGCCTTGATTGGTGAATCCACGGCCGGTAAAGCGACCCCTGCCTCTACCGGCCCTGGCAAAAACCCGCTGGTGAAACATTTTTCTCATGGACTGTTGGGCTTTGGTTAACGAGGTGAAAGTAGCAACATATTTGCCGAGGTCCTTGATAAAGGAGTCTCCAAAAAGCTGTCCATCCGATTGGAACTGAGGTTGAACGGTTGCCAATTTGACGAGTTTGGGATCAAGTTTAATAAGTAGACCTTTACGTCTCTCGTGAATAAAGGAAGAATTTGCATTTCCCAAAAGGCAGAAACAACGCTGAATCCATAAAGATAACTCTTCTGGGTCCAGAAAGGACCCGTCTAGTCTGGCTGATTCCACAAGATCGAAAATTCTAGTAAGAGGCCCAGTAATATCTAAGAGTTTATTTTGGCAAGAGGACCAAGCTTTATCTACGCCCTTGCGCGGGTCCTTGCCTTGTTTGGTGAAGAAAGTCAACATTTGTTCATCAATAGTAGGAGTGATAGTGGCTTTGTTGGAAAGTACGGGACGAGGACATTCAGACTTTAATTTGGACCTGGTTTGTTTGTCTAGTGGAGAAAATAGTTTTTGTGCCACATAACGACCCACATGGTCCGCTGGAAACCACTCCGTGGAATTGGGATGATGAATTTGAGAGGGATCGAACATAGGAAAACCCTCTGAGTCAAAGAGAGAAGGGGTAGCAGAGGTTATTTTTGGTTTCTTTGGAGGAATGGAAAAGGACTCATCATCGTCTTTATCAGATAAATAAGAATCTGAATCTACATCAGGCATATCTTCGTCTGTATCTTGAATAACTGGAGAAATAACCGGGAGAACATTGCGTTCTTTAGATTTTCGTTTTAGAGAAGATTTTGGCGCCATATTGTTATACTCCTTGGCAGGAGCCTTGTGAGGAACCGCGTCCTCTGGCATACGTGAGAAGGACTCACTTTCCATATGCGTCCCCATATCTGGCTTCGCTGGTGGACGCGTACTGCATTCCCCCGCAGTCTGGGCCGATTTGGAAATTAAGTTAGAAAGGTTATTCTCCAGATTTTTTGATAATTTTTGTAATGAGGAAGAAACTGCCTGATGGACAGAGCTTCTGATGAAATCACAAAGTTCATGTCTCATGTCTTCCAGTTCAGAGGAAACACTCTGTTCCATAGAGGAATTGCCAGGTTCCATTATGTCTTTAAAGACAGTAAAATATGTAGAAATAAAATAGAATTGAAAAAATTAATTTTGAAAAGTCAGGAGACCAAAAGCGAGAAAAAACGGAGTCTTTTTGAAAGCAGAGGGACTAGAAAAGGTTAATAAAATAACCCTGGTCTAAAAGAAGCCACTAAAGTTGCTCTAGATAATAAAGAAGAATGCCGTCAGAAGCGCTCTGATATACGACGTCTCTGCCTCAGGAGCAAACCGAGTGACGGTTGCTGCCTGAGGCAAAAGAATGTTCGGAATTTTTTGAACGCGCGCGCCGTGCGTCTAAAGTAAACAAAGCCGGCGTCAGCTGGAGCGCACGGCTGGAAACCCTCTGAGAGAGGGCCGGAAGAAATGTAAACAGACGGCAGTTGCCGTGAGCTGGAAAGGCATGAAAGGAATGCCTAAAAGCGGAACGCACGCGACGCGTGCTGAAATTCAGAAATAAATTGAGAGCTGACGGGCTCAGCTCCAAACAACAAAAATACAGTTGACGAGTGGTCGGAGTCGGATATAAACATGCGGCAACTTGCCGTCTAACATGACAAAGGCCAAAATACAGTATTATTTACAAACCAACAGCATTAAAATATCAGATAATGTATTAACAAGGAGAAAAGAAAATGCGACTTATCTCGACTGCAGCAGCAAGAAAAGAGGGCTGCTTGCAGTCAAGTGACGTCATAATGCCATATCGTAATTACTATTGGTTCTGTGTGTTTTGAACTATCTTTTTAATCCCATTGGCTACAGATGTTAAGCCTTATGGGATTTGTAGTTTCTTGACTGCTGCTCATTAAATAAAGCAAGAAAAGAAACGCATAATAGGAGCCTCCGGTCTTGACATAAAATTTAATTTCCAATCAGGATAACACAACATACAGTCATAGCTCTTTGCTTTATGTACATCTATCCTAAAGGAGATATCTGTGGCAGTCGGTGAGGTGCCTGGGTAAATGGAATAATCCCTAAAAAAATGAAGCTCAATGTGTGCCTATGGCAGGCAAGTTGGTCCGGGAGAAATGGAATAATCATTAAAGAAATGAAAGATGCTGAGGTGTCTGTAGTGCACCTACTCTGTGGCAGGCAGGGTGTCCAGGAGGAAATGGAATTATACCTAAAAAAAGGAATGATGTTGTGTGACTGTGCACCTATAGTGGATGAATCGAGACAAAATGCAAAAAAAAAAAAAACTGACATTAAAAGTACAATTTTAAAATTACAATAAAAATAAAACATAAAATTAAAAATTAAAACAAAAAACTAGAATAAAAATGAAAATAAAAAATTATAATGAATTGCGGATGTTTGTATGGGAGTATGAGGAACCTATTGTGAGGCAAGGAGGTGCAGATGAAAAAGAAAAAAAATGCATGTAATATAAAGCGCTGTTCATCATCATATTCATAATATACATTTACTAAAATGATGCTCAATCATATTATTAAGTACAAGCCTATAGCAAAGGCACACTGGCTGAGTGCACAAAATGGCCTCCGACCACATGGTCAAACAACAGCAGCGAGCAAAGAACACATACAGGCCTATGGTAAAAGCACAGTGGCTGGATGCACAAAAGTTGCACCAGCCACATGGTTAAACAACAACAGCGAGCAAGCAGGCATGGAGAACAAAGACACATGAAAGCCTATGGTAACAGCACACTGGCTGGGTACACAAAATGGCCTCCAACCACATGGTCAAACAACAACAGTGAGCAGGGAGGCATAGAAAACAAAGAACACAGGAAAGCATATGGCAAAAAATACACTGGCTGGCTGCCCAAAATGCCCACCAGCCACATTGTCAAACAACAACAACGAGCAAGTGGGCATGGAGAACAAAGAACATATTCTTGCCTCTGGACACAGACTACACAAAATGGCCCCTGGCCACATGGCATCGAGAACAAAGACAAACGGTGGACGATCGCAAAAACACTCACACACACTGGCTCGCAAAGGTGAAGAAAATACTACCATTAAATCAGCAATCAATACACGAAAATTAACCAAGCTATAAAAAACTTACAACACACATCCTCCTATGGCATCAAATATTACCCCAAAATGTACACTTTTTGCAGAAAAAAACATGAAAAAGAAATAATAGTCAACATTTTTAATTCAATCCAATGCCATCCCTCTGAATGATGTTTTATTAAACATATTCCATAGAAATATTTATTGCATGCACTGATGACTAGTACTGGGCCCGCTGGCTGGATGGTCCGTTGGAAGAGAAGGCCACATCGTAAAATAAATTAATTTTGCAAATGTAACAAACATGGAGAAAAAGTGTTGAAATGTGCAACATTTTTCCATTACAAAATGTGAAAAAAATACCAAAACATAAATAGGCCCCTACCGATGCTCCAGGCCACCCACCACAATGAAATGTGAAAGTCAAACAAAAGTACAAAGAAATCCTGGTACATGCCCTACCAAACAACCTTAAACAATAGTTTTTAACTTACTTGTGTGATATCACAAAAACAAAGGGGGTCATTATGACCCCGGCGGTCAGTATTAATGTGGCTGTAGTACCGGCAACAGACTGGTGGTACAGACCACCACATTACGACATTGCCAATATACCACACCGGCCGCCATGACGGAAGCAGCCGCCGGGTTGGAGTTAACAATCTCCAACCCGGCGGCTGCTACTGTCCCGCCAGCGGCACTATGACCCTGCCTACCACCATGGTTTTCGTGGTGTTCATAACGCCACGAAAACCATGGTGGTAGGCCCTACCAGTGACAGGGAATTCCTGCTGGACAGGAACAGGAAGTCTCTAGGGCATGTCCTTCCTGTTGGAAAAAAATGTTTAAAAAAAAGTCTTCTCCCACTAAAAAACAGCTTGAACGGTCCGTTGGAGAAGAAAATCAGCTCAAAAATGCCTTTCCAAGTAAATTTTAACTGCTTCTCGAGTAGAAAATGTACTCGAGGTGCACTCGCAAGCAGCACTATGATGGTGCAGTCACAACAGGAAGCCAAGAGAGCAGGTGCGAAATCTCACACGTGCTCAGTAGCTGCCGGAGGTTATTGTGGCACTCGCGAGCAGGGGCCAAGAACAAATTTAACACACGCAATCAGCAAAAAAAAAAATGTCACTTCATGACCTGATGCCGGATTTTGGGAACTCTGTCCAAATTCCTAAAACTCCGTGTGTGGAGTGGAGTTTACCGCAGGAGCCTACTTTTTATTCGTCCACAATTTCTCATTTTCTTTTGCTTAACAACTTTTCTCGTCTTCCTGTCCTCATTTAACCTCCACAGGTTGTCTCAATGTATATTTGTATCAAAAGCATTTTTTCTGTATATAATGTTATCTTTAAAAAATATATTCATTTCCTGAGACATCACAGAAAGGGATACATGGAAAAGGTTACGTTATTTATTTATAAGTCTAAATGACAAGGACCAACAACGACGATAATCGATCATATCTTCAAAAGCATTGCTGAGGGGAATTCGGCAAGGGTCTGTGCTATTGAGAAGTAAAGCGCTCCCCATCGAAGCTGCCAACAGAATGGAATAAAAGACAGATCAGCTCTCTCCTCAAAGGCTTGTTGGAAATGTCATGCCATCTCCCGCTTGCCATTTCAGAGAAGCTATTTGGCCCTATCTTTGTCAAAACGCCTTATAAACTAATTCGATTCATGTCCTGTTTGCTTTTAAAATGTATGTACCTATGGCCTTAGAAAATAAATGTGCAATAACACACTTTCTGTGTTTCCACAAACTGACATTGTTTAAGTGAAAGAAAGCATGAGATAGTTTCTGACTAAGAAGCCAAAAGTCGGTTCCTAAAAAAAAGAACGCTGTGATGCCTTTTATCAGATGGGTGCCCATCAACTAGGGGCACATTATCGTTTGAGAAACGACAGTAGACATTATCTCTGAAACGAAATGCACTGCATGTGCATCTTGAATCCTTGGGCAAATAGAATGTGGTACTTCACCAAATGATCCAAGGGATCTAGGACTCGATTTGAACAGCATGTTTCATACTGCACAGTTGCCATGACACAGGAGTATTAATGCTGGGAAACGTTTTTAGGCATTGTTTGATGGGCATTTAAACTTCACAAAATCGCAGACCTTAGATCACAGCATCACCTTCATTGAGGAAATCACCAACCTCATCACCAACACATCCCTCAAACATGCCAACAACCTCCATCCAAGGGACATCACTGTCCAAATGACCCACTCCTTCAAGAAAATTAAAGTGGCAATCTGTTTTCTCCATATCATAACCAATACTTACCCTTTTCAACGTTTTAGACACTAACATCACTTCTATGCTCACACTTAAATTTCTCCTGAACGTGACAAACAATTTACTATGATACTTTCGTACATCAAATACAATTCTTCAATAATACACAACAAAACCACTTAAGCCCCTCGGTTGCTCCTCTAATGACTAGCCCTTTGATGCATGCCAGCAGGTCTTGTTTTCTTTATCATCCACCACGCAAACCAAAGCCAAAGTCAACTTGAATTCATGCCTTTTTGAAATTATAACCCAGAAAACCAAATCCTCTACCCCCAGTCCACCCATGAAGCCACCAACAGCAAGTGCCCCTATGGGGCTGCAAATTCTTGTGGATAGATTTAAATCATTCTGCTGGAATTTTGGTTTAGAGCTGAACTCGAAGAAAACAAAATTGATGGTGCTTCGCTCTGGCTCTCGTAAGAAGTGTACGATCAGGTTAGATGGAGCTATTTTGGACTAGGTTAGCTCTATCGACTACTTGGGTGTGAGGCTTACAGACTCACTCCTCTGGGACGAACAAGTCGGTAAGAGTGGCGGGCTTTTGCAACATCGGGCAGCATCCATATTACGCCTTTACAGGAATACGATCGCTAAAGTTGTGTCTCCAGCAGTAAAGATCTATGTGGCCAAGGCACAGGGTGCTGCTGTTTATGGTGCAGAGATTTGGGGCATGACAGATAGCAGTAGGATAACTAAAATTGAGAATAGCTTTGCTCGGGCTCTATGTGCTTGTCCCACTAGCACCCCATTAACCCCCCTTTTTTTAGATCTAGGGCTTAAACGTATAGCCGATTTGATTATCTTACGGCCCCTACTATATTGGGTGAGGCTTTGGGTAGTTCCTGAACTGGCTATATATAAGTCTTCCGATTATGAGAATTGTTAAAAACCTCTAACTCCATGTCCATACCATGGATCAAACACGTATCTAGTTGGTTTTGCATGCTAGGACTGAGGAACTTCTGGGAGAATCCCCAGCAACTTGTGAAGCCCCATGTAAAAGTATTGAAGAGAGCTTACTGGTCCCATATATGTAATAATTACATTTCTCAGAAATCGAATGGTCATTTAACTAACTCGTTTATTGATTTTAAATGGTACCCTGAGTTTGAACCATACTTAGATACAATACCTGATTTGTTAGGCAAAAGTTTGTATGCCAGATTTCGATTTGGAACATTACCCCTGAAGGCCTTAACGAGCAGATGGGGACCTAAGTCAAGCTCTGATACCTGTCCTGTATGTGGCATTCCTTCCGAAACAGTAGAACATTTTATGTTTTTTTGTCCCGCCTATTCAATCCCAAGGTTTAAATGGATATATAAAATCTGTAGGGAATTGAATTTAAGGAAATGTTTTTTAGCTTTGCGGATCTTAAAAAGCCACAATTCAAATGTGACAATTTACGCAGTAAGTAAGTTTTTAGCAACAGCATGGCGCATACGCACTTTTTATTTACAATGAGTTGAAATTGTTTTAAGACGGGCAAACATGGATCATTCTTTTTTTTAATTTTTCTATGACATTATGGTTTATATTATTATATTATATTGTATTGTATTGTATTGCTTTGATGGTCTGTTGGCCGAATAAAGCTTATGTGAAACACACAAGTGCTCCATGAACAAATTAAAAAGTAAATGTTAGAAAACATGAGAAAGTGATGACCTCATATGACTTTAAAGTTTAAAGCGTCAGTGCCACTCTCAGAAACCTAACTATTACCAGCGAAACTACCAACTACACATCTTTCATCTACTGAGCCACCTATACAAAACACTGTATCAGCCCCATGCTGCATCCATTCATACCACACTAGAATTAGCTATTGGACATGAAATTGTGACAAAAATGATCTCTGGGACTCATCATTGATTGTGACTACCCTTAAAACCTGGCTTTGCCCAGAATATTCAGACTACTTTGTATCAGTTAACCTTCTTACACAGATGCGTGTCACACCTTCCAGAATCGGACTTCAGAGCCATCATGCAAGCCCTGGTCCTGTCCCACCTGTTCAGTAGCAATGCCCTGCTTGGAAGCACTCCTCACACCACTCTGAACTCACTGAAGAGCATCCTCCAAGTAGTCACTTTTCCTAAAGAAATGAATAAATATGGTTGCATCGCTCTCAGAAAAGGCTTAGAGGCATTCTTTCTGCAACTATGCCCATAGAATAGCTTTCTTCATACTGTGAATCATGAATCATTGTTCGTGTAGTTCAGAGACAAGGTGAAGACTGATCTGACAAGTATAGGGAGCCTCCCAGCTTCTAGAATGGCCATGTTTCAAATACAGAGTCGAGTCCACACCCTCCTCCACTCTTGAGGTACAAGATCTCAAACTGACAAGCCTTCCCACCTTCCCCTCGATTTATAGAGTAGTGGTAATCCCCAGTTAGTCCTGCACTATATTTAAGACAACGTATACATACACGGCTAATCTAGCCACCTTGTACACATTCACCTATTCCTATTTTAAATTGGTTTATAGAAATCATAGAAAGGTAGATCAATAATGTATATGTTAAAAATTCAATATTTCTAAATAAACAGCTACAACCCTTGCAGCAAAAAAAGCTATAAACATTAGTCGGTTTGCACATAATTCATATTGTAGCTCCAATAAATATTATTTCACCACATATATCATTGAAATAGTCTGAATTCTTATTGAGGTTTTATTTACAAAAATGGCAAGTGTCCCTACATTAGGCACACTAGAATTTAAGGGTAGTCGCACAACAACTTCATCACCTCAAGTGAAGGGTGAGTCAGTGTTGCAATTTAAACAAGCATTGCCAAATCGACCTGGCTAGTTCATAAGTAAAAGTACTGCGTGCAGTGCATGCCAGATGTTCACCCTCATAAGTATGCAGAGACGTTTGATGGTATATAGTTGTGCTTGGCTACATAACAAATATATATTACACTGAGCATTTGCACCAAAATGTACACAGACTGAACAGTGCACATCAGCATTTACACATCATGGTAGAAAAATGACATCTGTGATAAATGGGCATTGCAAAAAACACAATGTACTGTTCTAAATGAAATTATTTCTTCCCAAATGTTAATCTTAGAGTAGTTTGAATAAATGTCTTTACACCAGTGGATTCGCGGTGCAAAGGTCATTGGCACACAGTGGTCGCTCAGTGCCAGCATTGGTGCAAAACTGTATTGCACTGGGAGCAAAGGTTAGAGAACGTGATCCATGCCCACTTTCTCAGTATAAAGAGAGGGCGCCTCTCGCAGAACCGTATAAGACGATCAAGAAATTCAAAGACGACTTAAACATCATAAATTCATGTTTAATTTGAATAATTCATGTAACATTCATCTATGGCTCCTGAGTGAGACCACATACTCTAAATAGATGGGATGCTGGCTCACCTGGGGGAGGCGTGTGTGACCATAGCATCGACCGTTCGGCAGTACAGGTTGATGCCACGTGCATCAAGCTCACTTCTGATGGAGCTGAGACATGTCATCCTGGTATATGTAGCCCCCGCCCCTCTGCAGACATTATAAAACTAACATGAAACTCGACAGTGCCTAAAGGCCTTTTAGTACTCAACACATGCTACATAAGCAATCAGTCTTGTTATTATACTGCACAGTCGAAGCTCACCTAAAAAATATTACTGCTTTCACTCTATTACCTGTTTCGACGTATACTCATATAACATGTTTTGTATGTTTTTGAATTAACTTAATTCACTTCGAGCACTCTAAAGTGGCTCTGGGCAACACACGGAACATGCAATAAAGATTATTAATTTTAATAATAGAGCACACTTTTATATAGTGTTCACAGCACACCTTCATCGTGTCTATACATTACAAATACAAAGTGTACATTGCAGGGTATCCATAGGTAATCTTATACGTTGCAGCTAGAAATGGGGAAACGTTCTCTACGCCGACTCTGTAACAACAAAGTCCTGGTTAACGAAAGCGGAACAACACTTTCCTTAACCACGACTTCGTTGTTTTGTGCCTTAACCACGCATTTCCTGAACAACGAACCTGCACGGTTAAGGCACAAACAAGGGAGTCGGCTGAGGAGCACGGCATGGACGACGAGGCAATGACTCAGGTAAGTGGGGGGGCAGGGGGTTTTAGGTTTTGGGGCGGGGGAGGGGGGTCGGGGGGTTTTATGTTTTGGGGCGGGGTGGGGGTCGGAGGGTTTTAGGTTTTGGGGTGGGGGTTATAGGTTTTGGGGCAGGGTGGGGGGTTGGGGGTTTTAGGTTTTGAGGCGGGGTGGGGTAGGGGGTTTTAGGTTTTGGGACGGGGTGGGGGGTTTTAGGTTTTGAGGCGGGGTGGGGGTCAGGGGGTTTTAGGTTTTGGGGAGGGGTCGGAGGGTTTTAGGTTTTGGGGTGGGGGTTTTAGGTTTTGGGGCAGGGTGGGGGGTCAGAGGTTTTAGGTTTTGAGGCGGGGTGGGGTAGGGGGTCGGGGGTTTTAGGTTTTGGTGCGGGATCGGGTCGGAGGGTTTTAGGTTTTGGGGTGGGGGTGGGAGGGCGGGGGTTTTCGGTTTTGGCGCGGGGTGGAGGGGTGGGGGGTTTTACGTTTTGGGGCGGGGTGGGGGGTCGGGGTGACGCATGCAGGATCAATGGATGCCTATTACTAATGCCTTTACCAGGAATGCCTTTACAACAAAATATCGTTGTTAAGGCATTCGTGGTAAAGGCATTAGTGGTAACAACGAGGTTGTAGTTCCGACCTCGTTGTTCAGGCACTCATTGTTCCAGCAGGCGGTGTTCCGACTTACAACCCTAGAAATGGTATGGACAAATGCTGCCTCTCACTGACTTTATATATTTACAGAGAGCGCTATATTCTGCATTCACTCTAAACTATCATATAGTGCTCAGGGTTAACTAGTTAAGTCACAAGTATAATAACTAATGGCATTAAAAAAATTATAAAAAGAGGCTCTTTTAAGTCATTTTACGTGCACAATACTCCCCTATTATACAGAGTAGCTACATATCCATTAGACACTGAGGCCCATATTTATACTTTTTTAGTGCTGCATTTGCGTAATTTTTTGATGCAAAAGCGGCGCAAACTTACAAAATACAGTTGTATTTTGTCATTTTGCGATGCTTTTGCATCAAAAAGCGGCGCAAATGCGGCGCTAAAAAAGTATAGCTATTGGACTGAGATTCCTATTTAGAGTTTGGTGGATGGGATACTTGTCAGAAATGTGACGGCTGGCCCATTCGCCATTTTATAAGTGCATTTTAGACTACAGCACTTGTAAGATGGCAGCAGTGACTTAACAAAAGCCCACACAGCCTCTGCTGCATGGGGTGAGGGGCCCTGAGCTTCAGGGGGCCCCTTAGCACAGTTCCCTGGCCTGAGAGCTCCTGAGTGTGTTCAGAGAGGGACCTTTCCATGCACTTTGCAGGGGACCACCTCAAGTTTCATTATGCCACTGGATGAGATATCTGCCACATTTGTGAAGGAGTATCCCGGCTGCCAAACTCTAAAGAAACCTGTATACCTGCCTCTGTTCTAGTCAATCCAGTCGGGTACTTTTATAAGTCGCCTTTCACACATGGTAAACAATGCTAAACGAAAGATATGAGAATTTGGTCCTTAATTAGATTTTGGCAGATGAGTAGTCCGTCACAAATGTGACAATGTCCTGCCTGCATTTTTACATCTGTCATAGGATATAATGCACTTATTCTAAAGTGGATGGAATATCCGTCACATTTGTGATGGAGTAAACTGTCTCCCAAGCTCCAAGTCAGGCCCTTAGTCTATCCCTGTTAAGGCTTCAGCAGAGCTAGGCTCCAGGCTCTGCATGTGAAGGTGGGAAATCTCCAACAAAGTCACTATGCATTCATAAAAAGACTGGAATGTCACACCAGTGAACACACTATAAAGTACATTGCAGAGATATTCGAAAGTTATTTTCACTAACTGCAAAACTATGCACTTATAGAGGTGCACAGCATTTCAGCATCCTATGTGTTCCCTGCAACAGTTCACAGGCATTGCACAGAATTCACATTTCTGGTTTGTCAATGTGTGAGAGTGTCATCCTTTTAGCATGTTAACCCAATTTTTTCTGACTGAAGCTGGTGGTAACTAATCCTGACTCTACCCTGGGCTCTGCTAACCCAGCCCAGTGCTCTAGACAAAAGGTAGATGGTAAAGTGGTACAATTACAATTGGCATTGACAGACTCCTGTAAGTCACAAATATATAATAGGGGAAAGGGGATTCAACCTACCTATAAGTCCCTAGTATATAATAAGGCATGAAAGTTTAGAGGTCCAGTAGATTTCCTGCAGTGGGGTGTGCACTGATATGTTGCCTGCTGTCATTTTTAAAGGCAGCCCTGCCTTGCAGGCTGTCTTTAAAAAGTAAAATGGTTGCAAACTCAACTTTGGAATTAAAGGTACTTCCAAAGTGAGAATGTACCTTAGTTTTACATTGGTCATCCCTAAGGGTGGGGTGCCATGTAACTATAAGCAGGGACAATATAAAAGATGTTTTATATGCTCTGATGAGGGAAAAACTGGCCATTTCATATTCCCTATTGTAGATACATAGCTCCATAGAATAACATTGGAATATTTCATATAAGCATAAACATTGCCTGGAAGTAGCTAAATGTGTCATGAAAGGACTCAAAAGATCGTAATGACAAATTCAACAACTTGTGACTGTTGAATGTGGCATAACTAATACAGAAAATATGTTGTAAGACTTTCTTTTCTGTAAGCCAAAATCCAGCCTGCTTGTAGCCTTTCCTGATTGGTCAGCCTTAACAAGATTAGCTAGGCTGCTTTGATGAGGTGGTAAGTGGCCTGCTAACAGCAGAGGTTATCTGATGGGGGAAGTTCTTCAGTTGCAGGGGCCAGGCCAGGAAGGGGACTGGGCAAATCAAACTGGGATTCAAAGGAAGCAGGACAGAAAGGAATGCCAGCCAGGCCTGCCCTCTCACCCTGCACCCCACAGACAGATAGCAGGACCAGGAAAGGAATTTGCAGATGGTCTGGATGAGGATTGCTAAAGGAAATGAGCCATATCAGTAGGTTGGTTTAACCAGCTCTTGTTTCTCTGGAGGGAAATCGCCCATCTTGTATTTTAAAGTGCAGTGCTTTGTGGGACAAGAAAATGTCACACTTTGGAGGAATCTCTCATGCTTTTGGGTGGCATTGGAGCGGTGAAGCCTTCTTCTCTCCCGAAATGGAAATGATTGAATGAATATCTGGGAGCTGCATTGCAATTCAGTTCTGCTTCCTGAAACCACAATAAGAAGCACTTCCCTGCTGGAACCCTGGTCTGCAACCCAAAGGACTGCACTCTGAAGTATTGCTCCTGTTGCACACTGGAACAACAGCCCTAAGGACTTTCCCTTGCTTCAAAAAGGACTAAGGAGTGGACTCCCTGAAAGCAACAGGTTACTAGAGCTTGCCTGTACCAACTGTCACAAACATCCCCAGCCTGCAGTGCGCCCAGTGGACTTGTAAGGATTTGGCCAGGTGCATTGTGGGAATTGTAGTCCTAAACTTCCAAATACCATTTCAGAGCTTCTAGACCCTTGAATTTGTGTTTTGGACACTATGAACCCTCAAGAAAAAATTCAAGGAGAGGTTCCAGAAGTTTGGAGGAGTTTAGAGCAGCTTTGGAAAAAGCTCCATAAGTGGCTCGACCCGACATCGTTAGTCAAACTGACTACTTTCATCCGCGACCCAGCCTGAATTTCATGTTCATCCCACTGAAAGCTTCAGACTTCCAGGATTTGAACGGGGCCTCGCAGAAGAGCAATGCAATGATGCCGCATTAAAAACAACTTGCTGGAGAGGAAAGCACAACATCAAGAGAGAAAAACCTCCAGAAAAGTTTTGAAGTGCTGAGGCCTCCTGCTCAGTGTATCCAAGCAGGGCTTCATTGCAGTTGGCCTCAAATTGTGACTTGGTCCCGGTCTAGCACAACTGAATGCCCCCGATTGGCACTATTTTTTATTTTATTTTTTATAACTTTTTTGTCCTCATTCATTTAACCGGCCACACCTGATTTTGGAGGTCTCGTCCAAAGATCTTTTGGCAGATATTTGACCTCTTCTTAGAGGCGTCTGTCTGGAATGGTCTTCTTCTCTGATTGGTAGTGCCTCTTCAGAGTATTTCCCAAAACCGGCCCAGAATGTAATCATAGGACAGACCGAAAATTACTTCTCTAACCATCTTCTTAATAGTTCCTAGACCTTATAATCCTTCCTCCCTTCCTCTGCTTCCCTTGTATCGAATACATAATTATATCTTAATGAGTCTTTCCACTCTGACATCATTGTGGGGATACGCTTACCCATTTCTTGCATAGTGAGAGAACATGGCAGACAGCTAGGAAGTGGGCTGCGGGAGGTCCTCGCAGGCTCACAGTGATGCACGGTTTGAAATTTAGCAGACATGAAGAAGAAGAATCCTAGCTAAGTTTATTTGCTTACCGCTTCTCTTTTGAGCGAGGGGGGCTTTAGGCAGCTGCGATGCAGAGAGCATAAAGGGGAGAGTGGGCGGAGCGTGCAGCGCTTGTTCGGAAGTCTCAAGCCACGCTGGAGAGAGTACAGAGGGGAGAGCGGCTGGAGCGCGCGGTGCCCGTTCTTTGGATTTGGGCAGCGCGGGGCGTCCGACATGGCCGGGAAGCATTAACAAGGCTTGAATGCTATTAAAAAGAGAGGTGGAGCAGTGGGAGTTATCAAAGTTGGGCCATCTTATTTACTTAGAAGCGAGAAAAGGACCTCAGGAACTTTGGGGACCAAAGGAGATCCACTTGCTGGCGGGAGTGAGACCCCCCATAAGACTGTTGCCTCACACATCCATGCACACACACACCCCCACTCACACACACATCACCGCGCACCCCCTCCCCTGTCGGAATCCTGACTTACCTGGATCCAGGGGTCTTCCGGCAGGGGACGGGGCACTGTTACCGCCAGCAGCACCCGCCAGGAGAACACCGGCAGGCCGTATTATTTCTCATAACACAGCTGGCGGTGGTCTACTGGTGTGGCGCTGCTGGTGGTAGCAGTGCCACCTTACCGCCATCCGCCAGTATGGCCACAGATGGATTTCCGCCCTTCTTGTGGCGGAAATCTGGCTGTGGTCATAATATGGCGGATGGCTGGTAGCCGTGGCAACGGTCTTTTGGTGGCCGTCGCCGCAGCAGTAGGCGGTTTTTACCGCCATTGTTGTAATGAGGGCCTTAATGAGTGTGCAAAGTAGAGTGGCTGAAGAAGTGGGTGAAGGAAAATAAAAATTAACTAAAGAAACCCCCTCAATACTCCACTTAATCCTTGGAGGCCTTTGTCAAGATTTAAAACAATGGAGATCTTGGAGAAATAATGCTCCATAAGACCTAAACTCGCTCAACAAGTTCCTTACCTAGTATTGTCCCTAAGTAGCAATTCGTCAGGACCAGTACTAGTGCATAATCTGCATGTAGGGCTCTACCCAGCTCTGGATATACTAAAAATCCCCGAAAAGGTGGACCACACAACTGGTGTCACACTACAAAACAAATTGAAAGTTTCAAGCTACCCCTATTTTTAAGAAAAGCTGTGTAACACTGTAAAGGACCTGAAAAAAAAAAGAAAAACCAGGCATACAACTTTTAACATACATATAGTTTCTTTTGATGTACCGGTGGTATGTATATAGGAGCATACAACATGCAGAAGAATTATGCCTCATTTGGTCTTTATGTTGGTTTCTTTGTACAAACAAAAGTAAATGAAGTCTCACCCAAAAGAGTGGGTCTGGTCCTATTGGCACTCATGGAGGGAGGCAGAGTGAGAGAGAACCTCAGTTGGAATATTTACATGAGAGAGGCTGACCTTGAAAAATAATGTTGGAGATCAGGCACTGCGCTAATAAAAGGCTTTGAATGAAGCACATACTTGTTCCCGAAGAGAGTCCCCACATTATGTCTACCCAATCCGTAGTAATGAATACTAACGGGGACCAGGAAGGCTGTTTTAAACTCCCATTGGAGGGAAATAGTGTGACTTGTGGAGCAAACATCACTGCACACACTTGTTGAGGTGGTGTATGTCCACATTTCGATGGATGCCAACTTCTATTGGCGGGCCATGGCGTGACGTGTGATGTTACTGTGGGCACCATTTTTGAAATATCAATGACAAAAAGTGAGACCTATTGAGGTCAAACAAAGATCATGTTCTTTTTGGGTAAATATGAATAATGGATAAGGGTTGCTGGTCATGGTTATAAGTATGTTCACTCACATTATATCTTGGCGTCTTCCATTTTTTGTGTGCCCACATATCAACAGTGATGGAACAATACGATGAGCACCATCTTGGAATTGTGTATAAAAAAGGAGGAAGTAAATGAGTTCCCGATGTGAATTGTTGATTAAAAAAAAGAAATTAAAATTGTATTGAGTTGAAAAGTAAAAGTTAGCATTGGTATTGGTTATGGTTTCTGTGTTACTATGTGAAAAGGTACCATTGATCTTGGTGGCCTGCCTTCTTGCAGATGAGTTGGAAGAGATGAGACAAGGGGAAAAAAGAGGCTTCTAGCGATTTGGCCCTAGATCTGTTGTGGAAGATAAAGACAAGAAAAAGAGGGGGTAGTTCTTTCGTTAATACGCAATGGCTCCTATATCTAAAGGAGTGCACCAATACAGAAACAATCTTGATCATAAGGGGTAGGTGACTAGACGCTCTCAGACAACGGACCGTATCTCTCCGACCGACGGAATCCAGGTTTATCTCGAGGCTTATCAGGGCTTCAATCACTTACATCAACCCACGCGCTCAACATTCAACATTCCTATCGCTGCACTGGCAGCATGATTACTTTTAGTTTCACCATTTCTACAAGCCTTGATGAAGTCACTTGTGTGACGAAACACGTGTTGGCTGTATATCTCTGATGACATCATGTTTTCTAATTTCTACAATTAAAGACATCATCTAACAACAAGACTCAAGATTTTCTCTTTACCTCATACTTCTTCAAAACCCTCAACGTACCATCAGGGATCCCCTATCCCCACCACATGATTGGACAATACATTCTGTGTGCTGTGGCCAATTTGTTTCGATAAGGGGTAGGTTATCTGAGAACTCATATAAAAAGTGTTTCAAGAGTTCTCATTATCTTGAGTGCTAGAACTATTTAGAAAGAAGTGACTGGGGTATATCAACAGTGAGTCTCCTGAGGTACATTTGACGTTCTTTAGTATTGCCCTCAATTGCCTCCATCAGAAGTGCGCTTGAATTCGAGGAAGTGGCTGGTCAATTTTGTGGTCATTCACCCACAACGAATATTGCTCCTGTGTTAGTTGATTCTTGTTTTGGTAGATCTCATAGTCATGCCTACATAATGCAAGTTACACCGGCAAATAATAAGGTAGACACAATTTTTGGTCCTGCAATTTGTGTGTTTGGTCAGGTGCCATTAGTTTTTCAAACCTAGTTTTTTTAGAAATGGGGTTTCTGGTTAGCTAGGGTATGCACCTAAGCCAGGCAGACCCCACCCACTCTAGTCAGGGCAAGGGAGTTACATGTCCAAGATAACCACTGCTCACCCACTTGGTAGCTTGGTATGAGCAGTCAGGACTATCCCAGAGGCAATGTGTAAAACGTTTGCATAACATACACAACACATGTGACGCACTATCCCCACCACAAAGGAAACACAACATCAAGTTAAATAAAAAATAAACTGTAATGTATGCAACATAATTAGACCAAACAAAACATGTCAGTAATACCCTGCTACTCAAGCAGTTGTCAGAACGTTACACAATAATTACTCTGCAGAAACCAGCAGTAGTCACACATAACACACAGGTTACTTATTATTCTGCAACATAAGCAGTAGTCAGGAATCACATTACTCAAGAAATGCACTTGTCATAAAAATATCATAAATGCCCATACCAGGAACATTACAAAGCATATGGCAAGTCATAAAAACATATTAGCATAGAATGCCCATAAAAGGAACATCAGCAAACACATATGGCTCATCATATAAGAAACAGGTTGCCCACAAGTCCCAGCATGCCCAAACCAGGAACATCTGAAATATGTATTTCTGCAAGAGTACCTGTTTTTGATGGAAAAGCACCTCTAGTGTCAAGAAGCACAGCAATAGGGCCTCCAGTGCTCCTCTGCACACATCGGGGGTGTTGTGGTGAGGTTAGGGGAGGGAGGTGGCACTCACCCCCTCTGGTTTTTATATCAGGCCCCTCCTGGGGCCCTTGATCTCTGGGCCCCTCCTTATACCACCACTGGCCCTCCAGGGGGGCTGGGAAGACACAACAACAATAGGGCTCTGGTGGGGCAAGGAGAATCTGATGAGGCTTCCTTTCCCGCCCGATCTCAAACACACAGGGGGCCTGGTGGGGCAGGGAGCCTCCAATGAGGCTTCTGCCCCCTCCCGATCTCAACCACACACAAGGGGCCTGGTGGGGCGGGGAGCCTCTGATGAGGCTTCCTCCCATGCCCGATCTCACCCACAAAGGAAAAGGGATCGCCCGGGACATAGTGGTGATTGGCCCTGAGTTAGGGCCTTCTGGTGCCCCGGGGGTGCACCTTGGAGCAAACCTTGCCCGGGGGCACCAATAGGAGCACACTCGCTCCAATTTCACTTTCTTCGTAGCCCGGGGGAACAGGACAAAGCGGATCACTCATGCCTGGTGAAAGCAGCCCATCTGGGCTGCTGCGGTGATTTTGGGAAATCTGCAAAGCGCTATCAAAAACACCACCCCCGGGTCGCGGCAGTGAGTTTTCCTGACATCGGGAAATCGCTTTCAAAGCACGAAAGGATCCAAAAAAAAGGGGCTTTCGCAGATAGAGCACTTCTTAAGGCACTATGCTTAAAAGGCAGTGCTCCATCAGAGAAATGAAGCACAAGCAGCACTCCTTATGTGCTGCAACAAGCAGTTGCAGGAGTCAGGGGCCACAACACCCAGCCCCTGTGGGACACAGCAGCTGGATCAGAGGGCAGCAGGGCCAAGCAGCAGGCCAGAACAAAGGGTTGAAGTCAGCGGTCGTTCCTACAGGTGACCAAGCAGGTCCCATGTCAGCACAACAGCAGCATTCCAAGGCAGTTCCTGGTGAGTCCCTCCAACAGCATTCTGTGTCCAGGTGCAAGTAAGTTACGTTCCAAAGTGTCTCCAAATTGTGGGGAAAAATCTCCAGTACTTATACTCAGTTCTGCAGTGTGGTTACAAAGAAGGGGAGAGGAGGTTCGAGCAAGTTACAACTGGTTCTGGGAGTGCCCTCTCTCTCCTCCAGCACGGGCTCTAAGCATCAGTTGGGGGTAAACAACCCTTTTGTGTGAGGCCAGGGCACAGCCTTTACATATGCATGTGTGCCCCCCCAACCCCCTTCTCTCAGCCCAGGAAGACCATTCAAATAGAAGATGCACCTCTATGACACCTCCACCCTCCCTGTGTACAGGCTGTCTGAAAATTATACACAAAGCCCAACTGTCACTCTGCCCAGGCGTGGATTGAAGTCAAGCTGCAAAACATCAGAGTCATAAGTACAGCAAAATGCTCACTTTCTAGAAGTGGCATTTCTGTGATAGTAATAAAAAATCCACTTACACCAGCAAGCAGTATTTCTCACTACCATTACAACCATACCAAACATGCCTACGCCAACCCTCATAAATCAGACAATACCTCATGGACATAAGGCAGAGTATTTCCAATGCAATCCTATGAGAAGGCAGCATTCACAGCAGTGAGAAACTAAATAGGCTGTTTGTCTCTACCAGGACAGGCCACGCTATTAGGCACATGTCCTGCCTTCTATATACATAGCACCTTGCCCATAGGGCTAGCTAGGGCCTACTTTAGGGGTGGCTTTCATGTAGTAAAAGGGGAGTTCTGGGACTGACAAGTAAATTTAGATGCCAGATCCCTGTGGCAGACAACTGTGCATGCAAGCCCTGTGCTAGCAGGCCTGAGACAGGTTTGAAAGGCTACTTCAGCGGGTGGCGCAAGCAGTGCTGCATGTCCACTAGTAGCATTTAATTTACAGGCCCTGGGTATAGAAATACGACTGTAAAAGGGACTTACAGGTAAATTAAATATGCCAATTAGGCATAAGCCAATCATACCAACTTTAGAAGGGAAAGCACCGGCACTTTAACAATGATCAGCAGTGATAAAGTGCTCAGAGTCCTGGAGCCAACAGGGAGAGGTCAGAAAAAATAGGAGGAAGGAGGCAAAAAGTCAGGGGATGAACCTACCAAAAGGGCCAAGTCCGAAATAGTTCAATTTATTTTGTCTGAGTTGTAAGACTGCACGCATCACAGTGGCCACATAGATAATGGCCTGTGACTGATAGGAGACGCCTGAGTATTCTGATTCCAATGTTCGTACTCCATTTCCTAGGTCTTGGGTGCACTAGCATGTCTCTCAAAATACTTGATCCTTTAATAGAGAGCAGAGGTTCTTTAATTAATTGTCAGTCTACTGATGTTCAAAACACCCCATCTCTTTTTGATGATTTTTTTTGGATTTTATTTGACACAACGATAAAGATAGTTGCACATGTTCATTTGGGTGGTTCTGTCCTGTCTGGCCCCATTGTTCAAAAGCCCATTCCTGTAGTAGATTTTTCTTACTCGGCTTTTAGCTCTTTTTTGCTCTACAGATGATGGTATTCTGATATTCTCATTACCTGAGTTTTTTAAAAAGGTCCAGAGTAAATAAAACGTACATCAGAATGTCAGCTCTAAATAGACCTGATGTCCTGAGTTACTTAAACCGACAGAACCAGGCCCACTTCTATGCTAAACCTACTATCCACAATTCTCTTTTGACACTTGCATACTATGCAGTGTGTGAAGCATCGTCAACTCCAAAGCTACAAATAGGTACATTTCCCAGCTGGCCCAACCCCCCTCAGTCACCTTGGCTGGTCTGTCTCAGGATGCACTGGCACCCAAAGTCATTCCATGCCCTCTTGACACCGTAATCCACAGCATCTATAACACCCTATCTCATCCAGGTTCAGGCAATGTCCCACTGCTGTTATAGCCCAAAATATAAACCTCTTACCACAGACTACCTATATATTCCAAGCTCTGTCCTTCAGGTTCTTTGATCAGCACTCATGGGACTCTGATTTAGGCCACGCATTTTTAACACATTCGTTAATTCACCAATTGCCAATGGCTTCCTCAAACTAAGGATTGGTCTGTTTCCTGCTGATGCCATATATGATACCCCTTGGTGCATACCTTAAGGAGCTTCCCTGTCCACACCCCTAGCACACCCATTCAATGAGAATCCAGCCTGGTCTATGTCGTGCCAGCTCTCCACATGACACACAAATCTGGTTATGCCTCATAGTACTCCAGCCCTCCTTCAATAAATGTCCCAGGCAGACCATGCCCCTCATTGCATACTACTATAACTCACCATATCTCACTGAAGCCGTAACCCAGTTCAGAAACTACCTGCTTCCTGAGTCATATCCTTTTACACAAGCCTTGTTCATGCCACCTCTGGCATCCTGGTCAGATCCAGAATGAACTCCTTAATCACCCTAACCTGATACACACCTTCTTTGATACTCAGCTGAACCCTGTCAATTTCATTTATTAGTGTCAATAACTGATGTAAATTTTCCTTGAATTTATTCTGAAATAGTGGTAATGATAAATTATTACATTTTCAAATATTTCCTAAGAAGATGAGCTAATTAGCAGTATGTACATAACAAATCTCCTGATTCATATTTTTTTTATTCGCCCCTTAAGAGTGACTTCTCAAATTTCATTTTAAAATAATCTTTGTATTATTTTATTATAACAAAGAATACAATTGTATTCAAATGGAACATAATCAAAGTGTTCAACACATTATAAAGCAACAACATTTGAATACGTTTTAAAGTTTTCGCCACATTTTTGACATTCTCTCTTTGAGTGCAATCCTGCAGTTTAATTATATTGAAACCATCTTTCATTCATCAACATGCACTTTTAGTGGATACAGAAAATGTAATTAGCAAATTATCTAATAAGGTCACATTCCTTTTATCATATAGACTATGTTATCTTAACAAATGAGGTACTTTTCCTCCTACATATTGTCCACATCTGATAACAGATGTTACATAGCAATTAAATTACATGGATGGTGCCCCTGTTGTGGGTCCATTGCCAACATTCACTATTGAAGAATGATTAGTATTACTTCTTCTGCAATTTATTACCCTTTATTTGTGGACCAAAATAGCCTTATTACATGCTACAATGCAACTATAAGGAGCGTGAACCTGGACTTGAGTGTAGCAATGCAGTAACAGTCCTAAAATATATGTAACATAGTGCACAAAAGTAGTAAAATGAGTGACATAGCTAACGGGGTTACAGTTAGAACCTTATCAGTAGAAGTTTAGTTTTCACTTTTTTACATTTTCTGCACGAGCTGAGCCTTTCAACAAGAAAAGGTTCTTATATTGAACATCTAAAACAAGAATGCAAACCATGTATAGTTCTTTTTGTAGCTTTTTCTGGATGGAAGTGTTGTTAGAAATGGGGTCTCTGATTAGCAGTCAGTTCGCACTCTGTCCAAGCAGTGACACTCACTCTAGTCAGGGTGAGGGAGATACACACCTAGGATAACCACTGCTCACCCCTTGGTAGCTTGGCACAAGCAGTCAGGCTTATCTCAGAGGCAATGTGTAAAATGTTTGTACCAACACACACAGTAATACAGTGAAAACACTACAAAAAGGGCACAACACCAGTTCATAAAAAATATCAATATTTATGTAAATCAAACAAGACCAAAATGAGAAAAATCCAACATACACAAGCAAAGTTCTGACTTTTTAAATTAAAAAGAGTCGTAATCCATAGAAATCAATGGATGCATTGTTTTTACACAAAGTACCTGGTTTGCGTCATAAATAAAGTAGCACGGCGAGGGTGCATCAGGAAATTCATCGCTGTGTTGATTCCGTATTCACAAGTTGGGCCGTGCATTGTTTCTTCTCCAGTCGGGTAGGAGATGCGTCTTTTTTCTCTCCCTCGGAAGAGCGATGCATCGATTTCTGGGCAGGCATGCTCTGGTCCGCTTAGGTTCACTGTGGTTTTGATGCCCAGCAACGATGCGCGTTCAATTCCAGCGCACATTGATGAAGAGCCATGCTGCGAGGGTGATGCATCGATTTTGGCAGCCGCACCCGGGCGTTGCATCGATTTCCCAGCCACGATGCAGGTGGTACGCCAATTTTTCAGCCGCAAAGCAGGTGCTGAGTCAATTTTTCTCCTGCACGGCTCCTGTGCATGAATTTCAGCCCTGGTTCCACCAGCTTCTCCTATCAAGGGCCCAGTGTCTGGATTAGGCACCACTTGGCAGTGTAGGAGTCTCAGCAAGAGAGTCTAGGTGCTGGCAGAGGAAGTCTTTGATGGCCCTGAGACTTCATAACAAGGGGCAGACTCAGTCCAAGCCCATGTAGACACTTCACAGGAAGAAAAACACAGCAAAGTCTAGTCTTTGTCATTTCAAAGGCAGAAGCAGGAACTGCAGGCCAACCCAGCAAAGCACACTCACAGGCAAAGGGGCAACACTCCTCCTCCAGCTCTTCAGCTCTTCTACTTGGCAGACGTTCCTGTTGGTCCAGAAGTGCTCTAAAAATTTGGGGGTTTGGGTCCACTACTTATACTCCTTTGTGCCTCTGAAGTAGGCAAACTTCAAATGAATGTCTCTGTTGTTCACAAAAATCTGCCTTGCCCAGGCCTGGCCCCAGACACACACTAGGGGGTTGGAGACTGCATTGTGTGAGGACAGGCACAGCCCTTTCAGGTGTACGTTTCAGTTTCTCCCTCCCCACTCTAGCCCAGGAGACTCATCAGGACATGCAGGCTACATCCCAGATCCCTTTGTGTCACTGTCTAAAAGAGAATTCACAAACAGGCCAACTGTCAGTCTGACCGAGACGCAGATTACACAAGCAGGCAGAGGCACAGAATGGTTAAGCAAGAAAATACTCACTTTCTAAAAGTGGCATTTTCAAACTGACAATCTAAAAACCAACTTTACCAAAATATGTGTTTTTAAATTGTGAGTTCAGAGACCCCAAACTCCACATCTCTACTCCCAATCGGAAACTGCACTTAAAAGGTATTTAAAGGCAGTCCCCATGTTAGCCTATGTGAGAGATAGTCCTTACAGTAGTGAAAAACGAATTTGGCAGTATTTCACTATCAGGACATGTAAAACACAGCTGTACATTTCCCATCTTAAACATACACTGCAGCCTGCCCATGGGGCTACCTGTGGCCTACCTTAGGGGTGCCGTGCATGTGCAAAAAGGGAAGGTTTGGGCATGGCAAGTGGGTACGCTTGCCAGGTCGAATTGGCAGTTTGAAACGGCACACACAGACACTGCAGTGGCGGGACTGAGTCATGTTTACAGGGCTACGCATGTGGATGACACAATCAGTGCTCCAGGCCCACTAGTAGCATTTGATTTACAGGGCCCTAGGCACCTTTAGTGCATTTTACTAGGGACTTGCTAGTAAATCAAATGTTCCAATCATGGAAAAGCCAATTACACATACAAGTTACACAGGAGCACTTACACTTTAGCAATGGTTAGCAGTGGTAACGTGCTCAGAGTTCCAAAAACAGCAAAAACGAGTCCAGCACAAAGTCAAAACATTGGAAGCAGAGGCAAAAAAGACTGGGGAGACCATGCCAAGGATGCCAGCTCTAACAGTTACCCTGCATGTTGCAAGTCCACACATTGAATTATGCACATTATATAGCTTTTAGTACATCTTCACGCATAGGGTTCACACGTTTGCATGGGGGTTTAGAATATTGCTACACCATTTGGGTACCTTTCACTTCTTGTGGTGGTTTGGATGCCATTATGCATGAAGTATGCCCACATTTTTTATAATGCACATTCAGCAGCTTTTGGCATTGTTGATTACGTGCAAATGATGGTAACTTTGTATTGCATTCTGATCTGTCCTTGGATTGAGCACTGCTCAACACCTTATTCTATAATATTGCATATTTGTTTTATAGTTACCCCTGATGAAGGGTTCATACCTGAAATTCATTGGGTCTCAATTTCAAATGTGTCCACCATAATTGTTTCCTAGAGCCAACACGGCCTACAGACAAGTTCAAGTGTGATGCAACATTTGGACCTTGTTATGAGGACCTGTATTACATATAGATAATAAAAATAAGTCACTGGGCAGAAAGGAACAAAATCATCCCTCTGGAGCAATTGGGCTTTCAAGCTAAGCATGGTACAATTGATAACACCTCGGCCCTTCAGGTAATAAATGAGAAATACGTAACTCTGAGTGGAGAGGTGATCTATGCAGTCTTCATTGACTTTTCCACGGCATTTGATAAGGTAGATTGGATTATGCTATGGGCAAAGCTTTCTCGACTAGGCATGCCAGGCACACTCCTAGATTTGGTGATCACCCTGCATTCCTCCACCTGGTGTAGGGTGCTGTTAGGGGGCAATAGGGTTATATCCCATCAAATACCAACTCAGAATGGTTTAAAACAAGGTTGTATGTTAGCCCCAATGCTGTTCTCCTTGTACATCTCTGACTTACCCACTCATTTATTCCAGTGCAAGGGTTTCGCCCCTATATTAGGAGGAAGGTCCATACCCTGCTTGCTTTATGCCGATGATATAATTATACTGGATCGCACTCCAATAGGGTTAAATAATTGTCTTCAGGCCTTGGGGCGTTTAACAGAAGGCCCTTTTCTAAAAATAAACTGCTCCAAAAGTAAAATCGTGTGTTTTCTCAGTAAAAAAAGGCTCAAATACAGTAATTTCGTTGGTCACTGGATGCTCAGAAGCATGAGAGGGTAAATTCTCATACATTTTTGGGTTAAATTGTCTGCGGGAACCTCAGTGACAGGGCACAAATAGAACTAAACCAACGGAAAACTCTATCACAAGCTAATGGCTTGAAATACTGTAAAGAAATGGCTCCCTGTTGCAGTTACCCCCCACTTTTTGCCTGATACTGATGCTGACTTGACTGAGAAGTGTGCTGGGACCCTGCTAACCAGGCCCCAGCACCAGTGTTCTTTCACCTAAAATGTACCATTGTTTCCACAATTGGCACAACCCTGGCACCCATGTAAGTCCCTTGTAACTGGTACCCCTGGTACCAAGGGCCCTGATGCCAGGGAAGGTCTCTAAGGGCTGCAGCATGTCTTATGCCACCCTAGGGACCCCTCACTCAGCACAGACACACTGCTTGCCAGCTTGTGTGTGCTGGTGGGGAGAAAATGACTAAGTCGACATGGCACTCCCCTCAGGGTGCCATGCCAACCTCACACTGCCTGTGGCATAGGTAAGTCACCCCTTTAGCAGGCCTTACAGCCCTAAGGCAGGGTGCACTATACCACAGGTGAGGGCATAGGTGCATGAGCACTATGCCCCTACAGTGTCTAAACAAAACCTTAGACATTGTAAGTGCAGGGTAGCCATAAGAGTATATGGCCTGGGAGTCTGTCAAAAACGAACTCCACAGCTCCATAATGGCTACACTGAATACTGGGAAGTTTAGTATCAAACTTCTCAGAATAATAAACCCACACTGATGCCAGTGTTGGATTTATTATAAAATGCACACAGAGGGCATCTTAGAGATGCCCCCTGTATTTTACCCAATTGTTCAGTGCAGGACTGACTGGTCTGTGCCAGCCTGCTGCTGAGAGACGAGTTTCTGACCCCATGTGGTGAGGGCCTTTGTGCTCTCTGAGGACAGAAACAAAAGCCTGCTCTGGGTGGAGGAGCTTCACACCTCCCCCCTGCAGGAACTGTAACACCTAGCATTGAGCCTCAAAGGCTCAGGCTTTGTGTTACAATGCCCCAGGGCACTCCAGCTAGTGGAGATGCCCGCCCCCTGGACACAGCCCCCACTTTTGGCGGCAAGTCCAGGAGAGATAATGAGAAAAACAAGGAGGAGTCACTGGCCAGTCAGGACAGCCCCTAAGGTGTCCTGAGCTGAGGTGACTCTGACTTTTAGAAATCCTCCATCTTGATTTTGGAGGATTCCCCCAATAGGATTAGGGATGTGTCCCCCTCCCCTCAGGGAGGAGGCACAAAGAGGGTGTACCCACCCTCAGGGCTAGTAGCCATTGGCTACTAACCCCCCAGACCTAAACATGCCCTTAAAATTAGTATTTAAGGGCTCCCCAGAACCTAGGAACTCAGATTCCTGCAACATAAGAAGAAGAGGACTGCTAAGCTGAAAAACCCTGCAGAGAAGACGGAGAAACCAACTGCTTTGGCCCCAGCTCTACCGGCCTGTCTCCCCGCTTCTAAAGACACTGCTCCAGCGACGCTTTCCCCAGGGACCAGCGACCTCTGAATCCTCAGAGGACTGCCCTGCTCTAGAAGGACCAAGAACTCCCGAGGACAGCGGCTTTGTTCACCCAAGACTGCAACTTTGTAACAAAGGAGCAACTTTAAAACAACTTGCGTTTCCCGCCGGAAGCGTGAGACTTGCTACTCTGCACCCAACGCCCCCGGCTCGACTTGTGGAGAACAATCACTTCAGGGAGTACTCCCTGGCGACGGCGAGACCGTGAGTAGCCAGAATTGCCCCCCCTGAACCCCCACCGCGACGCCTGCAGAGGGAATCCCGAGGCTCCCCCTGACCGCGACTGCCTGCTCCTCAGATCCCGACGGCTGGTAAAGACTCTGCACCCGCAGCCCCCAGGACCTGAAGGATCCGAACTCCAGTGCAGGAGTGACCCCCAGGAGGCCCTCTCCCTTGCCCAGGTGGTGGCTAACCCGAGGAGCCCCCCCCCCTTGCCTGCCTGCATCGCTGAAGAGACCCCTTGGTCTCCCATTGATTTCAATTACAAACCCGACGCTTGTTTGCTCACTGCACCCGGCCGCCCCCGTGCCGCTGAGGGTGTACTTTCTGTGTGGACTTGTGTCCCCCCCGGTGCCCTACAAAACCCCCCTGGTCTGCTCTCCGAAGACGCGGGTACTTACCTGCTGGCAGACTGGAACCGGGGCACCCCCTTCTCCATTGAAGCCTATGCGTTTTGGGCACCACTTTGACCTCTGCACCTGACCGGCCCTGAGCTGCTGGTGTGATAACTTTGGGGTTGCTCTGAACCCCCAACGGTGGGCTACCTTGGATCTAAACTTGAACCCCGTAGGTGGTTTACTTACCTGCAAAAACTAACAAACTCTTACTCCCCCTAGGAACTGTTGAAAATTGCACTGTGTCTAGTTTTAAAATAGCTATATGTGATTTATGTGAAAACTGTATATGATATTTTGCTAATTCAAAGTTCCTAAAGTAACGACCTGCAATACCTTTCATTTAAAGTATTACATGTAAATCTTGAACCTGTGGTTCTTAAAATAAACTAAGAAAATATATTTTTCTATACAAAAACCTATTGTCCTGGAATTGTCTTTGAGTGTGTGTTCCTCATTTATTGCTTGTGTATTTACAACAAATGCTTAACACTACTCCTTTGATAAGCCTACTGCTCGACCACACTACCACAAAATAGAGCATTAGTATTATCTCTTTTTGCCACTATCTTACCTCTAAGGGGAACCCTTGGACTCTGTGCATACTATTCCTTACTTTGAAATAGTGCATACAGAGCCAACTTCCTACAAATACCCTTTATAGGGCTACAGGCAAGGGACATTTCAAACACCTCTTTATGGCCTAGAGCACATCAAAGTTTCAAAATGTTTTTTTTAGATAAACTAGAGGGTCGTGTTTTGAGGAATCTTTCTTCCATAAACTCGTCCCTCTCCGCAGCAACCTTAAGACTTGAGATGGGCCTGCGAAGCACTTTTGTGCAAGGTCTTGCTGGGGTTGTTGGGTGGTCAGTATGATGAACTGTGGTGACGACTCTTTGAGATCATTGCTAAAAAAAGAAGTCTTGGCCAGCAGCAGGTCAAAATACACCATTGGCAGGAATTTCATACACGCCATAGATCTCCTGCAGTTAGACCCTGCCTCCAATCCCACAGTTCCTCAGTCACAGTTAAAAGCCATCCTCAGGCAATTAACTTGGCTTGCTAGCCTTCACCGGGATAAAAAGGCCTGTGCACACAGGCAGGGTTTTCAATATGTAACTGACACCATTCTGTGGAGGAAAATGCAGCCCTATCTTAGCTGGAGCCTACCCTACGGGATCAGGCGATTCTGGCTCCTATTGCATCGGGGGCTGCTTCCACTCAACTCATTGCGGGCCAGATGGCATGGTTCTTCATCCACTTGTAATCTTTGTCATAATGGCGATCAAGACCTAAACCATGTAGTTTTCATATGTCCAGCCTTGCTGTCTTTCTGACGTCAGTGGATACGCCCTATCTGTCTCAAACTTTCATTACGCACAGCTACTGAGCTAATGTTGTCTGTTTCTGAACCCCCTCAATGAGATGCTTTGCTATAAAGTTTTTAACTTCTTTAAAAGTTATTTTATCCTTGTTTTAAATTCAATTTCCATATTTTGTTTAAAGTTTGTTCAGGAATAATGTTTGCTTCACGCAATCAGGTGCTTTTGGGGGGGGTTCGTGGTTGTCGTGTATATATAATATTGTGTTATTTATCCATTTTATGTATTTATTCTTTTATGTGGACCTCTATAGAGTTCTGTATCATAATAAACTTAAGCTAAGTGTTTTAATGGTTTTGAAGAAATTATGAACATTGATGAACTGGTGCTGGTGAGGGTGAAGGGGAGCACAGAAAATTGAAAATGCTCCTGGCCTACTGTCAACACCAGGACAGTGCGCGCTCTACGGGCAAGATAATGCAAAATGACAAACCTTATGCAATGTAATAATTAATGCATTGTGTGTTGATGTTGCATATTAACATTTTGCATTGCAGGTATTTATCTTGAAATGTCATTAATGCTGTTTGTAATATATTATTCATTTTCAAGCCTTTCCTGCAGCCTGGCTGGGTGTGGCATGTGGGCGAGACTTAAGTCCATTTAAGGAACCCAGCCCAGCTCCACATGCTTACTATTCAGAGTTCCCGGTGCAGAGCAGCAGCATTTTCCTGGGCTCCTGTTCCGGAGGCCTACTTGGACATTTCCTGGCCCTGTCCTCCTTATCTTGCTCATCTTCAAGCAGGGTGGTGAGACGGAGGTCGTGGTAGGCCCCCAACTCCATTTCTAGAAACATTTGAGTTTTAGGCTTTGTGATTTACAGTGTGCGTGATTTATTCTTGGCATTTAACCCTTGCAGTTCAGATCGGCAGAGTGCGCAATCATTTCGAGGCATTTGAATCTTGATGGTTGAATCAGCAACAGTGTGCACAATTCATTTTTGGCACTTAACCCTTGCAGTTCGGATTGGCAGAGTGCGCAGTCATTTCGAGGCATTTGAATCTTGATGGTTGAATCGGCAACAGTGTGTGCGATTCATTCTTGGCAATTAACCCTTGCAGTTCAGATCGGCAGAGTGGGTGATCATTTCGAAGCATTTGAATCTTGATGGTTGAATCGGCAACAGTGTGCGCAATTCATTCTTGCCAATTAACCCTTGCAGTTCGGATCGGCAGAGAGCGCAATCATTTAGAGGCATTTGAATCTTGATGGTTGAATC